>NC_066621.1:85835125-87085125 GCF_025201925.1 Gopherus flavomarginatus
AAGAAAATCACATCATTCAAAATAGTTAACTATTCAGAATTTTGGGAATTTGCTTTTGTCAGTTTATTTAATTTCTTTAGCAGAAGAGGAATGTGTGTCCTTTTCTTAAAAATTAAAATGCTACAAGTATATACACAATTATCATTCCTATCTGATGTGTTACAGCACAGCAACACAATCTAGCTACCAGTCTGCATGATTATAAATAGGTTGCCAATCCAGCAGCAGCTGTCTCCCATCATTCTGCTTTCTCTCCCCATTTTTATTAGATTTCTAATGTGATGTGATTTCTGCATATTTTCATTATGCCCTGTAATAGGTATGACATGCACAAGCACAATTACATTTGTTTTTAAGATTATTCATAGCAAACAAAATTCCATACTAATCTGCCACTGTTTGCCTTATTTATATATGTACAGATTAACAGGTCTTCACGCTTGCATTTTCTGTTATAAATTAAACCCTCAGAATTGTAATTTAGCACTCAGTCACAGCCAGCCAAGAAATTGCCTTTAAAAAGGAAACTGAGCAACTTGCCCTTTTCAGACATAGGCAAAAGCACTATATACACCTGAACACTGAAACATACAGGAAAAAATAATCACAAGATGCTATGCAACCTTTTATGCTTTTAACACATAAAGGCTGCAAACCAATCAGCTAAATGTGATGCATAAGATTTATCAAACACCAGTGTAATGAAGCCAAGTGCTAAAGAGTTTTCCAGTGCATATTTCATTCCTAAAGGACTGAAACGCAAAGCTATGATTAAACACCATTTGCTTCCTACTCTATATGTAGAAATATCATAAAAACTACCTTACTATAATTAGTATTCCAGGACATCCATTTTAGTGAATGATTTTTGTCTTGTTTTTATCCAGGTTTCAGCATATAATTCATACTATGAAAATACTTAATAAGTAAAGTGGTCTATATTTTATTTTCTTGTTTGCCAGCACTTTAAGCTTTGTTACTTGGCCTATTTGGAAAATTTACTCTCTATGATTGTTTTGTATTTTGCTTGGCTATGGAAAGTTACCCTTACTGCCAGATAAGCATTAGTTTCATTTCACCCTGAAAGCATAAACATGTTATGTTAGGATATTACCGTATCACTGAACAGGATTACTACAAATAATAGGCCAACGCTGGAAGTTCAAGGACTCTTTCTGAAAGCAAGGGTTGCAAATTTTCTAAAGGGCTTAAGGGGAAAGAGGAACAATGGTTACAATCCTCTGATACTTCCTCAATTTAGAATACACTTGAATTTCACTTTATTCTCCTCAGCCTTACAGCTTCCAAGTTTAGTTGGTTTAGTGACAGTTTTCAGTAAAGGCACATATTTCACTTTAATGTACACACACAACGTTACCCAGCCTGTAAACTGTGACAGATCTCAATGGGATCAACCAGGTAAGGAACTGCCTCTTCCACCCACACTTCCCCTTGAACATTGAAATCAACATGTATAATGCAGCTACTGGTTCCCAGAACAAAACTCAAGGGTGCTGGAGACAAGGTGTTCTCTGTGAAATAACCCAGCTGCAGAACTCTGTCACAGATCAGGATGAACATATGAGTTGCACTGTGCTCTAAAGGAGGCAAGACTTATTTGCTTGCTCTAGCTTGTCCTCGAAAGTAAAGACACTCTGGCCAGTGAGCTGGAAGAAGAGGAGGAAGGGTTATACAGACTAAAACAAACATAAATGAAAATCCAAGACCTAATGCCTCTCTGAGAATAGTCTCACTAAAACCCTGCTGAAAAAGACGGTTACTCACCGTTGTAACTGATGTTCTTCGAGATGTGTTGCTCATATCCATTCCACGTAGGTGTACGCGCCGCGCGTGCACGTTTGCCGGAAACTTTTTACCATAGCAACTCCAGTGGGCCGGCAGGTCGCACCCTAGAATGGCGCCACTATGGCACTAGATATATACCCCTGCCGGCCCGCCAGCTCCTCAGTTCTTTCTTGCCGGCTACTCCGACAGTGGGGAAGGAGGGCGGGTGTGGAATGGATATGAGCAACACATCTCGAAGAACAACAGTTAAAACGGTGAGTAACCGTCTTTTCTTCTTCGAGTTATTGCTCATATCCATTCCAGGTAGGTGATTCCCCAGCCTTACCTAGGCGGTGGGGTTGGAGTGAGAGGTCGCGGCCTGGAGTACTGCAGAGCCAAAGGCCACATCATCTCTGGACTGCTGAACCAGGGCGTAATGGGAAGTGAATGTGTGGACCGATGACCAGGTCGCCGCCCTACAAATCTCTAGGATTGGCACGTGGGCAAGGAAAGCCAGCGATGATGCCTGTGCTCTGGTGGAGTGAGCAGTCACACGGCCCGTCGGGACATGGTCCAGGTCATAGCAGGTCCTGATACAGGAGGTAACCCAGGAAGATATCCTCTGGGAGGAAATCGGCAGCCCCTTGACCCGGTCCGCTACCGCCACGAATAACTGGGGGGACTTGCGGAATGGTTTGGTCCTGTCCATATAAAATGCTAGCGCCCGACGGACATCTAGCGAGTGGAGCTGTTGCTCCCTGCGGGACGAATGGGGCTTTGGGAAAAAGACAGGGAGGAAGATCTCTTGGTTAACGTGGAAAGCTGAGACCACCTTGGGAAGAAAGGCTGGGTGAGGCCTCAGCTGTATCTTGTCTTTATGGAAGACGGTATACGGTGGGTTCACTGTGAGGGCCCTCAGCTCTGACGCTCGTCTAGCTGAGGTAATGGCCACTAGGAAAGCGGTCTTCCACGAGAGGTAGAGCAGGGAGCAAGTAGCTAAAGGCTCGAATGGAGGGCCCATGAGCCGAGTTAGGATCAGGTTGAGGTCCCACGAAGGGGCAGGAGGGTGGATCTGTGGATAGAGCCGTTCCAGTCCCTTCAGGAATCTCACCACCATAGGGTGGGAGAAGACGGAACATCCATCCACTCCAGGATGAAACGCGGAGATGGCCGCTAGGTGGACCCGGAGGGACGACAACGCCAGACCCTGGGTCTTGAGGGACCAGATGTAGTCTAAAATAGTGGTGACGGGAGTCTCCATAGGGCGAAGACCTTTCTCCGAATACCAGCAGGAGAAACGCTTCCACTTAGCTGAGTAAGTAGCCCTGGTGGAAGGCTTTCTACTGCCCAGGAGAACCTCCCAAACCGGGGTAGAACAGCGTAACTTGGAGCCTGTCAACCACGCAGGAGCCATGCCGTAAGGTGCAGGGACGGAAGGTCCGGGTGACAGAGCCTGCCATGGTCCTGGGTGATCAGGTCCAGATGTAGGGGCAGGGCAACTGAGTTGGCTACTGAGAGGTCCAGTAACATGGGGTACCAATGCTGTCTGGCCCATGCTGGAGTTATGAGAATCACCCGAGCTCTGTCTCTGCACACCTTGAGGAGAACCCTGCGTATCAGCGGAACGGGAGGGAATGCGTAAAACAGGTGGGTTGTCCATGGGATCAGGAATGCATCTGCTAGAGACCCTGGCTCCCGACCCTGGAAGGAGCAGAATGCTCAACACTTCCTGTTCTCCCTGGACGCGAAGAGGTCCATCCGGGGACGACCTCACCTCTGGAAGAGTGAGAAGGCGACGTCTGGACAGAGGGACCACTTGTGCGAAAAGAAGGATCTGCTCAGGCGATCCGCTAGAGTGTTCCACACTCCCGGGAGATAGGAGGCGGAAAGGTGAACAGAATGGGCTATGCAAAACTCCCAGAGGCGCATTGCCTCGAGACACAGGGGAGAGGACCTGGTGCCACCCTGCTTGTTGATGTAAAACATGGTCGTCGTGTTGTCGGTGAACACCGCGACACAACGACCTTGAAGGAGATGGACAAACGCTTGACAAGCAAGATGGACCGCTTTCAACTCTCGTATGTTGATATGGAGGTTGATCTCTAGAGGTGTCCACAAGCCCTGAGTTCTCTGGGCGCCGCAGTGTGCCCCCCAGCCCAGATCTGAGGCGTCCGTAGTCAGGGATGCCGAGGGCTGGGGCGGATGGAACGGGAGCCCCGCACAGACTACAGACTGGTCCAGCCACCACCGAAGGGAGTCCAGTAACCTCTGAGGAACGGTGACGACTGTGTCCAACGAATGTCTGGCCGGCTGGCACTGCGCGATGAGCCAAGATTGAAGAGGACTCATGCGGAGTCGGGCATATGCCGTCACGAACGTACAGGCTGCCATATGGCCTAGTAGGGCCAGACATGTTCGTAGAGAGGTCAGCGGGGCCGCCTGCAAGCGCAGAATGATGGCCGACAGCGACTGGAACCTGGGCAAGGGTAGCAAGGCCCTGGCCAGGGTAGAGTCCAGAACGGCCCCGATGAACTCTATCCGCTGCGTGGGGAGCAGAGTAGACTTGTCCACATTGATGACGAGGCCCAAGGCAGCAAAGAGGGTGCTGATCCTGCAGACGTGGTCGCGGACCTGCAGCTCTGATGTGCCTCGGATCAGCCAGTCGTCCAGATAGGGGAAGACGTGAATGCGGCAACGTCGAAGGTGTGCGACGACGACTGCCATGCATTTCGTAAACACCCTCGGGGCCGTAGAGAGGCCAAACGGGAGGACCGCAAATTGATAATGTTGGCGGTCGACCACAAAGCGGAGGAAACGTCTGTGCTAGGGGGCAATGGAGATGTGGAAGTAAGTGTCCTGCATGTCGAGGGCGGCGTACCAGTCTCCGGGATCCAGGGATGGGATGATGGTTCCAAGGGATACCATACGGAACTTCAACTTCACCATATACTTGTTGAGTTCCCGCAGGTCGAGGATGGGCCTGAGGCCGCTCTTGGACTTGGGGATTAGAAAGTAGCGGGAAAAAAACCCCTTGCCCTTCTCGTTTTCCGGAACCTCCTCTATGGCTCCCTTGACGAGGAGCGCGTGCACCTCCTGACGGAGGAATTGCTCGTGAGAGGGGTCACTGAAGAGGGACGGGGATGGTGGATGGGGGGGGGGGCGAAGAAAACTGCAGGCGATAACCGGCCTGCACCGTACGCAAGACCCAACGGTCCGATGTTATTCAGGTCCACGCCGGGAGGAAAAAAGAAAGACGGTTGGAAAACTGCGGGGAAGGATCCGGAGGGGAAACTGGTACTGCGCCCTCGGGCGCACCTTCAAAATGAAGGCTTAGGTCCTGGAGGGGCCTTGGCGGAGCCTTGGTTCTGCCCCGTTTGGCCACCGGACTGCCTGCGGCGGTTGTTCCTGCCGCGGCGCCTAGAGAGGTCCTGCCGTGGGCGGAACTGAGGGTACGGCCGCCGCTGCTGCTGCTGGTTCTGCTGCCGGAATGGCCTGCGCTGTGTCGCAGGCATATGCATTCCCAGCGACCGTATTATGACCCTATTGTCCTTGAGGTCTTTTAGTCTGGGGTCTGTTTTATCGGAAAACAGGCCCTGGCCTTCAAAGGGGAGGTCCTGGATAGTATGTTGGAGCTCCAGTGGAAGGCCAGAGACCTGTAGCCAGGAAATTCGGCTAGAAAGTAGCAAGGCATTGTCGGTGCCGGGAGCGGGACCGCGACCTTCGATGAGCGCGGTGCTGGAATGGCAGTGGAGACCGGAACCTGCCACTGACGCGGTGCCGGGAGGTCGACCGGGATCGGGACCTACCACCGGTTCGGTGCCGGGAGGTCGACCAAGGAGCCGAACGTCGAGGTGAACGGCTCCTGGAGTCTCAGTGCCGGCGGTGAGAGGAGCCCGACTGGGACCGTGCAGATACCCGAGGCCAGGGTCCGAGCGGCCGAGTCGGCAGCATCTAGGGAGGCTTGTAGCAATGTCCTTGCTACTTTCTTGCCCTCATCCAGGATGGTGGAAAACTCCTGGCGGGCGTCCTGTGGCAAGAGCTCCGCGAACTTCCCTGCCGCTACCCACGAGTTGAAGGAGTAGTGGCTGAGGAGGGCCTGCTGATTTGAGACCCTGAGCTGCAGCGCCCCCGCTGAATAGACCTTGCGGCCCAGAAGGTCCATTCGTCTCGCCTCCTTCGACTTGGGCGCTGGGGCCTCTTGACCGTGGCGCTCCCTGTCGTTCACCGACTGGACCACCAGTGAGCAGGGTGTCGGGTGAACGTAGTGGTATTCATAGCCCTTCGAGGGGGCCATGTACTTCCGTTCCACCCCTCGAGCGGTCGGAGGGATGGAGGCTGGTGACTGCCAGAAGTTAGCGGCGTTGGCCTGGATTGTTTTTATAAAGGGCAGGGCCACTCTGGTGGGTGCATCGGCGGAGAGGATGCTCACCACCGGGTCCTCAATTTCAGACACCTCCTCCGCTTGCAAGTCCAGGGTCTGTGCCACCCAGCGGAGGAGGTCCTGGTACGCACTAAGATCCAGCGGAGGAGGGCTGGAGGACGAGGTACCCGCCACTGCCTCACCCGGAGAAGACGACGAGGAAATCCCCGGCAACAGTGTGTCCACGGGGGGTTTCATCTGGGGCTGCACCTCCGTCTCTGGAGGGAGGTCTGAGTCCCGGTGACTGGACCTGCTGTCTGCTTCCGCGGAGGGAGGGGGTCTAGACACCGTCGCCTCCGGTGGTCTGCGTTCCCCCGTAGGGCGGGGGGTAATGTATTGCGGACCCTGGGCTTGGCAGTACGCCCATGGGGTCCAAAACCCCCACTGTTGAGGCCCTCGCTCTTGTGGTGGAGGGTCCTGGAACAGGGCCGATTGTCTGCCCTGGCCCATGGCATAGGCGCTGTCGGCCTGGGAAGACACCGATGGCCCCCTAGAAGGCCACGGAGGCGCTGAGCCTGATTGGTAGGCGTCTCTGTGCGCCGAGTCCGACGCTCCCCTCGGTGCCGAGGGTCGGTGCCGCGACCCATATCGGTGCCGGGATCGGGATCGGCGTGATAACCGGTGCCGGGATCCGGATCGGGATCTGGAGCGATGTCGGTGCCGGGAGCGGGACCGCGACCTTCGATGAGCGCGGTGCTGGAATGGCAGTGGAGACCGGAACCTGCCACTGACGCGGTGCCGGGAGGTCGACCGGGATCGGGACCTACCACCGGTTCGGTGCCGGGAGGTCGACCAAGGAGCCGAACGTCGAGGTGAACGGCTCCTGGAGTCTCAGTGCCGGCGGTGAGAGGAGCCCGACTGGGACCGTGCAGATACCGATCAGTGCCGCGAGTACAACCGGTACCGCCTGGGAGAACGGTGCCGGGACTCCGAGCGGCGCCCCGAGCGCGAGCGTTCATGCCTCCGGGGTGATCGGTGCCGGGACTCTGGAGACAGCGCTCGAAGCATCGGCTTACCCCTGGAGGTTAACCGTTCCGGGGGTGCCGGCTGAGGCTGCGATGGCTCCGTCATCGTGATCAAGTCCGTGCCGAGGCAAAGGTCTCCGGCGTAGACGGTACCAGTAGCTCGACCCCTGATCTTAAGGGGGAGCTAGGAGGGGCTGGACTCGACGGACCTTCCGGGCCTGGAGTCGAAAGCAGCCCTGCAGGCGGTGCCGCGGCCAAGGTAGGTGCCGGGCGCTCCACTCGGGCCTGCCTCGATGGTGTTGCAGACGCCGAGGGACGTGAGTCAGCTCCCGGTGCTGGAGATGGTCGGTGCCGGGGAGTCTTGCCGGTGCCGGTGCGGTCCGGTGCCGGAGTAGAATTGGCCGACTGCACCGCTGGAGCCGGAGTCAGAGCCGCTTCCATGAGGAGAGCGCGGAGCCTTTGATCCCTCTCCTTCTTCGTGCGAGGCTTAAAGGCCTTGCAAATGCGGCACTTTTCGCTGATGTGCGATTCCCCCAGGCACTTGAGGCACGCGTCGTGGAGATCGCTAGTAGGCATCGGCTTCTTGCATGCCGAGCACTGCTTGAAGCCCGGCGAGCCAGGCATGGGCCAGGTGCCGGGGAGGGCAACGGCCCACCCACGAGCAATGTTAAACAACTATATACAAGACTCTAACTAACTACTATACTATCAAACTATCTACGAATTATCTATGAACTATTTACAACTACGACGACGAACAAGTACAGGAGAGCTAGGGACGTGGAGGACAGCAAGCCGCACTCCACAGTTCCAGCAACCAACACGGCGGTAAGAAGGAACTGAGGAGCGGGCGGGCCGGCAGGGGTATATATCTAGTGCCATAGTGGCGCCACTCTAGGGGGCGACCTGCCGGCCCACTGGAGTTGCTAGGGTAAAAAGTTTCCGGCAAACGTGCACGCGCGGTGCATACACCTACCTGGAATGGATATGAGCAATCACTCGAAGAAGAATTTAAAGTTTGTGGATTGTTACCTAAATGGAATAGTAACCAGAACAATGTAGGTTACACACACAGGCAAACAAAAAGCAGGGCTTCTTTCTTACCTCTCAAGTGTATTTTCACTATCAGATTGTAAGGTATTTTCATTATTGTCCACCCACTTACTGATTGACAGCACATATCCCTAGAAATCTATTAGTAACCTTTCATGACTATAATGTAGGCTATACTGTCAGACATGTTTAAACAATTTATGAATCTGAAAGAGACCCATTTTTACATCATTGTTATCTGTTTGTGACAGCATCCATAATGTACTAGTAATCCTCCAGACGTTCAAAGAGGGATGGTTCCTGCTCTGAGCAGTGCACAGTTTATGTGAACAAATAGTAGAAATTAGCAGAAGAGGGACAATGAAAATGGCTGTTTATTTTTGGTTTATTAAATACAAGTCAACTAGATTCATTACAGGCAGCATGGCAGAAGTGGGTCTTTCAGAGTATGTCTACACTGCAAAGAAAAACTCACAGCTGGCCCATGCAGGGCTGTTTATTGCAGTGTAGACTTCCTGCTCAGACTAGAGCCAGAACTCTGGGACCCTCCCTCCCCTCAGGGAAAGCGCATACCTGGGGTGGCAAGCCATGGGGGGCAGGCTGCCGGTCGCTGTGAGGGCGGTAATCAGTGAGCCTTCGGTGGTGTTTCTGCGGGAGATCGGCCGGTCCTGCAGCTTCAGCGGCAATTCGGCAGCAGGTACACTGAAGGTGCGGGACCAGCAGATCACCCACAGAACTTCCATCCAAGGCTCCCTGACTGCCATGCTTGCGGCAGCAAAAAACATAAAGCCACCCCTGCCTCAGGGTCCTAAAGCTTGGGCCCCGGGCCAAATTCATAAGTCTACACAGCAATGAAACAGCCCTGCAATCCCAGCCCCACGAGCCCAAGTCAGCTGGCATAGGCCAGCCACAGGTTTTTCTTTGCTGTATAGACATATCATATGGGGGACTTACACGTACACAAGGTAGGGGCCTTGTGAATGAGCTCATGGAGATCGTACTATGCACAAGGGGTAGAATGGAAGAATGCATGGTGGCAACAGTGCAAGAAACTGAAAAGAACAAGGCTGGGAACGTTAGAGAAGTAGAAAAGGTTGGGGAGCAGTGTAAAGCAATGCAAAACTCAACAAAAGAAGGTAAGTAAAAATGGGTAGAACTACATAGAGAGTTGAAGATAGTGACAAGAAGCTTAATTCTGATACAATAATGAATAGGAAGCCAGTGGTGGGAAATGAAGGGAGGAATGACAATTAAATCAACAGCTTTATTTTGTATGAACTAAAGGACGGTAATGCATATGTGTCCTAGAGGCCTGAGAGGAGGATACTGTGGTCATCAAGACAGGATATAATGAGGGCATGACTGACAGTCTTGGCTACAGAAATGCAACAAAGGGGACATGATCTGGAGATGCTGAGAAGGAAGAAGTGGAAGGATTTGGATATGGCCTGGATGACTAGAAGAGGGAGTAGTCAAAAATAACCCTAGTTTGTGGCCCTGAAGTGCAAAGGTGTTGACAATGATAGAAAAAGAGACAAATGAAGAGGATTGAGAGGGGAGAGAGGATAAAAGGCGAAATCTTGCATCACTGAAGTCAATGGCAAAACTCACATTGACTTCAGCGGTGTCAGGGCTTCACTCAAGGAATTCGGTTTTGGCCGTGTTAAGTTTATGATGATGACAAGACATCCAAAAGGAGATGTTATAGGTGTGACAGCATAGATATCACATCGAAAAACTGATCTGGAGATAATATTATAAAGAATTAGAATAAAAATGAAGTTTATGAATACATTCAGATTATTATGGCCCACTGCAACACTAGGGAAAAATCAAAGTGCTAACTAAGGAGTTAAAAGCCATTCTTCCTTTCACAACCAGAGCATCAGATTTAAGACAATTTCTGCATCTCATGTCCCGACACATTTTTTCCACTGATTAATCCTACTTGATATTTAATGTTTCATAATGTTTAGCAATAACTTTGACTGCATTTTTGGCTACAATATGAATATTTAAAATAACATTCTTGCCAAAAAAGAATAACTTACACTCTGTTCGGCAAGCACTCCAGAATTTGACTGTATCGTACACATCTTCCCTGTACTACTGTTAGGAATCAACATTTACAAATTAATTTGAATACCACAATAAACTTAAGGTAAAATTTTCAAAAAGGCTGACGGGACTGGAGCCTAAGTTCCATTTTTAAAAGTGACTTGGGGATTTAAATGCATAAGCCTCATTTAAAGTCAATGAGTCCTAGTTTTGAAAATGGGTTTTATGTCCTTTTGAAAATTTTATCTCTGGTGTCTGTCTTCAAATAGTAAAGGGGACATAAAAAGACAAACTGCACTATGGATTTTGATCTATGTAAATCAATGTTTTTTAAAAAGATTAACAAATCATTCCATGATTAAAAAAAAAAATTAAAACAACATTGTTGGTACATCAACTTTTCCTACCAATCTTTGCAATCTACACATTAAATGAGAACTAATAAAACTGATGAAAAGCTAAAGCTACCATTATCGAAGTTGAACATATTGCAAAAAGTAAGCAAAATACATAGCAGTGAAAAAGTGCATTTAATTTTTAAAAATCCTTTGGTTTCAATATGCTAAGGGATGTTGTTAACAATACCCTTTCAAAGAATGTTTTCTCTTTTAAATATGTGGGCTCACTTTCTGTGATCCTTACTCACTTTTCAGCCAAGCAAAATACTCATTGACTTCAGTGGGTACTTGCCCAAATGCAGGATTTGACCCATAATTTTTTAACCTGTGTCCTTTTAAAATGCCAATCTACTAAAATCCTAATAGTTTCCATTTCTGCTCTGAATTTCCACCTGCTCAGAGTAATACTGTGTTTACTTCCATAAACAAATGTCTGCATGCTTGTACTAATTAGATAATTGCACTAGCTAAATATCTAGCCTTTGTTTTTATATTTTAAAACCAAATTGTCAGCTGCCCAGTTCTCTTAAATCTGGCCTCTAAAATTCAAACATAAATATAATAGGTACATGTATTTCCATAATTCATAAAGATTCATAAAGGCCTTTGGATTGAACACCAACTGTCTATGTTGTGAATTTAAACAAATGTGTTAACTTTCCATTGTTTGATAGTATCCTGTCAATCTGGTATACAATTACTCTTCATGGTTTAGAATCCTATTATATAAAACAGTCCTGACCAAAGTACTAGAGTTTACAACCCCCATACTGAGCATAGGCAGAAGGGAGGGGAGAGTCTTCCCTGCTTACAGGCAATCAGGCTGACCACATCCCAGCACAGCTGCCAGAACTGCCAATCATTGAGGTAGGCACTCACAACTGTGACCAATAAAGGGAACAAGCCCATCTATAATGGAAGGAAAACAGAGTGGGAGAGGAAGGCACAAAGGCCTGAGATAGCAGAGGTGCAAAAGAGGCAAATTGAAGGAGATCAGTTAGGAGAAAGCCAGGACCCATACAGAGACAGCACCAAGAGCAGGTTACACTAGTATATGCAAAGATAGGGCATGCTTCTGGGTTCCATCCTTGCCTACTTTTATGGCTAACTAACAAAAAGCAGATCTGAACAATGGAGAAAAGCTTACTATTTCATTATAAGGGAAGACTCATAGTCTAACTGTTAGAATCATAGAATATTAGGGTTGGAAGCAGGAAGTCATCCAGTCCAACCCCCTGCTCAAAGCACGACCAACACCAACTAAATCATCCCCGCCAGGGCTTTGCCAAGTTGGGCCTTAAAAACCTCTAAGGATGGAGATTCTATCACCTCCCTAGGTAACCCGTTCCCGTGCTTCACCACCCTCCTAGTGAAATTATGTTTCCTAATATCCAATCTAGACCTCCCCCACTGCAACTTGAGACCACTGCTTCTTGTTCTGTCATCTGCCACCAATGAAAATAAGCCTAGCTCCATCCTCTTTGGAACTCCCCTTCAGGTAGCTGAAGGCTGCTATCAAATCCCCCCTCATTTGTCTCTTCTGCAGACTAAATAAGCCAAGTTCCCTCAGCCACTCCTCATAAGTCATGTGCCCCAACCCCCTAATCATCTTCACTTCCCTCTGCTGGACTCTCTCCAGTTTGTCCACATCCCTTTTGTAGTGGAGGACCAAAACTGGACGCAATACTCCAGGTGCCAAATACAGGGGAATAATCACTTCCCTTGATCTGCTGGCAATACTTCTACTAACACAGCCCAATATGCCGTTGGCCTTCTTGGCAACAAGGGCACACTGCTGACTCATATCCAGCTTCTCGTCCACTCTAATTACCAGGTCCTTTTCTGCAGAACTGCTGCTTAGCCAGTTGGTCCCCAGCCTGTAGTAGTGCATGGGATTCTTCCTTCCGAAGTGCAGGACTCTGCACTTGTCCTTGTTGAACCTCATTAGATTTATTTTGGCTCAATACTCCAATGTCTAGGTCACTCTGAACCCTATCCCTACCATCCAGCGTATCTACCTTTCCCCTCAGCTTAGTGTCATCTTAGAACTTGCTGAGGTTGCAATTCATGCCATCATTCAGATCATTAATAAAGATGTTGAACAAAACTGGCCCCAGGACTGACCCCTGGGGCACTCCACTTGATACCAGGTGCCAACTAGACATCAAGCTGTTGATCACTACCCATTGAGCCTGACAATCTAGCCAGCTTTCTATCAACCTTACAGTCCATTCATCCAATCCACACTTCTTTAACTTGCTGGCAAGAATACTGTGAGAGACCCTATCAAAAGCTTTGCTAAAGGAAAGATATATCACATCCACTGCTTTCCCCATATCCACAGAGCCAGTTATCTCATCTTAGAAGGTAATCAGGTTGGTCAGCCATGACCTGCCCTTGGTAAAACCATGTTGACTGTTCCTGATCAACTTCCTCTCCTCCAAGTGCTTCAAAATGGATTCCTTGAGGACCTGCTCCATGATTTTGCCAGGGACTGAAGTGAGGCTGACCGGTCTGTAGTTCCCCGGGTTCTCTTTATTCCCTTTTTAAAATAGGGGCACTATATTTGCCTTTTTCCAATCCTCTGGGACCTCCCCCAATCGCCGCAAATTTTCAAAGATAATGGCTGATGGCTCTGCAATCACATCAACCAATTCCCTTGGCACCCTTGGATGCATTAGATCTGGACCCATGGACTTCTGCATGTCCAGCTTTTCTAAATAGTCCTTAACCTCTTCTTTCACCACTGAGGGCTGCTCACCTTCTCCCCACATTGTGTTGCCCAGCGCATCAGTCTGGGAGATGACCTTGTCTGTGAAGACCGAGGTAAAAAAAGCATTGAGAACTTCAGCTTTTACCACATCATCTGGCATTATGTTGCCTCTCCAATTCAGTAAGGGTCCCACACTTTCCCTGACCTTCTTCTTGTTGCTAACATACCTGTAGAAACTCTTCTTGTTACCCTTCACATCCCTTGCTAGCTGCAACTCCAACTGTGCCTTGGCCTTCCTGATTACACCCCTGCATGCTCGAGCAATATTTTTATACTCCTCCCTAGTCATCTGTCCAAACTTCCACTTCTTATAAGCTTCCTTTTTGAGTTTAAGCTCAACGAAGATTTCACTGTTAAGCTAAGCTGGTCGCCTGCCATATTTGCTATTCTTTCCGCACATCAGGATGATTTGTTCCTGCGCCTTTAATAAGACGTCTTTAAAATACAGCCAGCTCTCCTGGACTCCCCTCATATTAGCCTCCCAGGGGATCCTGCTCATCAGTTCCCTAAGGGAGTCAAAGTCTACTTTTCTGAAGTCCAGGGTCCGTATTTTGCTACTCTCCTTTCTTCCTTTTGTTGGGATCCTGAACTCAACTGTCTCATGGTCACGGCTGCCCAGGTTGCCACCCACTTCTACTTCCCCTGCAAATTCTTCCCTGTTTGTAAGCAGCAGGTCAAGAGGAGTACGACCCCTAGTTGGTTCCTCCTGCACTTGTACCAGGATGTTGTCCCCAACACTCTCCAAAAACTTCCTGGATTGTCTGTGCATTGCTATATTGCTCTCCCAGCAGATGTCAGGGTGACTGAAGTACCTCATTAGAACCAGGGCCTGTGATCTGGAAACTTCAGTCTGTTGTCCGAAGAAAGCCTTGTCTACCTTATCCTTTTGATCCGGTGGTCTATAGCACACACCCACCATGACATCAAACTTGTTGCTCTCACCTCTAAACTTAACCCAAAGACTCTCAACAGGCTTTTCTCCAGTTTCATACTGGAGTTCTGAGCAATCATACCGCTCTCTTACATACAATGCAACTCCTCCACCTTTCCTTCATTCTAATCATTCCTGATATTGCCTGTTATAAAATTGACCACGCACTAAGAACATGAGATTATTCTAGAGGGACTTAATCCTGTTCCCATTCAAGTGAACACAAAACGGCCTGTTTATTTTACTAGATAAGGATCAAACATTGGGATAGTAGGAAATGCATCCTGCTTTCAATAATTACCGAGCCCCAAATATACACTTTCTGAAATGTATAGGATACGAGGGAGAGTCCCAAACCGGAGCCATTCTTTTTAGGTAACAAATCTGAGGAACTGTCCCAGGTCGAGTGTCATTAAAGGTTGTTTGGGAACAAATAGATAAATTAAACAGTAATAAGTCACCAGGAACAGATGGTGTTCACCTAAGACTTCTGAAGGAACTCAAATGTGAAACTGCAGAAATACTAACTGTGGTATGTAACCTATAATTTAAATTAGCTATCCTCCAGTCATTTGGTACAGAAGCTGATGAGACACCAATTTTTAAAAAAAGGCTCCAGAGGCAATCCCGACAATTACAGGCTTGACAATTACAGGTTTGTAAAACTAACTAAGTACCAAGGAAACTGGTTAAAACTATAGAAAAGAACAGAATTATCAGACACATAGATGAACACAATTTGTTGGGGAAGAGTCAACACGGCTTTGATAAAGGAAAGTAATGCCTCACCAATCTACTAGAATTCTTTGAGGGGGTCAACAAGCATGTGGACAAGGGTGATCCAGTGGATACAGTATATTTAGATTTTCAGAAAGCCTTTGACAAGGTCCCTCACCAAAGGCTCTTAAGCAAAGTAAGCTGTCATGGGATAACAGGGAAGGTCTTCTCATGGATTAGTAACTGGTTAAAAGATAGGAAACAAAAGATAGGAATAAATGGTCAGTTTTCAGAATGGAGAGAGGTAAATACTGGTGTCCCCCAGGTGTCCCTACTGGGACTAGTACTGTTCAATATATTCATAAATGATCTGGAAAAAGGGGTAAATAGTGAAGTGGCAAAATTTGCAGATGATACAAAACTACTCAAGGTAGTTAAGTTCAAAGCAGACAGCGAAGGGTTACAAAGGGATCTCACAAAACTGGGTAACAGGGCAACAAAATGGCAGATGAAATTAAATGTTGATAAATGCAAAGTAATGCACATTAGAAAACATAATCCCAACTATACATATAAAATGATGTGGTCTAAATCAGCTGTTAGCACTCATGAAAGAGATCTTGGAGTCATTGTAATAGTTCTCTGAAAAAACTCATGCCCCAATACGTCTGTTAGTCTATAAGGTGCCACAGGACTCTTTGCTGCTTCTCTGAAAACATCCACTCAATATGCAATGGCAGTTAAAGCTAACAGAATATAGGGAATCATTAGGAAAAGGATAGATAATAAGAGAGAAAATATATAGTCTCTATATAAATCCATGTTATGCCCATATCTTGAATACTGCATGCAGATGTGGTTGCCCCATCTCCAAAAAGATATATTGGAATTGGAAAAGGTACAGAAAAGGGCAACAAAAATTATTAGGGATACGGAACAGCTGCCATATGATGAGAGATTAATAAAACTGAAACTTTTAATGTTGGAAAAGAGATGACTAAGGGGGGATATGATAGAGGTCTAAAAAATCATGATTGATGTGGAGAAAGTAAATAAGGAGGTATTATTTTCTCCTTCTCATAACATAAGAACTAGGGATCACCAACTGAAATTAATAGGCAGCAGGTTTAAAACAAAGAGTAGGAAGTATTTCTTCACATAATGCACAGTCAACTGTGGCGCTCTTTGCCAGAGGATGTTGTGAAGGCCAAGACTATAACAGGATTCAAAAAAAGAACTAGATAAATTCATGGAGAATAGATCCAACAATGGCTATTAGCCAGGATGGGCAGGGATGCAAAATCATGCTCTGAAGTGTCCCTAGCCTCTGTTTGCCAGAAGCTGAGAATGGGTAACAGGGGATGGATTACTTGATGATTATCTGTTCTGTTCATTCCCTCTGAAGCACCTGGCATTGGCCATTGTCAAAAGACAGGATACTGGGCTAGATGGACCATTAGTCTCACCCAGTATGGCCGTTCTTATGTTTGTGAGAGCGATCCCTGAAGAAGGACCTGAAAGAGGGTTTGTGAGGTGGGAAGGAAAGAAATTCTATAGAGTATCCCTAACGGATAATCTCCAAAACCCAAACTGTTTATAGTGATCCTGTTCCAGTTGTGAGTGAAGAGTGTAAAATGGTCCCCAAAAGATTACAGGGGAAGAGGTGGATGTCATCGGTGGTGGTATGCAGATCTCTACCAATATGTCGAAAATGGTTCTTGGCCGATGGCTGAGAGAGACTAGAGGTTGTGGCAGTAGTGGGGGCCGAGAAGCAAGGCCTCTCAGTCCTCTGGCATTTGTGCGGAGGCTCATCTGAGCAGTGATAATAAGACGCATGGGGAGGAGGTGTCTTTAGTCTATAGAGCTGCCTCTGGTGTTTCCTCTTGAGGGCTGGACTATAAATCCCAGGGAATGTAGAGTCCATCTCTAGTCCTTTAGTCAGTGCAAGGACTCATCCATTTTCTCATTAAAGAGGTGGGACTCATGGAAGGAGAGGTCCTGGGTAGTGTTTTGGACTCCCTGGTGCCCAGACAATTGTAGCCAAGCGTCCTTCCTCATTACTAAATCAGTGGCCAAATTTATGGAAGCTGGATCTGCAGTGTCCATTGCAGACTGGAGCGCTACTTTTGCCTCTGGCTTCCCCTCATTTAAAAGAGACAGAAATTGGGCCATGCCTTCCATGGGAAGCTTATATATGAAATCCATAAGCCTGGAATAGTTATTTAAGTCATATTTCAATAACAAAACTTGGTAGTTAGCAACACAAAATTGGAAGCCTACAGTGGAGAATACCTTCCTCCCCAGGAAGTTCAGTCTCTTAGAGCCTTTATGTGCCAAGTTAGCCCTTTGATGGTGTGACCAACCTCTTTCTGTAGCTGCCTGTATCACCAGTGAGTTGGAGTCAGGATAGCAAAATAAAAATTCAACACGTTTCGCAGGAACAAAGTATCACCTCTTAGCTCTTTTTGGTGTAGGAGCACAGAATGCTGGAGTGTACCATACCGCTTTGGTCCGCTCCAGTATGGCCTCATTGATCAGAAGGGCACCCTTGCTCAGTCACTGCAGTTGCAATATGTCCAGGAGCCAGCGTTGAAGGTCCTTGACCTTCTCCAATGGGATCTGTAAGTCACTGGCAACTCTTTGTAACAGTTCCTGGTTCTGGTGGTACTCATTCAGTGGAGACGGTGAAGAAGGATTGACCATGTCATCAAGGGATGATGAACAGCCTCTTGTTGGAACAATTGGCACCTATGGCTCTGGTTCCGGCTCTTCCTCCATGTACACAGATGGAACTGGATGGTGAGAGGTAGAAGAGCGAACGACTTCTGAGATGGGCCTGGATGCCTGCCATAAGGATCCCACAAACCCCAATAAGGCCAGAAAAGGGGATCAATCACTTGCAGGGGTCCCCATATAAATCGGCACCAATGGTCCCTGGAGAGTCATACCCAGAGAAATGACAAGCCTAACCCTTAGACTGTCTGCTGGGTCTCAAATGTCTCCATGGAGATACTAGAATGGCTATCTCCTCTGACTCACCCAAGTCCAAGACCTGTTCCATTGGTAGCAAGTGTGCCATTAGTAGTGGGTCACTGCTGCCATATGGTTGGAGTTGTGACTGCTCCTAGAACACTGAGAGATTCCTCCTCTGGAATAAGGACATCCCTCAGGAGAACAGGACCAGAAAGAAGTGGAGACTGTGGAAGAGGGAGGAATATATCCTCAGGTGTTTATATATGTTTCTGTAAGCCCTGATATCTTCCAGCAGTCAAGTCTGGAATACTCGGTGCATCTGGGGCAGCCAGTCAGTCTTTAGATAGTTGTACTGACAATGGGTCCAGACCCAGTACTCATAGATGGAACTGGTGAACATCTGTCCTTAAGCTTCGGTATCAAGGGTGACCAACTGAACAGGCGGATCTTTCTTTTTATGCGCCTGGCCCTTTAATCTGGGGGTCTTCAGAGGGCTGGTTCCTTAAGTTCTGTTCATGATGTCTCACCCGACCTGGACAGGCTCAAGGAAGAAGCATGTTTCTTATGGACAGTCCCCAAAAGGGCTCTGCCCTTGCTCCAGAAGAAGAGTCCTTGGTCTTAGATGTTGAAGGCTCCACTCCAAGGCACAATGTTGGAGTGGCACTAGTGGTCAATTGAGGCCAATTGCACTGAGGGGTCTCCTTGGCCCGGAGCAGAGAGGGGCCTCGTAACCTCCATTAGGTGCTCCCATAGGCTAAGCTCTTGGGATTCTCAAGTCCTGGGAGGGAAGGAACGACAGATACTACACTTCACAGACATCTGCGCCTCACCCAGTCAACATAGGCAGTGTGGATGTTCATCACTAATGGAGAAGGATTGAGGGCAGGAGACACAATTCTTAAATCCCAGGACTCTGGGCACAGTCCCAGAGCTGGGGAAGTATTCCCCAACCAGCGGAAGGAAATATTGTTAACCATAACTTGAACTACTAACTACTAAGCTAAAATATATAACTATTTACACATATTTTCTCTCTTTGCAGGCTATACAATGGTGTGAAGGAGGCTACGATTCCAACTCAGGCCATGTGGTGGAAGGAAGGAAGGAATTGAAGAGGCACTGATCTGCACTGCCTCATATACCCTCAGTCAGGAGCATGAGGGGAGCTACTGTGCATGTGTGGGCCAACTGACACTGCACTGAAGAATTTCAGGTCAGGCACATGGTGCTCATGCATATCTACATGTAGAATACACACATGGACCAGTACCTGAAGAACTTGAGCTTCTTTTCATAATATTAGTTCAGTTTCGTTTCTGCAGCAGAAGCACTGAAAATGTTAGTACAGCTGATAGACAATAGTGTTTAATAGTTATTGATGCTGCAAAGCCAGTAGAGGGAGCCCAGAACAGCACTGTTTGTGAGATAGATGTCTGACTGTTTCTGTATGTTGTGACAAAGAGACATTTTTAACTTTCCTGTCGCATATACCAATACTCAAGAAGGTCAGAACTTTAGGTTTGTAAACCTTAATGGTGTCCCTTCACTTTCTATGGCTTTATCACTTTCAGGTTCACAGGACTCTGGAAAGCACAAAAATTCTTGAAGGAATGCAGTACACAAGTTAGCCATTTTACATAGTATGTGCAACTAGGTATCTAATTTTTCCGATTGATTTACTAAAGATACAATCAACAAACTGAAGTATCTAAAAGGATTCACAGATGATACCCATACAAAGCTTAACAAAAGGAAAGGTGGGAAATGCTTTTGGGTACACAGAGCTTCAAGTCATTAAAATCAGCAACAGGATGTTATGTTTAGTGCACCAAATGGACAGAATGTAACAGAGCCACCCTATTTCCTTCTTCTCTCTCTGCCTTTCTCTACCTTTGTCATATGCATATTGAAAAGCATTGCCTTGTAATAGGCACCTAAAATCTATCCCAAGGTCTCCCTTCTTTTCTTAGTTTTCCTGGGGTTCCCCTATATCAAAGACAAAGGAGATTCCAAGAGAAACAATCACCAGGAAAAACAGTGAAGGATCATAAAATATCAGTGAAAGAAGGAATAATTGTACAACCTAAAAATGTCTAGGGTCCTTGAAAACAGTTTGCTAGCTTTTATGTGATTAAATATATTTGTCAGGTTGAAGAGTATCAAATGTGGATCTGTCTCCACTTCCTATTTCCTTGTTCTCATATCACTTTCACATAGTGAATGAGAAGCATGCAGGCACGTCCAGACTCACAATTTGTAGACGCACATTTTGGCCTTTTCAACATTAGTTGCATGCTTATGGGTCTATCTGCACAGCCAAATCAACCATGTAGGGATGAAGATAGGTGATCATTATTGCACTGTATTAAACCAAGTGTGTTTAAAACACGATTTGTTTTGCCCTGTATACGAGAGAACCAAACTGGGTTATAATAGTGTCTAATCCAGGGGTCGGCAACCTTTCAGAAGTGGTGTGCCAAGTCTTCATTTATTCACTCTAATTTAAGGTTTCATGTGCCAGTCATACATTTTAACTTGTTTTAGAAGGTCTCTTTTTATAAGTCTATAATGTATAACTAAACTACTGTCATTTGTAAAGTAAATAAGATTTTAAAAATGTTTAAGAAGCTTCATTTAAAATTAAATTAAAATGAAGAGCCCCCTAGACTGGCGGCCAGGACCCGGGCAGTGTGAGTGCCACTGAAAATCAGCTCGTGTGCCGTCTTTGGTACTCGTGCCATAGGTTGCCTACCCCTGGTCTAATCCCTTCCTTTTATAAAGAACGTACCCTCTTCAGAGCACTACACGAATATTTACCAATTAATCCAGACATTTAAAAAAAATTGTACAAAGGTACATTAATTTTGTGTATATTTGTGTGGGTGCTAGAGCAACTTTTTTTGAATTCCAACAGTTCCCCTGCTTGCTTGACTTTTCACTTTATACACAAATGGCTTCTCCCAACTTAATTACTTCTGGATAAGCCAATCAGCGCAAAGTCAGGGTTTCTCTACACAGGAAGTTGGGCTGAAAAAACTAGGATATTAATTTAAAGCTCAAGAGATATTCTACATTCAATCCCTGTGCGGACATGCTTTATTATGCAGTAAATGTGCCTTTGTGCACTTTAGCTTAGTCCACTTTGAAGTGAAATAAAATAAACTGCACAAAGGCACTCAGTGTGGAATAAACATATCCACATTGGCAGTTAGTGTGGAATAGCTATTGCACTGTAAATTCACATCCTAGTTTATTCTTAGTTTAACTCAAATCTTTAAATGTAAACTCCAACACAGGGAATTCCACTTGCAAGCTTCCACTGGCAGCCACTGCAGATTCTGGAGCACTGGTATAGTGAGCTCTCAGTGTGAAACTTGCTTAATAGTGCAGAATGCAGCAGCCCATTTATATTCAGTTCCTGAATGATCTCAATGGATAGAGCCACAGAGAGCACAGTATAGAAGTCTAAACTTAATTGACAAAGACCTAGATGAGTGGGCAAGGTCACTTTGTCAGAGAGAAAAATTGTGCTCTTGTTACCAGCTGAAAAAAAGGTCTCCTGGCCACAGGCACTACTTGGTCCTTTAAGAGCAATCCAGACTCTAATGAACACACCAAAAATTCTATACCTGTTTTACAAATAGCTGTTGCAGTCCCTCAATTGTAGGTGCTAATATAAATTCCCCTCAAATGATCTCCCTCCTGTCTGGATTAAGTTGCAGATAGCCCATCCAAGCTTTCACTGAATATAGACAGATGTATATAGCTATGCATTACCAAACAATTCCCCAGAGCCTGCAGCATTAACACATTGCAAAGTGCCAGAAGACCAATTTTTGAAAAAAACTGACCCACTTTTAAAAACCAGTAGCTTTTTCCTCCAGGTGAAGTATGAATATTTAAATCAAAAGATGAGTCAGGATGGAATGTTTTCTCCTTGACTACCTATTGTACCTCTCCAGTGCTGCTCTGATATGAAAAGATCCTGCTGCCATACACTAGCACTGACATTGTTTCACTTAGTCTCAAAGGACTGTTCTCTAATAATTTCATCTGCTCTGCAACTAGAAGTTGTGGAGGAGGAGGGGAGGGGGCTTCTGTGTGAAAAAAAAATGAATGATGGATCTCTGCTAGAACTTAAATATTTACATTTCATGATTTATATAAGGTATATTATAATTTAATTGGCAGTAAATAAGTGGACTGGGGAAGTTTGGGTTTGTGGTTAACAGTTGTAAATTTGTTTCTACCTTTGTCATAAGAGTAACAACGCTTTACAGATGAGCTTTATGTTTTAGGCAAGGATAAACCTATCATAACATTTTCTGGAATCCTGTTCCAACCTGAGCACTGTTGCTAAAACAGATTGATTGTGGTAACTATTTATACAGCACACTCCAAAAAAATAACCCAAGAAACATCGCTGTCTACAAAACAAACCCACAACAATATCCTACAGGGAGTTACTCTTTCTATCAAGATCATGTCATAACAAGCCTTGGTTAAACTGAATAGAAGACTAACTTCCATTTGACAGCTTCTGATCAATATTCTCTGAACTAGTGATACTGTGCAAGAAACCAAACAGAATTAAAAATCCCCTAATCTGATAATCTAAGGGTGGGTTAACTGAAAAATATGCAGTGTTAAAATTTTACCTCCAATCTTTTTTAATGTTCTAATTAGTTTATGATAATCTTTAATTCCCCTTTTCTTGTTCCACAACAACTCCCTCTATTTACACTTGCCAAGCGACATGACTCCTAACCACTATCTTGCACAATTGCCTAATGAACAAGCATTTATTTCCCCATATGTATTTTTCCTTGAAAATAAGGACTAGAATGTCTCTGGGAAAAAAAATCATAGAGTTTTAAGAATGTACTTCCAGCTAATAGGCAATCTGGAATAAAAAGATGGTTTTGGACAATGATTATCTACAGCCATGGCCCATGTCACTAGCTGGGCCTTTCTGATGACACTGTATACATGTGCACATGTATGATACCATCAAATCATCTCACAAACATTTAGTAATAAATAAAACTAGCCAGGGGTGAAAGTAACTTACAGGACTTACCGGTACTGCCGGTGTCCTGAGGGGGGCATGGCCTCATCCGGAAGAGGCATAGCCTCTCAAGATTTAAAGGCCCTGGGGCATCGGCTGTGGCTGGGAGACCCAGGGCCTTTAAATCAACCAGGGGCTCCCAGCTGAAGAGGTGGCTGGGAGCTCCCCGGGGTTCAGGGGCAAATTAAAGGGCCGGGGGCTCTGGCTGCCGGGGGAAACCCAAGCTTTGCGGGGCTTGGGCAGGGATTTAAAGGGCCCAGAGCTCCTGCCGCTATGGGGAGCCCGGAGCCCTTTAAATCCTGGTCCCAGAACGGCCGCCAATGCCACAGCCAGGATTCAAAGGGCTGTGGGCTGCCCGCAGTGGCGGGAAACTCTGAGCCCTTTAAATCCCAGCCGCGGACGGGATTTAAAGGGCTCTGGGCTGCCCGCAGCAGCAGGGAGCTCTGAGCCCTTTAAATCCCAGTCGCGGACAGGATTTAAAGGGCTCTGGGCTGCCCGCAGCCGCGGGGAGCTTTGAGCCCTTTAAATTCTGGTCCCTGCCCGGCCGCTGGAGCCGCGGGCAGCCCAGAGCCCTTTCAGTCCCCGCCATGGAAGCTGGAGCGGTCCAGCACGGCACACTGGCTCTTGCCGGTACGCCAGACCGGACCGGCTTACTTTCACCTCTGAACTTAGCACTTTCCATCCCTACACACTTTGTAAACATTAACAAATGAATCCTCACAATGACTTTGAGGAGCAAAGTATTATTATTCCCATTTTTTCATGGGAAAAATCAGATATAGAGGTGAAGTAGAAAGTATAAAAATACCAAATGAATAATGGAAAAATTTAAATTAGAATTCAGAGGAGTTCCTATTTCCTAGCTTTTACCACTCTGCCATCTCATTTAACAGAATGGACTGCCAAATTCCCAGGACACAGAGAACATGGTGAAAAAAGGGAAATGATAGACAGTCAATATCTTTTCCTCTTATTTTAAGTAAATATCACAAGCTTCAGCAGCAAAAGCAGCAAAAAACTGTATTTTCTCCTCAAACCTCTCTATCAGTCCTCCCCACTCGCCTCCTCCAGGCCAGCTGCTGGGCTTGCAGGCAACTGGGCTATTTTAGCATTTTAATTTGACATAAGAAACTGAATTGCAGACAACAAAATACTTACTTTTTGAAGTAAAATTTAAAGCAGCCTCATTGCCATTAAAGTGCTGCTAAGAATCACAGCTAGGCTAGAAGGAAAGTCTGAAATTTTTCTTTGAATTTTGGCCACTTAAAAGCATTCGCGGTCAAACTTCCAAGGGTGTATCTTCACTGAAGAGTTACATCAGGTGATCAGTACTTGTGTCTGAGCACCCAAGCTGAGCCTAGCCCAGGTGTAAGAAGCTACGTTGCAAAGCCACATCCATGTTACTGTGTCCTCACTGGTGCTGCCCTCACTTATGTTGGTCAGACTTCTGTGCCATATCCCTTGGTTCTTTCATGCTGCAGTAAGCTGAGAGGCTCTATGATTCTGTCTGAGTGGATTGTGGAAGAATCTGTCCTAGGCACACAGACTGAATTGTGGGAAGACATTGAAGAACCATCAGCACTTGAGTAATGCCTGTATCCTCAATGCAAAGTGAATAGGCTACTAGCGTGAGTGAAAATGGAACCCTGGCTCTAACCCACATCCCCAGCAATGCAAGGTAGTGAAGGTTGAAAGCACCATTTAACTGAGGGGAGAGGTTTTTGTGTGTGAATGGAAGGAGGCTTAGGGGCAATACCCAAGTAAGAGGCCGGGATATAGATGACTCAACGCCAGAGAACAATCACATTTCTCTAGCATTGAGTTTTACAGCCAGTTTGGCTTCTGGGAATTTTAACTATGACATGAAAAGATGCTGATTCCTAAAGATTGGTTTGTTTGTTTTTTTAAAGATTTTTGTTTTAAAACATGAAATGTAAAATTAAGAGACCCCTATTATAACAGTAAGCCACATCTGCTTGTGTGTTTCTGAGTCAGAGGGATTCTCAGATGGCTGAAAGCACTTAAAACATACCAAGGATATGTACCAACAGTCAAGGAATACTTGTCTATTATGGCTTGTTGCTTAAGGAAATAAAGCAATATATTAGAACTAACTAGCTTTTGCTCCCCAAAGATAAGATATGACTTTCTATGGTTTATTCTATGGTTGTAATTTTTGCACACTGGCATTTAGCATGATCGATTACCAAGCCACAGCCCATCTTTGTTTTCTGTTTTTCCCTGATTTTTCCCCCTTCTGTTTGTATGTGCATATGAGTATATGTTCTTCAGTAAATTCACACACATCACTGAACAGCAAGTGTAGAAATCCAGACACATGGCAGGAATTTAATTTACTGTACAGAGGACAGAGCTATCTCTGGAGCTACCTTTCCTATGGATATGAAGCATCAACAAGGCTAATATTCAAGGAAAACCATTTGTGAATACTGTAAGTTTTCCACCCACCACTAATTAAAAAAAAACAATAAACAAAATACATGCTTCACAGACAGCACCAGGTTAAGTATGACCAGGACAGACCTCTTCTCAAACACCGGTATTGAAATATTGAATTTAAATTTTTTGTTCAGAGCTTGGATAAAGCTTTACAGATGGACATATGCAAAGTTGACTAATGCGTAAGACTGCATCTACACAAAGGATACCAGGGTAGTTCCTCTGCAATTAGCAATGGTTGGGAGCACCGGTTTAGTTTAGGCATTGTCTTCCCTTGTCAAAGCAGAATAAGATGACAACAGAGTTTTAAAAATGGCTGCTCATTTACAGTATCACTCCTATTGTTGTTAGAACCAGTGGAGTTGCACCAGGGCTAAAGGAACAGTAGGAGAATTTCAGAAAATCCTCAACATGGAAAAGATTGTAGGAAGGGTTTTTTGGATGCACTGATGGGGCATTCACTCCTAGGTAAAGAAAACAGGATCCCCAATTAATAAGTGAGATTACTCTCATACTGATGGTACATAAACTGAGTGCAGACTGAATCTTTGCATAGTGGAAATGGAGAAACTGAATCACACAGTAACAATATGCATCCAAGAAGTGCATATGGACTACGCTTTAGTACAGGCCATTTGTTATTAGTTGAATATCACTAACTGCACTTCACAAACTAATACTAATTAGGGCTCTCGATTAATCACAGTTAACTCACGAGATTAACTCAAAAAAATTAATCGCAATTAAAAAAATTATTCATGATTAACTGCCGTTTTAATTGCATTATTCAACAATAGAATACCAATTGACACTTACTAAATATTTTCTATGTTCTTCTACATTTTCATATATTGTATTCTGTGTTGGATTTGAACTCAAAGAGTGTATTATTTTTATTATAAATATTTGCACTGTAAAAATGATAAAAGAAATAGTATTTTTCAATTTACCTCATACAAGTATTGTAGTACATTCTCTTTGCCGGCAAAGTGCAACTTACAAATGTAGACTTTTATTGTTACATAACTGCACTAAAAAACTGAAGGTTTACATTTTTTGAGACTACAAACCACTCAGTCCTACTTCTTGTTCAGCCAAGTGCTAAGACAAACAAGTTAGTTTACATTTACAGAAGATAATGCTGCCCGCTTCTTATTTACAATGTCACCTAAAAGTGAGAACACGCATTTTCAAGATATTTACATGCCAGATATGCTAAACATTCGAATGACCCTTCAAACGCTTCGGCCACCATTCGAGAGGACACGCTTCCATCCTGATGATGCTCGTTAAAAAAATGTGTTAATTAAATCTGTGACTGAACTCCTTGGTGGAGAACTGTATGTCCCCAGCTCTGTTTTACCCACATTCTGCCACATATTTCATGTTATGGCAGTCTCGGATGATGACCCAGCACATGTTGTTCATTTTAATAACACTTTCCCTGCAGATTTGACAAAATGCAAATAAGGTACCATTGTGAGATTTCTAAAGACAGCTATAGCACTCGACCCAAGGTTTAAGAATCTGAAGTGCCTTCCAAAATTTGAGAGGGACGAGGCATGGAGCATGTTTTCAGAAGTCTTAAAAGAGCAACACTCTGATGTGGAAACATGAACCACCAAAAAAGAAAATCAACCTTCTGCTGGTGGCATCTGACTCAGATAATGAAAATGAACACACGTTGAGCCGCATTGCTTTGGATTGTTATCAAGCAGCATCCGTCATCAGCATGGACACATGTCCTCTGGAATGGTGGTTGAAGGATGAAGGGAATTATGAATCTTTAGCGCATCTGGCACGTAAATATCTTGGAACGCCAGCTACAACAGTGCCATGAGAATGCCTGTTCTCACTTTCAGGTGACATTGTAAACAATAGGCAGGCAGCATTCTCTCCTGAAAATGTAACCACACTTGACTGGCTGAACAAGAAGTAGGACTGAGTGGACTTGCCCACTCTAAAATTTTACATTGTTTTGTTTTTGAATGTAGTTTTTTTTTACATAATTCTACATTTTTAAGTTCAACTTTCATGATAAATATGTTACACTACAGTACTTGTATTAGGTGAATTGAAAAATACTATTTCTTTTGTTTTTTTAAGTAGAAATACTTGTAATCAAAAATAAAGTGAGCACTGTACACTGTACACACTGTATTAATTGAAATCAATATATTTGAAAATGTAGAAAACATCCATAAATATTTAAATAAATGGTATTGTATTATTAACAGTGTGATTAATTGCGATAATATTTTTAATCGCTTGCCAGTCCTAATACTAATGCTAGGTGCCATGCACAGCGGATAGACCTTTGACCACGTCTTGAACTTTTCAGTCTTTTCTACATCTCTCTCAAATGTTTCTACAGCAGCACATCCCTTGTAGAGTACACACCATGCAGTGTACTCTACATCACAAAGGATCAGAGTAGTAGTAGGAATGGACAAAAAGAAAACAGAGTCCTAAAAGTTTATGCACACACTGAAAATGGATGAGATAGATGACCAGAAAATTTAGAAAAGAAAACATAGGACCTGATCCAAAACAAATTACCCACACACTTCTGAAGCACATGAGCACACGATAGTTATGTTGTAATAATTCTGATTCTTATGTCATTGGGCCACAAACCACATCTGAGACTTTACATTCTACAGGAGTTAATTTGACTTAAAAGATTAAGTCAATCTGCTATGTAGTTATAGGAGGGGGAACTAAGGACACTGGGCCCCCCTGTTGCCCAGAATGGTGTTTAAAAATTCTAAGAGTATTTCTACACTATGAAATTAGGTTGATTTAAGAAATCGATTTGATACAGTCGATTGTGTATGTCCCCACTAAGCATATAAAGTTGGTGGTGTGCGTCCACAGTACTGAGGCTAGCGTCGACTTTAGGAGCATTGCACTGTGGTAGCTATCTCACAGTTCCTGCAGTCTCCGCCGCCCACTGGAATTCTGGGTTGAGCTCCCAATGCCTGATGGGGCAAAAACATTGTCACAGGTGGTTCTGGGTACATGTCATCAGGCCCCCCATCCCTCCCTCTGTGAAAGCAATGGGAAAAAATCGTTTCTAGCCTTTTTTCCTGGGTAACTCGTGCAGGCGACATACCGCGACAAGCATGGAGCCCACTCAGCTCACTGTCACTGTATGTCTCCTGAGTGCTTCTGGCAGATGTGGTACTGAGTGCTACACAGCAGCATCCCCTTGCCTTGCCTTGCGGATGGCAGACTGCTAGCTGTCGTCGTCATCCCATGCGTGCTCCTGGCCAGCCTCGGTAAGGTCGGTCAGGGGCACCTGGACAAAAATGGGAATGACTCCAGGTAATTCTCTTCAAGTTTCATCTAATGGAGATTCAGTTCTGCCTGGAATTTCATGCCAGCAGGAGGTTTCTGCCTCAGGCTGCTCTCCCAGTCAGCAGCACCGCGCGACCGCACCTACCCCAGCCTACCCCTTGCTCCCATGGCTTATGAAGCCTGAACAGTAGTAAGTAGCAGTTCAACTACAGGCTGAGCAAGTGCATGATGGTGGTAGAATGTGCCTTTGGACGTTTAAAAGTGTGCTGGCACAGTTTACTGACTCGGTTAGATCTCAGCTAAACCAATATTCCAATCATTATTACTGCTCCACAATATCTGTGAGAGTAAAGGGGAGACGTTTATGGTGGGGTGGGAGGTTGAGGCAAATTGCCTGGCCACTGATTACGTGCAGCCAGACACCAGGGCAGTTAGAAGAGCATAGCAGGGTGCACTGTGTATCAGAGAAGCTTTGAAAACCGTTTCATGACTGGCCAGGCTACGGTATGAAGGTTCTGTTTGTTTCTCCTTGATTAAAACCTGCCCCCTTGGTTCACTCTACTTCCCTGTAAGCCAACCGCCCTCCCCTCCCCTCTTTGATCTCCGCTTGCAGAGGCAATAAAGTTATTGTTGTTTCAAATTCATGCATTCTTTATTAATTCGTCACACAAATGAGGGGATAACTGCCAAGGTAGCCTGGGAGGGGTGGGGCAGGAGGAAAGCACAGCGGTGGGGTAGTTGTAGGGGCACCCTCTAGAATGGCATACAGCTCATCATAGAAGCAGCAGGTCTGGGGCTCTGACCTGGAGTGGCCGTTTGCCTGTCTGGTTCTTTGGTAGGCTTCACACGGCACTGCTGCGAGTCACTGTTATAACCTCTGTCCTTCATGCCCTTAGAGATTTTTTTCAAATATTCCGGCATTTCGTCTTTTGGAACTGAGTTCAGATAACACAGATTCATCTCCCCATACAGCGAACAGATGCAGTACCTCCCGTTTGGTCCATGCTGGAGCTCTTTTGCGATTCTGGGACTCCATGGTCACCTGTGCTGATGAGCTCTGCATGGTCACCTGTGCTGATCAGCCTGCCATGCTGGCCAAACAGGAAATGAAATTCAAAAGTTCGCAAGGCTATTCCTATCTACCTGGCCAGTGCATTTGAGTTGAGAGTGCTGTCCAGAACGGTCACTATGAAGCACTCTGGGAGCTATCCCAGAGGTCAATACCATTGAATTGCGTCCACACTACCCCAAATTCGACCCAGCAGGGTCGATTTCAGCACTACGCCCCTCGTCAGGGAAGAGTACAGAAATCAATTTTAAGAGCCCAGTAAGGAGACAAAAATGGCTTCATTGTATGGACAGGTGCAGGATTAAATCAATCTAACGCTGTTAAGTTCAAACTAAACTCGTAGTGTAGACCAGGGCTCAGACAACAGTTATTGTATTAGGATGTTTCCTATTTCCTCCATGTTGAAAATGGAGTCTTCCTTTCCCCAATGTCATAGGAATCTTTGGGAGACTCTCTCCCATATCCAAGTATAGTCCACAAGATTAGAGAATAATTATTCCTGGCAGACTGCCCCATACTAGCATACTGGAGGTAATTCGCTGAGCATGGTCTCTGAAGTTTCTCTGACATTCTTCCATAGATTACCATAACCATATAAAGCAAATGAGCTGGGAAGAGGAAGAGTCTCCATTATTGGGAAGAGTAGAAAGATTAGTATAAAGAACACTATAAAGCCCTGTCCTGGGATGATGCTTGATGTACCATATCTATCTCTGACAGAGGCTTAATGTGTCTATCTTTTTATATTTTGCAACACTTGTATAGCTTGTTCTGACACATATTAAGCAGAATGCTCAATCTAGCACTGCACAGTTGTTAGAGAAGGACAATTCTGCCCCAGAGTATGAAGGAGGCCTTTAGAGCATCTGATACAGATTGTAATTTTGGCTAAATCAGGCCTCTAACTTCTGTCACTGATTCAGCTCCACTCTGAAAAGTGGCTATAAAATATGACCCACCTTACTCAACAGATCTGCCCCATACGTATTTCATTTTTCCCGCCTGTTGATTTTAGTGATAGAAATTAGTTTTAATTATTTTTTACTACTGTTAGCCCTGAAGAGCTGTTGAAACTCAGAGAGAGAGAGAACACACTAAATTCTATTGACTCATACATAATTAACAGATTTGTTAACCAAGTTCCCAGTGCAGGGCAAATTCAGTCCTTGGTCACATCTGTGTGGCCCCACTGATGACAATGGCAGACCTGCCAAATCCAGTCTCTTCTCTGTAGATATGGTTTTTAGCCCTTTCCACTGAGAAAATCTACCTCCTCTCCCGCAAGTTTAGCTTGTGCACAAGTGTAATTGTATTTCATATGAAACCAGAGAGTGACGTGTATTGTTAAGAAACAACTCTGGACATAAATGTTTCAAAGAAACCTTCTTACTTCCTGATTTACAAGTTAGCTTAATCAAATCCAGCATCTCAAACTCTAACAAAATAGATGCTCGGAAAAAATATTTATTTCAAATGTGTACATTCTGCAGATATACCGCTTTAGTTTGAAATTTATCATGAGAAATGGTTAGAGCTACTTTGGAATTTTTCAGGTTGCTCCTTCTTATCAAAGAGCAAACATCTGCAAAAAAATTAATTTCCTGATCCCTGTCTTTCCAGTGTACAAGCTTAAGATGTCATTACCTTTACCAGTTCCTAAAAGAACACCAGTAGAGAACTGTTTCAAATGGCTTGATGTTCTGTGCTTCTTTTTGACTTTTTTGTATTAAATGAAAATTAAATAAGTAGTAGTATTACTTCGCCTCTTTCAATCATCCTACAGTTTGTCAATATGAAAGTAGGAATAATATTAGAAATATAGCATGATTTTTAATAAAAATTACATTACTTGCTTTTAGAAATATCCTAATAAACCATAAAATATCTTTGCTTCATATGTTCTCATTTATACACAAATACTCTCTCATTTATATACATATTACATAAAAAACCTACATTAAAGGAACAGTATTTAGGTATTCAAGCACTCAAAATTTGGGAAGTGCCAGATCTACATTGCCTGTGCAATTTTAATTCTGTGTACTTGTGCATCCATCCAGTGTACTGAACACTAGTGGGTCCTGTGGAAAAAAAATGTATGTGACCATGTAATTAAAGACTAATGTAATGCTATTTACTCACAAGGGGGAAGAAATAAGATTTCATAGCAACCATAAAATTAGCATTTCTTAACTTTCCAGTGCTTGACACTGAAATCTAAATAATGTTATTTAATTTAGTGTTTTGTATGTAATTTTTTTGGGTTTCTTTAAATGTAAAAGGTAAAAAAAAGGAAGGAGAGAGAACTAATAACCCCCTCATACTTGAGAAGCAGGGTTTGAAGCCTGACCCTTCAGCACTGCTGCACATACTTCAACCATTAGAGCCAAAGGGCAACCTACTTTAACACTGAGCAGGAGAAGATGACTTATCCAGAGTGGCAGTGATGAGGGTGAACACATCTCTAGCATTCTCCCATACACATTCTCTCCACATCACCAGGAGTTGGGGGCACTCCCACCCCTAGAAAGGAGGATGGGCTGCTCAGGTCATGTACTGAGTCTAAGCGGATTCATGAGGTAGACATAAACCCAGGTCAGCTTTATCTCCCCACACCACAGGAGGCGGTTCCTACACCATTTGATGCCTCTGGAGTGAAGAGCATGGGCCACTGGAGCCACAAACCAAGTCCAGGGGGGTGGACCCAGCGTGGCTCTCCTCACTCCTACACAATTAGTTCAGCAGCTCCCAGTAATTTCTAGTACAGTGTGTTGTGATGCTGTTGCTGCTTTTCCTCCTGTGCAGGGGAGAAAGACAGCAGTGGCTGTATCAACCCAACTTTAGAATGTTCCTGAGACAAGGTGGGTAAGGGCATATATTTTATTGGACCAACTTCTGTTGGTGAGAGAGACAAGCTTTCAAGCAACACAGGGCTCTTCTTCAGGTCTGGGAAAAGTTACTCCAAGAGTTACAGCTAAATGCAAGATGAAACAGATATCCATAAACAGTTAGCACATATTCTAAAGAGACCATCCAAAGTAGAATGGCCCAGTAACACCTCTACAGTCATAAAAGGGGGGTTGGTGGATTTTATATAGAATGTTATAATAAAACATAAACCTAGTGTCTGTTCAATCCATATTTTTTGTGTCTAGCACTATTATGAATTTAATCTCCCAGACTTGTCTTTTGAAAGTGGTTTCCTTTGAGGATGAGTACTGATAGGTCGATATAGAATGATCTCTTTGTGAAAAAGTGTTCAACCACAGGAGAGAGAGTGTTTTTGTCTTTTATCACTTTCCTGCGAGAGTTCATTTGAGTGTAGTGATTGTCCAGTTCCATCCATATAGTTGTTATTGGGGGCATTTAGCGCCCTGATGAGGTTCATCACATGTTGTGATAGGCATGTGCAGAATGCATGGATCTTGATGAAAGGTGTATGGGGGGGAGGGCATTTGATCATTGCAGTAGTCAAGATATGTTAGCAGGTTTTGCACCTGCTGTGTTGGCAGGGTCCAGTGCTGCTTTGAGTTGGTATATCTTGGTCTGTGTGGAGCTTGCTTTTGTTGATGAGCCTGGGGGGTTGTCTGAAGGCCAGAAGTGGGGGGTTAGGAAATATTTCTTTCAGAATGGAATCCCCATAAAGTATGGGTTGTAATTATTTCATGATACCCCATATGGATTCCAATGTGGGGTGGTAGGTGACAACTAGGGGTATGAGGTCAGAGGGGGGGTTATTTCTGTATTGAAGCAGATTCTCTCAGGTTATTTGGGTGGCCCATTTCATGATGCAATCTACTTCTCTGGTGGAGTGTCCTTGTTTGAGTGCATTAAGGTGTGCATCCCTGACTTTAAGTATTACGGGGTAGCCATGTTAGTCTGTATCCACAAAAACAATGAGGAGTCTGGGGGCACCTTACAGACTAACAGATTTATTTGGGCATAAGCTTTTGGGGGTAAATAACCCACTTCTTCAGATGCATGGAGATTCAGATCCATGCATCTAAAGAAGTGAGTTTTTTACCCACAAAAGCTTATGCCGAAATAAATCTGTTAGTTTTTAAGGTGCTACCAGACTCCTCATTGTTCTTTATCCCTGACTTTCTTATGCCTATTACAATATGTGGTATACTATACCTCATCCAGTGAACTGAATGCCCCAATAACAACTATATAGATGAAACCATACAATCACTACCATCTCAAATAAACTTATGCAGAAAAATGAGAAAGGACAAAAAACACCCTATCAACTATCGGTGAGCACTTTTCACAAACAACCTAAACAATACTTTCAAAAGACAAGCCTAGTAGCATAAATTTATAATTTTGCTAGACACAAAAAATCATGAACTGAACCAAGACACTGGAACTATGGTATATTACAACAATCTGTAACCCACTAACTTTCCCCGCTCCCCTGCTATTGTCCTATGATTGTAGAGGTATTAACAGGCTACTCTACCTTGAATGGTCTCTTAGATGATGTGCTAAATACTTATGCTAAACTATCTGTTCCATCTTGCATTTAGCTATGATGCTCAGAGTACCTTTCCCAGATCTAAAGCATTGCTCTGTGGGTATCTCTACATAGCACCAACTGTGCTAACCCAGGGTCTCAGGACCCTGCAGGGCAGGAGGGTACAAGCCCATGTTAAGCTGGGACCTAGAGTCTGAGCCCTATTGCTTCACTGTGGGCACACAGTCCCAGCTTGACTCGGGACCCAGAAGTCCTCTGGATGTATCCCAGAGTTCCCGGAGGCAAAGGAGCACAGCTGCAGGCAGCGGACAAAGTGGCTGAAAACGCCATTACTGCCTAGCCAAGTATGGTTCCCCTTCCTGTTCCAGCTCCTCCCTGCAGCTATATAGACCTTGCCTGAAGCAGGGAGCAAAGCGGACAGGTAGGAGGCAGCACCCAACTACCGGGATGTTGAGGTTGTTCCGTGCTGAGCTGGGAGTTCTGCCACTCAACTTCCCTGCAGGGCAGCCCACTGGTCCTGCTCCTTTCTCTGTGCTTTGCTCCTACCCCCCTCCCCCGAGGGCTGCATGAGGAGCATGCATTATGAGGGCAATGAGTGGGAGCCAGCCCCAAAACTTCCCCATAACCTCCCAGGGTGCAGTGGAGACAGGGATAACGGATCCCCAGTGGATGCTGGAGCACACTGCACCCAAGCCCTGGAGATGCACTTCACCACTCCCCAGCCAGGATCATGTGTGTGTGTGTGTGTGTTTTTACTCCGAAACCTACATTTTATGTCAAACTTCAAAACAAACAGAAAACCAATGCAACAAAAACATTGAACATCCCATTTTAAAAATTAAGAATTGCAAAGTTTCATTTTAATAGTTTGACAGTCCTGGAGACTGATGTCCTAATTATCCCCAGAACAGGTGCACATGGGCATTTTCCTGCCAATGTGACTCTACCTAGAGCTGGAGAGCCCAAATCTCAGATTAGATAATAGTTAGTGTAAAGCCTTCTCAAACTGCAGATATTCTACTCTGACAGCCACCAAAGGAGCTAATTATGCAGTTTATGTGCTCCTTATGGGCACCTGAGATCCAGCAAAAGCACCATCATAGTTAGGAAACAAGGGCCATGGTCAAGTTTTCCCACAGCGTACCACATTCCTAGGGCTAGAGTGTCGACATTGCGGGTGGGAAGCTCACTAGGCACTTTAGGATATGCTTATTTTGACTCAGGTCTGTGCACTGCAGCGTGGATGCCCAACCCTTAGGTTTGAGCACAGGTCAGAAAATTCTTAACCTAGGGTTAAAATGCAACGTAGATGCTCAAGCCCAGGGTTCCCTGACACAGGTCAGCTGACTCAAGTTCCACTAACCCCAGGCTCATGGTGCTGTGTAGACATAGCCTACGTGGCTTGAAACCTTGTCTCTCTCACCAGTTTCAGAGTAGACTTGGTCTAATAAAAGATCTCTCTATGCCGGAAGCATGAAGAAGCCAAGATTTGAGCCATAGAATCTTTAGGTTGGAGAGAGAGTGTCTCTCTTGTTCTGTGATGGAAGGTAAGGAGTGATGGAAGAGTCATCGTGTACATAATGCGAGCTGTGACAGGTAAGGATACCATGTCTGTCTGGGCCAGGTGAGGGCAATCAGTATGATGTTTACTCTTCCTCTTTTCACTTTCAACAGGACTTTCAGTATTAGAGGGAATGGGGGAAAGGCATAAAAGCGGCCCTGGTCCCATGAAAGGAGGAGGGCATCTTCCATGGAGTGTCATCTGATCCCCCTCTGGAGCAGTACTGTGAATATTTCTTGTTCTGGTAAATAGCAAATAGGTCTATTATCGATGTCCCTCATTGTTGGAATATGCCATAGAGTACCACCAAATCTATCTCCCATTTCTGGTTATGTGGGAATTTGCCGCTGAGACTGCCTGCCATTGTGTTGTACATTCCTGATAAGTAGGCTGCTGATATTAAGATATTGTGGGTGATGCACCAGTTCCATAGTTTTAGTGCTTTTACACACAGGGAATGAGATCTGGTGACTCCCTGGTGGTTCATGCAGTACATGCAGACCATATTGTCTGTCATTACCCTTCTGTGATAAATGAAGTGAGGGAGGTAGCTACCCAGCCAGCCAGTTAGCTATTTGCTTTGCCTGTAAAGAGTTAAAAAGTCCATTGGTAAAAGAAAGGGAGTGGGCACCTGACCAAAAGAGCCAATGGGAAGGCTAGAACTTTTTAAAATTGGGGAAAAAATTTCCCCCTTGTCTGTCTGTATTGTTCTCCTGGAGAGCAGGGACAGGGCTGGAACTATGCTGTAAAAAGCTTTGAAAATGAAAATAATGAAAATAATCAGATCATACCTTGAACATTTGAAACCCTAGATATCAGGAAATCAGGAAATGTCTAGGAAGACACAATTAGGTTTCTCTCTTATTTCTTTATGGCTTGTGGACTCTGCTGTGCTAACCCCAGGTGCTTTTGTTTTGCTTGTAACCTTAAAGCTGGATATCAAGAGAGCTATCTTGATGCTTAATTTTTGTAATTTTTTTTTAAACCTAGCAAAAAGGTTAAGTTCCAGACATATTTTCTTTCTTTTTATTTTTAATAATTTACCTTTTTTTAGAACAGGGTTGGATTTTTGTGTCCCTAAGAGGTTTGTGCACATGTTGTTTAATTAGCTGGTGGCAACAGCTGATTTCCTTTATTTTTTTTCCTCAGCTCTTCCCTAGAGGGGGCATGAAAGAGCTCGAGGGTACCTCACAGGAAGGAATTCCCAAGTGTGCCTTCCTGGATTCTCAAGGGAGTTTTTGCACTTGGGTGGTGGCAGCATCTACCCATCCAAGGTCAGAAAAAAGCTATACCCATGGGAGTTTAATAAGCCTAGAGTGGCCAATATTAATTTTTAGAATCCTTGAGGGCCCCCATCTTCTGCACTCGAAGTGCCAGAGCAGGGGTCAGCCTTGACACCTTCCATGTGTGTCTTTGATCAGTGGGAAGAAGTGAGCACACAAGTTTCTGACCACTCTGAGTTTGAGCAAGTTGATGTGGAGGTATGTCTCGGCTGGACATCATTTGCCCTGTACTGTGCGACCATTAAGATGTGTGCCCCATCCCTATGAGGGATGCATCAGCGGGGTCAGGAGTAGAGACGGGGAAAAGTGAACAAATGGGATTCCCCTACAGCCATTTACTGGGTCCTTCCCACCAGTCCAAGGATTGCTTGACCCTGGTGGGTATCGATAGTAGTTTCTCATGTAGTCTCCATTCAGTCTGTAAAGCAAACCAAACCACGCTTGGAGGCATCTCATGCGTAGCCCAGCATGAACAATAATTAATGTATCTGAAGTCATGTGCCCCAGGAGCTAGAGGCAATGTTTGACTGAAATTTGGGGTTAGACTGGACTGTCTCTCATAGGCACCGACTTCCCTTCTGCCCGGGAGATGCTCAACCCCAACTCACACCTGGCCATGCTCCTGCACTGTCCTCACCCTACCTCCATTCCACTCCTTCCCCAAAGTCCCCACTCCCTTCCCACCCCAATTCCCTGCCCCTGCTCTGCCTCCTCCCCTGAGCGCACCACATCCCCAGTCCTCCCTCTCCCTTCTGGAAAGTCCTAAGCACTGCCCAAGTGCTGGAAGGGAGGGGCAGGGACACAGCATGCTTCAGGGGGAGAGGGGGAAAGAGGATGAGACAAGGATGGGGGAGCTTGGCTGCCGGTAGGCGCAGCGCAACCACTAATTTTTCCCCCGAGGGTGCTCCAGCCCCCGTGGAGTCAGCACCTGTGCTGTTTCTATCAACAAAGAGAGACTGAGAAATCTGTGATGTGGGATGAGCACTTTCGCCTGAATGGAGTCGAGGTCAGCACCTATGAATTCTAGCCTCTGTACTGGTGTTAATGTCGATTTTTGTTTATTGACTGTATGCCCTGATTCTGAAACAGGTCCAGTGTGGTCTGAGTGACTTGCTGGGCCTCTGCAAAGGACCGTGCTCTGAGAAGAAAGTTGTCTAGATCAGTGGTCTCTAAAATGGGGTGCGCAAGAGAATCCTTCAGCGGGTGGGGCAGTTTGGGTCGCTTTTTTATTTGCTTGGGGTGGCAAAAATAGTAGAGCCAGTCCTGCAGCGTAGCAGGGGGTGCATGCTCAAAAAATTTTTTACTGATAGGGGTGTGCAACCAGAAAAGTTTAGTGACCACTGGTCTAGATAAGGATAAATCATGATGCATTGAGAGCATAAATAGGCTGCCACTACTGAGAGAGAATACTCTGGGGGCCAATGAAAAGTCAAAAGGGAGTACTCTGTAACAGTAGTGGTCTTGTCCTAGCGTGAACCTGACATAATGCCTGTGGCTCAGTATGATCGTGATGTAAAAAATAAGCACTGTGGAAGTCAAGAACTGAGAACCAGTCTCCTTTTTCTAATGCTGAAATGATCACAGATAACGTGACTATCTTGAACTTTTGAGCCTTGATAAACTTGTTGAGCACTCTGAGGTCTGGTATGGGTCTCCAACCCCTTTTTTCCTTCAGTACCAGGAAGTAATAAGAGTAGAAGCTTCTGCCCTTTAAATGTGCGGGCACTGGCTCTAGAGCTCCTACGCTGAGGAGGCTGTTTCTCTCCTGACCTAGTAGGCTCTCGTGAGAAGGGTCCCTAAAGAGGGCCGGGGAAGGGTTTTGGTGAAGTAGGGGAGGAGAAATGGATGGAGTATCTACCTTGGATAATCTCCAACACCCACTTGTCAGAGGTTATCTGTTCCCAGGTGCTGCAGAACAGAGCAAGACGATCTCCAAAGGGATAGGTGGGGTTTTCCAGCATGAAATGAGGATTAATGTTCTAGGGGTAACTCGACCAACCTGTCAAACTGTCTCTTTTAAGTAGAGGGCTCAGAAAAAGTTTGCCAAGATCCTGACATCTTTCGTCTGGAGAATCTGGACTTCTTCCTCTGAGGTTCATACGATCTCTGTCTATACTGAGATGGATATTAGGACAAATATCGTGAATGAGGCTTGAATGGTGGCTAAGCGCTCTACTTTCTTTTATATTCAGATATATAGATCCCGAGGGATCGAAGAGTGAACCTCAAATCTTTTAATGTGTGGAGGGAGGCATCAGTCTTTTCGGAAAATAATTTCACCTCCTCAAACAGGAGGTTCTCCACCATCATTCGGACCTCCTTGGGGAAGCCAGAGATACGAAGCCTCGAGGCCCATCTCATCGCAATGGCAGTTGAAATAGAACTTGCTGTCGTGTTAGCTGCATCAAGTGCAAACTGGAGAGACTTTTTGCCACCAGCTGGCCCTTGTTAACCAAGACTTTAAATTGTTTCTTGTGAGAATTAGGGAGCTGCTCAATAAAACAACTAAGCTTCACATAGCTCTGATAGTCATATTTAGCCTACAAATTGGCCCTCTGAATTGATGAGTGCCCAAGTAGGCCTTCCTGCCAAACAGGTTCAGGTGCTTCCAGGCCCAGTCATAAGTGGTGCTGGAGGGCTTTAGAGTTAACTGCATCAACAATGATTGAATTAGGAGACATTTGTGAGAACAGTGCCCTGTGCAGGCATATAATATTTCTTGTCTGCCCTCTTACAAGTTTGTGGCATGGATGCCGGGGTCTGCCATATCACCATGGTGGCGTCCAGTAGAGACTCATTAATAAGAAGGGCCACTCTGGAACAGGTGGAGGAATGTAGAATGTCCACCTACTTATGTCCATCAGACTCAGCAGCCCTGGGGATCGTTTCTATTTTATGTCTCCAAAAGCTCATGCAGGGCTTCAACTAGCCACCTGCAGGGATCTGGAAGAGATTACCACCTCCCAGGAAACAATGTATTTGAGGGGGAGGTTTGATCTCCTTCTTCTGAAGCTTCAGAGATGGCCATGGATGGAGATGGGACACTGAATGGGGTGGTCCAGTGCTCTGAGTTGGCATCCAGCATTCTCTCTCCCAGATGCCTAGCCAGCTGGCTTTCATGCAGATGCTTAGGATCTAACTGATCACCACATGTGGGGTCAGGAAGCAATCTTTCCCAGGTCACAGTGGTAGTGACCTCAGTTTCCTTTTTTACCTTCTTCTGGGGCACTTGGGTTCAGGTCATCAGGATTATCTGGGTTTATCTCACTTAATCATTTCCCTGCCATTGCAAGGGCCTTGGGATTGATGCAGCTCAGTCCCTCTTATTCTCTACCTCTAGCACATAACAGTCCACTTTCCTGGGGGTTGTTATACTTCAGTCTCATTTCAGTTGTTGGGTTTAGTGTTCCTGTGCTGGGCAGTTTTGGTGGCCTGTGACATACAGATGGTCAGATTAGATGAGCTCAGGTCCCTTTTGGCCTTAAACTCTGACTCTAACAGAAAAATATCTTACACTCTAAAAGAGAGAGATAAGATACATAGAATGCACTAGGAAATCCAAATAAGAGTATAACTTAAAATAAACATAAAACAACTTTAATCATTACACTTTTGATTACTTCACTTTATACTCTGCCTACTAATATGTCTCTGACTAGACTTATTCTGATATTCTGACCACTTGACCAACTTCAAAACAAATTTATTTTTAAACACTAGATTGCCTAAAAAGTGTTTCCCTCCGCCCTCCCAAATCAAAAAGACCAAAAACCTACAATGGGCAATTTTCAATCTATGACAATGACAGGTTGAAGAAGTCCAGTATCTTGCTACCTTTAAGAGCTAGAACTGAGAGCTTACCATTGAGGCAAGATTGTACTTTTAAAGGATAGCACTGCTTTGGGGGCAACATGGAGTTGCAAGGCCCTAGGTGAACCTGAAGATGAATTGTTAAAATCACCTATGCACCTTTGATCAAGCTACACCATCCTTCAGATAGTGCAACCTGCTCCATTCTCTGCAGCCTGCCAGCTCCACTGCCAGTATAGGGTGACAACAGCTTGATTTCTCACTGCCACCATTCTCACAGCTCATAGCAAGGGAAAGCAGTACCAGCTACACATCAGTGACACTGCTGGCCCTCTAATGTCAAGAGGTGATGTTCTGGAGAGAGCTTTAACCCTAGGCTGATAGAGGTAGCGAAAGGAGAAGGCTGTGAAGGGAACGTGTCACAGAATGCTACAAAGCAGCATGCCTTAGTGGGATGTACTAAATGGAGATTATGATAATTGGAAAAGCATCATATGTAAAGCCAAAGTTAGATGAGTGATTGGCACAAAACCTGTTCTAAGCAGTTCCACTAAATGTTTTTGAGTGTAATTGCTCTTCTAATTCAGAATTCATGTTTTAAAGGCCAGTATTTCTCTTGGCATGAATGTAAAGTGTTTGTTATGACCTCTTCAATATGAGAGGCTAAGTTACAGTTAGATAAACAAATGCTTCCTTCTCCTCCTACGGTACACAGACAAAAGGAACCAACTATGAATGGGCAGAGTCCCTACCCAGTCCTCAAGGGAGCATGCAGACCCTGAGTTAATATTTAAACTAATCCCCATGCCTAGGGCCTGGCTTTATTGGTAACAGAACAACATAAACCTCAGGCTCCATCTTCCTTCCCAAAGCTGGCTGTTAATAGGGTGTCCCTTCAGAGCTTCCTCTTTCCTAGCTTCCTGTTCCTTCTGGCTCTAAGATACACTCCCATCCCTATTCTGGTCAAAGTTAATTCAATCCATCTTTCAGCATGATGCACCAGTAATTTCCCTGAATCTAAATGTAGAATTTTAGGAAATGAGCCTGGGCTGGTTACTCAAAGAAGCATTGCATTCCAGTACAAGGGCTTAGGGTCTTCCACCATGTTATATTCTTCCTGAGGGGGGAACATAAAACTTATAATACCAATTTCCAAAACACATTAATACAAGGGGATACAAAGGGTATATCTATACTGCAATTGGGAGGTATGACTGCAACACAAGTAGAGGTATCTGAGCTAACTCATTAAAAATAGCAGTGTAACCACAGTGTCACAGGCTAGCCACCCAAATATATACCCCAGGGTCCTTGGCAGGACTGTACTGCAGCAATACTGTTATTTTTAGTGAGCTAGCTCAGGTATATCTACACAGGTTGCAATCTCATCTCCCTACTGGAAGCACAGACTTAACCTAGATGACTGATTAAAATGGCCACTCTGCATCAACTACAAGAACTAAATGCAGTAAACAACTGAATAAAAGAATAATCTTATCGAACCATAACATACCAGACAGAAAGACTGATATCTCTGAAAAACAGAAAAACAAAGAAGTTACCACTCTTGCTAAGTGAATTATTTGAACCACAGTACTGTAGCAGCCTTCTTTTTGGTTAATATTTGAAGTATGCTTTTGGTGTTTATTAATAAATAGTTTAATTTAAAATATACAAAGTATTCAATAATTTCTTTAAAACAAATATATAAATAACTGAGAAAGTAGTTCGATCAAAGGAGGACAGAAGAATAGAAAGTGTGAAATTAACCTGTAGCAATGAGGGACATAGCAAAGCCCTGTGCACTAAGCAAGCTCTGCATGGGGGATGTGCTAGGGACTGGAGGTAGAGTAGTAACAGAAAACTCCCTGAACACCTCATATGCACTGTGGATAGTCTTTAGGCCAGCCATGGAGTAGAAAACAATAATCAAAATGGACCAGGTAGGGCCCACATTCTCACAGATCTAGTCGTCTCAGTAACATGTAAGTGTCACAGAGGATGTGTGGTCACTACTCTAGCCTTTGTGCTAGACTGCAACCATGTGGGGGCTATCCCGCAGCCCTGTACCAAGATCAGGGTTGGATTTAAGCTGTTGAAACCATATCTCATTTCTCCCATGCAGAGTTTGATTACTGGCATTTTATGTAAGTGAAATGAATTTCATCCTTTAAAGAGAAGAGTGGTCTCTTAAGACCTCAAGAGGTCTTAATGTATTTGATATGGTTAGGGATTTTTTTGGTTAGTTACATGCAAAAACAACTCTATAAGCTAGAACTAGTGACATGAATCCCATTCTCAGCAGTTTCTAGCCTTAAGCGGTGTTTTTCATGAGCACAACATTAATATTTTAAAGACAAATAAAGGATGTGATGAATTTTTGGAGACATCTCACCTACTAAAATGTTTTTGAAAGCTAAAGCTTGGAATGATTGTTTATACATCAATGAAACTGGTCTCTAATACAGGAAAAGGTAAGAAGAGAAGCTAACACTTCCCGCTCAGTGCCACAATCCTTTCATTACTTTAAAAAAAAAAAATCTTCCTGCAGAGAGAAATACAGTAAAGAAAAGCTAATAAAATAACAGTCCTTTAAACTGTAATTAAAAGTTGAGGGGAGAGTGGTAGACATCTTTCACCTGTAAGGTTTCAAAACAGGTCAGTGACTTCTGTAAACCAGTTTTGTTTAGATCTGCACCCACGATGACTCCAGAATAAATACATCATATTTGCTTCTGTGTATTTCACTCTGACTGCTGGCATACTCTCCATGCTGTTCTTGAATAAAATAAACATCTACATCACTATCCCACTCTTGACATACCATCAGAAACAGGGAGATGGGGGAGAAATACTTACTCCATGCCTTTTATAAATGCAACACAAACATTATTTTGTTAATTTGCATTACAGTAGCACTTAGATCCTTTCACTGAGACAATGCCTTATTGTGTTAGGCGCTGTAACATACAAATAGTAAAAGCGGCAAAGAGTTCTGTGGCACCTTATAGACTAACAAACATATCGGAGCATGAGCTTTCGTGGGTGAATACCCACTTCGTTGGATACATGTCGACATTCACCCACAAAAGCTCATGCTCCAATATGTTTGTTAGTCTATAAGGTACCACAGAACTCTTTGCCGCTTTTACAGATCCAGACTAACACGGCTACCCCTCTGACACTTGATACAAATAGTAAACATCATTCCTAGTCCAAGGAGCGTATAAATAGTATTTTAAAGCTAATTCAAAAAAATAAAAATATCAAGATGAAAAAAGCAGTCAATGGAGCTATATTGATTGAGGAAGTGGCCCTCAATTTTAAGAAAATTATGTTAATACTTGAAGAATACAGACAATAGAAAAGTATTTATTTGGGCATCAGAATTAAATTTGATTAAATGTGGCATTTCATTTGCTAAAAATAACAGACACAATTTATCCAGGTGCATCTTTTACTCTGGGGCTGCCGTAACTTGTGTTTTGGCTATCATTGTTCGTAGGGTCTTGGCAATAGCCAGAGACTAGTCAGAATACAGGGACATCCTGGCCCAGCATGTTCCCTCCATCGTCCCCTTGCCTAGCTATAAAAAACCCCTACACAATAGTTTTGCAGATAGCAGGAAAACCTTCTGTGCCTATGTCTGGTTTGTTTAGACATTGCAGACACCACAGAGCATCAGCTAGTCAGGCCCACTTTGTTTAGAAAGTTTATTACATGAACAGTCTAAGATTTATGTCCTCAGCTATTCATTTCCTTGCTTTTAAGTGCTTGCATTTTGATCTTGAGGTGATAATGGAGTATAGCAAAAATATTTTATGGTTTGCAAAGCAAAGTGATTTGTTTGGGGAAATTTCCCATGTGTGGGGTTTTGGTTTTTTAACTTGCATGTAATATTTTCTTTGTGTAGGTAAATGAAGGCACTTTTCTTTAAAATTTTAAATATATAGCATGAAAGACTCTTTGGCTTATTACATTAAAAGTAGTGAAGGGCACTATCCAAGATATTAGTGGCTCTCATTTGGTGTTCGTTGATGGCTGATCCAGAGCTCCTGTGACAGAATAAGGATATGCATGTTACTACACACTTAAGATAACTACAAATCCATACACATACTGATAGAAATACTAAAAACAGTGCAATTCTTGTTTCCACAACTAAGGTTATGTCTACACTGGCAATTGAACAACAAAACTTATCTTTCTGAGGTTTTAAACCCCCCTGTAGTGAAGCGGTATGGTTCCCTGCCGCCCCGGAGAGATACGAGACCCTCCGGTCACCAGAGTGGGCGCAGCCAGGGAGCTCTGAGCCCGCTCCCCCCAGGAACTTGGGGCCCGGTCCTACTGCTATTATATACTGTTATTGCTCAGCCCCTGCCTGAGGGCCTGAGCACCTGACTCACCACTGCCCCGCCCTGACCTAGGGCCTGGGCTTACTGTGTTATTTCTACATTCACAAAGGCCACAGAGGACAACTCCTGTGGCCAGACTAAATCCCCACCAGACCTATTCCCCAATTTAGTGAGGCAGTGCGGTTCCCCACTGCCCCGAGACACACAAGCCCTGGCTAAACTCTCTACACCCCTCCTCTCCTCGAAAGACAAATGTTTTGCTGCGACAAGCACCAGTGTGAACAGCGCACTCTTGCCGACAACACGAATGCTGCTCGTTGGGGGTGGAAGCTTTCTCTCAGCAGGAGAGCCAACAAACAGCGGCTGCACTGCACGACTTTTAGCGGCACGGCTGCGGCAACACAGCCATGGTTCTAAAAGCTGTGTAGTGTAGACAGAGCCATGGACTGGAAGGCTAAATGTAAAAGATAAAACTGGGTCACAAGAAAATTTTTCATCTCTTTGCTGTCTGAACTCTCACAGGACCAAAGACACTAAACTAAGGCAGAGATTCCCCAAGAATTACCTCTGGGTCTACCCTGAAAGATATTTTGAATGGACAAATTACAACATTGCCATCATTTTTAGGAACCATAGATGGCAACTTATGTGTGCATGCATGTTTGCTTGCTTTCACTGTAAATAATGTTTTCCTAGTTAATAACTGTTTGTTAGTTTAATACAGGATTTGCTACAGGTTTTGTCTTTAGTGTGAGATCTACGGTACAAATTGATGTGAGACATGTGACTTGTCCCCTGGGACTGCAAGGAAGCTGATTTTGTGATCTTTGGTGTAGGTGACCAATTATCAATCAGTCCAGCTTGCTTGAGTGTCAAGATAAACTGGAGAACCCAGGGGGACTGACCGTGACTCTATGGTAAGACTGTTAAAGTGATCTAGGAGTTCACATTTGTTACTGGGTTGGTGAAATCTAATTATAAAACATACCACCACTTGGAGGTTTCAGCCTTGCTTCTGGACAGTCTGCCCTGAGATTCACATTCTCAGTTGTGTGCCCCTCCAGACAGCTTGACACAGGCAATAACTGTGTATTTGGTATTTAATAGATCCTAGAGAGGACCATTTTCTTCATAAGATATTAAGATGCAACTCTCTGCCTAAGCCTGCTGAAGGAATTCTAACACCTGGAATATAGTGCAGGATTCTGCTCTCCATTCTTTTGGAGTAGATAGTTTCAGTGCTTTAAAAGGTTCCAATAATTCTGCCTGATAAACCTAGACGTCTGAGTATCTTCTTTCATGAACCATATTCCTGGGGGAATTCTGCATACTGTGCATACACAGAATTCATGTCCGGCACAGAATTTTTTTTCCCCAGCAGAAAATACATTCTGTCCAACAAGTGCTGTAGTTCCACCTTTTGCCCACCAGATGTCGCTCTGGTGCCAGAACAGCCTGCTGACTGGCAGTAACAGCTGCCGGCTGCATTCATCACAGCAGCCTGCCCCTGAAGCCATGTTAGGAGGCAAAGTGGGACATGTGGGGCTGCTGGAAAGTCACAGACTGGGATTCAGAAGGGTTAGTGGGGGGATACTGTGCCAAAAAGACTAATATGATTGTTGGATGCATAAACAGGAAAATGTTAAGTAAGAATACAGAGGTTATTTTCTTTATTTGGCACTGGTATGACTTGCTGGAATACTGTGTCCAGTTCTTGTGTCCGCAATCCTCTAGAAGGGTGTTGATAAAATGGAGAGGGTTCAGAGAAGAGCCACAAGAATGATTAAAACATGTCTTATAGTGAAAAACTCCAGGAACTCAATTTATCTTAACAAACAGAAGATTAAGGGGTGATTTGACCACAGTTCATAGTTACCTACATGGGAAACAAATATTTGATAACAGGGTCTTCATTATATCAGAGAAAAGTGTAACATGACCCAATGGCTGAAAGCTGAAGCTAGACAAATTCCAGCTGGAAATAAGGCATAAAATGTTAACAGTTGCAGCCCTGCAGATCTCAGTTACTGGAACATCTTTGAGTTGGGCTACTGATGTAGACTGTGATCTGCTAGAGGAGTGCCTCTCAATCTTTCCAGACTACTGTACCCCTTTCAGGAGACTGATTTGTCTTGCGTACCCCCAAGTTACACCTCATTTAAAAACTGCTTGGTTATAAAAATACGGAAGTGTCACAGCACACAATCACTGAAAAATTGCTTACTTTCTAATTTTTACATATAATTATAAAATAAATCAATTGGAATTTCAATTTCAGTGTGTAATATATACAGCAGTATAAACAAGTCATTGTCTGTATGAAATTGTAGTGCTTTTTATGTAGCCTATTGAGTACACAGTCACTCTAAAGGGAAATGTAACATGACCAAAACTATAATAGGCAATTATACATCCAGATATCCATCAAGAAAGTCCTGAGTGGATGTAGGTGCTCCCTTAGATCTACCTGGAACAGAAACAAAAGAGTCTAGGAGTTTTCCTGAATGGCCTAGTCCTGTCCAAGTAAAGTCTAATACCCTCTTAACGTTCAGTGTATGCAAAGCAGATTTCTGTGTAGATTGATGCAGCTTAGGGAAAAAACAGAAGGTGAATAATTTGTTTGATATGAAACTAAGATGACACTTTATGTAAGAACTTTGGATGAGATGGTATCTTTATGACCGCGTAAGAGCTCCCATTTCCCCAACCCTTGGAGCAGAGGTGACGGCTACCAAGAAGGCTGTCTTCATAGAGAGATGTAGCAGCAAACAACTAGCTAGTGGCTTGTGACGTTATTGATATAAACTGGGACCATATAGAACATGGTTTGCAACCAAGGTCCTGTAGCGGCACCAAATCTTATGTAAAGGGGGTCATATAAAGTGTCAAAGACCAGGTTATGGGTTGCTGGTTATGATTATGCTGTCTGTATGTCTGTACCATTTTGTAATTGAAGTTATGAGTACTGTATACCATCTGTATTTCAAATTTGTGCTGTATTTCTGGGGAAAATCCCAGACAGGTGGGTGTTAGCTCTGCCTAGCCTGCTTGATGGCCCATTAAGGACCATCAGCTACACAACTGACCCATTGAGAGGACGCAGATACGCCTTGTAACTCAGCAGGGTGTGCAGGAACTTGCCCATGTGACTGCAGACTCCATTTTGCTGTAATTTTCCACAGTAAGAACAAAGAAGTGTTCTTACACCTGGAAGAGCCTATATAAGGCTGATGCCTCATCTCCATCTTGTCTTCAATCCTGCTTCTTACCTCTGGAGGGACTTTGCTACAAGCTGAAGCTCTACACAAGGGACTGATGACCCATCTCAGCTGGGGATGTTCTCCAGAGACTTGATTTGAACCTGCAGTTTACTCCATCACTGCTACAAGCCTGAACTAAGAACTTTGCCATTACTGTATGTAATTGATTCCATTTAACCAATTCTAGCTCTCACCTCTACCTTTTCCCCTTCATGAATAAACCTTTAGATTTTAGATTCTAAAGGATTGGCAACAGCATGATTTATGGGTAAGAACTGGTGTGTATATTGACCTGGGTCTTGGGCTTGATTCTTTGGGATCGAGAGAACCGTTTTCTTTTATTGGGATGTTGGTTTCATAATCATTCTTCCCCAGGATGAGTGGGATTGGTGGTGACACTGGGAGACTGGAGTGTCTAAGGAAATTGCTTGTGTGACTTGTGGTTGGCCAGTGGAGTGAAACCAAAGTCATTTTTGTCTGGCTGGTTTGGTTTGCCTTAGAAGTGGAAAAACCCCAGCCTAGGGCTGTAACTGCCCTGTTTGAGCAATTGATCCTGAATTGGCACTCTCAGTTGGGTACCGCCAGAACCGCATTGAAGGCTGTCTACACAGAGAGATGTAGCAGCAAACACCTACCTAGTGGCTCAAAGGGCTGTTTCATTAAATGGTTAAGAATGAGGTTGAGATCCCGAAGAGGCGTAGGGGCTCTAATCTTCGGGAAAAGATTGATAAAGCTCTTTTAGGAATCTTGCTGTGATCAGACAAGCGAATACTGAGAAACCTATTGGCACATGGAAAACTGTTACTGCCAATAAATGAAGCTTAGTGGAATTTGTAGAAAGGCTAGAATTTTATAATTCCAACAGGTAGTCCAGGATTGAGGAAAAAGAAGAGTCAGAGTGGGTCAGAGAAAGATGGCATCAGTTACACCAAAGATTTTATCTTCTCCATTTCTAAAGGTAAGTAAGTAGATTCCTTTCAGCTATTTAATAGAATCTTTTGTACTTATGATGAACATGTGGTCCCTAGTCCTGAGAACAACTGAGGAACCAAGCTTGCAGCCTGCAGGACATTCAGATTAGAATGAAGTGTCTGACCCACATCCTGAGACAACAATCACAGTGTGATCAGGAGCCACCATAGAAAGCAAGAGATAAGTCTGATGCGGCAAGGAAACCAAACTTGTCTTGGCCAAGTTGGTGCAATCAGAATGACTTTGGCTTGGTCCTGTCTGATCTTGATAAGGACCTTTAAGAACAATGGAATTGAAGGATATGCATTTAAAAAAAAATCGTTTGTCCATGTAATGAGGAAAGCATATGCTAGAAATTGGGGATCGAGCCCCACCTGGAACTGAATTTCTTGCACTCTGTGTTGGTTGCTGTGGCAGAGAGGTCAACCTCTGGAAATCCCTAAGCAAGGAAAATTTTGATGAGGATATAAGAGTTTAACTCCCATTCATAAATTTATGGAGAAATATTTATTCAAGATGTCCTCCATGGTGTTTTGTATCCCCAGGATGTAAGAAGCATAAAATTGGCTATGTACCGGTTCCAAAGATTTATTGCTTTGGCACAGAATGAAGAGGAACATGCTCCACCTTGACAACTGATGTAGTATATGCATGTTATGTTGTCTTTCAAGATCCTGATGAACCTGGTTCTGATTAGGGGAAGAAAGCACAGGCAAGCATTTCTGACTGCCCTTAATTCCAACAGATTGATGAGCAAGCGCTGTTCCTTTTGTGCCAAGGTGCCCTGCACTGTATGGGGACCCCCAATCCCAAGAGGAAAAAGTCCGCTGTTAATAGGACTGTGGAAGGATTCTGGTTGAACAGGATTCCTTCACAAACTTTGATGGATTCATCCACCAGGTGAGTGCTGTAGGACCTGGTTTGGTACAGATAACTGCTTGTTCATACTGTGTATACTGGGTACACAAGCAGTCCCGAGTCATCCCTGGAGACACCGAAGATGAACCTGGCTTTTGGTCACAAAAATGGAAGCCGCCATGTTGTAGACATATCCATTGTGGAACTTGCTGGCTGAGCTTAATTCTTTGCATAAGGCTCCTTAGAGCAAGGTGCCTGTTGAAAAAAGAGAAGCTCTGCCCATTACCAAATCCAGAAGTCCTCCTATAAATAAAATTTGCTGACTAGAGGGGGTCAAAAAATCGATTTCTCGAGATTAAATCTGCTGGCTTAGACCTTGGAATAATGAATTTGTTGTTTGAACTCCCACCATATCTCCTGATGTGACCAACCCTTGATAAACCAATCATTGAAGTAGGGAAAGACAGTTACTCCTAGACAAGGGAGGTAGGCAGCTACAACCACCATGAGTTTTGAGAATACCCTTGGGGCAGATGACAGGCCAAAGAGCAGGACCCAGTACTGGTAACGACTGTGAAAAAGAACTGAAGAAATCTTTTGTGGGAAGGATGTATCTCTATTTGGAAGTAGGCATCTTTGAGGTTGAGGGTTGCAAACCAGTCCCCTGATTCCATGGAGGGAACTATAACTTTTAGGGACACCATCCTGAATTTCAGACATTTACAAAACTTGTTCAGTTGTCAGAAACCTAGTATTGGCCTCCAACCCATTTTTCTTGGTTATCATAAAATATCTTGACTAGAACCCCTTTCCACTGGGTTGAAGAGGAACTGGTTCTATCGCTTCTAGATTTAGGAGCGATGAGAACTCCTGTGTAAGCAAACTAATTGTGAGAGAGGTCCCTGGAGAGGTATAGGAACGGGGACTGGAAGGGCAGAAAGGAAGTAAGTTGGATAGTATCACCTGAAGAAGTGGCCTCCAATACCATTTGTCTGATGTTATAGCCTCCCATGCTTCATGAAATAGAGGTGATGCCCAAATCGAAGATGAGGGGTTGTGTCGTGCAGCTAAGAGAACCTGATTATTATATGGTCTGGACTCTTGACCAAACCATCAAGACTGGTGTTTGGACAATACAGAAGGCTGGGAAGACTCAGTTGAGGTAGTTGCAGGCTCTGTCTTTGAAAATCTTGACCTCTTAGCTAGTGGCTCCGATGACCCATGAAAGATTGAAAATTGAGCAGGATCAAATCTCTGTGCAAACTGAGACTGGCTAAATTTTCTCTTAATTGCAGATGTGTATAACCATAGAGAGTCTTCTAGGGTGTGAAGTGAGTTGTCCGTGGAATCTGCAGAAAACTTCTGGTCATCAAAAGGTAAATCTTCCATGGTTGATTGGGTTTCTGCAGGAAGTAGAGACAACTGAAGCCAGGAAGCTTGCCTCATCAGTACTGCCAAGGAAATACACCAGGCTGAAGTGTCCGCTGCATCTAGCGAAACCTGCAGTGAAATCTTTGCCAAAAGCTGACCATATTTTATTATAGCACTGAACTGTTCTTGATGTTCTCGTGGTACATGGTCAATAAAAACCTTAATTGTCTCATAGTTCATGTAGTCGTATTCTGACATCATTACCTGGTGATCAGTGATACTGAACTGAAGTGCTACTGATGAATAGCTCTTATAACAAAAGAACCCTGGTCTTTATTATAAGGTGTGGCCTTCTGGGTATGCTATCCGACCCTTTCATTGACTGTGTCCACAATCAGAAAGTTTAATGCTTGGTCAGAGAATAAAAACTCAGCATCCCTGGCCAGAGCTGGAACTGTTTGTACTAGTGTCTATTGAACCATTGCCTGCATGGTGCATCTGAGACTTTGAGAGTCTGTGTAGGTTGACGCTGCTCCAGGTCCCTTTTACCACCAAGTGATGGACCCTGCAGCAGAGGAGATAGAAGGCAGTATTGGAATCCAAATAGGGACCACATGTCTCAAAGAACTCCAATTACAGTAAGTTACCTCCTCTTCGTCATCTTTGAGTGATGTTCCCTATATGGATTCCAGACGTGGGAGAGTAACAAGCAGTGCTCAGCTTAGAGGTGGGTGTCAGGATTTGAAAGAAGTCACTGTATGTAGGACAGCGCAGCTGACTGCCACATCCACCCCCCACACACACTGGCAATGGCATAGTGAGTGGAAAAGGTGTAGACGGAGGACCACGTGTCAGCCCTACAAATATCCTGCCATTGTACATCCATAAGGCAGGCCATGGCAGCATAGGCCTGCATGGAGTGGGCCATGACTCCTGTGGAAGGAGGGATACGAGACAGCGTAGCATTCCTCGATACAATAGCAGATCCATTTAGAGAGGTAGCACAAGGAGAGTGCAGCTGCAGCAGTGCCCTTTGATGGCAAGGAAGAGCCAGGCGACACACCAAAGATGTGGACGCACTGGAGATAAAAGGCCAACGCCCAACAGACAGAGCGTATAACAGATACCTGGAGGAAGGTAAGAGATTTATGGTGGAAGACTGCAAGGTTTATGCACTGGTTGAGGTGGAACGGAGAGGCTACCTTGGGGAGAAATTTAGGGTGCAAGTGCAGAGAGACCTTGTCTTTGTGGAAGACAGTAAAAGGGCTGGTCGGCCATCAAGGCCACCAGTTCGCTAACCCATCGCGATGAGGTGATGGCCACCAAAAAGATTACCTTCATGGAGAGATGGGTGGGAGAGCAGGTCGCAAGTGGTCTGAAGGATGGCTTAGTGAGGGCAGAGAGGATGAGAGTCAGGTCCCAAGAGAAAGCAGACTTCCACAAGGACAGAAAGGTGTTGAGAAGGCCACAAAGGAAGCGGATGATAGTTGGATGAGACAGAAAACCCATCCACAGGGGGGAGGAAGGTATGAAGCACTGCCCGGTGGATGCAGAGAAGTGGGTGAAGCCCAACTGTCAAAGGTGAAGGAGATAGTCCAGGAGAATGGGAATGGAGATGAAGTCCAGAGGGTAGTGGTGGCAGTGCGCCCAGGTAGTGAAAAGTCACCATTTAACTCTACTTGATGGCTGTCTGCTGTGAGTGAGGACGTCACGCACAGGACAGATAGAGCATGCCCTGTCTACATGCGAACCCCATCCAAATATCAATCCATGAGGTGGAGCAGGCCTAGGTTCAGGTGCCGCAGGTGGCCATGTGTCTGCGTGAGGAGATCTGAGAGGACATGAAGGCAGACTTGGAGGGGCAAGCACAAAGGTGGAGGAGATTGGTGAACCAATACTGGCGAGGCCAAGAGGGGTCTATGAGAATGACCGTTGGGTGACCCCACTGCACCTTGGGCAGGACTTGCAGGAGCAGGGGAATGGGCAGGAAGGTGTAGTGGAGTTCGGTGGTCCAGGGAAGGAGAAGGGCACCACCCTGTGAGCCTGGGCCAAGGGCTCCTCTGGAGCAGAAGACGGACAGTTTGTGGTTCTCAGCCATCATGAAAAGGTCGCAGCACAGCATGCCGCACTGGCGAAAGACTGAATGAAGCATAGGGTCATGGGAGTTCCCACTTGTGATTTATGTGGTGGGACCTGCTAAGCATGTCCACCAGAGAGCTGCTGGTGCCTGGGAGGTGCCCCCATGCATAAGGCACCAGTTCCAGAGGAGGATGGTCTCCATGCAGAGGGAGGGGGACTGCTTGTTGATATATACAACCACTGTCATGTTGTTGGACAGCAGTTGAATGGGGCAGGATGTGATGAGGGGCAGGAACGCCCAGCAAGTAAGGCAGGCGTCCCACAGTTCCAGAATGCTGATACACATCCATGTTTGCCTAGGCGACCAGAGGCTCTGAGCTGTGTGGCCCTCCAAATGGGAACCCCATCCCACAAGTAAGGCATCCGTGGCGAGTGGTGTGGCGGGAGTGAATAGGGTGCCAGCCAAGACATTGATGGGTTGCACCACCAGGTGATGGAAGCCAGGAGAGAGGTGGGGATCAGGATCAAGACTGACTTGCCCAGGTGGTTTGACTGTGGATTATAGACAGACCAGAGCCACAGCTGGAACCAGCACATATGCAGGCAGGCATATGATGGGACCAAGGTGCAGGCTGTTCTGTGGCCAAAGTGGAAGACGCACATAGTTGCAGAATGAGTGCAGCGAATCAGTCTGATGGGAGAAAGGCATGGGCTACTAGAGAGTCCAGGTGCACCCCTAGGAAGGTAAGTGTGCGGGTAGGGATGCGAACTGACTTGTCCTCATTGATGCAGAATTCCAGGCTGGCAAGGAGGTTGTGGAGAGTCTGAATGGGGGCAAGGAGGCAGTCGCAAATTGGTGCAACGAGGAGCCACACATCCAGTTAGGGAAATATGAAGTGGCCTAGATCAGTGGTTTTCCACCTGTGGATCATGACGCAGCATTTGCTCGCAGAATGTAAGGCATTGGGTCGTGGAAGCTCTGGTCAGCACTGCCGACTGGGCCATTACAATTCCTGTGCTGCCCAGCTAAGGCAGGCTAGTGCCTACCTGTTTTGACACCACGCTGCACCCAAGAAGTGGTCAGCGGCATGTCCGGCTCCAAGGTGCGGGAGTCATGGGGCTCTGTGTGCTGTCCCCACCCCAAGCACTGGCTCTGCATTCCCATTGGCCAGGAACCGGGAGCTGGGGGGGGGTGTGCCCAGCAGGCGAGAGTCGCATACCTCCAGCTAGGAGCTGGACCTGCTGCTGGCTAATTCCAGGGCACAGCGCAGTCTATGGTGCCAGGACAGGCAGGAATCCCGCCTTAGCACCCCTGCTGCACCGCTGACTGGGAGCCACTCAAGGTAAGCCCGCACTCCAATCCTGTGCCCCCACCCTAACCCCTGCAAACCCAGAGCCCCTTCCCGCATCCCAAACCCCTCATCCCTGGCCCCACCCCAGTGCCTGCACCCCTAGCACAGAGCCCTGATCCCCTCCCACACCACAGCCCCCTGCCCCAGCTCAGAGCCCTCTCCCACACCCTGAACCCCTTATTCCTGGCTCCACCCTGCAGCCCTCACCCCTACACCCCAACCCTCTGCCCCAGCCCTGAGTCCCTCCCACACCCCAAACTCCTCATCTCCAGCTCTGTTGGGTTGCAGGCATCAATTTTCTTCAGCTGGGTTGCCAGAAAAAAATTCTGAAAATCACTGGCCTAGATGGTGCATGCAGACCACTGCGAAGACCTTCATGAAGACGTGGGAAGCAGTGCTGATCCCAAAAGAGAGGACCTGAACTGGCAGTGGGAGTCCCCCACTGTGAAAGGAAGGAACTTACAATGAGTGGGGTGGGTATCTATATGAAAATATGCATCCTTCATATCGATAGCCACAAACCAGGCTCCATGGGGGATGGATGGGATAATGAGAGGCAGTATGACTATCCATGAGTGGAACATGCGTATGGATTTGTTCAGCAATCGGAGATCCAGAATGGGACAGCGGCCACCCCTCCCGCCCTTCAGCACAAGTAAATGAGGGAAGTAGAAACCACAGCTATGGTAGCAGCACGGGACGTGTTCTATGACATCTTTCCAGAGGAAGCTATTTGCTTCTTCTCGGAGGAGATCATATTGGGAAGGATCCCCAGGGCCACCATGGGGCAGGCAATGAGGAGGAAAGGAGAGGAACTATCAGGTACCCCCAGTGAACAACGTCCATCACCCAACTGTGGGCAAACAGGGCAGGACAATCCCCTAAAAAGATCTGAGGCACCACAGGAGGGGTGAAGAGAGGTTCGCGGATCTCAGGGGGAAAGTCAAAAGGACTGCTTGGATGGACGTTGTGGGATGGTGGAGATGATGGAGGTGGCAGTGGCAGAGTAGCAAGGTCACTGTGTGCGTGGGTGTCAGAGAGATGGCTCTTGTGGCCATTGAGGGTAGGGCTGGTAGGCAGTGTGAGGGCAGGATCGGAAGGATGACCGCTGCTGCCTGTGGGCTGGGGCCAGGGTGTAGATGCCAAGCGACCGAAGAGTGGCATGGGAGTCCTCAAGAGAATGGAGGGACTCCTCCATTTTATCGCTGAAGTGTTTGTCACTGTCAAAGGGCTGGTCCTCAAGGGTGGTCTAGACCACCTTGGGAAAGCTGGTGAGTTGAAGCTGAGGTGTCAGCAGCATCAATCACAGGTTGGAGAATCACCTAGGCAACTACCATGCCCTCATCCAGTAGGCCCTGAAAACACTCCTGTTTCTCTGTCAGGAGAAAGGCCTGGATCTCCACCAACTTGGAGTAAGAGAGAAAGTCGTACTTTTGGCAAGATGGTCTGGTAGTTGGCAATGAGGAACTGGATGCCTGCGGAGGACCAGACCTTAAGCCCCAGCAGATCAAGTTTCTTCGCTGCACAATCAGGAGGGGTAGCCTTGAGGTGATGTTGGGTGTGCTCAGTCGCCGCGTGAATCAAGAGTGAGTTGGAGTGTGAGTTTAGTAAATAGGAAGTCCATACCCTTAGATGGCATGAAGTAGCGGCATTCTGCCCGCTCTGGGGTAGGAAGCTGGGGTATGCCAGTCCACTTGAGTTGGTTGCAAGATGGCTTCATGGACAGAGAGAGCAGTTCAAGAAGGCCCAAAAGGCTGAAGGTGTCCAGGAACTGGTTCTGAGAGTCCTAAACATCTTCCACTGGCAGCTTGAGATCTGCAGCCATGCACCGAAGTCAGTCCTGGTACTGACTATGGTCATCAGGAGGGCGGGGGAGTAAGGGAAGGTGGGATGAATGCATTGTCCAAAGATGAGGAAGGGCCAGTCGGGACTGGTAGTGTTGAAAGTACCAACAGTGCAGAAATGTCCTGGGATTTGTCGCAGACAGAAAGACGAGTAGTGTGGGCAGTGGCATAGCCAGGGGGAGCAATCACAAAAAAGGCGCCATCTGCTGTAGCGCTTTTATTCACCCAGCCGCACTCCAGTTCTTCAATGGCACTTCAGGTCCTTCACTCGCTCCACGGGTCTTCGGTGGCATTTCGGTGGTGCTGAACACACCCAGAGCGAGTGAAGGACTCGCTGCCAAAGTGCCGCCGAAGACCCGGAGTGCCGCCAGGTGAGTAAAAATTAAAAAGCCGCCAAGAAATTGAAAATGCACCACTTGTGCTCAGTGGGAGAGCGGCCGCTGCTCCACTTCCCCCCTAGCTACGCTACTGGGTGCGGGTAGGAGACGGTCAGTGATGTAGCAGCGGTCCCAGTAAGGATCCCCAGTGGGCCAGTAGGGCCAGGCATATGGGTCACCAGGCATCAGCAACCCCCAGGGGTAAGGAAACCATGCCTTGGCGGAAGGGTTGTATGCCAGAGGGTAGGGCTAGCACCGAGGATCCAGGCTATAAGAGCACACAGGGGAGAATGCGGGGTCTGGCTCAGAGGACCACTCAGAATCGGAGGAGGCTCTGGCAGAAGTGAGGCTGCTGGTGCTGCCAGCAGCAGATGAGGTGGAACAGGGCAGTCTGGGAGCAAGAGAGGTACCGGCTGTGAGACGCAGAGCAGAGCAGGAGAGATTAATCCACTGGAGACAGAAGCTTCAAAGTGGCCAGAGACCTTGAGCGCCTATGGGAGCCTGCATATGGCAGCATAAGCTTGGCTGGAGGCATCAGAGGGTACAAATGTTCTGGCGTGCATGGAACCAGGTACAAAAGTCCAGATGGCTCCAGCGGTGTCCATGGTGCCAGAGGTGAAGGCAGTGCACCAGTTACCGTGGCTGGAGGCAGCGCTGGCAAATCACAGCAGAGCTTGGACTTATGCTCTATATGAGCTTTCTTAGGTTGTGGAGCAGCTGAGTCTACACACGATTTCTCACCCAACCTGGCGTGGCTCAGGGAGGCAACACTGCATTTAGAGGCAGCCCCCATCAGTGAGATGCTCTTATGCCCATGCTGCTTATATGCATGGTGGGGCTTCAGCAGTTGCATAGATACTGCTGGTGCCACAAAGGAAGGGTATGGGGAGCCATTCACCATCGGAGACAGGCGTCGCTCCGGATGATCCATCAGTACTGGATCCAATTGCACACATGGGCGCATAGCCTCCTCTATCAGGTGTTTGCGAAGGCGGTGGGAGCGAGCAGCAGATGGAGCAGCAGAAGACAACATGAGTTTTGCCAAGACAATAGAGACAGCATCGGTGCTTGTCACTCAAAGTAAAGCACAGCTTTTGAAATCAGCTTGCTGGGGCATAGTCCTCAGGTTGCAGGAGTGCCCCACAAGTGAGGGGAAAAAAGTCCCATCAGGTGAGACTTAACTGACTAAAAACTGGTAGACAACTATATACAGAAGTTCAAAAGGAACGGACAAGAGTTCTCTTAGCCAGGGAGGGTGCAACCATTTAGGCAACCTAGGCGGTCGCTTAGGGCACTAGAATTTGGGGGGCGCCATTTTCTTCAACAGCGACCACGGTGGCCAGATCTTTGGCCACCCTGGTCGCCGCCGGCATTTAGGCGGACGGAGTTGGGGCAGGGATGTGTGGGGAGGGCCGCCTGCAGCAAGTAAGGGGGGGGTGGGCGGCACGCAGGGGAACTCCCCGCCCCAGCTCACCCCTGCCATGCCTCCTCCCCAAGCATGACATGGCTACTTCACTTCTCCCGCCTCCCAGGCTTGCGGCACCTAAGCTGATTGGCACTGCAAGCCTGGGAGGCGGGAGAAGTGAAGCAGCGACAAAGTACTCGGGGTGCTCGTGCTTGTGCATGGAGCAGGGGTGAGCTGGGGTGGGCGGTGTGTGCCTCAGGGCGGGGTGCGGGGGAGGACGGGCACAAGGTGGAAGTTTCGCCTAGGGCGCGAAACATCCTTGCGCCGGTCCTGCTTTTACCAAGCTAAGAGCACTGAGGGACAAGAGTTCTGACTCTGGCCATGAGGTGTTAAGAGGGAACTGGAGTGGTGTCAACCTGCACAGCCTCTTAAAGTTGTGGACACACCATGCAACCAATGCACAATGCATGTGCAGGTCAATGGACACTACTACAAACAGTTCCGGCTCCAGTGCATGGTGCGCATGCACACCCAGGTCTGGAATCCATATAGGAAGCCATCACTCAAAGTAGTAGTGCTGATGACCATGGTCTCGACAATGATGGGACACTGACACTGATGAGGAAGGTCTCTGTACAGGAGAGTTCTCTGAACCTGGGTCCGAAGCTGGTCTTAAGGCTTGCTCCGTCATTAACGTGTATACTTAATTTCTCTATTTTTACAGACTCTTCCTTTAAAGGATGAGCATATTTTACACTTGCTAGGAATGTGAGAGTTTCCCAAACAACAAATGCAATAGTGCGCCCATCATGAACAGGGACTGCTTCTTGGCATCTTTTAAACCCTGAGGAGCCTGACATCCCCGACAGAAGAAAAAAAGTCACAGAAATCCCTCAATAAGGGAAAAGAAAAAAAAGGGGGGGGGTACAGACAAATAAAAAACGGCCATACTGGGTAAGACCAAAGGTCCATCCAGCCCAGCATCCTGTCTTCTGACAGTGGACAATGCCAGGTGCCCCACAGGGAACAGAACAGGCAATCCAAGTGATCCATTCCGTATCACCCATTCCCAGCTTCTGGTAAACAGAGGCTAGGGATACCATCCCTGCCCATCCTGCTAATAGCCATTAATGGACCCATCCTTCATGAATTTATCTAGTTCTTTTTTGAACCCTGTTATAGTCTTGCCGGAGGATGTGAAGGCCAAGGAGTTCCACAGATAAGACTGTGCACTGTGTGAAGAAATACTTCCTACTGTTTGTTTTAAACCTGCTGCCTATTAATTTCATTTGGTGACCCCTAGTCTGTGTATTATGAGGAGTAAATAACACTTCCTTATTTACTTTCTCCACACCAGTCATGATTTTATAGACCTCTATCACATCCCCCCCTTAGTCGTCTCTTTTCCAAGATGAAAAGTCCCAGTCTTATTAATCTCTCCTCATACAGAAGCCATTCCATACCCCTAATAATTTCTGTTGCCCTTTTCTGAACCTTTTCAAATTCCAATATATCTTTTTTGAGATGGGGTGCCCGCATCTGCATGCAGTAGTCAAGATGTGGGCATACCATGGATTTATATAGAGGCAATATGATATTTTCTATCTTATCATCTATCCCTTTCTTAATGATTCCCAACACACAGTTTGCTTTTTTGACTGTTGCTGCACATTGCGCGGATGTTTTCAGAGAACTAGCCACAAGGACTCCAAGATCTCTTTCTTGACTGATAACAGCTAATTTAGATCCCATCATTTTATATGTATAGTTGGGATTATATTTTCCAATATGCATTACTTTGCATTTATCAACATTCCAACTGCAAGGTATTAAACTCACTTTAACTATAAAGCTAAATACTAACAAAAGAAGCAAACAGGCACACATTAGACTCCATCTCAGGCTGAAGGCAGCTGAAGACGAACTATATAGTATCAGTAAGGGAAGCAAGGATGTGTAGGGCACATGTGCGTGCTGAACAGATGCTGCTACCAAAAATCTCCAATCAAAGGCACAGGACTGCATACATACCTAAAGTGGAGCACCCACAGGGACACTACTCAAAGAAGAACAGTGATTTTTAAGTTTCTAACTTAAAACTCAGCTAAATGTGAAGAGAATTTATGAGACAAAGAAAAGACACTTGTCTAACCCCCAGGGCTTTTTCCTGCCCAAACTTCAGATGTCTATTGCAAACAGTGGAGATTATTAGAGTCTCTTGAAAAACACTGTAGGAATCCTTTACAATGAAAAGTGTTCAGCAACTCAATATAGGGGACACTATCTGCTACCTCGGTAATACACATAGACACAGAGTATATTGTACATTGATGTACATACATGAAGACAGAAAGGACCGCCGTGATCATCTGCTCTGGACATCCTGCACAATACGGGCCAAAGAACTTTCCTGAATTAACTCCTGTTTGAACTAGAACACAGCTTTTAGAAAAACATCTAATCTTGATTTTAAAATTGCCAGTGAGAGAGAATCCACCACAGCCATTGCTAAATTGTTACAAAGGTTAATTACCCTCACTGTTAAAAATTTACATCTTATTTCACATCTGAATTTGTTAGCTTCAACTTCCAGCCATTGGATCAGGTTATACCTTTCTCTGCTAAAATGAGAAGCCCATATCTAATATTTGAGCCCCATGTAGGTAAACAAACTGTGGTCAAATAATCTCTTGACTTTCCTTTTTTTAAGATAGACTCAAGGAGCAAAATCTATTTATTACTATAAAGCTTGTTTTTCAATCCTTTAATCATTATCATTGCTTTACTCTGAACTCTTTCTGAACTCTTTCCAACTTTTCAACATCCGTCTTGAACCGTGAACACCAGAACTGGACACTGTATTTGGTACTGGTGTGACCTGTTACTGGAGTAAAGGTAGTATAGCCTCTCTACATCTATTTGAGATTTCCCTGTTTATACATCCAAGGATCCTATTACAGCAGAACCCCATTTATCTGATCTAACTGGGACTGGGGCCAGATCAGATAATCAAAAAAACCATAATCTGGAGAATGGGAAAGTGCGTAGCTGCAGCACCATCTAGCAGCCACAGGAGAGATCATCCACTTCTGCACCTATGCATGCTGGTTGTTTAGTTCACACGGAAAGCCAGATAATGAAGAGTTGGATAAACGGGGTTCTACTGTAGTCCTTTTGGCCACAGCCTTTTTGGCTTCTCACTGGGAGAAGCAAACTAGCACAGTTGATCCACTGACCTCTGGGGTACTGGCCCAGCACAATTCCATGGCACCATTCTGTAAAGAATTAACCTAGCAACAAAAATTAAAACTCTGCAAAAGGTCTCCACCAGAGCCCCACACACCTTACTGTCCAGCCCAACCCATCACCCATCTAATTATGGTTGAGAGAGAAAAATGGAACCTGGCACCATACCCTTAAGACAAAAACCTGGACTCCCAAAGGAGTGGGGGAGGAGGAAAGCAAGTTCCAAAGGCTTGAGGCTCCTAACAGAGAACACCTACCACTTTGACAGCTGTCCACTCTCTACTTTACCAATGGCCCTCTAGTTATGGCACCACTGCTGACTGCAACTGGAGCAATGTGACAGATGGAGAGAAGCGGTCACTTAGATCGGAGATGCTAGCCTTTTAGAGCTTTGCATGTCAAAACCAAAATCTTAAAAATTAACCCATAAACCTTCAGACAGCCAGTGCAAGTTCTGGAGGCACAGGTTTAATATGCTCATGAAAAGAAACACTGCTTAACAAGTGGTCACTGAACTCTGGACCAGCTCCAGTTTCTGAATGGACTGTATTTCAATAGTTTAATCTTGAAGTGAAAAAAAGAGTGGATGATACCTTCAAAGGTCCAAAGATGGAAATAAGCTGATGTGGCTATAGCTGCTATCTGATCTTCAAGTAGCAGCTGGGGGTGTTAATGTTTCTTTAAAATAGCATAAGCAGGTACACCAAGGCAAAAAATCAACTCAGACGACAAATACTAGGGCAGTAATACTCAGACTGAGGCTCTTGAGCAGCAAGTGTCTCTTTACTGTGTCTCCGGCTATTTGCAGCACATGATATTAAAACACTGTCATTTAATTATTAACCAATCAGGATGCTTTTACTATGTTATTAACCAATTGTAGTTGATAAAATAATAATACTTAGTCATTTTGCGAGAGATATAATAAATGTAACAATGAATTCACGCTACTGTGGCTCTTCTGGGTAATGTTGATCGCTAGTTTGGCTCCTGAACCACTGAAGTCTGAGTAGCACTGTACTATGGGATTTTGGTGACAATTCATCAGGCAGCAAAGTGGAAAACCCAAGCTGAGATGTGGACTCAGTTCTTAATTCCATAAGTCTAGCATTCAGCATTACAAAAAGTCTTGTGACTTCTCAGTTATCATCTCTATTTCAACCAGTATATCTCAGGAGTTTGGAAGGAGAACACTCTTACCAAACCAAACAATGAAGTCCCTTGAGGGAACAGAGGAGGAACATTCTGAGCTTGCCTCATCTGTTGCTCATTAAGAGAGAAAACACATAAGCCTTCAAAAACCATAAGAATAGGTAATGGTGTTAGTGACACAGAGAATCATCATAATTTCTTCCAAGGGAGGGCTCTCTGCCTCTACCGAAGATCTTGTGATCATACACAAAACATACAGTGACAAATAACTCCAAAGGTGCAAGCAGAAACATGAAGCACTCTTAACTGACACACAAAAATCCTAGAATGGAGGGGGATACTGCACAGGGCTTACTGCCACCTAGTGTTCTGCTTTTTTGTATCTATGACTAAAAATTTAATTGCAAGTGAAAGAAAAGTAAATTGAAATAAAAGACAAGGGTGTAATTGCCTGAGCCACCAGCTATATGTTGACTCCAGGCAAGGCAAAACAACTACAGAGTCTTATGGAAGAGACAAAGACACACACATAAAATCTATTCCATGACTGGTTATCATTTGCCTGAGTTGTTATGTGCTAATTATTATGCAGTATCTGGACAAGAGTTAGATATTTAATACCAAGGTCTAAACAATCAATCCTCACAATTAAGTCACTCCCTTTCCTTCATCCCTACCTGTGGACAAAGCAAACCTATTGAAAGACCATCCCGTTCCTCCTCATGATCAGTAACAAACCTCTTCCAGGCAAAAAGACAGGTTTAATACATGATCTGAAGCATGTCCTTTGGGTTTTGGAATACTGCAAGATGGAGTGAATCCCAAAACTGAAGGCTCTCATATGAGAACTTACTCAATTATTCGCTCCAGGAATTCAATCCTGGGAACAGATAGCAAGAACATTTTGGCTGATCATAAGGGCCATGATGGGTTATGTGGGAAAGTTGGTGTGAAGGTAACATGAGGGGACCCAGAATAAGGCCAATGTGCTCATGACGGAGACAGAATATACCCACCTTCCTATGCAGGGACTGATTTTACTATTAGTCATTTACTTTCTCTGATCAATGTGAATTAAACTTATTCACCTCATTAAAAAAAACATAAGTAATGGCAAGAGTGATTTAAAACCTGAAAAATCAAGGAATGAAGAGTTAAGATTGGGTTAACATGTCAAATTTTAACTCACCCTTGCATGTACGCTCACACCCTACAATGATGTAAATTACAATGCCAAGATGCCTAATATTACTGACATCACAACTTCTAACTAGTTTTACTGAGTACTAGGAATGGAAATGTCAAACACCAACAAGCATCCTCAGATCTGGCTGCAAAACAAGGGATTCTGCTGTTTGGTGTATGCTTCTTCATTCTTTTTGTAAGGACTGTCACGAGGCAGAACATTGGGCTGCTCCTGTTACTGCACTCAGTGCTGTGCAGGAAGGTGAGGAAGACAGGAAACATCTCTTAAAGATTTCCATAAGATGTCTTGATAGTGAATTCCCACGTTTAGATCTCATATCCCGGTACAACATGAAGCACAACTGGAATAAAGTGAATGTTTCAATCTTTGCCAAGTCTTTTTCACTTCTCACCAGAGTCAGCCTTCTATCAAATAGCCCAGTTTGCCCACTATATGACCAATTGAGGGTAAACATTCAAGTATCTTACACTGCATTTTCACATCGATGGGGTCTTATATCTAAAGGACAGTTATCTTTTCTTCATGGTGATAAGTTTAAAAATGTAGGGATGACAAAGCATTAAAAGCAAAGAGATTGTTGTACAACAGACCAATCTTTGCATACTTGCCAAATGTACCATTATGAGCAGGCCCACCCAGCTTTTGAATCCATTTCCAGGCCCAATAGTCCCAGTTACAATTGCTTGAGACTACAACAAAGCCTCCAACCAGTACAGGGCAGTGGGGAGGTAAGATCATCCTAGGAAGGACAATTTCCTTTGTTGTCTTCTCACTCAGGCAGAATGGTATTTGGACTTTGAAGAGTTATTAGTCCCTTATGTGTCCAAACAACATTCATTCTGATACTTCTCCTCAATGTCTCCCATATCCTAAACAGGTGTAACAGATTACTGCATTATGTGAAAAATAAAGGAGTATTACTGGAGAATGCTTCAGCATCAGCTGTGTTGAGTGAGATCAGCATAAGAAGCACCAGAAATGCCACCCACAACAGTACTGCCTCCAGGTACACTGAGGATACTGTGGTTTGAGTAACTGTGTTAACTTGTTTCAGAGTGGTAGCCTTGTTAGTCTGTATTAACAAAAAGAACAAGGACTACTTGTGGCACCTTAGAGACTAACAAATTTGTTTGGGCGTAAGCCTTCATGGGCTAAAACTCACTTCATCAGATGCATGGAGTAGAAAATACAGTAGGAAGATATATATATTATATATACATATATATACACACACACCCCCCTTTACCCTGCTATAATGCGACCCGATATAACACAGGTTCGCGTATAGCGTGGTAGCAGTGGGGCTCCAGCGGCACTTTAAAGGATCTGGGGCTCTGGCTGCTGCAGGGAGCCCCGAGCCCTTTAAATTACCTCTGGACTTCTCTGTTTTGAACACCAGGATCCAACCTGGAGCATCTAGGGATGTCTTTCAATCAGATCCTTTACCCTCAAAAAGGATGGAAAAGGATGCAGAGAGGCATCTTTCTTTACAACTGCCTAGCTACTACTGATACAACATAAAGTACTGTCATCCTTTTCATATAGGCCTTTTATTGCGTGCTTTTTGGATAGCTAAGCCTTTAGATTTAGAAGACACAAACAACTGTAGCTCTAAAGTGGATATTTGGCAGCTGATTCTCCTCTCCTTCCAACTAGTAAGTGTTTCCTATGATATTTTTACCTCTCTCATCATTGACGAGATGACATCCTCACAAACAGTAGATTCCGCTTAACTGAAACCCAGATATTAACAACCTCTGGTTAATAGTAATACTTCCCATTAGTTTTAATGGGAATGGGATTTGAATATTGGCAATAGAATGCCACTTATTAAGAACATATTTTGGGAAAAAACCGCAACTCTAGGCAGGTTTGCAAGGCTGTAGCCAGGGAAGGAAGTGCTGGGATGTATCTTCTCTGGCTGCAGCCATGCAAATCTGCCTATGGACAGGGATCACACAGGAAGCAAGGGGCTAGGATGGGAGGCTGTGGGCAGGAGGGCTGCAGCAGTCCAGATGCTGGAACTACATGGTACTTCTCCCTGTGCTCTCCAGGCTGCACCCTGCCAGAGAACTATACTCAGGGAAGGAAACACTGGGATGAGCTGACCCTGACACCCTGAGAGCACAGGGAGAGGTACTGTGCAGCGCTGTGGGCCCCAAGCACCCACAATCCCTGTAAAAAGCCCTGGCATCATGGACACAGCCACCCTCTCTGCTGCTGCCCTGCCTGCAGCCAGGTTTGCAGGGCTGCAGCCAGGGAAGACACATGCCAGCACCTTTCTTTATTGGCTGCAGCTCTGCAAACCTGCCTTCCATTAACTGAGAACAACCAGATAATGGAAATTTATTTATGCAACTGAGGGGTTGCTAATAAAGAGAATTTACTGTGCCTCCCAATAAAAAAAAAACACCTGTTTTCCTCCATTACATATTGACTCATACACTTTAAGGCCAGAAGGCACCATCTAGTCTGACCTCTTGCACATCGCAGGCTACAGAACCTCGCCCACCCTCTCCTGTAACAGACCCCTAATCCCTGGCTGAGTTACTGAAGTCCTCAAACCATGATTTAAAGACTTCATGTTACAGGGAATCCACCATTTACTCTAGTTTAAACCAGCAAGTGACCCATGCCTCATACTGCAGAGGAAGGCAAAATAAAACACAGGGTCTCTGCCAAGTCTTTGAGCTGGGAGAAATTCCTTCCCGATCCCAAATATGGGGATCGGTTAGACCCTGAGCATGTCAGCAAGACCCACCAGCCAGACACCTGTGAAAGAATTCATTGTAGTAACTCAGAGCCCTCACCATCTAGTGCCCCATCTTCAGTCGTTAGGGATGTTTGCGACTAACAGTCGCAGATGGGCCACATGCTATTGTAGGCAATCTCATCATACCATCCACTTCATAAACATATCTAGCTCAGTTTTTGAAGCCTCTACTGCTCCTCTTGGACGCTGTTCCAGAACTTCACTCCTCTGATTGTTAGAAACCTTAATCTAATTTTAAGCCTAAACTTGTTGATAGCCAGCTGATAGCCATTTATTCTTGTATCAATGCTGGTACTTAACTTAAATAACTTGTCTCCTTCTCTGGTGTTTATCTCACTGATGTATTTACAGAGAGCAATCTGATCTCCCCTCAGCCTTTGTTTGGTTAGGCTAACCAAGCCAAACTCCCTCTCATAAAGTAGGTTTTCCATTCCTCGGACCATCCATGTAGCCCTTTTCTGGACCTTTTCCAGTTTGATTTCATCTTCCTTAAACATAGGAGAATTGCACACAGTATTCCAGATGAGGTCTCACCAGTACCTTTATGATGGCAATAACGCTTCCCTATCTCTACTGGAAATATTGCACCTGATGCATTTTTGGATTACATTAGCCTTTTTCACAGTCGCATCACATTGGCAGCTCATAGTCATCCAGTGACCACTTAATACACCCAGGTCTTCTCCTTCTCTGTTGCTTCCAATTGATATATCCCCAGCTTACAGCAAAAATTCTTGTTGTTAGTCCCAAAATTCATGACCTTGCACTATTAAATTTCATCCCATTTCTGTTACTCCAGCTTCAAGGTCCTCTAGATCTTCTTGTTTGATATTCTGGTCCTCCTCCTTATTGGCAAAAAGTCCCACCTTTGTGTCAGTTGCAATTTTATTAGCACACTCCCACTTTTTGTGCCCAGGACATGAATGAAAATGTTAAATAAAACTGGTCCCAAGACTAATCCCTGAGAGACTCCATTAGTTACTTCCCTCCAGACTGACAGTTCACCTTTTAGTATGACCCGCTGTAGCCTCCCCTTTCACCAATTCCTTATCCATCTTTCAATTATCATATTGAGAATAAGACTGTATTTTTATGATGATTTCCAAGACAGTATATTATTTTGTACCTCTATGGCTGGAGCTGGTATTGTAACAGCTTGGCACTGTTTTGTCCAAAATCTCACACTGTTAAGCAGGTGTCGCTCATACTGGGAAAAGATTAAGAGGGTTCTGTTTACTCATTGAGGCGGGTGACTCATTGTCCCAGCTGCACATAAAGGAAGTAGGAGTGTGTCTAAAAAGAAAGACACTTGGGTTGAGAAGTTATCAGAAAGGAAGCCTAGAAACAGCCAACTTTGGGGAGATGGTTTAAGCTGGTCTTTGTCTTATATCTTATTGCTGTGTTCTTTATTATTAAAGCCAAACCTCAGAAAAGTGAATTGGGACTTTTCATGCTGGGTGGACTTTTTTTCATAAAGCAGTTCAGGAAAGGTGTCTGTTTACAGCCACTTGGTAATAAGCATTTTTATCTTTTTATATTATTCATTCAAAAGAGGGGAAGATTCATGCTTAATAGAAGCAATCCCAGATCACCAAAATAAACCAACAGCCTCTGGCACTTCTTTCCAATGCCACAATTATATTCATTACCATAAATTCAAATGGCACGTTTGCACATTTCTTCCACTGGCAATAGAAAAGGTGCTTTAACACACACCTGGACTGGGTTTTTTTGTTTGTTTGATTGGTACTTGGGGCATAATTTTCAAGATTGAAAGTGGCATGGCATGAGTTTTCAGAGATTCTGAGCATTCACAGCTCCCATGGATTTCGAAGGATATTCCAAAGTATTCAGCATATCTGAAAAGCATAGCTCTTATTTAGGTTCCTAATTATGAATTTAAAAATCTAAAACATAGACATCCAAGTTCATGAACTTTAGCCTAGATGTACCTCTATTATGCTGGAGAAATCCTGGTTAAGATGTTATCCAATCATGTTAGCCTGCAAAGCCAAGATCACCCGCTGTGCAATGGCATTATATCAATGAAAGAAGAAGTTTTTGGGCTTGTCAAAATTTACATATCTGTCTTTTCAGAAATGCTTCTGCATAGTTTATGAATGTTTTTTGGTAGCTTATACCAGTTGCTCCTCTTCCTCCTATATTCTATGGCCTTTCTTGAGCTTTCCTTCCCCAACAAAATCCTTTTGCCTGCATATGCCGTGTAGACCACAAAACGTGTTTTGAGTGAAGTGTGCTAGTATTAGACACTCTGTTTAGACTTTTAAGTGGGTTTCATGAAAATTCCACTCTACTACTTGTGATTAGCATGCAGAAAGGGCGGAGTCCCAGGATACATTTATGCACCCTTAAATTTTACTATACTCTTCAGGCTGATATGATCCCTGTAATAAATCTGACAGCTTATTCAGGATACATTTCTGAAGACTTCAGTTATGGCAGCTTTTCTTTGTTGCTTAAGTGATTTGTTTGCATTTACTCAAATGCATATCAACTATTTATTGCTATAAATTGTGGCTAATTATTCATCATTACCACTTTTATAAAAAACCAAAAACCTTTTCTCTCATTACACACAATTAAGTAGCAAGACTAGAAGAAACTTGCCAGATTATAAACAAACAGAATGTAGATTGGTAATCTGAGTTATCCAAAAGGGCTGCCTAAAGTTGCTTTAAATTCAAACACGGAGAATAAACTTGCCAGTCCTTAAGAGACAAAGCACAATGGCTTGCTTTTGCAGTGTGTTCTCTATAGGATTCAGTAATCATCTGTTCTCCACAGTAAAACATGTTTGTGAATAGACTTCCTTCTGGAGGAAAAATAAATAAAACCGCCATGGCACCACTGCAAAGAGAACTACTTTTTGTGTCTTAATATAATTTTGTTCAACACTTACATACCAAAGTGATAAGTCCATCAAACACTTAGATATCTTCTGATATTGGATACCTGTTTTCAACTTTATCAACAAAAAGGCTGTTTCTCTTTAGGTTTATGCAAAGGAATCCTCTCAATTCCTTCAACGTCAGGGCACTGTTAAGGAAAACACACTAAAGTGCAACACAAAGATGAAAAATTCTGTGAAACCTGAATGAATCATTTAATTTTATTGCAAATTTACTTACAGAAAAAGTACCCTCTCCGTTTTGTTCTTGTTTGAAAACAAGGCCGTGTAATGAGATTTCTGCTGCCAAAATTAGTATGCGGTAGAGCCCATATTAAAATTACCTGTTAAATGGTTATCAGAGACTTGTTAAGATGGTAAGATGCGGAAAGAAAGTGAAACAGCACCAAAAAAGGCCAGAGAGCATCATAATGTGCTCAAGGAAGCCAAGAACAACATTCACAAAATATGAAGAGGCATTTCTGAAAAGGAAGTTATGCTTTTAGGTAATCTAACCTTGACACTGTCGCTGCAAGGCAATATTACTGGACAACACCTTAGAAAAAATTCTGGTTAAATAGGCAGATATGTTTAAACTTGAGAGGAAAGGTGGTCTTGTGGTTAAGGCATTGGAATACTAATTTGAAAATCAGTGGTAAACTCCTGACTCTGCCACTGACTCTCTCTGTGACCTTGATTAAGTCACTTAACTATTGGCATAATTCCACATTTTCACTCAAGTAAGGTGAACTCTTCCTTGCCACCGAAAACAAAGTATTGTGGTGCATATTTAGTGATGACGTATCTGTGAGAGGGTGATGCCATTTGTATTTGATTGGGGAGGACATGGAAGAGGAGGACAGATGTCTGTTGGAAGTCTTCATCCTGCATGTCTTCTTTCATGCCAGCTCTGCTCCTTCTCAGTTTTTCACGAGAGCTACAGGTTTCCAATGCTGAAATCTATAACATGTATGTTGGTAGCTTTTCTGATATTTCAGTTGCTAATTCTAAACCGTTATACTTTATAGAATACATTTCCAGAGCAGGGATTTAGCTCCAGGTTATCACTATGGTTATCAGGAAATCATAGCTAACTCCCCACAAAACAGAAATTTTACCACTTAGTGGGGAAAGATTAGTAAAGTTTAACCAGCTATTTTATGGTACAAAAATCTTAAAATCAACTGGGATGAAAATGAAAGTAAATATGTAAAAGGAAGTTTTAAAGGGACATAATCAAATCTGGTCCCAAACTTAGACTTGGTAAAAACTGCTTGTGCAAAACCTAAGAAATGCTGCCTTTTAAAAATTCCAACTGATTTTTTTAAACAAACACATTCTTCTACAACTGAAACACTGTAGCTCTGAAATCACTAAACTTAAAACAAAAGCCAAACTGACCTCACTTATTTTCACTGAATTTTTAAACTTTCATTGTTAATTATTTAAAGTTAAAATTATCAGGAAAAAAGAACAGTTTAAAATTATTTAAAATTTACACTCCCCGTCTAAATGAAACTTATGTTCAAGAAAAGTTTGTTCCCTTTTAAGTTGCCTTTCATGTGACTCGGTGAAACTTGCAGCATGCACAGCTTCATTACCTCCCAAGTGAAACAAATCAAAGCATTCACTTTCACCACTCTTTACATTTTCATCAACTGTATGAATTTTTGGCTTGCCTTTTTCTGTACAGCTTAATTCTGCATCAACTAACCAGTTTCTCTTTTTACATTGATGCCTACAAGTGACACAGACTACTTGCTTTCTCCTTGTAGATTGCCAGATCTCTTCAATTTCACAAACTTCTTGAACAGGGCTTTCATTATTAACTCTCAGCAAGAAGTCTTAACCACTATGAATCACTGCAATGACAGACAGCAAAATCCAGCATATTAACACTACTCCCACAATGCTTCAGAATGGGAGAGAAGTTCTACAGCAACTAGAGGCCTTGGCTTAACTGCCACAGATTTGGCACTTGCACTAGAAGCATTTGTGCATCTTCAGTAAAGAAGAGAGCAAAGAATAATTTATAAAATGTCAGCAACAATACTGTATTTAATTCAGTTTTTACAACAGCAGGTTCTCACTCTGTCCTCAAGCACAAGAGGAGGGACAATCGGAAAAGCAGAATGTTAGACACCTCACTTCAGTGAAAGTTGATTAAACAATGGCAAATGTGTCCACAAATTAAAAGCTGAATCATCATCATCCCACAGCTGTGGTTAAAAGAAGATGCCCCATGAACCTACCTAGGGGGAAATGAGAGCTAAGTCTCCAATTCTTGGAACAGCAGAAACTGGGAACCCCGACTTCCTTCTAATCAAAAGCTCCAGCACTGTCTCTCTCTGAACTAGGCATGTGCTACAACACAGTCCCTTAGCCAGAGGAAGTGAGTGAGGCATTACAGTAAAAAGTGTTTTAGAAATGTATATAAAAGATGTGAGGAAACAGGAGTACACACCAATTTTGCACATTAAACCACTTTAGAGGTTAGCCTACTGGATGCGTTTTTCCCCCTGTATGCAAAGATCAAACCAATATTTTCTCAGTTACATTTGTTAGAAAGGAAAACTAATGAAAATGAGAACAAAAGTAAAGACTCCATCAAAAACACAGTGTCTGACATCCCTATACCTTGCAAAATCACAGCTGTGTCTGCAGAGACTTTCCAAAACTCAAAAGGGCACCTCTCCCCTCCTCCCCTCACACACACTACAATCATATACACAAGAAGCGTGTCTTCTCTTCATGTAGAAAATGTATATTCAGTTTAAACATAATTTCATATAATCCCCATTTTAGCAGCCATGCTCTTTCAAAAGGGTCTTTCTGAGGACACTAGCAGCTCATTGACCCAGTGGCAGAGAGGACAGAGCATCTGTTTTACCCCGTTTTAATATTTTGATAATCACAAGCACATCACTGTTCAACATTTAGCAAAAACAAAGAATAGGAATGTAAAGTAGAAAACTGGTTTACAATTTAACACTTCACACTTTGTGTGTCACAAATGAGGTCTCTTTTCATGATTACTGGCAGTCAACAATTCAGAAACTGAGTAAATCAAAGCTTTTTAAATACAACTCATGCTTTATCATATGATAAAAAATGCTTCACCACGTGAAACATCAAGATGCTATGCTGAGCAAACAGGGTGCAGCTTCTCCTTACATGAATGTCCCCATAAACGAGGGGTGGGCAAACTTTTTGGCCCCAGGGCCACCTCTGAGTATGGAAATTGTATGTCAGGCCATGAATGCTCATGAAATTGGGGTGGGGTGCAGGACGGGATGCAGACTCTGGGGTGGAACCAGAAATAAGGAGTTCAGGGTGCAGGAGGGGACTCCAGGCTGGGGCAGGAGGTTAGGGCATGGGGGGGGGGGGGTGAGGGCTCCAACGAGGTGCCACCTCTAGGGTGGGGCTGGGGTGAGGGATTTGGAGTGTAGGAGGGTGCTCCAAGCTGGGACTGAGGGGTTCGGAGGGGGCAAGAGGGGGGATCAGGGCTGGGGAGGGGCTCGGGGGTGCAGACTCCGGGTGGCACTTACCTCAAACATCTCTTGGAAGCAGCGGTAAGTCCCCCTTCTGGCTCCTATGTGGGGGCACGGCCAGGTGGCTTTGTGCGCTGCCCCATCTGCAGGCGCCACCCCTGCAGTCCCCAGCCAATGGGAGCTCGGGGCAATATGTGGAGCCCTCTGGCTGCCCACAAACGTAGGAGCCGGATGGGGGACATGCCACTGCTTCTGGGAGCTGCGGCGCATGGAGCAGCCCCTGACCTCCCTTCCCCAGCAGGAGCTCAAGGGTCGGATTAAATCAGCTGGCGGGCCACATGTGGTCCGTGGGCCACAGTTTTCCCACCCCTGCCATAAACAATGACTGAAGAGAGTCAAAAGCAACTAACTTATTCTCAACTGCAAATCGTATTTTCTGTTCAGGTTTTTATAATTGTAACTTTAAAGAATATCAAATCAGAGTTATAAAACCACCATAAGACAGATGTCTATGTTTTTCTAAGCTTTGAAGTTCCTTCTCCCCACTTCCAGTACCTCACCTCCTGTCCCTGTCTGAACACGTAAACTAATAGTCAATCATCTGGCTTGATGGCAAACTAAACCTGAAACTATTAGGAGCCCTCTGACCTAATTGAAAAATTCTGAAGCTGCAGTCTCTCTCTCATTCTGATACACAACCACACTATTGTGCTGATTTTAGAGAACAAATCCCTTTCACAGGAGACACAACATGAACAGCAAACTTCAGTTTTTAGTTGAATTTAAATGGTTTTCTTCACTATATTGGTAATTTACTCATTAAAATATTGCACTACACTATAGTAGCTAGACAATGAGTTAAGGAAATACAATGCGAAGTTCCATCTTTAAACAAAGTTTCAAAAATAATGTTAATTGATTCCTACTACTTCCCTTTGAAACTACACAGGTCATGGAAGTAAACTTTTACTTTCATAAAGACTATTTAATTCTTAAACAGAATATATGCAGCACAAATACAAATGCAGAAAGCTAGATGTGATGTGAGATACAGCTATACATTCTGCTTAAACATGTTTCAAACTTTTTTTTTTTTCCAGGCAGGAAAAAAGTCAATAAAGTCCTTTGTGGATTTAGGCCACAGTGACCAATAGCTAGCTCGATGCAGTTACATTTTCATAGTAATACTGTGAACATGAACGAACAAAACAGGGGCTTTTGACTGAGGTTTTTGTTTTTTTTTTTTTAATGCATAGGTCAGTAGAACTATGTATACCATCACAAGAAAATCTAAATTTAATAGTTACCCACATGGTTTTGCAAGTCCTCTAGACATTCTATATAGTAATCATCTGTCTGCCAATGACAACTATTTTCAGTCTATATATGGAGGAATCCCCACCAGGTGACTAATGCTATTAGCAGTCAATTCTGGAGCAGTCAATTAGAAACCAAGAACCAGTCAAGACAAGCAGTTAGCCTAGCAAAGACTAACAAACTGGCTTGCTATGGACTAAGAGGCATCCAGGATTCAAAGGGATGAATCCACAAGCCCTTTCTCAGTCCGTAATGTGTAATAGACTTAAAAGAGTTTTGCCTGAGTAAGGACTTCTTGGTTTAGAACAAAGTGAGTGAACTTTAGACTATAACTCCGGTCTCAAGCTCAAATCACTGTACCAGATTGCCAGTCTCCTCCCACTTCTGTTTTGTATCAGGTAAAATATAGTTTAAACAGAACGCTTTCTTGCCACATTTATCAATCCCGGCCAACAGACAGACTAGTCTGTTTGTTCAACCTCCATTTACTCGTCTTTATTTTTTGTTGTGTTAGAGAAATTAAACAAAACCCCAAAATGTCTGGACTGCCTATACTTACATCCACAGAAAGAAATTTAGCAGCTCTCTTGGAAGATGAGAGCAGACATTTCTTTAGAACATGGTGTTAAAAATATCCATTTCCTTACCTGTTTCTCACTCAAAGCTGTGATTTTGGCTTGGAGTTCATGAAGCTGTTTCTTCAAATCAGCATTCTAATCAGAAAGAAAAAAATATCTGTGAGAAAGATATTCCATTTGTTAACACAATAATAGCAGGACTTCTTGCACCGTGTACTACAAATAATAAAGCACCTCTGGACATACCACTAATCAGATTATGCAAATAGCCAAGTAGAGACTTATTCAAAAGTCATCTGGTGCAATAATCATTAGTGGATTTTTCCAGTGTTCAAAAAAAAGTTTGGGGGGAAGGAAGAGGTGTGGCTCAGATTCGAAGGAGCTGGTTAAAACATTCCTGGGTGCTTCACAATATGCTGTAATAAGGTTAATATGTATATCACTGTATTTTCAGGTCAGAGAAGCCAGAAGGAAAACTGTTTATCTTAGGGATTTCTATAGTACCCATCCCATATGGGCGTGGGGCTAGCAACTCCACCTCGTAAAAAAATCAACCTGCTACAGAAACGCCAACATCCCATACTACTAAAAGTACTGTCTCACTTCTATTACTTATTCAGTGACAGACAGACAATTGATTGTCAAGGACTTCAGTAACCATATCTATCTATTAGTAGGAATTAAACAACCATGCACTCCAAATGAGAGGTGGAATATATCTACTACATCCTCTTCCCCTCTTTTCGGTACAATTGTGCGTGTCTTTTTACACCTTAGCTTATATTTAGAAAAGTTGCAACAGTTGCAGCAGCCTTAACAATGCACCACTCATGTTAGCAATTTGCCTACAAGGACATTTTTTCAAGTTTAAGATTCTGAGAGCCATAAACAACTCACTGTACAGGATGTGATAGGGAACTTGTTTTTTATTTACTAAATCTAATAAAAAGAAAAAGAAAAAAATCAAACCAACACACACACTGAAAAATGTGCTTAACAGCTTCAAAATCTTGTTTTGAATAAGTCTCCCTGCATTTTTCTTCTTCCATTTTCTCCTCATGCAATCTCTTTCTATGTCAAGTCATAACTCACCTAGACTGTAGACTCTGTTGATAAGGGGCCACATATTTCTGTAAAATGGCATGCACACCTTCAGTGCTATGTAAAAACATGAAACCAACAAACCTCTATTATTACTACAGGGACTACCATTCTCAGAATAACTTCCACACCTTTACATTCCTCCACACAACTTTGAAATGCATCCTAATCCTGACCTACAATCCCTTCTAGTCCTAGCATACCATAAAACTCCAAAAGCTATCCCAAATCTTTACTCTCAGCCCTCCCTTGCTGCTCCCATACTGGACCACTTCACAGCTCATTTCTGACCTGCAGCATCTATGCCAGTAAAACAGAAATGTCTTGCTCCAGTGTCTACTCATCAAGCACATACTCATACAATGCAAATTATAGAAGATAGCATTTGTTGAGCTCAATTCAGACACAGAAAAGAAAGATTTAAAGCAGTGAGGGGAAAATATTTGCACCACTAGGTGAAGCACTGACTTAGTTTCTCAAAGTGATTTTAGGGTTGGCAAAAAGAGCCAAGTTAACTGCCCTGGAAACTAAAGTCCTCTATTTGCAGAGCAGATAGAGTAGGAGCAGCCTACAAGCTTCCTCCCAAACACACCTTAAACCCTGACCTTAAAAGCCTATTGCTAGAAACAGGATGGGAAGTTTAAATGTGCATGGCTAATTTGTTAATTAGCTTCTCTCATGAGATGACAGACAAATTCTGTCACCTTCTACACTCTACATTACTCTACCCTAGTGCACATTTTTTCTCTCATTCTTACTACTTGCCTTTGTGCCCCTGGCATGTACCCAAGAAAACCACCCCCCCCCCACCTTTTTGTGCCTTTTCCATTATGTTTCCTTCCACGGTGTCCCTATTCCTGGAACTCTTTCACTCTATTCAAACAGGGCCGGCTTTAGGAAGTGCAGGGCCCAATTCAAACACTTTCAGCGGGGCCCTGGCAGGGATGACTTAAAAATAAAGAAGTGTAAAACAAAGCCTTCCATTTCTTCCATGTATTATTTACTTTCCATAACTATATAAATAATAAAATTGTACATTACGTACATTGCATCATATATGCTGTTGATTGGTTATTAATGACTGCTGTTTCACATGTGCAGGTCCACACCACTCCCTGGAGATGTGCACATGTGTGGGTCCCCGCTGCTTCCTGCCCCCTCTTTGAAGCAGGTGTGAAGGTTACTGGCCTGGGAAGTGCAGGGCAGCAGTGGACATGGGGCTGGTTCGAGACAGGGCAGAGGCTGACTGGAGGTAGGGGCTGGCTGCAGGCAGGGCAAGGGGTGCGAGGCTGGCTGGAGACAGGGGAGTGTGGGGCAGTCTGGCTTCAGGCAGGGCCACAGGGGGGTGCTGTCATAACCTTAGTCCCAGATTTGGACCTTAGCGTCCAAAATATGGGGGTTAGCATGAAAACCTCCAAGCTTAGTTACCAGCTTGGACCTGGTACTTGCTGCCACCACCCAAAAAATTAGAGTGTTTTGGGGCACTCTGGTCCCCCTGAAAAACCTTCCCTGGGGACCCCAAGACCCAAATCCCTTGAGTCTCACAACAAAGGGAAATAATCCTTTTTCCCTTCCCCCCTCCAGGTGCTCCTGGAGAGATACACAGACACAAGCTCTGTGAATCCAAACAGAGTGAATCTCCCTCTCTGTTCCCAATCCTGGAAACAAAAAGTACTTTCCTATTCCCCCAGAGGGAATGCAAAATCAGGCTAGCAAATCCAACACACACAGATCTCCCCCCCTGATTTCTTCCTCCCACCAATTTCCTGGTGAGTACAGACTCAATTTCCCTGAAGTAAAGAAGAACTCCAACAGGTCTTAAAAGAAAGCTTTATATAAAAAGAAAGAAAAATACATACAAATGGTCTCTCTGTATTAAGATGATACAATACAGGGTCGATTGCTTAAAAGAATATTGAATAAACAGCCTTATTCAAAAGAATACAAATCAAAGCACTCCAGCACTTATATTCATGCAAATACCAAAGAAAAGAAACCATATAACTTACTATCTGATCTCTTTGTCCTTACACTTAGAAACAGAAGACTAGAAAGTAGAAACTACTTCTCCAAAGCTCAGAGAAAGCAGGCAGACAGAAAACAAAGACTCAGACACCAACTTCCCTCCACCCAGAGTTGAAAAAATCCGGTTTCCTGATTGGTCCTCTGGTCAGGTGCTTCAGGTGGAAGAGACATTAACCCTTAGCTATCTGTTTATGACAGGTGCAGCAGGGGTTGGCAGGGCTGGAGACAGGAGTATGGGACTGGCTGGCTTCAGGCAGGGGTATGTGGCAGGGGTTGGCTGGAGACAGGGCAGGGGGTTTGGCAGGGGCTGGCTGTGGGCGAAGGGTGCAGAGCTGGCTGCAGGCAGCGGGGGGTGGGGCTGGTGCAGGCAGGGCAGGGGGTGCAGCAGAGGCAGCTGGAGCCCCGGCCCTTTAAATAGCCCCCAAGCCCCCCGCTATCCAGGGCTCTGGGGGCTTTTAATGGGCCCGGGGCTACCCTGCTTCTACCCCTCCCCGGACCTTTAAAATAGCCATGGGAGCCCTGGGGAATGCATGGGGACGGCGGCGCTCCCACGGCTATTTAAAGGACCGGGGTGGCAGAGGCAGCTGGAGCCCTGGCCCTTTAAATAGCCCCCAGAGCCCCCTGCTACCCCAGGGCTCTGGGGGCTATTTAAAGGGCCCGGAGCTCCAGCCGGGGGCACGGGGCTTGCCGCGCTCCAGCCAGAACTCCAGCGAGGAGAGCAGGGCCGCAGGGCTTGTCGCACTCCGGCCGGAGCTCCAGCCGGGGCCGCGGGGCTTGTCGCGCTCCGGCCGGAGCACCAGCGGGTGCCGCGGGAGTTGTCGCACTCCGGCCGGAGCACCAGCCAGGAGAGCGGGGCCACAGGGCTTGCGGTGCTCTGGTCAGAGCTGCAGCTGAGAGAGCGGGGCTGTGGGGCAGCCACGCTCCCGCCAGCACTTTGGTCAGGGGAGCGGGGCCATGGAAGACCCCGGAGCAGACTGCAGCCGGGGTAAGTAAACAAAATTTAAAAGGTGCCTAAAGCGCGGGGCCCTCTTAGGCGCGGGGCCCGATTCCCAGGAATCGGGCGAATCGGCCTAAAGCCAGCCTTGTATTCAAATCCCTCATTGCAACTCAGTTTAGTCTATCAATGTACATCAACTCATTTAAACAAACCAAACAAATGCAACTGTATGTGTTAAAATAGCATCTTCTTCTAGTTGACCAATGAACTGTGTCTTAATTTTGCAGGTTCCTTGGAACTGGGCCCTCATCTTCCGTATTACTTGTACAGACTGTTACCAATGCTTAAAAAAGTCAATTAGTGCCAAGTGTGGTGGAAGTGTTTATGTTGTGGAAAGGTATCCACTAGCCACTGAACTGAGACCAACAACTCATTTCAAACAGGTCAAATAATCATTAGATAATAAATTGCAGTTATTACTGACTTAGGTTGAATTTAAAATATTGGCAACATGGAGTTGAAAGGCTCCTTATCCTATTATTAATCCCTCAGCTATCCAATATTCCCCATTTATTTTTAAAATGTATAACTTGCAAAAAAAAAGAAAGCATTACTTTACCATGGCAGTAGATGATGAGCAAACAAACAATGGCAAACAAGAGGTCATGAACTTAGTTTAAGTAATAAAAGCGGTATAAAACAAAATACATATTTTACCTGTGGATCTTGCTTCATTTGGGCAACCAGTTTCTAGAAAGAAAGGGAGATATTCATCAATACGTTACAGGGTTCAATCAAGGTTGGGTTTATTGGACAGTTTACGTAATGGCCTTGATTAGAAGTTGGAATTTAAAGACGACATCCTGTACTAAATAAATAAACAAATAAAATAAATAGATTTAGCTCATCATGAACCCAAATTATTTTATAATTCACAGAAACATTGTATTTAATGTAATGAGACATCTCCATTAATTCTATAGTCAGCCTGTCACATTTCATATTTAGCTGAAGGATGCTACTACGTTACTTCTTTTTAAGCAGTTCCTGCAAAAAGATTCCTTTTAAGGACAATTTAAGTCAGCTGGGTAACCTAATCAAATAGCTGTGTCTTCTCTAAAACTGCTGCCTTCTTTGCCCACAGCCATAAGGAATACTGAACAGACTGAACTACTTCAGATACAATAGCTGTTTGTTTGTATAAATCAAATGCAGCACATTTTTGGCAGTAAGGAACTGCTTGTGTGTTGGTTTGGCTGGTACCACGTGAGAGACCCATGTTCAGAAGAGACTTTTCCACTTTCATCCCTTGAACTGGCAGTGACTGAGATCATCATGGATGAAATACCCCCCACATCCAAGGGAAAGTAGACAGATGATTACACCATTCACTGCTGTTCCTTCTTCAGTTCCTTCAGACAGTTGCAGAAGGGTGCTGCTTATATAGCTAAGCAAGAGGGAGGTTATCAGGATTTTACTAAGGAAAACCAGAAGCCCAGAATGATAAGGCACGACAAACCGAACAACGCAAATTCCTGTTTTAGTGGTGGCCATTTCACCACATCAAATTATTCATCTGTGAATCTGAAGGGGACATGGTAAAGTCCACACTTGCTTACCTATCCCCTTATAAGAAAAGAAAAAAAAAGTGAGAAAGAATCCAGAATATAAACAGATCCATTATTACACTGCATTTCACACACATCAAATTGTTTGAAAAATTAGGTTAATCTTTCTTAAAGATTTCAGACTTTATTTGTAATTAAAATAAATCACAAATACAATTTGTAAAGTCTCCTTTCATACCCTAAAAAAAGGACAGATAGCAGACATGCCACTTTAGTCATGCAAAGAAGCGAATATCTTCCCAAAAGTTTATATTCTTGGCCCATTTTCATCTGCTCCTCAGTGCTCACTACCTCAGATAAAGTTATGTTAAAATAACTGCTAGTTTTTAAATATACATTGTATTTAAAAATTGGAGACATTATTTTCTCACAACTTTTCATAAGACAACTTGCAAAAGTCAGTTTAACTATAAACTCTCTCTCATACAGCATTAAGTATCAACAAATATTAATAAGTTAGGATCACAATACTGCACCATCCTCCAAGTAGGCAGGAGTTCAATGTGAGAGAGAACAATGAAAGCTGGGCTCAAGTTGTTTAAAATATTTCTCTTCTCCTTTTCCTACAGATGGGGAGAAGGGAAGAGGTAATCCAGGCTCTCCCATTAATCTGCCCCAAGAGTACTAGTGGAGACCAATTCCTCTGTGAGGACAGACAAATGCAACTCCCTCTGAAGCCCCTCAACAATAACAAGTGAATTAACAAGGGCAAGGTGCTTTAGAATGAAATCAAGTACTGCCTTCCACACAGCAGCTGAAAGCACTAGTTCATAGAATCAGAGAAGCATAGAAATTTAGGGCTGGAAGGGACCTTGAGAATCATCGAGTCCAGCCCTCTAGGCTGTGGCAGGACCAACTAAACACAGACCATCCCTGACAGGTGTTGGTACAACCTGTTTTTTTAAAAACTCCAATAATGGAGATTCCACAACCTGCCTTGGAAGCCTTTAGTTAGAAAGTTTTTCTTAATAGCTATCCTAAATCTCCAGTGCTGCAGATTCAGCCCATTACTTCTTGTTCTACCTTCAGTGAACATGGAGAACAGTTGATCACCGTGTCCTTTTTGTAACAGCCCTTAACACATCTGAAAACTATCATCAGGTCCCCACTCGGTCTTCTTTTCTCAGGACTAAACATGCTCAGTTTTTTCCCTCATAGGACAGGTTTTCTAAATCTTTTACCATTTTTGTGGCTCTCCTCTGGACTCTTTGCAATTTGTCCACATCTTTCCTAATGCCAGGTGCCCAGAACTGGATACAGTACTCCAGCTGAGGCCTCACCAGTGCCGAATAGAGCAGGACAATTATCGTCCATGTCTTACACATGACAATCCAATTCACCCACCTCCGAATGATATTAGCCCTTTTTGCAGCTGCATCATGTTGTTGACTTCAGTAAGATTCCTTATCCCTTCTAGCTCAGAGTGAAGGATAGAACTGAGTCTCAACCTGAAGCATCTTTCCATTTGCAAGAAGTTATGATTCCCACTAGTGGCAGCCCTGTCCAGGACTTATTTCTGTAAGACTTTTGATCATTAGTACAGTGGGTGCTGCAGGAAAGGAGGGGAGAGTCAGTCCTAATGAGTTTAAAAGGCTACAATCATAAATATAAAATGGGGAGATGCAATGAAGGAAAAAAACACCTAGCACATTAAAGTGAGAGTTTATTTTAATAACGTCTCCTTAATATAATCACAATATTCATTTTCATATAACAGAATACTATAGCTGCCACAGGTAAGCTGCAGAATAAAGAGGTTGGAAGGTTGTACAATATGAAAAAATTTGACAACCACTAATTTCATATATTTCTAGATACGCATACATGTCCCCATAAGCAACATGGGCACAGGGAATGAGGAAAAGGAGGAATTTGTACAGTTAACTTAAATTTAATGAAGCCATCTGAAAGAGAAATCTGGGGAGTCAAAAGACTGATGAACAAAGATGACATGATGAAGGACAATTCACTCAGTGACATGTAGTGCTGGCTTCTGAATGTGCTATATTGTACCTTTTGCTGAAATATAAAATATTACCAATATATATTTCTATGCAGGATTTTTCTTAAATCAAAATTATATCACATAACTTACTTTTCCAATACACTGCCTAATGTCACTCTCCATTTGAGCTGTACAGCAGTAAACAACCATGAAGTTTCCTGAACTCCATCTTTACTTTGTTACTGACACATCTATATGCTCCTGAAAAAGTTACCTTTTAAAATGAAAAATATGATTAGTAGAAATAAAAGTGAAGACGGGGGGGGGGGAAGTCCTTTAGGCCAATTTCTTCTTTTATGGCGAGATGCTAGAGAGACATTTCCATAACTAGGGCTGAAATAAAACGTTCTGCTATAACGACACCTCTGACTTTGCCAAATCAAAACCAATTTGCCTGAAATCAGTCTTAGATCAGGGTAGAATTTTTTGGGAAAGCCTAAGGCACATTGGACACAAAAAATAAAAAAAATAGAAGATATATGGGTCCATTTTTTGAAAATAATTCTCTTCCTAAACATTATCCAACTTCTTAAAAAAGACACACAACGAAACATTAGTAGATCTATACCTAAAAATATTAGTAGCCTTTAGTAAGTACTGGTACCTTTGAGCAATTCAGGGAGAGTTTGGAATGTATGAAGGACACAATATGAAAACAGCATTCTGAACACTGCATATCAGTTGGCACATATTCTAAGAAACATGCACAGGACTGATGCATCCCTCATAACTCTGCAACAGTGCCATGGGTCATTAAGAAAGCATTCAGAACCTCAATACAAAACTTTATGAACTCCAGATGGAAGATAAGGACCTTCAAATTCCTGAGTAGTACTGTTATAGAGCATCCACCCCACACTTGCATGTAAGGGGTTAATAGTGCCATAGGCAGGCTGTGCAAAATGCAGCCAATCAGAGCGGGGCTGCAAGGAGCAGCCAATCAGAGCCTTACAGGCCCATATAAGAATAGCTGCAGAACAAAACAGGTTCAGTTGCTCCCTGGAGCTCAAGGAGGAAGACCTGGCTGCCTTGCAGGAAGAAGGAGTGCCAGCACTCTGGACAGAGCAGTGCTACTACTGGGCAAGCTAAAGAGAGCTCCTGGCTGGTGGCTAAGACTGGCATGCCAAGGACCTGAGAGAAGGGTGAAGAAGGTGCTGGAGCTGTGGAGAAGTGGCCAGGGAAATGTACTGGAGGGGAAAGAGGTTGGAGGGGATGCAGCACGTGGCTGGCATCTACAAGGTCCCTGGGCTGGAACCTGGAATAGTGGGTGGGTCCAGGTCCCCCCACATCCAGTGAGACACTGGCTGGACTGGCTCCCGGAAGGGGGAGCGCAGTGTGTGGGGAATGCCAGAGGAGTGTGTCATGACGAAGATGCCGTAGTCCTTGGAGTGATGCAGATCCAGGAGCAGGAATGACAGTGGGTGAGGAACATTGGGAGTGGACATACTGACTTGCAGAGCTGATCGCCAAGACGACCAGCAAGAGGCGATAGTATGATGAGTGGAGCCCCATCACAAGCACATAATACTAATCTGCAATTCTGGAAGCTGGTATCTGGTTTTCTTTAAATGATCCACCTGCTCCCAGTAAAAGGCCTCACGGTCTATCAGAATGCATCTAAAGCTAGAATACAGGAAAGACTTGAGTTCTGTTCCACACTCTTCCATGTTTTGGTCTTAACACTTCATAAACTTTATACAGTTAGAGCTCACAACATCCCTATGAGCTAGACAAATATAATCTAGCCATTCAAGTATTATGCTCATCGTGGTAGCTGACAAAAACAGAAGAAGTGAAGAAACTTGCTCACAGCAAGTCAGTGTCAGAGCCAAGTTTACAGTTCAAATTTTCTATAAACTTCATCACAGAATCCCATACATATCTCATTTTACTCGCATAAAAGTAGCAGCAGTTCTCACATGTCCCTCAGAGATACTAAATTAATATAAAATCAACTAACTATGTGAGTATTTTGAAAAGATAACACTACATTATGGTAGTAACTCCATAGTTATGGTTGTGACCTTACCTAATATTTGAAAAACCATTTTGACACACCTCTACTTACGTTTCTCAAACCCATACCAATCTAACTAAAATTAGCCTGTTTCATCGCAAATGAGTAACTGATTTTTATTGTCATTTACCATCTGACAGACACAGCTTAAGCATCCTAACACTACAAAATAAAGTTTCTTCTTGAGCTCAGGTGAAAGGAGGCTGTTTCTGCAGCCAAAAATCTTAGGTTCTATTTAAAATACCACAGAAGTGGCTTTCACCCTGGTGTCTAAGCCCCAGTTGTATCAGCATTCAGCATGTTCTCACTGGAACACATCTCTCCATGATTCCAGGATTTTCTCCCTATCCCTCATGTTGGCTGTACGTGCCTTTAGACCACAGAAAGACCTTTCAGCCAAAATTCACTGAAAACGCCCTCTTTAGATTGTTTCCTCAATGCGTAAGAATGTCATTTAAAAAAAAAGAAAAAATTCAGACCAATGGATTTATGAAGTATTCATTGGCATAAAGAAGCCACCGATGGTTAAACGGAAAGTTTAAAGTGTAAAGTTCTATAGCAATTTCAAAACTTAACAGGCTATTGCTATACCTGACCTTTTAGGACTACCATTACTTGCACTAAAATGTATGAGAAGAAAACTAAGAAACAAAGAATAAAACTTACCTGGTGAACCTGAATTTCCACTTTCAGAGCCTCCTGTAGAGTTTGCAACTCCATTCTCTACCTTCTCCACTCTTTCTAGCTGTCTCTTTACTAATTCCACAGTGCGTTCAGTCTCTGGCTTCAGAAAATGAAAGTTCCTTTTCTCCACACTATTGCTGTAGAATAAAGTTTTTATTTCATGGTTAACAGAAGCCAGAAATTAGGTAGTTTTTAAAAAGTAGTGATACTATAATAAAAAACATGAATACTGAAATCAAATAGACCAGAGGTCAGCAACCTTTCAGAAGTGGTATGCCAAGTCTTTGTTTATTCACTTTAATTTAAGGTTTTGCGTGCCAATAATACATTTTAAACCTTTTTAGAAGGTCTCTTTCTATAAAAGTCTATAATATATAACTAAACTATTGTATGTAAAATAAATAAAGTTTCAGAATGTTTAAGCAGCTTCATTTAAAATTAAATTAAAATGCAGAGCCCCTCAGACTGGTGGCCAGGACCTGGGCAGTGTGAGTGCCACTGAAAATCGGCACCCGTGCCATAGGTTGCCTACCCCTGAAATAGATCATCTTTCATAATAGCATCTGAATCTAATTTGCAGATGATCCTTGCAAACATAAGGAACATAACGGATTCCCAAAGGTGGCTTTCCTTCTGATCTTTTAACCTGCCCTGGAAAGTTTCTGAACTCCTGAAAACTGGCATTCTTGCTTCCTGTGTTTAAGTTTGCAGGCAGACATGTTTGCCTACAAACGCTCTACTAACATACATATTAAACTAGAACAGAATATATATTCACAGTGCTGCACGAAAGGGATTCAAACATATCTTCCCATGACATTCTGTCAATCTTAATAACCCACACAGACCTCATGTACACATGGGAATAGCCCTGATTCAGTAATCTGTTGCACTGCACTAGTGTTAATGAGAACAAGACAGAATATGGCACTAACTAAGCTCACTAAAGTTTCAAGCAGAGGTAAAACCAGGTTACCGCAATTGATGCAAAACACAATTTGCCCTTTTCTACCTTTAGGGGTCAGCACCAGCACAGCTCCACTGGTTACAGGCCACCAATTACTGAATCAGGGTTATTCCTGATTATTCATAAGTAAAGCCTCAGTCTCAAATGAATAGGATATTCATATTCTCTTCCTGCCTGACACAGGCTGGCTAGCCCTCTAAATGGAGATTGGCTCAGCCTGGCCCGTGATGGATGGCTCGACTACCACTCCCCCCAGATAACCCTGATCGTCTGGGTGTCAGGTGACTCCATTCAATTATCACACCCAGACAGGGAGGTAAGAGTTGGGCAATTTCCATAAAGGGCTGGGAGAGTTCAGCTGGGGAGAGAGCTGCAGAAAGGAGGCTGCCTCTTGTGAGGGCTCTGATTGGAGGAGGGCAGCAGGGGAGAAGCAGGCTCCTGTGGCAGAACCAGAAAAAGGCCAATCCCCAGGCAGATGACCTGGAAGTAGACTGGAAATACAGACCCAGACTGGGGGAAAGACTCCAGGGAAGAAGCCCTGAGGGTCATCGCTCAGAACAGGGTAGAAGGGTAGCCCAGGAAAAGCAGAAGACCCTTTTTGTGTTTTATGTTTTATTTAGACTAGAGACTGCTACTTAACAGAGCATCCCTAGGCAGGCCACTCATCTGGTATTAAAATTGATAGTCCTGCTTTTCTAGGGTTTGTCCTCTTCCAGCACTCAGGTGTGTATTTGTCTGGTATCAGACGTCGGACACCATTTTGAAGAGCATGCTGCTCCACCCCAACCACCGTGACCTTGTACACAAGGTCTTAAAAACAGTACTTCCATGTGGCGTAACCTCATGCACTTGCATCCAAGATCACGCTGTATCAGGGGAGCCTTTTAAAAAGTTTTTAAAAATATTTACTCTAAAATCTTCAGAACTCATTATGTATCCAATCTCTGTAGCCATTATTGACGCATCATGTGTTACACACTACAGAATACTAGGATATTACGATAGCTAGGGTATTTTTTAAATCTTTTTTTAAAGTAGAAAACCTTCATAATGGGATTTTTTAAAGAGACACTGCCAATTTAGCTTAGGTCATACATTTTATCTTTCAAAAACACCAAAGAACTATTAAAAGAATTATATTTTTAAATAAAAAATTTGAACATTTTAATTTAAACTGGATATTCCCATTAAATAAAATACAAGTCTATTTTAAAAAGAAACCGATTTAAAATTAAATTTGAAATTGTGACAGCCTATGTTAAGGCCTAAATTTACTATAATACATTGTATGCAGTGTTGTAGCAGCCATGTCAGGCCCAAGATACTAGAGAAAGAAGGGGTGTGAGTTCATAGCGTTTATTGGAGGAATAGCGCTGCGTAAGCTCAAAAGCTTGTATCTCACCAACAGAATTTGGTTCAACAGAAGCTATTACCTCACCCACTTTGCTCTCTCTAATCTATTAAGACCATTTAAAATTGAATTAAAAAAGAATATTCAAGTGGTACATGTTTACAGCTGAATTTCTGAAGAAAGTAAAACCACTGAACTAGTGGTAGTCATGGGCTAAGTACCTGGGACCAGAGTTTGTTGAAGTGCTAAACCAGTTTAAGACAGCAGTAGCCTCTTCTGGAAGCGCAGGGAAAATATTTTCTTCATGCCAGTTTAACTAGTTCAGTTCAATGACTAGTTCATTCAAAGTTAAGACACCAATTGGAAGCTGAAAAGCATGAAAGCTTGTTTTCCACTTCCAATCTATGAATATGACTGTGATACAACGGAATGAGATTTACTAGCTCTAAAATCCAGAAGACAAACTAAACAATCAGTTTAATTCACTAACAATAGTGAATGCTTTGTGCATTAAATCAGTTATAGTTTTAAATGCAAATGTTTTTAAATATTTTATAATAAAGTGTATTCATTCAGCACATTTAAAGGCACAACTTTTAATGAATAAAAAAAATTAAGTTTTAGTGCATTTTTAGTTGCCTTAGAATTTCCATCCAAATACAGCTTTACACAATCTCTCTCTCTCTCTCACACACACACACACACACACACACACACACACACAAAATCCAGTAAACAAGAAATGCATTATTCACCACTTTCTAACAATCAAAAATGTAAAAATTAGGAATCTGAATAAGTGTATGTTAAACTCTAAAGTTCCTTAATTAAACTTGTACTGTAAACTCCTAGTTTTATAAAAGCAGCACCAAATTTAGTGTAACAGCTATGTTTAATTGAAAATCAGCATGTTGTAATGGTGAGCAACCAGTTAAAATTAACCTCTCTTTAGGAAAATAGCTGAAGTACAAATGCAAAGCAAGATTAAAATCTTATTTCAGTCAAGGTTTCCTGCTTGCTGATCTAAATTATTAAAATCTGTGATTTAAATCACTTTGATTTAAAATCAATCCATGGTGATTATTAATAAAGTCAATGAGTCTTATTTTAACATTCTCTATGGCAGTTCTTAAACTTCATTGTACCGCGACCCCTTTCTGACAACAAAAATTATTACATAACCCCAGGCAAGAGGACCAAAGCCTGAGCACAGCTGCCCCAGGTGGTAGGACCAAACCCCAAGCCCTACCATCCAAGGCAGGGAGGCCAAAGCCAAAGAGCTTCAGCCCCAGGCAGAGGTCTGTAACCTGAGCCCCACCACCCAGGGCAGAAGTCTTTGGGCTTTGGCTTCGGTCCCGAGCGGTGGGGCTGGGGCTCGGGCTTTGGCCACAGCCCTATGTCCCAACAAGTCTGAGCCAGCCCTAGCGACCCCATTAAAATGGGGTCCTGACCCAGAATTTGAGAACTGCTGGCCCATGGGAAACAAACCAGGGTTGGGCAGAAAATGAAACTGATTAAGAACAGAAGTGAAATTTACCAGTCTAGTTTTGCAGTCCTAACTGAGTCAAATCGCAAAAAGTACTCGGTATATAAATGGTGTAAATATAAGTAATAGATTTTAATTCATTAATTTTCTAAGTTTAACAGATACTAGTTACAGGTAAAGTGTTCTTTTAAAAAAATGGGAGTGGGGGCTCCAATCGTGTCTTCTAGAACTGTGAATGGAAGGACCATCTGAGTGTGGCTCTCCCAGATTCTGATATTGAAGAGACAGGGCAGCTGCCTCTACAGCACCATACCCACACAGAGATTCTTCCACAGGTTTCATGAGGTTCATATGGGCGAGTAGGTGGAAATTAGGTGAGAAACTACACATCATTTCCCAGCTCTTGTGCTACAAACCTTTATGAGAAAATACAACTCTAGGCTCTCTTACCCTTTCCTCAGAGGCCCACCAGGGTTCCAGAAGGACCCATGTCCTGGTAAATTGCTGCTGATGCAACTCCAGTTGAAATGCAGTACTTGGGAGCTAAGTGGGGGTGAATGCTGAGGTAAGGAGCCTCAGAAGCACAGGGTCTTCCACAGGCCTCAGGGAATCGACCAGATTTAGGAGCAGGCCCCACAGTCTGTGATTAGGCCAATCCCACATATCCCCAACTGGATGACATGAGGAAAACCTCTGCATGGGATTCCTCATGGACATCTGCTCTCCCCAAATCCTTCATGACCACTGGAGAAAGAGATCTGAGCCATAATTTCTCTCATCAGCATCTCTTTAAACAAGAAAATCTACAAACAATTAGTATCCTGCAATAAAATATTAATCCTTTGAGTTATAGAAGTGCAAACAATTCACCTATATTCTGCCCTACTTTACATATTACATTTTTTCATCTAGAAAGGACTATTTTTTTCTTTTTAAACCAAGAAAAATAGTTTCTATTTTTTAGATTGCCTGCCAACCTTCTGTCCAAGGGGAATTTTTTTTTACAAATGAAAAGAAGAGACCAATACTGAGACTGTTGAGGCCTTCAACTCTAGTGCTTATCTGTTATTGTAGCTAGCACATACGACGGTTATGTGATTCTAAAGAATATTAAACACTGCAGATTTACACCAGCTTAAAACAAAAAAGGTGAAAAGCAGAGGAAAAATTAAAAGACTATGCTGCCAAACACAATACAGAAAAAGTAAAATCAGGTTTTACACATGTGCTTTAAATTGAATGTAAAAAGTAACAGAGCACTGGAAATATAAAGACATTATAACTACCATTAATGATGGGCTGACAGCTCAAATTCATTTGTCAAATGTGTCAGTGGGGCATGAAAAGCAAAGTTCAATTATTCTGAAAATACTCTTAACAACCTGTGTGTTCAAAATTTTTATAAAGGTTAAAATGTGTTAGTATATGCAGTACCATGCATATGTGCAGCTAAAAAGTCTGGGTCATGCTAAATCTAAATTTTCAGATTCAAACATTTCCAGTCTACTGTTTTCCTTCTGAAATAAGCAATAAATGGGTATGCATTACTGGCAATTAGTGCACATCACAGGTACACTGGGGCAGGCATGAGGTCAAAGACAAAGCCAGCCAAGAACTGCATCAGTATTTCATTAATGCACAGCTTTGCAGTCTGTTGCAATTAAAAAAGGAAAAACTGGAGGGAGAGTTAAGCAGCTCCTTAAATTTCAAAGGGTTTTGGACCAGATTCCATATACAAAGAGCTCTAGGTAAGCCCAACATTCACCTCACAGGGCAAGAGAAACTAGCAAGGAAAATTAACAACTTTCTCTAACCTTTCTTCCACTTAAGTTCACTAAACTCTTGACTTTCTCCCTCTTTCCCTCATCTCACAACCCCAGTTACTCTTTCAAAAAGAACTGATTTTGGCCCAACATTCCTTTCAATGCCAAAGCTAAACTGCGAGTGTTAAGCAGCCTATTTTATGAAGAGAAGAAAAAATAATCAGAAGTAGCTAAGGGCACAATCCAGTTCTGAAAAGGTCAGCCAGACCCACAGAAAGCAGTTTAAAACTGCCACTTTTTAATTCTTGAACCATTCTTCCAGCCTAGCTGCTGTATTTGTCAGATAGTAGCACTATTATTCTTTTCTCAAAGAAATGGAATGAGGATCCCTGAAGAAGTTCCCAATTCTTCTTTTTTAAAATATAGTTAAAAATACATGTAAAATGTTACACAGTATAAATGCTTTGCATTATTAGTAATAAAAATAATACTTACATATAGGACTGTCAATTAACCGCAATTAACTCATGCAATTAACTCAAAAAAATACACTGTGATTGAATAATAAATTGTGATTAATTGCACTGTTAAACAGAATACTAACTGAAATTTATTAAATATTTTAAAGTTTTCCTAAATATTCAAATACACTGATTTCTATTACAACACAGAATACAAAGTGTACAGTGCTCGTGTTACATTATTATTTTTTATTATAAATATTTGGCACTGTAAAAATGATAATTTTTCAATTCACTTCATACAAGTACTGTATTGCAATCTCTTTATCGTGAAAGTGTAATTTACAAATGTAGATTTTTGTTACATAATTGCACTCACAAACAAAACTATGTAAAACTTTAGAGCCTAGAAGTCCACTCAGTCCTACCTCTTGTTCAGCCAATCATTAAGACAAACAAATTTGTTTACATTGGTGGGAGATACTGCTGACTGCTTCTTATTTACAATGTCACTTGAAAGTGAGAACAGGCATTCACATGGCACTCTTGTTGATGGGGTTACAAGGTATTTATGTGCCAGATACGCTAAACATTCACATGCCCCTTCATACTTCGTCCACCATTCCAGAGGACATGCTTCCATGCTGATAATGCTCATTAAAAAAAGAGTGTTAATTAAATTTGTGACTGAATTCCTTGAGGGAGAATTGTAGGTCTTCTGTTTTACACACATTCTGCCATACATTTCATGTTATAACAGTCTCAGATGATGACCCAGCACGTTAGTTTTAAGAACACTTTCACAACAGATTTGACAAAACAAAGGTTCCAAAGCGAGATTTCTAAGGATAGATACAGCACTCAACCCAAGGTTTAAGAAAGGACAGTTACCTGTTCCATAACTGGCGTTCTTCGAGATGTGTTGCTCATGTGTATTCCACAGTAGGTGTGCGTGCTCACTACGTGCACCCGTGCCGGAAGTTTTTCCCTTAGCAGTACCTGTAGTGGGGGAGCTCCGCTGCAACCCCTGGAGTGGCGCCTCTATATCGTGCTATAAAGGGTGCTGCGCACTCTCCCCACCCTCAGTTCCTTCTTGCCAGACAACTCCGACAGAGAGGAAGGAGGGCGGGATGTGGAATATATCTGAGCAACACATCTTGAAGAATGCCAGTTACAAAGGAGGTAACTGTCCTTTCTTCTTTGAGTGACTGCTCATATGTATTCCACAGTAGGTGACTCCAAGCTATACCTGATGGAGGCGGGTAGGAGTTTAAAGGTTACCGAGGCAGAGCACCGCCATACCAAACCCGGCATCATCCTGCGTTTGGGGGACGATCGCATAGTGCGATGAGAAGTTATGGACAGAGGACCATGTAGCAGCCCTGCAGATGTCCTGAATAGGGACATGAGCCATGTAGGCAGTGGATGAGGCCTGAGCTCTCGTCAAGTGAGCCTTCACTATAGGAGGCGGGGGAATTCCTGCCAAGTCATAACAAGTGTGTATGCACAAGGTGATCCAGCAGGAGATCCGCGGAGTGGATACTGGTCGCCCCCTCATGCGCTTGGCATAAGCAATGAAAAGCTGAAGGGATTTATGGGAAGGCCTGGTTCGGTCTAAGTAAAAGGCCAGCGCTGTACGCACATCTAGCACGTGCAGGTGTCGCTCCTCATTAGAAGCATGGGGCTTAGGACAGAGGACTGGGAGGAAGATGTACTGATCCATGTGAAAAGCCAAGACTACCTTCGGCAGAAAAGCAGGGTGCAGGCAGAGCTGGACCTTATCCCTATGGAAGACCGTATATGGGGGTTCGGAGGTCAGGGCTTAAGCGCGGAGACCCGGTGGGTTGAGGTGAAAGCTACCAGGAACGCCACTTTATAGTTTAAGTGGAACCAAGAACAAGTGGCTAAGGGCTCAAATGGAGGCCCTGTGAGGCGGGAGAGCACTAGGCTCAGGTCCCAGAGCAGGACTGGGGGTCTAGCGTAAGAGAATGCCCGATCCAGCCCTTTGAGGAACTGGGAGGTCACGTGGTGTGAAAACACCGAGTGGCCCTGCAGCGGGAGGTGGAAAGTAGAAATGACCGCCAGGTGCACCCTGACCGAGGAGACTGCCAGGCCTTGGGTCCTAAGGGACAGGAGGTAATTGAGGATGAGCTGAATAGACATGGAGAAGTGGGGAAGAACCCCTCTCCCTCACCCACTTGGAGAACCGATACCATTTGGCCAGGTAGGTTCAACGTGTAGATGGTTTCCTGCTCTCAAGCAGGACTTGTCTAACCTCCTCCGAACACCGCCCTTCCTCCTCATTCAGCCACGGAGCAGCCCATGCTGTCAAGTGGAGAGCAGCCAGGTTGGGGTGGAGGAGACATCCTCCTTCCTGGGAGAGGAGGTCCGGTCGGAGCGGCAGCCTGCATGGGAGGGCCACTAAAAGCTGCATAAGCTTTACACAGGGTAAAACAGATTTATCTGGGGTTTAGACCCCATTGGGAGTTGGGCAACGAAGTATCAAAGACAGGAACACTTCTGTAAGCTGCTTTCAGTTAAGTCTACAGCTTTGGGGCACATGGTTCAGATCCTGGGTCTGTGATGGAGCAGACTAGCATGTCTGACTCAGCAAGACGGCGTGCTGGAGTCACAAGCTGGCAAGGAAAGCAGGAGCAGAAGTAGTCTTGGCACATCAGTTGGCTGTTCCCAAGGGGGTTTCTGTGATCCAATCCATCACAGATGCCATCGATGTTGACACAGCCTCAGGTGCCCATTCACACTGGTGGAGTCTAGGCGAGGCGCTGAACTGAGCTTCTGTGTCGGAAGAATCTCCCTTCCACTGATTACAGTGGAGCCATCGTCATCGGAGCACTTCCACAAGGCAGGTGACCAGGACCTGCTCCGAGAGGACGACTGGCGGGAAGGTGAACAGTACTGGTAGTACGGAGATTGGCGTCTTCCTCTAGACAATCCACGTCAGGACAGCGGACACTGCAAGCACGGTGCCAGTGCCTGAGAGCAGGCCCCAGAGGTTCTGGGCTGCAACATCAGCGATCCGTGGAGCAGAGCACTGCTTTGTCTCAGAGGATTGGCAGCACTCCACTGCCCTGAGGGGTCTTGGCAGCTGGCTTGCCCTCGTGCAGAGCCTTTAATGGTTTCTGAGGCACATGCTGCATCGGCATGCACCAGAGGATCTTGTGAAGGCGTTGGTGCCATCGGGTTTTAGGTCCCATGGCACTCCCAGGAGTCGGTGGTGGACCTTTTAAGGGGCTAAGGGCCCCGACCGGAGAGGCATAAGTGTGCAGCTCCGGAGTGGCCAGGCAACCCAAAGTGGGTCCCTTGCCCAATGACCCATGGCTAAAGCTATGTTTTATCATGAGTATTTTTAGTAAAAGTCACAGACAAGTCACGAGGAGTAAACAAAAATTAACGGCCTGTGACCTGTCCATGACTTTTACAATATACCCTAAATAAAACTTGGGGGTGGAGGTTGCTGGTGCTGAGGGGAGGGGATTGGTGCAACTTGCAGGCTCCCTACCAGGCTCCGCGTGTCCCTGCAACTCCAGGCAGGGGAGAGCTCCAATCATTGTTCTTGCCACAAATGCTGACTCCTCAGGGGCAGCTTTCATTGGCCAGGAACTCCAGCCAATGGGAGTTGCGGACAACACGCAAAGCCCCCTGGCCCCTCCTCCGCCTATGCCAGTGGGTGCTAGGGAGCCCCCACTGAGAGTAAGCCCCACGTGCCCCTCAGTCCCCTGCCCCTAGCCCCCTCCCACACACCCAAACTGCTGCTGCTGACCCAGAGGCTGGCCAGCTTGGGCAGTCCCTGAGCCAGCATAGAAATCACGGCGGTCACGGAAAGCCATATAATCTGTGACTTCCATAACTTCTGTGACCGATACACACAGCCTTACCCATGGCCTTTCTTGCCTAGTGCCAGGGTGCCATGCTTCCTAGCCTTCTTTTTGCACACCGGCGATGGGGAACGGTGGTGGGCAGAGCCCGGCACCAGGAGTGCACTGTGCAAAGAGGCCGAGGTACTCAAGAAGTCCTGATGGGACAGCACAGAAGCCAGATGAAGGGCGGACTCCATGAAGCGAGCCTGTAACCAAATATCCCACTCCCTCTGTGTGCGGTGCAGAAAGTTTACACAAATCTGGCACTTATCTCTAACATGCAACTCCCCCAGGCACTTGAGGCAGCTGCTATGGGGGTCACTTATAGGCCAGCTGCAGTCCACACATGGCTTAAACCCAGGAGACTGGGGCATGCTCCACCTGGAGCAAAGTTCTTGCTGAGACTCTAACTGCTAACTACACTTAACAACTACTGAACACTAAACTACTATAAACAAAATATTTACAAGGCCCTAAGGCTCAGAGTCAGTAAGACGAAAACCTCTAGCCCTTGCAATGCAAGAAAAGGCACGCCAACTAACCACCATCAGTGGTAAGAAGGCACTGAGAGGGTGTACGATTGGGAGCACCTGACATACCAACACATGAGCGCAGCACTCAAGGGGATGCCACTGCCAACCCTACAGATACCGCTAAGACAAAAATCTCCGACGACCTTGTGCACCAGCAGGTGCAAACACACACAGAATGAAATCTACATGAGCAAGCACTCGAAGAAAAAAAAATGATAGTTTCCAACAGAATGTGTTATGTCCTGTCTGACAAGAAAGCCCATTGACACCTGACTGACTACAGTGGAACACTAAAGAGGACAAGACTGTTTTGCGCTTTCCTGTCCACCTCAGCCCTCCTCCCATGAAAATGGGTCTTGCAAGTGAATTCCTTGTTTAGGCAAGATAATTACTTGATTAAATTTAAGTATAGATCTTACAACCAATTTGGGGGTTGTGTCCTGGTTCTTAACAGTCTACCCTGAGATTGGTACTCACGCTCTTGGGCTACTGCAGGACAGTATGACACCTAAATTGGGGTCACCTTACCTTCATTATGGAATGGCTGAAGCTGGATGTATAGGCAAGATGCTAATTGTGATATGGTGGTGAACCAAAATTGCCTTGCCTACCAGAGAGCTATGAGGATCACTGTTGTTTTGTTGAGTTTGATCTTCTGGAGTATCTGAGCAAGCAGTGGGACTGGAAGTGGGAAGACATACATCAGAGGTTCTGACCTCTGCACCAAGGAGGTATCTGCTCCAGAGCTGAGACTTTGGGCTGTCTGGAGACAGTAAGTTAAGCATTTTTTGTTGTGCTGTGTTGTAAAGCGGTACCAAGACAGGACTCCCCATTGCCAGAAGTCACACTATGCTACTGATGGGTGAACTTCCCACTCATGGTCTCTGTGAAAGTACTTGCTGAAGCTGTCCACCAGTGAATTCATTACTCCAATATGTGAATGGCTGAGAAAGTGATCCAGTGCACCAGGTTCCAGAGGAGGATCCCTTTTCTGCAAAGTGGGAAGGGGGGAAATCTTGCTCCTCCCTGCCTGTTTATAGAGTAGACAGTAGTCATACTGTCTGACCTGACCTGGTCGTGTGTAGATCAAATGATGGGCAGGAATCTCTTGTGTGCTTAAAGAACCGGTCATAAGCCTGGATTCCTGCAGGGACCAGGATGCTTGGGCTGTCTGGTCTTTGAGAGGCACAACTCATCCCACTAGGGAGGTGTTTGTGGTAAAAGTGTCTTTGAGGTGGTGTGGAACAAAAGGGACCCTCACATTTACTGTGTCATTGTTCTTCCATCAGCTGAGCAATGTCAGCACATCCCATGGACAAGAGACCTTGGCCAAGGAGTCCCTTTTCAGGGTATAAACTGTCTATAACTGTACTTGAAGACATTGTGTGTGCATTTGTACGAACAGGGTGACACAGACACATGTTGCCGTGTGGTCTAACAGAATGTGGCGAGACTGGATTGTAGCATGAGGACTGAGACAAAGCTAGCTAATGAGACCACTCATGACTCGAAACCAGTCCCGAGTAACTCAATATACCTGAGTTCAGGTCCACCCCTATGAACTGTATTGTTTATTAGGGCATTAATATGGACTTGTCTAAACTGACTTGAAGTCCTAAGGAATGAAAAAGTGGAAAAAAAAGTGGTGGTTGTTTCATATACCTCCTGGCATGACTGAACGAGCAGCCTATCGTCCAGGTAAGGAAATAGCAATTTCCTTTGACAGCAGAGACATGTTGCCACCATCACAAGGACTTTCACAAATATCCTTGAGGCCATGGAGAGATTAAAAGGGAGCTCCCTGTGCGCCTGGTCCCCTGAAGTCCAGGAACCTTTTCTGAGCAGGGTAAATCTCCAAATACAAACATGTATCCTTCAAATCCAAGGTCATAAACCAGTCACCAGAGATGAGGAAGGGTATTACAAAGGCCAACGTGGTCATTCTGAACTTTGAGTATCATATAAAGACATTCAGTTGTCTGAGGTCCAGAATGTGTCCTTCAACCTATTCTTTTTGGGAGTGAGGAAGTACCTTGAATAAAAGCTCTTCCCTGTATGAAAGAGTGGAAGGGGCTCTATTGCCCCAGGCTAAAGAAGGGAGTACACGTCTTGCCTGAGAATCCTCTGAGAGGGGTCCCTGAAAAGGGACAGGGAGGAGGAGTTTGGAGGAGGGGGAGCAAGTCTAGAACATAACCTTTTGATCCAATATCCAGAATCCATAAGTTCGTTGTGATGGTGCCGATGTTCCACACTGGGGAAAAAAGTGGGCCAGCCAGCCACCAAAGGGGGTGGGAACAAGCATTACAGAGACTGGCTGTGGATGCTCTGGCACCACCTCAAAACGGCTTCCTGAAGGTGGCTGAGACAGAAGTAGAAAATGGTGATGCAAGCTGTCTACACCACTGGGTCTTCTGCTACTTCTTGGGAAGTCCACATGTCCTCTGCTGGAAAAGGGAAGGAGGCAGTGGACAATGATGAAGCAAAAGAGGCCTAGAATACTTTCTCCTGGGTGCCAGAGTCTAAATATCCAAAAAGCAGAGGGTTGCTCAGAAGTCTTTGAGGGTATGCAGTGATTTATCAATCTTGTTACTAAATAAGTTGGTACCCTCAACAAAAGGGAGATCTGAATCTCTTTGGGAAAGAGATTCATGAAGATCTTCTCATGTCTATTGTGGTATCATGGGCAATGCTCCTGTGTCATCTACATCAAGGGATGCCCAGAGGGAAGTCTGTGCAAATAGCTTTAGGTGACCAGGATGGCCTGGAACTGGGTTTTGAAATCTTGAGGAAGTTGGTTCACAAATTACAACTTAAGTTACGATAAGCTATTGGATTTGGACATTAAAGCGTGGTGGTTAGCTATCTGGATTGCTACACTAGCCAAAGAGAACAGCTTTCTTCCATAAAGGATTAGTCACTTGGTGTGTCTATCCTGTGGGGTGGATTTGGGCTGGTGTAGCCAGCTTTGTTCTGTAACTACCTGCACCACCAGGAAACTGGGGTTAGAGGAGGAAAACAAAAATTCTGCTCCATAGGGATAACAAAGTAACCACAGAATCGTAGAAGTGTAGGACTGGAAGGGACTTCAGTAGGTCACTGAGTCCAGCCCCCTGCACTCAAAGCAGGACTATGTAATAACGAGACCATTTCTGACAGGCACTTGTCTTACCAGTTCTTAAAAACTTCCAATGACAGAGATTCCACAACCTCCCAAGGCAATTTGTTCCAGTGCTTAATCACCGTGACATGGAGCTTTTCTTAATGTCTAACCTAAACCGCCCTTGCTGTAATTTAAGTCCACTACTTCTTGTCCCTAGCCTCAGATATTAAGAAAAATTTTTCACTCTCCTCTTTGTAACAATCTTTTATGTACTTACTTGATAACTTATGTTCCCTCTCAGTCTTCCTTTCTCCAGACTAAACAAACCCAAATTTTTCTCAATCTTTCCTCATAGTTCATGTTTTCCTGACCTTTAATCATTTTTGTTGCTCTCCTCTGCTCTCTTTCTCCAATTTGTACACATCTTTCCTAAAATATGGTGCTCAGAAATAAACATAGTACTCCAGCTGAGGCCTTATCAGCATGGAATAGAGAGAAAGAACTACTTCTTGTGTCTTGCTTACAATACTCCTGCTGATACATTCCAGAATGATATTCTTTTTTGTGGAACAGTGTTACATATTCATATTTAGCTTGTGATCCATTATAACCCCCAGATCCTTTTCCACAGTACTCCATCCTAGGCAGTGATTGTTCCTTCCTGAGTGGAGTACTTTGCATCTGTCCTTATTGAATTTCATCCTATTTACTTCAGACCATTTCTCCAGTTTGTCCACATCATTCTGAATTTTTATTCTGTCCTCCAAAAATCACCTGAAACCCCCCTCAGGTCGGCATCATGTGCAAAATTTGCAAGTATACTCTCCATGCCATTATCTAAATCATTTATGAAGATACTGAACAGAACAGAATCCAGAACCAATTCCTGAAGAACCCCACTTGATATATCCTTCCAGCTTGACTGTGAACCACTGATAGCTACTCTCTGGGAACAATTTTCCAACCAGTTATGCACCCACCTTACAGTAGCTCCATCTAGGCTGTACTTCCCTATCCTGTTCATAAGACGGTCATAGACTCATAGACTTTAAGGTCCGATAGGACCATTATGATCTTCTAGTCTGACCTCCTGCACAACGCAGGGCATGTAATCTCACCCACCCACTCCTGTAACAAACCCTGACCTATGTCTGAGCTACTGAAGTCCTCAACTTGTGGCTAGAAGACTTCAAGGTGCAGAGAATCCGTCAGCAAGTGACCCGTGCCCCATGCTTGAGGAAGGCGAAACCCCCCCGGGCCTCTGCCAATCAGCCCCCGAGGAAAATTCCTTCCCAACCCCAAATATGGCAATCAGCTAAACCCTGAGCATGTGGGAAAGACTCACCAGCCAGACATCCAGGAAAGAATTCTCTGTAGTAACTCAGATCCCACCCTATTTAATGTCCCATCACAGGCCATTGGATATATTTAACGTTAATAGTCAAAGATCAATTAATTGTCAAAATTAGGCTATCCCATCATACCGTCCCTTCCATAACCTTATCAAGGTTAGTCTTGAAGCCAGATGTGTCTTCTGCCTCCACTGCTCCCCTTGGAAGGCTATTTCAGAACTTCACTCCTCTAATGGTTAGAAACCATCTAATTTCAAGTCTAAACTTTCTAGTGTCCAGTTTATATCCATTTATTCTTGTGTCCACATTGGTATTGAGCTTAAATAATTCTTCTCCCTCCCTGGCATTTATCCCTCTGATATATTTATAGAGAGCAATCATATCTCCCCTCAGCCTTCTTTTGGTTAGGCTGAACAAGCCAAGCTCTTTGAGTCTCCTTTCATAAGACAAGTTTCTCATTCCTCAGATCATCCTAGTAGCCCTTCTCTGTACCTGTTACAGTTTGAATTCATCACTCTTAAAATATAGGAGACCAGAACTGCACACAATATTCCAGATGAAGTCTCACCAGTGCCTTGTATAACGGTACATCTCCTTCTCTCTACTGGAAATACCTCACCTGACGCATCCCAAGACCGCATTAACTTTTTTCACAGCCATATCACATCGGCAGCTCATAGTCATGCTGTGATCAACCAATACTCCGAGGTCTTTCTCCTCTTCTGTTACCTCTAAGTGATGCATCCCCAGTTTATAACAAAAATTCTTGTTATTAATCCCTAAATGCATGACCTTGCACTTTTCACTATTAAATTTCATCCTATTACTATTACTCCAGTTTACAAGATCATCCAGATCTTCCTGTAGGATATCCAGTCCCTCTCTGTATTGGCAATATCGCCCAGCTTTGTGTCATTCGCAAACTTTACTAGCACATTCCCACTTTTTGTGCCAAGGTCAGTAATAAAAAGATTAAATAAGATTGATCCCCAAACCGATCCCTGAGGATCTCCACTAGTAACCTCCTTCCAGCCTGACAGTTCACTTTTCAGTATGACCCGTTGTAGTCTCTTCTTTAATCAGTTCCTTATCCATCTTTCAATTTTCATATTGATCCCCATCTTTTCCAATTTAACTAATAATTCCCCATGTGGAACCATATCAGATGCCTTACTGAAATCAAGGTAAATTAGATCCACTGTGTTTCCTTTGTCTAAAAAAATCTGTTACCTTCTCAAAGAAGGAGATCAGGTTAGTTTGGCACGATCTACCTTTTGTAAAACTATGTTGTATTTTGACCCAATTACCATTGAGCTCAATGTCCTTAACGACTTTCTCCTTCAAAAAATTTTCTAAAACCTTCCATACTACAGATGTTAAACTAACAGGCCTGTAGTTACCCAGATCACCCTTTTTTCTCTTTCTTAAAAATAGAACTATGTTAGCAATTCTCCAGTCATATGGTACAACCCCTTAGTTTACAGATTCATTAAAAATTCTTGCTAATGGTCTTGCAATTTCATGTGCCAGTTCCTTTAATATTCTTGGATGAAGATTATCTGGGCCCCTCAATTTAGTCCCATTAAACTGTTTGAGTTTGGCTTCTACCTCAGATGTGGTAATATCTACCTCCATATCCTCATTCCTATTTGTCATCCTACCATTATCCCTAAGCTCCTCATTAAAGACAGAGGCAAAGTATTTGTTTAGATATTGGGCCAGGCCTAAATTATCCTTATCCTCCACTCCATCCTCAGTGTTTAGCGGTCCCACTTCTTTCTTTGTTTTCCTCTTATTTATATGACTATAGAACCTTTTACTATTGGTTTTAAATCTCTTTGCAAGGTCCAACTCTATATGGCTTTTGGCTTTCTCACTTTATCCCTACATGTTCCGACCTCAGTAAGGTAGCTTTCCTTGCTGATCCCTCCCATCTTCCACTTCTTGTAGGCTTTCTGCTTTTTCTTAATCACCTCCCTGAGATGCCTGCTCATCCAGCTTGGTCTGTAACTCCTGCCTATGAGTTTTTTCCCCTTTTCTCGGGTTGCAGGCTTCTGATAGTTTCTGCAACTTTGACTTGAAGTAATTCCAGGACTCCTCCACCTTTAGATCCACAAGTTCTTTAGTCCAATCCACTTCCCGAACTAATTTCCTTAATTTTTTAAAGCTAGCCCTTTTGAAATCAAAAAACCCTAGTCACCGATCCATTTTTGTTTATACTTCCATTTAGTCTGAACTGAATTAACTCCTGATTGCTCAAACTAAGGTTGTCCCCTACAACCATTTCTTCCATGAGGTCCTCACTATTCACCAAAACCAAATCTAAAATGGCATCCCCTTCTTGTTGGTTCAGCAACTACTTGGTGAAGGAATCCATCAGCTATCACATCCAGGAAAATCTGACCCTATTATTACTACTAGCATTTGTCTTCCAGTCTGTATCTGGAAAGTTAATTCCACAATGATCACACAATTCCCATTAGTATTTACTTCATTAAAAACATTAAAGAGGTCTCTATCCATATCCAAATCAGATCACGGTAGTTTATAGCACACCTCAAGCACTATCTGAGGGGATGTTCTAGTAGTTTTCTTCCCCAGTGTGATTCTTGCCCAGACAGATTGTCTTATCCATTTAATCACTTCTTATGTCTTTACAGTCTATCTCATCATTGATATACAATGCTACTCCACCACCTTTGCCTTTATTTCTGTCTTTCCTAAACAGCACATACCCTTCAATACCTGTACTCCAGCCAGGACTACTATTCCACCATATTTCTGTTATCCCTATAATATCTGATTTCACTTCCTGCACCAATAGCTCTAGTTCCTCCATTTTGTTACGTAGGCTCCTTGCATTAGTGTACAGACATCTTAATTTTTGCTGCTTGGCTTCTCTCACATTCTTTACCAGATTAGGCACAGATAGACATTCTTATGCCAGTATCACATATTAGACTAGTATCTATGCTAACCTTCCTCCTTATGTCCATTCTTCTACCCATGGCTGTATCCTCTCTTTCTTCATCTTCTTCCCTCTCAATGTTAAAATCTGGCATGGAGATTACCTGGACATCTCCTCCAAATTCCTAGTTTAAAGCCCTCTTAATCAGTTGTGTCAGCCTCCATCCTAGAAGTTTATTTCCCTCTCTACTAGGTGAAGTCCATCCCAAGAGAACAGTCCTCTGTCCATGAATGCTTCCCAGTGGCCATATATCCCAAAGCCCTCCTTATAGCACCACTGCCTGAGACATCTGTTGATCATCATATTCTTGTCACACCTTCGTTGCTCTTCTCTAGGAACAGGCAGAATCCCACTGAAGATCACCTGAGCCTCCATTTCCTTAAGCGTCTTCCCCAGCCTGGCATAGTCTCTCGATATGTTCCAGCGAGAATCTAGCCGTATCATTTGTTTCCACATGAAGAACAATCAGTAGATTCTTTCCTACTCCCATTAAGATCCTCTTCAGCCTCAGGTCCACATCCCATGTCTTGGCATCCAGCAGACAGCACACCCTTCTGTTCTCTGAATCAGCTCTAGTTACAGGCCTGTCTATTCTTCTCAGTAAGGAGTCCCCATTCATGTAGCCCTGCCTTTTTCTGGTAATGGTGTGATTATCCAGTCTATCCCGTTCCCTCTGGCTGAAGTCCTCTCGATTCCTATTCTCCCTTGCAATCCTCCACAACCTAACCCGTATCCTCCTGGGGCTCATACTTGGTGTTATCTCCATTGACTTTTCCCCCTCTTCCTGTAGGACCAGCTGCTCTTCTCTTCTTCTCTCCCTCTCAACCTTCAGTGACCACCTGCTGTGCCCCTTCATTTTCCAACTCCGCAAACCTGTTCCAGAGCTCTATTTCTCCTTCACTGGCCCGTCTTTTCCTCTGCCTGGTTCTCTTAGTCACATACTTCCACTGTCCACTTTCCTCACCCAGTAGTCTCCCCTCAGAGTTTTTTGGTCCTGTTTCCATCTGCTAGTCTGAGCTTTTCCCTTCAGTCTCCTCATGTCTTTGCTCCGTCATCCATTCAAACCCCCTTCTAAACTCAACCAGAGTTTCCACCTGCATCTCCAATCCTCAGATCTTTTCTTCCGTCAGCTCTATCAGGCAGCACTTCATGCAGACGAAACTCTTTTCAGGTACCCCCTCCAAGATCACGTACATGCCGCAGCTTCCACATCCAGTAATCTTCATTGTGTCTTCCAAAGCTTGGGTCATTACCATTGCAGCCTCTGTATCTGTCATAGCCTTCTCACTTAAGTCCTGTTAGTTCGGGAAAGATAAACCAAACCAAAACACCACCCACAGCAACACAAACCCTCAACAAGCACCAAAACACTGCCAGACCATCACACACTCCCTTCACTAGCCTGTCTGTTCCTCTGCCTGGCTCTCAATCTTCCCCTCAAACTCCCTTTGCAAACTCCCACTCAATCTCCCGTTTACAGCTGTGTTTGCTGGCTCCTGTGCCGCTACAGCTGTTTATACTGTCTGTCATGAAAGATAGAATCAAAAGCCTTATTAAGGTCAAGATATACCACGTCTACCGCTTCTCTCCTATCCACCAGGCTTGTTATCCTGTCAAAAAAAGTTATTGGGTTGGTTTGACATGATTCTGTGGTTGGAAAATCCATGTTGCTTTTTACTTATCACTTTATTATCTTCTAGGTGTTTGCAAACTGATTGCTTTATTATTTGCTCCATTATCTTTCCAGGTACTGAAGTTAATTCTCTCCCATCATCCAGGAGTTTTAGAAGAGAATTGCTAATGGCTCAGATATCACAGTCATCCAGCTCCTTGAGTATTCTAGGTTGTATTTCAGCAAGCCCTGCCACCTTTAGATCTCTAACTTGTCTAAGTAATTTTTAACTTGTTCTTTCCCTATTTCTAGCCTCATCCTACCTCATTTTTCATAGGCATTCACTATGTTAGACATCCAATTGCTACTATCCCTTGTGGTGAAAACTGAAATAAAAAAAGTCATTTAGCAACTTCTGCCATTTACACATTTTCTGTTATTGTGTTCCCCACCCCCCCAAAATTGGGCCTACCCTTGTCCTTGGTCTTCCTCTTGCTTCTAATGTATTTGTAGAATGTTTTCTTGTTACCCTTTATGTCTCTAGCTAGTTTAATCAATGTTTCTCAGCCCACTCTTGGGGCAGGGCGCAGGACACAGGTGTTTGCCAGACTACTCTGGCAAGTTCTGTGATGGCCTCATTAATTGGGAGTTCTACTTTAGATGGATCCATAGGCTGAAGTATGTCTAGGAGTTTGTGAGTTAAATAATAGACCTCCTCCAAAAGACTCTGGAGAGAGTGTCTGCAATCCTTCGGAGAAGGTCCTAGTACTGCTTAAAATTGTCTGGAGAAGAGGGAGAGGCTAGTGATACTGCTTCATCTGGAAAGGACAAAGAGTACCATTGGTATTGCTGGTACTCCATCAACTGCTACTATGAAAACTGTGCTTCTTTGCTTGGTGGTGACCATTCCTGGGTGCGGATCCTCATATTCAGATGCTTGGAAGGATATTCCAGGGGCTCCAAGGTCGATGCAATGGACTATTATGGAACAGAGGTGGCCCCCTATGGTGGGCACCATTGGTCCCTGGGCCAGAATTGCTGTTAACAAGGGCAGGGAAGTAGAGTTTATCTGGAAGCCTTGCCTGGACTGTTAGTCCTCCAATCAGCTAACTGGAAGGCCAGTCGGTACCAGATCATATTTGTCCAATGAAGAGGCCTCCTCATGTTTCATTGTTGGGGTACCATGGAATTTGTTTCCATCTGATCAGAAGCAGGAGCAGTAGGTAGGAAAGAAACTGAGCCTGAGCCTCCAGTTCCTGGCTAAGCCTTGGTACCGGTGAATGTTGCGTAGACTGATGGAGCAGGAACCTCCTGCAGCAGTTTCGGTTCTGTGAAAATCAGGAACTCAAGGTCTGCAGAGACAGCCAAATCCTCCAAGAATGCATATCAAGGACCTGCCTGAGGTGAACTGTCCAGGGTCCTGGGCTTTATCAGGGCCATCAAAGCTGTCTTAGAGACAGAAGGTCTGTGCATGGTCAGTACTGTTGGAGAAGGAGAGACCAGTCCCTCCTATCTATATGAGGCACGGGAGTTGTTGATGGTCTGTCCATGGGCAGGCTTGGGCACTGAGAGTTCCTGGTACCATCAATGTCTTCTTTGCTGTACAAGTTTCAGGTGCATTCATTCCAGGATACAGATCTCTGGTGGTGCCAGAGAAGGGGAAAAGCAGGCATATTTTTGGAGCACTTATGCGGGGATGTGTCCCTCTTCTTGTGGGAAAGTTTGCCATGGTCCATCTCATGTCTCTGCTTCACGGAGTTCTTGTGTTTGGGGAAGAACTGAAAACCACCAGTACCAAAACCCAGCAATGTGCTGCCTGGTGATTCTGGAAGAGAGGAAGCAGAATGGGAGGGGGTCCTAGACTGTAACAGGGCCTGTGGAAAGTGCCACAAAGTGCTTGTGGAGCCTGAAATCACAGACTTGTCTGATATACAGAGGAAAGGCATGGCAGATACGGCACTTTGAGGGAGACATGTGATTCCCTGAGCAGCACAAATTTCATGAAGATGCTCACTAGGAAAACCAAGGGGCATGTCAGGCAAGCCTTGGCACTTGGGCATAATTGATGCACCGAAGAAAAAGGGAAAACTAGAAAGAGAAGACCCCCACCCCAACCCCAACTAACAAGCACTAAACTTTGTTAACTAACTAGGAATAGTTTTTATAGTATTTACAGACTCAATTAAGATGCACACCAAAGAAAAGAAATGGACATAGGAGGTTCCATCCCCAACCATGGGTGACAGAAAAAGAAATGGGGGTCAGTCGGTCCGTATCAGTGTTTATGCCCTCAGAGGGCAGCACTAGGAGGCACAGCTTCAGATGAGCTGGCATGGCTATTGAAGAATTTCTGGCCCTGAGCATACAGAGCATGTGCACGCTCACAGGGATCAGCTCTCGAAGAAGAACTGACAGTTTTCTTTCCTGCAGGGAGGAGTAACTCACTGTCAGATAGTCAAGGTCAGAACTTTAAGCATGCAACTACATGCAATACTCCAAAAAGTCTTATTTTGAATGAGATCACTTCTACTAGGTGCTACCAACGTAGAGAGAGCAGAGCAATGAACACCTACAAGTCTTAGACCTATCGGAAACAGGTGGGTTAAATATCGCAAGTATTTTCATTAACAACATGGTAAAAAGGGATGAGTAGATTGTATCTGGGCCGGTAAATTTTCAAGCATATTTTGCAAGTTTATTACAACTTTTAATGAACTTGAACTTAAATTAAAATCTAAAGAAATAAAAGAATGAGTGCTGTTTCACCATCTTTTTTCCTAGAAGATAACTCATTACCTTTTTATGTCAGCTGTGCAGGTGCAGAGATTTATAAAAATAAATGGACATTAAAAAACTTTGAAAGTGATACTGCAGATGTATAAATGCTTTTTTGGCTTTATAAGGTGCTCAATCCTGCTTCCACTGATGTCTATGGTATTTTTCTCTCGACTTGAATGACAACATGATCAAACCCTAAATTATGGTTGTAATTAGACAGGCAGTAGACTGACACTTGAAAGAACAGGATTGTGTTGGCCTGAATGTGTTTAATCTCATGTGTTTTTTAAAAAGGAACGGAGAAATGACTTACTCTGTACTTCAACTGGAAGTCACCAATGCAAAAAAAATGACTGTGGAATATAGATCTTTTGTATATAAGACTGTTCCTACCAAGCCTCAGCTAGGAATGCTGCTGACTGAAGAAGCAGAATTTGCCATTAGCTTAATAGGTTTCTGCTTTTGGAGGCAGTAGTTCACAGTACAATTACTTGCTGGAATAGATTCTTCACAAATAAGAATAATCCTTCATTGATATTTAGTGACTTCAAGACCTTCCTACAATCAGACAAACTGTCAAATGTGGTTAAGTTAGTGCATATATTTATATATAAAATATGAATATTAATAGCTAGATTGAATGACATACTTATACTGTTACAGAAGTTACATAAATGCACTAGCCCCTGTTTTTCTTCTCTAACAAATACACAAAAAAGTTAGAAAGCTTCAAAATTAAAGATCTCAGTGCAACTTTAATCCAACTATGTTGTCAATATACTATATTTTAAAAGCATATATTTAATATCATATTAAGTGGCAATTAGGGCTATAAATTAATTGCAGTTAATGTCTGCAATTAACTGAAAGCAAAATTAACGTGTTTATCGCATACCTGTGGGAGCAGCAGGAGGCATCAGCAATGTGAGCTGAAGCCTCAGCCCTCTGCTTCCCAGTCAGTGACGAGAGGGGGCTGAGGCTAGCTCCCCTCCAACATTTCCTGGGCAGGAGTGGGGAGAGGGGTGAAGCCCTGCACCCAGAGCCCCCAGCCCTGATCCTATATTTGAAAATATAGGGGAAAAAAGCCCAAAATATTTAAATAAATGGTATTCTAATATTGTTTAACAGTGCAATTAAAACTGATTAATCGTGATTAATTTTTTAATCCTAGCAGAACACAAAAGCTATATGCAAGGGGACAGAGTTAACTTTGCTGAAGAAACCTTACTTTTTATGTTTCATTACTTTTGGATATTTCAATTCTTAATATTCAGGACACTTCGCAAAAGGATGGTGGAACTTGAACCCAGGCCTGCAGGGCTCCCAGGAAACCCACATCCTCACACTGCCATCCAACAGCAGTTGAAAGTGGATATTACTTACTGGAACTAGAGGTTCTTTCACATGTGTGGTCCCTATCCGTATTCCACAAGTGAATACACATGTGCATCATACACTCAAGTCCAGAAATTCTTCAAAGAAGTGTCCAATGGCATGCACATGCACAGCAGTGCTCCTCTTGCTCCTGACCTAGGATATAAGAGGCAGCATGGGTCAACATCTCTCCAGTTCCTCTTCTCACTGCAAATCCAACAAAATCCGAAGTAGAAAGACTGGAGGGTGGGTAGCAGAATACAGATAGGTACCAAACATCTTGAAGAACCTCCAGTTACAGTAAGTAACCTCCACTACTTCAGGTGATGGTCCCTATGTGTATTCCACGCTTGGGTGACTGACAAGCAGGGTTCAGGCTGGAGGCAAGTTCAAGAAAGCCGGTAGCAAAAATCCTTACAATTCTACTGATCCCACTGCTACATCCACAGCTGAGGCATAAACTAAAGCGTAGTGAATCGCAAATGTGTGCGTCAAACTCCAAATGGCTGCTCTGCTGGTGTCCTGCAGCAGAACATTTGATAGGAATGCCATGGAGGGAGCTTGTGCTTATGTGGAATGAGCTGCAACACCTCCAGAGGGAAGAATGTTTGCTATCTTGCATCACTCTAAGATGCCTCCTTAGATCCACTTAGAAATCCTCTGAAAGGATATGGCTTGCACTCGTGATATCTCCACTATGGAGATAAAGAGTCTCAGTGATTTCCTAATGAGCTTGGTTCTTTGCAGGTAGACTGCCAGACCATGCTGGACATTGAGGGAATGAAGTCTCTTATCTCCAGAGAAAGCATAGGTTTTTGGGAAAAATACAAGTGTATCATTTGATATGGAACTCAGAAACCATCTTGGGGGAGAACTTGGGACATAGCTGAAGAGAAACCTTTTCTTTGTGCAACACTGTATAAAAAGGAGCCATCACGATGGCACTGAGCTGATAGCTACTATAAATGCCACCTTCACAAACATGTGGGCCATGGTACAATTCACCACAGGTCCAAAAGGTGCACTAGTGAGCTTGGATAGGACACGGATGAAGGTGTCACTGAGGCATAGGTTTAAATATTGGTGGTAAGGTCCTGGTCAAGCCTTTCATGAATCATACTGTAGCTCAGTGAGTAAAAATGGAGCATCTGTCCACCAGGGGTAGGAAGGCACTAATCGTTGTTACATGTACTCTTAGCGAACTAACAGAGACACGTGAAGTCTTCAGGAATAGGAGATAGTCCAGAACAACCAGGATGCTTACAGTATACTTGGTCTTCCCTCAGTTGTAGATTAGGAGATCTGGGAACAGGTGGATCCTGACTGCTGGGCAGGCAGACATTATTAGAAGTTCGATGAACCAGAATAGTCTGGGCCAGTGGGGTGCTCGGAGAATGATGCTGGCTTTGTCGCAGTGTATCCTCCCTATGAGCTGCAGAAACAGGAGAATAGGACGAAAGACACATCTGCAGCCATTCATCCAGGACATGAGCAGAGCATCACCTTGGGAGTAGCAACTCATGACTTCCCTTGAGCAACATAGGGGGAGCTTTCTGTTCATTTGGGACACAAAGAAGTCATGTAACTGAGTACTCTACTGTGTAAATATCTCACTTACGACTGTGTCGTGAACTTCCCATTTGTGGCCTATCACAAAGCTTCTGTTTGTCTGCCAGGTTGTTGTTGATAAGGCAATGCACAGTCCTGGTATTGTGATGTGTTTCCCGATGCACCAGTTCCAAAGTCTGATCTCTTCGTGGCAGAGGGGATGAGATTTTTTTTTCTTTTTCTCTCTCTTGCTCTGTGCGTGTGTGTGTGTGTGCGCGCGCGCGCACACTTTATATAGACCATTGCAGTGATATTGTCCAATATTATCTGTATATGGAGCAAGTATATAAGCAGAAGGAAGGCTTGCAAAAAAGATGGATCTCTCCCAGTTCCAATAAGTTTATATGCAGCCTGGCCTCTAATGGAGTCCCGATGCCATGAGCAGTGTGGTTGTCCAGGTTAGCACCCCACCCTAGAAGAGAGATGTCGGTCATAATGGTGGCCCTAGGGGTGGGAGGGCTGAAGGGAACTCCCACCATGAACTTTTCTGGATTCAACCACCAAGTTAAGGAGGTAACAACACTGGCAGGAGCAACCTGGAGATGATTTGGTCCTTGGTTGGTTGTCTACAAGCACCATAAGTGGAGTTTGAAGAAAGGAGTCACGTAGGTGCATGTGGCCAAACTGTCAGGGGCACTTGTGCACTGTGGCTTTTGATCTGTGGGTGATGTGTAAAATCAGGCTGCCCATTGCATGAAACCTTTCTGAGCGAAGGAACACTTTCACAGAAACTGAATCCAACCTTGCCCCTATAAAGTTTACTGACCTTGAGGATAACAAAACAGACTTTTCTTCATTTATCCACATGACTAGGGCTGTTAGTAGTTGTATGTCTGTCATGCACCACACCTCCAGACAAGATCAGCCTACCAGGAGCCAACTGTCCACATATGGGAACATCGTTTGGTCCCGGCATTTCATCTGGGCTGCTACTACAGAGAAAATCTTTGTAAATACTCTGGGTGCCATAGCCAGTCAAAGCGGAGGACTCAAAACTCAAAGTATTCCTGGCCTACCACAAAATGCAGGAACTTCTTGTGTGATGGGTGAACAGCCACATGGAAATACGCACCCTTTATGTCAAGAGCCACAAACCACATCACTTCCTGAAGGGAGGATATTATAGATGCCAGCATAATCATCCAGAATTTCAACTTTCAAATAAGAAGGTTGAGTTGCTGAAAGTGTGGGATGGGTCTTTTCATATTTCCTAATCTCCAAAAAAGATGGAGGGTATAGAAGAATCCCCTCCAATGGCAATGAAGTGGGAAGCACTATTGCACCTCAGTGTAAACGGGATTCTGCTTCCCACTGAAAAATTACCTCATGAGAGAGGTCCTCAAAGGGGGACTGGGCAGTGGATTTCTGAGATGAGAGGGAGAGAAATACTACAGAGTGTCCTTGGTGGATAATCTCCAGAACACAGCTGTCCATAGTGATCTTGTTCCAGTTGTGGGCAAAGAGTGTAAGACAGCCCTCAAAGATGACAGGGGGGTTGGCATAAGTGACAGTTCATGGGTCTCAACCAATATGTCAAACGTGGCTCTTGGCTGGTGATTAAGAGAGCAAGAGTAGAGGCTGGGTGATTAAGAGAGCAAGAGTAGAGCAGAGAGCAAGAGGTTGACTCAAGAGTCAACCAAGAGGGGGCCAAGAAGCAAGGCCTCTGAATCTTTTGGCGTTTGCACAAAGGCTCAGCTGATAAATTGCATGAGGAGGTGGCGGCCTTGGTCTTTAAGATTGCCTCTGGTGTTTCCTCCTGGAGGCCAATGGATAAATCCTAGGGGAATACAGAGACAATCTCAAGTTTTTTTAGCAAGTGCAGGGACTCATCTGTTTTATCACTGAAGAGATCCAACTCATTAAAAGGGAGATGGTCCTGCATGGTGTTTTGGACTTCCCTTGGAAACCCTAACAATTGCAGCCAGGTATCTCTCCTTATGACTAGACCAGTGTGACCACTTCTGGAAGCCACATCTGCTACATCCACTGCAGCCTGGAGGACTACTTTTGTCACTAGCTTCCCCTCATTTAAGAGAGACCTGAAATTGGGCTGTCTTCTGTGAGAAGCTTGTCTGTGAAAACTGCAAGCCTGGAATAGATATTAAAGTTGCATTTTGTTAACAAAATGCGTGGTAGTTTTCTACAGGTCTGCAATTTCATGTTGCTAACACCTTCCTCCCCAGGAGCTTCAGTCCCTTAGAATCTTTATCTGCCAGGGTGGTCTTTTGATAGTATGACCTAGCCCTTATAAGAGCTGCCTGAACCACCAGCGAGTTAGGGGCAGGATGAGAACATAACAATTTGGCTCCTTTGCCAGGAACAAAGTATTGCCTCTCAGCTCTTTTTGATGTAGGGGCACAGGCTGATGGAGTGTGTCATACCACTCCAGTTAGTCTCAGTATAGTTTCATTGATAGGCAGGGCCACCTTATTTGGTCCCCAAGGCTGTAATATGTTGGTGATGAGAGTCCTGGACCTCCTCTAATAGGATCTGTAGGTTACGGGGAACTCTTTGTGGCAGCTCCTGGTACTAGAGGCGGTCATCTGGCAGAGAAGGAGTGACCACCTTGTCCAGGGATGATGATGAGGCACCCTTCGGTACCTGTGGATATGGTTCAATCTCCTCCTCCTCATACACTGACTGGTGAGAGGGAGAGGAGTGGTACGACTCTTCAGAGGGGTCCAAACACCTGTCATAAGGATCCCACAGACCCACAATAAGGCCAGAAAGAAGGATCTATAGGTTGCGGGGACCCCCAAAGACATTGGTACCAGCTGTCCCTGGGGGTGGAGGGGTTTGAAGGTCATACCAAGTGGAATGGCAAGCATAACTCCTCAATTGTCTATTGGAGCTTAACAGCATCCATGGAGATACCAGTGCAGCCATCTCCTCGGATTCTTCCAAGTGATAGAACTACTCAATCAGTGCAGTGGTGCTGTCAGTACCAGGGCACTCCAGCCAAATGATTGCAGGTGAGACGGTTCCTAGAACAGTGATGTTGACTCCTCCAGCAGAGTCAGATCATCCCCATCAGGAGGACCAGGTCAGAAAGAAATGGAGACTATGAATAAGAGAGGAATACATCCTCTCTTGTTGGAAAAGTCTCAGGACACCTTCGTGTCCAAGGGATTCCCAAAGTTAAATCTGACAGATCTAGTACATCTGCAGCAACTAAACAGTCTTTAGTTAGATGAGGTGGTACCGACTATCGATCTGGACTAGCACTCATAGATGGAACCAGTCTATCCTTAGGCTTCGGTACCAAGATGACCAATGGAATTGGAAGGTATTTCTTTTTTATGTATCTTGCTCTTTGATCTGGGGGTCTCCATCAGAGCCAATTCCTTAGGTTCCCTATTTAACATTTCACCCAACCTGGACAGGCTCAGGGAGGAAGTATGTTTCTTATGGCCATTCCTCAATGCGGATCTATCCTTGTGTCCATGAGAGAGCACTCTACTCTCATGTGGAGTCCTTGAAGAAGAATCCTTGGGCTTATATGTTTAAGACCCTGCTCCAAGGCACGTGCTTGGAAAGGCACCGCTGGTCAGTTAAGGCTGACCTATGTGGGGGGGGGGGTGGTCTCCTTGGCCCAGATCAGAGTGGGGCGTCAGGGCCTTCATCAGGTGCCTCTGTAGATGAAGCTCCCAGGTTGCTCGAGTTCTGGGTGGGAAGGAGCGACAGATACTCCACTTTGCAGAAATATGCACCTCAGCCAGACTGTACAGGCAGTGCTGATGTTTTTTTACTGATGGAGAAGGGTCGAAGGCAGGAAACTCAATTCTTGAACGGACTCTGGGCATAATCCCAGAATCGCAGAGAGGTTCCCCAACTGGAGAAAAAAAAAACAACACTAGCTATCACCTACAAATCTAAGAATATAACAACTATCTACAAACGTTTTATTTATAGGTTATAGAACCAAGTAAAGGAAGGCATAATTCCAACTGAGGCCATCGCTGCAGTAAGAAGAAACTGGAAAGGTGTCAACCTACACTGCTTCTTATACCTTCGGTCAGAAGCATGAGGGTACCTACTACGCATGTCAGGGCTAACAGACACTACTTTGAAAAATTTCTGGACTCTAGCATACAGTGCACATGCGTACCCACATGTGGAATACACATAGGGACTATCATTCGAAGAACCTAGTCTCTCCCTGAGACAGCACACCACAGGAAGTTCCTCCTCAAATGATCTGACTGACAGTGGTCTTAATGATCTCTGATTGGGCCCCTGAACCTATATAAAGCCACGGCACGTACCAGGAAGTGTCCAGGAAATTACGTGGATCCTTATCTAGCTGCCATGATTGCCAGCTTCTCTGTTCCTGAATTCCTGGGACTAACTTTGGCTCTGACTTGGATTCTGACTCCTGAACAACCCCTTGGAACCCCAAAACAGATCCCGATACCTGGAACTAAGCCTCAGCCCAATTCCTGACTGTCTGGTTCTGACCCTGGGCTTGATTTTTGACCCTCATACTGGTTCTGACCCCTGGATTCAGTTCTGAGATCCCAAACTCCTGCCACCAGTCCCACTTTCCTTCACCCAGGATCCTGACAATCATTTTAAGCACTCATGTCTTTACATTTTATCAAGTTACCTAAATCAGGAGCCTACCGGACCTGTAAAACGACTGGAATTCTAGGCCCCAATCCTTCAAACTGCACAGTGATCCTTGCACACATGAGTATTTCACTTGGATTGGGACCTTAGTTAGCAACATCTAAGTTTTAGTCAGTTTTTTAACATTGTTCCTGTATGAAAAACTGGACAGGATTTTGGTTTCAGTCAAACACCAACACTTCTTACTTCATTTATGGAGGTTAGCTCTTAATAAAAGTATATTGTACATTCTGAATTATTACTTGTCTAGCAAAAAGTACTTACCAGTTCTGGAAAACAGATTTTCCCCTTCAGCTCTCTAGCCCCCCCTACAACAAAACAAAAACAAGAGAATCATCAGATAACATTTAATTTGAGTTTGGAACAAAAAGAATTGGGCGGGGGGAGTAAATCTGCAAATTATTTCTTTTTTTTTAAAAGATGTAGTAGACAAATATGAAATTGACCTGAGAAGGGAGGGAAAAAAAAAAAGAGTTTGATATAGCAAGGGAAGAACTGAGAGTGCCTATAATTCTATTATTTCTCACTTACTATAAACCAGATTGAAGTGCAAGCAGTGACATGAGGGTCTTCTTTTGCCAATACTGGAATGGAAATTTTAATCAAAGAAGCACTTTATCTAAAGGAAAAAAAATCATCTGACCATCACTTTTTCTTGCATGTCTATGTAACAAAATAAATTATAGCAAAGCTTGGGCCAAACTGTGTTCAGGCCTTACCCCATTCACACCTTGCTTATAATAACTCCACTCCAAGATAATTTACTATGATTGTTACAAGTGCATTCTCATTTGTATTTAGGCTCAGCCAACTTTGTCACAGACTAAAAATCCAAACACACATTTTATAACTTTACTAGAAAAATCTGGGTGTTAATACAAACCTTGTCTTAAGCACTGATCCTAAAATGTGATCAATGATATCCCACTGCAGAGCTCAGGCTCTAGGTCTCTATCCTACAACTAGATGCATTGGTGCAGACTTTTGATCATGTGCACTCACATCAAAGTCAATGGGATTCAATGCAAATGCAGAAGACAGACTGCACTTGCTAATCTATTTACAGACCTGGGGAAGAATCTGTACAGGAAATTTAATGCCCAATGTTAAGTAGTGTATATGCATATCCACTTAGTGTCAGAATTTTTAGATTGTGTGTTTAGAACTAATTTTTTCCTTAGTATTGCACTTGGGCCAATTTTTTTTTTTTTAAGTTCTGAGGAAATTTATAACAATTTCTAAATGTTGATGAGGTGGAGTTTTTTTGAGCAGCTGATTTCTGCATAAGGGTACACAAAGCAACCTGTACATCAGTATTTTGGATGTAAGCAGTGCAAGGTCTGAAATATCCAGATGACTGACAGCTATTTAGAGATTAGCCTTAATTCACAAATTATAGTGGTTTCTCAACCATTCAAACCACACACTTGATTGCATTTTTCCCCCTTCATAGGCTCTAAAGCCCACACAATGAGGTCATTTAATCACCACAAACACAATATGCCTCCTGTCAGCAACAACATACTAAGGTTGTGTCTATATCTGAGTGCTATAAAAGGCTATGGCTCTGGAAAGCTAAGCAAAGAAGCTTTCACAATACATCTACAACTACGACCTTAGAGTGATCAAGTCTCAATTTTCATTAAGGAAAAAAAAATCAACCTTCATTTGTAGCAAGTTCAAGAAAACAATTTTATTTTTCTCTATTTTAAAGAAGGAATCACCCATTTTTAGAGACAGAGCATGACCAACACTGTGATTGTCCTCCATTCTGGTACCTCAATTCCATCAAATCAAAACTCTGTCCCCTTCCAGTCTAGTAATATGGAAAGGGCAGAATAGTTTCAACCCGGACACTTTTCTGTAAGGTTGTAATCCTGAGAACCCATGGACTCAAAGGACTGTGAATCACAAACTCCAGAGTTCAAATTCAGGCTCTGTGACTTGCTGTGTGCCTTGGACAAGTCACTTAAATAGGACCTAAAGAGGTGGAAAACAGGGTTTATACTCTCTTTGCTTCTTCATGTAATATATTACGTTTAAAAAATGTTAAAAGAACATTAACATTTGAAAAGTCAAGCACTCAAGAGTTATGAAATGCCAGAATTAAGATTGCCTCTGCAACTTTAATTCTGCCCTTGTGTGCATATATACATTATGATGCAGTATTTAATTACATGATCACATACTATTTTTCCCACAGGAACTTTGCCTCATTCAGTGCAGAGGATGGTTGGCACTTAGGGAATGAGATATCTGTTCAATATTTCTTGTTACCCTCATCTTTTGTGCAGCCCCAGGCGTTATTTACTGAATACCAACCAAGCCCTGCAGTGAGTAAAGAATTACTAGTTTTCTCACAGATAGTATGGAGATGAACACCATAGAAAATCCTGATTTTAAAAAACATGATGATTTTTTTCTCTGCAACAACCCTGTGAAGTAGGAGATTTACCACAAACAGGGAACTGAGGCATATAGACATTAAAGCCAAAGTTTGCAAGAGTCTCCAATAACATTGAGTGCCCAAGTAAATGGGCTCTCAATTTAAGACATGCACAATTTAATTTTTCAGAGTATGTAGTGTTTTTATAGTCTTTTATATACAGATATTACCACAATAATCCTCATAATACTCCTGTGTGGTAGATAGATATAACTGCCCTACTTTACAAATGGGAAAACAAACAAAATTAAAAGGCAATGTAACTTGCTCAAGACCACATACTGAGTTAGTAGCAGAGCCAGGATTAGAATTTAGGACATACTAACTCCTAATTCTAATACATATGACCATGTAATTAAAGACTATTATAATGTATATGCACAAGACGACAGAATTAAGATTTTCATAGGCAAACTTAATTCTGGCATTTCCTAATTTCTGGGTACTGGACTTTGCAGTCTTAACATGAACATTCTTTTTTACATAGTTGTTTAGCTCAAGTGATTTCCTAGAGATATGTAATTCTGTGACATGCAGCTGTAATGGTGATTTTAGACAGCTCATCTTTTGCCCTATCTAATCAGAATTTTTGAGTTCAAAGCACCTCTATGACTCCAGGCCTATTCTGCCCCACCCAAATGTAAATCCTTGCTGCAAACCATGGAGGCATTAGAGTGCTTTACAAAATAATAATAAAAAAATAATAATAATATATTCAAATATCAGGTAACCTAAATATAAGTGTCACTACTGTTCCTCCTATAACAACGGCATGAAAAGTTGAGAGTTTTCCTTTGTTTGTTTATAAAGTGAGTGGGAAAAGAAGTCTAGATTTCCCTTGAAGGACCGAGAGACATGAACTGCAAGCTCTCATCTCTAAACAAGCAATGTCAAGTGTCACAATATTTGATGTTTTCTGAAAGCCTCAGCTTCTGGAGCCATGTGTTTGTCAGAATTACCACTTTCATTTAAAACAAAAAAGCTTCATGTTTGCAGAGAAACGTGAGGGCGCACTTAAAAACAAGACCCAATAAGATCAAAACCAAAAGGCAAATTAAACTTCCAATTTTTTTTTTAATTTTATAACGTTTAGGCCAGTATCATGGTTTTTGGGGCCTGATTCTTGACTGTTGAGCACATGAAGTTGGCACTACTGCTAAACAGAAATCTTTAAGTTAAAGAATTTCTTCCAATTGTCTGAGTTGAACAATTGTGAATAAAAACAAAGTTTTTAATAGTCCTAATTAGGGCTGTTGATTAATTACAGTTAACTCACATGATAATTTTAAAAAACTAATTACAATAAAAAAATTAATCGCAATTGCTGCATTAATCACATTATTAAATATAATATCAATTGAAATTAAATGTTTTTGATGTTTTTCTACATTTTCAAGTATATTGATTTCAATTAGAACACGGAATAGAAAGTGTACACTGCTCACTTTCTATTATTCTTTTTTATTACAAATATTTGCACTGTAAAAATGATAAAAAATTGTATTTTTCAATTCACCTAATACAAGTACTGTAGTGCAACCTCTATCATGAAAATGCAACTTACAAACGTAGTTGGTTTTTTTTTGGTTACATAACTCCATTCAAAACCAAAAATGTACAACTTTAGAATCTACAAGTCCACTCAGTCCTCCTTGTTCAGCCAACCGCTCAGACAAAAAACATTGTTTACATTTACGGGAGATAATGCTGCCCACTTCTCATTTTCAATGTCACCAGAAATTGAGAACAGGCATTCACATGGGACTTCTGTAGCCGGCACTGCAAGGTATTTACATGCCAGATATGCTAAACATTCATATGTCCCTTCATGCTTTGGCCACCATTCCAGAGGACATGCTTCCATGCTGACAACACTAGTTAAAAAAAATAATGCTTTAATTAAATTTGTGATTGAACTCCTTGAGGGAAAATTGTAGGTCTACAGCTCAGTTTTACCCATTTCATGTTACAGCAGTCTCGAATGATGACCCCAACACATGTTGTTCATTTTAAATACACTTACAGTGCAGATTTCACAAAATGCAAAGAACAAACCAGTGTTATTTTTTTTTTTTATAATGGAGATATACTTATCTCCTAGAACTGGAAGGGACCCTGAAGGGTTCATTGAGTCCAGCCCCCTGCCTTCACTAGCAGGACCAAGTACGGATTTTGCCCCAGATCCCTAAGTGGCCCCCTCAGGGATTGAATTCACAACCCTAGGTTTAGTAGGCCAATGCTCAAACCACTGAGCTATCCCTTCCCCCACAAGATACTCAACCCAAGATTTAAGAATCTGAAATGGACAAGGTGCAGAGCATGCTTTCAGAAGTCTTAAAAGAGCAACACTCAGCTACAGAAACTACAGAACCTCAACAACCAAAAAAGAAAATCAATATTCTACCGGTAGCATCTGACTCAGATGATGAAAATGAACATGTATTGGTCCACACTGCTTTAGACTGTTATCAGACAGAACCTCTCATCAGCATGGACGCATGTCCTCTGGAATGGTGGTTGAAGCATGAAGGGACATTGAATATTTAGCACATCTGGCATGTAAATATCGTGCAGCATTGGCTACAACAGTGCCATGAGAATGCCTGTTCTCACTTTCAGGTGACACTGAACAAAAAGCAGGCAGAATTATCTCCCATAAATGTAAAAAAACTTGTTCGTCTGAGCGACTAGCTGAACACGAAATTGGATCAAGTGGACTTATAGGCTCTAAAAGTTTTAATTTTTTTTAATATAATTCTACATTTGTAAGTTCTACTTTCATGATAAATTGCACTACAGTTTTTGCATTAAGTACATTGAAAAATACCATCTTATTTTTACAATGTAAATATTTATAATAAAAATAAATATAAAGTGAGCACTGTACATTTTGTATTCTGTATTGAAATTGAAATCAATATATTTGAAAATACAAACACCCAAAAATATTTAAATTAATGGTATTCTATTATTAACAATGCAATTAATCATGATTCATTTTTAATTGCGTGATTAATCGTGATTTTTTTTAAAAAATCGCTTGACAGCCCTAGTCCTAATAAAAATCATTTCCTGCATTCTGATCAGGTTTTACTTGATCAGGGTCTGCAAAATCATAATCCTACAATTTGTTAGGCTATTCCAGGAATCATAGATTAAACTTGGAAGGGACCTCAGCAGGTCATCTACTCCAACCCCCTGCTCAAAGCAGGACCAATCCCCAACTAAATCATCCCAGGCAAGGCTTCGTCAAGCCTGACCTTAAAAACCTCTAAGGAAGGAGAGTCTACCACTTCCCTAGGTAACCCATTCCAGTGCGTCGCCACCCTCCAAGTGAAAACGTTTTTCCTAATATCCAATTTAAACCTCCCCCACTGCAACTTGAGACCATTACTCCTTGTTCTGTCATCTGCTACCACTGAGAACAGTCTAGATCCATCCTCTTTGGAACCCCCTTTCAGGTAGCTGAAAGCAGTTGTCAAATCCCCCCTCATTCTTCTCTTCTGCAGACTAAACAATCCTAGTTCCCTCAGCCTCCCCTCATAAGTCATGTGCTCCAGCCCCCAATCATTTTTGTTGCCCTCTGCTGGACTCTTTCCAATTTTTCCCACATCCGTCTTATAGTGTGGGGCCCAAAACTGGACACAGTACTCCAGACGAGGCCTCACCAATATCAAATAGAGGGTAATGATCACATCCGCTGATCTGCTGGCAATGCACCTACTTATACAGCCCAAAATGCCATTAGCCTTCTTGGCAACAAGGGTACACATATCCAGCTTCTTATCCACTGTAACTCCTAGGTCCTTTTCTATAGAACTGCTGCCAAGACATTCGGTTCCTAGTCAGTAGCAGTGCACGGGATTCTTCCGTCCTAAGTGCAGGACTCTGCACTTGTCCTTGTTGAACCTCATCAGATTTCTTTTGGCCCAATCCTCTAATTTGTCTAGGTCCCTCTGTATCCCATCTCTACCCTCCAGCATATCTACCACTCCTCACAGTTTAGTGTCATCTGCAAACTTGCTGAGGGTGCAGTCCACACCATCCTCCAGATCATTAATGAAGATACTGAACAAAACCGGCCTTCTGACCGACCCGTGGGGCACTCCACTTGATACCAGCTGCCAACTAGACATGGAGCCATTGATCATTACCCGTTGAGCCCGATGATCTAGCCAGCTTCCTATCCACCTTATAGTCCATTCATCCAGCCCATACTATTTTAACTTGCCAGCAACAATACTGTGGGAGACCGTATCAAAAGCCTTGCTAAAGTCAAGGAATAACACATTCACTGCTTTCCCCTCATCCACAGACCCAGTTATCTCCTCATTTAAGGCAATTAGGTTAGTCAGGCATAACTTGCCCTTGGTGAATCCATGCTTACTGTTCCAGACCACTTTCCTCTCCTTGAGTGCTTCAGAAGTGATTCCTTGAGGAACTGCTCCATGATTTTTCCAGGCACTGAAGTGAGGCTGACTGGCCTATAGTTCCCCAGATGCTCCTTCTTTCCTTTTTTAAAGATAGGCACTACATTATCCTTTTTCCAGTCATCCGGGACCTCCCCTGATCGCCATGAGTTTTCAAAGATAATGGACAATGGCTCTGCAATCACATCTGCCAACTCCTTTAGCACCATCGGATGCAGTGCATCCGGCCCCATGGACTTGTGCTCATCCAACTTTTCTAAACAGTCCTGAACCACTTCTTTCTCTACAGAGGGCTGGTCACTTCCTCCTCATGCTGTGCTGCCCAGTGCAGCGATCTGGGAGCTGACCTTGTTCATGAAGGAAAAGCAGGGAACAAAAAATATTTCTAATTTTATTTTATTTATATTTCTAAAGTTTATTTTCCTGAACAAAAGAAAGCCAAAAAAGAGTATGAGTGGTTTCTTTATACATAGAAACAAAGACGGTATATATAACCCACCTTTGCAGGTCAACTTTAACTTCTCTGTCCAGTTGCTAAAATGAGAATACTTGCTTACCTCTCACAGGCCTGTTGTAAAAATTAAGACCTCAATCATAAAACATTTCTAGCTGTGATTAATTATAAGCATGAGTAGCTCCCACAGACTTCAACAGGACAACACACGTGCTTAAAGTTAAACACAGACAAGTGTCTGCAGGACTGGGACCCAAATATTAAATATTTGTATAGCACTTTTTAAACAGCACTTTTAATCTTCATGCCAAGTGTACTGTATAACAAAGTTTTCTATTATGGAGATCAGATATTTATTGTAAGCTTTAAATTATAAAATGTAAATTTACTTTATTGTAACCAAAAAACAACACACACAAAAAAAACACTATGATTAGAAAGAAGGATGGGATATGAAAGAAAAGTCATGTTTAGGCCAGTGTTTCCTATTACACATTTTTTTCAGTCCCCAGAAACAGGATGTTTCTAAACAGGGTTTGAAACTAGTATTGACAGAGCCTTAGACTATATATGATGACTTAGTGCTCTGTCTACACTACAGACAGACAGACCCATGTTAAACATAATCAAGTCCTAACTTGTGTTTCACACAGAGCTAATATACTTCACTGAATGCAGCAACATTTTTCCCAGCACAGCAGCGCTTTAACAGTATTGGCCTATCCACACACATCGCTACACAACTGTGTTTAAGTCAACGCATTTGGGAAAATTTGGGGCAGATATCTCATACTGCCTCAGCTGTTCCTGCCAAAGTTAGAGAATCGGGACCATTTCTTCACATGAGCATAAGAATATAAGAACAGCCATACTGGGTTAGACCAAAGGTCCATCTAGCCTAGTGTCCTATCTTCCAACAGTGGCTAATGCCAGGTGCCCCAGAGGGAATGAACAGAACAGGTAATCATCAAGTGATCCATCCCCTGTTCGCCATTCCCAGCTTCTGGCAAACAGAGGCTAGGGACACCATCCCTGCCCATCATGGCTAATAGCCATTGATGGACCTCTCCTCAATGAACTTATCTAGTTTTTTTTGAAGCCTGTTAGTCTTCACAACATCCTCTGGCAAGGCATTTCACAGGTTGACTGTACATTGTGTGAAAAAATACTTCCTTTTGTTTCTTTTAAACCTGCTGCTTATTAATTTCCATTAGGTGGCCCCTAGTTCTTGTGTTATGAGAAGGAGTAAATAACAGTTCTTTATTTATTTTCTCCACACATCATGATTTTATAAACTTCTATCATATCCTCCCCTTAGTCAACTCATTTCCAAACTGAAAAGTCCCAGTCTTACAAATCTCTCCTCATACAGCAGTCATTCCATACCCCTAATTATTTTTGTTGCCCTTTTCTGAACCTTTTCCAAATCCAATATATATTTTTTGGGATGGGGGCAACCACATCTCCATGCAGTATTCAAGATGTGAGTGTACCATGGATATATAGAGAAGCAATATGATATTTCCTATCTTAATGATTCCCAACATGGTTAGCTTTCTTGACAGGGGCTGCACATTGAGTGGATGTTTTCAAAGAACTATCCACAATGATTCCAAGATCTCTTTCTTGTGTGGTCACAGCTAATTAGACCCCACAATTTTATATGTATAGTGGGGATTATGTTTTCCAGTGTGCATTACTTTGCATTTATCAACATTGAATTTCATCTGCCATTTTGTTGCCCAGTCACCTGGTTTTGAGAGATCCTTTTATAGCACTTCTCAGTCTGTTTGGGACTTAACTATCTTGAGTAATTTTGTATCATATGCATATTTTTCACCTCATTCCTTAATCTGTTTTCCAGATCATTTATGATTATGTTAAACAGGACTGGGTCAGTACAGACTCCTGGGGGACAACATTATTTACCTTTCTCCATTCTGAAAACTGACCATTTATGTCTACCATGAGAGAACCTTCCTTCTTTCCCATGACTGCTTACTTTGCTTAAGAGCCTTTGGTGAGGGACCTTGTCAAGTGCTTTCTGAAAATCTAAATGCACTACATCCACTGGATCCCCCATCGTGCATGCAGACTTGACAGGTGGGACTGGCTAACCCAGTTACACAAATACCGTAAGGCCATTTCATCTACGCAGCAGAATAATGGTTAGAACCAATTACAGTCCTTTTCATGACAAAGCTGAAACATGGTATAACTACATACCTGAAACATATTCTCACCAGTAACTGCACACCGCACCATAGTAACTCTAGCTCAAGAACCAATCCATGCAACAAACCTCAATGCCAACTCTGCCCACATATCTACACCAGCGACACCATCACAGGACCTAACCAGATCAGCCATACCATCACCAGTTCATTCACCTGCACGTCCACCAATGTAATATATGCCATCATATGCCAGCAATGCCCCTCTGCTACGTACATCGGCCAAACTGGACAGTCGCTACGGAAAAGGATAAACGGACACAAATCAGATATTAGGAATGGCAATATACAAAAACCTGTAGGAGAACACTTCAACCTCCCTGGCCACACTATAGCAGACCTTAAGGTGGCCATCCTGCAGCAAAAAAACTTCAGGACCAGACTTCAAAGAGAAACTGCTGAGCTTCAGTTCATCTGCAAATTTGACACCATCAGCTCAGGATTAAACAAAGACTGTGAATGGCTTGCCAACTACAAAACCAGTTTCTCCTCCCTTGGTTTTCACACCTCAACTGCTAGAACAGGGCCTCATCCTCCCTGATTGAACTAACCTCATTGTCTCTAGCTTGCCTGCATATATATACCTGCCCCTGGAAATTTCCACTACATACATCTGACGAAGTGGGTATTCACCCAGGAAAGCTCATGCTCCAAAACGTTTGTTAGTCTATAAGGTGTCACAGGATTCTTTGCTGCTTTTACACAGCTAGGAAATACCTGTGAACCATGTTGTATGTGGACTCAGTTGTAAACAGAGTAAAAATTAGACTGGCCCTGTAACATGGGTCTCAGAAAAAATGTCGTGTCTATACTAATCAGGAAAATTGTGATAAAAGTATGCCACCAGCAATCCTATTAGTTCTTCCTCTGTGACATCTCTAAGATCTGTCCATACTCCAACATAACCATCTCTCTTTCATCCTCTCATTATTTCCTGCTTTGATAACTGCAACATATTCCTCTTTGGTCACCCACACAACTCTGTCAGTCCATAGAAAATGCCACTGCTAAACTCATCTTCCTTGATCAGTTTGATGACATTACTGAATCCTTCTATTGACTTCTCATATGATATATTACACCAAATTTAGGCTTCTTGTCACCATGTTAAAAACTCTACCTCTCCCGTATATCATCCCTTCTCAAGCTTTGTGTTCCTCACCCCATGCTCCCAAACTTCTCTGCCCATTAGCGAGATTTTCAGTCATTCAATCAACTCTATACCTTCTTTCATCCAGCCCCCATGCATGTTACACCCTCTTCAAGCTCATCTGCAAGACCCCTACCTTGTTCGTATTTAAGAACATCTTAAAAAACACACTTCTACTGCACTTATAGTGAATCTTCTTGTTTCCAGAGAAAGCTAGTAATGACCTATAAATTTATGCAGAGGAAGCCACTACATGTAAGAGTGGAAAATGTTAGGTGGGGATTCCCCTGACCTCTCTGTCTTCCATTATCAGCTACTCAGAGCAGCAGCCATCCTTCTTAAATGGAAAGCGTGTATCACAAATAATGATAATTGCATGCTATGAAAATGATTAAGTATGGATTTTTAACATGGTTTGCCAGTCAAAAATAAAAACTTACTTGCCCCAGGTATGTAAGATTTCTGCAAGGTTAACAAAAAAAATTAGATTGTAATTTGTAAATCATTCACTATCCCCTTATTACAGAGATCATGTTTCAATAACTCAGAGAGAAGCACTAGTAGTAAAAAAAAAAAATAAACCAGCAACAACAAAGATCAAACCAGTTAACCGCATGACAGTGTGAGGCAGTGGTCTTCAACCTTTTTAAGGACAAGATCACTTTTTGAATTTAAGTGAAACCCAGGATGTAACTCAAAGAAAGTGTAGAAATAACAGTAATCATACAAAACCACCCCGCCTCCTGCCCCACCCCTTTCCCGGGGCCAGAGGCAGCTCTAGGTATTTTGCCGCCCCAAGCACGGCAGGCAGGCTGCCTTCGGCAGCTAGCCTGTGGGAGGTCCCTAGTCCCGCTGATTCGGTGGCACGCCTGCAGGAGGTCCGCTGAAGCCACGGGACCAGCGAACCCTCCGCAGGCATGCCGCCGAATGCAACCTGCCTGCCGCCCTCGTGGCAACCAGCAGAGCGCCACCCGGGGCTTGCCGCCTCAGGTACGCACTTGGTGTGCTAGTGCCTGGAGCCGCCCCTGCCTGGGGCCACACTATGCCCATTCTATGAGGCCCTGCCTCATTCACTCCATCCCTCCTTCCCCCGTCACTTGCTCTCCCCCACCCTCAATCATTTTCACTGGGCTGGGACAAGGGGTTGGAGTGCAGGCTCTGGGCTGGGGCCGAGACGTTACAGTGAGGGAGGGGCTCCAGGTTGAGCCACTGGACTGTTGATCAACTGTGGAGCTTCTGACAATCTCAGTGACAGACTCAGAACGACTGTCAGAAGCTCCACGATCGACCAGTCAATCGTGATCTACCTACTGGTGACCACTGGTGTAAGGGATCCGCTCTTATTTTTGAGTGGGAATTTGTGCAAATGACTCTTAACACTAGTGAGAGATCCAGCTATAAATCCTAGTGCAATGAAATAAGAGTTAGCCTCAAATCAAATGTGTGTGTAGAATTCCTTTCTATTTTCCCCACTGAGGCTGGCAAGTGATTTCCATTAACATTACTTAGTGAGCTATGCAACATCAATGGGAAAACACTCAGACCAACAGAATTTCCAAAGCACACAGAATTCAGTCAATAGGTCCAATTCTATCCTTGCCTGTAAACACACAGCTTTGACTGCATCAAGAGCATCACACATGCGCTGGAGTGCTGACTTTGTCCCTAAGCTTCCAAAGGAGGCCACTGTTAAATACCAAAGTTTATTTATCTCAGAAATACTTCTGTTCATCCACACTAAACATTAAAATTTTGAAGCGAATTTTAGAAACAATGGCAAGACATGCAAAAAAAATTCCTAGATCAGAAGTCTTCAAAAAAGTAGTAATATTACACAAACTGGCCAAATGCTAGAACCCTAAAGCTGAATCATAGTGCAAAAGGAAAAAAAAACAAAAACAAAAAACTTCCTATTGTACAGCTACAATTATTCTACAGTCTTGTTTTTAAAATACAGATAGAAAAAGAGAAACTTCTACTATATGACAGCCAAGAATATCAAAGAGTACTTCCAGATGAACAGTTTTCAATTTCAGGCATCTGTGGTAGACCAAAATTAAATAAATAAAAATGACCAAACCTTATGATCAGGGCCAGCCGGAGACCAAATGGTGCCCCACACAAGGCGTTTCTTCGGTTCCCCACCCCCCAATTTGTTAAACCTTTTAATGCCTTTTTTTAATTGCATTAGTAGCCCATTTCACGACTCTGATGTATGATCTGCATGCATGATTTATCTCTGTCATACAAGACAATAAATTTGCACACTAGGGTCTGTAAATTTGTATTTATTCATGCCATACATACGCAAATAAAAAAATTAGTTTCCTCTAAGTTTCTATAAACTTTTTCATTAAGAATAACTGAAATGTACTAACATCGAGAAATTGAACTGTGCATAAACATTGGGTAGACCAGTATTTAATAGTGTTACAGTAGCTGACAGCCTTATAATGTTAACCCTAGTCCTTTAGTTCAAAAGGTCGCTTTTCTTGCCTTTGTCCTCACAAACTGAAGCAGAGTCAGAGAGATCCAAAGACTGGCCAATGGCATTTTCAAGCAATCCAATAGCAAGCAACATCAGTCTCTCATCAGCCATCATTGATTGAAGAAATGTTTTAATGAGCCTAAGCTTTGAAAAGCTGGCTTCACCGCTCCTGACTGTGACTAGCAATGTGAGCAGAATCCTCAAAGCTAGCCACACATTAGGAAAATTGTCCTTCAGCTCTGCATCATGAATGAATTGGAGAACTTGGATTGAAGAGTGCTTCTTCCCATGTTGCAAAATTTGAGGGATTTCATCCAATTCAACATAGAGGTCTTTATCACTGACGTCCAAACATTTCCCATGTGTCAACATCCAGTGAAGGTCCGTACAACTGTTCAAGAGTGTTTTCCTGTCTGCCTGCAGCTTACTATAGTCATACAAAAAGAGAGGGAGAAAGAAAAGAAAGAAATAAGTCTTTTTATGGTGCTTCATTTGTCCAAACCTTTCTTTGATGGACACTCAAGCAGTGTCAACAAGTAAGCAAAAGAACTCCCACTTGAATTTTTCTTCTGAGCTTCCCATCACCTCATCTCTGCCCTCATAACGAAACTGTCTCTTCTTCTGATGAACAGGAGTTTCTTTGAAGACAGGCTCAACTCCTAAGTTTTCTGCCATTTCTTTGGCAGCACTGATGGCATATTCAAAGCCGTTGTCTCTATAGGCCACAATGAAATCAAGGCAGCTTCTTTCTCATCAAAATAGTAGCAGTCACAATGTCCACTGACTCAGTTTGTAATGCCTTGCTTACAACATTTACTTGGAACAGGATATCGTGCCAAAAAACAATTGAGTCCAGAAATTTGAAATCAGTGATCCGGTTGGCCAGGCTTCGCGCCTCGTGTTGGATTCTGGCCTTGTCTTTGCTACCAGGGAGATCAATGCTGCTACAATCAATCAGCAGGTGTCGATTTAGTAGGTCTAGTGAAGACCCGCTAAATCAATGGCAGAGTGCTCTCTGGTCAACCCCAGTACTCCGGCTCCCCAAGAAGATTAAGTAAGTTGATGGGAGAGCGTCTCCTGTCGATGCAGCGCAGTGAAGACACTGGGATAAGCTGACCTAAGCTAAATCAACTCCAGCTATGTTATATGAATTTTTAACTGATCAACGTTGTTGTTTTAATGTGGTCCTTGCATTTAATTTCTCATGCTTATTAATATTAGCATATAAATAAGCTATGTTATACGACACAGCTGAGTAGCATAACTTATGTCAACTTACCCAGCTAGCGAAGACATACCCTCAGTTTCCTCCACTCCTTCCTTCCATACCATAGCAGGAACTATATGTCCCCCACATTCTCCCTTCTGCCATGTGCCACGGGCCTGTGTCCCCACCTCCTCCCACCACACCATTGTCCTCTATTCTCCCAAACGCACACATCCCAGGACTCCATGTTCCCTTCATTCTTCCTACACAACATTAGTGGCTTCGTGTGCTCCTTATTTCTTTTCTTTGTGTCTAGGAGATAAGTCATTCAAGGCTATCAACATTTTTAAATTGTACTAGGAGTAAGGGCAGAGTTGAAATGGGGGTACCGTTATGCTGGACGATGTTAACTGCTGCCATCAACTGGTTCTTTGATCTACAGACAAATCACAGACAAGTGAAACAGTGACTTTGTTAACCAGATATAAGCTTTGCTCTGCGTGTCCCCCTAGTTCTCCTTTCTGATTTTCCATTTTTACCAAAAATCAATAGAGTTCTGTCTGCTGATGTCTAGAATGTTCCCTGAAATTTTTAAATTGATTGCATGTGACATTCAAGTTATTGTGTTACAGACACAAAAATGTCATCATGTTGAGGGTTAGACCTCACTTCACTCAAACAACTGCTTGTTTTTAGAGCTATACCACAAAATACCCAGGCTGCACAACATGACTAAATTGATATTGTTGTGAGAATCTGAATTTTTAACTGAGCAACACTGTTGTTTTAATGTAGTCCTTGCATTTAATTTCTCATGCTCATTAATATTAGCATATAAATAGCCCCATTAGGATCTGAAGTTCATATTTTGCTAACAGTAGGGGGAAAGAGAGAGTTCACACTTTTGCTGCTGTTTGGCTGGAAAACATTTTCGGCAAACCAAGATTAAGAGGGCAGCAGCATACCTGTTTACATTGTGCCAAGATACAAGATTGTCAAGGTATGTAACAAACTTTTAGGGCTTGTCTACACTACCGCACAGAGTCGAGCTAAGACAAAACTTCAGCTATGTGAATAGTGTAGCTGAAGTCGACGTGCTTAGATCTAATTACTGCGGTGTCTTCACTACAATAAGTGGACAGCTGACACTCTCCCGTCAACTCTGCTTGCACTCCTCGTTCTCATGGAGTATCGGAGTTGACAGGAGAGCACTCAGCAGTTGATTTATTGCATCTATATTAGATGCGATAAATCAAAGCCCGCTGGATCATCGCTGCCCACCGATTCAGTGGGTAGTTTAGACAAGCTCTTAGTTTTAGAATTTGAGCAATGTTGTAGAATACAGCAAAAATTGGTGAAAGATCCTAAAGTCACAAGATTTTCTATTATTGTCAACTATGACTTTCTCCTGTCCTTGAGTTTTGGGGAAGGATTTTGCTGCATACATTTTAATGAGGCATTAACCACCTCTCTCACACAAACTGCTCCTTCAGCAACTTCAGAACAGCAATCCCTAGCCTATTTGATCACAAAGAACAAGCACTGTCACCACAAAAAGGGGTAGGAACTTGTGTCTAAAAAAGTAATTGTCTTCTGACCATTCTCAGAAGTGTTTTCAATTTAACTTAGCTTACGATACAGCCAGTTTTTTCCAACTTGAAAAGGCTATTCTCCTGATTAAAGTCAGACTTCCTCATTTTAAGAAATTCATACAACCGGAGTCGATTGAATTTTTCCCTTTTAAAAAAAATAAAAATAATGTTGACTTTTTTTAATTTCAACATTTTTTTAAAAGGGAAAAATTCAATTTCCTGTTTTTTTGTTTTTTTACCAGCTCCACTGACCACTAAGTGTTATGCTTCAAAGCTTAAATGACCACCATTTGAATTACCTTGAAGTCTTCCCTTTTTCTCTGAGTGGGAAAAGAAAGTTAGTTTGTTTACCTGTAGTTTTCTTTTCTAACTGTATCTGCTTTATCAATTCAGTACTGATGGGTTTCTGCCCTCATCCCATACTGCAGAGGTAGAGATTCTCCTTGTGTTGTTTTGCTTTTGGGGCAGTTTGGGTGATGGGGTATTGTTTTGTGTGTGTTTTCCTGTCAGAACCCCTTGCTGGCACACAAGTACTGCACTCATGTTTGATTCTCAAGCATTTTGCCACCACTGAAGAGCTAGAGAATAAAATTAGAAAACAAAGAAGAGAATATACGGGGAGACATTTTCTTTCTACACAAAACCAAGTAACCAAATTGAAAGAAGAAAACATTTAATTTCTCTTCATCAATTTCCCATCTTATGACAAAAAGTAAGTTCTCTCCATGCTAAGAGAAGAAATTTCAGGTTCATCAGCCTCTCCACTAAACAGCCCGAAGTGGGTTTTGACAGAACAACACACACCTATTCTTTGGAGATAAGTTTACACAAGCTCTTATGTGGCTACCACCCTGGTAATCAGAAGGAAGGGAGAACAGATATAAGGCAGCACTGCCTATCCAAGAAAAGCGTTCACCTTTTGGGAGAAAAGCTTCATTGTCTGATACGCTGACCTAAGGGAAACACCATTCCTCCATTACCTGACTGAAAAAAATCTGTGGATTTAGTTCCCATTCTCTTGCATCCAGCTGGTGCCAGCTAACCCAACTGTTCTGGCTGTTACTGGTGCCCTGGATGTACGTGGTTTCCATAGACTGTTCCTGTTGCTCCAAGGAACAGTAGGAGCTCTCTGGTTTCATTCTTCAGCACTTTGCTTTTTTTCCTTCCTATTAATCCAGATACATGACTGGTTCTGTTGTTGCTTTCCCCCTAGGGTTGTAAATTCTGGCGGAATTTTTGGAAGCAGGCTAAATATCATGCTCCTTACTGCCTAGAATGGGGTCATGCTTCAGTGTTCACATCACACTCCCCATCAGTACCTGGCCCAAGTCAGGGAAGCTAAAGATCCAACAGCAGACTAAATTTGGTGATGAATCCTGGTCACATGCCACCTGAGATACATTACACATACGCCAAGACAATGACAACTGCCTGAAATTCCAAAAACTGGATGCCATGTTGGGATTTCCAGAGTACGCCGTGAATCATGAGGGAGCCTCTCTGTGCCCCCATCCTACAGTCTGATCTCCACTGTTAATCAGATCATTGTTCAGATCAGCCAGAGACTAGCTCATAAATGTTGTAGGGATTTCTACCCCAAAAAGGGATAGCCACACTGATGAAAGAAGAGTTAATTCCCACTTCTAGTAATTCCAATGAAAGAGAAAATTCTGTAAGGAGTGAAGAGGCAACCACTGCCCATAGCACAATCTCTATACAGATCTCAGTCTTGAGTGAGGTAGGGTGTGTGGGCGGGAAATTTCTTGGTTCCCTCTCCCCCCATGAAGAATCTTTAATAGAAACCTGAAAACCTCTCATTTACTAGCACAGAAATCATGTTCTCTAAGGAGATGTGTTTTGCCATACTATCCAGAATTTGACAGGTGAAGACAACAGGAAGGATAGAGGAGGGTAGAATTTGACATACTATGAGGGTCCTGAATTATTTTGAGTCAATCTGTCTGATATGGTACTGGTCTGGAAGGAAGAAAAACATTTTTTGTTCAGTAGGGTTGGATTTCTGGAACTGTCAAAGATTCACTGTCTGCAGGAGAAGCCAGCTGAGAGGCAATCTCACTTATGCCTAGAAAACAGTTTCTGGTGCTAATGGAGTAAGAGAAGCAAAGGAATAGGACTTTCAGAGCTGCTGAAAGTTGTAGTGAAAGAATTTTAAGTTCCCCTGTAAACTCAAGGAGAGGGCTCGTCAGGCATGATCTTTTTCAGGTCCAAAGAATTCTTAAATGCTTTCTTTAGTGATCCTCCAAAAAGTGTCACTTATTCAAAGAGTGCCTAGATAAGGTCCTTCTTGGAGATAGTGTTTATGGCCCAGTCCCAAACCACATGCTTCAGCAAACGATCACAGAGGAGAGATCTGAGGGGGAACAAAAAAAAACAGTTACTAACCTTCCGTAACTGTTGTTCTTCAAGCTGTATTGCTCATGTGGATTCCAAAGTATGCTTGCCCTAAGTACCGCCTCTGGAAAGTTTTTCCCTCAGCGATATCCGTCAGATAGGCTCCAGTGCCCCCTGGAGTCACACACTAATAGCAGTGATGTAAAGGGGCCTGCCGAACTGCCGACACCTCAGTTCCTTTTTGACGGAGGGGAAGGTGGGGGTGGGGTTTGGAATGGACATGAGCAACATCTCCAAGAACAACAGTTATGGAAGGTTAGTAACCGTTTCTTCTTCTAATGCTTGCTCATATCCATTCCAAAGTAGGTGACTCCCAACCAGCTGTGCAGTTGGAGGTTCAGAGTTCATTGGCCTGCTGACTGTAATACTGTTTGGATGAAGCCTACATCGTCTCTAGCCTGCTAGGTGATGGCATAATGAGATGCAAAAGGTGTGAACTGACAACCACATTATCACTCTACAAATGTCCTGGATAGGAATTTGAACTATGAATGCCACTGAAGATCCTGGAGCCCTTGTCGAATGCACCATCAGGGCAGGAGGAACAGGGACCTTTGCCAGGTTGCAACACATGCGGATATAGAAAGTGATACATGATGAAATTCTCTGGGCCAAGACTGGAAGGTCTTTCAATCCATCTGCAATAGGTACAAAAAGCGGCGTAGATTCTCAAAAAGATTTAGTCCTTTCTATGTAGATGGCTAATGTACATCTAACATCCAGTGAGTGGAGTATCTGTACCTCCTTGTTAGCATGCAGCTTCGGGTAGAAGGACATCCTGGTTACTATGGAATTGCAAGACCACCCTTGGAAGGAAGGCCAGATGTGGCCACAACTGAACCTTGTCCTTGAAGACTGTATAAGATGGTTCCCGAAATAAGGGCTCAGATCTCCGAGACCCTTCTGGTAGAAGCAACAGCCACCAGGAAGGCCACCTTCCAGGATAGATAGGCTAGAGAGCACATTGCCAACGGTTCAAATGGAGGCCCTGACAGCCTTTCCAACACCAAGTTAAAGTCCTAGGGAGGGAGTGGCTGCCGTACCTGGGGATATAACTGCTCCAAGCCTTTGAACAAATGACTACAGAGTTTGAGAAAACAGGTTGAGAATGCCTGATCTAGAATGATAGGTAGTATTGACTGTGTAAGTGAAACACCTTTCTGTGTGGACCAGACAGAGAATCTTTTCCATTTTGCCAGCTAAATGGCTCTAGTGGATAGTGTTCTGCTCCCTAAAAGCACCTCACAAACAGGCCCAGAGCATGCTAGTTCTGCAGGATTCAGCCATGGAGCTTTCAGGTTGTGAGATGAAGGGACTCAAGGTTCAAATGATGTAGACAGCCATGGCCCTGGGAGATCAGGTCTGGAAACAGAGCCAGGCAGATTGGTGTTTTCACCAAGGTCCAGGAGGGCGGTGTACCAGTGTTGACACAGCCAGGCCTGGGCTATCAGGATAAGATGCGTCCTGTCCCTTTTGACCGTCAGCAGGATCTTGTGTATGAGAAGGATGGGAGGGAATAGGTAAAAGATGGTCTGTCCAAGGGAGGAGAAAGTCGTCTCTGAGTTATCCTGGGCTCTGACCCAGGAAGGAGCAGAACTGAAGATACTTCCTGTTCTCAGATCAGTTTGTGATGAAGCAGGAGTCCCTCACTTCTGGAAAATGCCTTTCACATCCAGTCAGATGGGACCACTCATGGTGGTTGGTGAAAGATCTGCTGAGGCTATCTCCTGGCTCATTTTGCGACCTCAGGAGAGGAGGTTTTCAGGTAGATTGAGTGGGCTATGCAGAATTCCCACAAACAAAAAGTTTTCTGGCACAAGTGAAAGGAGTATGCTCCACCCTGCCTATTTATATTGAAAAAAAAGTGTGATTTTTTTTTTCCCATCTTGTCTGTAAGAACTGACATGCACTTGTCCTCCAGATGAGGCTGGAACACTTGGCAAGCTAGGCAAACTGCTCTGAGCTCTCTGACATTGATGTCTAGCAAGAGATCTTCTGGAGACCAGAGGCCCTGAGTTCTGAGGGTCCACAAGGGAGCCCCCTATCCCATCCCATGTCTGTGATTAGAGACATTGACAGTTGGGGTCTGAAGAATGGGACTCTCGCACATACTGCCTGCAGGTCTGTCATAACATTTCTTTCCAGATCTGGACCTTAGCGTCAAAAATATGGGTGTTAGCATGAAAACCTCCAAGCTTAGTTACCAGCTTGGACCTGGTACCGCTGCCACCAGCTAAGAATTATACAGTGCCTAGCTCACTGTGGTCTCCCCAAAACCTTCCCTGGGGGACCCCCAGACTCAGATGCCTTGAGTCTTACAACAAAGGGAAATAACCCCCTCCCCTTGTTTCCTTGTTACTTCCTCCCAGGCTCCCCTCCCTGGACAACCCTAGGAGATTCCCTGCTTCCAGTCCTGGAAACACAAGTACCGAGAGATCTAATCTCTCCCCCTCACCCAGAGGGTATGCAAAGTCAGGCTTAGTAAATCTAACACAAAGAGATTTTCCCCTTGACTTTTTCCTTCCACCAATTCCCTGGTGAGCTGCAGACTCAATTCCCTGGAGTCCCCACTAAAGAAAAACTCCAACAGGTCTTAAAAAGAAAGCTTTATATAAAAAAAAGAAAGAAAAAGACATTAAAAATAGTCTCTGTAATAAGATGACAATATACAGGGTCAATTGCTTAAAGGAAAAAAATGAACAAACAGCCTTATCCAAAAAGAATACAATTTAACACATTCCAGCAACTACACACATGTAAATACAAAAGAAAACAATATAAACCTATTGTCTTACTATCCTTGTACTTACAACTTGGAAACAGAAGATTAGAAAGGCAGGAGATAGAAAAATCACTCTCAGAGCTGAGAGGGCACAGACACAAGACAAAAAACAATGAACTCACACCCAAAACTTCCCTCCACCCAGATTTGAAAGTCTTGTTTCCGCATTGGTCCTCTGGTCCGGTGTTTGGTTCCCTGTGTTAACCCTTTACAGGTAAAAGAACATTAACCCTTAGCTATCTGTTTATGACAAGGTCCCACCACCAAACAAGGGTGTGGCAAATCACCAAAGAGGGAAGTGTGAAGACCACTTGCAAGTGATGCTGGCCAGCACGTACACCGACACCAACCAAGCCTGAAGAGGTCTGAGCTGCAGTCTCACATAGATGCATGATGCATATGTCCCAGAAGCTTTAGGCAGTTTCTTGCCATGGAGATGGGGTGATTTTTGAGGCTCTGAGCATTCCAAATGCTCATAACCGGGTTTCTGGGAGAAAGGCTCTGGCCTGAACTGTGTCAAGGATCGCCCTGATAAATTCTAGCCTTTGAACCAGGGAGAGAGTAGTCTTCTGCATATTTATCAATAGTCCTGGAAAGTTGATTGTATTAACTTTACATATGATTCCACACCTGGACCCTGGCCCGACCTCTGATCAGCCACTCATCGAGGTAAGGGTAGCCCTGAACCCCATTTCTCCTCAGGAAGGCTGCGACAACTGCAATGCATTTTGTGAACACTCAAGGGGCCGCTGACAGGCCAAATAGGAACACAGCAAATTGGTAGTGCACGGGGCTCATGATGAATCTGAGGAACCTTCTGTTTCAGTGAAAGGCTGAAATGTGAAAATAAGCATCCTTCAAATCCAGGGTGGCATCCGGGGAAGGGATGATGGAGACTGAGACCACAGAGAACTTCAGCATCTTCATGAGTCTGTTGAAATTTCACAGGTCCAGAATTGGTGTGAGACCATCGTTGGCTTTTGTGATTAGGAAGTGATGGAAATAGAACCCCTTGCCCCTTAACTCTGGTGGAACCTCCTCCACTGCTCCCATCTTCAGGAGCGACTACATCTCTTGGGCTAGAAGTTGCTCATGAGAAGGATCCCTGAAGACGGATGGAGAAGGGGAGTGGGAAGGAGGGGAACAACTGAACTGAAGGATGTACCGCAGTGCTATCGTGCACAGCACCCAGGTAATGCAGGCCCATGCCTGATAAAAGTGGAATTACTGGTCCACAACAAATGGGGAAAATTGGATCCACACATTGTCCTGGTATGTCATCTTTGAGCGTCCCCTCAAGAGGCCTGCTTAGCCCCTGTCAGTGGTCTGGGGGGGAGGCATGGACACAGACAAGGACTGGGGTGTAGGTCTCCTCTTGTATAATCTGCTCCTTCTCTCATTATAGAGAGACTGTGGCAGATAGAAGTGAGCAGCCGGTTGGGGCTTATAGTGCTTCACAGAAGAAGCTGGTGTATGTAGCCCTAGGGACTTCAGGATGGCTCGAGTCCTTCAGGCTGTGCAGTACGCATCTGTTTGCTCCGAGAAGAGCCCTCAAAGGGGAGGTCCCGTAAGGTCTGCTGCACCTCATAGGATAAGCCTGAGAACTGAAGCTAAGAACTTCTCCCCAGAAGCACAGCCGAAGACACGGATTGGGCTGCAGAGTCACGGATTGGGCTGCAGAGTATGCAGAGACCAAGGCTGCCTGTAGGGATGCCCTTGCCATAAATTTTCCCTCCTCGACTAGGGCTGAGAATTCACTCCTGGACTTCTGGGACAATAGTTCTCTGAATTTTCCATTGAGTTGCAAAAATTAAAATCATAACCGCTCAAGAGCGCTTGCTGGTTTGCGATCCTGAGCTGGAGGTTGCCAGTTGAATAGACTGGTCTAATTTTTGGGCATCTCTGGCTTTGGGAGTTGGACCTTGCAGTGCTTGCTTGTTGACCTCTTATACCACCAGTGAATCTAGTGCTGGATGAATGTAGAGGAATTCAAACCCCTTGGCTAGAACAAAGTACTTTTTCCTCCATCCTTTTTGACGTTGGTTACAGGAACACTGGGGTCTGCCATAAGGTCTTGATGGGGTCCAAAATGACCTCATTCAAGGGCAAAGCCACTCCTGATGGGACTGATACCACAAGAATATGCACCAGGGCATGGGAGGACTCTAATCTCCTCTATCTGGATTCCCAGGTTTTGAACTACCCTTTGGAGATGCTCCTGGTGCGCCCTATCATCATCCTGAGAAGGTGCTATACTTGTTCCAGCCACCGACTCATCAGGAGAGGCATGGGGCCCTGTTCCGGCTCCCCTTTAGCACCAGATAGGTCTCACACTCCCAGGTCTTGAAATTCAGCACTGGGCTCAGTATTAGAACCTGGATCCTGTTCCAGGGATGGTGGTGCGGGAGCTCTAGGTTCCAACACAATGGAACAGGACTCCCTGGACTGTGATCCCTGGACTGGTGAAAGAGCCCAGGGGGTCCAAAACAACCACTGTAGTAGCACCTACCACTGCCCGGGTGGCCAGGCTGCTGGTAGAATGACCTGATCCATGTCAGCCATTGGGTAAACACCAACTGGAGCAGTGTCAGCTCCTGCAAGAGGTGTACAATTCCATGGAATCACTTTCTGGTGAGCAGGGTGGAGTGGTGCCTGGAGGGAGGGAGACAAGTTTTTCCCTTTTGATGGTACCTGGAGCCTTGGTGCCGTGGGAACTCTTGCCTCTGGTGCTGCCGCTGACAGCTCCTGAATGGCAGGGAATGGCAGTACCAGGCACAATAACTCCCTCACTGCCTCGAATGCCTCTGGTATGGACGGTAATGCCAGAGTAGTTGAGCTCCAATGGCTCTCTCTTGGTGGCGAGTCCAAAGTTGCCGAGCTCAACAGAGCTCTTTCCAGGGCCAGAGTCAACTGTACCAGGAGAATAGCTGGCATCTCCGAGTGGCCTGGCATGGGTTGCATCTCTGTGTCTGACAGACCTCAGGGTTGGGATGACCCCCAGTCCATTTTCTTCTGCTTCTTTCTTGGCACAGGCAATGTAGAGTGATGCTGAGAATCTCTTGCAGGAGTGGTCTTTGGCACTGGGGACTACTGTCAGTGCTAGGAGTCCCAAGAAGCAGAAGAAACGTTCTGTTTCAGCACTGGAGAAGCAGAACAGTGCAGCACCCAAAGAGAAGCCAGGGCACTTCTTATTGAGGCCAAAGTACTTGGTGCAAGACGGTATGGCTGGGCTCCGAGGGAGGACGAACTGCTGCCTCCATAAGGATGAGCTTAAACATGGTGTCCCAGTTTTTCTTAGTGCAGAGTCGGAACCCTTTACAGATTCTGCAGCACTCCTGCATGTAGGCTTTCCCCAGATACTTGAGGCAGCTGGAATGGGGCACTATGAACAATCTTATTTAACCTTTTTATTACTGACCTTGGCACAAAAAGCAGGAATGTGCTAATAAAGTTTGCGGATGACACAAAGCTGGGGGGTATTGCTAACACGGAGAAGGACCAGGATATCATATAGGAAGATCTGGATGACCTTGTAAACTGGAGTAATAGTAATAGGATGAAATTTAATAGTGAAAAGTGCAAGGTCATGCACTTAGGGATTAATAACAAGAATTTTAGATATACATTGGGGACACATCAGTTGGAAGCAACAGAGGAGGAGAAGGACCTTGGAGTATGGGTTGATCACAGGATGACTATGAGCCGTCAATGTGATATGGCCGTTAAAAAAGCTAATGCGGTTATAGGATGCATCAGGTGCGGTATTTCCAGCAAAGATAAGGAGGTGTTAGTACCGTTATATAAGGCACTGGTGAGACCTCACCTGGAATACTGTGTGCAGTTCTGGTCTCCCATGTTTAAGAAGGATGAATTCAAACTGGAACAGGTTCAGAGACGGGCTACCAGGATGATCTGAGGAATGGAAAACCTGTCATATGAAAGGAGACTCAAAGAGCTTGGCTTGTTTAGTCTAGCCAAAAGAAGGCTGAGGGGGGATATGCTTGTTCTTTATAAATATATCAGAGGGATTAATATTAGAGAGGGAGAGGAATTATTTAAACTTAGTACCAATGTAGACACAAGAACGAATGGGTATAAACTGGACACTAGGAAGTTTAGACTTGAAATTAGACGAAGGTTTCTAACCATTAGAGGAGTGAAGTTTTGGAACAGCCTTCCAAGGGGAGTAGTGGGGGCAAAAGACATATCTGGCTTTAAGACTAAGCTTGATAAGTTTATGGAAGGAATGGTATGATGGGATAGCTTAATTTTGGCAACTGATCTTTGATTACCAGCAGATAAGTATGCCCAGTGGTCAGTGATGGGATGGGATCCGAGTTACTGCAGAGAATTCTTTCCTGAGTGCTGGCTGGTGAGTCTTGGCCACATGCTCAGGGTTTAGCTGATCGCCATATTTGGGGTCGGGAGGGAATTTTCCTCCAGGGCAGATTGGCAGAGGCCCTGGAGGTTTTTCGCCTTGCCCTGCAGCGTGGGGCATGGGTCACTTGCTGGTGGATTCTCTGCAGCTTGAGGTCTTCAAACCACAATTTGAAGACTTCAATAACTCGGACATAGGTTAGGGGTTTGTTATAGAAGTGGATGGGTAGGGTTCTGTGGCCTGCTTTGCACAGGAGGTCAGACTAGATGATCTCATTGGTCCCTTCTGACCCTAAAGTCTATGAGTAACACAGCCTAAACCCCAGGGACTGAGGCAAGCCCCAATAGGGCTAATCTTGATAAGTGGGGCCGGTACTCTCTTTAATTTGCTAACTAAATAACTGAAACTTAACCACTAAAAAACTAACTATGTACAAGTAAGAGAACTAAGTCCACTGAGAGAGGTACTAAGAAACACAAGGATGAGCTGAAGTTCCAGCAACCATCACAGTCGGTAAGAAGGAAGTGAAGGGGCGGAGGAGCGGTGGCAGGCCCCTTTATACTGGCACTATGAGTGTGCAGCTCCAGGGGGTCCCAGAGCCAACCCAAAGGATAAGACTAAGGGGAAAAAAAACTTTCCAGCGGTGGTGCTTGGGATGAGCACCCCCCTACTTTGGAATGGGCATGAGGAAGCACTCAAAGAAGAGCTAGAAGTGTTTCAGGATCCATCACAGAGAAAAGCTGGGCCAATCTGGTAATCTTAGCTACTTGAAATTGGTAGTTCTTGGTAGCCTAGCTGATAAAAGTAATCCTTTCTAGAATGTATTCTGAGTCCACGGTCTTTTCCAGTAATTTTGGTATACAGGGTGTCTTGGCAGGAGCTAGGTTGCTTGGTGTATTATTTTTAAGGAGAAATTAATATGATCTACCAGCTAATCTACTTTGTATTAGAGGAAAAGGTATTCTAAATCATTGTACTAAAAGTACAGTTCTCTCTCTTCCACTAAAGGATGGTGGGGCACACGTGGGACTCCAGGCAGTAGTACACTTTGAACTTTCAGTGCCACACAAGGGGGAAAGTGGCAGGATCTGAGTTTCCTGTGAAATTACAAGGCAGGATGGAATTCAGAGCTTTCCCTGGACTGAGAGAGTCTATTCAGTCCCTGGGTGGGAAGATGGAACACACACTAACAACCCCTAAAATGATCACAAAGAATAATAAAACAGGAAATGAATGGGCACTGATGCTAGACCCCACCTTCCAAGGCAGAAAAAGCTTGCAACTACAGCAGTCCGGTGAAGGGTCCCACACTTCAGGAATTTTTTCCCCTTAAACTGAGCAAAGTCCTTCCTCCTGGATGACATCTCACTAGGTTGTTGAAGCTAGGTAGCTAGAGAGGCAGGAAAGCCCTAAAAAGTGAGATTCTGTCTCTGAAAAAAGCTCAACATGCTCCAGTAATCTTACTAGCACAGCTGCTGTGAGTAGGGGAGAGACTGCAGGTACTGAGGTCAGGAGTGGAGAGGCCCCTTTGATTCTAGGGCTAGACCTGCTACAACTACTGCTAGGAAGTGCTCTGGCTGGGGGAAACTCCAGCCTTCCCTAAACCCTTTGTTAAAGATCATCTCCCTACCAGAACCATTGGTAAGCTAAAAGAAGCAAGAAAAGCATACAATATCCTGCCTCTAAAACAGAGGGGCACTCAAGAAGAGCTGTGACCTTCCAGTGCAGAGCCAAAAGCTGATAAGCGTGCAGTATCTAAGCGTGCCAGCAGGGGGAGCTGGCAACCAAGTGAAATTACAAGATCTCTAAGTTCCAAAGCCTAGGACAAAGGCAGAAAACCCAGCAGCAGTGGAAACATAAAAGATACTTTCTCCTGGGTGGGTATGTTCGTCAACATATTCATAACGGAAAATGACTGAAGCCATGTGCTCACTTTTCCAGAAAATTCAGCTCTGGGCACAAACTACAATACATAAGTATTTCAGAAAATTACAAGCAAGTGAAAAAAGATAAATAGTGAAAACTTTTGAGGCCCTAACTTCAGCAGGCACAAACTATGAATAGATTAAAGTTTTTCTTAAACTCCAACTAACCTTTTGGGGCAGAGTAATTAAAATGTACTGTAGAATTATCAGAAATTAATTATTTCTTTACAAAGAGAGACATCTGATTTTAAAATCAGATATTTTTAATTAAATACATTTTTGTTTTTAAACATAAGCCTACTTAAAATTAAGTTTAAAATTATGACAACCCATGTTAAAAGCCTAAAACTTATTATCTATTAAAATCATTTAAATTAAATTAAAAATAATATGAAGCTGTATCTGTTTGTTGCCAAGTTTTAAAGTCAAACCACAGAACTGGTGGAAGTCACTGACTAAGCACCTGGAAGAAGAGGTTACTTACCTGTAACTGGAGGTTCTTCGAGATGTGTGGTCCCTGTATGCATTCCACTGAGGGGTTATATACATCCCATACGCGTGAAGCCTCTCAGTTGAATGAATACAATAGGGACCAACACTCAACGAAGAACCAGAGAGTTTGTTGAATGCTAAACCAGCTTGTGATAGCAGTAGCCCCTTCTGCGGGTGGAAAGAATATTTTCTTCACTCCAGTTTATTCAACTAGATCAGTTCAGTGACTAATTAATCCAAAGTTAAGAAACTAACTGGGTTGCTTTCTTCTTCTTCTAATCTATGGATAAAAACTAGACGATGAAATTTACCAGTTCTGAGTCTTGAAGAACATGGTGACCACAAACAGTAAGTTCAATTCACTAACTACAGATAGGAGTGGCCATGATAGCCTCATCTGAGGAGGATGAGGATGGGGATGCAGTACTCTGTGTCCCCACTGGTGCCGCAGGTCTCACCACTTGGTCCTCTTCTGAGTGTGGGACCGGGGATGAGTGCTCCAGACCCTTTTTTAGGCAGCTGAGAGAGGGAGGCCGACGGTCTTTCCAAGGCTCCGGCCACCGAGCAAGCCACCATCAGGGGCTGTGTTGGGACCCACAGGGCCCATTGGTACCATTGCGCTGGCCAGGGAGCCCAGTGAAACTGCACCTGCTGTGGCACCGGCAGGGCGAGCTGTCCAGTCTGATTAGCCTGGCCCATGACTGATGACTCTGAAGGGAGGCCGGGCTGGCATACGATCAACCGCTATCCTGAGACTGGGACGAGTGGCAGCGTTGGGAGCAGCGCCGAATGCGAGACCATGATCCTAGCGTGGAGGAGCGGGAATACCGTCTATAGCGGCTGCTCCACGAATGGCTCCGACAGGCAGATCCGAGATGGCGGGGTGCCGGCGATCAATGCCCAGGGCTACGGGAGCAGTGCCATGGCGGGGACCTCAAGCTGGATGAACAGCGGGAACGGCATCAATGTCCATACCATGAGGGGCTACGGTAGCTTCCCGGAGAGAACAACCTCTGGTGCCATCTGTCCCAGTCTTGGCGGGGCACACTCTCTTCACGTTGCCTGGAACCTCTGCTGGTAGGTACCCAGCCAGACAACCTGGTGGGGGTCGATGGGGATCTGCATGTACTGCGCACAGGACGGTCACTGAGCGGGGAACAGCATCAGGAACCTTCCCTCGACCGTGAACAGTACCATCCAGGCGGTGACTGCGGGAGTCCAAGCAGCAGCTTGCCTCTGGACCAGGGAGACAATGATAGCAGTGCTACCGGTAGAGACAAAGTCTCAAGCTACCTGCAGGATCTCCGGCCTGGAGGGCACCCGAATGTGGTCACTGGTGTCTGGGAAGGTTGGCTCGGAGTGGACCGGGCTACTCTGCTCAACTTGAGTCGGAGGCCGCAAGGCCGATGGGGACCGAGAGCTGCCCAACACGGGTTTAGTCTCTCTTCCAGTCTTGCTCCGGTGCCTTGGCGGAGAAGATCTCTTCTTCCCCTTTTTAGAGTTTCCCGTGGATGGGGAGCTGTGCCAACTGGTGGAGGGCACTGATGGGTCACCATGCACTGATACTGCAATGCTCAGTGCTGACTTGTAATGGTGTCGGGGTCAGGGCCAACTCCATCAAAATGGCTCAGGGCCAAATGTCCTGCTCCTTCTTGGTCCAAGGTTTGAAGGATCTGCAAATCTTGCAGCCGTCACTGAGATGGGTTTCCCCCAGATAACATAAACCATTTGCAAGTGTCACACGACTTAAAACCCGGGGCATGCCCTGACCCGAGCGCACTTAACTAATTCTGAAACTTTTTTTTTTTTTAAGTAAACACCAAAAAGAAAACCAAACCTACAGGCACTACTAACTATGAATTAACAGAGTCCAAGGAGGGAAGGTTACAGCAAAACAGTTCCAAAGCACTTTCACTGGCAGCAAGAAGGAACTGTGGGTCGGGGGAGCGCACAGCACCCCTTATACCATGCCATGGCGACGCCACTCCAGGAGTCGCTGGGGCACTTCCCTACGAGAACTGCTAAAGGGAAAACTTCTGGCATCAATGCACATGGCGAGCACGCACACCTATTGTGGAGTGCACATGAGCAACCACTCTAAGAAGATATGTGTCTTTCACCTTTTTCTGAAATAAAAGTGGTAAAAAATGTATTCATCTGAATAAGTGTATGTTTGGAAATTTAACTCCTTAAATATATGTGTACAGAAATAGATTACTGTCCTAGTTAGCAAAAAGAATCAAATCTAGTGTAAGGTCTGAATTTAGTTGCAAACAGATACATTTTAATGGTTACCAGCCAATAAGAATCAACTTTTCCTTAGGAAAATAACTAAAAAATACAAATGCAAAACATGATTGAAATAACTGATTTTAATCAGGGTTTCCGGCTTACTGATGTAAGTTATGATTAAAATCAATTATTTAAAATCATTCCACTCTGGGAAGTATTATGAAAATTAAATTCAAAACAAGAAAATGAACAGTTAAATGATGTCCAACATAGTTACCTAAAGTGAAAATAATGAACTTTGTTTATTGTAAATGCTGGTCTTTTACAACCAAAAACATTTTTCATTACCGAAGACTTCCACTAACCTTATAGAAAAGCTCAAGAGCCTAGATTTTCCCCAAGTCTCTTTATCATAGTGGTAGGTGGTCCCATTAGGCACCTTATTTTACCTCCACCTTATAAATATTAACTGTACACCATTTCCATAGAAAAAGCACAATGAAGACCATTTCATGGAATACTGCTTAAAGGAATAAATCTATGTTTAAAATGTATTTTCTGCTTCAAATGAAATGGACAGTGTTACAGAAGGCACTCTTAAATTAATACATAATAAAAAAAAAACCTATCTTTGCACTAAATAGTAAAACAGACCCACTAAAACAAACTTTTTTATGCATTAAGGGCAAAAAAAGTCATGTGACTGGCCAAATCTTGAAATCTCTCCATATGAGACTCCCAGTGAGGTCAATGGCAGTTCCATGATTTGCAGGATCAGATCCAAATGCAATAAGGAATAGATTTTCAGTGAGCCACAGATGAGAGTTAGCTGTACAATTTCTGCAGACATTTTCCTATGCAAATAGGCCAAAAAAATTACACCCCTAAGGGTGTATTAAATAAACACAAAAAAGTTCAGATCACTGGTGACTATAGAATGCAAGGGATCTCATAGTAGGTGATCTTATGGAACTGATTGTTTAATGTTTTTAAAGTGATTTCAACATGAAAAGTATTTTTTGTTTGTATCTTCTCATTGTGTTCATGAAACATTATCTGAATGAGTTAGCCATGCAAAAGGGAACCCCTAAATATACTAAAATTACGTTCTCTATTGGGCCTCAGTAAATTCAAGTTCTACCTCAACTGATTTCTTTGCTTTCATTAAACCAGGCTGTCTCCCTTTAAAGTTGTCCTACAAAGCAGGGAAAGAGTGAGGGAGAAATGGGTTTGGGCCCCCTACCTAGGGCTGGTTGTACAGGCAGGTGACCAGGGAGATTGCTCTAGGTACCAATTTCCAAGGGACACCAGATTGTTGTACCATTCAGCTTTTTTTTTTTTCTTGGCAGGGAAACCAAAAATATTTTCCACCCTAGCCAGCAGAACAGCTTGGACCACTCCTGCTGCAGGCCTCTTTATGATGTATAAAGAAGATTTGAATAGTTCCCTGCTTGTGGGTTTTGTTTTAAATCTTGGAATGATCAGGAATGTCTACTCTGTCTTACTTTGTTTTGTTGGTTAGGCTGGGGAATGGGGGGGCTGTTTAGTTGTTTTTTGATAACTCAGACATGTGCACTGGGGGCTCTTTTAGACTTCAAATGAAGTGCACGGACTGTTGAATCATTGAAAAAAGCTTTTCTTCCAACTATCTGTTAAGCATTTGAGTTTAAAAACAAACCAAAAAAACGCCTAATTTTTCAACAGTCAGAATAAAAATCACTTCCTCTCTTATTTAACCATGTTCTTTTTGCTTAGTATTTGTGATATTATAAGCATACCAATTCTATTTCTGCTTCCTGGAAGACACTGTAAGCAACTAGAGAAGACATGTATTTCTAATGTTTAAAAAAAAAAAAAAAAAAGGCAAGCAGAAAAGCCATCTCACACCTTCTTTATACGTCAAAGCAGCAAAAATAGCACAAACCATTTTGCAGGTCACCTTTAAAGTTAACATGCTGTAACAGAAACTTGGGCCAATTCCTTGACTGAGATAAACTGGCATAGCTCCACTGAACCACTACAGCTACAATGATTTATACCTCCTGAGGATCTTGCCCCTCACATTTTATTTCTTTATTTTAGCAGGTGCATTGAAAATTAAACTGTGTAATGAACAGACAGCATTTGAAGATATGAACTGAGGATTCAAATAAGCAGCTGAATCTCATGTTTGTTTTGCTTACTGCTATAAGTATTTCCAAGTTAAAAATAATACAAGAGTTTAATTTACCTTTGTTAGGATAATTTTCAAAAAGGAAAAACAGGATATTAGATGGCTAAAAGGATGGGAAATAGGACATACAGCCCTTCACCTTTAAAATGCTGGTTCTTATTTGAACCAGATGTATCTAACTGATCTACATAGGTCATTGTCACCTACAATTCAGTAGCCTTCATGAAATGATTTCCTACTTGAAGAAGTGTTCATATGACAAAGAAAACACAAACAATAAGCAACATGTCTCCTTGCTTTTAAAATTTCAAAACAGGCCAAGACCTGAACATGCATGAAGAATGAGCTCCCTTGTAACAACTCCTAGAAGTGAACCCTAAAGGGGGGGGGGGGGGGGGGAAGGATAGAGGCAGTTTGGTTTCACACACTTAATTTTTTATTTTTATAAAAGCCTACACATATTTACAAGAAAATAAGCTTTCATTGATACCGTTGGCTCTTGGGTTCTATGAAGCCAATAAAAAGAGATTAGAACCACTGTTGCTACTCCACTGCCATCATAGAGTTGCCACATTTTCTATACTTGAATTAATGCAACATCTGTTCTGAAGACTGTCTGAAACACTTACTAAGGGATATTTTCATTCCACATTTGTATCTGGCTTGCTTTTTAGTTGAACATTTTATTTTATTTCACTGGCCATTATTTCTTTATGCTAGGTTGTCAATTTGGCATTCCTAATCTCCTCTGAGCACAAAGGCCCACTCAAAACAAGATCACCTTTGTCCAACAACAATTAAAATATGCTCTGCATATAGATTATACAAAGGAAATAAACACCACTAAAAACACCATTTTTAGTGTTATGGACTGATGAATTATTATAGAACACTTAGAGGCATCAATGCTTTGTATAAGAACACATTCTGGATTTTTATTTTATTTTTTTTACTTTTCTGTACATTTAAATGAATAAAACAACGTAAAAAAAATAGTTTCAAACTTTGACCAAAATTGGGTAATTAAATTTAATTCTCCCTCTCTCAAAAATAATTTAAAAAGCATGGGTGAGAATGGGTTTTATTATAGTCTCAGAACTGCTGCAGTGAAGACAAATTCAACCACTTGCATTTAGGATGCAAGCTGCACACACTCCATGTACGTCACTGAGAGAACATACTTGCTGAGCTATCTGCATTCCTAAGGCCTCCAACACAACTGCCACTAGGCCTAAGTGAGTCAAGCAGGCTCTCTGCATTTGACCCTGTTCCAGATAATCTGTACGCCATCCATGCTAATGATTTCCCTTTAAATTTACGGCTACCAGGGCATCAGCTTTTTGTCTGCTTTTTTTAAGCCCTTCAGTCTCTTCATTTAAAAAGAAACGTTTAAAAAAATCCTCAATTTATTGCACAACACATTGGCCTTATTTTTTCCTTTAATCTGTTTTCCTTCTCTTATAGCAGCTTTCCTCCAGCTAGTATACCACCAATGGCTGCCTTTTTTGCTTGTTAAATACAATCAGACTTACTCTGACAGATTGTGTTATTGCTTTCATGGCAGCCCTGAGAGGCTAAGGGGGCAGCGCTATTACAACTGTTTCCTGCTGTACCCTGTGAGCAAGTGATTATCCCCCACTTGCTTTAAGATACATTCTACAAGTATGGTGCAGGGTCAAAAATCATCCCCCTTCCTGAGGTTTGATTTTATTAACAAACTATCAGTAAGACAAAGCTCTAAAATGGACTGCTCATAGGGTTTCTAATTTAAGTGATGACCTTAGCACCTCAAGTCCTCTCTTCATCAGACCTAGGATCTCTCTTTCAGGGTATGTCTACATCTACAATTTTGCAGCGCTGGTTGTTACAGCTGTATTAGTACAGCTGTATAGGGCCAGCGCTGCAGAGTGGCCACACTTACAGCAACCAGCGCTGCAAGTGGTGTTAGATGTGGCCACACTGCAGCGCTGTTGGGCGGCTTCAAGGGGGGTTCGGGGAACGCGAGAGCAAACCGCAGGGAAGGAGACCTGCTTGCACGGGGGTTCGGGGAACGCAAGAGCAAACCGGGGAAGGAGACCTGCTTCCCCGCGGTTTGCTCTCGCGTTCCCCGAACCCCCCTGCAAACCGCAGGGAAGGAGACCTGCTTGCACGGGGGTTCGGGGAACGCGAGAGCAAACCGGGGAAGGAGACCTGCTTGATTACCAGAGAGGCTTCCTCAGGTATGCTGCGATACCTGCTTATTCCACGGAGGTCAAGAAAAGCGCTGGTAAGTGTCTACACTTGATTACCAGCGCTGGATCACCAGCGCTGGATCCTCTACACCCGAGACAAAACGGGAGTAGGGCCAGCGCTGCAAACAGGGAGTTGCAGCGCTGGTGATGCCCTGCAGATGTGTACACCTCCTAAGTTGCAGCGCTGTAACCCCCTCACCAGCGCTGCAACTTTGTGATGTAGACAAGCCCTCAGAGTAGCCCAGTTCTGAAGCATGCCTCCTCCCTTTTTATTCTCTCCAACTAGAAGGCTATCTGACATGGCTTAATATTGTTGATCTGACCTGCAACATCTGCTAACTTCAGCTCATCTTCAGGATAAACAAAAGATCCATTGTAGTCTAGTAGGCATTTTGTCCACCCAGTCACAGGTCTTACTCCTGTGTTCACCCAGGAATGAAGCAATGAGGTTGAGTGCCAATACACATTTTCTAATAGCTCTGCTTTGAATGGAATGCTGGGTACAGTGCAAGCTGTAACAGTGAGTCTCAAGAGACTGCCCAGTGGCTTTGTATCAGCATACAGAATGGAAAGTTAAGTACTAGGAGAAGCCTTAGAATTTCACGGAGGATAGGTCTATCGATGGATATTATTAGCCAAGATGGTCAAGGATGCAAGCCCATGCTTTGGGTGTGCCTAAGCCTCTGACTACCAGATGCTGGTACCAGATGATAGGGAATGAATTACTTGATGATTGCTCTGGTCTTTCCCTTTGAAACATCTGGCATTGGCCACTGTCAGAAGACACAATACTGGACTAGACTGATCATTAGCCTGACTCAGTACAACCATTCTTACGTTTACATCTCCAGGCCAAAAGGAAACTAGATACATTCTGGAGATCAAAGGAGCTGCTGTTTTCACACACATATAAACCTGGGAGTGTGTGTGTATTTTTTAAATGTGAATAAAATTCCAAAAAATCTAGACAAACTTTGAGCTAAGTAGGGAGATGAAACTGAGCACCTCCCCCGCAAAAACACAGTGTGAGCAAGAAAGGTTTTATTACCTCCTCCGAATTGTTACACAGGAGATATCAAATACAAATCACCTGTTTCTTGTATGTATTCAAAAGGTAACAACCTTCTCTTAGTGATTCTGCTAAAGAAGGGTGACCTTAATGATTTCCCAGAGAATGCATCGAATCAGCACACAACTTGACCTCCCCAGCCACCACCACCCACTTTTATTGCTAATATTGAACATTTGAACTGTGATAGCATCTACAGGCTCCAATCAGAATAGAAGCCTCATCATGCTGGATACTGTACAAAGCCAGTTAAAAGACAGAAGTCACAAAGAGCTCACAATCTAAGACAAATGACAACTGAAGCATGGAGAAAAGGGAATACAGTCGACTATATAAAACCTTGTATACAAATTGGGAAGTCCTGCCATCTATTATTCTGGTTTTCCCCTTTGAACTCCTGCCACACCTTCCTCATTAAATATGGTCCTTTTCTTGAATTTACATTGGCTAAAGACTTGAGCAGCTGCTTCCCTCTTCACTTTTTGAAAACAGGTGTTTTCTAAAGATCAGAATTCCAAGGCCTATCCCAATCCCTGGCCTTCCAAGATCTGCCTGCACTAGCTAAGAAAGAAATTAAGGGGAAGGAGGAAGAGACCACTCCTCTATCTGACAGCAGCCCTTCCTGGCTCAAGAGATGTATGCATCCTTGCATTAGCAAGAGTGGCTCAAGTGAAATCTACAGATGTGATTGCCTTAGATATATATAGTTCTAAAACAAAAAGGGAGTTAATGGCACTAAAAGTGACTTCTGAGGATAGCCATCCTTATCACCATTTTAAAGAGAGACAATATCATGGTTAGCAGCCCCCAAAATTAACCTATAATTAAGATGTGAAATTTTCAGTATCACGTGAGATTTGAGAAGAAAAATCAGAAAGGGATTAAACAATTCAAATCTCAGCTAGGCTACTCAAACAAAACAGCAGTTGTTTATTTTGTGGTGGGTGGCATAATATGCATATATGCCAGTGCCAATTCTTCACTCTCCTACAAGTTCCAGTCTTGTGGACAGGCAAGATATTGAAACTATTCCATTCCTAAAAGGGAGGGAACATAGACAGAAGGATCTAGGAGTCAAGAGTCCTGGATATCACCAGTTTGTGATTATCTCACTGTATAAAGTTGGGCGAAAAAATCACTTAAGTGCCTCATTTTCTCCAACTATAAAATGGAGATAATGGTGCTTCCTTAAATTTACAGGGGTTCTGCATGGATGAATTCTATTAATGTTGGCAAAGTTCTTTACGATGTTTGAATAAAAATATTTCATTAACCCTTGAAACAGTCTGCCCAGGTCAGGACAGAAAGCTCCAAGAGGATTTAAACACAAAAAAACAAAAACAACCAACCAACTTTGGCTTATCAGACACTGAAGATAAAATAAAAAGTAACTTCAGACTGCCACTCAATAGTGTCTGAAATATCAGTCCTACCCTAGCAAAGTCAGAATGAAAGTTCTAATACAAACCCTTTGTATGAGAGCAATTTTTATAAATTGAAAACTTTTGGCAGTTAACTGGTTCCTACTGCAGTTACGCAGTATACTAGAAACTGTTCAAATTCCACAAAAGATTAGTAATAATGTATAGGAAAAAATATTCACAACTTGCCAAACATTAAAAATATGCATTCACACAAACTTATGTATATATACTGGTCAAACAACTAGTTTGAACTATTATTTTGTATTAAAATATATATTTATAGATTATTAAATGAACAAAGTCAGGAACATTCTAAATAACCTGAACTACTGACATGTAAAAATCTACACTACATGCCATGAAATGTTACACCAAAATATATATGCATAAGCTGACTACATTGTGATAGCTATGAGAATGATAACTTTGAATTTTCTGGACTGTACATCCTACTTGCTTTTTTTAGGGAGGGAGGGAGGAAATGTCATAAGATGAAAGATGATAAAAGTTCTAAATACCCTGTGTACTGTGCAGTCTAAGAGTGCTTAAATGGCATGATGCCCTAACAGGTCCTGACATCTTGAGGGTAGCAGTCCACAGGGAGCCAAATTCAGCTAAGTCAGTGCCAGGAGGTATAAAGTAAACCCTCCTGCACCAGATAAACCTTTTATATCCTGGGTGATTCACCCTTTCAGTAACTGCAGCCCAGAAGTATTTTTTTTTCTAAAAATTATAAGCACCCAAATATAAAAAGGGGGGAGGGTTATAATGAAAGTGCTATCTCAACCGTAAGGAGAGTTACTTACCAGTAAACTTGTTCTTCAGGAGTGTCATCTCTGCATATTCTGGGATTGGTGCCACCTGGCCTTGACCTGAGGTATCTTCTAGATAGCAGTGTTTGTTTGGGCTGCTTACCCCGTCCCCAACCAACCTTCAGTTGCTTCCCTAAATCTGAGAGTCCTGACTGGAGTCTCCAAAGTGGGGAAGGTGGGCAGGGAATATGACTATGCAGAGGGAACACTCTTGAACAGTTTATGGTAAATAACCTCTCTCCTTTGAGTGGCCCCTGAATATTCCCATTTATGGGAGAGGAACGAGCAGTACAACCCCATCAGAAGGTGAGATGAGGCATTTTATGTAAACAAGGACTGCAAAACCACCAGGCAAGCATCAGCTCTTTACTGGTCACCCAGGGAGCATTAGAAGTGATCACAATTTTACTCTCTCAGATGACCTCAAAGCACACAGAGCTTCAAGCACACATCTATACAAATTCAATGAAAAAAAACAACAAGGAAGCATGCAATGGCTGCTACCTTCAGATTAGATGAATAATTTACTCGAAGATATCAAAAGGTAAACACCTTCCAAGTCATAACAAGGGTGTAAAAGAAAAGACTTGGGGAAAGAGAGAAAGGATAATGGTCTGTACAGAATGGAAAAGGAAACTAGAAGTGTGGATGAGGTCATTGACCAAATCACATTTGCCATATGAACTACAGTTTATAGAGGACTAGTCATTTGGCCTGTATCTCACTACGTCTGTAGCAATGGCTATGGGGAATGCCATCTTCCTAGGTGAATGGTATAAAGCAGCAGTTCTCAACGAGAGGTTCAGGAGCCCCCAGGTGGCCACAGGCAGGTTTCAGAGGGTCCGCCAAAATAAACTAGAGAGCCAGGCTGGCGGTAGATTCACTGGTGCCCAGGCCAGAAAGCCTAAGCCCAAGCTCTGCTACCCAAGGCTGAAGCTGAAGCAAGCAACTTAGCTTCACAGGGTTCCCTGTTGTGTGGGGCCCCAGACAACTGCCCTGCTTAGTACCCCCTAATGCCATCCCTGATTTTTAATCTATTGGATATGCAGAAAAATAGTAGTTGTGGCACAGACAGGCTGTGGGATTTTTATAGCATATTGGGGGGACCTCAGAAAGAAAAAGGTTGAGAACCCCTAGTATAAAGCAATGGTTCTCTAAGTATGGGGCTGTCCTCCCAAGGGAGGCACAGGAATGTGTCAAGGGAGGCGCAAGCTGTGTACTTTAAAAGAGCTCTGGGCTGTCAGCCCCAGGTGGCTGGGGCTCCTGAGGAAGGGCCGAGCACACCCAGGAGGCAGGGATAAAGGAGACAGCTGAAGCCCCGCCCACTCCGACACCAACAGCTGGAGCCCCATGGTCCAGACTCAGGCTCTCCTCCCTGCCCATCCCTAACCATGAAGCAGACCAGGCTCGGGCTCTCTCTTCCCCCCAATCCCTCAGCTGGAGGTGGCAGTGCTCTGGCTGTCAGCCTAACAGTGGCAGCAGCAGTGCAGAAGTAAGAGTGGCAAAGGAGAGCTAAGTCTGCTCTGAAAAGTGAGCTTGACAAGTATCACTTTTCACATTGCCTCCCTTCTGCGCTGCTACTGGCGAGGCGCTGCTTTCAGAGGTGGGCACCGGGCCAGCAGTTGCTACTCTCTGCTCTGCCTTCAGAGCTGGGTGGTGGTATATGGGGAGGGGGACATAAACAACAACAGACACAAAAAGGGGGGACCCGATCAAATACATTTGAGAACCACTGGTATTAAAAGGGATACTCTGACAAACAACAGACCAAAAGTCCCAAGGGCTTTGTGACACAAGACTCCCACCCCAAAGCAAAAGAGAAATGTGCACTGGAATGAACACCACCTGAGCGGCTGAATGCGTTCACCCACCTCATGGTATACACAGCACAGCCAAGTGTATTGCTAAGAAGAAATACTGCTTCCTTTGAAGCAGCCATCAAGGCAAAGCAATTAACCTCAAATATCCCACTGGGATGCAACCTTTCCATAAACTAGGTTATCTTAAGGTGAGTAAAGACTTTTGCTCTGAGCATGTGAAGGTGGAAGCTGAAATCACAATCCATTATGCCTAGTAGGATCTCAAACAGTTCTTAATGTTCAAAGTGTAATAGACTGCAACATTAAGAGAGGTTTGTTTGGTCAAAAGTTCCTCCTTTTCAATAGGATCCATCAGATTTCAAAAAAACATAGCCTGGATAAAGGCATCACCCAGTTGCACTGTTATAAAATCAATTTGTGGACCAGTCTAGATATAGCCATGAATGCCCTGAGGTTCAAGACAGATGAGGTCAGGATAGCAGGGTGTTTTTTTTAAGTGGGGTGGAGATGGGAGGTTAAAGTTTGCTGCTTGAAAGAAAAAAATCTCATGATATTTGTGAATAGTTGGCCTAATAGTAGGCTCAAGTTTGTCACTTTAAAAGGCAATATATAATGCATATGTCACCTTATAGGAATCATTTCATGCGCTGTGGGGGCTGATGAATAGCACCACAGGGCACTAATTTCTTGGCTTTGTCGGTATCAGTCTTGGTTAAGAATTCCAAAATTACAAATTAAGTGCTTTCCCATTGGGCACTGTTACTACCTGAATAATCAGGCTCAACTAAAATAATAATAAAAAAAACTTCCAAGGCACCTGCACCTGAAACAGATAGTCTACTACACCCAAATGAAAGCTACAAATCCAAGGTCCTCCTGGCACTGAAGCAGAACTGATTCCCAAAATGAAGCATTGGACATGCGGCATCAGAAGGCTCAATCAGATCTGAATTGAGACCTTCTGTGGCAAGGCAGAGTGGTCCAAGGAATGGCTGCCAAAACTAATTTTTATTTTAAAAGGTGGTGTTCCCTGAAAGCTAAGGGGACATCACTGTGCAGTCAATTGCACATAAGTAGGAGAAGTATGCTGGCTTGCTAAATCTATGTCAGTGAATGATAAAGGTGCAGAATCTAGGAAAGCTCTTTACGGCCCATCTTCAGAAAGAAAATACTAACACTGGTGTTTGGAATTTAGGTGTCTCCAGGCAACGACGACATTTGATGGTTAAAAAGTCAGAGCATCAGCACCAGATGAGAAGTCTGTCATTTTTGGAGCCACTACATAGTGCAATGATGAAGCCACTTCAATTTGAGTCTAAGGACAGTTTCCAAGATTTCAGTGCCAAGTTGTCTCAGAGCTCAGACACCTCGGTTAGGAAATCTAGTTGAAGGGTTTCAGAGCCAAAATAGGCCATTCCAGGTCCGACTCAGGACCCTAGACTGAAAACATGAACAGTTCTACTGATTTCATCTGGAGGAACTCCAACAAAAGGAATGCCTAGAGATCCATTCAACTGTCTCTGTAGGGGCTAGAAGTAAACCATTAGTAGAAATCACTGCTGAGTAGCGTGTATGTGAAACTAAATGTCTGATGCTGGAAAGACTCCAGGATAGGAGACCCAGATTTAAGAATGTTGTCTCAGTAGTACCCCAGAGAATCAGGGGACTATGGTGCCATCTATAAAAACCAATAGTCAATTATGCTAGGTTCTCAGCGCCAGATTCAGTCAAACTAGAAAGATCTGGGGACCTATAAGCCTCCCATGCTAAATGTAGAACTTCCATATATGCAATTCTCCTGAACCTACAGCACTGGATCTTCAGCACTGGACTGCTAAGCATAGAGTTGATGGAGAAAAATCAAGGGTGCAGGTTCTTCAGAACCTTGACATTCACATACCTTTAGTAAGCAGCACTACAGGGACAGTCACTGGTGTTGGTGCTGGACCCAGTTGACCTGGATAAACCCAAGGATCTCAGTATTCTGGTAATGGGCACCAAACTACACCGAAAAATGGTTTATCCAAGATAACAGTGCTGGATATTTGGCTCTGAACTACACTGAACAAGATGGATCCAAGGATCCTACTGTCATGAGCTGGGTACAGAATCACCTCAACTAGTGGTTTTCCAAATTCACTGGTAGAATCAGAGGTCTGAGTGACACTTACACTGTGCACTGATTACCAGACTCTTGTGCCAGATGAAGATGACCCAGAATGCTGTGTGGACACTAAATGGGCAAGAACCACTTGATGAAGTGTTATAGAGTCCATGGTATTATACCCTAGGCACTGGACTCTGACAACCTGGCTAGATCCAAGGATCTTAGTGCCACTTCTAGTGGACAAACCATTTCTAGCTCACTACAATCAACAGCATCGGGACCTTGACACCAAATGAGGTCATCCTGAAGGAACCCAGGGACCTCAGTAACATCTGAACTATATCAGAACTTCAGCACTGGTCTCAGTCAACTGGTTAAGACCGGGGACCTAATCAATGCTTAAGCACAGCACAGAGACACTTGGACTAGCAGATCTCCATAGATGATGCTGGATTTACACATTGCCAGACTTAGTCCACTGGACCTGAGGAGCTTCCCTCATCAGTAAGAGGATATGAGGTAGTCCTTCTGCTCCATGTACATTCAGAAAATGCTTGTACCCAACAAATACCATTTTTGATTTGTTCTTTTAAATTAAACTTAAAAACTAAAACTAAATAGCCTTGAAAGGGCAGAAGAAAAGGAAAGATCAACAAAGTAAGCATCAAAGGTACTGCATGCAGTATAAGCTTGCTGCACCTTTGGCTGTTAAGAAGGAAATGAAGGGCAGCTTGGGCCCCTTTTAGACCCTCTGAATCCTCCACAAAGGGAGGACGAGAGAAGACCCCCAATAGACACTTATCAAGAATATTCCACAGCTCAATCCCAGGAACCGTCAATCCTATAAGTGGGAATATACAGATGTCACAAGAAGAAGAAACACAGTACTGGAGGGATTACAGTAATACAGACTGAATTTATACTATTTGTTAAAGTTCCCAGCTCTTGAAAAAGGCATTCAGGAAAAATGCTAACGTGAAGCTGTGTAGATGTAAGCAACACATACAAAACCATAACTGCAACACAACTCAGGCGTCAGCCATTTTACAATACATTGAGAACATATACCAGGAATGGCCAAACCATGGCTCAAGAGCTGCACTCATCTCTTTTACAGTTAAAGTGCAGCTCACGGAGCCCCCCCCCCACCCTCCTCCATTCTCCATCTACCAGACAGGTGGGGGGAGCTCAGGGCTTCTGCCCTGCAGTGGGGTGGTGAGTCTAGGGGCTTCTGCCCAGGGGGGAGACATGTCTCAGGACTTCAGCCCCACAGGAGGCACCTGATGGGGCTCAGGGCTTCAGTAGAAGTGGGGCTGAAGCCCCAAGCCTGGGCAGGCGCCTCCCACAGGACTGAGGCCCTGAAGCCACCCCCCAGGCTGAAGGTCCGAGCCCCAGCAGGTGCATCCCAGTTCTTGAAATTCTGAAGACTGTCGTATGCAGCTCAAATGGTCAATAAGTTTGGCCACCCCTGACATATATTCATATCTGTATAACACAATGTATCACTAATGCATTGCAGTTGGTATTCTCCAAGTCTGTGAAGAAACTGCTGCAAATGTAACAATTTCAACAGAACTACAGTAGAATCGCAGAGTATTTAACACCAGAGTTAAAAACTTACCAATCATTTGGAACTGGAAGTACGCGATCAGGCAGCAGCAAAGACACAAAAAAGGCAAATAAAGTACAGGACTGTGTTAAATGTAAACTACTAAAAAAATAAAGGGAACGTTTAAAACAAAAAAGAGTTGACAGGAAAGGAAACTGTTTCTGGACTTGTTTCATTTAAATTAATATGGCCAAAAGCAGCATTTTTCTTCTGCATATAAAGTTTCAAACCTGTATTAAATCAAGTTCAGTTGTAAAACTTCTGAAAGAACCACCATAGCGACGAAGTGGGTATTCACCCACGAAAGCTCATGCCCCAATACGTCTGTTAGTCTATAAGGTGCCACAGGACTCCCTGCTGCTTTTCCATTCCCTACGTGTTTGCAACTCTGAGGTTCTATTGTATTACAACTCCAGGAACAATGAAACCACCACACAGGATTTAACTAATTGGTCCATCTGATCCAATCTCTCCTGTCTGACAGTGGTCAACATAAAATTCTTCAAAAAGCACAAGCTTTCCCCCACAAAAAAATTATTCACAAACATGCCCACAGTTAAAATTTCTTCCAGCCCAAGGCACTGGTTGCCTTATGTCATGAAGCATATGGGTTTATATATCCCTTAAAATGTTTATCCTGTATAACTGAGGATATTCTTGTTATTCAGGTTATCTAAACCTTGCTTAAATCTTATTAAGTTCCTTGCCTCAATAATATTGTAGCAGGGAGTTTCACAAATTACTGATAGTAAAAGAAAATAATTTTATACAAACTTTAAATTTGTTGCCTTTCAATTTCAATGGCTGTGTCTTTGTTCTTGTACCACTAAGGAGGATAAAATAAGTGTACCTGATTTACCTTTTTCGTACCATTCATTGTTCTATAAAATTGTATCATGCCCACTATAAGAGAAAATCTTCTCAAAAATTTGTATGCCAAGTAGAGCTGTCAAGTGATTAAAAAATTAATTGCAATTAATCACACTGTTAATAATAGAACACCATTTATTTAAACATTTTTGGATGTTTTCTACATTTTCAAATATAATGATTTCAATTATAACAGAACACAAAGTGTACAGTGCTCATTTTATATTTAATATTTGCACTGTAAAAAAGTATTTTTCAGTTCCCCTACTACATGTAATGTAGTGCAATCCTCTTTATCATGAACGCTGAACTTACAAATGTAGAATTATGTACAATAAAAATCTGCATTCAAAAATAAAACGTAAAACTTTAGAGCCTACAAGTCCTTGTTCAGCCAATCGCTCAGACATATTTATTTACTTTTGCAGAAGATAATGCTGCCTACTTCTTGTTTACAATGTCACCTGAAAGTGAGAACAGGCGTTTGCATGGCACTGTTGTAGCCAGCATTGCAAGATATTTACAGGCCAGATGCGCTAAAGATTCATGTCCCTTCATGCTTCAACCATCATTCCAGAGGACATGCGTCCATGCTGATGACGTGTTCTGCTCACTAACAGTCCAAAACAGTGTGGACCAACACATGTTCATTTTCATCATCTGAGTCAGATGCCACCAGCAGAAAGGTGATTTTCTTTTTTTTGATGGTTTGGGTTCCGTAGTTTCCACATCAGAGTGTTGCTCTTTTAAGACGTCTAAAAAGCATGCTCCACGCCTGATCCTTCTCAAATTTTGGAAGACACTTCAGATTCTTAAATTTTGGGTCGAGTGCTGTAGCTATCTTTAGAAATTTCACACTGGTATCTTCTTTGCATTACCAAATTTGCAGTGAAAGTGTTATTAAAACAAATCTGTGCTGAGTCATCATTTGAGACTGCTATAACATGAAATATATGGCAGAATGCAGGTTAAACGGAACAGGAGACATAGAATTCTCCCCCAAGGAGTTCAGTCACTGATTTAATTAATGCTAAAAAAAAACCCAGCATCATCAGCATGGAAACATATCCTCTGGAACAATGGCTGAAACATGAAGAAGCATATGAATCTTTAGTGCATATGGCATGTCATATTGCAATGCCAGCTACAACAGCACTATGTGAACGGCTGTTCTCACTTTCAGGTGACATTGTAAACAAGAAGTTGGCAGCATTAGCTCCCATAAATGTAAACCAACTTGTTTCTCTTAGTGATTGGCTGAACAAGAAGTAGGACTGAGTGGACTTATAGGCTGTAAAGTTTTACATTGTTTTGATTGAGTGCAGTTATATAAAAAATAAACCACTACATTTGTAAGTTGCACTTTTATGATAAAGAGATTGCACTACAGTATTTGTATGCGGTGAATTGAAAAAAAATTTTTTATCATTCTTGCAGTGCAAATATTTGTAATAAAAATATAAAAAGTGAGCACTGTATACTTTGTATTCTGCAGTGTAATTGAAACAGATATATTTGAAAATGAAGAAAAACATCCAAAAATATTTAATAAATTTCAATTTGTATTCTATTCTTTAACAGTGCAATTAATCGCAATTAATTTTTTTGAGTTAATCTTGTAAGTTAACTGCAATTAATCAACAGCCCTAATGCCAAGTAATTGCCAGATAAAGTGACAAAACCACAAACTGACACCCTGTACCATAGGCATACTATGTATGTGTCTAAATCATCCCATGTGGGCACATATATAACACGGCAGTTGCCTGTCTCAGATGGACCTACTAAGCACTATGTAACTCATTTTTATGTATTATATTCTGTACACTTAAAACTCAGTTTAAAAGGAATTAAACTTCAAGTGTAACATCACCCTGCCCTACTCCCTAACATGAACCCTAAAAAGGTATAAAATTATGGGACAATCTTCACCATACTCTAATGCTCATGCAAACTATTTCCACTTAGAGTAGCAGACTCACATCACAGGGAACTTTCTTCTGCCTCCAACCGATAAATAAACACAACATACATCAAACTAATTTCCTCTCACAATAAAATACAAAACCTTATTTACAATCTTATGCTAGCCCCATAATCACATAACACACCACACATTTTAACCTGTACACACCAACTGAGTATTTGCTGATATCAAGGTCATAATTAAAGTGTTATATTATTCTGTGATGGAAATCAATATATTGTGTATACTGTTTCCTTATCAATCTAATGTCTTTAGGGAAGAGGCCATCTTTTTGTTCTGTGTTTGTACCATGCCGAGTACCAGGGGTCCTGGTCGATGACTAATATCCAGAGATATATAGATACACATTATAATGTAATGTGCAAAAATATATTTTTCATTTTTAGCTGACTCTGTATCTTTCATCTCAACTTTTGCTCTAACAAGTTATTTAAGAATACATTTATCCCAATTCAATTACTGCACATCGTCCAACCAGCACAATGAACAAAATGAGAACAGCATATGATCATGTAATTAAAGATCATAATGCATCCTCACAGGGAGAAGTGTTAAGATTGTACATGGACTTACAGCTTTGCCATTTCTTGACTTCTGAATGCTTCACTTTACAAAGTTCTCAATGTAACTTTTTTATATGGCAGAGAATAAAGCTAACTTTACTAAATATCAAACACAGCAGGCCACTTATTACACACTGCCTCATTCAGTGCTCATTATGTCAAGCTTTATTCAGAAGTTAGAAAGCAAAAATCCTTAACCTTAATTTTGTCCCCTAAAACAATAAAAATAAAATTAAAAAACCCCTGCCCCCTTGTGTGTACACACAGATAGGTACTCCTGTAACTGAATACTGTGAAAAGTATCTAGTAAACTATGCTTCAAACAACCTAGTAGATAAAACACAGAATAATAGGAAAGACTGGCTGACACAGTACATCTGATCGTGAAATTAAATTAGCTTTATATATAACTGCACCATTCTCTGAACTGAACCAAAGGAAGGCTGTGTTGGTTGTCCAAGTGCAGCTACGTTACCATTATCCTTATATAAGAAACAGTACCTGATGATGCAATGAAAGATTGTATCATAATGCACACATACAAGAGAGCAGTTAAGGTTGTGCATGCAACCTTAATTTTTACATGTCCTAATCTGAATGTTTATTAATCTTAACTATAATGGGGCTACTGCTTCCCTATGATCTATGTAACCTGAATATTACATGGTTCTTTGGTGCACATCCTACATTTAGTACTCATTTCCTCATTTCTTTGTGCCTCAAACAACCTCCTTTCCTCATTCAAATCCCTGCTTGAAAGCACATTTCACCCTGTCATTCTAGTGATAACTCACCAAATACAAGTTAACGAAAAACAAATCTGCAGGACTTCAAGAATGAACAACCACCCAATATATTTGTATGTCTGAACTGCACATTCTGTGTCTTATAAGACTATAAACTTCTGTGGGGCAGAGTTTGTTTGTACTGTAATGCTCAGTAACTACATAATTTGGGAAGTTCCTGTTCAGAAGGTAACCATATTCAAGGCTATCAAAAACTATAGGAGGCAGAATTCTACTGAATTAAGCAAAAAATCAAGGAGGCCTGTGTTCTAGTTCCAGGTCTGCAACGGATTTACTCTGATCTTGAGCAAGTCATTTTCCCTCTCTCTCAGCCCCCTAATCTATAACATGAGATAATATTTAGCTGTCTACTTCCCTCACAGAATAAAATAATGGGCCATATTCTCAAGTGATGAAAATCAGATTAACTCAATTGATCTGAACGGAGCTAAGCATATTTACATCAGCTGTCACTCTAACCCAAACTTTGTAAAGTCTTTTGAATACATATATTATTATGAGCAACTCTGGATGTGTTATTAGTCAACAAGGAACATACTAAATTTTTATTATACTGTACTGTGCTCTCTGTCCTCTCCCTCCCACCCCTACGCTCTGACTAGTTATTGCTCTCAAAATTACCAGACTCCATATGCCCACAAGCATACTTACCCATCTCAATTTGGGCCTTCCCTCTACCCCCCTACTACTATTCCTCCCTGGAAGGACTTTAAGGAAGGTTTAGCTCTCTCCTCCCTCTATACAAGTAATTCATCCTTTTAATGTAGTATCTGGGATTAGATGGAGAAGGCATAAAAAGCTGGGGTGGCCATGTTATAACCTTAGTCCCAGATTTGGACCTTAGCGTCCAAAATATGGGGGTTAGCATGAAAACCTCCAAGCTTAGCCACCAGCCTGGACCTGGTACCTGCTGCCACCACCCAAAAAATTAGAGTGTTTTGGGGCACTCTGGTCCCTCTGAAAAACCTTCCCTGGGGACCCCAAGACCCCAATCCCTTGAGTCTCACAACAAAGGGAAATAATCCTTTTTCCCTTCCCCCCTCCAGGTGCTCTGTGAAACTACACAGAGAGACTCCCCCTCTCTGTTCCCAATCCTGAAAACAAAAAGTACTTTCCTATTCCCCCAGAGGGAATGCAAAATCAGGCTAGCAATCCAACACACAGATCTCCCCTTGATTTCTTCCTCCCACCAATTCCCTGGTGAGTAAAGAAAAACTCCAACAGGTCTTAAAAGAAAGCTTTATATAAAAAGAAAGAAAAATACATCCAAATGTCTCTCTGTATTAAGATGATACAATACAGGGTCGATTACTTAAAAGAATATTGAATAAACAGCCTTATTCAAAAAGAATACAAATCAAAGCACTCCAGCACTTATATTCATGCAAATACCAAAGAAAAGAAACCATAGAACTTACTATCTGATCTCTTTGTCCTTACACTTAGAAACAGAAGACTAGAAAGTAGAAAGTACTTCTCCAAAGCTCAGAGAAAGCAGGCAGACTCACAAAAGACTTAGACACTCAATTCCCTCCACCCAAAGTTGAAAAAATCCGGTTTCCTGATTGGTCCTCTGGTCAGGTGCTTCAGGTGAAAGAGACATTAACCCTTAGCTATCTGTTTATGACACGCCCCCCAAATTGCAGACAGTGGGGAAGCTCACTGGCGACGATTTCCTTCTAGAACTTTAAAATAAACAGATTACTACAACACATGCACCTTTACATATACTACTAAGTATATAACTAACAGACTTCTACATTTTAAGAACACTTTTTAACTACTGAATTATGGGAAACTCTTACGGGAGAGTGCATCAGCAACTTTATTAGAAGCTCCTGTGATGTGTTGAATTTCAAAATCAAAATCTTGGAGAGCTAAACTTTAACGAAGAAGTTTCTTGTTGTTCCCCTTGGCAGTATGAAGCCACTTTAGTGCAGCATGGTCAGTTTGTAGTTGGAACCGCCGTCCCCAAACATATGGGCGTAGCTTTTCCAGGGCGTACACAATGGCATAGCATTCCTTTTCACTGACTGACCAGTGACTTTCCCTTTCAGACAGTTTCTTGCTGAGAAACACGACAGGATGGAAGTTGTGATCTGTTGCTTCCTGCATGAGCACTGCTCCTATACCACGCTCAGATGCATCTGTGGTTACTATGAATGGTTTGTTAAAATCCGGGGCCCTGAGCACAGGGTCAGACATGAGCGTTGCCTTAAGTTGGGTAAAGGCCTTTTGACACTCATCAGTCCACTTAACGGCATTTGGCTGGGTCTTTTTGGTCAGGTCGGTCAATGGGGCAGCGATTTGGCTGTAGTGTGGTACCAATCGCGTGTAGTATCCGGCCAAGCCTAAGAAGGATTGGACCTGCTTCTTTGACTTTGGGACAGGCCACTTTTGGATAGCATCCACCTTGGCCTGTAGGGGGTTTATGGTTCCTCGACCCACCTGGTGCCCCAGGTAAGTCACTCTGTTTTGGCCTATTTGACACTTTTTGGCCTTAACAGTTAGTCCGGCCTGCCTGATGCGCTCAAAGACCTTTTCCAGGTGTAGTAGGTGTTCGGGCCAGGAGTCTGAAAAAATGGCCACATCATCGAGGTAGGCAACTGCAAATTTTTCCAGTTCAGCTAGCAGACCATCTACCAGCCTCTGGAAGGTGGCGGGTGCATTTCGAAGGCCGAAAGGAAGGACATTGAATTCATACACCCCCGCATGGGTGACGAATGCTGACCTCTGCTTGGCAGGTTCATCTAGCGGTACTTGCCAGTACCCCTTGGTTAAGTCTATTGTAGAGATGAACTGGGCACGTCCCAACTTCTCCAATAGCTCATCGGTACGTGGCATTGGATAGTTGTCCGGACGAGTTACAGCCGGAGTTCTGAGAGTAGCAACTAGCCAGCAGGAGGGATTTAAATAGAGTAGAACGAATCTCAGAGTTACGAACACCAGAGTTAAAAACTGATAGGCCAACCACACATCTCATTTGGAACCAGAAGTATGTAATCAGGCAGCAGAGACCAGAAAATAAAATAAATAAATAAGCAAATACTGTGTAATATTGTGTTAAATGTAAACTACTAAAAAAATAAAGGGAAAGTTTTTTAAAAATTGAGAAAGTAAGGAAACTATTTTGGTGCTTGCCTCGTTTAAATTAAGATGGTTAAAAGCAGCATTTTTCTTCTGCATACTAAAGTTTTAAAGCTGTATTAAGTCAATGTTCAGTTGTAAAATTTCTTGAAGAACAACCATAATGTTTTGTTCAGAGTTACAAACATTTCAGAGCTACAAACAACCTCCATTCCCAAGCTGTTCATAATGGAGGTTCTACTGTAACTGTACAGTTACTAATGCAAATTTTTTTTCTGATGGCCATTATTAGCCAATATGAGCAGTGAAATTTGCAAACATTATAAAACATGTAATGGGAACACTTATTCCAATCAGATTATAAGAAATTGTATAAGTGTACAATTTTAGTTTGTGTACAGTGAAATTAAATGGAATTCACAGCCAGCGTGCAAGACTGCTGTACAACTGAGGTAGATATGGACATTTTTAGTGTTTGTTATTCATATAGCAAAAGTGTCCAAAATGCCACTTTCCAGTTCTGCAATTCCCTGCTCTCTGATTATTATAGATAATTTATTTGAACAGTCACTGTATGGTCATTTACCAATAAAATTATCATGCACACCACTCTGTTCTGAATGGCTATTATAATCTCGTTGTATAGATTAACATTTGAGTGCATCAGTCAAAGTTCTGTACTACCAACAAAGTCGCAGGAAGCAGAAAAATTCCACGTTTTACACGAAAAAAGAAAAAACTAGGAAAAAGTTTAGAAGTGGAATTGGTCCATTTAAAAATGATGTTTATAAACAAAAAAAACCACACTACAAACCATTGAAATATTTCATTCCCTTCTTTCACCTCTTTCTTTGCATCTTTCACTGCCTACAGTTCAAGACTTCTCTCTGACATTGTTTATACTGGAAGAATACCAACCCCTCACAATTCAGACTGATCATTACATGGTAGGGAAAAAGTCACATAGGGGACTGGAAACTGCTGTGAAAAAGTCCCACAAAGAAAGCAAGGGCAAGCTCCCTTCCCACAATATAATAAGTTTTAGTCCCCTAAAAAGTGACATAGTTCTTACTGTCCACTGTTCCTAGAAGCCCAACGAGACAGGAAGGGGCAACAGTGCAAAGGAAGTAAACACAAAAGTTAATAATGGTACTGTGAGTGTTTTTTTTTTAATGGAATACTTAACCTTGTTAGAGAGGTGAGGGAAAGACAGCAAAGTGTATGGAGAACATCCATCTTCCATCCCTAACCTCTCCTGACCTTTGGTCCATCCCTTCCATAGCCACAGAGATGGATCCCTGAGGACTAACTTCTGCCGGGCCTGGGTGAAGACAGACAATGAAGTGCTATCTATCCAACTGACCTCGTTATCTCTAGCTTGCTTGCTAGCATATATATACCTGCCCCTGGATATTTCCACCACATGCATCTGAAGAAGTGGGTATTCACCCACGAATGCTCATGATCCAAAACGTCTGTTAGTCTATAAGGTGCCACAGGATTCTTTGCTGCTATCCAACAACATCTTCTATGGCCATAAGCAGAGATCTGACAGATTTTCATCCCTTTGCTCACGCAAGGGACCGCATGAACCTCAATTCTTAAAAACAATGAGACCAAAGTTATGTAGCACGCTGAAGTCACTAATTATGCCAGCGGTATATTTGGCTTACTGTAAACAAAATAGAACATTTATTTTTGGGACAAAAACCCTGATGACCTGCAGTGAGGAGAATAGGTAAAGGATTACCAAAAAAAAAAAAAAAAAAAAAAAAAAAAAAAGGAAGGAAGAAGGGAAATTACAGGAGTTAAGAAGCTGTGAAAAGAAAGGTAGAAAAGGGTCTTTTTTTAATTTAAAAAATTTTCCTTTCAGCAGTTTGACAGCAACTTTAGTTTGTGTTTAAACAGTTTTTTCTCTTCATTTACAATTTCAATATTTAATTTAAAATGTCAGTATAACAACTTCTTATTAACACAGTAATAGTCTTATCATGAGCTAATCAACTCTTGAGGCCAAGAGGATACTGTTATTAACCCCTAAACAGGAACCACCTTCAATTTAACATTTAAAGTAACTGTCCAACATGTTTATGATTTGATTGGCTAAAACAACTGTATTTCAGTATAATAATTACAGTACTTAAATTTTTTTTTAAAGCAACTGATCCAATGGTCTTTTTCTACAAATTTTCTACATCAACAATCAGGCATCCATGAACAGCATCCGTAACAATTCAGCAAAAACTTCTCAAATTTCAAGCTATGGCAAAATTGTTATATAAACAATGAGAAACATTTGAAGCAGGGGAAGTAGTTTTGTTTAATTTGAGTTTGAAGCAATCTGGTAAAACATGGCAATCAGCAGCCCTTAAAAGTGAAATCTTAAGCTCTGATCCTGCAATGAGTTCCCCTGCTCTAGGACTCTACTCAAAGGAAGTCAACAGGGCTCCGTGGGATACAAATTTCCATCTACATAGAATTCACTTCAGGACTCAAGCTCTAGTGACCCAAAGGACAAGTACTGAATGGACAGAAGTAGTTCATTATTCCAACTCATGTCAGCCTTAAACTGAAGACATCCTCTCTATGGGATAAGGGGGGAGTTCTGTTTGCCAGATCCTTTCATTTTTGGTGTCTCTGAAGAGAATGCCAACAAGAGGGCCAATTAATACCAAATATGATGGTGAATTTGTAAGAGAAAAATAGACGTCTATAGGAACAGGATTGGTATCACCATCTCAATTCAGAGACCACACAGAGTATGTCTACACTACGGGATTATTCCGATTTTACATGAACCGGTTTTGTAAAACAGATTGCATAAAGTCGTGCGCATGCGGCCACACTAAGCACATTAATTTGGTGGTGTGCGTACATGGTCCGAGGCTAGCGTCGATTTCTGGAGCATTGCACTGTGGGTAGCTATCCCGTAGCTATCCCACAGTCCCCGCAGTCTCCCCCACCCACTGGAATTCTGGGTTGAGACCCCAATGCATGATGGTGCAAAAACAGTGTCACGCGTGATTCTGGGTAAATGTCGTCAGTCATTCCTCCGTGAAAGCAATCATTTTGCGCCCTTTTTCCCTGGATTGCCCTGGGAGACGCCATAGCACGGCAACCATGGAGCCCGTTCAGCTTTTTTTTTTTTTACTGTCACCGTATGTCTACTGGATGTTGCTAACAGACGCGGTACTGCAGCGCAACACAGCAGCATTCGTTTGCCTTTGCAAGAAAGCAGAGATGGTTATCAGTTGTTCTGTACCGTCTGCCATGCCATTGTAAATTGGCGATGAGATGACGGTTATCAGTCATTCTGTACCGTCTGCTGCTGTCATGGGTGCTCCTGGCTGATGTCGGCCGGGGGCGCAAAGACAAAAATGGGAATGGCTCCCTGAGTCAATCTCTCCTTTATGGTATCTAAAAATAGAGAGTCAGTCTTGCCTAGAATATGGTGCAAGTGAACTACAGAACCAGTGTACCAGAGAACCAGAGAGCACAGCCGCTAAGTGTCAGATCCCGCAGAAATAATGAGCTACATGCCATTTTAGGGGTGCCCCTGCAACAACCCCACCCGTTGCTTCCCTGCTCCCTCAACCCTCCTGGGCTACCGTTGCAGTGTCCCCCCATTTGTGGGATGAAGTAATAAAGAATGCAGGAATAAGAAACACTGACTTGTTAGTGAGATAAAATGAGGGGGAGGAAGCCTCCAGCTGCTATAATAGTCCAGGCAGGACATTAAACGGTGGCGGGGAGAGGAGCCCAGTATCCCGCTGCTATGATAGTCCAGGCAGTACAGAATCTTTTCTTTACACATGAAAGGGAGGGGGTTGATGGACCTCAGCCCCCAGTTGCTATGATGAAGACAGTTACCAGCCATTCTGTACCATCTACTGGGAATGACCAGGAGCCATCCCTATTTTTACCCAGGCGCCCCCGGCCAACCTCACCTGAGGCCAGCCAGGAGCACTCACGGGCTGAAGATGATGATGGATAGCAGTCATATTGTACTATCTGCCACCGGGGAGAGGAGGGGAGGGGAGAGGATACTGCTGTTCACTGTCGCAGCATCGCGTCTACCAGCAGCATGCAGTAGACATAGGGTGACATTGAAAAAAGTCAAGAAATGATTTTTTCCCCTTTTCTTTCATGGGGGGGGGGAGAAGGGGAGTAAATTAACGAGCTATACCTTGAACCACCCCGGACAATGTGTTTGACCCTACAGGCATTGGGAGCTCAGCCAAGAATGCAAATACTTTTCAGAGACTGCTGGAGCTGGAGTCCTCAGTACCCACTCCCTGCCTCCATGAGCGCCCATTTGATTCTTTGGCTTTCCGTTACACTTCTCACGCAGCACTGTGCTGTGGACTCTGTATCATAGTCTGGAGATTTTTTTCAAATGCTTTGGCATTTCATCTTCTGTAACGGAGCTCTGATAGAACAGATTTGTCTCCCCATACAGCAGTCAGATCCAGTATCTCCCGCATGGTCCATGCCAGAGCTCTTTTTGGATTTGGGACTGCATCGCCACCTTTGCTGATCAGAGCTCCATGCTGGGCAAACAGGAAATGAAATTCAACAGTTCGCAGGGCTTTTCCTGTCTATCTGGTCACTGCATCCAAGTTCAGATTGCTGTCCAGAGTGGTCACAATGGTGCACTGTGGGATACCGCCCAGAGGCCAATACCGTCGATTTGCAGCCACACTAACCCTAATCCGATACAGTAATACCGATTTCAGCGCTACTCCTCTCATCGGAGAGGAGTACAGAAACCAGTTTAAAGAGCCCTTTATATCGATATAGAGGGCCTCACTGTGTGGACGGGTGCAACGTTAAACCAGTTTAACGCTGCTAAAATTGGTTTAAATGCGTAGTGTAGGCCAGGCCACAGTTGTGAAATTGTAAGAAATTTTGTTTATTATGAACTTAAACTGGATTCAAGCCAGTTTAAGGCTTCATATCTCACTATCAGTCCCTTGAGCCCTCCAGGTTCCTTTTTTTTAAAGTTATAGAAAGATATGTTTACACTGCTGTTAAAAATTGACCCCTTATTCAAAGTTAAGGTTGAGTATTTGTATTTAAACCATTCTGTTGTACCAGCAAGAGAGGTTAGAGACTATAATCAATGCTATAGCTTAGTCACAACAGTGATTAATTTCTGGCTACTTCTTTGGTCAATTAAAGCAAAAAACTCTTTAATATCATCTAGTTCTTATACAGTGCTTTTTGTCAGTAGATCTCAAAGTGCTTTCCAAACAAGGTTAGTATCATTATCCTAGTTTTACAGATGGGGAAACAAACACAGTGAGATTAAGTGACTTAACTAAGGCCCCCCAACAGGCCAATGGCAGAGACAGGAACAGAACCCAGGCCTCCTGAGTCCCAACCCAGTGATCCATCCATTAGACCACGCTATCTAGTGAAGTTTCATTCTTACCCTTATGCACTAGGTCCAATTATGTTTTTGTGAACAGCGTGAAAACCTGACCCCATTGAAGTCAATGGCATTGACTTCAGTGGGGCCAGGATTTCACTCCAAGTCATGACACATTTATCCAACCCTGTTACAAGACAGGATAGACTTACAGACTAGCTTTTTTCACAATACAACTATGTATCATGTATGTCTGTACATCCACATTTATCGCACTCTCTAACAGTATATTTATCAGTGCATTCTGGGTAAATAGGGCAACTATCACATACTACCTAAGCAGGGCTAGAGTCTTTGGAATACACGCACATAGAGCAGCACCAGTAATATGTTTGGCAATGACCTCTGAGATGTCCTACCATACAAAGAGCTAGGAAAGAGGTCCAGCCTACCCAGATACATAGGAACAATTAGGGTTTTCACCCTCACAGCACAATAATGGTCATCTTCCTGTAACCAGGTCATTACAGAGCACGCTTCTGGCAAGGGTGATGTATGGTTAGCTGACATAGTTACTAACAGTGTATTAACTATGTTGTGTGTGGATATAGAACGTATTTAGAGAAAGCTATGACTAACTAGTTGCAACTCATTATGTCTACATACAAGACATTATTTAAACAAGTTTCTATATCTATTTCCTTTTTTGTAGATGAGTTTTAAAGATAACCACCAGAAATAAAATGCTTAATATACACAATACACCAGCTCTGAAAAAAACTTCATGCCTCAAAAGGAGCTAATTACCATCTAAATCTTTAAAATATTTTGAAATGCATATAATGGGTAGAAGAGAGTTACTATTTTGATAGCTGTTTTGCAAATATATATTCAAACAATGTGTATTCCAGATAAAATTCCCTCTCAGATCTTCATAGCAGAGCTCCAACATTCCACACATGTATAAGGAGAGCATACGGACAACTAGATTTGATCAGTGAATCAGAGAAAACATTTTTACCATAAGGACCTGTATTCAAACTAATTACTGCATATGCCCAGAAGCCACTTTCCAAGATTAAACACCTAAGGCCCTCATCCAGCAAAAACGTGCACATGCTGAAGTTTAAGTATGCGAGTTTTCTTACTGATTTCAATAGGACTATTCACATGTTTAAGTACATATATAAGGTTTCGGAGGATTGGGGCTGTCATAACTATGAAGGGAAGGGTAACAGCCCTCCTGTATACAATACTATAAAATCCCTCCTGGCCAGAGACACCAAAATCCTTTTACCTGTAAAGGATACTTTCAAATCTTGGTGGAGGGAAGGCTTGTATTTGTGTGCTCTTTGTTTTGGGGGTTGTTCGCTCTTGGGACTAAGAGGGACTAGACATCAATCCACGCTCTGCAATCTTCTGAACCAGTCTCTCATATTTTAAACTTGTAAGTAACAGCCAGGTAAGGCGCATTAGGTTTATCTTTGTTTTCTCAACTTGTAAGTGTTCCTTTTTGCTGAGAGGATTTTACATCTATTTGCTGTAACTTTGAAACTAAGGCTAGAGGGGGTTCCTCTGGGCTCTCTGAATCTGATTACTCTGTAACGTTATTTTCCATCTTGATTTTATAGAGATGATTTTTACCTGTCCGTCTTTAATTAAAACCCTTCTTTTTAAGAACCTGATTGATTTTTCCTTGTTTTAAGATCCAAGGGTTTGGACAGGTGGTCACCAGGGAACTGTTGGATGAGTCTCTCAAGGTTACCCAGGGAAAGGTTATAGTACTTGGGAGGGAGATAGAGGTAGACAGAGTTTCCCAAATAACTCTTAAATAATTTGGGTGGTGGCAGCAAAACCAGATCTAAGCTGGTAATTAAGCTTAAAGGTTCTCACGCAGGTCCCCACATCTGTACCCTAAAGTTCAGAGTGGGGAAGGAACCATGACAGGGGCCTTAAATATTTTAACTTATTTCTTCAACCACTGATTTCAGATTTTTTCCTCTTGCATAACTTCACAACTGCTTTGACTTTTAAAATAAACCACTAAGAACAAATTATATAACAAAAAGGTGTTCTCTCTAAATACTTGTACAACTAAAGAGTTAAAACAGTTTGTTTACTTAAAGCAAAAATTTAGACACCAATTAATTTCTGTCTCAAATTTGGTGAGCAAGACCTTGGACAAGGAACAAATTTATATCATTCATTAACAAACTGAACCAAATTCATCTCTGGTTTAACTCCACTGAAGCCTATCAAAGTATGCAAGAGATTAAATTGGCCCAATATATTTGTAAGAGTTAAAATTAATTAATTGATTCTGCAGTCCTTACTCAGGCAAGACTTCCACTGATTTCAATGGGAACTCTCCATATGTTAGGAATGAAGAGCAATGCTCAAAGACACTTGAAATCAAAATATCTGAACATAATTTAATCCTTGTCTTACCTGCCAAAAACCTGAATTCAGGGTTCTGTGTTTCCCTGGTAACAGCTAATGACATCACTAACCCCTAAAGCAGTGAAAGGAAAGCACTTTTCTGCTCTGTTTTAGAGGTTAGTTATGGTATCACTGGACCTCAATAAACACAGAACACTGAAGTCATATCTTGGCAGGCAAAAAGCCTTTCAATTCACCTTAAACTATAGCAGTACAAGCCACACAGCTACAATGCTTTAATTTAGAAGGAGGAAATAATATTGGTAGCAGATGAGTAAAGACTTTTGGTGCCAAATGTTACACATCCATTACATTAGAATTACTCTGAAACATGTGAAAAAACTATCAAGAATCACAATTAGTATCCTTTACAATCACAAATCAAGTAGTATATTAGTGCACTTAATTATATAAAATTCTTCTGCATGCAGAAAAAAGTCTTCTAACAACTACCGTTCTCTAAACAAACTACTCAACTGGAGGTTACAAGAAACTTGTAAATAAAGAATATTTCTACTGCATAATAGGAACACCAAGGATTTCCAAACTGCTCAACTAAGGGCCACTTAAGCAGCTTGCTGGGAGCCTGAGGACCATATCTAGTTTACATAAAGTATAGCTGTGTTCACAAGCCATTATCATGAATATGAAAGTTTGGCTCATGAAAACTACAGATCCCAGCATGCAATGGTTCATCTTTATCTAGCAGACTGCTAAAATAAAAATAAAGCTCTGTATACTGAGACCTGTAGCCTCCATGATAAGCCCTATTCTTAGTTAAGATGAGGCCAGATGTAGGCTATAATACACATCTCCAGGGGCCATATTTTGACCATCTCATTTTACAATATCACATATACATATCACACAGAGATCCCGAAGTACATTATACCAAAGTCAACATTATTCATTATATTAATAAAATTTAAGATGAACACATTTCAACATCATCATCACTAAACTCACCAATAACTAAAAAAAAGCAGCAATTGTCTAGATTAAAATCTATAGAAAAGGCTTTGGCTTGCATACATTATTTTTTTAAACAACTCAGATTTTCATCAGGACTGTTACATTCAACAACACCACCTGTGATTTTCACTGGGAAAAGTATTTTTGTGATAGGAGTATTTCCCTTGCCTACTACTTATTATTTGGAAATATATTACTCTTTCTCAAATCACCAAAATGCACTGAAACAGCAGCTTGCCCTTTCTCTAGAAAGGGAGTTGAGCTTAGCTGAAAATTAAATGGCTGTATTTCAGTATAGGCCTCTGAAAACATACACCGTATTCTAGTTCAATAGAGGGAAAGGCAGCTCCCCCTACCAGCCTGTTCTAAGAAGGATTCATCATAGAAGGAAAATCATACTGTGTTCCAAACCCAGAAGTCGTCATTTTGAGCTCTGAATTAAGATATATATATTCCCTGCAAAACCAGTGAAAAATGCAAGTACAGTCTGTATTAAGAGGCATAGCACAGTTCCTGCATTTCCAGGCAGTCAGGCATCATCAGCACCTCCACAAACATGCAGCAGAAAAAGGGCCAAGAAATTCTGGAACATGAGAGAGACAGGCAACGGCACACTGCAACAAACGGACTTGCAATGCTGCTGAAGTCACCTGAAAGACATTCTACTGAACTTCCCCACACAGGCGACAGGCTACAAAAGCAACTAAAGGCTTCATTAATCCAGCAATAATACTGTCCATAAGGCCAAAGACAGCTGTTGCCATGGTTACTATCAGCCAGTTTATTAGAAAATATTAGTTATTACTTAGAAGTTTTCATTAAAATTTTAAAGCTCTGATAATTAATTGACTAAAGAAATCAACTACTATTTTGCTTGCATTTATACTACTTTAGAGCTGCACATGGTTAACAATACTTGTACCCCAGCGGGAAGTGGGGGAGGAATCAATTCCTTTCAGGACTTGAAGGGAAGAAGGAACAGCAGAGAGTTTGTATTCTGTATGCAGCCAAAATAATAAGACAAAACCCATCTTTTAGCTCTTGTGTTCGAGTTCTCTTTCACAGCCCTACAGAGTCCAAATATAGATTAGCTCATCATAGCCCTAGTCTCCAACCTGTTAGACCCTATCCTCTTCCTCACTCTATTTTAACCATTCAGCCATTTGATAGTCCCTCATGAAAGTTTTCAGAGTACATTCCTAATTACATGATAAGGAGAACAGCGTAAGAAGAGCTCTTTCTCACTAAAAGAAGTTGGTCCAATAAAAGATATTACCTCACTCACCCTGTCCTTCATTTAAGGCACATTCAATGCCATTTTTATAGTGAATGAATTTGGTAAGGTGGCCTTTTATCCCTAAAGCACAGTAGAGTGGAAATGTAAAATTATTCAGGAAAAAATGCTATTTTAAGAAATAATAATTTAAAATAAAACGTATGCCTATAATAAACTCACAAACAGAAATACACTCCTGACACATGATTTTTTTTTAAGAAAGCATCTACGTAAGATGCTTGAGAGAGAGTTAATTTTTAAGTTACATGATCCAGTTTGAGAAACACAGCCTCCACATATTACCTCTGACTAAAGAGTGGGTGTTTGCAATAGCAGATGAAAAAAAAAAAAAGGGAAAGAAAGAGAGAGAGAGAGTCTGAATGCAGAGAGGGTCTGGAATAGGTCAAGACATCAGGGTGTGGAGCTTCTAGGCAGAGATTACTTAGTGACTCCTGTAGAGATTATAAACTCTGCAAGGGACCCTGTGCTGGTTTGCATTAATATTAACAAATACAGAGACCAATACATCTTTGCTTTTGAAGCTTATAATGAACCATGTGTCACAGAACCATTTTTAATAAAAACTTTATTTAAAAACTTGCAGAAATTTCAAGACTAAAAATGTTGTTAAAGCTTTAAGTATAACAATTTAAGGGGGAATATAAAGGGACCTAAAAGAGCTTTATATAGTTTTAAAACAATTTGAAGGCCATGAAATTCTAGAGTTGAGATAAATTCAACTCAAACTGTAGTCAATTTTAAAAACAAATAAATTAGTAGTTGATTCAGCTCTCACGTCCCAAGTCTCCTTGCCAATTATTGTTGTAGTACTAACATATTCAGTATTTTAAGATATTTTTCTCTCCATTGCTGCTGTGTCAAAAACTCACACAGACAAAAGGTGAAACTAAATACACAAAGTGTTGTCAAATGTACAAAGAATAAAATAGTTATAATAATCTGTTACAAGTAACAATAGTATGTAACAAGAATCATATAGAAGAGACTTTTAAATTGGTGGAGTCCTTATAACATGACAAAATAAAAAGATTGGGAAAATAAAGAAATGTAAAAGTACTCCTAATACCCTCCATCCAAAATTAAGCCCACTTTCTACAGGCACAATCTGCACCTTCATAACTGACACGAGCCAAACCCCTCCTCAACCCCAGACCAAACTTGACATATTAATCTTTTCACCACCTATTACATGCATGACATGTACAAAAACTATCTTCAAGTCCACCTTCTATTAACAAGTATTAACAAGACAGGACACAAATGTCTTGACTGTTGCAATCAATACACACAAAAACTTGTACCATATTTGTTCCGCTTTCTCGATATATGGTTTGATCCCACAAACTTTTGTGTGAGTAGAATGTATCAGCAAAAACCCTGAGCCTAGGTTTCTGGCACAAGTAACTTGGTGGGGCATTCAGAACATGCACAGGGGCAGGAATCTTCCCTCCAGACCTTAGGTGGCAGAACTAGCCTCAGTAGATTCTTACACTGCCCCATGTGGGGGTAGGGGAAGACAAAATGCATATAATGATGGATCTTCTTGCATTTTCCCTCTTATATCAGGGCCTCTCCTCCTGCACAGTCAGGCCCACAGAAAGGCCCTCTGCACAGTGGAACTGCACCAGCTCCCTCTTCTTGGGTGACTCCACACCTATACAAGAGTCTAGATATTCCCCATTTCAGTGGGACTATTTGTACAAGTAACGGTTTGTGTAGTAAAACCCCCCCTCCCTCACGCCTAGCACAGAAAAATTTCAAAACAAGATTGGAAGGGACCACAGGAGGTCATCTAGTCCAAGTCCCTGCTCAAAGCAGGACCAATCCCCAGACAGATTTTTTGCCCCAGATCCCTAAATGGCCCCCCCAAGGACTGAACTCACAACCCTGGGTTTAGCAGACTAATGCTCAAACCACTAAGCTATCCCTCCCCCTCTTTCTAGCCCCAGTAGTTGGACTCTGTGAGATCTCAAAAATTATATATCTTTACAGCATTATGCTGTTTCCCTTGATACTTAAGTCTTGGTGGAAACAGTTAAAGATGATGTCCACCTCTTAAATTCTGTAAAGAAGCTTTCCTCCATAGTCTGTGGCCATACCAAGTTGTAGACAGTTTAAAAAGCTAATTATAGACATATACATGAAAATGCACAGAATAATAAAGCACCAGGGCAGTTTATCTAATATGCAGTGTCCAAAACATACTAAATAAGAAACCCCACAAAGTCCCTGTAAATTTTAAAATTTATGTTAGATTTAACCAGAAATACCAGTAGTAAACAAATTCCAATGATATCAATTCATTTCATTCAAGTAAAGTTTCCCAGAGCACAAAGCATACAGAATACTCTGGAACAGTTAAATAGCTCCAATTTCTTCATATTTAAAGGACAGTTACTTCCCTATAAAACAAACTGCATTAACAATTACAATTATGACATATCTTCACTATTAGAACTTTCCTACAGTATACAAAACAACAAAACCTCCAAGGGCCCAATTAAAACAAACTTTATATTTTTAAAACAAGAAACTGATCCGTTTTGTACATATCCAATCAGTTCAATAATATGCAAAAAGTTTACAATTTCTATTTGCATTTTCAAAACTTCTCAGTATATCACCCCAAAATAGGAATACAGAGAGAATAAGAAACACTCAGGCCCTGTACTATGAATAGAAATGCAAGTTCAACACTAAGGGGCGGGGGTATACACTTTAAAAATTCTACATTAAAACTTTGAGTTACTGTCAAAGTTGGATGGCCAAAACTGAACATACAAATATTAAAAAGCCACAACTGTAAAACCCATGACTTCCTACAACTCCTCTCTAAACATTTTAAAAATAAAATCCTTTTTATATTTTCATTTCCAAAAGGGAAGAAAGTCAATGCCAGCAACCCAGCAGACTTCTGCACCCTTACAAAAACAAACTGGCAAGAGTAGCCCAGTTCAGGATGCATAAATAACCCTACATGCACAGGGAAAAAAACAAAACCAGAAGGAAAGACTTCAAATATTAACCTTCCAATGGCTAATTATTCATAGACAATAGTAAAAATAATTTTTGAATTATGAAAAGTACCTTGAGAGGCTCCCTTTAATTATGTATCAGTACACCAAGCTTGCTACTTCTTAAATGAAATTCAATAACCCAAATTTGGGAGTAAAATCATATCCTTCATTGCCCAGATCAATAGAGCTCAAATATGTTGCAGGTATGATGTAGACTTCCAGGTGCTGATGGGCATTTGCAGCACAAGCACCTCCTGCTGGATAATACCTTATAAAGATTTGCTTGTGCAAAAAGAGAACCTCCAGGATGACAAAAGGCAAGGATACCTTTAACTTTCCAATCATGTAAGAGGATTGCTTAACATCCCTACTGTCAGTTGCTCAAACTCCTAAAAGATATAAGTGCACACACGAGAATCTAATTTTTTCATCTCACTAAGACAAAAGTTTAAAGTGAAAAAACAATTCCATGGAAAAATAAATGTTTATCACAATATTTACTAAACTACAAAATTCTTTACTTCAGGAAAACTAATAATTTCATTCAGAAATCAAAGCGTTTCCCAGATTTACAAAAAAAAGTGATGTTTCTACTAAAATGTGGGTGAATAACTACTTTAACTAGTATGGATTTATAAAACCCTAGTTGTGCTGTGGGTGAAGTTTTTGGTTGGTTGGTTGGAGACCTTGCTCTTAAATGCTAATCAAATACAATTTTAAATATACAGTAGTATGTTAATGTTGGACTATTCACGTATTTTACCTAAAACAGACCTTTCAAAAGTTTGTAGATTTGATGGAGAGGGGGCATTGTTTGTGTTTTGCATTATATCTTTACAGGAACACTGGTAAGTAGGTTAAGGCACAAAACTTAAAAACAATCTAAGTTTTTATTAACCTTCTATAAAAACTAAAATTAATTGAAGAAAAATGGTAATAATGACAAATAAGTTTCTTTTGATATTTAAACATTCCCCTACAATATAGCAAATCCAAACAGCACGAGCTCTGGGTTACAGAATGAAGAAATCTCAAATATGAAACTGACTACAATCAAAAGTGAAACTAACCACTTGTTTTCATTGTCCAAGCTGAGTAGAAGGCAAAAAGCAAACCAACATTTTAAATAGCAGAAAGTACATTAGATACTTAAAATTCTAAGATATTAATAAAAGTGAACCATTAATACAAGCATTTGGGGTAGCTGCCCTTTAGTTTTCCTTCTGAAACAGTAATATATGTTTAATGTGATGATAAATTCATTCTTTATTAGAATGAACTTAGACTGAGAAAATTCTTGCACACATCCAACTAACCAATGTGCAAATGTAGCAATGTCACTCTCTAATTATTAAAATGTTAAGATTCCAGGGCACGAGTTGCCCATATCAGATTTTTCCCTCACTCAGACCTACTGTACACAACAATACACAATATGACAGTTACTATCCCCAATAGGATATTTTTAAACCCAGTCACTACTGAGATTTTAAAAAAATGAACAATAGTTCATGTCAAGTTCAGTGCTTGGGCCTAAACAAGCATCAAGTAAAAGAACCTCACATCTACAATTATAAATGTATAAAACTTGCAGGGGAGCACCATCACTTTAAATAAAAAAATGGGGACATATTTAATAGATACTCTACTTTGATACCTAAACAAAGAATATTCTAGCATGTGACTGAACTGTGATGACATTTATAAACAAAGGAAAACAAAAACCACCACTCCACTAGCAACCATGCCCCATTAAAAGAATTAGGAACTTGGAAATTACTCTGTTCAAGCACATTTGTACCCTAACCAGTGCATACTCATTCTGTGACACTCAAGTGAATAGAAGTTGAATGAAGGACTCCATGTGCAGATCCAATATAAATTCATCTAAAACCTAACAGTGCAGTCCTGCAAGCACCCACCACGCTAAAAATGTGGTCAGAGAGAAAGAAATCCTATCAACAGTGAAGCTCAGAATAATAAAGAAGCAAACAGAAAAAGAAGTGGTGAGAGGAGTGTGCACAACGGGACTAGACCAAATGGCAGAGTCCCACACACAGCCCCACTCCTACACAGAGAGAGAGAAATGGAAGAGAAAAGGTACACGTCTCTAATCATCGCAAATATGTGCCAAAGTAGGAGTGTGAAATCCCAGAGGTGTCCTTCCACTGAGCTTTGTGCCTGTGCAAGAAGGGCAGACCCAGAAAGAGGGGGGCAGGAGATACTTCTGAATCACAACTTGCAGAAACGGAATTTTCCCAGTACTGCTCTGGCCACAAAAGCAAATTAAAGAGGAAAAAAAAACTGCAGTAGCAGCTTTACTACAAATTCTCAATAATCATAGCAGCATCGTTTCAAAGATAATAATAAAACTTCCCTCTCGGCACCACAGGGAACAAAATCAAACCAACAGCAAAAGGCCTGGAAATAATCATTCTGAAGAAAACCAGAGAGGAGGGGATAAACTTCCCTCCCCCACCTCATCCCCAGTGCAATGTGTCATCTCCTTCCCCCTGCTCCTCACCACAATCCCAATGTGTCACCCACCTCCATCTCTCGCTCCCCCTCCTCAGAAACTTAGTTCAGTGCATGCAGGGGCGAGAGAAAGGACATGGCCCCCTAGGGCTCTATCCCCTTGGGGGTCGGAGGCCTGGGATGGGGGGGGGGGTTACACTGAAGTTGTTGCTCCTTAGCTGCTCCAAGTTGGCTGAAGCGTCCTATGTAGACTGCTCCTCCCCCCCACACCCCAGCTATTCTCCTCCACCCTCCCCAACCAACTCCCTGAGACACAGACAGAAAAGCACGGGGGAGGCGAGGGACAGAGCTACTCATAGAAAAGAGCAGAAGGAGAGAATAGGGAGGAGGAGGAGAATCCAAAAGGTGGGATACTACACCCTGCTGGTGGTGCTGCTGCTGGTGGCTGGCTGGGGTCCCCCTGGCAGGACCTCTCTCTGAGGGGGAGGGCTCTTCTTCATAGGGGGAAGGTGCTGCGGCTCCTCTGGGCCTCCCTGTCCCCCTCTTCTGGGCTCCTCTCTCTCCTCCTCTCACTTTCTTTAATCTAAGCTGGGAGTGGAAGATGGTAGGTTGCTCCCTTCTCCTCCTCCTCTTCTCTCTCTCCTCTGGGAGGTCCTTTTCCTTCCCCCTCTCCCCAGGGGGCTCCTCCTGCAGGGGGGAGCAGGGGGCGGACGGGAAGAAAGGAACGAAGCAGAAGAGGCGCAGGAGAAGAGAAACTATGACACAAAAACAAGCCGAGAAGCTGAACTCTTCTTCAATCCCATTCACCCGGCCCGGCCGCAGCACCCGCTCACCGGGATCACTCCGCCGCCGGCCTCCCTGCCTGCCTGGGGCGCGCGCCCGAGCTACCGCTGCGCGCGCCCGACACACTCTCTCACAGCTACTCCGGCTCTGAAGCGGGGAAGGGGAGGAGGCGGAGGAGACGGGGGAGGAAACAGAGATTGGGGGGAAGCGGGCGCCCCCTTCTCTGGACCCCACGCCGCCTCCCTGGGAGTGAAGAAGGAGGGGTCGCCGGCCTCCGCTGGGGGGGCAGGGAAGGTTCGCTGGCTCCTGCTGAGGGGACTACTTTACGTGTTGGTGCGGCGAATTTATTTCCCTTTGCCTAAGGAACGGGCTGTGCTACGGCTCCCATTGCCTAGGGAAAAAACCCGGATGTAAAGTGAGTGAAACTAAAGTAGAGTGAAGTAGGGCAGCAAACTCTAGTGGAGCAGCAGCGGGGGAGGGAGGGAGGGAGCATGCACCGGGGCAGGCAGCAGCAGCAGCAGGAGAGCAGCACAAACATCCTCACCCCAATGCGCAAGGGGCTCTGCGTAGGAAAGCCGATGCACCAAGACAAGGGGAGAAACATAAGTATCCTCACCCCAATGCAAAGGATTCTGCACAGGAAGCTGATGCACCAGGGCACTAGCAGAAGCACAAGCATCCTTACCCCCAATGCAAGGGATTCTACACAGGAAGTTGATGCACCATGGCAGGAGGAGAAACATAAATGCTCACTCCAATTCAAGGGGCTTTTACACAGGCAGTTCATGCACTAAGGCAGCAGCAACACAAGCATCTTTACCCTACTGTAAAGGATTTTGCATAGGAAACCGATACATAAGGGCAACAGGAAAAAACACAATCATCACCCCAATGCATGGGGCTTTGCACAGGAAGTTGATGCAACAGGGTAGCAGGAGAAACACAAGAATAATCACCCCCAGTGCAAAGGGCTCTGCACAGGAAGCTGATGCATCAGGGGAAAAGAAGAGAAGGAGAAACACCAGCATTCTCATCCCAATTCAAGGGGCTCTTTGATAATGCACCAAGGCAGGAGGAAGAGAGGACAAATTCATACATCCTTATTCCCAAAGCAAATTATAACCTCCCAGGAGCAACCACCCTCCATCCACAACAAACTGCCAGCTCTTTGCCATATTATTTTTAGAATTAGTACAGACATTTTCTTAGGATGCAGGGAGGATTTCATTGCTTCTTCACTGCTGCTCTTCTCTTTCCCCTTAATGCACTTGCTTTTGTTTTTCTAAGTTATTTATTTATTTTCTATTATTTCTGAGTGATGCTGCCATTTGGTTTCATGCTTTACTGAGTAACAGAAAACAACAGTGATCTATAAACTACTGTTTTTCAAAAATAGTGGAAAGCTAAAATTTCAGGAGGAATCAAAACAGGCAAAGTTATTTCTATTACTGTTGTTGCAATAAGAGTTATATGCGAGAGACAAATGAGGGAATTTGGGAAATAAGGGTTTTTAATAGCAATATAATCAAAATATAAAGATATGTAATTTTGTTTATACATCCAAAGCATTGAATGTATATATTTAAAATAAGTCTGAAGGGGGACAGGGAAAATCTTTTTGTTCTGTGTTTGTACAGTACCTAGCACAATAGGGCCCAGATCTATTACTAGGTCTCTTAGGTGTCACAAGAATGCAAATAATAATAATGTGCTTGTAAAGTATTAGTCTTTATGCTTATAATTTATAATATATTAACACAGATAACACATACCCTTCTCACATGTATCTGTGGACTGTAAAACTATCATGTGTTTCTCAAAAACATTTGGGCCTTACTTTGCCCATCTAAGTCGTCATTGCTGAAGAGTGGGACTCTTCATTTGCTAAACACTACAGGATTCTCAGAAATGTTTACAGAAAGTCAATTTTTAGTGTAATTCAAAAGTGATTTTATTTTTTAAGCAGTGATCATGTTATCTTATTTATTTAACATTGTCACAATTTGTGAAAAAAGTAAGTGTGTGTATAATCTCTACAGATATTTCAGGAAGCCAGGATGAATTCATTATTATGTTGTGAAACTAAATCCATAAAGCAGTCATGATGAGTAACTCAGGGACTCATTGTAATTGGGTAGTAATATACAATTTTATCATCTAGAGAATTCTTATGTGTTCAAAGTGAGTGGGGATTTACCAGAATGCTTACTATAAGAACTGTCTAAAAAAACTGGGCTACCGTGGTATTGTTTATTTAATTAACTGCTAATTTTCCAGTGCTTTTCAGTCAGTTTCTGGTGTTGTCAACTCATGATTTAATCATGAATCTCCCAACATTTCTTAAAGCCCTCACTTCTCGAGTCATGTGATGATGAGAGAATATCAGCTTCTGTTTATTTTTAAGTATGTTTCTAGCCTGTGGGGTTGTGGATACAAGTTTGAACACCTTAACCTAAAGGCTCAAACAATAGGCAAATAAAAAGACCCCCAATTTTTTTAAATAACTATGTAATTTTGGGGGTCTTGACGTGATTTTTGAATGCTTGGGGTTGGCAATACTAAAAGATTAAGACATAGAAGAACATACTAAGCTATGTTGTTTTGGGGGGGGGGGGTTTACAGTGGATACAATATTGGCATTGCTTGGATGTCTCGAGAATTAACAGGTGAAGCCAAATGCTTGTGACTGCCACAAAAGTCTTGATAGCCATTGCAGCATATGACCTAGATTACTGTATAGTGACTGGAACATATATGTTAAATAATATATAATATGTTTATTAAACTCTATCCATTTTAAAGAAATATTTGTATTTTACTTTATACACTTCCCTCTTCAGTTTATGCTATCTATAACAAACAAATACAGCACTTAATATTCAGATGGGTTGACCATATTGGAGCCTGCTCTTAACCTCTCTTAAGTTCAGCTACCTCAATTTACTTGGCCTGGCCTGAGACTTTTAAAGGGGCATAATGTCTGATCTACACCTAAAACTTAGGTCAACCTGGGTGTGTTGCTCAGGGGTATAAAGAATTCACACCCATCAGAGATGTAGTTAAGGTGACCTAAGCCCCAGTATAGACACTGCTAGATCAGTGGAAGAATTCTGTCAACCTAGCTACTGCCTCTGGGAGCAGTGGATTAAGTACAGGAACTGAAAAACATCTTCAATCGCTGTCACAAGTGTCTACACTATGGTGCTACAGTGGCATAGCTGTAGCACTAATGCTCAGGGACTTGCATTGACATCAGCACAAGTTGTGGGTGTTCAGACCCTGTAGATCAGAGCAAGTGTCTTTAGTTAATGTGTATACTTAATTCATATCTTCAGTTATTGTGGGAAAGCTTTGGTAAAAAGGTGAGTCAGTGTACTCTAAAAATAGGCTTGGGCTCATTTTGACTCTTGTGTTTGGTTCTATTTAGAACTCTGTATGAAGGGCACTACATTTCATCTATTTTTTGTGAATTAAAAAAATCTAGTGATGGTAAAATATATGGTTAGTGGGTTTAATCTGTTATATGCAGTTCGAATAAGTTATATTGTGTAGAAATGGATGAGATTTTAGTAATTAGTTTATCCTTGTAAATTAAGAAAATTGGATAAAGTCCACCAAAGAACATTTACATGTACTTGAAAATTACCCATAGGCAGAATATAAATCTTGTGAGGCACAGAAGTCATACATATTCAAACCTTAATAAATATCTAGAAATAATGACTTTCATCTCCTTAATAGGATCTCCTCACACGGACTATGTGACCATTCTACAGTCATAACTCCAACCTTCTAAACATAGAACATCAGAACGGCCATATTGAGTCAGACCAATGGTCCATCTAGCCAAGTATCCTGTCATTCAACAGTGGCCAATGCCAGAGGGAATGAAGAGGAACAGGTAATCCACAGATACTGATTATCAGAAGTGCAACTGAGTGTATTAAGAATTTGCAATGTCATTCCTGCTTTTAAATCTGTGATTTAAAAATTAAAATGATCTCATCAACCTCATAACTAGATATGTAAATTAAACTATAAACAGTAGAATCTGTCATGGATGTCTGAGTATGAGTCCCAGGAGCACTAATGGTGGCTTCATGTACATGGTAAGAGCTGATTATACCCCCAGGTATCCAGACAAGGTTTTAAACAAACTGATTATTATGGAATATTGTGTCCACATACATGTACCTGGTGTGTCTCCTTTGCAGTGGCAGCATAGTCACCCCAGAAAGCATTGATCTGAAACTGTAAAAGAACACTTGGTGGCTGTTTTCTCAATTAGTGTACAAGAGAATATTCCCCCACACACACCAAAGGAAAGTGTTGTTGATGTTTGTTAAAATGCAAATTTCAGTCCATACAGATACTACACTTTCTCTGGTAAATGTCAAAGATATAATGTAATCAGTCAAATTCCCTTCCAACTATATTTCCTAAAAGCTCTGCAATATATGGGCCTGACGTAAAGCCCATGGAAGTCAAAGAAAAGATTATCTTTGATCTCACTGAAGTTTGGCTCAAAACATATATGAACAACTGGTCCCAATGACATTGCTTTTCATATTTAAGTGTCTTCCTATCAGTTTGGCAGAAACCAAGAAAATTGGAAGGCAACATCACCATTAAGAAGATGAAACGTTAATATGGAAGTATCACTGAAAATCAACTTATCAACATTTACTTTTAAAAAATTATAAAAATTACATGATCTCATGCCACTGTTACTCTCCCTCCCTCTTCCTAGGTAATAATGGCATGGAGCTGATGCTTGGGACATTTAAAGAAAGATTGGCAAAAGCACTCTTTAGTATACTGTAGAGAGCAATCTTGCAATGAACCTCATTAAAGGAGTTGACAATAGAGGTTCCCAAACTGCGGACTGTGGAGAACTAGCTTTTAGTCTCTGGAGAGCTCGCTGATCATGTGACACTTTCCTCCAAATTTCCAGTGGCTAAACTGCATTAAAGTAAGCTAGACTACATTAAACACTCTCCAAATGTAATTTTTCTATATCAGCTGACAGGTATATTATGTGATTATGCATGTGGGGGGACATGGTCTACATAACCATGAGTGGGAAGGGCAGCATTCACAAGACAAAACGTGTGGGAACATCTAGACTTTTCCATCTCTATATTTTGTGTGTGAGATTATCTCACAAGGATTCATGCAAAGGGTTGCCTTTGCATACAAATCTTCCCCTTCCCAGTCAGAGAGCGGGTTATCCACCACCACTGCACTCATATCCTGGTATTTCTGAGGATCTATGTGTGACAAAGAGGGCTTGTGTGGATCAGAGCAGCGCCAGGAGGTATCCCCTGGCAACTAAGGGTATAGTATTCTTGCTAAAAAGGTAATGCAACCTGAGGCTGAGCTACCTTTGGTTTGTCCCTCCCCTTGCAGGGGTAGTGGCAAATAGAGGAAGTCCTACCAGTGCAAATCCAATGGAATAATGTGCCTGTGCATATGGATTCACGGTATCTGGGCAGACCCATGGGATATGTGGGCCATTTCTGCAGGAGGGATATCTCAACCTTAAATAAATGATTTTAAGAAAATTCCACAAGGTTTCTCACCCTAAACCGTGTCTTGCAGATTTTTCTGAGAAAGCCTCTCAGAAGCCCTTCTCTCAATCTGTTAGTAGTTCAGTTACAGTAAGTACCATTTATTTTCCTACAGGAGGTGTTGGAATGCTTAGTGAAGCAATGAAATTGGCTGAATATTCTAGGATAATATTTACTAACAGAGTGTTAGATATTAAGGCCAGAAGGGACCATTATGTTAATCTAGTCTGACCTGCATGACACAGGCCATAGAATTTCACCCAGTAATTCTGTATCAGGTCTGCAGCTTCTGGGTCACTAGGGAATATCTTTCACCAGATAAATTAATCCTCAATACATATGGAAATACACAGACATAGCATGGGGGTTCGAGTACCTTCCAACAAATAGCAAAGGACTAACAAGATCTAGGCAGTGTCTTCTGCCCTTAGTAATCAAGATAATATTTTTAGGAAGATCTGAGCAATCATAAGGGAGGCACTGTCTAGGACTCTTAGGCTATGCTGGATAAGCCTGCATACAACCCCATACACTGTTTACAATTACAATTAAATGTAGCCTATTTGCCAAGATTTGAAATATTTCAGTGAATAACTATTCACTTTTTAAGCCTAAGGTATGAAATAAACCATATGAACAATTGCCACTATGTGGAGAAAGGGGGCATCCAACACCCAATTTTAGTGTTTATTAAACAACAAAATATCAGACCAACTAATTTTTTAGCATTAGTTATCACACTACATGTTGCTACTGGTAGTAGGGAGGCTAACTGATGATCATGGTGCATCCCATATCCCGCAACCAGCATTCTTCCAGATCCTATCAATAGACTGATTTGATCTCTCTCTTCTACATTTAAAAAGTTCAGCAGGGGTGAGAGAGAGAGAGAGCAAGGGAAATGCAATGATTACAAATAAAATCATTTCATGAGTTTTGAAAGAGCTCACAAAAGTGAAAATGACATCTTTTATACAAGATCACATCAGCACATTATAAGCCACATAAACAAGCAGAAGGCCACATCAGTAAACCAAAGACACATGTCACTAACGGTCATATTCTGTACGCAGGCAGATAACCATCTCAACAAACAAACAATAGAAATAGATATATCAACAGGTAAACAACACACATGGGAAAAATACCCCATTGTCTACAAACAATAAAATACATACACAGGAAAGAACACCAACAGACAGTGCAGCACATTCTATTACCATTCCATTTGTTAAGCACTGGCAATATGCTTGGCACTATACAAAATGCAAATAAAAATACAAACCCTGCCTTAGGGAACTTACAATTAAAAAAAAAAGATACAGAGAAAACAAGATGCACTGGAAAATTCAGAGGATGTTGATAATTTAGTATTTTTAACTACTTTAAATATTAATGTTGACCGAAGTTTCAAAAAACGTATGCCTAAAGTAAGGCTCCTAAATTCTACAACTGGATGTCTGACTAAGTGGCTTGATTTTCAAATGTATTGAGCAACTAAAAATCAGGCCACTTTTATGTAAGTGCCTAGCTATGGTCTTCAGAGCCTAAGTCCAGGCTCCCAGTTTTGAAAGCCTTCGCCATTAATTTTATCTCAATCTGTATCTCTCCTTCTCTGAATGTTTGGGCAAGAAGAAAGGTGACGCAGTTTAGTGTATGAAAGCCTCATGGAAGAAGTATGTCAAATTAAAATTTTTCTATGTCATCCATTACCTTGGTATCTGGGATTGGAAGGTCATTCCATTAACAAGAATCAGCACAGAAGATGGGCAGAGACAGGAAATGTGAGAAGGAAACCAAAGGTGCAATGACGTTAGCTTAACTGATTAAATGACAGAAGTTATGGGAAACATGATAAACAAAATCTAAGATGTAAAATGGGACACTACTGTGCAGGTCCTTGAAGTTTAAATATAATCCATCAGGGAGGAGGGGTGGTCAGTCCAGTGGAGAGGCGTAACATGGTCTGATATATTTGTGAAGAAGATAATTTTAGTAATTGCATTTGGGACAGACTGGAAAGAAGCAAAGTGGAAATCAGGGATGTCAGAGAAAAGATGATATAACTAAATACATATAGGGAGTAAATCCATTAAGTAAGAATGTGTCTTTTTACTTAGTCAAGTTTCTCTCATAATAAAACTGCACTATAAAATAATATGGGCATAGTCATAATATATGTGTATATATAAGTATGACTAAACCCATATAATTTCATTTATCATTTATTTTTACTATATTCCATTAAAAGCCTATATTATAAGAATGTTATTAAGATTGCAAAGTCAATCACACAGTAGATAGTAAATGCCACAGTTAAGGTTGCCTGAGCATGTTTTTGGGTGTTCAGAAATAATAATAATAGTAATGTAGACACATCCATGTTTTGCAACTGAAAAAGATGTAAAGGTATTGTTAACACATTTATTAACCTCTTGCATCTAGCTTTCCCAACCAAAAACAAATTGCCGCTGACTAGAGAGTGGAAAGGAACTAAGAAATCTGTTTCTTCCAAAATGTTGTAAGGCACTCAGATTTGATTCTGTTAGATCCACTATTCATTACTTTGGATATACTGCAGTGAATAGAATGAAGGTCTCAAATTATTTCAATACACTGCAAAGTGCAAACTCCATTTCCAGTTATACAGCTAAATCCTGCTCACCTTACTCACGAGTGAACTCAATCAGACTATTTCCATGAGTAAATTGAGTAAGATTTGGTCAGTAGTGAAGTTGGGTTGTTTTTTTTAATCAGCATAAGAAGTTTCTACTCTGTTTATATTTGCCTACACTATATAATTGGCTTCAATCTATGACTCCCTAGTTACATGGTATCTATACCTCACGAAAATTAAAAGTATACTACACTGCACTAATATTCTCTTTATATTTATGGAAATGGAAGACAACTTTTTTATTAAAAAGTAGTAACTCATACTAAGAAATATGGATAGTGCTGTTTGAAGGCCTTGCATAATTTGTTACCCATTAACTCTTACAAACTCAATTGATGTCAACATACTTCCAGTCTCCAAAACAATATTTCCTGGAATTAAGGGACAAGCTGCATCAGAAAATGTTGATTGCTTTATGACAGAAGTTCCCAAGTACTGATCTCTGAAACCATTGGTGCTCCGTGGAGCACTTGCTGGTGTTTTGCAAAGAGCTATCTTGTTGTTGGTGCTAGATCATCCTGATTTGCATCTCCTTTTATGCCAACCTGAGTATCCAAGCTCTTCATTGCAAAGAATCTGGAAACAAGGAGGAATCAAACTATCAGCCTCAACTAGAGCATTGCTTCATAAAGGAGCAGGAGGGGGAATTAGTAGCTACTGGCAGGGACTGGAGCTGCCAGCTGTGAGCATGAAATGTGTGTCTGTAACTTTAAGTCTTTAAATCATGATTTGAGGACTTCAATAACTCAGACAGAGATTAAGGATGTATTACAGGAATGGGTGGGTAAGGTTCTGTGGCCAGCAATGTGCAAGAGGACAGACTAGATGATCATGATGGTCCCTTTTGACCTTAAAGTCTATGAGTATATGAGTCTATGTAAAATATATAAAAGTGCTAAGTATTGCTAAAATATAATTATCGAGAGTACACAAAATGAAAGGGACAATTACAGAGAGAAATAGGAGCCAGTCTAATTCGCTATACCAGCTATTAAAAATGAATGAGAAGTTACCCCTCTGCAAATACCCTTTATTATCTTGAACATGTGACCCTAGGTAATGAAAACAAGCAGATGTCACATTCCTTCAACAGGAATGTACGTTAGGGCAGATGGAAATATGCAATAAAATAGCATTCCTGAGACAAAACAAAACAAGTTAAAACAATCATAAAATTATAGTGATAAAGGTTACATAATATTATGATTTGATAAATATATAATTTTTAAATTCCTAGGCACATAACTTTTTTTCTTGTAAAGGTGGAGATTGTCACATAGTGTCTGCACAAGATACACGCCTTTCTTCCACAGTTACAGCAGAAAGCAGAATCTAGCATGACAAGAGTGGGTCAGGCAGTAATTATATCAATGGGTATTTCGGGGACATTCATTCAAGAGTTAAAAAATTTTTGGGGAGTTCCTTCCTGACAGAGAGATAAGTCTTTGGTAGAAATATTAGCCCTGATGGATAAATCAAAACCCCCTAAACTCTGTTTGCCTGCATGGAGATAAAATAACTACCATACATAGTAGGGAAAAGTTTTCAGAGTGCCACAATATCACTACCCCCTCCTTCTCAATTCTATTTTTGACCATAACTGGAAAAAAATTAATTATTCCCAAGAAACAAATGTTTCCCTACTATCTGTAAAGAGCTTAGGGATAGGAACTGTTGCGCATCACTCCCTCTCTACTGTGGAGTCCTTGGAGGGGATCAAATAGCTTCTGTTTATTCATCTTTACTAGCATAACCGGCTGTCAGCGGATTATCTCCTTCTGGCATCGAGATGGCTCCTTTTCACCATAGGCAGCTGCAAAAACAGCAGAGATTTTTGCTGATTTTTGGTTTCCTAGGTCACTATGTCTGCTTTTGGCTGGCTAGTGTGAGCTGTTTGTTGGGGGAACTCCCTAGGAGGCCAAGCTGTATACTGAGTCTCTGATTCATATATGAAGAAGGTGGTGGTTTAATTCTTTAAAAAGAATCAAACAATTTCTTCTGTCAGTATTGGAACAAAAATATACAATATTATCACTTTGCCTACACTTGAATAAAATGGAATTCCATTATCCCCCAAAAATGTGTTTAAAGTCAGAGATATCTTAGGTGGGATTGATGCATTTGATTAGACTGGGAATACTTGAGGTGTGCTCGGTTGCAATAGAATTCTCTAATATGAGCTAGGATTGCCTGAGAGGAGGCAGTCTAATATTATTATTATTTATGGTAGTGTCCAAAAGCTCCAGTCCGATCAGAGCCTCATTGTGCTAGGCACTGTACAAACACATATCACCAGATTTTCTAATCTGCTAAAGCTGCTTTGCCTCTTGGAAGTCACGATGGGATGAAGTAATTCTGCACTGCTCCTTACCTGGGCCTACACAAAACAACTGAACACCTAGTTATTTGTAAACTACCTATCATCTTAATATCTAAGTGATAGGCTGGGCTGAAAATATTGAGCAAAGAACAAGAGATTAAAAAAAAAATCTATGAGATCATCCAATCCATCTCCCAAGAGCCAAGGCAGGAATGTTCCCCAAGACACATTTCTAGTATTTTCTCCCAGTCTAGTTTAAAAGTCCCAAGTGCTGGGGCTCCCACAAGTTCTCCTGGGAGACCAGTCTACAGCATCCTACATCACATTGTCAGGAAGATTTTCCAGAGATTCAGCCAAATTTTTCCCTTTCTTAATTTCATGCCGTTTTTCCTAGTTATATACCTGTGTATCACACCTCTTGATCTTGCAAGTCCTTACATGGTGAACAGCAGGGAATGTAAGTTTGTTTCACACCAGCACGTGTAGAGGCTATTGGGGTAAGTATGTTTAAGCAGAAAGTGTGATCCTCTGTCTTGGAAAAGTGTGTGAGGTCCCTTATGCAGCTGTTCCCTTACTCTTAAGAGCTCAAGGTTAAAAAAAAAGAGGTGGAGTATGGATGGAGAATGAGCATTTAAAAAATGACATGAGTTTTAGGCCTTGTCTACACACAGAAGTTGTCATAGTTTAACTAACTCATTTTAGACACTTCTTTATTCAGTCAGTGCAATTCCCTTGTGTGGACCCTTGTAAATCAGTTTCAGAGCACCTTTAAAGTAATATCAAATTTCTTTATACTGATTCAAGAGTGTCCACATAAGAGGGTTGCACCAATTCAACCTAATTAGTTTCTAAACCAATTTTATTAAATTGATACAACTTTTGTGTAAAGGCAAGCCCTAAGTTTGATCCTCAGTATATCTGTAAGGCTCTTAAATATTCACTCCCTTCTTAGGCTTCACTTCTGCTGCAAGACCTGAGGAACTTGGCAGCTGCACAGCAACATCTCATTAATGAAGGCTAGAAGTACCCTGTGCTCTCTGTCCAGCTCATCACTTTCTACCGTATGTTAATACACACAGGACTCCTCATCTGTACTGGGCAGGAAAAGGGACTACATAAGTCTTCTCTTTTGAAATATGTGTTGATTCTTAGCATGTTCCTCTTTATTAATCTCTTAGGAAAGACAGACATATGTAGCTCTTATCGTTCTTCGACAGTCATCCCTTCCAGTTTCCTGATTATTTTTGTTATTCTTCTCTGAACAGTCTTCAGCTTGTTAATATATTTTTGGCAACATAGGCCTAGATCTGCAAAAAGACTTAGGCACCTAAGTCTCAGGTTTAGGCACCTACATCACAGTTTTGGCTCCAGTGAAATCCACAAAACTCCTGCCAAACCCTGTAGAGGCCTGCGTTTTCAAAGTAAAAATTCCCTAGGTGCCTATGTCTCTACCTCTGAGCACGTGCACTGCTGCACCCCTCTAGGCATCTGGATGCCTATCTCCCAACGAAGCCCCAGAGTGATTCATCAGTTGGGACAGATACACATTTGTGGGCATAAGTCACATATAGGACTGGATCTGGCAGGCATGTTCAGAGGCTGCCCAGCTCATGAGGTTCCATTCAGAATCTGGCTGGAAGAGGTGTCCTGTTATAACTTTTAACCTAAGGGCTAGCGCACTCATTTGGAACATGGGAAACCTAGTTTCAATTTGCCCCTCTGCTTGATGGGACAAAAGAATTTGAACGTTTTCCACCTACTGCAGTCTCTGAGCTATGGGATATTCTGATGTGGAGCTCCATCTATCTCTCCCATTTAAGCTATTCCACTGTGGCTAAATAATGAGAGACGGTTGAAGAAGGGGGTCTGGATTCAGGGTCCCTCAACTCCCACATAGGTGCCCTAACCACTGGACTACTTGCTTAGATGATTGTGGAAGTGTTTGGGAACATGTCTGAGGGTACGTCTACACTACAGCATAATTTCGAATTAACTAAAACCGGTTTTATAATACCGATATTATAAAGTCAATTTTATGCGTCCACACTAGGGCACATTAATTCGGCGGTGTGCGTCCATGGTCCTAGGCTAGCGTCGATTTCTGGAGCGGTGCACTTTGGGTAGCTACTGTAAAAGAATGAGGCCAATATCGATTTGCGTCCACACTAACCCTAAATCGATATAGTAATATCGATTTTAGCGTTACTCCTCTCGTTGGGGAGGAGTACAGAAATCGATTTTAAGAGCCCTTAAAATCGATTTAAAGTGCATTGTAGTGTGGACGGGTACAGCGTTAATTCGATTTAATGCTGTTTAAATCGATTTAACTGCGTAGTGCGGACCAGGCCTGAGAGTGGTTGTGCTTTGCTGTTTTCTCTGTTTCTTTCTGTTGGGCAAGTGGGGTTTGATTTTTTGTGTTTTAATTTTGTGGTTGTGAGTATAATTTCAGGGCTTATTTTGTTTTAGCACACTTTTTTCTGCCCTCTGGGCTTACATGGCCAGCCAAAGGGAGCAGAGGCCTCAGATTGTTGTGGATCCTCAGGGCTTCACCCATAATCATGGGTTGTGGATTTTGCTTCCAGACTCTGCCTCTGTGGAGTAGGATGTTCTAGCTCTGGGGAAGGTGACTGGGTTTAAATATGTGAGAACTGCTTTTTGTATGAACAACACTATTGTGTTTGTTGCCTCTCTTAGCCTTATTGAGCAGGTGGCTGTGGAGAGGATTTTCTGTGGGGTGGGTGTGTCCCTATTGTGCCCCTCCCAACACCTGCAGTTAAAGTCACTATCTAGAGACCTGGCAAGTTATGATGATTATTACTAGCCCTTCTAGGAGGATTCCTTTGGGCTGTAAAGCCCCTGGGGTTCAGCATGTCTCATCCTTCATAGGCAGTTTATGAGATAGTAAACAATGCTTACGAAGTGTTAAAAGTTTCCCTGAAGTATAGGATTGGGGAAAGTGACTACATAGTGTTTGTTGTAACTGAGAACATGGCCTGTTTTTGTTGTGGGAGGGTGACACGTTCAGTTAATCAGTGCCCTGAGAAGAGGCAGGCTGCCCCTGGGAATATTCACCCCATGCCTGGGAATGTGGGTGTTTCTGAGAGTAAAGCACAGCATGAGGTGGTTGTGGCAGAGACTGAGTCCCAACAGACTCCAGGTGTCTCTGGGAATGTTGATTCTGGGGAACTAGCCCCCCTTTACAACCTGCGAAGATGGAATTATTTGTTCTGTGGCTCCTGACTCAGTGGCCTCTCAGTCTGAGCCTGTTGCTATGGCATCCATGGCCTGGGCTGAGGATTCTGACTTTCTGGCAAAGCCTTACAGCACAAAACAGCTACTGAAGGTGAAGAAGGCTTCAGTTTCTGAGGGTACTGCAAAGCAGGCTAGTTTGCTCTGTGCAGTTGGGAAGCACACTGTTGATGGTGGTTCTTTGGTTGGGGGCATGGAGAATTCTCAAGTATTGTCCCCTCGGTCCCAGCAGTCCCCTCCCTCCAGTCTCTTTGACATTCCCCCCTTGAGGTTGGTAGGGCTTCTGAATCTGTGTGTAGGGAATGAAAAAGTCAGATTCTGTGAGTCCTGATCTCCCTGAAAGAGGTATATACCTCTGTAGCGAGGCGGTGGGATACCCCACAGCCTCGCTGAGGGATGAGCCTCCCCTAGCACCAATGTGGGCGGAGCCAGTGGATCCTGCATCCACCCCCCTGAGGCCATGGTGCAGGACAGGAAGTAGAAAAGCCCCACTGACAAGCTGCCGGAGAGGCCGGAGAGGCCTGTGGCCTCACTCTGGATTGGGGGACGCTGGCCAGCCGCGGCCAACCCGATGACTGGCCAGGCCAGCCGAGCCTACCCCTCGCCAGCTACCCTGAGGAGGAGCCACACCTACCCCTCGCCAGCTACCCCGAGGAGCCAAGCCTACCCTTCGTTAGTTACCCGGAGGAACCGATGGTGCTGGGAACCGCCAAGGATGCCGGCCAAACCCAGGTACCTTACGAGGGGGAGTCCGGAAGTAGCCCGGGGGCAGCCAACACTGGCCTGGCCGCAGCAGGGCCAGAACCAATGTCAGTGTGTTGCAGTCAGGATCCCCACTGATGCAACAGCAAGTCTCCTGCCGCTGCTAGGGCCCCGGGCTGGGACGCAGTGGAGTGGGTGGGCCTGCGTCCCCCCTGCCTCCCCACTTATGGGTGGCAGTCTCCCCCTTGCACCAGACTGTATGTTTGCTGCCCTGCCCTGACCTAGGGCCAGGCCTCCTATTGGACTATTGGCTCAGCCCTCGCCTAAGGGCCCCAAGCCCCTGCCAGTTTGTTTACCGGCCAGCCCTGGCCCAGGGCTTGGGCCCAGAGCGAACTAGTGTGAGGTAGTGGGATACCTCACAGCCCCACTGAGGGACGAGCCTCCGTCGAGCCTGTCTACAACCTCCAATGCTATTTGCAGGTTTCTGCATGAGACTAAGGGGAAACATGGAGTAGAGGTGACAAATTGGTTTCCTGACCTTAATCTGTTTTTGTTTGCTCAGTTTACTGTGAGAGGCTTCTCTGTGTCTGAATTTCACAAACAGAAGTGGTACAGATTGGTCATAATTTTTTTTTCAAAGTGCATGTCTCTTTAAACAATGGAAATGTTGGGGATTAATGGATATTGGAGAAGTTGGTAATTTTTGTTTGAGTTTTTCGCGGCGTGTTTCTGTGTCTGTCTTTTTTTTCTTATTTTTTCTGATGAATACTGGTCTAATGGACAATTTTGTATGTGGCTCTCTGAATGTGAATGCGTGCGGGGACATTAAAAAAACATATGGCTCTTTTTGAGTACCCGTCCCAGAAAAAGGTGGATATTTCATTTTTGCAAGAGATTCACACAGATGCAGATAACCAAACTGATTAGCTTGCTGGTTGGAGAGAAGAGGTTTTTTTGAGCCATGGGTCTGCTGTAAGTGCAGGACTTGCCATTCTCTTTGTGGACAAGGTGAAGCTTGATTTGGTGGTTGTGCAGGAAGTTATCCCTGGCTGTATATTGACAGTTCAACCAACTTTTGAGCAATGTCAATGTTTTAATGTCTGTGTGCGTGTGTGTGTGTGTTTTTCAGAGCTTGGGTGCTCTTTTGACAAACTGTTTGACAAGTGATATTTTAATTTTGGGGGGCGATTTTAATTGAACTCTTAAGCAGAGATTGGATAGGAAGAGTTTGGAACCACATCCACTGCCTGCTCAGCAACTTGCAATTCTTTTAGAGCCTTCTGACCTGACTGAAGTGTGGTGAATTTTTCACTCTTATGCACAGCAGTACACCTTGTTGAGTGCTAGTGCCAGCTCTTTCTCTATGGCCTGTTTGGACCGTTTTTATGTTTTTACTCATCATTTCTCTCATTTGCTTTCTAGTTGTACTCTCTCTACTGGGATTTCAAGTCATGGTTTGGTCTTATTTGTGTTGTCTACTCCTTCTATGCAAAACTGTTATCATACTGGCATTTTAACACTCGCATACTACAAGATTCTCCCTTTCAGGACACATTTTGGGGGAGCCTGGGTTGCCTCAAAGGATCTTTTCCTCTCCTTGAACCAATGGTGGGAGGTGGGTAACATAAATTTTAAATGTTTTTGTCAGCAATACACATAGCAGACAAACCTGAGCCTTCACCACAATATGGAGTTAGAGTTGGGGATCATGGAGCCTGAAAAAGCCTTTAATGGTATTACTGATGCTGGATTGCATGACAGCTTGAAATATAAAAAACAGCTCTTGTGGGACCTGTTAGATAGGGCCCGATTTCAGGGCCTTTCTCAAGTAGATGCACCTACTCAGTCTTTCTATGACCTGGAGAAAAACATGTGGAGTGGAAGATGATTGGCCACTTTAAGATGACATCAGGCCAAGTGCTTTCAGATCCTGTGGGGTTTAGGAACTTTGCTGTAGATTTTTTTTTTCTCAGATCTGTATGTGGTGGAGCCTATATGTCCATCTGAGACTTAGTGGCCCTTGAGGATCTTTCTAGGATCTCAACATTGGATGTAGACAGACTTGAACAGGAGCTGCCACTCTCAGAATTGACTTCTGCCCTAAATGGTGTTGCTCCAGCAAAGGAACCTAGTATTGATGGTTTGTCTACTGAGTTTTCTAAGGTCGTTTGGACCTTTCCTGGACCTGACTTGCTCCAGGTTTTTCGGAAAAGCATCGGAGAGATCACAGAATTGGAAGGGACCTCAGGAGGTCATCTAGTCCAACCCCCTGCTCAAAGCAGGACCAATGCCCAGATTTTTACCCCAGTTCCCCAAATGGCCCCCTCAATGGATTGAACTCACAACCCTGGGTTTAGCAGGCCAATGCTCAAACCACTGAGCTATCCCTCCTGATATTGCTACTTAGATATCAAACAGTTCTTACTCTGTTGTGTAAGAAGAGGAACCTTGGAGAGATGTAGAATTGGAGACCCGTGTCTCTGCTTTGTGCCAACTATAAACTTTTTTCAAAAGCCTTGGCAAATAGACTGAAAACTGTTTTGGTTCAGTCATGCATCCTTGATCTGACCTTTTCTGTCCCCAACAGGTCCATTTTTGATAATCTTTTCCTACTGTGGGATGTAATTTAGGCCTCAAAAATGTTTGCTTGATTTTAATATTGGGTTCATTTCCCTTGACTGAGAGAACACCTTGATCATGTAGATCAGAGATATTTGTTTTGCACCCTTTGTGCTTTTGGGTTTGGGCCCAGGTTTGTCTCCTGCATTCAGTTAATATATAAAGTCTACTTAAGGTGAATGGAGTTTTGAGCACCCCTTTGTACTCTGTAGGGGAATCAGATAGAGTTGTACCGTTTGCATTATTGTATGTTTTTTTCCATCAAGCCTCGGTTATGCATGCTGTGTAAACACCTTTCTTTCCCTGTTCCAGCTTGTACTCTGGTGATAGTCTCTGCATATGCTGACGATATGACTGTGTTAATTACTCATGATTACAATGTCCAGGTTTTGACTGAATGTCAGCACTCTCTATTTAGCAGGCTTCCTTAGCTTGCATACGTTGGCAGAAGAGTGAAACACTCCTACTGGGGCATTGGGTGATCTCCCATCCCCTGACTATGCCAGTGGGGGCTATTGTGGAGCCGAATTGGCTTGAAGGCACTGGGAATTATGCTGGGACAGGATGATATTTTGGGTTGGAATTGGAGGGAGTTATGGAAAAGTTGGAGGGGAGGTTGCAAAGGCGAAAGTGGTGTGTACCTCAATTCTCCTTCTAAGGGCAGGTGTTAGTCATTTATAATTGAATTTTCTCCATGTTGTGGCATCAGTTAAAGTTTATGAACTTTTTCTGGGATGGCCACCACTGGCTGAGACAGAGTATTTTGTATCTGCCCGTTGTGGAAGTGGGTCTATATCTCATGGATCTCTTTAGCAGAGTCACTACTTTTCAGTTACTGTCTCTGCAACAACTGTTTGGGGATGAGCCTGTTCCTTGAAAGCAACTGGCTTTTGCTTTTCTTTGGTAGGTAGGGAATTTGGATTTTGATCAGGAACTTTTTCTTTTGGACCCTAGGTGCCTCAATTTTGAGGTGTTACTTGGTTTTTATCAAAGCCTTTTTAAGGCTTGGAGATATTTTAAGCTGAGGACACAAGATAGGCGGCTGGAGTTCCCAGAGCTGCTTGCTGTACCCCTTGTTTATAACCCTGCCATGAGGATTCCTAATCTTGTTTCTAATAGTCTTGTCTCTTCCCTCACTGCAGCACATGTAACAAAACTGGTTCATTTAATTGATTTTACTAATTTTACATGGGTCTCAGCTGATATCTTGGTGGTCAAGGTTGATTTTCATTCTGTTCTCTGGGTTTCTCGGTTTTTATCAGAGGTGGAATCAGCATTTCATAGGGCAGTATTGCCAGTCTGGACAGTTACTTCCTTGAGTGAACCATTCCTGATTATACTAAGGCTTCTATTTTCTTGCTGTTCCTCCTGCTACGGACTGGGACGTTGACAAATCTGGCAGCTTACTTGCCTTCAATTGTTTTTTTATTTTTTTTAATTTACGTTTAATTGCTTAGGCCATAATCATTGTATATGCCTGTGGTAAAGATTCATCATTTTTGGATGCTTGTTGATTATCCTGATATGGTATGGAGAACACAGCTTCTAGAGGCAGATGCCAGCGAGCCAGCCTGGTGAACTGTATACGAACGAGCCTCTGATTGCAAAGAGGATGGATGATCTCCAATGGAGAATTCTTCATGGAATCATTTCCACAAATGTGTTTGTGCATTGACTCTGCAGGTGTCTGTGTCATCATGTCACTTTTTGTGACATGATGGAGACTGTTTTGTATATGTTTCTTACTTGTTCCAGATTACAGACATTTGTTTTACCTCGGGGTATTTTTTGGTTATTGTCTCTTGATTTTTCTCCTTTTATTTTTACTGTTAAGTACAGGTTCACAAATACATCTGTAGTATGCCTTGGAAACATTATTTTGGGTCAAGCAAAGATGGCCATTTTTTTGGGGGGGTGGGGGAAGTTAGGTGCCATTGACACAGCATTGCAACGCCTAGGTACCTTTGTGGATCCCACCCATATTGCTCATAATACTGTAACACAATATTCCATGTGCACTACAGAGCACACAGACCTCTACAGAGAGAGATTATGACCTCCCTGATCCATGACATTATTTCTTTGGATATTATTTATTGGTAGCATCCAAAGTATCATCCAAAGGCCCCAATCATTAGAGCTCTTTGTGTTAGATGCTGTACAAACGTAAGACATTACCCCTTTCCCAAAGATCTTACAATCTAAAAAGACACATGAAAAAGTGGGCGAAAGTGATAAAACATACCAGTGCAGAGTTCGGGGCAATGTTAGATATGTATTTCATTAGCTTCTTTATATTTATATATAAAAGTTACCCTCAACTGCCCACTTCCAAATTGCTGGAGTTTTCAATTTTAACTTTTACCCAGCCTAATTTCTATTTTTATTTGACACAACCTATTTTCCCCTCTATTTCACTGTTGCCCATTGATTCACCATGTTTTATTTATATTCAGTTATTTTAAGAATAAAAATGCAAAATTCCTCTTTGCAAAAGTTCAATCAAAACTCTCAGGCATAGCCCCCCACATTGAGAATACAACCCACACTCTTAATTAAAAGGCTGTCTGTGCATCTATCTGTCAGCAGAAATGAGCAGAGGAACACTCTCTAAGGTTGCAAAGGAAGTTCCCATATCTGTAAAGGTGCAGCAACTGGAAAAAGTCCCTGACCTTCCAGGAAGTGGTGAGAACTCTTACCTCATGTGTTTGATCCCAAGAGTGTATGGATGGTTGAGGCTGGATAGTGAGGCCTAAGTTAAGGTTCTGAAGGGGTGAGAAAAAAGGCCTACAAAAAATTGGCCAACTGACAGTAGACAGATTCAGAGCATAGGCGATGTGTATTTATTTTTTAAAGTAAGTATTCAATGTTGTATATATTTTATTGACCTCCCTCTCCTTGACTCTCCATATGTTACTTGTCTTTGATGGGGGAAAAATAAAGTCATATGCCTACTGCTTCCCTTTTTGTTTGCAGTATTGTTGCAGCTGTGTTGCTCCCAGGATATTAGAGAGAAAAGGTGGGTGAGGTAATATCTTTTGCTGGACCAACTTTTGTTGGTGAGAGAGACAAGCTTTCAAGCTACATAGAGCTCTTCTTCAGGTGAAAAGATATTACCTCACCCAGCGTGTGTCTCTAATATAATTTCCCTGATAACTTTACATACAATTTGTATCCTGTACCCTGTCCCTTTGTCTGCTTTTTGTCTTACACTGTAAGCATTTTAGGACAAGGACTGTGTCTCGTGTGTTAATAACCTGAAGCACTATGGGGACCTGATGTGACTAGGGCCTTTTTGGTGCTATCTCAAAACATAAAAATAAATAATATTTTCACATTTAAATGAATGATAGGAGAGTCAGTGATTCCAATTCAGGCCTGGTCCCTACACCTAAAACAGGTCAACCTGGCTACCTTGCTCAGGACTGTGAAGACTTCGTCCAACCCCCACCTCCACACACACTGTAGATCCAGCTAAATCGATCGAAGAATTCTTCCATCAACCCAGCCACCATCTCTCAAGTGGGTGGATTTACGATAGCGAAGGAAAAACATCTTCTGTCACTGTAGTAAGTGTATATGCTATGCAGCTGTAGCATTTGTAATATAGACACACCCTCATTCACTGCAGTAAAATATAGCTAGGAACACACTTATCTTCTCAGGTGGATATCATAGTCTGTTTCATTCTCTCTCTTTTTGTTTGTTTCAAATTTTCCCTGATTCTGTTGTTCATTCTTCTGCTGTAATATTTTGTTTTCCTCAACTGAATCAACTCATTTTCCTTACAGACTTCTTCTCAGACAGTTTACACTGAATGCTCATTGCCTATTCCCTTTCCTCATGGTCTGTTCCCAGTCCTATTCTTTATCAAGGGGATCACGCTGCTGTAATTACACTCTCTTCAGACCTTTCTTTTGTGAACTACCCAGCTCGACTTGCCACTATCCCTAGAAGTCATAAGTGCTGTCACACCCAACTGTCACCCTCTCATAGTGCTATCCCCAACTACATTTTCCTGTCAGACGTCAGCTTCTCACTTCCCAATGATCATTTCTTGGATTTTATTTCTCAACTGTCCAGTCCCCAACTGTCACTCCTGCCATTTTCAAATATCACTAATAGTGGTAATTCCCAGCCGCCCACTACACTTCCCTACTTACTGCCCACTCCCTGTCAATTCCACCTGCACACTCTCTGTCACTACTGATTACCCATGCCCCAACACTCATTCTCTATTATTCCCAGCTGACCAACTATAATTCACTGTCACATGTTATCTCCCCCATATATTGCCTGCAATTGTCAATATCTGCTAGCTCTTCCACCCCTGAAATGCCAGTCCCCCAGTTCCAGTTGTCCCCTCCAACTGTCACTTCCTGTCACCCCCACTGGCGCTCCATACTCCCCAACTGTCACCTGCCTAATATCACTCCCTACCATTTCCCAGCAACTGTCACCCCAACTGATATTCCCTCTTACCCCCAACCTAACTGTAACTACCCAACTCACACAAATGTCACTCACTTTCATCACCCACACCCCAAGCTGAGATTCCTCACATACTGAGCCATGAAGGACATCCCACTCCTGTGCTCCATCTGGCAAGGTCCAGGAAATGGCCCGAACTCCCCATTCATCCTCAGCCTATGTTCCCCCTTCCTCTCGTTCTCCCTGGCCTTGGCTTTACTGCTTTTTTAGCCTTTTTGCCTCAGGGTACCTAACGCACATGAGCTATCCCATGGTAAAAACAGTGAAGTCAAGGCACTTTAGTTTTACCTCACGGTAAAATTAGGCAAGGTCAACCCCAGGTAGGGGGACAGTGTAGATAGCAAGGATCAGAGGAGAGAGGGGTAAATGGGGGGGGGGAAACTGATTGGTACAGGGCAGAAGAGGGGAAATGGGAAAACTGAAGGGCAGTAGAGATGGAAGGAAGCAGAGGAAAATGGGAAATTAGGGTTGGGAGGGTGCCTGGGATGATATGGACAATGGGTTAGAGGCAGGAGTAGAGAGGGAAAATAGAGTGTAAGAAAAGAATAGGAGTAGAGGATGGGGGGGGATGGGTCCTGAGGAGATCAAGAGAGATGGAAAGCAGGGGAAGGAATAAGAAAAGAAAGGAAACAGCAGACATGTTATGGGGAAGAAGAGAGGAGAGACTAGAGGGAGGGGTAATTAAAGGTGAAATTCAAACTGGAAGCAAGGAAGGAAATCACATTAGAGGAGGTAGAAGAGAAAAATATAGGAAAAAGAGATGTAAAAGAAAACAGTTCCAGAAGAGATGAGAGAGACTACAGGAGAAAATTGGGGCGAGTGGAGGGGGAGAGAGAGAGAATGAAAAAAAATTGAGAGGCAAGAGAACAGGAGAGAAATTAACAAATAAGAGACTTCAGTGATTCTAAAACTATATTACAAAGAAATGGTTACTATTGTTTAAATTCTGCAGAAAAGATAAATCAAAACATAGGAGATAAACGGGGAAAGAGAACAGTAAGGTAGGCAGTGTTTTTTATAATCATTCTATAAAAAGTCTGATGCTGAATGTTTACCAGAAAATTTTGTAAAATTTGTTTGATATAAACAAACCACACACACACCTTTAAAATACTGAAAACATTCCAAAACAAGGCTGAGCCATCTCCCCCGTCCCAAACCTCATTGTAAAATCCATGGTACACTGTAGGTTCCTTCACCTGCAAAAGAGGCATCATCCAAAACATTACATATTTTGGTTGACTGGCAGTAGAGAGGAAAGAAGATCCCTCCATGTGTAAACCCCATTTCTTACAATAACCTGTCTCAGGCAGCAATACGTCTTCTAAACATTCACTGCAGTGAAAGATATGGTAGCTTGGAACTCACTTATCTTTTCAGGTGTATTGCACAGTCTGTTTTCGTCTCTCTCTATTCTCACTTTCTCCCTGGTTCTGTTTTTGTTTTTTTTCTTAATCTCTCTCTCTTCCCCTTTCTTCAGCTAACTTTCACTGTCTGGTCACTGATCTCATACAATTTACTCAATTTCCTACTCTCCATTCTTCTTTGGATTTTACCAATCTTATTCCCATGCCTGATGGGTGCCCTGCTGCTGTCGTTGTCCTTTTATTTATGTCTCTCCCTTTCTCTTCAGCTGCCCAACTCTAATTGCCATCTTCCAACTACCAGTCTGCCACTATCTATCTGGTTAAGCACTTATGTTGCACCCATCACCATATCTGAATGCGTTCCCCAAGTATCATTCATGACCCCCATCCCATGGAACCTTCTCTTTCTAATATTCCACCATTTCTATTTAAAGGTCATCATCTAAGACATTTCCTTTGCTGTTTGAACAGCAGTAGAGAGGGAAGCAAATATCCCTCTATGTATAATCCCATTGCACATCTCCAGTCACTTACAGTTCTTACCCAAATTCTCTGATCTCTGGTCCCCTGTTTGTAATTCAAAAGGTCTTTTATCTCTACTGACCTCCACCTCTGATCCCAATTATTTTTGAACTGAGCTAACTGATCTCTGATCCGAAGTGCAGAATTCTTGATTTCTCACTCCTTCTCTCATCATTCCATATAGGCTATTTCCCCATCCTGGAATGACCTGTCGTATCTCTTTTATTTATGTATTTATTTATTTTCCCTGCATCCTTGATTTCTGATTGATTGTTGACGTTTGAAGGGCTTGGCTACACTTGCGAGTTACAGTGCAATAAAGGAGCCCTGTGCACACTAGCTCACTCGCCATCCACACTGGCAAGGCATGTGGAGCGCCCTGACTCTGCAGCTAGAGTGCTCCTGGCACTCCACCTCGGCGAGAGGAATAACATTTGCTGCACCCCTGCTGAAGCACTGCATTGCCAGTGTGAACGAGGTGTTGCATTATTGCGCTCTGATCGGCCTCCGGAAATATCCCATAATCCCCTAAAGTCAAGTGGCCAACCTTGTCATTGTTTTGAATCACTGCAGGAATGCAGAAGTGCCCTTTGAAAGCTCCGTTTCTGACAGCCGGCTGCTTATCTGTTCCGAGACAAATCAACCATTACTGTGGAATTGTGTGTGTGTGTGTGTGTGTGTGTGTGTGTGTGAGAGAGAGAGAGAGACACGGGGGGAAGATGGGGGTCTGCTGCTCTCTGAACTCACAAGAGAGCATGCTGACATGCTTTCAGCCCCCCCCAAACCCACTCTCTTTCCCTCCACATACACCCAACACACTCCCTGTCACACTCCACCCCACCCCACCCCATTTGAAAAGCACGTTGCGGTCACTTGCATGCTGGGATAGCTGCCCATAATGCACTGCTCCCAATGCCGCTGCAAGTGCCGCAAATGTGGCCACGCCAGTCGGTTGAAGCTGTCAGTGTGAATAGACTGCAGCGCTTTCCCTACTGCGCTCTCCAAAGGCTGATTTAACTCAAAGTGCTCTACATCTGCAAGTGTAGCCATGCCTGAAGGTCAGAAAGCCAGTCAGCAACCACACAGCAATGACAATGCATTGTTATTTCAGTCTCGTAAGCACCATGATGTTTACATGTTCAGGAAGACAGAAGCCCTGTTTAATATAATAGACATGTGAGCAAGGAAAAAAATCTCGACTGAAGCCTGCTAAGAGATTAACATATTCCTGGGACAACTAAATTGCTGGAACCCACCGTTTTTACTCTTCCCAGGGGCTAAGAATGAAGGGCTAAAGGCACCGTGCTCTCTTTTAACCATCCTTTTCTAGATAGATCCTGTGCATGTGGTATATACCACATGTAGATACTAGGGCTGTCAAGCGATTAAAAAAATTAATAGTGATTAATCGCACAATTAAAAAAATTAATCATGATTAATCACGCTATTAATCACAGTGTTAAACAATGATAGAACACCATTTGTTTAAATATTTTTGGATGCTTTCTACATTTTAAAATATATTGATTTAAATTACAACACAGAATACAAAATGAACAGTGCTTACTTTATATTTATTTTTATTACAAATATTTGCACTATAAAAAAACAAAAGAAATAGTATTTTTCAATTTACCTAATACAAATACTGTAGTGCTATCTCTTTAACATGAAAGTTAAACTTAAAAATGTAGAAATATGTACAAAAATAACTTCATTCAAAAATAAAATAATGTAAAACTTTATATACTACAAGTCCACTCAGTCCTATTTATTATTCAGCCAATTGCTCCAACAAACAAGTTTGTTTACATTTGCAGGAGATAATGCTGCCTGCTTTTTAGTCACAGTGTCACCTGAAAGTGAGAACAGGCATTCACATGGCACTGTTGCAGCCGGCATTGCAAGATATATACATACCAGATGTGCTAAAGATTCATATGTCCCTTCATGCTTCATCCGTCATTCCAGTGGACATGTGTCCATGCTGGTGACAGGTTCTGCTCAATAACAATCCAAAGCAATGTGGACTGACACATGTTCATTTTCATAATCTGAGCCCGATGCCACCAGCAGAAGGTTGATTTTCTTTTTCTGTAGTTTCTGCATCAGTGTTGGTCTTTTAAGACTTCTGAAAGCATGCTCCACATCTCATCCCTCTCAGATTTTGGAAGGCACTTCAGATTCTTAAGCCTTGGGTCGAGCGCTGTAGCTCTCTTTAGAAATCTCACATTGGTACCTTCTTCGAGTTTTGTCAAATCTGCAGCGAAAGTGTTCTTAAAATGAACATGTGCTGAGTCATCATCCGAGACTACTATAACATGAAACATATGGCAGAATGCCGATAAAAAAGAGATCTGGAGACATACAATTCTCCCCCAAGGAGTTCATTCACAAATTGAATTAACGCATTAATTTTTTAACGATCATCATCAGCATGGAAGCATGTCCTCTAGAATGGTGGCTGAAGCATGGAGGGACGTAGGAATCTTTAGAGCATCTAGTATGTAAATACTTTGCGACGCCAGCTACAAAAGTGCCACATGAATGCCTGTTCTCACTTTCAGGTGACATTGTAAATAAGTATCAGAGGGGTAGCCGTGCATCCAACGAAGTGAGTATTCACCCACGAAAGCTCATGCTCCAAAACATCTGTTAGTCTATAAGGTGCCACAGGACGCTTCGCTGCTTTTATTGTAAATAAGAAGTGAGTAGCATGATCTCCCACAAATGTAAACAAACTTGTTTGTCTTAGTGATTGGCTGTACAAGAAGTAGGACCGAGTGGACTTGTAGGCTGTAAAGTTTTGCACTGTTTGGTTTTTAAATGCAGTTATGCAACAAAAAAAATCTACATTTGTAAATTCCATTTTCACGATAAAGATATTGCACTACAGTACTTGTATGAGGTGAACTGGAAAATACTACTTCTTTTATCATTTTTAGTGCAAATATTTGTAATAAAAATAATATAAAGTGAGCAGTGTACACTTTGTGTTCTGTGTTGTAATTGAAATCAATATATTTGAAAATATAAAAAAATCCAAAAATATTTAATACATTTCAATTGGTATTCTATTGATTAACATCAATTAAAACTGATTAATTATGATTTTTTTAATTGCAACTAATTTTTTGAGTTAATCACATGAGTTAACTGCGATTAATCAATAGCCCTACTAGATACCAAATTGCCTCCTCATTTATGATCTATCAGACAGGAGAAACTAAGTCAAGGCTGTACTCTAGTAGCCCAACTGACTGTTGCCCTGCTCCTGCTATAGTCATTTTCACCAGTGCAAAGTGAAATGCAAAGTGGGTATAAAACTCTATTATCATTCTGATTTGGTAACATTTTGCACTCACTTTGCATTGGTATACATTACTGTCCAAAGAGAACTGGGTTGCAACTGCTAAGTTTTACTCTAAAAAATCAGATAGTGAAATCTTTGTTTTTAACTTCTAAATGTTTCATATTTCTGCTGCTGTGGCAGTGACTTCATGATGACTGTCTAGGAAATGCTTATGCCACACTCATCACCATGACATTTGAATATGTATTTGGAGCCACTGCTTAGTGATTCCTACTTGCTTAACATCTTATGTGTAATCTGGCCATGGGAAGGAGGGTGGGATTTAATGCAGCTTGGTATTTACAATTGCAACTACCTTCTTACAGATAGGGATGCCTCTTCAGACAGCAAAGATATGTTAGCTTCATCAGACACCCAAAAGAGACTGTAAAATCTATTTCAAGGATTTGGTACTGATGCCTAGGGCACCATGAACCCATGTCTACACAGCAAGTGGAGGTGTGATTGTAGCATAGGTTGGCATACCTGTGATAGCTTTAATCTAGTTAGTACAGATAGCTAACAACAGTAGTGTAGACATGCTGGCACAGGCTTCAGCATGACCTAGCAGTCTGAGTATGTGCCCCAGGATTCCCAGTGGGCCTGTAATCAGGTGGCTGGCCCATGCGAAAGGCCGTTCCACCACGTCCACGTTACTGTTGTTACTCTGCTAGCTAGACTAAAGTTGGAGTGGGTATGTCTCCCATCTATTGCAGCTCTCCTGAAGATAGCTCGTTGCTTCCCCTACCCCTTCTCTTCATCCAGTTCTTGTGGCACAAGGATACTTCCAGCGCCATGTAGTGACGTAGAACATAGGTTTAAGCACTGAAAGGGATTGCATATTCTGAAATGCTGCATTTCAGACAGGCAGCAGGGAATAGCAAAACTTTATGGAAATGAGGAGATCTAGATTCAAATCCTATTTTTACCATCAACTTGCTTTGTGTGATATCCACTTCACTGGATTTCTCTGTCTATTTTTTCCTTATGTAAATAAAGGGAAAGTGACACTTAGGCACTATTGTAAAATCTATGGATGCAAATCACTGTATCAATGATTACTGTTTGTTTTTCAAAACATGCCATTTCCCTTATCCCCTTTGTAATGTTGGATTATGTTATGGAAACAAAAGTATCTCAGTATAAGGTATTAGCTTTCCTAAAAAGAAGGATTTCCTTAGAATTAGGCAGATGCTCTAACACATGGGTTTGTAGGATTAAGCTGCTGAGATACTACGGTGATGGGAGCTATAAAGTGCCTTGTTATAGAGATGTGACTCAAACAGACAGTCACCTGGCTGCTAGAAGCACATCACATACTAAGGTAACAGCAAATGCTTGTCTAATGTAATGTCTGATGTCTAATGACAATTTGTAAGTAGTCTATGATAGTAGATATATTTCCTTGAAGTGATGCTCAGACTGCACTGGGGATTTCATAATATAGAAATGGTACATAAATTAGAATCACTGAGGAATGATGGGTATATTAGTATAAACCAGTGTGCCACAACTGTATCGCATGACACACTGCTAGTGCTCAGAGATATCAGTGCTGTGAATGGCTGCAATAGAACTGGGTATGAAACTGTGATAGGTCCCTTTAGTTCAGGTTCCACAAATGACACTACTACCTTGCTTTTGACATTGTCTGCAGCCAAGGACTTATCTGTTATGGGCTCATGGTTTAGCTGCCTTAATAACCATTGGTGAACCTAGCTTTCAAATAGGGTATGTGCCCTGAAGAAAACTGATCACAGCCTCATCTCACCATGTTTTCAATGTCGCAGAAAGACCAGCAAACTCAGACCATAGACTAGTTGTTTCTCAGCTCTCAATGCATCTTTCAACTCCTCGCAAGCCAGATGTCTACTAACACTACAATGTTCAGCTTCTTTCTGAGGAGCCTGTTGAGCCATGAAATACAGACAGGATGTTGATGATCATCTACGCAACCTCAATATCCTCTCAGACTGTGGAGATTGCCTAGAGTGGTATATGCTATATCACATGCAATCACTGGAACAATTGGCTTCAGATAGTTGTGCAAGAAATCATTGCTTTCTGAAGAGGTATTTCATATATTAGCAAAAGAGGCAGATGTATGTAAGCAGGGAGATGTCCAATAATGTAAACATCTGACTGGCATTTTCCAGGCCATGGCAAAACATGACATAAGATCTACGTCAGCTGCATGGCTGACGAAGCAGAGGATGGCCTAAAGAAGAACAATCTGCGTCCTGCCTACAGAGTCATCATGCACCTGTCTGGCAACCATAAACAAACTTATAATATCCTCATTATGAAACAAGATGGATCTCCCTACTCATCGACGGGTGAACTCCTGAACAGATAAACAACAAATTCTGAAAGCATGCTGAACCATGGACCTGCAGATGTCTGTCTAGAGCTATGTGACCTGGCAAACTGAACAGTTGCAGATCCAGGCATGAATGCTGATCCTTCGTCACTCAGAAGTACAAAAGGCCACCCAAAAGTTACAGAATGGACATGCTGTTGGACCTGATGATATTCTATCTGAGCTGTTCAAAGGTGCCTTGGAAGCATCAGCCTGCATCAACTGTTCTTGTAAGTGTGGGCATTATGCAAAATACCATCAGAATGGAAAGACAGCATCATAGTCTCTCTGAACCAAGGGCAATGTCAAGTGTGGCAATTACAGGCCAATCTCACTGTTATCGGTCTCCGGAAAGGTCTGCTCATGTTCTGCTGGGTAGGATGCAGCTGCTCGTTAACAGACATCATTGTCCACAGCAATCACGTTTCTCTGCAAGGTAATCAATAATGGACGCTGTCCTTACCCTCAGCTTCTGGCTGCACTGTACAGAGAATTTAACTTCCTGCTTTGTGTGGCATAGATTGAAATCAAAGTGGCTTTTAATTCAGCTGATAGGTCAGCAATTCAGCTCACACCGAAAGGAATGGGGTACCAAACACTCTGCTAAATCTGGTGCACAATCATCACACCAGTACCAGTGCAAGGTTGGCCTTAGTTCATGCCTTTTGCCATATTTCTACACTACTTAAGGTGTGCAGCAGGAATGCATTCTCACTCTGGCACTATTCTACCTGGGTATCAACTGGATATTAGGACTTGCTGACGCACAAGTCGGAATCAGGGTTGGTCAAACGGTCTTGGTTGGTAAAAACTATGTCAACAATGCTGCCTGGCTTGTGGAGAAGTCAGAGAATTTCAGCCCTGCTTTCTAAGGTCTCCAAAATATTGCCTGCACTATGGGGTTGAACATCTCATGAGAAGACCAGGTTCCAAAACTTCAGAATCTAGAGCGGGGCCACCAGAAGCCCCCGGGCAGGTGGGACCTGCCTATGTCACAGTAGTTCCATCTATAAACATGGGATAGTGTTGCTTGCCTTTCTTTTTTAATAACTTTGAGGTCTATCGATGAAAAATGCTATATAAGAGCTTAATATGCTCTGTGGCCTTTTTTGTGATGAACACAACTTATGTGGCTTAATGGTTCAAAACTAGAGTAAATTAGGGTAAAAGGATTATATACACTATTAATCTTAAGGCAAGCATTTGCTTCCAGAATTTATCAGTATAAAAACCAGTGCATTTGATCAATTTAAATGCACTATCAAGCATTTAACCTGAAGTAATTTAATTGCAATATTAAAATACTTGTTGTGCCAACTAGTGTTCACAATATAATGTATATAGAATATCAGGGTTGGAAGAGACCTTAGGAGGTCATCTAGTCCAACCCTCTTCTCAAAGCAGGACCAATCCCCAGACAGATCTTTACCCCAGTTCCCTAAATGGCCCCCTCAAGGATTGAACTCACAACCTTGGGTTTAGCAGGCCAATGCTCAAACCACTAAGTTATCCCTCCCCTCGCCCAAAGTTACATACCGGTAATTAAAAAAATATGAATGTATGGATATAAGAGGCTTATATGGGAACTGTTTTGCATATATGTTACAGATAAACTAATCCCATGTGAGACATCCTATAAAACAAACAGAATTATCATGAATTAGAAACAGTTTTTCATAAATATTTTGGGTTAGAGTTTAAAAAAAGTCATCATTTAGGGGTTGTCAACACTTAAAACGCTGTAGCAGTGCAGCTGCACCACTGTAGCGCTTCAGTGAAAACACTAACTAGGCCAATAGGAGTGCTTCTCCAGTCGGCATAGGTAATCCACCTCCCCCAGAGGCTGTAAGTAGGTTGATGAGAAAATTCTCCTGTCGACATAGTGAGCGCTATCTACACTGGGGGGTTGGTCAGTTTAACACTGTCATTCAGGGATGTGGATTTTTCACATCCCTGAATAATGTAATTATACCAACCTAATTTCCTAGTGTAGAGCAGGCCTGAGTAACCAGCTAACCAGTCTTAAGGCTTTCTGGGTTAAACTATCCACTCTTTGGATTAAAAACATTTGCTGTATCATAACACCCTATGTTACCTTAATTAAAACTTCAAAGAGGTACATTATTATCACAGTGAAAGTCAGTACAGCCTGAGATACACACCTTCCACAAGTAAAAGCACTTTGGATATTCATGGATGTTTTATATATTTTTATATCAATCTAGATCAGAGAGTGTTCTTCTGAAAATTCTGTGCATATTGGTTACTTCCATCGTTCTTGAAAACACAGCTTCATTGGATTATAAAAGGTCAAATTTACCTTTGCTCTCAGGGCAAAAGACTAGGTGCTACTTCAGTACAAATGAATCATACGAACACAGTTGTTTCTGATTCTTTTTTGCAAGCATCATGAAAATCAGCTAGGGACATTTGAATCACTATTGTAGATGGAATATGTGACTCAGAGATCACTTTTTGCAGGATGGTGTGTCTTTATTCCTGGCTTCTTTATGGTGTTTAAGAAGTGATTTTTGTTGATGTTGTCTACATGGTAGCTAGTTTTAAGAAGGAATTCACTGCTTAATAGAGCTGGTTGAAAAATTTCTGATAGAACTGTTTTCCACTGGGAAATGCTGATTTGATAAAACTGAAATGTTTTTGGGGGGGAATGTATCAATGATGTCAAAATTTTTGATGAAAAATTATCAATATTTTTCATTTTGATAATGTCAAGTACTTTGTTTTGATAAAGTCACATTGTTTAATTTCAACTTTTTTGCTTCAATTTTGCTATTATATAAAAGCCAAAATGATCAATTCAAAACAAAGCACTTCCACTTTTCCAAAATGAAATGAATCAATAGGGTTGTTTTGACAGCTCTGAAACGAAATTTTTCAGAAATTTTGTTTTATGAGAAATTTCAAAATTTAAATTTTCCGTTCCAATTAGCATGAATGGATATTTCAAAATGTTGACATTTCCCATGGAATGGAAATTCTGAGTTTGTTACTGGTCCAATGTGAGCAACAGCATCTGGTGATTGCAGAGTGGACACCTTATTGGACATGCATACAGAGTGCCCTGTGCTGCCTCATGGCTGTTACAAAAAGTTTGCATTGTTATGACTGAAGATGACCTTCTATTAGCTGCGAAGTAAAAAACCTATAGCTGTAATGAAATCAGGTATTTGCATGTGTGTTCTCTGCAGCCTCTCTATTCCTAAGGCGCATAAAGATTCCTGAGTTTGGACTTCGATACTGGTGCACTGGGTATTTTGTAACATTACTTTCATTTTTATAGCTCTGGGCATGTTTTAAACATGAGGCCCAGTTCTATCTTGCAATGCAGCCCCTTTAAACTGCTTTGGCAGTTTAAGTTGGACCATAAAGAATGCAGGAATATCCCCTGCAAAAGAGAGCTCCCTGGCTTGAATACAGCGGTGGACCAATGCCAGCCCCCTTCTCAGTTCCTAGCGTAGAGGCTGGGATGTGAACAAGAGGAGGCAAGGCTGAAACAGGAGGAGGCATTCCAGAGGAGGGGGAGTGGTTGAAGTCCTCTGCACTGTGGCCAGGCCTGTCAAGAGAAATTTGGGGCCCCAGGACATCATGTTCATCAGGGCCCCACTCCCTTCCATTTCATTTTATTTACACAGATGTTACTGATGTTTTGGTCGACCACAAGCTCAGGAGCCTGATATAACTTCCCCCTTTCCCCGCCCCTCTTCACCTCTGGCTGTGGGCATTCTCTGCTTCCCATGGCACATGCGGCTCTAAGAAAAAAAGCATTAATTAGAGCTGCCCTGAGGTCCTCTAACTCACTGAGCATATTCAGACCCCACAGCTGCCCCAGAGTATGGGGAGTGTGCCTTCTATGCACTGGAACAGAAGAATGTAGAACTGGAGCCAAAAGTTACAATGCAAAAATCAACATGCATAGATCTATGTATGTCTTGCAACATTGCAATAGCTTGTACTTGGAACAGATCCTATCGATGACTTTGCTTATGAGGACTTATCTATACCTCTCAAAGATCCTTTATTTTGAGGACCATCAGTCATAACTGGGTGACTGAGCAACAAAATGACAGATGAAATTCAGTGTTGATAAATGCAAGTAATACACCCTGGAAAACATAATCCCAACTATTTGTACAAAATGATGGGGTCTAAATTAGATGTTACCACTCAAAGAAAGGGATTTTGGAGTCATTGTGGATAGTTCTCTGAAAGCATCTGCTCAGTGTCCAGCGGCAGTCATAAAAGGTAACAATGTTAAGAATCATTAGGAAAATGATAGATAATAAGACAGAAAAGATCATAATGTCACTATATAGATCCATGGTACACCCACACCTTGAATACTGCATGCAGTTCTGGTTGCTCCACCTCAAAAAAGATACATTAGAATTGGAAAATATAGAGAGAAGAGCAAAAAAAAAATGATTAGGGGCATGGGTATCACATAACACAAGAACCAGGGTCACCCAATGAAACTAATAGGCAGCAGGTTTAAAACAAACATACGGAAGTACTTCTTCACACAACGCACAGTCAACCTGTTGAACTCATTGCCAGGAGATGTTTGAAGGCCAAAAGTGTAATTGGGTTCAAAAAAGAATTAGATACGTTCATGGAGGATACGTCCACCAATGACTATTAGCCAAGGTGGTCAGGGACTCCACTGCATGGTCTGGGTGTCCCTAAACCTTTAACTGCCAAAAGCTGGGACTAGACAACACTGGATGAATTGGTCAATAACTTTGCCCTGTTCTGTTCAAGCACCTGGCATTGGCCACTGTTGGAAGACAAGATACTGGGTTAGATGGACCATTGGTCTGACCCAGTATAGCTGTTCTTATATTCTTAACAGCCCCTGACATGCTGTGTGACCTTATGCAAATTACTTTACTCACCCTTTGTCCTTTCCATTTGGACCAATGATATTCAGACCTCAGTGGTTCAATAACATAGTAAAAGAATCCTGATTGGTTAATCACGTAGACTGGTTAATAATTAAATCACACAGTGTTTTAATATCATGTGCTGGAGACACATTAAAGAGCCATTTGTAGCTTGCAAGCCTCAGTCTGAGTATCACTGATTTTAAACTATAAGCTCTTCAGGGCAGGGAGTGTCCCCTACTACGTTTATGATCACTGACTAGCACAACAGGGCACTGATCTAGATGTGATTTACTTAAAATAAGTTGCAAAGGCCCTTTGAAGATACAGGTGATTGATTATTTTGCTCCTTAATAAACATGATGGATTTAAATCAAAGAGTATCCATTTTTCATTCATGCTGTCTGAAATTATATTTTTTTCTGGGAATTGTAGGTATGGAGGTGACCATACTGTCAATTAATGTGTTCACAACGAGGACCTCCCATCTTTGTTAAAGAATTGTAGTAAACTCAAACATCTGTTTGTCATGACTGGCTACAATTGGGTATGTTACAGGTACATCATTGGCTTGTAATTTCTCAGGCTGTACATTCCATTTATTGGGAGTACTAATGGTATCTGAAGTTGTGTATTTTCTCTTCTAAAGCTTATTATTTCTATCCATATTTTTTATTTTCTTGGACACTCCCACCATCAAAAATATGTGGAAATGCTCTACTCATTCAACAGCTTCTCTGACATATCTCAAAATCAAGTTATTTAAGTTTCTACTCAACTTTGGTGAGATGATATTGGTCTACATATTTTATAACTATTTTCTTTTATGCTTCTGTTTAGCTAGAAGCCCTTTCTGTAGTTCAAGGGTGACTTGCATGCAACCTGTGAACCAAATGCACTCTATGGACTTTGATTTTCCACTTCTTCAATGTGGTGCTATGATGTGCACAAACTACAGGTCTCAGCATGCAATGAAACAAGAAGCAACATCTCAATATTAAAGATTAGGTGGCTGCAGTCATCTCTAATGTATACAGACAAGGTGTGGCCTCTTTCTATGTGCTTGTATAGCCCAATCACCATGTAAATGACCCCCTCTGTAGTTCCTGAGCTGTTAAGTCAGCTCTCAATTGGGCAAAGCATAGGTTTCCCCAGTCCTATTTGTTTCTAGATTCTCATGTTTCTTCTTTCCATATTACAAGTTCCCCTCATTTCTTGAATATAGAGTTCTCTTTCTGGCTAGTCCTATGAACTCCTTATGCATTTTGGAATCTCACTAGAGCATAGAGGTAACCTAGAGACACCATAAATGGTGGGGTTTTGCTTGAGGATTATGTTTGATTCTTGTTTTAAAATATTAAATGTTTTTTAAGGTTCTGTAATAAAAATGGCATATAATTTGGATTATAATTAAACACTCTGCAAACCATTAAATATATAATGAAAACTCTGCTTACCTGACCTCTCCCTAGGCCAACTCTGAGTTCCAGCAGGAGTCAATGGCTGATATGACATGTCCTGCATAATGCAGGTTGGGAATGTCACTCAGACAAGAAGCCAGCAATTCATAGCAAGGTGCAACATCTCACAATCTTAAAAAGAAAGAATAGTTAAGTTAAAAAGATAATCTGCAAGCCCACTACCTTCTCTTCATTCAGATTGCTCTTCAAGATTTGCACTGCTATGATGCCTACAAGAAATCAGCTAACAAGTAATGATTACTAGCTTGAGGAGAAGATATGGGGAGGAAGGCATGTCAGCTGATTTTATTTATTTATTTATTTATTTATATCAGAAAAAATGTTTCAGATGACTTGAACCATCAAGCTTTGCACACCTCTATCCAGGGCCGGCGCTTCCATTTAGGCGGCCTAGGCAATCGCCTAGGGCGCCAGGATTATTGGGGGGCGGCATTTTGCCGGGGGGGGGGGCAGCAGGCAGCTCTGGTGGACCTGCCGCAGTCGTGCCTGCGGAGGGTCCTCTGGTCCTGCGGCTCCAGTGGAGCTGCCGCAGGCATTCCTGTGGACGCTCCGCTGCTCTCGCGGCTCCGGTGGACCTCCTGCAGGCACAGCTGCGGCAGCTCCACCGGAGCCGCGGACCAGCGGACCCTCTCCGCAGGCACGACTGCAGCAGGTCCACTGGGGCTGCGGACCAGCGCGTGGGGCGGCGAAATGGCCGTGCGCCTAGGGCGCTAAAAACGCTAGCGCCTGTCCTGCCTCTATCCATATAAACTTATAATCATAAGCTTTGTGTTATCGCATCCTTCACTCACTTGTTGCATTTTGTTTCAAAGTCTTTAGCCTTGCCATGTTTTTCTGCAGCATCCAGCATGACGGGGCCCCATCTATCTAGATCCAATCACTTTAGTATCTGAGCACCTCGCAATCATTAGTTAATTTTATCCTCACAACATCCCTGGGCGGTAGGACAATATTATACTCATTTTACAAATGGGAGACTGAGACACAAGATAGACCAAGTCAGGGTCACACAGGAAGTTTATGGCTGGGTCAGAAATTGGACACAGAGCTCCTGTGTCCAAGTCCAGTGCCCTGCTATTCTGCAGTCTATCCTTCTCTCTGAGTCTGACTGGGACCTTTGGACACTGCTGTGATATAGGCCTTGTGTGCATTAGAAAGCTGTACCATTTTAAATATACCAATATACTTAAAGTGGTACAACCCCCCTAATGTGGATGCAGTTATATGGATATAAGGGTGCTTTATACTGGTATAGATGTTCTTGTATGGCAGTGGAAATAAACTATACTGGTATAAGGTATCTTTATAACTGTCTCCACACTAGGGCTTACACTAGTATAATTGGTAAAAAATCACACCTCTAACCAATATAATTATACTAATAAAACTTTCAAGTGTAGACAAGGCCCTCTGAGCTGAACAGGCCCGTGAACTTTTGAGTGTTATTTATCACTGTATTGCAATGATAATTAGGGAACCAAACATGTTAGAAAAAAACTGGGTCATGTTGATTGGGTTATGGCAAACTTAGTTCTCACTCCTCAGTTCACAGGTCCCATTTGTAGGTTTATGAACCATAGCAGGGGACAAACTTCATTATTCTCATGCCTTGTCTAACTGGACCATTTAAATGACCCATTTCTAAAATGGTTGTGACACCTTTATATGGATGTTAGAACATGAATATCTCATCTTTATATAACTTTTTCCCCCTACCTTAGCATTAGTGTGCTTGTAAAATGTTTCGAATCATTGATTTTAAATGTTCTAGGATTTTTGGCTGAATATTTAGACCTGAGCTTTTTATGCCATCACTTGCTGACTTTTTAAATTCCATGTAATGTTTTATTTGTTGGGATGTTTGGAACTGGTATAAGCGCACAACAGAAAGTACTCAAGCTGTTTATTCTTTATAGCAATCTCCTTTGGGCAGAATCATATTTGCATTTGTTCTTTTATAGCAAATCATATTAGAAGTTAACCTTATACACTGGGGCCAGATCATAACTGGTCACTGGATGGTGTGTATGGGGAGAGAAGAAGCAAGGAAACTTCCCTCCCTCAATTCCCCTGTCGTGGGGCTGCTGGGCCCTTTAAAGGGAATCGGCTCAGGCTACCAGTCAGAGCTAATTTAAGGGGAACAAGCCCATTTGGGTAGTTAGTTGAATAATGAATACATGGGCCAGATAAAAGGCCATCAGGATTCAGTTTCAAGGAGCTGTTCAGAGAAGGGGGAGGGGGAGAAAAAGATAGAAAAGAACTTTCCTAAGGGAGAGCTGCACCCAAAGATCAAAGACCCTAGCAAGAAGGGCTGTGCAACCCCTGAGCCCCAGGGGACAGGCTTTTTTTCAAGTTTTGTTTGGATTTAATAAAATGGAGCCCAGCAGGGGAATTTTACCTTAGCCTTTTGGACTGTGTGGAGTTCGTAAGGGGCCCTGAGCAAAGGGAAACTGAGGCAGGGAGTTCCTGTAGTGCCACAGATCCCAGGTTCCTATTTACAGAGCTCTGTGATCATACCCACATATGTGGTGATCCTTTCAGCTCTCACAAGCTGTGTCTGACTGGGATGGGTCAGTACTTCAGATGCAACACCTGGGTGATTACAAAAATAATGTTGGTGATTCAGGAGGTAGTACATTTTTCTTTCAGTCAATACTGAGCCAATGCTTCAACATATTGTTAGGTTAGGATGACCAGATCGCAAATGTACAAAATCAGGATGGGGGTGGAGGGTAATAGGTGCCTGTATAAGAAAAAGCCCCCAAAATTGGGACATCAGGTCACCCTATTATTAGGTAATGCTGTGATGTTGAAGAGGCCATTTTTCACATGATGAATGTAAAACTGTAGCTATTAAAGATTTCATTTGAAAGGAGTGAATGTTTGTTTCCTACGTTCTGGCCAAATTCCAACTCAGTGAATTCCATTCTATCTTTGTAAATTCCACCTGCAGTTTAATTGGATCCCAGAATCTTCTTCCTGTCTTAAACTGTTCTATAATGTTGATGTGCAGTGATAAATAGCTGCTTCACAGTACCACAGAGGTGAGTGAAGTGAACACTGTAGCTCCACCATAGTGTTGTGAGGCCTAGTTAACTCATGTTTACAAAGTGCTTAGAGGTTCCCAGATGAAATGTGATGTGCAAGTGCACTGTATTCATTATTAACTTTGCATTTTATGCTTTATAAAGGCTTCAGTGGGACTGAGTCTTCTACTGTATGTAACGAACCCAACCTCAATACAGATAACAGAACATCCTCAACCTTAAGAAGAGCTCTGTGTAGCTCGAAAGTTTCTCTCTCTCTCACCAACAGAAGTTGGTCCAATAAAGATTATTACCTCACCCGCTTTGTGTCACTAACAAAAACTCACCGCACATGTGTTCTTCAGGGGGTTAATTTTTGTTTTCTCATAATCCTTCTGCTTTTAAGGCCCAAGTAAAAATAGTGTTCTTAAACAACTAAGCAACTACCAGGACTCTTGTTACTGCAGAGTCTCTTGCAGGCAAGCAGAAGGGAGGCTTTTTCTAGTAGGTCCTGCTGTTCACTCCCTGGACTGAGCCACTGGAGGGAAGAGATACAGTATTGCTCTGTATGTGCGCTTTGCTTTGTATAAGAAAGGGAAGGAGTAGTACTACAACTACACTGAGTTTCCCAGGAGAGGGCCATTTGCAGAGAATGTGTGTCTGGAAGAGGAGCATGAGGTTTTATAGACAGGAAGCTGGCGCTCGGGTGCGTGGTATAGCTGAAAGGTTTGTACAGCTCTTAAGCACAGCGTGCGCCCGCTGTATCTGGTAAGCAGCCACATGTTGGGAAAGCTCAGCTAACACAATGAGAAACATACACGTCCGGCAGCGTTCCGCATTCCCTCTCCTCTGGCGCCCTCTGCTGGCAATGTGCGGTATCACCCGGGGACAGCTGAGCAGGCGGCCCTGAGCCATTTTGTATAAGAAGACATAAAATCGGGCAAGAGCGGAACTGCTGAAGAAAAGGACGCGGCGCGAAGGTTTCCCTGTCCTGCCCCGCGCTGTGGTGGTGATGAACGAGCTGGGGGAAGAAAGAGCCCAGGTCCTTGTGTAGGGAAAACGAGGCCCCGCGTGTCTAGCCCCCCAGCCACAAAAGAGCCGAGAGGTTTGGTCTGGATGTTGGCGAACATCCCCTCTGCTCTAGGGGGAGGGATTGGAAAGTACGCGCCGCCGCAGCTCCCCGCCCGCCCGCGCGCAATGGGTTCCCCTGGTCTCCGCTTTAAAACGCGCTTAAAGACCGTGGCTTAAAAACAGCAACTGCAAACTTCCCTTGTAAGCAGAACAGCTCGAGGTTTGAAACGGCTGCCGCGGCATCTGCTCAGCCCAGCCGAGCAGGAAGTCCGTCCTCCTGCTTTGTTTTGAAGTGTGACTCCATTGCTGGCTCAGTGCAGTGCAGGGATCGGAGCCAGGAGAAGTGGATTTTTGAATGTATTTAGCTGAGCCGGGAGTATCAGATGTCCCCCCACGGTCAGCTAGCTTAAAGCTTAGCACTGCGAAGCAGGCAGCCAAATCCACCCCCCACCCTTGATATGTGGGTTATTCCTAAGGAGGGAAGTTTCTTTGAAATACTTTGTGGTGAGGGGAGTGTTGTTCCCCAATCTCTACCTGCTGCAGAAGAGGCAAGAGATTCCAATCCCCTAAATCCGTGAATCCCCCTGGCCTCTGCCCTGCTATCCAGCTTTCCCTGGACAGCAAGGTTCCTGCAGGACCCACGTTGCCAGGGCTTTCCAGTCTACTCACTGACACTGAGAAACTCTCCTCAAAGGGAAAGGAAACGAGGGGCCCAAAGCACAGAAGGGGAGAACCATGCAAGGTACTGACCAGTTCTCCCTCAGGCATATGGCTCTTTGTGGTGCTCCGCTGGCACAAAGGGACTGTAAAGTGGGTAGATGATGATCTGCAATATAAATATTGAAACAGTGTTTAACATATTTGAAGTATTTCTCAGAAGAATTATTTTTTAAATGAAAGCTTAGCTCCTGGAGCATATTTTCAACAGCAATAATATTAGACAATATAGTACTGAGACATAGGAACATAGTATTGCCATCTGGATCAGATCTGTGTTCCAGTCTCCTTTCTCCGATAGTGGCCAGCTTCAGAGGAAGGTGTAAGAACCCCACAATAGACAAATGTGGGATAATTTGCCCCAATATTAGATCTCACCCTGATCCCTAATAGAGATTGGCTGAAGCCCTGAAGCATGAGATTTAGTATCCCTTCCAAAAATGTTGTTAGCATTAACTATGATACCTCTAGATATTCTTGTTATTCATATATATGTCCAATCCCTTTTTGAATCTTGCTAAATGTCCTTAGCAAGACAGAAATAGTCATCAGCAATTATTGCTATTTAGTTACAAACGGTTATGGTAAAAAATGTAAACGGAAATTAAATTCTTCACCTACCATATACTGGAGACATTATTAAGGTGTATAAATGTAGAAAGTTTTAGGTTTATTAGGCTTTTTCAGAAGAATCCTCCCCCCAGCATTAAACTAAAAGGACCCAAATGATATAAAAATAAATAATTTTAAATGTCTCTAACTTGTAATATATATTTAGTAGAATCACATAAACATTCACAAAAATTCCATCTGAACCCCTTCAGCAAGTGGGGTGAGGGAGGGAGGGAATATTTAGTTTATTACAAATCTAAGAGAATAAGTCCCTACTTTAATTTTATTTTTCAACACAATCTAACCATAGAGCATGCATGAACTCCACACCCATAATACAGAACCGATATAAGAATAATAAGAAAAGCCTGTATTGCTGTTCTCAATTTACCCCGAATTGCTACAATATTTGCAGCTAGCCTCAGTTAAGACTGTTACCTAGAAAAGGCAGGTTCAAGGATTATAAAACCTGCCTTATAGTGAAAGACAAGGAGCTCAATCTATTCAATTTAACAAAGAGGGCTTGTCTACACTTATAGCATTGCAGCCGCTGGTGCAACTATGCCACTGTAGTGTTTAGCGAAGACGCTACCTACACTGATGAGAGAGCTTCTCCCATTGGCCTAAATATTCCACCTCCACAAGAGGCGGGAGCTATGTCAACGGGAGAAGCCTTCTAGTTGACAGCACTGTCTACAAAGGGGATTAGGTCGGTATAATTACATCACTCAGAAGTGTGGATTTTCCTACATGGGTGTGACAAAGTGGGGCTGTTCTTAATGTTTCCTCTGAATACTGTGTGGGTGCCTCAGTTTCTGGCTGACACTCTGTCTCCGTGGCAACTAATGGCCTGGGCCCTTCCCCCCTGCAAAGGGATGCTAAAGGTGTGGGAGAACAAAGAGATCAGGTGACCTCCTGGCCTGGGGAAAAAGACAAAGGCCAGAAAGGAGGCGCTGGAGGGGGTTTCAGTTTGGAGCTGGCTGGGGACGGGAAGTGAGGGCAGACGGGGTTGTCTGCCTCACTGGGCCCCAGAATGGACCCGACTGAGGGGTCCAATTCTCTGTACCTACAAGCTCTGTTTTAGACTGTGTTCCTGTCCTCTAATAAACCTCTGTTTTACTGGCTGGCTAAGAGTCACGTCTGACTGCGAAGCAAAGAAGGGGTGCGTGCAGGACCCTCTGGCTTCCCTAGGACCCTGCCCGGGCGGACTTGCTGTGGGAAGCACACAGAGAGGCATATGCTGAATGCTCCAAGGAGAGACCCAGGAGGTGAAGTCATGTGAGCTTCTTGCCCTGAAGACAGTCTGCTCCAAGGGAGAGGAGGCTACCCAAAGTCCTGACTGGCTTTGTGGGGAGCAGTTCCAAAGTATGGCCCGGGGACTCCATGACAATGGGGAACAAATATTTAATAATGGCCTGGGGTCTTCAATCTAGCAGAGAAAAGTACAACGCAATCCAGTGGCTGGAAGTTGAAGCTAGAGTGGTTCTCAACTGCGGGCCAATCAGCACACAGATGCAGCCCATGTGACATCCTCAGGGCCATACAGGTAGTATTGGATGTGGCCCATGTAACACACTGTGGACCCATATGCAGCCCACAGTGGTAAATAGGCTGAGAACTACTGAGCTAGACAAATTCTACTGAGCTAGACAAATTCAGATCAGAAATAAGGTTTATATTTTAATGGTGAGAGTAATTAACCACTGGAACAATTTACCAAGGGTCGTGGTGGATTCGCCATCCCTGACAATGTTTAAATCAAGACTGGATGTTTTTCTAAAAGCTCTGCTCTAGGCATTATTTTGGGGAAATTCTATAACCTGTGCTATAGAGGAAGTTAGACTAGATGATCACAATGGTTCCTTCTGGCCTTAGAATCTGTGAATCAGGTCTTAGTTAGAGGCAAGTTGTGCAGAGAACAATTTAAAACCATGAAAAATTGCCAACCATGTTAAATGTACTTCAGTCTCAACATATATGTGGCTTTCTTGCCATTCACACAATCATTTTAATAACTGTGGTGAAAAGGTAAGTAGATTGTTGTGAGACCACTGCATACCATTCTATAGGTCTTGGAAAAAGCAACAACTTTCTGAAATATGTACATTGTTAGAGATGTAAAGTGATGCCTCTAGTTGAAGTTGCACAAAAGTGTCCATTCCATATACTTAGAGCATGGTTGGACTTTTGGTTTGAAAGTTGGCACTTTTGTTTTTAAACCAGGAGTGAAATTTTTTTAAGAGTTCGATGTGATTCATCTTGGAAAAGGCGAAAAAAGCGAAAGGTAGAAGGTTTAAGGTGATGCTGGACTATCTGGACTCTAATGTTGGCTGGAGTGAACTGGGTGCTTCACAGTTCAGAGATGCTCCCAGAGCTTCCAGTTGCTTTATAGGCTGGAGTGAAAGATTGTTTAGCCCGAGACAGGATCTTCATGGTATTTGCACGGTCTAGCCAGAAGAGGGCAGTTTCTCCATGTACTTCTGCATTAGGCTGCAAGGCATTCATTGTTACTGCCCTCCATCACAGTGACCAGCATGTTGGTTTCTTTTGCTGAAAGTGAGACAGTGCTAGGCCCTCACAGAAAAGGTGAAAAGTCAAGGCAAGACGATGAAGGTGCTTATCTCTAGATTTTTGCATGGTAGACTTATAAACTAATGACAACACTGTGGAGGAGGCCAGTCATGTTTTCTTACCTACCTTTTCCCATGTTACAACAACAAAAGAACTTGCATTTAAATTAAAAGGCAATAGATTGAAACTAGGTAAAAAGTTCTGCTTTATCGTACAATTGTTGAACTCCCTTTTGTATGATACTAGAAAGGTAAATAGGGTAATGCCCTTCAGAAAGGATTGAACACATGGATAAATATAGAAACTCCCGTTACTCTAGCTAATGGTAAACTTACAAAGGTTATCAGTTGTCATCATGTGGAGCATTAGATGTTCACCATCTGGGACTGGAAGAAATGTCCCTATTTACTCTATCATATTCATGGTCATTGATGTTAGAGTAGTGACTGGAGCCCTGGCAGTCAAAGTGTGAAGACCCGGTGGCATCCAGAGTGGGAGAGCATGGAATACATGTTCAGGCTACTCCTGGAAACTGCAAGTAGGTGGAAGGCTTTTTTGTAGGAACTGGGGCTTTTGATAGGATGCCCTTGGAAGAATGCTTCTGGCAATGCAACTCGGTCATGTGGGGAGGGGAGGCTTGTGGGCCTCTGTCATGGTGTAATTCCCCACTCTGAACCTTAGCTTCCAAAAGATGGGGTACCAGCATGAATTCCTCTAAGCTCAATTACCAGCTTAGTACTTGTAGCGCTGCCACCAACCAGGAATTCCAGTGCCTGGTACACTCTGATCCCCCCAAAACCTTGCCCGGGGATCCCCAAGACCCAGACCCTCTGGATCTTAACACAAGGAAAGTAAACCCTTTCCCTCACCGTTGCCTCTCCCAGGCTTCCCCTCCCTGGGTTACCCTGGAAGATCACTGTGATTCAAACTCCTTGAATCTTGAAACAGAGAGGAAAATTCACCTTCCCCCCTCCGTCTCTCTCCCCCTCCCAGATTCTCCCTGAAAGAGAAAGTAATCCTAGCACAGAGAGAAATTAACCTTTCTCTCCCCCTTCCCTCCTTTCTCCCACCAATTCCCTGGTGAATCCAGACCCAGTCCCCTGGAGTCTCACCAGAATAAAAAAACAATCAGGTTCTTAAACAAGAAAAGCTTTTAATTAAAGAAAGAATAAACAGTAAGAATTATCTTTGTAAATTTAAGATGGAATATGTTACAGGATCTTTCAGCTATAGACACTGGGAATACCCTCTCAGCCTAAGCATACAAGTACAAATTAAAATCCTTTCAGCAAAATACAAATTTGAACTCCTTCCAGCCAAATACACATTTGCAAATAAAGAAAACAAACATAAGCCTAACTTGCCTTATCACCTAGTACTTACTATTTTGAATCTATAAGAACCTGTATCAGGGAGATTGGAGAGAAACCTGGTTGCACGTCTGGTCGCTCTCAGAACCCAGAGTGAACAACAACCAAAAACTAACAGCACACACAAAAACTTACCTCCCTCAAGATTTAAAGGTATCCTGTCCCCTGATTGGTCCTCTGGTCAGGTGACAGCCAGGCTCACTGAACTTGTTAACCCTTTACAGGCAAAAGAGACATGAAGTACTCCTGTTCTATTAACCCTCAACTATCTGTTTATAACAGCCTCACTGGCACACTAGATGGACCGTTACATTTTTCACAGTATGGCAGGAGTTGAGATACCAGAGTGGATGGGGTTATTGAACTCTCCTGATAGGGCAGAGGGCAGGATAACAAACTTAATAGACTACTTGGTATCTTTCTCCTGTCTCTTAGGAGGAGTCATGTTTTGGGGGTGTCAATTTACCTGTGTTTTACAGTGACACCTGCAAATTCAGGTGTTTTTTTTACTTATTCACCCTCTAAACATTTTCATTTCCTGTAACAAATATTTTGTGACTGATCTGGAACCTTGTTGGCCTGAAGTTTCCCGTCTTCCAGATCCCATCCTGGAAGCAGGGAGAGCATAGATGGGGATCACTGCAGACCTTGGGGAGACCTGACCGCCCACTCTCACCCTAAAAAGCGCACCTGCTGCCCCTGACGTTTGGCCTGTTGGTTCAGGTCTTGTTTCCTTCCCTCTTGGCTACCTACAAGGAAGTTATGTACCCATTTAGGTTCAATACTTGCTTGCTTCTCTCACACTCAGATGCTTCAGCATTTTTAACAGCCCACAGGAAATATTTTCTATGGAGGAAACCATTCAGCTTTTCTCTCCTATCAACCAGTTCTCCTATCAATCAGACCTGGGGTTCCACTAGAAGAGCGAAGATGAAAGGGGGAGAAATGGAGAGAACACAACTCTGCAGTCCTCTCCATCTCCCTGGATGCTCTGTCACTCTTGTTTTCTTTCTGAAAGGCTGACAGTGATACAAGATAGTGGATCAGGTAGATCAGTGGTCTGTCCCAGCACCACAGGAAGCAGGTTTCAGAACTAGATGGGGCGGTTGATTGGTCCCAGTTGGCAAGTTGTAATGTTATTTTTGTAAAGAGACAGGAAACAAAGGGTAGAAATAAACATATAACTTGCAGCATAAAAGAGAAAAATTGAAAGGAAAGGATACATTTCTCCTCCAGAAACAGGGTATATAAAAGAAACCTCCCTGGGGAATTTCCTATATTACTTTCAGTACAGCATATAGATTGTGAAAAACCTTGTGACAATCTGATTGCAAAGATGTCAGGGTGTGACAGGGACATCCTATTACTAAAAGACAACCCTCAGTTGTCTAGCTAACTTAAATGAACTTCTCACACTTCCACCCTCACTCCTTCTTAGCTTCTGGGGATGACAGATACTGCCTCGGGTCCTTTTATTTTAAACACCGCCAATGGTTTATATATATTCACAGGTCTGGTGGGTGGAATGAGATATCACAAATAAGTTGAAAATAAACCAGTTATCCAAGAAACTGTGATACTCACTGGCCCATATATAAAATATTTGGAGATTCAATTGACTCGATTTGATTTGATCTGGCAAAAACTACACTGGGATGTACAGACAGAGGTATTACATGTTAAGACTAGAGTGAAAATAAATGTCTCCTTTTGTGAACAACACTGGTGAGGCCTCACCTGGAATACCAAGCATGTACAGGAGAAGAGCTCAATTGCTGAGAAAACCCAGGGAAGATTAGGTGTATATAGTGAAAATTGGAATCCCAAGTGAAGAGGTGGCTGAAAACTCCCCATGGCCCTGCAAATTGTCTGAGGCACTACATGAAAAGTTCAGAGTTTCAGGCAGTTCACATCTCATCCCTGCAGACTTTGCCTTCAGCATAGTACCTGCATATGGGCCATAGATCATGTCAAAATTCAATATTTATGTAGCACACGGTATATATTAATATAGGTCCAGTGATACCAGATGGACTATTGTGGAATGATAAAAAAGACAAAAGAGATAGTGAAAAACAATCTCTTCTCCCTGGAAAGATGAGTCATGCAAGCAGATTCTTCCCATCAGCTGAATTTGCTGCTCAAAGCACAAGGGAGAAGGGGGATAAAACCCCGTAACAAGAAGAAACTGGATATCTATGTTACTTGGACTTGTGGGGCGAGGTGGGGGCAAAGTTTCATAGTCATAAGCAGAGATCTCCAATGCTTAGCCTGGGTTAGTCCTAAGGGACAGATAGAGCTTGCATGTTGTAGAAGCTTCTATTACTTTTTGAAACAAGATTGTAACTCATTTGTGTATGTTTCCCTGCTTTAACCTTGTAAATAACTCTTGTTTCCTCTTCCTATTTAATAAATCTTCATATAGTTCATTATGGGATTGGCTACAAGAGTTATCTTTGGGGTGAGATCTAAAGTGCAATTGACCTGGGGTAAATGACTGGTCTTTTGGGACTGGGAGTAATCAGAATATTGTCATGATCCTTGGTGTAAGGGACCATCTGTCACAAAGGTATACTTACATTGGTAGCAAGATAGATCAGAGTACCCAAGGGAACTGTCTGACTCCATGTTCAGGCTGTTCTAGTGCCTGAGGCATTTACACTTGATAATTGGTTGGTGACAGCTAAGTATAGAACAGCCTGTTTGGAGTTTTTTCCCAGGTTCCTAACAATCTGCCCTCAGGTTGGTACTCACACACTTAAGTCAGGGCAGACAGCTTTACAATGACTCTAAAAGAGGAGGCTGCTCACTTGCAAAGTCAGGAAATTCAGTGCCAATAAACATTCTTTCTAAGACATCCTTTGCCAGCATAATGAATGACTCCCATGGAATAAACAGAATATCACAAATCCAGGAGATTTATTACATCTCTTCCAAGGGCAAGAAATTCCTCAGAAACATTCCACTTGTCTTTTGTGCTTATGAAGGAGGGGGGAAAAATCTGTCTGATGCCTCTGGATCCCACCCCTTCAGGGCTCCTGTGATTAATAAAGCAAAGCAGCTGGAGCCAGATTTGTCAGACCAGTACTGAAGGGCAGGCTCAGCCTTGCCTGCAGCAGGAGTGTTAGGCAAACTGGGAAGATTCTGAACCCTGTCGCTGGTAGAAGATTAATAAATCATGGCACTGAGTTTCCCCATAAAAACACCGTACACTGTGCTGAGTGACAACCAGTACCCTATGGCAGCAGCTGCCAGAGTATCTCTTCTGACTTGCTAGCAACTCTGGCTTTTCTTGCCGCTGTCTGATGCAAGAGTTTGCAATGCTTTTTGGAAAGTCAGTCCTGCTCCTGGGGACTCTGTGCCTGAAGCTACTGCAGCCATTCATCTCTCTCTGGGCTTTGCTTGGAAGCTTTTATCCAGATGTGCAAAGGAAGATGTGTATGTAGGGGGAGGGTGGGAGGTTTTTTCAAGTTCTGTTGTGTTAGCAGAGCTTAATTAAGCTTCTCCCGAGGCAGTGACTCACTGATTGACCCCAAGACCAAAAAGGGGCCAAACTATCAGAGCTTGTCACACGAGCTGAGTTTGGATTCTTTATTTCTGGGACTCATCTCTTTGGCTCATCTGTTGGATATTGATACCCAGTGAAACAAACATTCCATTCAGCACATGCTTGTAAATGGATATGGCCTACTTAATCCAGCTGGGGGAAACTTGGAGTTCTCTTGTGCCAGTAGATCATGCCCGGTTCCCCTGTCACCATTTCTAAGTTTTGCTGAATTCTGGATCTGCTGGTAAAAGCAGTTATGAAATCACTACCTGCCCCATGCTGTCCAGGATCTCCTGGTTGTAGGAAATGAACAGAAAGATATCTGTGCGAACTATTATAAATGGCGTGTGTGTGTGTGTGTGTGTGAGAGAAATCCCTTTTAATCTTACAGGATTCTAAAGCATTTCACAAGTGATATAAAATAAGGAGTTCACCCATCAGTAAATTGCAGCCACTTCTCAAGTGAAAAAGACCAGTTGTTTAACAGCACATGGTAATACTAAACAACAATTTAGGGGAAAAGATCCAATTGAAACTGCCAGAGGAACATAGGAAGGCAAAATGTAATTACTCAAATGGAATTCTGGCCAGGACACCAACACTATCACCCTGACTCTTCTGTGAAGTGCCATGGGATTTTTAATAGCCACACATGATCAGGATCTCTGTTTTGTATCTCATCCAAAAGTAAGAACCTCCCACAGCATAGGCACATTGGTGTCAAACTGACTCAGAGTGCCACCTACTGAAACACCTGCAACTCTTGGTTTTTCTTTGGCAGTCTCCTACCCAAGCACTAACCTGGACTGATGCTTTAGCTTATGAAATTTGACACGATCAAAGCTCACCATGTGATAGCTGAGGAATAGTCAGAGTACGGAAAAGCTACAGAAAGGTAACAAGTTCAGAAAAGGATATAAGTGATATGCACATGGGAGGACATGTAAATATGTGAGCACATGCCAATTCAGGTAGAGGGAAGAGCAACTATTGGCCAAGCAGCAAGTGTCTATAAAGAGGACAGGTTTCAAAAACTGTTCATGTCGGTGGGAGCCTTGTCTTCACTATGTCTCCAATCAGTTTTTAAATCAGTTTAGCTGAACTGATTTGAAAACCACTTAGAATTTTTTTTGGGGGGGAAAGGGGGGAATTTGCTCAATACACAGCAAGACAGAGAGGCGTTGGTGAACACAGGTCTGTGATGTTATTGAAGCTGTTGCATTGCTTCCCATCAGCGCATTATTCCAGTAATATACCCTGGCCCTTTCCCTCCCTTCCAAGACAGGAAGTTCCACTGCTTTCCTTCTCCATTGCCCAGATAAAGTGCTTTCTCCTACCCATTTTCTAAGGAGGGTATTGGATACCGATGTGATCAGGATGCCTATAAGAAACTCAATGACAGTTAATCAGTAACTTGGCTCTATTTTACACATCCAATTTTCTTATAATTATTAACACTACTATATATTTGTTGCTGTCTTATCCCAAGTTTTTTACTCATCTGTCTCTATTCCATGAGCAGTTCAGTGCAGGATTCGTATCTCCCGTGTTTAAAAAATGCTTTGTACCCTGTGGACACTAGCAGAAATAAGAAGTTTTACATAGTGCCTGATGTGAAGTACTTAGCTTTGCTATCAGAAATTATTTGGGGACTGGAGGAGTAAGGGATATAGTGGCATGGGGCTTGCCATTGTCTGTAAGTGAAATGGTGTCCATCAGTTACGAGAACTGAATAAAACTTTATTGAGGACTACAAGTAATGTTGCTCCAGACTAGCCAGCAGAAGCAGGTACTACTGAGGGAAGAAAGGGTCCTTTGGTCTACAGGAAGGAAAGTGTCACCTCTCCAGAACCCACAAGCCTTTGCTAACTTGAGAAAAATACTCCCTGGCTCTCCTTGCCTTTCTCCTTCTGCCTTGCTTTTTCTCTAATTCTGTCTGTTTTTCCTCTCTCCTTTTCCTCTCTCCCCATCCACACCCACAATTTAACCATTTAGATGTAAAAATAAAAAACAACCCACTAGACAGAGGGTTTTCTAAAGCAGTGTAATTTTAAAAGTAAACCTTTGAGGTCAGAGTGTAATTGCAACATTGGGACTATGTGATACAAGACAAAAATAATCCACCAGGCAGCTGGTGAAGTAGGAGAGTATGGCAACCTACAGGGAGGGGCAATGGACAATGAAGCCAAGAGAACGATCAGATGGGACAAAAGACTAGGCAGCGCTTTTAGCTGGAAACACCTTTAGTCTCGCCTGGCACTTGGCACCAGGACTAACTTTTGTGTAAAATAAAGCAAGATCTTTTGTAAGCTATTGTGGGTCACAGGAACACAAGAACTTCCATACTGCATAAGTTCAATGATCCATCTAGCCAGTATCCTGTTTCCATCAGTGGCTGGTACCAGCTGTGTCAGAGGAAGACTGTGTTGGGGGGTGGGTGGGAAGTCTAATAGATATTTATGCGCTATCCTGCTTATGAGGGAAGTATTCTGAAATATAAGGGATGAGGCCAGGATTTCCAAAAGTGCCTCAGTTTTTGAAGACACCTTAAAGAGACCTGATTTTCAGAAGGCTAGAGCACCTGCTTGCTTAAAATCAAGACCCTTTAAAGTGTCTGAAGAGGGGAACCCAAAAATCGAGGCACTCAATTCATAAGTTACCTTTGAAAATCTTGGCCTGATAATTTATGTAATTTTTCTCCTAGCTGGTATAACTGAGGATTGTCCTGTTCATATCAACATCTGATCTTTAGTTTGTACCTCAGTGATAACTTTTGGCAGGGAGTTCTATGCATTGTATAAAAAAGTATTTCCTTTGATCAGTTTTAAATGTATGAATGTGCTTTTTAAGTGCCTTAATTTTCTGGCTCTGATATTACAGAAAAGGATAAATGAGAGAGTCCAATTAATCCCTGTTATAACAGCCACCTTTACTAGCTTTGAAAATTATTCATTTTCATTCTTTATAGAATATTAAAGATGATGGCAACCCTATAACTTTGGAATAACAATAATAATTATACTGGGCAAAACACTAAATGTACGACAGAGGACAATGTTGTCCTTCCCCTGGGAGATGGACCAGATGGTATTTAAAATGGCTTTTCATTTCTGACTTCTCAAAGTTTCTCTCGGATTTGTTCTCAAATCACAGTATCATAAAATCAATCTTGTTTTACTTTTGAAGCGAGTTAAATAAATAAAAGAAAAAATAAGACCATACATTCATTACTAATAGTTTTGGGTGTAAAGTTTATATTTAAAATACTAGTATTTATCCTTTAATTTCAAGTTTCTTACATCCATCTCTCCCCAGATTTTGGCTGTCTGGATCTGTTTTTTCATTTCAGAATTTCTTCTCATCCAAGCATCATTTGCACATGAAAGGGAATTATTTTTAATCAGATGCCAGAATTTGTTACAAGGGTCTTTGCATTATGACCTTCAATTCTGATCCCAGGAGGAGACAGTGGGTTTTGATTTCCTCCAATTGTGGCTGTCCTTGGGTCAACCCTTCCCAAAGCAAATGACACTGATTTAGGAGGGCTTTCTGCCTCCCCTTTATTTAAATGCTGGTTAGCAAGCTTGGTCAGCATCATTCACAGTCATAAACCATGCTCAGAGGGCAAGCAATTTAGGGTTTGGAGTCATTGTGGACCAGCCATTGTGGTACAACTGCTTTTCATCTGTGGCTTTCCCTACACCCATGGTATTTACTAGACTAGACTAGAGTCATGGAGAGCCCAGAGAGATTCTGATTTGGATTTGAGTGCAGATAGATCTATAAAGAACAGAGTTTTGTAATAAATTAGATTTTCCAGGTTCCATATACTTGTCAGGAAAATGTTTTATTTTGTGACTATATCTATATGAAAATATAGAAGATTTGTTGTATTTAAAGCTATTATCAAACTGATACCCTTTCATGAAGTTTATTATATGTGTTGTGGCACAATACATATAGTGGCCCCTCCCACAAGGGCTATATTTGCAGTTGATTTTAAATCTGTCTAGGGTACAAAAAATTTATACAACACATGTAGAGAAAAAAATGAAAACATGAAATGAAGGCTAAGCCAGAAAATAAATCACAAACCTGTCAGTCAGTGTCACTAAAAAGGTTTTGGGTGGTCTGTGTCTGCCTGTCCTTTAGAGTTTGAATGGGGAGGTGCATGTGTGTCTGTCCTTTCCTATCATTTCCAGTTGCTCCTTATTTCATTACTGCTGCCAGAGTTTGGAATCCTAAAGGATGCATATGTTAAATCACCCCATGGCCATTGCAGTGCATTAGGAAAGACCTGTGTTGCAATCTGCAGAGACTCCTGACATGGCGTCGCTTGGCTGCATGAATCTTGGTAAGGGGCTCCTGAGAACATTAGGTATTCAATCCCAGAAGGATGATGTCCTCTCATGACCTCTTTTGTTTCTGGTCTGGGGAGGGGTAACTTCAAAGACTGTCTCTCTTCTCCGGTAAGCTTGGGCTCCAACAAGGCAGAGTAAAGTACTTCTCTCTTCTCTTGGAGGCCACAAGCAAGCTGGGTCCTCCCCATGCTCCTATTGTGCTGTCTCTGATTGGCCCAACACGTCTGGAGCTGTAGGATGAGCTGTTTTTCACAGGGAAGGGGGGAAGCATCCCTTTTTTCTGTAGTGGGAGCTCCTTATTTCATTACTACTGCCCTAGGGCTAAAATGACTCCAGTGTATGGAATCCTAAAAGGATGCTTCTGCTATAGTAGAAGCTGTTGATCTGCTGCATCCACAAAGTGCAGCCCAGGAGCTCTCAGCTGCCTCACTGAATATACCAGGATTGGCAACCCTAAAATTCAAAATATGTGTCAGACCTCAAAAAATCATGAGATTGGCTTAAAAATCATGAGATTTATAAAATTAAAATTTTTGGTTTCTTTTTGTCTTCTGGTGTTGTAGCCTTTAGGAGTCACATTTTCCAGCTGTCCTTTGCAATCACCAGGTCTATAAACTTTTTTAAATGAAAACTAAGATTTTCATGTAATCCCATGACTCCAGGCTTAAAGAAAAGCACTAAATAAACAAGATGCATGACAAAATCATGAGACTTGACAACATTCATACCCCCATGGGCTCCTCCATGGAGCCATGAGCACAGGTATGTACGTGGGGAGGTTCACAAACTCCCCCAACACCAGTCCCTTTTGTGGCAAGAGGAAGATCCTGCTGTACATCTATGTAGGGAGCGTCAGGTTGCAGGCTCTCTTCAAGCTCCTCCAGAACCTCTTACTGAGGTTCTGCACTTTTCTCTGCACCTCACACCCAATCTGTGACCACACAAAGTTGTGGGACTGCCTCATCAACCTCCTCCTGGCGCTGCCCCAGATGACCCATCACTCCAGGAGGAGGAAGTTGAACAAGGAGTGCTCTGCGACTATGGGGTCTATTTCCACTCCCTTACTCAATCACATTGTCGAGCAGAGCTCCTCTGGGCAGTATCCACAGATTTCTTAGACACCTTTGAGGGTCAGTGGGTATATTCTGGGCTTTTCTGCTTGATGTCCACCTCTGGTTCCCTGATTTTCAACCTTGACCTCACTCCTTTTTTTTCATTTGTTGTCCCCAGTATCCAGTTGTGGCCTGGGTCCAATGGCACCTCCCCCTCAGTTGAGGGGGTAGGCCTGTAGTTTTGGGTGCGTCTAGACTCACTTGTCCCAGTACTTGCAAATAGTATTGTTATCCCCGTGCCATGCAAACCTGAATGTTGCATTTTTCCCCCCGTAAGTCAATTGATATCACAACAACTGCACACTCCTGACCCTGAGGTAAGACAAAGCAGTGAAGGTGTTAAGAGAGTTTCTTCCTTACTAGTGTTTGGTGCTTCATGTTGTTTTTATATTGTCACAGACCTTAAAGGCCATTGTCATGGATTTGATTCATGCTGGATTGAGCGCTATATTGTGCACAGCAATATCAAAGGGCTCACTGGCAACTGATCTATTTGCAGATTTAGGAGAGCCACCCTGGGGTTTCCTCTTGAAAAATGCAGCTTAGGTGGGAGCTCTGCAAATATATCAGGAAACAAGGCTTCATCCACCTTAGCATTTGAGAAATGTTCAAGCTAGCTCATTTTAAATCATCTGGCTGACCAGTCTGGATGGGGCCAAACTGTGTTTAAAATAGTTATCCTGAAACAGTTTCAATCTGGTTCAGCTAACCTGGTTTCAACCCTACAGACCTGTAAACTAGCCCTATTAGTCTTCCGGCATGAGGCAGGGATTAGGGTTGTTGTTAACAATGACATTTGCGAGTGTGCCCGATAAAGTCTGTTGCCATGGAGATGCCTATTAGAGCCTGATTGAGCTGCATCTTCCCTGAATTTGTGAATCAGGCTTAGCTTTATTTAAAACCAACCATAACAAATGATAAAGAAGGAAGAGAGGTGTTATGAATCCCTCTGCACAGTCCTTTGCTGGATGAGTCACAGGCATTCAAGCTTCTAATCAGCCCACCTGACGTCAAACCTCTCCATCAGAAAAGAGCTCTGACTGGAAATGTCAGCTTGTCTGAATGGAAAGGCCAGAAGGTAAATCTTTTCCTGAACTCACTGACTGAGTGAAAAAGGGCAATTAAAATTCAGCCAGTGCACTGGAAACAGTTTAATGGCAATCAGATTAAATCCACCCCTCGCATCACACACCTTCCTACAGCTACATCCACATGGGAGCAAGTCTCTGGGGTTTAGAGGGTATTTCAAATGTGGCATCAAAGCAACAGAACCCTGGGAGAGTGAGGTGCTGGCTGACCCAGGGCAGTAGACAAAATAAGCTCTGAATGTAACTAAAATGAGCTCTCCAATAAATACTGACAAAACATGACGTGTCCTGCTCAGAAATAATTCCTCTACAGTCTTTGTGCACATCATAAGAGTTTTGGTGCTTTTGGTCCAGGTGTGCCCTCTCAAAGGAATTATACCTGATAAAGGGTCAAAGAGAAGAATGAGGAGGAGCCCACCCTTGGAGATAGGTGGGCCCTCCTTTGGTACAAGCTCTTGATCCAGATCAGATGTGGTATGGGAGAGTTCTTATGGGTCCACCTAGGGACCTCTAGCCCTAGGCATGCTCCTTTGATTAGTGTTACACTAGGACACCCTCTCTTCCCTTGGCCCATGGTCAGGGTGATGAAGGTGACTCCATATGCAGATACCATGGGAACATGCTTGCACAAAAAGGAAGGAAGAAAGAGAAAGAAAGAAGGAAACCAAGAGCAAAAGTCCACACTCCTGAAAGTGAGTGGAGGATTGTAAATTCATTCTCAGGATTCACCTGTCCAGATGCTGTAAAACAACTACAGTAACACCTCAGAGTTACGAACACCTAGGGAATGGAGGTTGTTTGTAACTCTGAAATGTTTGTAGCTCTGAACAAAATGTTATGGTTGTTCTTTCAAAAGTTTACAACTGAACATTGACTTAATACAGCTTTGAAACTTGACTATGCAGAAGAAAAATGCTGCTTTTAACCATCTTAATTTAAATGAAACAAGCACAGACAGTTTCCTTACCTTGTCAAATCTTTTCTTAAACTTTCCCTTTATTGTTTTACTAGTTTACATTTAACACAATAATGTACAGTATTGGGTTTTGTTTTTTTTTTGCTCTTGTCTCTGCTGCTGCCTGACTGCATACTTCTGGTTCCAAATGAGGTGTGTGGGTGACTGGTTAGTTCATAGCTCTGGTGTTCATAACTCTGAGGTTCTACTGTAGCTTGAAATGTTTCTGATCCTTTCAGATCTCTTAACACTTCCTCCCCTTCTATTTTAGCTCTAAATGTAATTTTTTTCCTCATGGATGAGCCTGGCAACTTGCCTCAGACTTACATTGGGGTTTATTTTTCTTTGAGAGATGAGTCTGTAATAAAGGTTTGCTCCACCATGTCTGTCTTTCCCCCAGTGAAAGTCTTTAATTACCCTCTGAGGGGCGAGGCAGCCAAGACTAAAACAATGTCATTTGAACTGGGATGAGACATGACTGGATTGCTAGTCTGTACTTTTCTCTTGTACAGTTCTGTATATGAAATCCAGACTTTTTTTTAACCCTTTAAGAGTCTGAGAAAGCTGTTCTTCTATACACAGACAAGGATGCCTGTACTAGAATCTGCTCTGCTCAGATCAATGGGTAGACTCTGTCACACATGATCATAGTCATGCCTTGCATGTGCATCTTCCATTATGAGCAGCAGATTAAAACGTCAGCACGGCCAAGAGGTCAGCAGGGGTGACCCATCAGAGTTTCACCTGGGTACTGAAGTTTTTAATGTTGATGCTAGGCCCAAGAGGACACACAGTATGTCAAAGCAAAGCTCAACTTGTTCTGTTTCCCAAGGTGTTCAGCATTCTCCTGCTCAGACCCCAACTATTTCCATTCTATTTCCATGTATCTTGCTCTTCCTCAGGGTCAAATTAAGGCAACCCAGGTTCCCAGGAATACCCCCATGGAACTCCCTGCCTCTGCTGCCATGCTATGATCTCATCCCTCCCTCTGGAAATATTTAAGAGTAGGTTAGATAAATGTCTATTAGGGATGGTCTAGACAGTATTTGGTCCTGCCATGAGGGCAGGGGACTGGACTCGATGACCTCTCGAGGTCCCTTCCAGTCCTAGAGTCTATGAGTCTATGAGAAGGGGCCACTCACCTCAGAGCCATGTGCTAGGCTGGTTGGGGGCCTGCCACCACTCTGCTTTGAGCTGTGCCACTACCTGCCTTCAGGAAGATGGAGGTTTGTCCCAGAGGACAGATCTCAGCCGCTTGCTCTCCCCCCACCCCACATAGGACCAGTGTGTGTGGGAGGGTCTGCCAATACCATTCCAGCAGAACCATGATGGGATAGCTACAGTGAGTGCCTCACACTTGCACCTGGTCTACACTAGAAAATTAAGTTGGTTTAACTATGTCACTCAAGGGTGTGAAAAATCCACACCCCTGAGTGACGTAGTTAAGAGGACCTAACCCACAGTGTAGACAGCACTAGGTCAATGGAAGAATTATTTAGTCAACCTTGCTACCACCTTGATTGGGAGGTGGATTACCTATACTGAGAGGAGAACCCCTCCCATTGGCACAAGTTCTATCTACACTGAAGTACTAGAGCAGTGCAGGTGCAGCTGTGCTGCTGTTGCATTTGAAGTGTAGACAAGCCCTCCATCTTGTGCTGGGCTAATCTTGACCAAACCCTCCCTAGTCCTACCAACTGAGCAACAGGTTTCAGTGTTAGCAAACCATTAAGATGATGAATGAGGCTATTCAAGCCCTCAGAGCTATTGTTTCAGGCTCTCTGCAGACTCAGGTACACATCATCACATTCACAGAATATCAGGGTTGACATTGGTTACACTTAAGTCACATGTTCAAGCTTTTCCTCACTACCAGGAGGGATAGAAACATAATAATTTTAAATGAAAGGTGAGATTCTGATATCATCACATAACCCTAGGAGATGGGGTCCTAGGCATATGTCTATAGTTTCTATGCTGTAATCTGCCCCTATTCTCTTCTATGTACTTCTGCTTCTCAGTATCCTGAGTGTCCTGATTAACCGAGAGGGGAAGTCATTTTTACTCATATTGTTTAAAATTCTGTTTTTGTTTGTTTTTCTTGATGCCCAGTAAACTCAAATGCCTGACAAACAGTTGGGAGGAAAATCCTCTCCATGAAAGACACTCTCCCCTTCATTTCAGTGCTCAGAAAATGTATGATCCTCCAAGGAGATCTGCAGCAAAAACAATACTTAATATTTCTTCTGTTTCTGAGGTAAAAAAGAGAAGACAAACTTTAAAAAAAAACAACAAAGGAAGTTATAAAGAACCAAAGTAGGTTAAATACTGATTTGTTTTCTTTATATGTCACCTTTAATACTGATAGTTCCTCATTCTTGTTGCTTGATGTTCATCCATTAACAGTGTTAAGGCTTAACTTTCCAACATATTAAAGACCCAAGACTGGCAGCTTAATCATATTTACTATATCATGAAGGGCCACCATACAGGAATAGCTCCTAGGGTCTTGCAGGCAGATCTCTGTCTTGTAAAAATGGTTTCCTTTTCATAATTCTGTAGTTCCCTGTCTTTCTTGTGCCTGGCTCATTCAATCTTTAGAAGGCTGATTTAGTCCTGTGTGAGGGCACTGAGTTCAACCCATTAGGAATAATAAATTTAATGTGAACCTCTGTGGCTTCCCCTTCATTCTCTGCATAGCATCAGGGTGCTCACTGAAACCACAACATTCATGGAGCTCAGCTACATACAAAAATGTAATTAATATTCTATTCGCTTTTCCCTGTCTTCCTGCTGATCTGAGCAAAAGGGAAAATAAGCACAGTTTGTGCATAGACATTCTTCTGACACACATACATGCTTCTAACACATACAAACACACCTGTACACCTAGCACACTGTCTGAGCTCAATAACTAAAGAGTATGTGTACACTCACAGACACAGAAAAGGAAGCTTACACAGTGACAGCTCTGCATATTTGCACGCACGACACACACATGACACAACTTATTCCTTGTCTGAAGTGCTGCCGTAGATTTATGAGCACTCTAATCTCATAACTCTTTCTTCTTCTTTTGGTTGTAGCAGAAAGGTGAGATATGAGCACTTCTTTAATCTTTGCCCTTCCCCAGTGCTTCCAGGTGGATAGGAGCAGGTGTTCTGTGTACCTGGCAGGGGGACAGAATGGACAAGGAAGCAGGAAACGGAAAGCAGTTGAATCCGGTTGCAGGGAAAACTGTGTGTTTAAACCAGTAGTTAAAAGAAAATGAGAAAGTGCGCAGATTTCTTAGATGAGGCAGGACTGAGGGATAAAGAGGGGAGAGAGGTTCAAGCACCTTCAGATCTCACCTCAAAAGACATTTTTGCTGCAAGCCTTTTCAGTGGTTGCTCATCCTCCATCTTGCCCTATTCACACTTGTCAATTCAACCTCACAAACAAAAAACAAACTAAAAGCCCTGGTTGCATGAAGGTTCAATCCTTACCATGACATCTGGTGTGTCTTATGTGCAGAAAAGGTCATCTTTGGCCTGCTCTGCTCCTGTGCCTCATTTAGGCTGACATTCTTCCCTCACTTATGCCCTGTGCAGCTCCATTTTCCTAAGAGGTATTGTATGGGGTATAAGCAGGCTGTCCTTACCCATACGCAAAGTACGCAGCTGTGTACGGCAGCAGGAAATTTGGGGCAGGAAGTGGAGCGACCTGACCGCAACCCGCTCTGTGCTGCCAGCTCTTGCTGGGGGGCAATTCCCCCCACCCCCCCAAGCCTGCTCCTGCCCCACCTGTGGATGCCTGGGGATGCCCCCCACCCCCATGGGGGGGGCTGTGTAGGGCACCAAAATGGCTAGGGACGGCCCTGGGTATAAGAGAGGATAAAATTGGGTCCTTAGATCATAAACCCCACAGAACAGGGACTGTCTTGTCTGCCTTTATGCTCTGCATTGCCGTGAGCAAACTGTCATCATTCGACAAATAAATAATAAGCCAGAAAAGAAAGGGGAAGGAACAAAAGCAGAAAGAGCAAGAAATATCAAATCCAAAGGACACACTGAAGTTTGCATCCAAGAGACTCAGTAGAACCTTATAGGCTATGAAGAAAATGTGTAACAGAAGCTAGCAGTTCAGTTTATATGATCATCCAAGCTGGATAACTAAACAGATTAAGTGATATTTTCAGCCATGCTTGAAGCCAAAACTCCATGATATGGTGGCAATCCCAAAAAGCCAGTCTAACCATCCTGAATCCCCCACAAACAGTTCTAACTCCATGAATCATCATAAAACTGGCGATCTAGGCTTAAAAAGAATGGTGACTCCAGCCCAAACAGTCCCTTCTATAATAAAGCAGTATATACACAAAGAAACATGAAATCAATGTTATCTGCAATTCACCCCACATTCCTCAGAAAATGCTCCACCTCTATAGGACTACTGGACACCTTAGCTCCATCCTGGAGAAACAATTTCTGTTTTGTAGGATCTAAAATGGAAAAGATGTTTCTAAAATGGGCTAGATTCCTGTAGACAAATTTAAAGTCACTGAGACTAACTCTCCACTGTCATGCATCTTGAGTCATCATGTACACCTGTGTAGAGTGAATGGGTGTAAAATGCTACCATGCTGGGATTATTCTACTCCCCCTTTCTACAGGTATAAATTACAGTACATTATCATGTAAGCCAAGGGAGAATCAGGACAACTGTGTTTTTCAATCACAGATGTAGAGAAACCCAGAAAGATTAGGATCCTTTTTATTATGGAGAACCCTTTGCTAATTCCAATAAGCAAAGAAACAGGTGATGTTTCTGTCTTCAGACCCTTCAAGAAGGAGAGCCAGGGAGTCAAAGGAAAATGTACATTTGTCAACATTCTTCGTCATCACAGCCTATAAACAGGTGGCACCTTGAATAAAATGTCCTCTGGGGAAGGTAGGTTCTGTGCTATGGAATTAAATAGAAAATTAAAACCCATCTATAGCATTCAATAGGATGTTTCCATAAACCCAGAGAAAGGAGACCATTCTCTGTTAAATTCCATAGGTTTCTAGAGTAATGTTTATCAATAGACCCCCCTATTGGTGTAATTTCCTGTAATTTCATAGGTTTCCATAAAGGGAGACTTCTGCCATTTTATCTGAAATTATCCATATAGTACTGTTTTGTCTTTACCTTTGTCTGGGTATGAGATATTGCAGAAATATGGCATTTTGTGTGGGTGTTTTTTTTAATTGGTCTATGACCCTATAAAGAGTCAGCCTTCTTGGACCATGGTGTGACGGAATAAGGTAAGTATAAAGGAGTAAGTTGAATATAATGCTTGGGAGCTCTGAGAGCTGTGACCTAGACAGATTGTCATGTTACCATGTGACATCTTCCCTCACCCCCAATTATCTTGTTTATGTCTTTCTGTATAATACAAAACTCCTGGGTTGAACTCAGGTTGCAGAAATACCTCCCTCATTGAGCACAAAGAGTTTGATTGTGCACAGCCTTTGAAGTCAATGGCAACATTTACATTGGGCTGTAGCCTGCATCCATTGAGGTCAAAGTGAGAAGGATGTTATGTGACCTTTTCAAAACCCTGTGGTTGTGGCTATGGTAGCTCTCTCCTGGATACAGCATAGTGATGTCACAGCACAAGCACTAGTGAGGAAGGTTCAATATGATCATTCATCACATGTTTATATACAGTACTGTCGACAGGAGAATATGAGCTTAGAACATTTATGTTTTAGAAAAAAAGTGTAAATACAAAGCAGGATCTTTGAGCTGTCAGACTTCTTTTTCTGAGATATTTTTAATCTCCAGGATGAAGTCTCTGTTTGAAAGTGCCAAAGTGTTTTTCCTTTGCGATTCAGACAAACAAGTCGGTTTACTTTGCTTGACCTTTTCTGAATACACGCCTACCTAGTTAATGCAAACACTAGCTCTACCTCACACCCTCCCCTATTGTGTGTAAAGGGTGATCAGAGCTCAGATCCTGAAAGATTTCCTTAAGTTAACTTGGGTGAGACACTAAATTAGGGAGGCTTTATGTAATTCAAAGTAATTTTTTAAAAAATTATTGGGTTGCATTTTAGTGCTTACAGCAGTGACACTAGTATTAGTAGGGTCTTACCAAATTCACAGCCATGAAAACCACATCACCGACCATGAAATCTGGTCTTTTGTGTGCTTTTACCCTATACTATACAGATTTCACCATTTCTCAAACTGGGGGTCTTGACCTAAAAGGGAGTTGGGGGGGCACAAAGTTATTTTAGGGGGTCACGGTATTGCCACCCTTACTTTTGCGCTGCCTTCAGAGCTGGATGGCTGGAGAGTGGCAGCTGTTGGCCCACTAGCAGCAGCGCAGAAGTAAGGGTGGCAATACCATGCCATGCCACTCATTACTTCTGCACTGCTGCCTTCAGAGCTGGGTGTCCAGAGAGTGGTAGCTACTGACTGAGGGCCCAGCTCTGCAGTCAGCAGCACAGAAGTAAGGGTGGTAATACCATACCATGCCATCCGTACTTCTGCACTGGTGCTGGTGGGGGCTCTGCCTTCAGAGTTGGGAACCCAGCCAGCAGCCGCCAACTCTCCAGCTGCCCAGTTCTGAAGGCAGCACCACTGCCAGCAGCAGTGCAGAAATAAGGGTAGCAGTACCGCAACAACCCCCCACAATAACCTTGTGACCCCCCCCACAACTCCTTTTTGGGTCAGGACCTCTCAAATTACAACACTGTGAAATTTCAGATTTAAATAGCTGAAATCATGAAATTTACAATTTTTAAAATCCTATGACCGTGAAATTGACCAAAATGGACTGTGAATTTGAGTAGGGCCCTAAGTATTAGGCTAGTGAGGACAGGTACTGTGCAAGCTTTCCCTATTATAGTTCTACCAATGCTCCTCAGTTCTCACTCTAGCTTTTACTGCTGTTTCAGCTCTCAGTTCTGCTACCACCACCATCCCCAGTTCCACTTTTCCACATTACCCCCTGAACAACCCTATTCCTTAGAGGAAAGGGCAGGGGGAAAAGAATCCTCTGCCTAGAAAGCTAGGAGAAAAGGGCTCCAGTCTTACTTTCCTGAGGAAGCTGGAAATATCTTCTCTCCTCTCGCAGTGGTAGGAGTTTCTCTATGGCTCCTCTCACCTTCTTCACAGGGGCACCCACTTGCTCCCAGAAGACTTACACATCTATTTCCTCAGCACTTCTGGGGCTGCCTAAAAGAATGAGGAGCAGTCCAGTGACAAGCCGTTTCCTCTGCCTAGATGCTGGCAGAGTGAACTAAGCACCAATCAATGTGTTTCTCCAGTATACCTGGCAGGATAGGCACTGCATGAGCAGACCTCTACGCCATCAAGAAGGGGCTTTTTCATCAAAGTGTAATGTAGCTATACTGGTCCATGTCCAGCAGGGGCACCATTTAAGATTTTGGTGGAGGGTGGGGGGCAACTTTCTATGATTCCAAGGGCTACTTAGGCATCTGAAAACTCTAGGGTTTTTTTTTGCAGATAACATAGAAAATAGCTGACAGGAGCACTTTATCTAATTCCTATATATGAAAAAGAGGATTTTATAAATATTAGACCCACTCAGCTCTAATACTAACATGTTCTCAGATCTTGTGTCAAGTCACTTAAATAACACTGGTTAAGTTTAAAATTTTAATGTATATTCTTTGTTACTAAATCTTGTATACAACAACTGGAACAATTGTAGAAAAATCTAGACTATTTTCTATCACTTTTTTGCAGTTTACTAAGCTTCGAATAGATCAGTTAACTTTGGAAACATCCTACTAGGGCAAGGCGCCATGAGGTTATAGTGCAGCTGCCTGGGGCTCTAGAGGTGTTAATAGACTAGAAACTAACCTTAAACAGGAGTGAAACTGACACTTTCAAGTCATTTTAAAATATTGCCAATCCCAAATGTTCAAAAATCATGAATCAGGCTCACCAAAAATCATGAGATTGGCTTTAAAATCATGAGATTATGTAAAAATAACAGATTTGGGGTTCTTTTTATTTGCCTTCTGCTTTTTGAGCCATTAGGGTGCACTTGTGTCACATTTTGAAGCTTTCTCCACAGCCACAAGGGCTAGAAACTCCATTTTTCTTTAAGAATGAAGGTTGAAATCATCACATACCCACTTGACTCCAGGAGCTGGGGCTTTAAGGAAAACAATGATCATGAGACTCACAACAAAATCACTAGAGTTGGCAACACTGCTTACACTTCTGTTTAAAGGCTAGTTACTTTCCAGAAGGCTCTTAAACACACTTCAGTTGCAGTTCTCACAGGAGAATATTTAAAACCAAACACCAACAAAATTCTATATTTTAAAGTTGAGAAAAAAACCTGACACTTCTGAGGTATATCAGGGCCACTGAAGGCAGGAAAGGAAAATAACCAGGCACAGGAGCTCTGGACAGCTCTTCCTTAAGAAAGAAAGTTGGAGGGTCAAATCTTCTAGTCCTTAATCAAGTAAAACTTCTATTGCCATCAGTGCCTCCATTCACAGATATAAACATCACATTGACCATGTGATAACGTGTGGTAAATAACTATACACTTCATACTTAAATATCTGAGCCATCTTATCCAGAGTTACACATCTTATATGTATTGGCTCAGGGACTAGATTTTCTGGCATATTCTGAACAGTGCTGAGCACACATGGTGCCCAATGAATAATGCAAATTATGACAATAATCGTCAACTTTATGGGCTCTGTGGATGCAGTTTCTGTTCTTTGTTCCGGAATTTGCTTGAATACATCTGACACCCTAAGAATTTGAGGCATAAACACATCTGATACTTATATGACACTTTCTCGTTCCTTCCTTTTCTCAAACTCAGAACAAAAAATGACTAAACAAAATGGTTGCCAGTTAAAATGTAAAATTGCACAGTAGCCATTGCTGTACACTCCAGTGTGGTGCAGAACCTGCCACCCCTTGGGAATTAAGGGATCTCCTCTACTCTGACTCTCATTCCTAACCCTTCTAACCTCTGTGCTGCTTTTCATGCTGTCAACCATTACATCCATCCTGGGACTGTTTGCTGGAGTCTCAGAGAACTGGAGAGAACTGGCTGCCTTGGTTTTGCTCCAATCTATCAGAGTCCTCTTTTTTTGCAGTATGCAACAGAGAGAGAATGATTGGTCTGCTGGATAAGGAGCTACCTTTAAAAGACCTGGGTTCTATTCCCCACCTCCATGGACTTCCTGTCTGGCCCCAGGCCAGTGCTTTAAGGATAGAATTTCAAAGTTTTTTAGGCACCCAAAGATGCAGCTAGATATCTAGTGGGGTTTAGAAAGCACCAAACCTTCTAAGTGCATTTGAAAATCTCACTAGGTGCCTGAATATCTTTGAAAATCTGGCCTTTAGTCTGTGTGTGCCTTGTACCCCGTTGGTACAATGGGGATAACAGCACTGCTCTACCTGGCCAAGGGGCTGTGAGGAGAAATAGGTTAGACATTGTGAGGTGCAGTCTCATATACCCTGGTGATGGGGCCACATAAGTACCACAGGTAGAATGGGTTCTTCTGTATACACTGCTAGCCCTTCCCTGGGTTTGACCTCTTTTCACCTATGCCTCCAACTTGCCCCCTTTTCTGTATGTAACCTAGGCTCAGTGCTTTGCTGTATTTTTTATGAATTCCTGCCCCAATTTCCCACCCCCCAATGTTCTCTCTAAAACAACCCTCCATAGAGGGATTCCTTTTTTACAGGCTAAACTTCCATATCCTTAATTTAATCACCAGCCCTTTTTTATCTTAATCACCCTGCCTCTCTTTGTAAATAAAATACTGTCTCCCTGCGGCAGGGGCACCTCTCCTCTGCAGAACTCACATTCCACACTAATGCTGTGCTGTAGTTAAGAGCTCCACCTGGGAGCTGGCACTCTTCCTGTATGAAATTCCGGGGGGGGGGGGCTTCTGCCCTCTCCTGCCCCCCTAATTGGCACCATTGATGTCCAGCCCTCCATCCCCCAATAGAGAGCTGGCTCTGAGATGGTTCTGTTACCAGGGCCTATGGGCTCAGGGAGTGTAAGTTTCTTGTTTTGTTCCCAGCGTCTCCTTGCAGTGGGTAAGAAGTGCATCACTGTGGACATTGCAAGGTTCCTCCTATGTTAAACAATTAGTCCCAAATACCATCCGTCCCTGATGTGAGTGGCTAGCTGAGAGTCTCTGGAACCATGGCCCAACTCTCTGCTGGCTGGTCTGTGTCTATGATTCCCGTTTACACTAAGGCCGCTTTACACCTCATGGACAACAGAAAGGGATTGGTAAAGTGAGAGCAAATTTAATTTAAGTGGCCTGAGGCCCTAGTTTACACTATGCGTGCAGAGGGTTTGCATGTGGGGGCTAATGTGAGGGGCAGCCTCAGGTCAGTCTCTAGGGCTGTGGCATTAGCCCTGAGACCTGGGTGGAATCAAGAAAAGAGTGTGCATATGAAGCTTCAGTTGTGGATGGAATCTCAAAGTCGGACGCAAACTCAGGCCTTCCAGGTGTCACCAAAGTGCATATCCCCTTCTGGTGAGTTTGTGCATATCCCCTTTTTAAGTTACTCTTGTCATTGGAAGTCACCAGCCAGGTTTCTTTTGGGAGAAATGTACCTTGATTCTCTCTGCAGAATTTGTTTCCCTGACATTTATAAAGGGAGAGCCTTTGTGGAAGTCAGGATTCCTCAAGCTACTCTGGCTGAGTCATGAGGATAGGGATGGAGGGATACCAGCGCTTCTTCAACAGGATTATTCTAAGAGGTTTTCCTGAGTGTTCATCAGCGTGAAGATCAGAGAGGACAGGGATAAATCCTATTTATTTGAAGCCATATAATCTTCCTGAAGCTTTTAAATGGTGCCTAAATCTTTAATTACAGAACTGCAAGATGGGCTGCTGCAAACAGGTCCACCTGCACTGACTTTTGCTGAGGGTAATTGGCAGTAAGATCCACTTACATGCTTTCATTTTACCTTCAAAAATTGAACTCTCTAAAGACGTATCTTCTATTTGGCTTTCCTCCCCAAGGATACTTCAGTACCTACTGATACAGTCACTGGATTTCTGTCTGCGGAAGCCAGTGATGACACTGGACCTGCTAAAGGAAAGGTTTCTTTTTCAGTTCATCAAACTGTATTCATAGAGCTAGCTTCATCATTTTACTTTACTCAGTTGTAACGCAAGGAACTTACAGGCCTGAATCCTGTAAGGCATTAACTTAAGCAGTTGACTTAAAACTTTACGGCCTATGAACTTTAGCACAGATAAATGGCCCAACAGTGACCCTCAGTTTTGGGGAATTGGGAACATTGTACTTGGGGGCAGGGGAGGGTCAGAACAAAATGATACCAAGTAACCACATGAACACTGAGCTGATGCTAGGCTTGAATATTTTAGGATAAAATGTTGGCTAATGCTTAACCATGAACTTGCCTTGTCAATTAATTGAAGTATATGATAATTAGCTGAACTCATTAATATATATTAATCTTTCAGATAGGGATACCTCAACATAATTAGGGTGAGGAGGTTAAATATGGAGAAAGAAGGCTGAGTATTTGTATGAGTATTCATGACAGCCCCTAGCCCCTATAATAGGCCAGACCACCATGTAAAAGGGAGATTCGTTTGGCATGTCAGAGACACAGCAGGACCTTTGTCTCTTACCATCAGAATCCCAAGGAAGGATGTGACTATGTGTGAGGAATGGTACAAGAGACTGCTTTAATACTGTATTTTTGCTTTCTTTTTACATGTTTGAAGTGTGTGTGTCTTTGCTAATTGTGCTAATAGAAGTGGTTAAAGGTTTGCTTTGCCCTCAGTGTGGGCTTCATCATTGCGCACACTGGATTCCCACCCAGATATAGAATCATAGAAGATATGGGTTGAAAGAGACTTCAGGAGGTCATCTAGTCCAACCCCCTGCTCAAAGCAGGACCAACCGCAACTTTGTCAAGCTGGGCCTTGAAAACCTCTAAGGATGGAAATTCCACCACCTCCCTAGGTAACCCATTCCAGTGCTTCACCACCCTCCTTGTGAAATAGTTTTTCCTAATATCCAACTTAGGCCTCCCCCACTGCAACTTGAGACCATTGCTCCTTGTTCTGTCATTTGCCATCACTGAGAACAGCCTATCCCCATCCTCTTTGGAACCCCCCTTCAGGTAGTTAAAGGTTGCTATCAAATCCCCCCTCACTCTTCTCTTCTGCAGACTAAATAAGCCCAGTTCCCTCAGCCTCGCCTCATAAATCATGTGCCTCAGCCCCCTAATAATTTCCATTGCCCTCCGCTGGACTCTCTCCAATCTGTCCATTCTTTCTGTAGTGGGGGTCCAAAACTGGACACAATGCTGCAGATGTGGCTTCACCACTGCTGAACAGAGGGGAATAATCACATCCCTCAGTCTGCTGGCAATTCTCCTACTAATGCAGCCCAATATGCTGTTAGCCTTCTTGGCAACAAGGGTACACTACTGACTCATTTCCAGCTTCTTGTCCACCGTAACCTCTTGGTCCTTTTCTGCAGAACTGCTGCTTAGCCAGTCGGTCCCCAGCCTATAGCAGTGCATGGGATTTTTCCATCCTAAATGCAGGACTCTTCACTTGTCCTTGCTGAACCTCATCAGATTTCTTTTGGCCCAATCCTTTGTCTAGGTCACTCTGTATCCTATCCCTACCCTCCAGCATATCTGCCTCTCCCCCAGCTTAGTGTCATCTGCGAACTTGCTGAGGGTGCAATCCGTCCCATCATCCAGATCATTAATGAAGATGTTGAACAAAACTGGCCCCAGGAACGGCTCCTGCAGCACTCTGCTTGATACTGGCTGCCAACTAGACAGCGAGCTGTTGATCACTACCCATTGAGCCCGACGATCTAGCCAGCTTTCTATCCACCTTATAGTCCATTCATCTAATCCATACTTCTCGACCACTGCTTTCCCCATATCCACAGAGCCAGTTATCTCATCATAGAAGGCAGTCAGAGTAGTCAGACATGACTTGCCCATGGTGAATCCATGTTGACTGTTCCTGATCACTTTTCTCTCTTCCATATTGACCTTGATACCTTTGCTTCTGTTGTACTTGATTCTGGACCTAGGACCCAACAGTCCCCCAGCTCTTTAAATTGGTATTTAATAGGAAATCAATAACCACTAAAGAATTTGGCAACAAAACTGAAATTATGGTCCTCAGATGCAGGGCCTCTTAATCAATTTACTTCATCCCAGGAAATCATCTTCATCTGTTCTAGGTCAAAGGTGGCCGAATGATGGCTCATGAGCCACATGCAGCTCTTTTACAGTTAAGGTGCCTGCCGGGGCTTGGGGCTTCAGCAGGAACGGGGCTGAAGCTCCAAGCCCTGGCAGGCACCTACCACAGGGCTGAAGCCCCAACAAGTGAGCCCCCACTCTTGAACTTCTGAAGATTGTCATATGCAGCTCAGAGAGTCAGTAAGTTTGGCCACCCCTGTTCTAGGTACCGAAGGGAATACCTAGAACATACGGTGCTGGAAATTCACTAGGTGGCACTCTTTCTTCTAAGTCAGTAGTGTACCAACACCATACAATGGTAGGGAACATTGTACTGTAGCAAGTGGTGAAACTCAGTGTGGGGGAGGTATAGCTCAGTGCTAAACCCAGGGTTGTAAGTTCAACCCTTGGAGGGGCCCTTTAGGGATCTGGGGCAAAAATCTGTCTGGGGATTGGCCCTGCTTTGAGCCAGGGGGGTTGGACTAGATGACCTCCTGAGGTCCCTTCCAACCCTGATATTCTATGATTCCCAGGGAGTACTGAGAGCAGTGCTACAGAGGTTGTCTTTGGTATGATATAGAAGACTATGGTTCTGATCACATGTGGTCATCAAGAATTCCATGTCAGTTCTTGTAAGAGTCATCCGGTTGTCCAGGAGAAATTCTAGAATGTGCAGGGGACACACATTCACCTAGAGCAGCTGCAAAATGCTGGGCGACTAGCCCTGGCCTATCTGTCACCCCTGCCTGTAATGGTCTTTCACAGCATTCTCCCTCTTACATCTCCCCACACTGTCTCTTCTGTCTGTGGCTGCTCCAGAGCTGCATGGGGCCCGATGACTGTTCAGATCTGCCGTGAGTTCTGTTCCCTGCCCTGGGCTCTGAGTTGCGTCCTTTCTCCTGAGCTGTCAGTGCAAGAGCAAGGGAGGAGCAATGCATTGCACCAGAGCTTCCTTAAGAGGCTGTTCCAGGAGTGGAGTTATGCCTCGCGCCCTCGTTAATATTCATAAGCTGGGGGGCGTGATGTTCAGGCCGGCCAGGCGGCTGAGCCTGGGGATCCTCTGCGGAGTGTGAAAGTGACAGCTGGGCAGAGGGGAGTCCCGGAGGAGTACACCGCCCCTCCTGCACAGCCCTAGGCGGCAGCCCGGGCCCCTGCACGCTCCCGCGGGGTTCGGATCCTGCCCAGCCCCAGGCGCAGCACCCAACCTTTCCTCCCGGGCCCCCGTCCTCAGCCGCCGCGGGGCCCCCGCCGCCCCGGGGAGCCCCTCTGCCCCCGTGCCCTATGGATTGCAGCCGTCCCGTGGGAGGAGGAGCCATGCCCTGTGGGGGCCCGGGGCCCTGCCATCGGCTGCGCCGGGCAGCGCTGGAGTAACCCCGAGCCTCGGATCGGCGGAGGGAGCGAGGGACGCCCGGGATCCGGCCTGCCGCGCTGGCGGGAAGGCGGCTCTGCCCCTCACCTAACCCTGCTCCGGCGGGGCGCTGCCCGGCACCATGGACAGTATCCTGGAGCCCTTCCCTTCCGAGCGCCTCTTCCCCGGGGGCGGCTCCGGCTTCCTGGACCTGGGCGACCTGAACGAAGCGGATTTCCTCAGCAATGTGGTAAGGGGGCGGGGAGGCCGCTTGGGCTCGTCCTGGGGTGCCCCGGGCTCCCCTCCAAACGGCGCCTAGTCGTGCGGGGCCACGGCCGCTGCTCGGGGAATTCCCGCTGTCCGCCGGGCAGGGAAGCGTGAGCCTGGGCAGCGCAGCGCCCGTTTCCCTGAACCTGGCTCCAGCACTGAGCGCCTCAAGGCCAATGCTCCCCATGGCCCTGCAAAGCTCAGCCGGCCTGAGACCACTCTCACTGAGAGTCCCCTACAGCTGTACCCCCCCCACACACAGGCAGACACTCCTGCGACCTCCTCCAGGGATCAGCCTCCCCTTTGGCAAGACTGATGCCAGTTTTTAAACCATGTCTAATGGGAATTCCGCAGCGGGTCCTGGCACTTTGTTCCGTTGCTTAACTAACTCTTCCCACTCTAATGGTACTGGAGACACTGAAGTTAGGGGCAGCAGGCCCTTCTGTTGGAAACCTCTACTTTCCCTTGCTAACCGCTTTTTGTAAAATGACATTTGGCCGGTGAAACATCTGTTGCTTGGCTAACACAGTTGTGACTTACTTGGGGGGGGAATCTATTCAGCTGATTCCCAGTGTGTAAAAACAGTGTATTCACCTTTAAGAAAATTGTCCAGACTTTGTGCACTCACATGTACAGTTGGTCCATTCTAAAACTTCAAACTAGGATGTTGTTCCAAATGAGGAGTGTGAGTTTTGTGTTTGTGAGCAAATTTAGCTTTGAACTAGTATGAATATTGCTGTCTCTCTGCCAAGCAGTAGAGGACATCTGGGACTTTTCAGGTCACCTTTCCAGTGGAGGATAAATCAGTGACCCAGAATTTGGGTATATTCTAAGTGTAACTTGTTTTATTTACACATACATCAGTCCTGGAACAGAGATGGTCACAAGCAGCATGCAGCTAATCCCTTCTTTCAGTAATCTCACCCGAAGTCCTCCCCCCCTTCAAGGGTGCAGCTCTGTCTCTGAATGGAGTAAATTCTTGAGGCAAAGGGTATGTCTACATGGCAGTCAGTGAGTGAGGGCAGAACATGTCGACATGTCTGAACTAGCTTTGATCTAGCTAGCTCAGTCAGTAACAGTGAATCCCAGCAGCAAAGGCTGTACAACCCCTCCTAGGACTCTGGTGACACATTCAAGTGGCTAGCCTGTACTGCCGCAACTTCACTGTATATTGCAAGTTCAGTTAATTAGATCAAATCTAGCACCGCTGTGTTTACATGTGCTGAACTCACACTTCTAATTGCAATGTAGACATACCTATAAGTAGAGAGCAAAATCTTCTACTCCTTGTACTGCTCCCCCTACTGAGAACCTTTGCATGGCAAAACTAACACACACAGCAGGTCTTCTCAAGACTGAACATTTGCTCACACCCTAAGGCCTGGTATACATACTTTTGAAAGTTTGACTGGTGTAACTATTTCAGTTATGGGTATGATTATTTTTCCAGAAATAGTAATACTGGTAAAAGCCCTAGTATGGATGTAGTTATATTAGTGTAAAAGTGCCTTACAGCAAATTAGGTTATTTTTATATAAAAATAATCTGTACCATTATATGCACTCTTATGTCTCTATAACTGGATCCGTACTAGTGGAGTTGTATAAATTAGACAAGGCCCAAGAAAAATAACTTGGAAGACTGTACATACCAACACCAGCCAGTGATACCTGCCATTACACTATATTTAAAAATGTGTACTGACCATATTCAGTATGTTACTTTCCTGACGGATTAAATTCCATTTCTGTTCTAACAGTGACTGCAAAACTGGCATGAAAGGTCTCCATGCTCAATATTTCTCAGTTACTCTAGATTTATTGCACTCAGTTGACAAGTAAAAGCTTTTTTTTTCTTTCACAGCACAGATTCCCCTGGGCATCTGAGACTCTTTGTTCTTGTGCATGATCAACAATAAAGATTTTGTAATCTTAATTCAGATAACAGCCAGAAAAAGGAGTAAAGATGAACTTAAGTAAATCCAGCAAATCTTACTGTGATAATGATGGAAAGGGGTCTGTTAAGTAAGGAGGTCTTATTTTTACATAATTGCTTTTCAATGTATTGCACTTAAAATTAAAGCGCAATGGTTGCATGATAATTCTTAAAACCATCAATGATTTCACTTCAGAGTGAGATGAGGTTCAACATGGAGACCATTCCATGTATTGTTTAGCAAATGTAGTTTCCTCTAAAGAGGTTGGGCACTGTTAGGATATTGTGTTCACCATCAACCTCTTCCTGAAACAGTAACCTTCATTAGTTAATTGTCTTGTCACTTAAGCAGTAGTTTATAATTCCTTTATTCTAAGGATGTTACAAGCTGAAATAATGGGATCATAGGTCTGGGTGCATCTTGGAATTAATAAATTAATGTGATTGAAAAGGGACACTTGAAAGAGAACAGTGTTATTGGTTGGAGTCTGACTGATATCTAGTTTAAAAAGCATAAACAGGGCTGGGTTTAATCCGTGCTTGGACGGGTGAACTCCAAGGGGAAAGGTGTCTATGGAAAATGCTCCTTTTGTTCACCAAGATGAGTGTATTACTAATGACAGCAAAAACAGATTCTCCTTCAGCTTGCTAGGTCACTTACTGCTTTTGAACACAGAGGAGTTTGTTCAGTGTTTTCACTGGAAATGACTGTTTATTAATAAAGCTAATCCTTCATGTGATGTTTGCTCATTGAATTAACCTTTCTGAATTCTGCACTGTCCACACCAGGCTTTGGCATTTTTCATTATTCTTGTCAGAATACATGTACTCGCTCCTTGGTTTAACAGAGCAATGGCTCAGAGAGCTCTCATTCTCTCTCAGCCCTCCTCAGTATCAAGCTTCTCAGCTCTATGATTCTGAGACTGGGCCTTCAGGCTCCAGCACCCCATTTCTCATTCTGTGCTCTTCGATGTGTGCAGATTTCTGGTGATACTTCGCCCCCTTCAGGAAGCATGCACCCAGTAAGCATTTGTTTTTAAAAAGCTGCCTTGTGTCAGTTAGGATACAGAATCTGAGGGCAGCATGGAACAGCCAAGCCAAGACAGTCTGTATTGGCAGAAGCAACTGTCCCAATATTCCATGCTCCCCTGCAATTTCCTTTGGTCTCTCTCTGTGTGGGTATGACTAGGCTGCAATCAGAGGTGTGATTGCAGAATATGTAAACATACCAGAGCTAGTTTTAATCTAGCTAGCTTGGGTACCAATAGTAGTGACACTGCAGCGGCATGGATTTGAGCATGGACTAGTTTCCTAGTAAGTACCCAGGGACTTGGGCAGGCTTGTATAGCTCACATTGCAGCCCATATTGCTGTTGGTACCCAAGCTTGCAAGACTAAAGATAGCATGGGTATGTTTACTCATGCTGCAATCACACACCTCAATTGCAGAGCAGACATACTCTGTATCTGCACCCATATGCTAAAAATCCAGTCTGTTCACACCTCAGGTTCCTTGTCTCCAGCCACACTGTATTCATGTTTCAGCTTCCTTGGTTGCCACTCATTAAAACTTGTGTTTGATTATTGAGGCTTCCATTGTCTACCCATATGCAGACAGACTTTGATAGTGCATCCACACATCAGCCTCCTCCTGGCTGTGCAGGGCTCTGCAGAGTCCTGACTCAGTTTCCCTTTCATTCAGGCTCCTCAATAACTCCACCAAAGCTTGTGTCCAATAACATCACCTCTTCTTGTTGTCTTGTTATTAACATACAACAAAATCTCTTCTACCTAAGTCTTACACAGAGCACAGCCCCTCTTCCCTGGAGTCTGTCTCCAAGTTTCCAAGCTGGGCACAGCATCTGAGCCTTTCCCAGGCTCTGTTTAGTCTCTCTCCTCAACCCAGCCTGCTCTTTTCTGAACATCCACTCTCAGGCCTTCTTTCCTGGAACCTACACTTTTTCTTTATGTCTACAGGAAGTCTCAGGCCTTTCAACCTGGAGTTATTGCACATGCTCACAGTGTCCAAGAGGCCTCCAGGCCCAAAACCCTTCCCTCAGTCAAGGGTCTTCTGCAGGAGCCTCCTGTTCTCTGCTGTGGTTTCTACCATAGCTACTTTTAGCAGCACCCTTACCTCCCTGAGCTGAGAGAGTTTCAGTGGATAACCTTCCTTCCCCTGTTCCTGTCTTCCCCTTTAGAAGATCCAGGCACTAAACCCAACGGGGCAGCTAGTAATCAGTCATAGGTGCACTGTACCCGCTGCTCCCTCTCAAAGGGGCCAGTCAGCCTGTGGTAATGCGTTACAATATGAACTGTTACTGTGTGACAGCCCGCACTATTTGATAAATAATATGATCTAATGGAATGGGAAAAGTTACATGTATTTCTGGACTGTTTCTTGAGAGACATCATGTAAACTGGTTCTATTTTTTACTATTTTTATGTTCACACTGCTATTTTCTATAACTTTAGTGTGGTGTCTTTTGTGTTACTGCATATATGTCTTGGAATCAGGTAATGCGGGCCACCAAAAATGAGCTAATTAGTAAATTATATGTAGAAAACAGAGCTATGCTAAGGACAGTGCCAATAGAAACTGGAAAGGGTCTTTGCTAACAAACATAAATATAGTATGTTTCTTGGGGGTGAAATTGATCCCTGTGCAAGGCCTATGTACCATAAGTTCCTCTTTTATGCCCTGTTATGAGGCTTTAGCAAGTGCACGGGCCTTGTTCTGTCTGTGGTGCAGGGGTGAGTTTCATTCTTTATGAGCCCCATTCTTTCCTCCCTTGCCCCCCACAGCTGGACCTAAAGGCTTAGCCAGGAATTCCCATCAGTTTCCATTTCTCTTGTTGGATTCCAGAGGGGTGTGCTCAGGAATTTAAATTTCATTGGGTTTTGGAGGTTCATGTTCTGTGCCCCAGCCCTGAGGCCAGAGGAGTTTTGTGCTCCCACCGGTTATTGGGGGTGCCCCTGCTTGCCCCCCTTTCTGCATGCCCCTGATACCAGACATTATGAGAGGTCCACAATGGTCTCTGGGGCTGATGCCAGTCATGGACACTTTTGAAAGTTCATAGCTTCCTATTCCTCAAGCTATGAAACTTAGTTAATTTGTATCATTCTTATAGTTACCTGTCTTTAGCTTCTTAGTCTGTTTTAGTGTGATGAGAGCATTGGGCAGGTCAATAAAAATATATGATCTTTATCCTGCTTAGAATTGGGCTTGTCAAGAAATAGTTTTGTGACCCCAGTGGAGATGTAGTACATTGGCGGAAGGAATGCATTTTAATAAAAACGTTCCCAAATTTTCCTTTGGCTCAGTCACTTTATCCTGCCAGCTCCTCTTCTTGGACATTCCCTTGCAGCTGATCCAGAGACGTCTGAGAAGCATTAGTGGAACAGGGCAGTTAACCCAGCATTGGCAGCCCTCAATGGAACACAATAGTACAGTTCCTTATGATCAGAAATCAAAAGGAAGAAAGTAAAGACATTTCTCCACTGTTGATATTTTCAAAGATATTTATATGGCCCCAGTTTCTGTAGTCTGTGAGTACCTCACAATCTTTAATGTGTTTATCCTCACAATACCTCTGTGAGGTAGGGAAATGCTATTGTTCCCATTTTACAGATGGGGTGAGTGGCAGAGAGAGGCTAATTGACTTGCCCATGGTAACTTAGGAAGTCTATGGCCATATAGGGAATTGCACCCAAGTCTTGCAAATTCTGGGCTTGTTACCTGCACTTTCTAGGGCACCCCACCTTTACCCTTCTGTGGGCTCAAGGGGTAACCAAGTTAATTTAGGCATCCCCACTCTTTCCCAGTTCCTTGGGCTCCAGGTGAAAGGCATCCACCGATACCTATTTCCTAGGACTCACGGCCACCCATACTCAGTTCCTAGGACTCAGGGCGTATTCTTCTGAGGGTTTTCGAGGCCTTTTATCAGTGAAAGTGCCTTACCCAGTAATATTCTTAACCTCTATTTGTTAACAGTTACCAAAACAGAATGCATATGCTAAGCAGACAGTGCTCACCACTGCCAATAAGGCAAACAAAGTTTTCCTGGTGGCCAGTCAGGATCAGGTTATCTGGAGCTCCTCCAGTTTCTGCCTGATATGATTGGCAAGGTGTTGAGTCTGGCAGCTCTGATCCTGGGCTGTGTCCTTGTGGTAGGTTCCAAAGAACTTCCTTATGAACCCCAATTTATGTAGTGAAACTTGAGTCCTGCTTAGTTTAAAATGATCGGTTGAGGTATAGCTAAAGTACTACAAAATAATTCTTTGACCAGTCCTAACATATTGCAAAACAATCCTTTAACTAATTTTATCCCACCCCGTTAGTTGATGTAGATCTTGCAAAATTAGTTATGTGACCGAAACAATCAAAGAATCAGACAGAAACCATACAGATAAACAATAAAGAAGTAGGGACCTGTAGAGGAGCGGACTCACCCCTGCAGCACCTCCTGCTGGTGACTTCCAGGAATTAGCTCACTCCAGCTCCAAAACACCCTCTGCAGGCCAATGATCCACCTGTCCTCTGGCCTCATGTCCCTCCCTGGACCCCGGTGCCCTTTTACCTGGGGTGCTGCCCCCTGGCAGTAGCCCCTCAGTCTTAGGGTCTCCCCTCCCCAGGGAACCCCCACCCACTATTCCCACCTTGCCTCAGTATAAGGTTACTGCCAGTCATCATCTAGCCCCATGCCCTGGGGCAGACTGCAGTGTCAGCCTATTCATCACTGGCAAGGAGGGTTTGGACCTGCTGCCTTGGCCTACCCCTGGGCTGCCCTCTGCAACCCTCAGTACCTGTGGCCTTGTGCTAGGCCACAGCCTGGGGCTTTCCAGGCTGGAGCTCCCCAGCTCCTCAGCCTTTCCCCAGCCCTGCTCCACTCAGGTACCCTGTCTCTAGCTCCCTGCAGCCAGGCCCTTCTCCCTCAACAGACAGACAGAGATTCTCTGGGCTTCTGGCTCACTGCCTCTTATAGGGGCCAGCCGGGCCTGATTGGGGCATGGCCACAGCTTGGCCTACTTTCCCCAATCAGCCCAGGCTTCTTGCCCCAGCCACAGCCCTCTCCTGAGCTGTTTCAAGCCCTTCAGGGCAGGAGTGGGGGACCACCCTGCTACAGGACCGTGAAGGCAAAACAATAAAGTATGGATTTCACAATCGCAACTCTTAATAAGTGATTCCTTGCCCGACAGAATGCCATCAAACAAAGGTTTCTTAAGATGTTTAAAGATCTGTTTCTTTATTTGGTGATGGCGGGTACTGTTAGGACAGGAGCACCTTCTTAACAGCACAATATTTCATTGTTTTAATGCACTTTAGATGGAATGTGAGGATGTGACTTTCTGCCTTGTAGCTCATGGCTGCTGCTGTCCTAATGTGGCTGCAGAAAAAGGCCTCAGACTTTACAGGCTAGCAGCCTAACCACCAGACTATCATTCTCCTCTGTGGCACAAGGTGCCTCCTGAGCCTACAACAATGTCACTTTGTAGCCTTAAACTGAAAATCAACATTTATTTTTTGCCAGTGGGGAGATATGACCTTACTTTAGAACAGGGGTCGGCAACCTTTCAGAACTGGTGTGCCAGGTCTTCATTCATTCACTCTTGTTTAAGGTTTCGCGTGCCAGTAATACATTTTAATGTTTTTAGAAGGTCTCTTTCTATAAGTCGGTAATATATAACTAAACTATTGTTGTACGTAAAGTAAATAAGGTTTTTAAAATGTTTAAAAAGCTTCATTTAAAATTAATAAAATGCAGAGCCTCCCCCGACTAGCGGCCAGGACTCAGGCACCGTGAGTGCCACTGAAAATCAGCTCGCGTGCTGCCTTAGGCACCCATGCCATAGGTTGCCTACCTGTGTTTTAGAAGGTCTCATCATCTGTTGAGTAGTGGAGGATTGTGTATACCTAACACATTCTGAAGGAAACTAAGAACTCTCTGTTGGGAACATTTGAGAAACACCATCCTGGCAACAGCATACTCTCCTAATAGACAACTTCTGGCATGTGGGTTGGGATCAGCCTCACTGCTGCTGTTCAGAGGCAGACAAGAAGAGAGGGCCTTGGACCATGTCTGCAGAGAGCTAGACATCAGAAAGAGGAATAAAAGAGAGAGACATAAACGTGCATCTGAGTGGGGAGAAACAGGAAGGGATTATGTGAAAATGTTTGCAAAGTAAATATATTAAGCAATGAGCAAAGGGTGGAAGTTTCCTGTTACATGTGTGCTGAAGTCATTGGTTACACAGGCCGATCCAGAAGAGCACGTCAGCAGCAGCAGTTGTGAGATAGTAGCTCTGCAGATGTTGAGGAAGGTGTCTAAATTACTATACTTAGAAATGCACTTTGGACAGATCTGTCAGAAAATTGCTATCTCCTGAGACATGCCCAGCAGTCAATGCTGCTGGCAGTTTTGGTGGAGGCAGGAGGACCTTGCTGTAATAGATCAGGTGAGAGCATCAGAATGTGGAAAACCTCCCAGATTGTAAATCAACTCATTTTACCTCCACCTCCAAGGGTCCTGCTAGGAACATGACTTGATTCACTTAGATTCAAAGGATGACTCATCTTCTGGGAAACATATGTGAGAGATTCTTGGCCCCTTCCTTTCTCCAGTAGATGAAAGCCTGGTTGCTAAATAGCAAGATAAGCCAGTGATGCTGTTCTGTCTTCACAACACACACCACATGCCCAAAGGAAGGAAGTAAATCACATGCTTCAAATGCCTATTTTCCTTATTGATTCTCAGCTTCCATTGTCATGGTGCTTGGGGTTTTCCCCCTCAGGCTCTGGCCTTGGTGCTGAATACACCTGAAGGCTGGTCTTTGGTGCAACCTCGGATTGCTGTTTTGTTTTTGGTGGTGGGGAGAGGGGATGCTGGGGGAATACTATCTGCTGGGTAAGAAAATACTTAACCAGCATTTTTATAGATAGTTGATAGGTCAGGATGCTCGATTATCCTTGGGGGAATTTCAGAGTTTAATGGCGCTCATGGGTAGGAGACACCTTCAGGTTCTCAGGCATGCTAGGACACTCAAATTATTATTATTTTATTTATTTGTATTACCATAGTACCGAGGAGCCCCAGGCATGGACCAGGTCCCCATTGTGCTAGGTGCTGTACAAACACAGAGCAAAAATACAGTCCCTGTTCCAGGGAAATTACAATCTAACTATCCGTCAAAAGACAACATGGATACAGACGGACCAACATAGGAGTCCTAGTAAACAATACAGCCCAGTATTGTCGCATGAAGGTCTCTGCACAATAACAGCTATTGTCAAATTTTATGTGGGCTTCACAGCAAAGGAAAGTTTTGAGGAGGGATTTGAAGGTGGATAATAAGGTAGAGTCTGAAGCATGTGAACAGCATGATGAAAGCCTCAAGGTGCTTGTCTGACAATTTAACAAGTGAGTAGTAGAGGCTGGTATTATGGACCTACCAGAGATATGTGTCAACACTTGATAGGAATGAGAGAAGGTAGGTAGGGTGGAGATTGACTGTGAAGGCCCTTGGCAGTGAATACAAGCAGCTTATGTTTGAAATGATAGAGAAGGGAGAGCTAGTGGAGGGACTGAAAGAGATAGATGACATACTCATGAATAGTGAGTGGGTTCTAAATACCCATAGGGTACTGTGGTGTTATACACAGACACTAGTTTGGTTACAATATCTATTTACCGTGGTGTATCTTGGTTGTATTCTGAAAGACTGGAACAGGATCCATTTCTAGTAGCAGCTTAGTTTCAGCGAGTGGAAGAAGGAATAATGAATGGATTACTCTCCCAAACAGGCTCTTAAAGTGGAGTCCTGGGGAGAGTGACTTTATAACAACAGTCCATCTTTGGCTATAAATCTTCCCCTATGAATCGTGTGTTGTCTCTGAGAAGGGTATAACTCTGGGCTCCACATGATCACTTCATGTTTCCAAACCATCTCTTTGTATGTAGGGAATCCTTATAATACCAATGGAGATGAGGGAATTTAATTTCATCTATGAAGTTGGTCCCAGGGTAACAATATGACAGGTTCCCCTCACAGCCAGGTGGTGAATATTGTGTTTTGGTGTAAAAGTGATTGTAATTCTTCTCAAGATTTATTTATTTTGGTACAACTTAGAAAATAGATTATTCCAATTATTAAAATCTGTGCATTCTGCCCACACTACTTGGATTGCAACAACTCAGGCCCACTAGCTGACTCTGCTATTGGAAAGTCCACTTCAGGAACCAAGATGGAACTGAAAAAATCACCCTGATTATACCATTTGCTGTTGTGTTGATGTTGAGGAACAGATAGCTGATGGGAGGAAAGCTCATTTCCAACTGTGATCTCAGTTCTAATAAGCTAAGAAGAGTCATATCTAGTCATTCCTTGGATAGCAGACTGTCTAGGTAAAACCCACGCACTGCAAGAAGTGGTGATGAGGACTCACTAGTAGCCATCCTTCCTTGAGAGATAGCACTGGTTTAGTTCCCAAGCAGTAGAGGCACCATCTTTTCGATCAGAGGTAGAATGGAGATTCTGAATACCTATTGCCATTAAAGATTCTGTGGCACTTTTTATAGGAATCAGGGTTGTTAGTCCTGGTCTCCAGGCCAAATTCATTAATTAGATTGCACCAACCTAAACTCCCACTGCAGTTTCAATTAAACACAATATTCTTCTTTGCTCACTGATCTAATTTTTTGGATAATGTTTGTACATGTTATTTACTATTAATATTAATAACAATATGTAGTTTTTTGTGTGCAGTTAAAACAGTAGCTGCTTCCTACCCCAGAGGTGGCTGCACTGGTGGGTGAAGTGACTCCTATATATATATTTTTTGTTTATATGCACGTTGATATTCCTTGGGTGAATGGTATAGAAACTATATATGATTTGTTTTAGGCTTGTGTGATGGAAGAGAGCTGGTGACTCTCAGGATATCCGTTTTTGTTCCTTCCTGTATGGGAAGCTCACTTAAGGCCTTGTAAAAATAGGACTGAATGGTTAGGCGCTTTCTTGGCTTAGTATGTCTACCATTGCATGGTTTGTATTCGCTCTCAGAGCAGGAAAAGCTAGAGCAGGGAGTGGGAACCTTAGTGCAATGCCAGAATAGGAGGTGACTGCAGGTAGTGCACTGAAAGGCAGGCTGTGTGTTTCAATCCAGTTGCTTTCCATGTACCCACTATGCAATGTTTACATCTGTCTAGTTATTCCTGGCTGCTCTAGAAAACTAACTTCCATTTCTCTCCTGCTGCAAGGAGGAAGAGTTTGAAATGTCCTTTGTCTCATGCATGATGCTCATGAACCCACCGGACTATCCCCTCTCCTTTTTTCTCTATGGTCTCCTGTATTACCTTACCCTCTCTCTCCTTTTTTCTCCTTCCTCCTTTTCTCACCCTTTCTGTTGCTAAATCTCTCATTATCTGTCTGCCTTCATAATCCTATGGACTTTTTCTGGCCTGGTCACTGTCAAAGTGAAAAGGTGCTTGAAGTAGGTCTTCTCTACACACCAGACAAGGTCACATGGAGACTTTGAATGCGTGTACTATGATACACGCTGTCCAGTAACCTCTCCCTCTTCATCTCTCTCTCTCTCTCTCTCTGGGCTGTGATGAACCCTATGTCCTTCTAAGGTTGCATGAGTCACACTATCTCAAACAGTGATGACACTTGTATTAGGTAAGCCTGACTTAAACTTGGTCTTTTTCCTAGAACAAATAGAAAGTAAGACCTTTAGTTTGATGATCAAGCTCCTGTTCAACAAGAGTGTTATCATTCACTTGGTGGCAGAGGTAGCACTATACATACATTTTGTATCAGTTACAAGGTATATAGCATAGTAGGGAGGTGGCTAGTACATTCTTTTTTGATGCTTATAGATAAGTTGTCAGGGTTCCTTCTGCAGTGTGAGCTTCCTTACTCTGATGCCCAGTGGAATTCTAGCAGGGTAAGCTTCCTCACTGCAGTGCCTACTAGAAATCTAGCAGGATACATTTACTCACTTGGTACCCACTGGAATTCATTTCTAGCAGGATAAGCTTCCTCACTGCAATGCCACTAGAATTCTTGCAGGGTGAGCTTCTACCTATGTCAACATGTCCCTACCAGCCAATATGCAGAGAGTCCTTGATCCTCCTCCTGGATTTCCACTGTGAGTGATGCTCCTCCTAGTAGAGCTTTTTCTGAAAGAAATATTGTATGGAGAGTTTGAATGTACATACTATGACACATGAAAAAGGCTGTTCTGAGGCATGAGCAGAGCTGAATAAAGAAGAGGTCAATGTTTGTGGGTGCATTTCATTGTTAAGTTTTGCATTCAAAATGGCTTAATGTAGAATCTAGGTGATAAATTAATGATAGCCAAAAGAGAGAGCGAGGGAGGACAGGCAAGTGCTTTTGACTGAGCTAACAGCTGCCCCAGGGAAGGAACTGAAAGATAAGGAGTTTAGTTGAAGGGAAATAAGCTATGACATTTTTAAAGAATGTTGATGGAACACTTTTTTTCAAAGCCTTTATCAGTCTCTCTATCTCAAAGTTCTTGGCATAGTAATTAGATCATCTCTGAACTCTCTGTTGTTTCCATGCTAATATGGTGACATGGGAGTTGGTGAGGTGCAGTGAGGTGCAATTTACTTGCCAGTTGAACTGAGCTGGTAAAGGTCAGTGGTCCTGCGAATGGGCCATTAGCCCAGGGAGTTAGGAAACCTTTGTTCTATTCCCAGCTCTGTTAGTTACTTGGTGTGTGATCTTGGGCAGGTTAATTAAGGAGGATGATAATACTTATTCATATCTGTGCAGTGCTTTGCAATCTATGGATGAAATGGGCTACATAAATGTTGGGCATTATGCACCTGGCAGAAACCAACCACAGTTTATAAGACCTCAGATATTCTGCAGGCTGTATTTCATGTTCCTGTTCAAGTAATACCTTGGTATTACTACGTGATTCTTGTGAACAGCACCAAATTAGTGTCATCTGCATGTTTAATTCACATGCTGTTGCCACCAGCAGCCTTTTGGGCTAACTACTCCTGCACTATCCCAGGGACACCTCTCCCTGCCTCCATTTATCCCTGGCTATAGCCAATGTCAGCCCACCTAATGGTGCTCCCATGCAACTCAATTTGAGTTAATTTTCCTGTCAAGACTTTGGGAAGTCCATCCCTGTATCATATACTTTACTTTACTTCCACAGCACTCGGCATGAAGGACCTCATCCAAAGCCCATTGTAGTCAGTGACGTTCTTGCATTGCATCAGGCACTGAATGAATACAGCTGAACTGAAGGAATCATAAGATCCTTATTCCATACCTTTGAACTCTATAGTCTGATTCTGATCTCAGATACACCAAGTAAATCTAGAGTAACTTTACTGAAGTCAGTCCAGATTTCCTCAGATAGCTTCAGGATTTACACAAGTGTAACAATGCTGCATTGCTACTCTTGCTTTCTATATTCCAAACTGAAAATAAAAAGATTTGTTCCTTCTGAACCCAATGGATAAACTGAAGTGGGATTCACAAGAGGACCTAGACACTGCAACACTGATCATCATGGAACCTAACTTTTAGGCACCTAGAAAATCACAGAAACACTGATTCACAAAGCCAAGTTAGGCACCTAGGCTCAGTATACAGTTAATGAGGGGTGAGAGATGCCTTAGGATGAGATGCAGAAAAGCCAGCATCCTAATAGGGGAGCTGCCTAAGCTACCCAGTGGGAGATGTTGACAACATACTGTGTCCTAAGCTCTGCCCTTCTCAGATAAGATATCTATGTTTAGTGATCCACAAATGGGAACCAGCCACTTGGTGACAGGAAGCTTAGGTGCCTGAGGCGTTTCTTGCAGGAATGAGTTAGGGATGTGGGAGATGCAGGTTCAATTTCCTCCTCTCTGCCAGAAAGTGAGAGAGAATTTGAACAGGCGTCTCCCACCTCTTATGGGAGAGCTATAACCAGTGAGCTATTGGATAGACTGATTTGGGGTTCCCTCAGTCTCCCCTGTGGAAGTTGTTCCATGGTGGGAAAATAATGAAAGAGAGGTAGGAGCTGGAGAACTGGGCCCTGGAGTCTTCCACCTGCCAGGTGGGTGCCTTAACACTGGACTACAGAGTCATTCTCATCTTTCTCTGGCCCAGTGACTGTTCTGCTGTGGATAAATACTTAAATAGTCATTGGGCCTCCTGTGAGGTGGAAGACCCCTGTTCAAACCTGTCTCCTCCTCAAGCTGGGGGTGGGGGAGAGAACTGAACCTGGATTTCCCACATCCAAGTCAGGTGTTCTAACCACTGGGCTAAAAGTAATGCTGTTGGAGGGGTACCTCTTCCAGTCAGACTTTGGGACCTAATTCATTAGGTGGCCTCTGAGCACATCTACTGAATCTGGCCCTGCACATGACATAGGTGGACAAATGTCTGTCTTCCCCCAGTTTGCAAATTGTCCTGGAGGTTAGGCAAGAGATAGACATCTGAACGCCTAGAGGGAGGCAGCAATGTGCATGCTCAGAGGTAGATACATAGGTATTGAGAGAACTTGTACCCTGAAAATGTAGGTGCCGAGTGAGTTTATGAGCCTACAGGATGTGGTAGGAGTCTTGTGGATTGCAGTGGAGCCAAAACTGGGACTTCGGTGCCTAAGTACCTTTGTGAAGCTGGGCTTGAGTCCCTGTCCCTACTCCATCCCCAAGAGAACAAACAGACTCTGAGTCAGTGTCAGAACTTAACCCCTTCTTGGGCTTCACAACTCAATAACACAACATAAACTTCTATCAACGCTTACTCCCTAGGTATGGCTGTCCCTAGGATTGCCCCCTAGGCAAAGTTCCTTCTGTCCCCAAAAGATGCTCCCACCTCTATTACATACAGGAAGGATTTTAACACGCTGCACTTGTCCCAGTGAGCCAGCAGAACTTCAGCCGCTTTATGCAGGATACTAACACCTGCTAACTGGGGGGACAAGAGAAGATCCCTGTTGATCTAATAGTCCCCAAAGCTGCTTATTGCACATGGATGCATTGTCTTGTAGATGATTGGAGATTTTTTCCTTAAATAGTAAGTAGTTGTTTCCTTTGTGTTTAAAGTTAGATTTTCTGGCTGGTGTTAGCACGGATTGCTCCTTTGTCCATTTTTTAAGAATAGTATCATATTTGTTTTTTCCAGTCCTTTGGCACCTGTCCTGTTCGCTGTGACTTATCAAAAACAATTGTCATGGGTTCAGTATATTTATTAGTAAATTCCCTTATGATACCACCCAGTATGCCAAACTGTACATATTTTAGTTTTTCCTAGTAGTCCCTTTACCTGCTATTTATAAACCTGGTAGAATTGTTGCCCCCTTTCACTTATCCTGAGTGCTAGAAGATGGTCTGAAGAGCTTATGGGATGTATCAGATGGCACCATTGATACTGTTAAGCACAAAGAAGAGTCTGATTTAACAGTATTTTAACTGTTAATTTTAATATGACCCAGAGTAGTGCCTAAAGGCCCCAAACTGAGATTGAGGTTTCACGGTGCTACGTACTGTACAAATACATAGTAAGAGACAGGCCCTTCTCTAAAGAACTTACAGTTTAAATAGACAAAGAGTGGGAGGGGAAGAGGTACTGAGAGGTGAAGCGACTTGCACAAGATCATGCAGCTGGCCAGTGACAGAGCTGCAGATAGAACCCAATTCTCCTGTGCCCTGTCAGCTGTACGGGGCTGCCTTTCAATGCATAATGTGATAATTATAGTTAAATATATCATCAATATTTTTATGCACCATCTCTTGAGGATACATTATTTTTCTGAGAGAACAGGAAGGAGAAAAAGGGCAAGAGAAGAGGAGAATATGGGAAGAAAGAGGGAAAATAGAGAGAACATAGAAGAAAGAGAGAAGAGGAGGAGACAGAGGTAGCTATTTATTCAGCACATTCTTCAGCCATCTGGACCTGTTGGCCTGGCTCCAGTTGGACAGGCTCACAGGTTTATCCACAGCATGATGTAATCTCCACTGTCCAGCTTTGATTTTTTTCATGCTCTGGATAGCCTTTTAGCTGGTGCATGTCTGGTGTGGGCACTTTGATTTCCTGTTGCTATTTGTGGAGTTCTCCTAGCTGGTCCTCAGTAGCTGCTGGCGTGTTTTGCATTTCTGCAAACTGAGAAACTGCACACCATTTTGCTGATAGCTTTGTCACCTTGGGAGCCAGATCCTTGCACAAAGTGTGTGTTGGCTTGAACAACACCTTGGCGTGGAAGTAGGATGATCCCTCTGGATAATGTTTGGAACATTGTTGCTCAGCCCTGGAGGAGGTCTCCCTTAAGCACCAGCAAAGATAGTGACTGTTGAGAATCTTGCATTCCATTCAAGTTCTGCAGCTTGTGGACTTCCCCTGTTGGTACGAGGCACAATTTACTTGATCCAACACTCCAGTGGAAGTGAAGGAAGAGGCAATGTGTGATCCCAGTCACTAATTCTAATATGCTGGGGCCCAATAATCATAAAGCCATTGCTGCTCTGGAAATCAGCCAGGCTTGCAGGGGTTGGTGGAAAAGGGGGAAGACTGGATTAATGCATTGTTTGATACTGCCCACTGTGCTAAGTGTTCATCCTACCCTGTCTGGGAGAAGCTATCTGTGGCGAGCTGCTAGCATCAGGGCCATCAGCTCTCAAGCCCCCTAATTTGGTACCACTCTCTGTATACACTATATCACAGAGTAATATGATGGTTAATTTTCATTCATTTACGGCAGTGTGGTCCAGTGGATAGGTCCTAGGTCTGGGTTTTCATCCTGACTTTGCCACTGACTATGTGTAACCTGGGGCAAATCATTTCTCTTCTCTGTGCTACAGTTTCCTTCTCTTCAAAGTGCTTTGAGATCTAGAAGCGAAAAGGTCCATCTAGATGCACAGTGTTATTTCTGTTTTGGGTAAATTCAAGGAGAAGCAAATAGTACAGGGTTTATCCCTGTATCCTGATGAAATGGAGCAACACACAGAGGCATGGACATAGATGAGCTTGTGGATGCTCTGGGCCTGAAGAAAAGATTTCCCTCACAGAGTAACATAGCTGCAACCATTGCCCGGCCCTGCCATGCTTATGTACAGTCCTACTCAAGGACATGTTGATCTCAGCTCTGATTCAAGAGATGTAGACAGCATTGGGGTGAATCAGTAAGCAACAGTTTGATGACAGCACATTATGACTTCTTACCCATGACTCCTTCTCCTGGCCATTGCTTTATTCTTGCTTTCTCCAGGGATTCAGGGCTGGGGTTGTTGAGTACATGGCTGGTTCAATCTCTGTTGAGTGACATTTTGTCTAGTTTGGATTTCACTGGCTGATTAAGATGCCACACTGACTGACTTTGCTTAGAGGGAGCAGTGCCTTGCTCTCGTTGCTGGATAATGTGCTGAAGGTGGTCCTGTGCAGGAGGGTCAGGCATGTTCTGCCTGGAGGCAGGGACTGATCCTTGCTGAGCAAGAGAGTTGCTGAGGAAAGATGACAGCCTCTGGTGAAAATCCAGCACCTTTCCTGGGAGTGGGCCAAGGATTTTGAGTCATTGCTTTGGCTGGTGGCAACAGAGATAGTTTCATGCCTGGGCTCTTTTATGTCTGGGACAGAGAGAGGAAACCACCCCTTGCCACTCAGAGGGTCCACCAGAAACAGAAATAATAATAATTAATAATAATTAATAGAGAGATTCACAAACTCACTGCCTGCTCCATAAATGAAACCCGAGGAAAACTCAAACTCTGCAAAAACTAGAGAGAATAGGAGAGGAAAGAATTGGTGAGAATGAAAGCCAAAGCCTGCATGTCAGCTGCAGTGTGGGGAGCTCCTTCCAGCTGGCCCCAGTTCAAAGGAACAGTTTTTATTGTCCAAGAGCATTTCCAAAACTCCATTCAAACCCTACAGAAAATTAACCCAAGATGCAGGGTGAGATTTATCACCCAATTAATGAGGGTAGGACACCAGAATTAGACAGAGAGAGGAGAGAGGCGTGGAGGGAGGGAAGGACGTGTGTACCTTGTTTGAGAGGCTGAGAAGGAAGAATAAGGAACAAAGCAGGGGAGAATCTGGCCCCAGAGATTTAAATTAAGAGTGATCACATCAGAAGAATTCTTACAGAATAGTGAATGGGTGCCATGAACCTCCAGATGAGATCCTGGAGTCACAAACTCATATACTGGAGCACAAACTTGACAAATTGTGGAATTTAATAAATGAAAAGAGTTTCATACTTAGGAAAAGCCATTTGCTCTTTGGGGGCCAGAAGGGGAATATTTTGTTGGTCGTGCCATTTTCCTGCAGATTAATTGTGGATTTGTCTGTCTCCTTTGGCACAAAATCATCCCAGACACACGGGGCCTGTCACTGCTTTCAGTTCTTCATCGCTGTATAACTATTTAACTGTGTACTATCTGAAAGAATGTTGGAAAGCCAAACCACTGGGGACTTCGCCTTAATTTTCCAGGGGTCAAATAATCTTGTTACCTCTGCATTTTCCACATCGCTGTTGACCATTTCACACCAAACTTCCTTGTTTTCCCAGAGGAGTTGCTTGCTTCCATCTGTGATCTATTTATCTTAAACTCTGAATACAAGTAATATAATAATTAATCTTTAAACTCAATGGTAAAATGTACCTAAATGGCTAGATCCTACTTTCACTAAATTAAATGTCAAAACTCCCATTGACTTTAATGGGAGGAAGATTGTATCTATAGTTAGCAAAATAATCAGCTAGATTAGGTATCCACCAAGCTGTTGCATTGGTTAAGGTGGAACTTGATTATGATCTATAGCAGGGGTAGGCAACCTATGGCAAGGGTGCCGAAGGTGGCACGCGAGCTGATTTTCAGTGGCACTCACACTGCCGGGGTTCTGGCCACTGGTCTGGGGGGCTCTGCATTTTAATTTAGTTTTAAATTAAGCTTCTTAAACATTTAAAAAGCCTTATTTACTTTACATACAACAATAGTTTAGTTATATATTATAGACTTATAGAAAGAGGCCTTCTAAAAATGTTAAAATGTATTACTGGCACGCAAAACCTTAAATTAGAGTGAATAGATGAAGACTCGGCACACCACTTCTGAAAGGTTGCCAACCCCTGATCTATAGGTACCTACCTGAGGAGAAGATCTCTGATAGAAGTCTCTTTAATACCACAGACAAAGGCATAATGAGATTAAATGGGTAGAAGCTAAGGCTAGGCAACTTCAGACTAGAAATAATGCACAGTTTTTAAGTGAGGGTGATTCACCATTGGAACCATTTAGCCAGAGACTTGATGATTTTTCCATAACTGGAAGTCTTTTAAAATAAATATTAGATGTTTTTCCAAAATATATGCAGTAGCTCAGTTACAAGTAATGGACTGAATGCAATTCTATGGTCTATGTTATGCAGGAGGTCAGACTAGATCAGTGGCCCCAAACTTTTTACCTCATGCCCCACCTTACCTCTGTCCATGCCCCGCCCCCTGAGCCAGAGTTGGGAGCCGGGGCTGGGAGCGAGGCCATGTTCAGGGCCAGAGCCAAGGGCTGGGGCCACAGCAGGGGGTGGGTTGGGGGCTGGGAGTAGGGTGGGAACCATGGCCAGGGGCTGAGGATGGGAGATGGGCTGGGGCTGCGGCCGAGCTGGGGTTGGGGCCTGAAGCTGGGTCCAGGGCTGGGAGTCAAGCCATGGCCAGGCCAGCTGCCAGGGCCACTAGGGTTGCCAACCCTCCTAGATTGGCTGGAAGTCTACCGGAATTGGCATCAATCTCCCAGTGACTGTTAAGAGCAATCTGGGAGATTTTAATAGGCCGCTAACTGTCCAGTGGGCAGGGCTAAAGCAGTCTCCCTACCCTAGGTTTGGGGACCACTGGATTAAATTATCATAAGTGTCTTTTCTGTCATTAAAATCTACGAAACTATCAGTTGTATCCTGTTGTAATTTGCAAACATGCCTGAGATAACACCCTGAATGTGCACGTTTCTGCAGACTCTTTGCAGTTGGAATACATGTGCCTGACTTGGGATGTTCAGGGGTGGGTCTTTGGGGATTTGCCATTGTCAAAGGAAAATGTGATATTTATTCCCGGGAAAGTGCATGGGTCTCCGCTTTCAGGTGAATTAACTCCTTTTGTTTCTTTTTGCTAGTTAGGGATCTAAGGAAACCTTGCTGGGAAGGAACTTAGGACACAACTGCTGTGCCCTGTCAGGGAGAAGTCTACCTTCTTGGGGATGATAATCGCCAAGAGATATAATGCCTGGGGTGAGGGAAGAAAGTGGTGGGATGGCGTTGACCCATGCTGCCTTGGCACCTCAACCTTGAAATTTTATTATGCAGCCAATGCAACAGGACTCTCTCCAGCTGAGCAGAGGGACTAGCGCCCCTGATCTGAGGGGAACAATGCTTTTTTCACAGAACTATGGATTTCCCCTATCTTCCTGCTACCACCAGTTAGTACCACAGCCTTGCTTGTGGGGGAGAATGGAATTAGCCTTGGGGTTATCCCCCCCGCATGCCCCAACAGTGAACAGCAGCCTGACCTAGAGGACCCATCACCTTGCTGGGGCTAAGAAAGAAATTAACTTTGTCCTGCTTTCTCTAGACTCTCACTTCTCCAGCCCTGATGCTGAGGTGAAAATGATACCCTCAAAGTACGAGTTAAAGTTAAATTTCCTATCTATTTTTCAGGGCACAGACTTTCCATTGGGTTACTGGCAGCAGGTCAGAAACCTGCATTCTAAGCCGAGTCACTTTGAAAACAGCCCGTGCCCAGAAGCATGAACATTGCAGAGCTAGAGACACATTGACCTCCCGCTCCAGCCTCACAGAGAGCTCCCCCCTTGCCGTGATGCCTGTGCATATCACAGCCTTAAAGCCATAAACAATTTAGCAGCTGGTGAGACCCTATTCAATCTGCTAGTTACATAAACGTGCTGGGGGCAGCTTGCTCTCAGTCTGCCCATTGAAGAGTTTTCCAGCAGCATGGCTTGACTTCTCTTGCGATTTTGGTGAAAGCCTCTCAGCTGTGAATCACAAGTTCTCTCCTTTCTGGTCCAGACCTTCTTGGTCTGGGGTTGCCCTTCATGAAGGATCAGGGTTCAAAGCCACCAGCAGAGTGTGGTGTTAATGCCTGAGCCTTCTGAACTGAATAGCGTAGTGCTGTCTTCCACCTCAGAAGCCTGCTTCCTCCATTGCTCTTCTGGGACCTACCCCGAGGCAGGATAGAGGTTGTTTCTGATTCACCCCTTGGGTATTGAGAGAAATGGGTTGAATGAGATAATTGAATCTAATCATAAAGGAAAAACAAATTTTCCCCCCAAAACAGTCTCCCTCTATCTCCCAGGCCTGTGTTCTTACTACATTGTGTCCCTCCTTCACCACACTCTGTGGAACAGCAGGCTCATAGGAACATAGGAGCTGCTGTACCAGATAAGATCAATGGCCCACCTACTCCAGAAGCCCAGTATCAGCTGCCAGTACCAAATGCTTCAGAGGAAGATGCAAAAAATGACAATTATGGAATAAGCTGTTCATAAGGGAAGTTTCTTCCTAACCCCATCAGCTAGTGGTTGGTTAATGTGCAGAAGCAGAAAGCTGTATATCTTCTTATCCTATTTTTAATATTACCTAATGTAACAGTGGATGTTCTCATTATCCATATAAATGTCTAATCCTCTGAACCCTATTAAGACCTTGGCTCCATTGATATATTGTGGCAGTTAGTTCCACATGCTATTTTTCACTGAGTAAAAAGTAATTCCTTTTATTAGTTTAAAATTTGTTGTCTTTCAGTTTCCTTCAATGTCTCCACCTACATGAATTATAATAAAAAGTGAATAAGAGCTCCCGATTTACCTTTATTAGAACATCCATTATTTTGTATACCTCTAACATATCATCTCTTGTGTCTTCTCTAAGCAGTCCCAATCTTTTCAATCTCTCCTCATATGAAACTCTCTCCAGGTCTCTAATCACTTATATGTCTACACTGTCTCTGGACTCTTTTTATTCTGCCCTAGCCTTTTGGTGACCAGCAAACACAATATTTCAGATGACCGCCTGCAATTGATTCAGAACCTGGCATATTATTATTCTCAGTATTATTGCCCATCCTTTATCTCATGTATCCTAACATTTTGATTGCTGCTATTCATCAGGCAGAAGTTTTCCTTAAGCTCTCTGGGCAGACCTGCAGGGTTTGGGGGCTGGCTTCTTTTGCAGGCTGCATAGTGACATTTTATGCAGATGTGCATCACAACAGAACTCTGATTGCTTTTTGGCTGCAGCATCTTTGAGAACCCTGGGGAGGGAGCTGTTTGGGATATTTTTTTAAGGGAAAGTGTCTGGGAGGAGATGAAGATGTAGCAGAGTTGGATTTGAAAGACAGGCACTTCCTGTAAGATGATGAATTGTTAATAAGGATAATCCCATTCCTTACATTCCTCTAGCTTTTCAATGCAACCTGACCCAAAGCACTCAACTAACTGCACAGCCCCACCATCATAGAGCCACCTCAGGGTGGGATGCATCAACCAACAAACATACTTTGTACAACAGAGAGGGGAGGAGAAATTTTGGCAAAAGACATCAACCCCATATCTTACCAAAAGAGTTCTGGACTTTCCCATGGCCACAAACAGAACCATGCTTTTTAAGATCTCATCACACACACAATGGCATAGAATTTACATTATCTGCCTCTGAAAACTGATGGCTCAGTTGACCCCTTCAGCATTTACACTTGGGATTCTAGTGAGTCTGTTAAAAACCTTTTGTTGACTGTTAAGCTACTCCTAAGAAGTAGGGCATCTGCATTAACCCTAGTGAGGGGGCTGAGGATGTCCATTACTGATGAGTAGTGGTGAGTATTCCAAATCTGCTTCCTCTCAAAGCTGTTGCTGGCATTAAGTCTCTGCCAGGGCCTGGACTAGTAAGGGGATAGAGAATAATGAAATATCTGTGGGAGTTTCTGTAGTCTCATTATGGAGTGCTGCACAGAGAAACACAAGTCATTCTGCAGAAGCTCTGCCTACAAGAGCTGATTGAGATAGGAATATACTATTGGCATTAATAGCCATAAATAAAGAATGCTAGAATTTTTAATTGGCAGATGTTATGAGTTCTCAAAGCTGAAGTCTTCACAGCTAAACCCTATGAAGGCAAGATTCCTGAATAACCAAAGTGGGGTTACACTCCTAACCTTAGGGGAGGGATCACTCCCATTTGTCTAAATGCTTCACTTTGGAATAACAGGGTTGTGCTCCCTCAAGTGTGTGTGGGTCAAGTTCTGCTCTGACTTTATACCCCATTAGGCTACGATGGCTTTTGTTGTGTATGTACTATATATGGAGTGATAGTAGCAGGAAAGAGCAGGAATTCCTTCTTCTGTCCTTCAGGATGCTGATGACTGGAATGGAGAGTTGCCCGTCTCCGTTCAGGACTCTGCAGACTCAGCTAGTTCCTTGCAGCTGGCAAACTAGACTTTCTATCTATATTCACTGTACAAAGAATATATGGGCCTTGTCTGCATTTGAGAAATTTGGCATAGATTCGATGCAAATGTTCCCCATGGTGCACAGGTGATCATACTACTGGTACCTTCAGTTTGGGGGGCTCTGCCCCGCACCCACAGCATCACACACCTACCAAGATGCTTTTAGCCTCTTGGATACTCGCAGTTTCTGGGGCTCTGCTCCTTGCAGCAAGACCAACATGGCCAATTGTCAAACACATTTACACCAAACAAGCTGAGCCCAGATGTGAGGGAAATGTTGGTGGACCTAGATTTCTCTGGGACTGTAATAGAAGGCACTTTTAGTGCGTCTGTTGGGAGATCCAATCAGAGTGTGATTTATACATTTTCCTTATTCCTTTTGCTTTTGGGACAAAATCATAAAGTTAAAAAACAAACCCAACCACCCCCAAGTGCCTGGTTGTCTCTCAAAATTCCTCCCCAATGAAGGATGTGAAAAGTTTAAGGTTAGCATTGCATGACTGATTCCAGCCACATGGTTTTGATGTGGTCTGTAGTGTGTATGTGTTTTTAACAATATTGTGCATTCCATCAGCTGATTTTTCCATTGGGGATTGTGAGGGAGGAGTGGGTGAATAGTAAACCTCTGTGTCTGCCACAGATGGAGATGCAAACTGTGGAATGAGTGAGTACCAAAGTGCTAAGTCGACAGAGCTCCCAGACTGGAATTGTCTCTTCATAGACACTCATTAAAAACAGCCAGAGAGAACTGGGCAAAAAGTCAGAAACATGAAGGGATGAGGTACTGAGACCAAATCACACTGGGAATCAGAGGACCAGAGTCTGATTCCTAGTTAAGTCTGATACATGGGGACTGGGTGCATCAGTAACCTGGAAGAATCTCATGTAAAGCATAATTTGAGATGGTTTGGGAATTCTGCTACTGGGTCTCTGAGCTCCAGTGTGTGATCAGCAAGCTGTGTCAGAACACAGAACGCTTTGACACCAGAACTAAAAGGTGGTACTGGAACCCAGATAACAAACTGGTATTGCATGGGTGGCCTGGGGCTCAGAGCAGGGGCTGCAGACAGGCAAGCTCTGGGACCTTGTGCAGATTGTATGTCTGTGACAAGTTCAAAACACTCCCAGGTGTGCTCTGGACTTGAATCCTTTAAAAACAAACAAACAAACAAGAGCCTGGCAGCACTGAAGTCTGGTACAGGTCCAGCAGTGAAAGAATCTGAACTGGATTTCTATGCCCCCCTCTGATCTCATGCCTGGATTAACTGTTTCATGTTTGTATAGCACAAATGGGGGAAGACTTGTACTGTAGGATTATTATTTGTGTGAATGTCCTCTGAATGCAGCCCCAGGGAAAGAGAGAACTAGAATTGGGTTCTGTGAGTGACCATCTGAGTATAGCTTTGGAAGAAGGCGGCTCTGACGTGGGTTTGTGTGAAGTGACATTTCTAACATTCTCTTGCATTGGGTCAGATTGTTAGTCAGTGGGAGTTGGGAATTGAGTAACCCTGGGAGTGTTCTCTATGGAGTGGGGCAGCCACTCTCCAGCCTTCTGTATTTCCTTCATGATAGCAACACATGCTCCCAGATGCCCTGGGCTTCAAACTGCCACACACGATCCAGATTGATTTGTAATTGGTTTTAGGGAAGCAGATGGATACCAGGGATGGTTCTGTTTAGACCCAACCATGTCTAGACCCCAGTATCTGCCAGGAAACTCAGAGCTAGCCATGCCAGTTTGAAGAGTTGGGTGGCTGAGTTAGTTTTAGCAGTTTGCAGCTGGTTAGTGGATCTTTTGTATGAATCTGTGTGGCTCCATTCCCACTCCATCCCTACACAAACACAATGACTCAAAGGCACAGACTCATGGGCCTTGGGGAGGCCAAGGTCTCTTTGTATGAAAATGAGGCAATAGCTTGTCTGACCATGAAAATACCATGCACCAACTACATCTCCCCAACAGGCTCTGAATTCAGGCTGCAGGCAGCAGCATTCTCTGTAGGAATACCCCCATCCTGTGCGTGGGGACCTGCTGGGCTCGCCTGTTTTATCACACTATGATTCACAGCACAGACAGCTGGAACATGGAAATCTGAAGCAAAAGAGAGGAGAATTTTCTCCGCTTGGACACTTGCCCCACTTGCTCGCTGAAGGCTGGATTTCTTCCCCCTTAATCCCACTCTGTGAAGGGCTGTGCCCCATTCGTGGTCCTAGGTGGCCTGGGGGAAGTGGAACCCTATTCATAAGAGGTAGTGAGGACTCAGTGAGGTGCTCAGCTACTACAGTGGTGAACGTGATACAGAAACCCAGAGAGGTGCTTCTGCCGCATCCTGCTTTCCCCATGTCACGCTCACCCCGGGCAGAGCACCCGTACAGGCCTATGCACTACCCGAGTCCCGGGTGAGATCTGAGGGCGGGGGCACAAGCCTTGAGTGGGCGGGCTGTCTGCCGGGGGTGCCTCGCACCCTCTGACTCCAGGAGCAGGCGTGACAAAGGCAGAGCGCTGCGGGACCGGCTAGCTGCGGTGACAGCGGCCCTAGGACCAAAGGGAACGCGGAGCGCCGGTCGCTTCCCGGCAGGAGCGCGTCCCCTCGCACAACCTCGGGCCAGGCCGGCTGCCCCTGTGCGAGCTGCACGTGCGGGCCGGTCTGGGCCCCGCTCTGCCTGCGAGCGCGCGGCGAGCAGCTCCGTTCTAACCCTGCACTCCTCCTGATCGGCACAGCTCAGCATCGCCCAACAGCTGCTTGGCTGGCAGGCGCTTCCCCATTGGCCCTGGGTCCCTCGGAGCTGTCCAATGGGCTGTCAGCTTCCTCACTGTGTTCTTTAAAAGGCCTCTTCGGGACGTAGTTAACCCTTTGCAGGCCCCGTGGCTCTGCAGGCCCCCGGCCTGGGGTGGGTGGGTTCCACAGAGCTCCTTGCTCGTGCAGCTCGCTAGCCCTCCCTACCGCCCGGTTCCCCTTTCTCCTCGCGTCCTGTTCTTGCCCTCCTTTCTTCCCTCCTCTCCTCAGCTTTCCTTCCCCCTGGCAGCAGCCTCCCGGCCCCGCTCTTGTAGGCGCGGAGCTGCAAGGTGGAAATGACCTGGTGCAGTAGCCACAGCGCACGATTGGTCGCCACGGTCTCTCCTTCTGTGTCTGGTCCAGGTGAGGGGTCTCCAGCCCTCCCTCTCAGTCTGAGTAGGAGGCTGAACTGGCCCAAAAGCCCCAGTCTGCTCATGTTCCAAGGGAGTCCCAAGCAGGCCAGGATGGTTAGGGCATCAGTCTAGAACTTGACTTTGATTCCCTGGGCCACCACAGTTTTCCTGTGTGATCTCGGGCAAGTCACTTAGGCTATGTCTACCCAGAGCCTTGGCAGCAGTTCGGGCGGAGGAATGAGACTCCCACCCCTGTGCTCCTCCTCTTTCCCCCAGAGGACCCACTCCCTGGTCAGGTAGAAAGCTAGAGCTGGACAGTGGTAAGAGCTGCCCAGGGAGCACAGGCATATGTGGGGAGCCCTAGATCCTCCACCAGCCCTGAGTGGGAGGGCGGAATGCCTGAGAGCCGTCCCCAGCCTGGGTCCCTACCCTCAGGGCATGCTGCCCAGGGTAAATGGAGAGCCTCCTAGTGGGTGGGGGCTAAGGGAAGAGGCTGATGATGCTGGCAGCCGCTGCACTTCGTGGTGGGAGAGCTGATCAATGTGCTTGTCTGAGGCTTGAAGTTTGGGTGGGCAATGCAGCCCTATGCCCCCCAAACTATGCTCATGTTTGAAAGTGGGAGGGCCATGCCCTCTCACGGTTCCAGTGCCCCTGCAATGCGGCACTGCTTAAATGAGTAAAGACCCACCAGACCTTAGGATATGTATGGCTCTCTACATGCCCAACTAGTGTCTCCCCCATCTACACTGCTGTTTTTAGCAGGTTAGCATCCCAGTGCCTCCATGCTGCTGAAGCCTTTCCTCACTGCAGGGAGCTGCCGGAGCCTTTCCCCACCCCAGGGAAAGCATCCAGTAAGGCTCTGGCAGAGGGAAAGCAGTGAGGAAAGGCTGTGTTAGCTGCTCCCTGCTGCCGGAGCCTTTCCCCATTGCCTGCCCCCTACCAGAACCTTTCATGGCTACACACGAAAATGGATGCAGCCTGCTTTTCGCTGTAGTGTCAAGATATACGTACCCTACAGGCTGCTGCCAGTACGGAGAAGGCTGTAGTCTCCCTGTGCCTCAGTACCCCATCTATAAAATGCAGAATATAGCACTACCTTACCTCTCTGAGGGGTGTGAGGTATATTACATTATTGGAAGCACATACATATCTAAGATGGGCATACGTTTAAGGAAAAAATTACAATTGAAAACATTTGTAAAATAAATAAATGAGTTAGTTATTAGCTGGAAACTGATCTCTTCTAGTTTTATGTGGCCAAAGTGCAGAGGAATCATTAATATCCAGAAGAGATCCTGGGTATGAGTAGTGTGACGTTTCTAACAACTGCCACTTCCTCTCTATGATATTTGGGGTAGGGGTTATCCTGTCCCAGTTTACTGAACACTTTCCTCTGACTATTTGGAGTCTGTGTCATCCCTAGCATGACAAGTGGCACCTATCTCTAGAAATTGTAAATCCAGGCCCTTGACACAGATATTTTGTGGAAGGAGCTTTTGCAATTAAATGTGCATGATATTCATTGTAATTCCATGAAATGTCAGGGACAGGGGCCACAGCCAAGGAATAATAACACAAGCACCTTCCATCTAAGTTTCAAAATACATTACAGGTTGAAAATAAGTAAATATCATACCTCTCCTGTGCGGGATTGGACCTCATGCATTGTTTGTGATGGTGTGAAACTCCCCTCCTCCCATGCCTATCTGTTAATTTTAATGACAAACGTTGGTACAGGCTCTAGAGCTGTACAGTCAGCCTGTGAGCCTTCTGAAAGTGCAGCATGTCAGGAATTTGGATGTTTTCTGAAGTCTTGCCACTAAAAATGATTACAGAAAAACTCATCATGTTTGGCAATCTCTGGGAAAGATTGAAGACTGGAATAGCAAGTGGTGCTGCAGGTCAGAATTGAGGGCCTGGGATAGCAGTGGGGTCAGCAAATCCCAATCAATTGGATTGAAGTGTTTCAGCTGGGATGCATAGATATCCAGGACTGGAATAGCATGGAGAATTGTGGGTTAGCACTGAGGTGTATTCGCAGAGCTGTAGGAAAGGACTGGAACAGCAGGGAGCTGCAGGTTAGGATGGAGGTGCATGTTGGGGAGGGGCTAGATTGGGATAGCTGGTCTGCAGATCAGGACTGAAGTGCATTGGAATAACTCTTTAGAGGTCCAGACTATGATAGCAGGAGGGATTGAAGGTCAGGATGGAGGTGCATTGACTGCATTCTGAGAGGAAAGCTTGCATAGCATCTGCCCACACTCTGCCTGGCTCTTGTTAGCACTGTCAGGCCTTCACTTTCATGAGCACTAAAATTCACCACATTTTTAAGAGAGTGAAAGGACTGGCAGGAGCATGTGGGCTCTTCTTTCTTGGAATGAATAGGAAATCTCTGCTGTGAAGCTGGAGTGCAGAGGCTTCATTCCTCAGTGAAAGCAGAGAAAGGAAATGCAGATGTCACAGCTGGAATGGGAGATTTATCTTGGCAAGCAGAGAGGAAAAATATTTAAAAAATAAAAGAGAAAACTTAGAAGACTCCCCTCCGTATTTGCTAGTCTGCCAACATGTGCAGTACCTCCAACCTGCAAAGGTCTTAAACTTCTGGATGGGCTACAGCTCAACTGGACTGGCTCTTTGCTGGTTCTTCTTTGAAGTGAAACCACTGAGTTTCATAGCAGCAGTGACAAAGCTGTGAGAACTGAACTGAATCTGAAGGGAAATTGTCCCAAAGCAGCTCAATAAAAAATGGGAAAGGGAGAGCCCACAATAGTGGGGCTAGTGGAGGAGAGAGATGAGGGTCCAAGCTCGGATGACTGTTGAGGTGGGGAAAATGGAGAGCTCACATTTGGATGTCTTATGCTAGGTCCTGAGGTAACTCTTGTATACCAGAAAGGGGCTCTTTAAATGAGAGGCATAAACACATTGAGCTTGCCATTCAAGCAACTCTGAGTGTGAGGTCTGGGTGAAAACATATGGTGGAAACATGTTTGGACTATTCAATGCATGTGTCAGTCACCAGGCTTGGGAGGGTGCTGGAACCAGTGTCTCAAAGACTCACACTCTCTCTTTGCTGATGAGTTGTCTTAACTTGAGCAGATTTTCCTGTGATCTCAGAGATGCTTTTGGGATAACTGTGTTTGGAGATAGGCTGCTCCATGGCTCCAGCACACACATGCATACATGCATATCCCATCTCCGTGGAACAGTGTTGAGGGGGAGGGGCGCCAGAGACCGTGGTTTGGATCAGGAAATCCTGCACATCATCACCATGGGGCTGCTGTCCCTTGGCTGCCCCCTTCCTGACCGCTCATTGGCAGTACTGCTTTGGAAATATATCTCGTGATATTTCTTGGCTGCAGAGCATGGTCAGAGGGAATGAGAAAGAAGGAGAGCATGAAAGAGAGGGGGAGATAGCAGGAGAGAATGATGTGAACGGAGAGTGAGCTGTTAGCTTTGGATCCTATCTGGAAGAAGTTTTCTCCAAGTCAATTTCATGTCCCTCCTTTTGGACTAGGATGATGAAGATCACATTTCCTAGCTGGCTTAAACTGAGACCATTTATAAGAACTTGATTTCAAAAAATCATGAGGGAGATTCTAGCTATGTGAAGCTCACTGCAGAATCCTTCATCATATCACAGCTGAATCCCATGGGAGACTTGGCAGGTCTCACCTAGCAGGAAGAAGATGCTTCCAGAAGGAGATTCTAGACTAGGAAGATGCTGTGGGACTCTGAGCCTGTTCTGTGCATCTCCTTATTATCCCCATCTTCATTCATATTCAAGCCTTTGTGAATTCCTTCCTTAGGCATCACTCTTAATTGTGGGTTTCTGGCCTTTGCTCTATTGATCTCCTTACTGCCAGAGCATTAAGTAAAATCTATACAAAGTCTAGTCCAGGGACTTCTACAATGTGGTCCACAGAGGTCCTCCTCTTTAATATGGAGGTGTGGTCTGAAGACTACAGACTCCAATATGCAATGCTCCTTTCTGACCCAAGTGATCCCATTGTATACCGGCTTCTGTAGTTTCCCTAGGGCTTCTCCAAATTAAAGATGAGGGTAGTTGTAAATCTGAAGCCTTCTACGCAAATTAGATGCAGCTCTCTGGCTCTTGGCCAGATGCCAATGGACACCTCAGGGGGATAGAGTTTAAGCATCTTGTGTTAGTTGTATATATATTTATTAGATGTGTTTCAGAGGCGTCCATCACCAAAGGCTCTAGACTGCCCATTACCACAGGGTTCAGGATGCTCATCACCAAAGGATCTGGACACACAGACTCTATTTTATCATTTTGCCAGATAAACATGGATAAATTTACTGCTCAGAAATTTATCTCCAAGTTAATTTTATGTGTTGGCAGCATGGGAGACCAAAGCCCATCATGAGGGACATAACAGCACTTCTGTGATTGGGCAGCTCGCTGCCCAGTCATCTTCAACATAGATATGTCCAATTATAAAGTGGTGTTATAACTCGCTTTGCTAAAAGCAGCAAAGAGTCCTGTGGCATCTTATAGACTAACAGACGTATTGGAGCATGAGCTTTCGTGGGTGAATACCCACTTCGTTGGATGCATGTAGTGGAAATTTCCAGGGGCAGGTATATATATGCAAGCAAGAATCAGGCTAGAGATAATGAGGTTAGTTCAATCAGGGACGATGAGGCCCTTTTCTAGCAGTTGAGGTTTGAACACCAAGGGAGGAGAAACTGCTTTTGTAGTTGGCAAGCCATTCACAGTCATTCTCTCGCATTGGCTCTGCCTCCCCTTTATCTCTCCTTCCTTTCCCTCCCTGCCCCCATCCCACCCATTTCTTGCCTCTGAGCCCCTGCCAGCTTTTCTGGGTAAAAATAACAGTTTACAAATCTGATTGTTCTGTATGCACTTTCCATTTACAGGAGTCTGATCCCTGGTGCCATCTTTGATAATAATAATTATCCCCAATCTCAGAGACTGGCCTACCTTGAACACAGCATTCTCTTATTTCTGCTACCAGGGCTTTGGAGCTGTGCTCCGGCTCTGCTCCAGCTCCAGGCAAAAACCTGCAGCTCCACTCCTCTGGAACTGCTCCACACTCCAGCTCTGCTCCAAAGCCCTGATCTGCTACCCTCACACAGAGACATTCTAGATTAGTCCTGAGCTGGTAAATGAGTGTCTGGTGAGAGATGAAAGGGAGCAGCACTAGTGAACAGGCAGTTAGAATATTTACACCTGCTGAAGGATCAGAATCATAAGGATGGCCATAGTGGGTCAGACCAAAGCTCCATCTAGCCCAGTATCCTATCTTCCGACAGTGGCCAATGCCAGGTTTGCACCCCCTGATGTAATTGCCTTTTGGATCTGCAGAGCGGGTATGGACCCCTTTATCTCTCCCACCTCCAGTTCTCTCCTCACTGTACAAATTAGCTAACATCCCTGGAGGAAAAGTGGTACCTTGAAGCAGCCATCTTGCATCTCTGTAATGACAGCTTTAACATCTGTAGCCACATTTTCAAAAGTGGCCACTCATTTTGAGTCCCTTTAATTTTTGGGTGCCCAAAAGAAAAAGTGCCCTAATTCAATGGCTGTTTTGAAAAATGTTGGTGTTTGAGCCAAACAGCTATGAAATTAAGAAAAAAATCTCCCCTTCCCTCATTTATAACCTGTAAATAACACTCCTCCAGTGGTGAGATGACCCTTTTGTTTTAAATCAATGTCATGCCATCACACTTCCTCTATTTATCCTCTACTTGGGAGACCACAATGTGATCTGGGATCCTTGTTCTAACTGGAGTTGGGATGCAGATATGAGGATTTTATGTGAAATTACTGCATGATTCAGTGCAACTTCTCCCTGATTCTCTCCCCACCCTCATCTCTTTTGTTAATACAAAGTTATGGAGGAGATTTGAAACTCACAGAAAAGTCATTGATGATTCCCACAGCAGCTGTTCCTCCAGCCCTCAGCACATACATAGGTTTGACTGTGGATTTTTTCTTTCGTATATTTGCTCACCTTGGAGGGAGCCTGGTATGTCGGAACTCTGGATTCTTTAACTTTTCTACTTACATTCCCACCCTTATAGTTACACTATCATCCTTTCTTACACCGAGTTTGCTTGTTTCGTTTAAAAAAGAAAAGACACAGGGGAGATGCAGCAGCATCTGTATGAATGTGTGCTCTTTAGAGCCAATGTTCTGAGCAGTGCGGCCTCCAAACACACAGGAAGAGGCAGAGATGCTACTTTCCCAATGCTAATTAGATAACTTGGGTAAACCAGGTGTCTTCCTCTGACTCAGTGGCCTTCTCCTCACAAAGGGTTATGCCCAGGGCAACTTTGAGTTGTTTTCTGTTACTCATCCAAGCACAAAAATGCATACTTGAAAATGACCAAGTGGGTTTTACTAAGCTACTGAACCAAATTTGCCTCTACCAGAGAACAAGCTTGGAAGATTTACTGTGCCCAAATGTCCTGTGAGTGGCTGAAAACCAGGGCTTAAAAGTACCTCCTTCTCAGTCCTCGACATACTGTCTGTAATCCCAAGGGAGGTTTGGATGGCTCCATGTCAGCCTGCCCCTGGGGTGACTGGGAGGACAGGAGTGAGGGTGAGGGAAAGAAGGCACAGAAAAGCTAGTGCCAGGAGGAAAGCAGGAGTTGCAGACTCCAGAGCTGGAAGGAAGAAATGCTTTCTTAGTGCTCCTTTGTTGTCTGATTTTCATATCGAAGGCAGGGGCGTGGGAGGGTGCGACCAACTGCAAACTCCCCCCTCCGTCCTCTTTGCTCTCTCCATCTTCCCCCTGGCAAGGCAGGGGGGCTGCCCAGTTGCAGCCGTCTCCTCTCTCCAACCCTCTCAGTGCCAGAGCTCTGTTTGCAGAAAGATATTGTGCTAAAGTAAATCAAACACACCTTCCTGTTGGAACAGGAACTAGTGGAGTGTGGTATCCGGGGTCCTCTGGCCAACTCCTCCCTCAGCTCTGCTTTTAGAGAATGAAGGGAATACACACATCTGTACCCTCTCAAGCTCCTCCTGGTACATGGTCTCCTTCCACTGGTACTCAGAGGGCTGTAATATATGCCTGTGTCTCGCTCTCTCTCTCTCTCACACACACACACACACACACACACACACACGACATTGCTCTCAATATTTCAGTATTTTGCTTGCAGTGCCCCTCCGCCCCACCCTTTATTCTCCCCTCTTTAGCCACTCCTGGTCTGCCTAGTCTTCTTTGATTTTGGGTCAGCTCTATCCAGATCTTGTAAGACCACCTATGTAATCTATGTCTCTCTTTCTTCTCTCTGACCCCAAAGCATCACTCTGCTGATAAATGGGATCCATTTTCAGTTGGCTATGGGTAGCCATCATTTTTCTCATTGCCCCACCAATGTTTTGTTGTATCAAATAGAAAAGTTAGTGATCTGATTTCTCAGTAGGAGCGCATTTCTCAGGGGAAACAGGTTCTGCATGGGATCAGATTTATTGGCTGTCAGTGGAATGATTGTTTGCTGTTAACAAGCAGCCATCTGTGGTGTTTAAATTTCATCAGGAAGCAGAATTTCACAGGCATTAACTGGCCTTAGGACATTCTCATAGGGTCCACAGAGGGGCTGTGAAATCCTAAGGGAAATTAAATACAACATGGGGCCTTCCTGTTATTTTGATTACACTAATGTTTTCTCACTGATAGAAATTAATGGTTGGGTTTTGTTATCTTTGGTACCAGGGTGCCCACTGCTGCTTGGAGAACACATGGGAACATTTATGTCACTAAGCACAGCCTCAGAAGAACACATTTTGGTATACTTAAATTTTTTTACCACGCAAGTTTTCCTTGCTCTCTTTCTTCTACTAAATAGTATATGGTATAAACCCTACATAGACAGGTAGGTGGGTATATAAGGGAGACAGAGAGATAGCTAGTTGGGTATGTACAGGATAGACAGATAAAAAGGCAGATATATCATTGAGCATTTGAACCCTACCTTATAAATAGAAAGCTGATTTTATCTAGCTATCATCACGGATCAGAATAAAGGATGGAGATTGTTATTTTTCATCCAAATGGTGCGGTTGCTGAAGTTTTGATCACAGTTCAGTGGAAGGCTCCCTAGCTCCTACTGGAGTTGACAATAATATTCTCTTTCACTTGGTTCCTTCTCAGCATTTCTCCGAGAATCTGGATCATTTCTCTGAGAACATGGAGGATTTCTCCAATGAACTCTTCAGCAGTTTCTTTGATGATCCAATGTTGGCTGAAAAGAACCCTTTACTGGACATGGACTTGGACCCTCCTACTCCTGGCATCCAGGCAGAGCACAGCTACTCGCTCAGTGGAGATTCTGCTCCCCAGAGCCCCCTCATGCCTATCAAGACTGAAGATAATGCCAATGGTGAGCACAAGAAACCCATATGCAGATTGCCGTCTCTCCAAAAGATGTACTGCATGTCCTAGAAGAGCTGATGTCTTTGAGCAGAGGTGGGGCCTGCTTGACCCAATTCAGGCTCCTCAGCACTGGGGCACTGCCTAACTGCTTTGACTTAGTACAGTTAGTCAATGGATAAATTTGTCTGTTTTATGAATGTGGTCCACGTTTTTTCTTAAATTTGCTATGCTCACAGTATAGTTATTCATTTTTATTGCTGTGCGTTATTCGTGCTGATGATTATGGTTTGTGTCTCTGCGTGCTCTGTGCTCCTGGCAAACTACAGGCAGCAGTTCCATAGGACCTTGGTAAGTTGAGAGTGGATGCACTGGACTCAAGTCCCTTCCTGGAGCTTACCAGTGAGGTTTGGCCTTGATATAGGGAGCACAAGTCTCTGCCTGCAGCCAGTTGGCTCATGTGGAAAACTAAGTGGCTTCCTTGTGAGTGGATCTCACTTAGAGGAAGAGAGAGAGGAACAGTTATTTCAAACCCTATTTTTAAAACAATTCATTTCAGGATAATTCATGATGGCTGGATATTTTTAGAGCAATCCCAACAGAGAGTCCTATAATTTGCGGGACTGTGTGGGTGTCCTGGCAGCTGATGGACACCAGGCTGCCTGAAAAAACTGTGTCACTAATTCAGTATATACATGAGAAGAAAGCCCTTCCTTTTAGCAAGAGCAAGGTCTGGGATAGAGGTTTCCCCATCATAGCCAGGAACTATCCCTGCTCTGTGATAACAAACACCAAGAAAGGAGAGAAACTGCCATCTGCTGCCTCTTCTTTGCAAATTACACCGTCAACACCTTTAGGGTCAGTACTAATAACTCAGACAGTGCATCAGAGGGTCACCAAGCAAGAGGCCTAACATCAGGCCCGACAGCTTCTCCTTAACCTTCAAACATTCAGAAGAGTTTCCTCTCCCTGATTTTAACACTAACACATCCCTGCAGGGGGCTCAACAGAAGCAAGTATTCTTGGGCAGTTAGCAAAAACCACGCAGGCGAGGACACACACCTTAACACATGTGGTCTTGCCAATCGCACACATTGAAAATAAATAAATGAGAGTAAAGATTATAATGATAGGGTGAGAAGCAAACAGAATGGAGCAGTGAAACACAAAACAAAGACGTGCAGTTGTAGTAAGCTAACTCAGGAGCTTGTATCTGTTATACTCGTCACCTCTTCCCCTGTATCCTCTTTCCATATATTGTCATGTCTCTGCTTAGACTGCAAGCTCTTTGGGGCTTTCTTATGTCTATAGAAACCCTAGCCATATTTGGGACACTGAGGGTGACAATTGCTCTTGTGCAGGCTATGCATCAGTTAAACCCCACTTAAATCAATAGGACTGAAGTGCTCTGCCAGCCTTACATTACTAGTCAGAAGGTGCAGTTCACATCTGTGCAGTGAATGAGTACAAAATATCATTGTGGCAGGCATACATGTGCACACACACAGTCACATGTCCAGGGTTATATCTGGCTCGTATTTGAATGATACATATTTTAGTCCATCTGTGAATTGGGAGCAATAGCCCTTTGCTGAAATTGTGTGGGTTAAACCTTCATTTTAATGTGTATTTATATTTGGACCCAAATCCAGATCTATCTCTGCATTGTACCTATTAGTGCTTCCCTTAAAAAGCAATGCCACTAATGGTTTTCCTTTAACATCTGGGAGGCTTAAGTATGTCCTTTCAGCCTGCAGCATTCTCAAGGAAACCTAGGCTGTCTCTAGTTTTGGAGCCGGCTCTGGCTTTTTACACATTGGCTTCTCCATACTTCCCTGCTGTCCTCAAAAACTTCAGAATCCTTCCCATCCCAGGCTAGACACCCACTAATTCAGTTAGGTTGCGAGGTTCAGGTTGCTCATCAGTATCATGAGCTTGCTTTTCAGTGGAATCCACTTGTCTAATGGGTTATGGGTACAAATATGGAATATCTGGTTCCAGGTACCAGATTACAGTTCTGCAGACCAGGGAGTGCAGTCATGATTTCAGGCCCAAGAGCAGGCTATAGTTCTCTAGAGTAGAAGGTGTAGGTCTAATTACATGCAAGTGGATGAGCTGTTGATCTGTGAAGTCCAATTTCATGCCAACAATCAGGCTGTGGTTCTATAGCACAGAGAGGAAAGAGAAATGAAGACACTACATTTAAATATATTCCCCTTCTCCCCTCATTTCTCCTCACTCCCTTCCTTGTTTCAGAGGAGCAATAAATTTCTCATATCTGTGTGTGATGGGTCCGTATTTTTTACTGCACACACATTCCAAATATCTGACCATAAACAATGTATCTAGAGAAGCGTGCTGAGGCATAATCTCCTGGCACCACTCACACAGCAGGATCCAGACGCATCTTCAGTGTTTCTAGATCATCTGTACCTTTGGAACCACCGAGGCTGTGGAATGCAGATGCAGCCATGGAAAATGCCTACTCATCTGGTCCTGAATGACACCCTTTTGGCTGGTTCATCTTTGTAACCCAATAGCTCTTGTAATTCTTCAGGGTGGGGCAGACAGAGGGTTTTGGCATGGGGACAGGAGAAGGAAGGACAGCATGTGCTTGTTTGGGTGTTCACTGGTTGGCCTATTTGGAGTGACATAGCTGGGGGCTGCCCTCTCACCTAGTTTATTCTAGACAGGAAGAGCCCTTGCTTGCCCTCTTCTCTGATTAGTAACAAATCCAGCAGCCACAGCACTCACAGGCAGAGGGAGCGTCATTCCTCTTACAGAAAGGGACATGTAAAGCTTTCCATTGTAGCAGAACAGCTGGATGGAGTGGAAAGTTCATCCAAGTTTGCTGGGTGCAGTTACCTGTGGACTTGTAACCCATTCTCGCTCCCTCTGTCCAGAATACAGGGCATATCCACATTAGAGCTACAACTGTGAGTTCTGTAACTGGTTATGGCTTGGCTTCCTTAACATGTAACAGTTCAGCTTGTGTCCACACAGCAGCTTTGCTGCCATCACTATTGTGTTATGCATTCACACCTACTAGGGTGCCTAATCATGTTTGCGTTGGTGTGTTCTGGGAAAATCTAGGTAGCTATCCCATAGTGCCTCAGCAGGGAATAGGCATGGGGGATATACCTACAGAGCAGCACCCTCAGGGCGTGGATGGGGAAATATACTTGGGGACATACTACTGCACAGAGAAGGAAGGAGGACAAGCCCAACCAGTTACACAGGCGCAGTTAGGGGAGTCCTGTCCACACAGCAAAATAAGTGTGCCAGACTAGTTACAGGAAGACAGCCAGCATAGGCCACTGCCAAGGGTGGCACATGGTTTATACAGCCAGAATTTTAACTACTTTCTGTGTGGGCACAAACCAGGGGCTAAATTCTGTGCTGTGCCTCCCAGAAAGCGTAGCCCTGAAGCAGTTTGGGCAAAGGTGGCTTTAAGAATCTGGATTCTGAGTGCATTCAGGGCTGATGGGGCCCCAACATAAGTGGCTGTTCTGACTTATGGCACCCTTCTTATGGCTGCCTACAGGCTACTCTGCAGCGCAGGACGGCCACTCATTCCCTACCCCTGGCATGTCCCCTACACTGGGAGCTGCACAGAGAAGCAGTTTATGGCTGCATACACGGGCCCTGTGCAGTTCCTACACCAGAGGAACTCTCTTCTGGGCTTTTGTGACCCCTTTACAGTCCCTAGCTGCTGCCAGAGCAATGTCTAGGGACCAGGGTAGTGGCAGAGAATCTGTCCTCCTGGTTAGAGCTAAGCAGGGCATGGTTAGAACTAACCAGCACACCAACTGGTGATATGCTGTGTTAACAGCCATGGTGTGGCAGGGCCAAAGAGTTTCTGGTGCTGAGATAAATGAAGAAGGGAAGTGCATTAGGGATGAAGATCTATGACCTGAACCAGGTGCAGCATAGCTTCTTGGCAAGCTGAGGTGTCTAAGGAGCAGGAAGGATGGGACCAAAACTCCAGAAAAGAGGCCAAGTGACTTCACCTTCTCTGACTTAACCATTATCTCTTTTTGTCTGAGCTCCAACTCCTGTGATCTCTTGTCCCCCTAAATATTCACACCCCTAGCACACACACAGAGAGAGGCACTCAGGCCCATTAAGAGTTCCTCAGAGGGCTTTCCCTCTCTCTCCACACTAATGCTCCTCATGGTGGAGACTGCAGCCTGCTTCTGCCTGGGACTGTGGAGCAGCATATATGCACTCCTCCACACCATGTCAGCACCAGTAGTGTCCATGAAGAGAGGGATTAACTAACCCCTTAAATATTGATGGTGTACACACACTTGTGCAGCAGCAGTGCCTATCAGAGATCTTAATGCAGAAGAGAGACACCTATATCCCCTACACATCTTGGAATGGGACCCTTTGCAGATAGAGTAAAGGCATCTGATGTCTCTTGCCTTGTCCTGTTATTGCTGGTGTCCCAGGAAGCTTGAGGGAGTTTGATTCTCATGCTGTGCTTGTTTCAGACCTGGAGAGCGGAGTGTGGTCCCTTGGGCACAAGCTGTGCTCCATTATGGTGAAGCAGGAACAGAACCTGGCTCCAGAACTTCCTGAATCCCAGCTTGCAGCCAGCTTAGTGCCAGCGCTGAACCTCAACCCACTGCAGAGACTGCCGGCACCTGAGGAGGTGAGCCCATTTTACTCAGAATGTGTGTCTGGTAACTGGGACTTCCCAACAACAAACTCTGACCCTGACTTGGCCCCTTGACTGGAGCTATAGGCTTCTCCTGGACAGGAGGCTGAAGGTGAAACAAAGCTGATGCCCAACTATTCCCGTATTGCTAGTAATTTCTCACTTGAAATGACAATTAGAACAGACTCAGGCTCAGTGTTAAACTCACCCCCCAGTTTTAATTAAAAGAGCAAAAGGACCAAGGGGCACTTACTCCTCCTGTGTAGACACTGAAAGATTTACCCTTCTACAACACAGAAGACTTGAAATTATTAACGGTGTGGGTTAGATTCAAACCAATGTCCTTGCGGCACTTGGTGTGCAATTTACCAGCTCCAGAGCCATCTAGTTGTTTACTAGCATTTCTGCTTGATGGAAGGCCCTTTCTTTCCAGTCTGCTGATATTTCTTTAGCCCTTGGGTGGTTTTTATCAAGTGGGGAGCCCATTCTGCTGGTGAGTGTTCAAAGGCGGTTCCCCAATGCGATAATTTTAGGGAAGGCAGAATTAACTAATGGGCCAAATATGAGCCTCATACTCCTGAGTCCCTCTCCCAGCCCTGCCACTGACATGTGTCATGTGGCCTTGGGCACATCATAAAACCTCTCACTTTCCCAAGCTGAACAATGAGGATAACAATCCTTCTCTGAGGTTCCAGTTGTTCCTGTTTGTGAGGGCAAGTGGATGCCACGCATTAAGTGTTAATGATTGTTATGAATGTTTCCAAGAACTGAGGAACCAAAGCTTTCGCCCACTCCCAAGTTCTCAAGATGTCTGTTTCTCTGAAGAACACCCTTGGTGACATGGGGGTGACTGAGGGCTCTGTTTGGCCCTGGTTCCGGTGGGGGATCTTGTGAGAAGGGAAGTTTGTCCAATCCTGCATGGTGCTGAACTGTCTTGTAGCTTGTGGCCCATCAGGAACAGTAGATTCTTTCCTGGGTTCTCTTCCTTTTTTCACTCATGTTGGGCATCTTCCCTTTCAGACAATTCTATTAAACAAATCAACTATTCACGCCAAAAATGCACATAAACTTCCTCCGTTATTTACGCAGCTTGAACTTGCCGTGCCCTCAAATGCAGATTGGTTTTGTGTGCCTGACAATTGTAGCAAGGGCCCCCCCTCAGCTGTGTTTACTGTCTGGGGGAGTTTGCAATGTATCTGTTTAGTGTAAAAATCTCTCTTGCCTGTAATGGAGTGGGGGAAGGGAGATTGGGAGCAGAGAGGCAGTTCAGTCCAGCTGGGAACAACGTGCTGTTCATGTTAACTCTTAATCCGTTTGATCAGAAACAGCTGTTCAGTGGCCCTGGCGAAAGTCCTAAGAGCACTGGAGGAGTTTTACTCCATTTCTCAAAGCCTGTATACATTCTCCCAGCTCTGATTAAGGCAGATCTAAGAGAGGCATCCCTCTTGAATTGGGAGGGCAGTTTAAGTAGTGCCTTCTGGGTCTTGAGCTGGGCTAATGGCCAAGGAGGTAAATGTCTTCATTCAGAGATGTTGCCATCATCTGCAATGGCAGCACGGCTGTGTGTGGCTTCCCCTCCCTCAGCAAATACACTTGTTTGTATTCGATGTTTCAGGCAAAGATAGAGATTTTTGACGTGATTGTGTGCTGTTGGTTGTCAGTGTACCTGCTGTTAGTGCAGCGAGCAGGCTGGTTGGGCGGACTGCAGGGCACGGGGTGGAATGTGGCAGAGAAGAGAGTTGGTGAAGCAGTAGCTGCAATCAATACACTCTGCGAGGGCTGTTTGTGAAAGGTGGGGAAGGGAAGTGAAAAAGACACTCAGAGACAGCTGTGTGCTCTTGCTCTTTCACAGGCTCCAGTAGAAATGACTCCAGCACCTGTGATCAAAGCTGAGCCCAAAGAAGTGAACCAGTTTCTAAATGTACCAGCAGGTAAGAAAATAGAATCAGCCAGCTGGTACTTAGCCCCATCATGCATCCACTCAATATTACACAGATCTGGCTGCAAAGCCTTGTTACTCCAAGCCATGCATACAGACACATGAAACAACTCTCATACACCGAGCCTTACACATAGAATAACAACAGGGCAGGCTGAGGTGGGTTATCATGGAACCCCTATTTTCATGCAGAATTACCCATGTTCAGATAGAAATGGAATTATAGCATGTACAAATTGCCACATACAGAATTGTTTGCAACTTCTATGCACAAGAAACTACCTTACAGCTGAAAATATATATGAGAGATCTAAGCATTGAAAACCTCACAGGGACCTTGGAGCTATCCAAAAACAACCATTCAAAAGCCAGAAAATTCAAAATTCAGTTTAATTTGAAAGGAACCCAAATATTTGAAGTCCAAAAATGCGCGTTTAAGGCGCCATTAAGAACTCTGACTGCCCCAGAGAGACCCAGCCTAATCATGCTCCCACATACAATATGGCCCACAGGAGTGGGGTTAGCCCTCTAAGCCAGAGCTGAGTCACTTCTCAAGCACCTGGTGACTTGTTATGATGCTGAGCAACCAGAGCCACTTGGTTGCATTAAGTACCGTGGCAAGTGTATGAGCCCCTGAAATGCTTTAATAATAATAATGCCTAACTCCCATATAGCACTTTTCATCAAAGTGCACTACAAAGGAGGTCAATAGCTTTATTCCCATTTTACAGATGAGGAAACTGAGGCACAGAGTGGTGCTTGTCCCCTGGAGACATTCCTGTGTTTGAGAGTGTGTGCTGGGAGGCGTTTTGGAGCAGTATAGCTGAGCCAGGGCACAACAGACTTTGCATGCTGTTTTGGTTCTTATACCAGCCCATCATTGTGGTATCTGGATACCTTGTAAAGATCCTCAGCATTTTGGCAAACTCCCTAAAGATGGCAGAGCCAGTTCTTTGGAAGCTGGCTCGATTCAGGCATTGCTGATTTGGCACTGCATGCCTTTGGAAACATGCTTTCTAACATCTCTGATTTTGTCCTGAGCACTAGACCTCACCAGGATCCATTAGAGAACTCATTTTGTAACCAAGATTGTAGGGATACATTAGAAGAATCTTAAATTATGATGTCACCTACTTATGTCCTACATCTGTCTGAAATACCTGATTCAGATCTAGTAAAAGTATTGTCCCTTGGCTGTAGAAGAGCAGTGGCATCAGTGAAGCTGCTGCCTTTCTGCCTTCTGCCCAACCCCCTGCTAATGGTATGCACTGTGTGTAACATGCGTACAGCTGCGGGTGGGCGGGCGCCACCAAATGTGGGAAATGTTCTGTTTCAACCAAGCAAGGCAGGCTCCAGGGACCAGCTAAAGAAGCAGGTGCTTGGGGAAGCCAATACCAAAGGGCGGCTCTCTGGCCGCTGTTGGGGTGGCCTGTCTGGGTCTTCAGCGGCAATTCGGCGGCGTGTCCCTCAGTCCCTCTTGGAGCAAAGGACCTGCCACCGAAGAGTGGAGCTGCTTGATCGCGCTGCTGCAGCTTTTTTTTTTTTTCCCACTTGGGGTGGCAGAAAACCTGGAGCAGGTCCTGAACCAAGAGAGGGGTTTTGAGGATCAAATTGGACAGCCATGTGAAATCCAGGCCCGTTGGGCCATCTGCTTCACACTAATTAAAACTAACAATACTGCTTACAAATATCACACTCCTATAGTACACCCTATAGCACAGCTGCTTTTATGAATATCAATAAAACTGGCCTCCTTGCTAACTATGACCTTTGTCAAATTCACCATATCCCATCTCTTCAGCCTGCCTCTTCCCCAAACCTCTATGAAGAATGGTGGGCCTTGCAGCATGGCCAGGTTAGCAAATATAGGCCGAGGCAAACGGAACACGAAACTATATCCAAGGACTAGAACCCTGTGCAGAGGACCACAGCCAACAATTCCCTCTCCTTTAAGCCAAGTACATGGCAGCATAAGCACCTCTGCTGACTATAATAGGTGGTTCCAATCCAAGTATTTCTTTGGGAAGCAAGTTCTGGTCCCATCCTCCCAGGCAGGGACCTCATTCCAGTCCCCACGCATACCTCCTCCACACAGGACCCAGGTCTCCCTCAGCCCAGGGATTTCCATTCTCTCTTACCCACACAGTGTGTGAGCCAGTGCTACTGAGAGTCAAGTTCTCAGGGGACTCCCTTGCAATCTGTTGTATAGGAACAGACTCCCTGTGCCCCAGGTTGCAACACCATTTGTCTTGGCTGTCCCTTCATCTGTACAAGAGGGGCAACAGGGTCAAATTTCAGTGGCACTGCAATAGTACTGATTTAGTATGGGACCACCACTTAAAAGCAGTCAGGCCACACCTCCCCCATCCCCTCAGTTTTGCAGCCTATGGAACTCTGAGCAAGTGGAAGAGAAGGAAGCGTTCACCCTTAACCCTTCCTAATTGGCAGCACTAACTGTATCTGCTGCTGTATCACATGGGGTGAGAGGCACTGCTGAAATGTCCAACTGCCAAGCTTTCTGGGGCTGAATTTTCAAGTGTCCATGATTCTGAATGTCTCAAACTGGACACTCAAAAATTGAAGCACCCAAAATCAGAGCTCCTGCGTGCTTTAAGGCCCCATACAGAGCACATCACAGCAATGGAATCTCAAGGCGACAAAGGATGAGGATGGCTAGCTTGCGTCCTTCTTCTTGAGCATCGTTCAAAGAAAGCAGCTTGGTGCCCAGGTAGTGCCTGTGGCCCAAAACAGCCCAGACTCCAATAAATGCCTTAAGGGCAAATATGGAGAATGTGCTCTCTGTGTGGGGGTCATGGCACAACCTTGGATGGTTCTTCCATTTGTTTCCTCCAAGTTACCAACATTGTCTGTGTCTTTCCTGGGTTGAGCCTCAGCTAACTTGCCCTCCTCCAGCCCCCAGTGTACTAGGGGCAGTGCTTTTTCTTTCCATCCCTCTCTCATGGAAGCACTTTGCCCTGGTGCTGTCCATGGCCCCACACCTATCCCAGTAGGTTGATGTTGTAGTGATAAGTGTTCTCTCCTTACTTCTCATTAGATGACCTGGTGCAGATGCCTCCAACGCCTCCCAGCAGCCATGGCAGTGATAGTGATGGATCCCAGAGTCCGCGGTCCCTGCCTCCCTCCAGCCCAGCCCGGCCAGCTGCTCGCTCTTCCAGTGCAATCTCCACCTCGCCTCTCCTCACAGCGCCACATGTAAGGAACTAGAAAGGAGACATCAGAATTCCAGCAGGATATGAGCTCGACCACAGCCTACAGTGCAGGGTTCTTTGTGCTCACAGGAGCTGGGAGAATTTACCTGGCTGAAGGTCAAAGGGTGACATTAGTTGTTAGTCTCACTGTTGATAATCTCTGCTCAGACTCAGGACTGGATAACCAGAGGGGCGCTGCAGATCAGGAGTGAGGATAATTGGCAGAGCTGGATGGGACCCCAGGCCTGAAGTGGTGAGCCAGGGGGAATGTTGTAGGTCAAGGATGAGATATATGCCAAATCAAGAGTGATGATAAGAGACTTGCATAGCACCTGCCTGTGACTGCCGTGCTCCAGCCAGTATTAGGTTTGTCTTTCACTTTCAGGACCACCAAATCCACTAAAGAACACTTAAGGGAGTTCCTGGCACAGGAATAACTGAGAAGTCACGTAGAAGGGACATGTGGTAACTGCTTTTCGTGAGCTCTGCAACAAATGCCCATAGCCAACAACAGCTTGGGGAGCAGATGTATTAGTGAGCAGAGTGAGAAGCAGCTGGCTGGCTGTGTCACTGGGGACAGGTTCCCGTGGCTGCAGTGAAGACCATTGCCATGGGTATACTTACAGTAAGGTCCCCTGTTGTGGTGGCTGTGGTGAGGACCTATGAGGTGGGATTTGTTGCTGATGCTCTGTCTGCCACTGATAGCTTTTGCCTGTGTTTTTCAGAAGTTACAAGGGACATCAGGCCCCCTGCTCTTGACCGAGGAGGAGAAACGCACCCTGATTGCCGAGGGCTACCCCATACCTACCAAGCTGCCCCTCACCAAAGCAGAGGAGAAAGCACTGAAGAGGGTCAGGAGGAAAATCAAGAATAAGGTCTCTCATTTCATTACATCTTAAGCAAATAGTTTAAATCAGGGGTGGGCAACCTTTTTGGCCCGAGGGCCACACTGGGGTTCCAAAACTGGATGGAGGGCTGGGTCGGAAAGGCTATGCCTTCCCAAACAGCCTGGCCCCTGCCCCCTATCTGCCCCCTTCCACTTCTCGCCCCCTGACTGCCCTCCCTCAGAACTCCCAATCCATCCAATCCCCCCTGCTCCTTGTCCCCTAACTGCCCTCTCTCGAGACCCCACCCTGTATCCAACCTCCCTGCTTCCAGTCCCCTGACTGCCCCAACCCCATCCACACCCCCGCCCCTTGACAGGCCCCCTGGAAACCCATGCCCCTCCACAGGGGCGGCTCTATGTTTTTTACTGCCCCAAGTATGGCAGGCAGGCGGCTTTCGGTGGCGCACCTGCAGGCAGTCCTCTGGTCACGCGGATTCGGTGGCGTTTCTGCAGGAGGTCTTCTGGTCCTGCGGATTCGGCAGCATGCCTGCGGGAGGTCCGCCAATGCAGCACCATCAGCATCCCCGCTGCCAAAGCTGCGGGACCGGCAGACCTCCCACAGGCACGCTAAAAGCTGCCTGCCTGCCGTCCTCACAGCAACCAGCAGGCCACCCCCTGTGGCTTGCCGCCCCAGGCATGCACTTGCTGCACTGATGCCTGGAGCCGCCCCTGCCTATCCAACCCTCCCTGTTTCCCATTCCCTGACTGTCTCCCCCCCCACAGAATCTCTGCCCCATTCAACCGCCCCTGCTCCCTGTTCCCTGACTGCCCCCTGGGGCCTCCCACCCCTTATACAACCCTCCAGCCCTGGCCCACTTACCACTTACCATGCCAAGCAGAGCATGCTGAGCAGCATGTCCGGCTGCTGCACTTGCCAGAGCCAGACACGCTGCCACTCTGCTTGGCAGGAGCGCGCAGCTCTGCTGCCCGGCGTGGCTCTGCGGGGAAGGGGGGGACAGTGGGGGAGGGGCCGGGGGATAGCCTCTCTGGCTGGGAGCTCAGGGGCCGGGCAGGATGGTTCCGCGGACCGGATGTAGCCCATGGGCCGTAGTTTGCCCACCTCTGGTTTAAGTGATTCAGAAACATCAAGTTGTACAGATGTCATAGCCAGCCAGTGTAACCATACCATCCTATTGCTATTGTTACCCTCGCCTCTCCCCCTCCTTCCTACAATCACCTCTTGCAGCTTGTTCCAAAGTATATTGTAAGCTCTTTGGAGCAGGGACCATGTTCTCCTCTATTGTTTGTTCAGCACCCAGCACAAAGGAATCCAAATCCTGAATGGAACTGCTGGGCACTTCCATAACATACATATTCAGTCACATAATTGGGTACCAGCTGTGAGATTCCCTGCGCCACTCAGATTAGCAGGAGCCCCATGAGGGAGCTGATGAGATCCTGCAGCATGTATTAGTCACCATGGGTGATTCAAAGATGGGTTAGGGCAAGATTCTTTCCAGCCAACCCCATCACATAGCCACATGAGTCAGTAGGTTTCCAAGTGACCCCAGAGATGCCTGTAGGGGGGGGTGAGGTTCAGGCACATTGCAAAAGAGCTTTATAACCTTCACATTGGGCAATGCTAAATGTCCCATTCTTCGCTTCCTAAGAGTTTTGTGGCCAAATGTGAATAGCAAGTGTGATAGCCTGTTCTGCCTTTGGACAGATGAAAGCGTGCGCAAAGGAAGCAGGCATGTAACAAAACTAGGGGGGAGAGCAGAGAAGTGGCTTGAGGCTTATAGTGCTGACTCATGTTTGGTGCTTCCTCACCTCCCAGATCTCTGCTCAGGAGAGTCGCAGGAAGAAGAAGGAATATGTAGAGTGTCTAGAGAAAAAGTAAGTGTCTTCTCCTCCCTTCTAAGCATCCTAACAAAGGTATTACTGGAGATGAGGGCCACTGGCCTGCCTACTGTCACTACTCATCCTGTTTGTGCCATGCTGTCCAATCCACATGCCACTTCTGGGAGCTGGAATTCAGCTCTAAGCATTTCCCCCCAGCAGTGGCTGCATCAGCCCCAAAGCTCTCTCTCCCAATCACAGTACTGTAGAGGGATGGTCCAGAACACTACTGCTAGCAAAAGCAATGGCACTGCAATGCTTGGGCTGGCTGCCCTTGACAGTACCCTGTTCCGAGGGCTGTTAAGTTTAAAATATTCTTAAAGTATCTGAGATTTCAGCTGGCTCCTTTAATTAATTTCTGTGGCTCAGAAGACAGTCTAGTAGTGGTGACAACCTGTTTGACAGTGGAGAGTCCTCAGCATGCACCCTACTTCGGGGTGTTTGGGGTTTTAGTTCTAAATGTGATTCTCTGTGCAGGTTATTTCATAAGCATTGTATGGGTTTCTTGACACACAGATTTGGTTTGTGCACAGACCCTTCCACCGCTCCTCCCCCTACCCCCAGACAGCCTATCAGACTCTTGCAGCAATAGATTATTCCTTAAAAAGCCAACTCACTTCTGCTTGTCTTATTCTGTTTGCCCCCAATATTCCAGGCCTCATGACCCGTTGTTCGGGTAGCGTGTTTGGCAAGATGAATGATTCCATAGTAGAAGCTGCTATGGTCTGTCTGATCACTAATCAGGGGCTTTGGGATGCCATTTAAAATGGTGGGGGGAGGCACAGACTTTCCCCACCATCTAATGGCCCTCTTCTTTCCCTCTGAGGTGCATCCCCCACTAGCACCTGACACTCCTAGTCTGTGAGCTCCTGTGCCCACCACCTCGAAATCTGAGTGAGCACGCTGGGTCACAGTGCCACTGAGGTTTGGCCCAGCCATAAAGTGGTCAGGCCATGGCCCAGGCCCCCCTCTGGCTTTGCAGCCTACGCTAACTACAATGTGGATCAAACCAAGTAAATGACTTGTCAAGTACATCCCCAAATACAGATTCTTCTGACATCCTATATTCAAATTTTGGTCGTGGTAGTGTGACTCCCACTACATTACATGTGCATCTGCTCAAATCAGAAATCTCACGTTTGCATGAACATATGGAGTAATTGTACATCTCACTGCTTTCTGCATCGGCTGTTATCTACTTTGCATATGGTGGATGCCATGGGAGCATGGGCATTTTGGGGCATTAAATACAATCCCCTCATCCCTGTACGTAAAGATGATGATGCAAGTGGCTGATAGCCAGGAAGAAGCTAAGGCCAAGTTTGTTCCCCAGAGTCCCCTGGTTGAGCTCTGTTTTTTTCCTTATAATGTGAGCTAGGGCAACAGGGTCTACTTCTCTTCATAGTTCCCGGTTTGGCTGGCTGGCTGTGCTGCGGTTACAAGTTTAAAGTAATGGGACTCTATTGGGTTAGAAATAATCTATGCCATGGCCCTGCAGTCGGATCCATGCAAGAGACTCCCCTCCCCGCATTTGTGTGGAGCCCCATATGGACCTCTCAGACACAGAAGCCAGTCCACAAGGATTGAATTTCATGACCAGTATTTTAAAATAGCGCCCTTTCCTATGTCATTAATAACACCTGAGATCATTACAGTGGTCAGAGTCTTTAAAAGGCCTAATTAACTTTTCACTTTCTTCTCTAAGTGGAGAGGAATGCACCATGAAAACAGATGAGTCAGTTTCACCTTCTGGCTCTTATGCCCTTATGGAATACAGTATCTGTGTGTGTGAGCATGTCTCCCTCTGGTGGTTAGCCCATATTAAGGATAAAAGTCTACTTCTTACAGCTGATGAGATTGCTCCTCTAGTTTGAATGGCAGGGTCATGTACTTTCAGTCCTGAAGGTCCTAGGTTCATCCCCACTCCTAGCCATAGTGTCTGTATGTACATGGCTGTTTATTACTTTAGCACTGTGCTGCAATATTTGGGCTACAGTGTAGATTTAAATTTTTAACCAAAAAATGTTCATTGGAATTTCAAGTGTAACCAAAACACTTGTATTGACCTTAGTTAGTACAAAACCTATAGTTGGGGGTTAAAAGGTTCAACCTGGCAGTGTCCCTTTAAGCACAATTTTTATATTGAATGGGTAGTTCAGAAACTGGACAAGGTCATTTCACGTGGTTGTATGTGTTGGAAAGTCTTCTGTTTTATTACTGTCACTTTCATGGCTACTATTCTTCCCCCAGCCTAGCAGAAATTTCCCTTCAGCTGTTCCCCGTACTTTGCTGGATGCTTTCACCATAGTAGTTACAGAGAAGAACTTGAAGAATGTGTGTAGGTTCTCCACTGCCCTCCAATGGCTAGAGCTGGTCACATGTTTGAGCCAGGGATTCTCTTTTCCTAATAGGGTGCAGCTAATGCAAATTCTCCTTTAGCTCAGGGGGTAGAGAGGCCAGAATTGTTCTAGTGGAAGGTTCTCTGTTAATGTTTTCTATGGCCCACGGATGTAATTTGCTGATGATGGAGACATCTATGTGGCCTTGCATATGTTACAAATTGTCCTACATGTAACATGGCTGTAGTGACTCTCCCAGACCCAGTGAGAGTCTCTTCCCAGGTATGAGTCTTGTAGCCACTTGGCACCATGTGAGTGAAACACTGCAAAGGAATTAATGTGCATTGAAGGGATTCAGTCTTTGCTCTGATCCCTTGATTGTTAGCATCAGCTGAGAACGTGTAGCTGGACAGCACATGATCATTTGACTCCTAAAGGTGGGAGCACATCTGTCGGAGGCTGAGGGCACAGGGCTGTTCAGGGGCTGGACTCTGGTGGAGGACGGGGTCCAATGTTTGTCTCTTTTATGCAGCGTTTGTAACTAACAAGATCTGGGTTTTATTCCTGCAGAGTTGAGACTTTCACATCTGAAAACAATGAACTGTGGAAAAAAGTGGAGACCTTAGAAAATGCAAACAGGTGAGAGAAGCCAACCTTGATCTCTTCTGGGGTGGGCTGCCAAGAAGGGAGGCCAGGGGAGTGCTTGGAAGGAAAGGCAAGGCAACCCTCCCCGCAGTTCCTGGCAGAGTCTGGGCTGCTCAGCAGAGCCTGGTTCCCCTCCAATGGCAGCAGCAATTCAGCTGGGTTTGGTTAGAGAATGTGGAATGTTTGTGTTGGGTCAGCCAGGCAGGGGCTGTCAGCAGAGAAAGGGAAGGAGCAAGGGAGCTTTCTGCCTCCCTTCCTTCCTCTCCTCTCCCCACAGCCCAGAATCCTTCTCCGGATTCTAACTGTCACTCAAACCCCTCCACTCTTCTCTTTGTCTCCATGGCAGCTCCCGTGCAGGAGGCCCCAGAAGGCATGACACCCATCTCTCAACCCCTTTGCTCTGCTCTCCGAAGCACAGAGAGCTTCGGAGAAGGCCTGGGAGAAGACAAGGGCATAAGATACCAGTTTGGGATTTCCCTAGAAGAAAGAGCTAGGTTTACAAGATAACTGGACAGACTGTAGGAACTTTCTCCTCATCTGACATGGGCATAGGTCCCGTCTAACCCAAAGCAGCTCTCTCCAAACCTGACACCAGTGCAGACCCCGTTATCCCCTGCAGACTGAGGGGGTCCTCTCAGTGTCTGGCACCCACACAGATCCCATTATATCCCCCCCGCTCCACTAAACCTGTGGGAGCTTCCTCCTTGTCTGACACTGGCACAGCTGCTTGCCCAAGGGAGTAAATCTCTCCTCTCAGTCCTAAAGCAGGCCCCTGGCTTCCTGGGCTGAAAATCTGGAGAGCGCGTGGGGTCTCAGTGCTTGGAGCTGGCAGCCTCTCCACCCCAGGAATTTGTTTCCTTTGAATCTATAACATGGAAGGCACATACGCATGTCATAGAAATAGGAAGCAGCGCTTGGAATTGGAGTTAGCTCGGCCTCCGTTCCCTGTGCTTGTGTGGCAGAGCAAGAGCAGAGTCAGCAGCTAGGGACTGCCAGAAGTTTGGGGTGAGTAGGGAGGGCTCTCCTTAACGTATTCCTACGCAAATGTTCCCTTTGTTCTGAATTCACAACCTCCTGCACATGCACTTAGATACACTCCTCACAGCCGCACAGGCTCTGGCAGCTGCACATGGGAATTCCTTTCATCCATGAGCGTGTGGTCAATGGGACAGGAACTGAGTGGTGACCCTATTAAGCAAACCCATCTTCCCACTTGACCCCACCACCATGATTGGAGCTCACCAGGGGCTATTGTCCTCCTTGACCTCGTGCTGAGGCTCTTTGTCAGATTTTTTTTCTCTGATCCCCTGACGGTGAGGCTCTGACCCCAGCTTCCAGGTCAGATGCTGCTCTTTACAGACCCCGGAGATGTCAGGCAAATGCCTTCCCAGCTTTCAATCCGTATTTAACTTTTGCAACCTCATAGATGGTTGGGGCCTGCCACCTGCTGGAAAGATTGTGAAGGGCAGCCCATCTCTCCCTTCCCAGCACAACCCCTGAATTTCCTCCATCTGTGCTTTTGAGAAGCAGCCAGGAAGGAGCAGAAGCAGCATTATCAATCTCAAGCATTCAAAAGTCATGAGTCAGGATCCCATGTTCATGTGATTGGCTTAAAAATCATGAGTTGTTACAAAATAAGAAACACTGAGTTCATTTTATTGGCCTTGTAAGCCCGTAGAGGTCATGTTTTCCACTTTCCTCTATGCCACGTGGGCTGAAAACTGACTTTTAAAACATGAAATCTAAGATTCTCCTGGAATCACCTGACTCCAGGATCTGGGGCTTTAAGAAAAACACCAACTACGACAAGACTTGCAATAAGATTGCAAGAGTTGGCAATGCTGCAGAGGGGAAATTCCTAGGCAATTTGTAACAAGAAAATCTGGGCCCCCTGGCTACAGAGCCCAAGGCTCACTAATGCTCCATGCAGCCCCCCCGGAAAATTCCTTTGCCATGCCAGCTAAACAGTTCTGCTCTTTAGTAATATGTTCAGAACTAGGGGGCGGGTACATGTGAGGTAATTTAAACAAGACAGTGAGCCTGCTATGTGTCAGCCAGGGCAACCAGAGGAGGAATTATTCACTCAGCTCTACATTTGTCTTTGCCCACAGCCCCCTGCAGCGCCTGCCAAGAGAGATGAAGTTGAAATGGATCACATTTTATTTTTGCTTCCCTCTCAGCCTTATGCTCCAGGGGATGTGCGTAGTGCTATGGGATGTGCCCCCCTAGGCAGGCCGTTAATCCGGTTTGGGCCAGACAGCCCTAATTTTCTAGGGTTTGTCCCCTGTCCAGTATTGAAACAAACCAGATGTGGGCTTGTCTGGCTTCACAGATGAGGGATGCCATTTTGAACAGCTTGCTGCCCTCCCCCTGCCAGTGTGAGCTCACCCACCCCGTGTCTGTGAGGTCACACCACCGAGGGCGGGGTCATGTCTTTCCCAGAAGTACTGGAATCTCTTGTATTGTGGGGTTGTGGCAGTGGCCATACTATGCACCCCACCCTGGGTATTGGATGTGCCTGGACAGCCTGGACTGGAGTCCAGTTCTGGCTAAATCTGATTGTGGGAGATCAGGGCAGAGGGGGTTTATGTGGCAGGAGAAGAGGTGTCCTTTGCCCAATTCCTTTCAGCTCCATTGCCTCCATCACTGTCACCTTCATTTCTCTGCTTCCCAGGCCTATCTGGTGGGAGGACTTGGAGAAGTGAAGGAGCTCTTCTCATTCAGAGAAAAGCTGGAGTGGACATTGGAGAGTTCACCTTCAGTCTCATATCCCTCTGTGATCGTTCCCTCTTCATTGCACTGTCTTGTGGTTGTGTTCTCTCCTAGGACTCTGCTCCAGCAGTTACAGAAGCTCCAGGCCCTAGTGGCTGGGAAGGTCTCCAGACCATATAAAATGGCTTCCACACAGACCGGAACCTGCCTAATGGTATGTGCCTCAGGCCCTCCATTCTTTATTGGCCATGATTCCTTTTACACCTTTATCCATCACCCCATTCCCAGACAAGCCAGGGATTGCTCCCTATAGCATGCTTCCAGCCTTGAATCACTAGTGGATATTATGCCAGTGTCCAACAAAAAGAGGGGCATTATTTAGGCTAATTATTTCCTTAGAATAAAGGGGGGAAATCAAGCACACAGCCCTCTCTCCAAGGATCCTCAGTATCCTTCTCGGACCCCAGAAGAGCCTTTTCCCTGTTTCACTGCTTTATATTCCCCACCTTTGAGGCCAAATATAGGAATTGCCAGACCAGATGGGACCAGGGGACCCTCTAGTCCACTATCTCACTTCCAACAGTGGCCAGTGCTAGATGTTTCAGAAGAAGGTGTAAGAAACCTTGCTGTAGGCAGTTCTGATGAAATAACCTCTCCACAGGGGAAGTTTATGCACTGAAGCAGGAGGGTTTATACCTGTACTGTATTTTTTATCTCCTCTAATGTCCGTGTGGATGTTCTCATTAATCATAAATGCCTGATCCTTTTTTTAAATCCTACTAAGCTCTTAGCCTCAGATAGCTTGTGGCAGGAGTCCCACAAATTAATTCTGCACTATTTAAAAATCATTCCCTTTTACCTGTTCTAACTCTGTTGCCTTTCAGTTTCATTGAATTCCCCCTAGTTCTTTTATTATGAGAAAGGATAAACCAGAGTGTCTGATCTACCTTCTCTGCACCATTCATTATTTAACTCTCTCTTGCTCCTTCTTTGTATCCTCTCTAAACTAAGCAATCCCATTCTTTTCACTCTCTCATCATACAGAGTCTCTCCATGCCTTCACTCATTCTCATTGCCCAGCTTTGAACCCCCCTACAGCTGCTATTTCATTTTTTGAGAGTGGGTGAGTAGAACTGAGCATAGTATCCCTGGTGAGCGTATGCCATTATAATGGCATTATAATATTTTCTATCTCATTCGTCATGCAAACAGCCTTTTCTTTGCTTTTTGTCAACCACTGCACATCAAGCAAAAGCTGTAATTGAGCACTGACAATGGTGCCTAGATCTTTTCTTCTGTATGGTTCTAGTTAATGCTTAATGCAGCAAGATGTATTAATAGTTCAAATTATTCCTTCCCACATGCATTATCTTGTATTTCTCAACAGTGAATTTTATCCAGTATTGTGCTGCCTATTCATCTAACTTTGTTAAATTCCTCTGAAATACCTCAAAGTTTGCTCTAGCCTGCACTAACCACATCATTTTTTGCTACCTCCCTGTTTGCTCTTTTCACAGATCCTTGGTAGATTCATTCAACACCACAAGTCCTAGAATGGACACACAGGCCACGCCACTATTAACCTTCGGCTATGAGGAAATTTGACTTATTTATTCATACTTTCTGTTTTTTTGTCTCTTGGATAGTTCCTGGTCCATGATAGATCTTGACCTCTCATCTTGTGACATCTAGAGTCATTTTCTTAATAGCTTCTTGTGCGGGACTTTTGTCAAAAGTTCTTTTGAAAATCCAAATAAATTAAATCAGTTCTCCCTTATCCACCCCTTTGTTGACAGAGCCATCAAATTCTAGTAGATTGGGAGGCTATACTTGTCTTACAGAAGTTGTGCTGATTTCTTCCTAGAACATCAGGTGTTTCCAAATTTATTTTTAATCCTGCTTCAGGACACTTGGTACTGAAGTGAGCCTGTAATTCCTAGCATCTTCCCTTTTTACAGTTAGATAAAACATTTCCTAGTCTCCAGGGCTCCCATGTAGGAGAGGATTTTAATGAGAGATTGCATACTTTTGTTAGCACCTCAGCCACTTCATTTTTAAATTCCTTCAGAACCATTGGATGTAAACTGTGTATCTGGGCCTACTACCTCATTGCTCCTTCATGTATCTGTTTCTTCCTAGACCTCCTCAATCTCTGACAACTCTTCATCTTTATTGCCTAGAAATGGTAGGTCTGGGACAGGTCTCTCAGCAATGTCTTATTTTCTTTAGTTGCTGCCTTCACTCAATAGCAGTCCAGCAGATGTACCAGTTCTCTCACAGACTTCTTGCTTCTGATAGATTTCAAGAATCTGTTATTTTTTTTTCTGCCTTTGGATATTTGCTCTTTGTAGTCCCTCTTAGCCCTCCCAGTTTCCATCTTCCATTTCGCCTCCCCTCATTTATGCTCCTCTCTGCTGGCTTTGTTAGGGTTGAATTTCCATTTTCTGAAGGATATCTTTTTTGGCTCAAATAATCTCTTAAACCTTTGGATTTAACCATTCTGGTTTGTCGTCCCCCCCCCCCGCATCACTTTCCTGAATCCTGAGTTGGTGAGGGGCCTGAGTGCCTTTGTGTGCATAAGTAGCCTCCACGCAGAGAGAGTAGCCTTCATGTTGAGTTTAACTCATTTCATTTCCTCACTTTTGACTATAGGAGCTTTTGTTAGACCAGCTGCTCCTTTTTTGAAATCCCTCTTTCTAAAGTATAGTGTCACCATGCTAGAATTTGGTACCCTTCATTATGCTGTGGTTACTTGGTCACTCAGCTATTGTTTCTTGATGAACTCACTTCTGTGTGTTACTTAGAACTGAATTAAAAATCTCTCCTCTTTTGTGCTCTAGAGCTAGCTGTACCAAAAAGCACTCACTTAGGGTGTCAAGAAATTGCTTCTCTAGACTCTGTCCTTATGTGACACTTGACCGATTTATACGTGCGTAGTAGAAATCACTCATTATTGTTTTTTACTAAGCTATGTTGCCTGCTTGATCTTTCCAACACTGTGCCATCAATATCTTTGGCCTGAGCTGGAGCTTGGTAGTATAACATTACTAGTCCATTTGTATTCTCGTGACATGGGATTTGTATCCACACAGATTCTCTCTCTGAATTGTTATCGGCCTAGATACTATAGAACCTCAAGTACACTGTTCCCCCACCCACCCTTTGTGAGGTAACCTGTCCTCCCTGTAGAGTGATAGATCAGTATTACAATAGCCTATTGATTTTCACATTCGTATAGACACTGATAGTTTTTATTTTTGACCATATGCCTGTTTTATGTAACTCCTTAATCTGAATTCTGATCAATCAACAGGATGTCTGATCTCAAGCTGTCACTGGTCCAGTTCATCAGTCATTTTGGTCCTGTCCTTTACTGGATACAGAGATATCTTTATTTAGCTGACATCCTTAGCAAATGTATTTGACCTGAGTGCTCCTCAGCACCTGTTGGCTTTCCCCTAGTTCCTGCTTTAAACAATGCCCCCAAACTGTATTCATTGTCTGTACCAGCAGTCTGGCTCCACCTCTTAGGTATAGGCTCCTCGTTCCCAAACTGTTGTCTAGTGAATCTAACCCCCTTCTCTTTATACCATCACCCACCCATGCAATGAGACTCTGAAGTTGCCTGTGTAGCTGGCCCTGCACAAGGAGCTGGCAGTATTTCAGAGAAAGCAAAAGTAGAGGACAGCAGACTTAATCCTTTCTCTTGATAATCTACAATGAGCAGAGTGAGTGACCCATCTGTCAATCTGAGCACATAGTCTCCCACTGCTGAGGGGTTGTGTGCTGGGATCACAGCATTGTCTTGTGGCTGGCAGCACTGATGTTTTTTTAATGTCTTACCCCCAGGTACTGGTGCTGTGCTTTGTTCTGGTCCTGGGATCCATGATGCCATGTCTCCCAGAATTCTCCTCCACATCACAGACAGTGAAAGCAGCTCCAGCACCAGACATTTATACAACCAGTAAAAGTGAGTCCGACATGACACATTCCTCTAATCCCCTGGAAGTGCTCCCAATCCCTCTCCTCTTGATAGGTATACAGCAGAGAGAGCTGTCTCACAACAGTGCCCTATCTATGCCTGCCTGGGCCCTGCCAGGGAGAGCTATCTCACAGCAGTGTTCTGTCCACAGGCACAGACTCTGTGGGTGATGGGGGGCTGGAGTACCCACGGGAAATAATTAGAGGGTTCTCCGCCCCCACTGGCAGCCAAGTTCCCTGCGCCCCACCCCCTCCTTGCCTCCTCCTCCTCCTCTCCTGAGCCTGCCATCTCCCTGCTCCTCCCCCTCCCTCCCAGCACTTCCCTCCCACCGCCTAACAGTTGTTTGGCAGCGCTTAGGACTTTCTGGGAGGGAGGGGGGAGGAGCGGGGACGCAGCGCACTCAGAGGAGGAGGCAGAGAAGAGGCGGGGCAGTGGTGGGACTTGGGGGAAGGGGGTAGAATGGGGGTGGGTTGAGGGCAGTGCAGGGGCAGGGCCGGGGGTGGGGGGCCAAGGCTGAGAGTGGGGGGGGCAGGCGAGCACCCACTGGGCAGAGGGGAAGTCTGTGCCTATGGCCCTGTCTGTGTCTGCCTGGGCCCTGCCAGGGAGAGCTATCTCACAGCTGTGCCCTTCTCCATTTGCCATTGTACCAAAACATGACAGATGCTAAAAGACAGGATGGGAGAAGAAAATCACGGACTCATCTCCATTCCCCACAGAGAGGCTGAGTGTACTCCAGGGACACTGTGTATGTACGTAGGTGTTAGGCTCAGGCAGATTAAGTGGGACAGGCTGTGTTGGCGTGTGTGGCTTACAATGTGCTGGGGTGACTCTGTGCTGGATGGCTTATGCCCCTGGGTTCTGTTCCTGTTCTCAGCATTTTAATGGTGCTCTCTCCATTTACAGTTCAGTCCCGGAGCCTCCTGTTCTATGACGAGGGTGCTGGCTCCTTAGAGGAGGGCTACAGCTCCTTCCTCCCTGTGGAGCATCCTGTGGGCAGGGACACTGATGAAGGGCAATCTGAGGAGAGGAGGCCTCAGGAGCGCATACTGGGCCACCTGGCCAGGGCCCATGAGACAGCCAAGTACCTGAGCAAATCCCAGCTGAGGGTCCCGGACCAGAACCAAACTGACCCAACTCTGACTCACCTCAAAGAGCAGATCCAGGAGAGGTAAGCAGGCTGGAAACTCCTCTCCCTGCCTCACCTACTCCAGGGCCTTTGTCTCCAAACCACAAAATGGCAGAATCTGAGGCGGGGAGAGCATCAAAGTAACCCTGTGCTTCCAGCAAGGGGAGCTCTTTGACACAAGGCTGGGAGCTAGCAGGATAGACAAGCTCCCTTCCTGTTTCTGTCTCCTGGGAGTGCACTAATCCAGGCACTGTGGCTGTAAGGGGCTGCTCCCTGCAGGGAACAGAGGACCATGTGAAGCTCCATGGATCAGAAGAGTGGGGATCACAAGTGGGTCTAGAAAGTGGAGTTACCCTGGCATAGTGACCAGTAGATACGAGGGGGCTGGATGGCTAAAGGGTTCCAACATTTTCAGGCTGGTCAGTGCCCAGGTGCAATGGGCTGGGACTGGGAGACTCCATCCTGATCAATACAAACCAGTACCCACAGCAAAATACACCTCCTCTTATTTGGTCCTCTTTGTTCCAATTGTAGACAGTCTGAGCAGTGAGGCCATCACCGAAGGGGGCACAGAGATGAGATTGAAGTTTTCTCTCACTCCTCACTCTGCTGGGCAGAAGGGCAGATCAGCTAGGTGCAGATTGAATGGGTGGGGAATAAAGGGAGAGGAAAAAGGGATCCCAGAGGAGTTCTCTGCTCCCAAAACTGAAATAAGGGGAGGTATGAAATTAACTCTCCTGGGATTGTGGAAAGAAGTGGACCCAGTGGGTGGGAAAGAAAATGCTGCCCTCCCTTGGTTAGGGTTGGAGTAGTGCCCATGGCTGGGAATAGATAGTAAACGCAGCAAATCTGATTGCTGTCTTTTCTTTCCTGCAGGGAGGAACGCTCCAGGGACGCAGCTGAATCTTTGTAGCAGTTGCTGAACCTCAAGGCCTCATCCCTCTGGATGCAGACTCCCCTCCTCGCTGAGTGATTGAGGGGACTTGGTGGGAGAGGACACTGCATTCAGACACTCCCATGCTGGTCTTGAGTTCAGCCTGTCACTTCCGCACAGCCCATGTTAGTGCTGATCTCTCGGATGGGATTCACAGTGACTGCCAGAACCACAGATTGTGTCTGCCCAAGCCCTTCTCTCCTCCCGTTGTGAGCATTGCCTCACCAGTGTGTGTTCACCCTGTTGCTGGGCTGGAGGAGGAGGAGATCTGTACGTGATCCCAGAGGTATCCAACTCATTTCCAAAAGCCTCCAGATTCAGGGGACAGTGCCCAATTCTATACCCCTTGCTCATGTCAGATGCACCTGAAGGAAAGAGAGCTAAGTTTATTGCCTAGCTGAGAAGCTATGGCCATGGTAACTTTGGGGTTAATCTCCTAGAGAATTTGGGAGTGAAATAATTTCCTCCTCTCACTCCATGGTTAATATGCTTCTGCCTCAGCTGAGAGAAGACCTACCTTGATCTAGTTGTCTCTTGATGGATTGCCCACGTAACTTCCATTCTGATCATCTGCAGAGATCAGCGCACAGATTTTGTGGGGAAGACCCCAGACTCTGATAAATGGACTTAAAATTCAGTCCACAGCTCCTGGGAAATCCGAGCTCCCTAAGACAGAGCATGATCCTCCCTGCCCACTCCCCACAGACCCTTCCTTATGGAACAAAGTTATCCATCATGTGTTGGTGGTGCCCCAGTACCCACAAAAAATGGAATAAATGAGGGTCACCAAAGAGAGCTGTGGGTCTCCACTCTCTAGATGCTGGCACCAAAGTTACCAAGCTCTTCACCCCTTTAACTCCAGACTTGCTGAATCTGGTGTCGAAACTGTCTCATCTCTAGCTCTGGGTCAGAGGCCTCACTCCAACCCGGAGAGGTTCCCCCCTCCCCACAAAATCTCCCTGTAGCTCCCAGTTGCTAGTTTTGGTCCCTTTGCCCTACCTGGAAAGGCCCTGCTGGAAGAGTTGCATGTTTCCTTGCTCCTCTTCCTTCAGCTGCCCCTTGTTAAAGGAACTGTTCCAGGCCCAGTGCCTGGAGCCATCCCTTAGACCACACCTGGTCTGGGTTGCCCTACTTTTGTAAAGAGGAGTTACCATATCCTTGCCCAGTCTCACTCTCCTCCAGACACTTCTTTGGCTCATTTTTCTCAACCTCCCCCAAAATAATAATAAAAAGACGTCCCCTCTCAACACCTTGCTGCTGCCCTTCTCTCCTCCTCTGTTCACCTCCTCCTCCACCCTGAGACTGCAAATAGGAGGTGACTCCCAGAGGAAGAGGGATGGGAAGGCTCTCGCTGACTTGTGGACTTCAAGTCAAGGAACAGGATGGGGCAGGAGGGCTGCCCTCACTTCCCTCTCTTCTCCTTTTTGTTTTGTTTGTCTCTTGGAGCCACTTGGGACAGACCTGGACACAGCAAACCCCAGCCATGATTCCACATGCACTCTGCCATGGGCATTGGAAGAGGAAGATCCTTCAGAACAACTCTGCTCCAGTCAAGGTCCACCTAGGACCCACTCACCAGACACCACTGCACCTCCCTTCCTTGTGCCCCACTCCACAGTACAGAACCACTGTCAGGTCTGAGTATACACTCTTCCCCCACATCTCCTTACCCAACAATTCCACTATGCATCGCCCACATGGGCCTCCCATTCACACCATTGTACAGAGACCAAGAGCAGAAATTGTTTGTACATAATGAACCTTATTTTGTATTATTGGCGACCCCTTAAGATATTGTATTTTGGAGACTCTCTGATCTTATTTTCAGTATTGTATTTTATTAAGAGTTAGTGCGGGCTTGGCCTTTATGAATTTCCTCCCTTTTGGGGACTCTTTTTTCCCCATATAGCCCAGCAGCTGCCTTTTCCTTTTTTTTTTTTAATCACTTTTTTCCTCCTGTCACTTGCTCTGCTTTTGCTTTAGAGAAGCAAAATTAAAAAAAAGATGCAGCATCAGCACTTTGTTTGGGCCTTTCTTTCAGGCGTTATCTTGCTAACTTGTATATGCAGCATTGCCCCTAACATCTAGTGCTCCCAGCTCTCCCTACATGCACAGAAGTCCCTAAGCAGTGGGACCTGGTGGTCAGAGCTGGCATCTGGACGTGAACTTGGGAGTTCTGTTTTCACCTGAGCCAGCGACTTGTTTTATAGCTATGGGCAAGTCACAACCACTGTTACTCCTAAGGACATTCTGTGCCAAGAAATGAAAAATTCTGCACATAAAATTTTAAAATTTAAAATGAAAAAATCTGCAAGTCTTATTTGTCAATAAATAAATGCAGAGGCTCCAGCATGGCAGTGGCGAGCACAGGTCACTGGCTGTACAAAGGTGGGGAATCACCCTACAGCCCCCCACCTCCAGGACACGGACTCAGCGGTGAGGCTGCACCCAATCCTGACACAGCACAAGGCCTGGGCCTGCCCCAGAAAAACCCTGGGGCCCTGCCTCTCTGCACCAGGAGTACCAAGGGCAGGCAGGCTCAACCAGGCAGAATCCAAGTGTGGAGGGGCTCAGTGTGGGGGTATCCAGGTGTGGGGTGAGAAGATGCTGTATGGGACAATCTGAGTGCAGGCAGCTCAGTGATGGGTCTAGGTGTGGGGGGATCTGGATGCACAGAGGGTTGTTGGGGGGGTTCCAGGTGTAGGGACAATGGGACTCTGCAGGCACTTCCAGGTGCAAGTAGTTGGGACTCAGCGGAGGGATCTTGGTGTGGGGGTCTCAGCAGGGGGGTCTGAGTGCTGGAGAGTAAGGTTTGGGATGGGGGTCTGGGTGCAGCTTGTTGGGAGTCAGTGGCATACAGGTCCGGATGTGGGGGCTCAGAGGGGTGCAGGGGGTGGGGCTTGTAAGTTCTCAGGGTGGGGGGGTTGAGTGCAGGGAGCTCAGTGAAGGGGTGGTCTAGGTGCAGGGGCTTCAGATGCAGAGGTTGAGGTTCAATGGGGTGGGGTTTGGGTAGAGAGGGCTTGAGAGGTTCTGGGTATACAGGGTGAGGCTTTGAAGGAGTGTCTGGATATGGAAGGTCTGGATGCGCTGGGGTTGGGCGGATGGGGGAGCAGCTCCCCATACAGTGACCCCTCCCCCTGCAGCTAAGGAGCGATGGGGCAGAAAGCAGGGGAGGATGCTGAGCTTTCTGCAGCTGTGGGAGGTTTCTGGGAATGGGTCTGACACAGCCCCAGCCACTCCTTGCAGGGGAAGGGGAAATCCCGTCCTCTAAAAGGTATCTAAAAGGGTGTCATCAGGAGGAGGGAGAAAACTTGTTCACCTTAGCCTCCAATGATAGAACAAGAAGCAATGGGCTTAAACTGCAGAAAGGGAAGTTTAGGTTGAGACATTAGGAAAAACTTCCTAACTGTCAGGGTGGTTAAACACTGGCATAAACTGCCTAGGGAGGTTGTGGCATCTCCATCTCTGGAGATATTTAAGAGTAGGTTAGATAAATGTCTATCAGGGATGGTTTAGACGGTATTTGGTCCTGCCACGAGGGCAGGGAACTGGACTCGATGACCTCTCGAGGTCCCTTCCAGTCCTAGAATCTATGAATCTTTCCTGCCTCCAGTCCAGGGTCTCAGGGTCGGAGCCATTGGCTGGGTGTCCCCAGCCCTGCAGGGATTTACCTCTCCGCTGGCTGCTCCAGGTGCCTGAAATGATGTACCTGCGCAGCTAAGGAGTGGTGTGTGACTGTTCCTGCAGCTTCCCTGTCATTTTTCTGTGGAGAAGCAAATAAATCTGCAGGCAACATGAATTCTGTGCATGCGCAGTGGCGCAGAATTCCCTCAGGAGTACACTGTGCCTCAACTTCCACATCTGTAACACAGGGCTACTGCCTTCCTCCCATGGGTTGGTGAGGATTATGAATAAAAATCTGTAAAGTGCTACCAATGGGCCTAAGGCTGTTGTGTCTATGGATGGGGGCATCATTAGTAGCTCCATAGGTAAAGGTTCAATTAAAGCAGCACTTAAATCTCTTTGTTGGCATCACAACAAAATGCCTGCACCTACTTTTAGGGTAAAGACTTGGGGCCTGTTTCTCTGTTATCCTGCACCTGTTGTACCATTTACACCAGCAAAAGTGGTAGCATATGACACCTATTTTGCACAAGGTGTAGGGCAATGGAGAATCAGGCCCTTAGCTTTCTAGAAGGTTCCAAATGGTTACATCCCTTGGAGGGATTGAAGTGGCCCCTTGTTACGTTTCCATGCTTGGGGTCTACCTTTTGTTCAGACCTCTCTGACTGGCTGCTTTCACACCTGGAATTTTACGGAGATGGAACGGGTGCAAATCTGAATTGATGTCACTCATTAAAAGAACGGGGCTTGTCATTTCTGACCATTTTCTTTGTGGGGAGCTGAATGGACCCACTACCTGACTGAGGTGTGAGATGCACTGTCTTCGGATGAGTTTGCACCCCAGGATCTGATGTAGTGCCTGTGGCTGGTTACTCTCTGTCGTGGGGTCCCTCTAGAGTCCCTTTGCAGGGAGAGGTGGCTGCCCCCCTCTATTTCAATCCACATCGTACAGGAGAGAAAAGGCAGTCTGACTTTCCTTTTTGCCCTATGATCCATGTGGCTGCAGTTTGTATCCTGGGCTGGGCTGCACTTGCCAGTCGACCAGTCAGTGACATGCATTTAAAATAATGCACACTCTTTAGGTTAGGTCTGGCATGGTCTGTCACCAGGGGAAGAGCGTAGATGGAGGGAATGCAGATGTAGAGGGAGGGAATATACTCAGGTTTGCTATTCTGGCTTTTCCCTCTATGCATTTCTGGTGTGGGGCTGCTCATCGTTTGCAGCCTTTAGATGAGTTTAAGTAGAGATTGGAGGAGTTTTCTCTCTGGTACCTTTCCTAAACAAGCAACCAGCTAACCCTGTGATAGTGTGTAAGATTCCATCTCTCCCCACTGTGCCTCTTCCAGAGGTAGGTATGTCTCTCCCTGTATCTCGTGACCTCTTAGCTCTCCAACAACCAGGGGCAGCTCCTGGCACCAGCACACCAAGCATATGCTTGGGGCGGCAAGCCACTGGGGGCGCTCTGCGGGTCGCCGCGAGGGTGGCAGGCAGGCTGCCTTCGGCGGCATGCCTGCGGAGGGTCCGCTGGTCCCATGGCTTTGGCGGACCTCCCTCAGGCACGCGGGACCAGCGGACCCTCTGCAGGCAAGCCGCCAAAGGCAGCCTGCCTGCCGTGCTTGGGGGCAGCAAAATGCCTAGAGCCACCCCTGACAACAATGGAAGCGCCAGCAGGAGAGGGACCACCTTTTTGTTTTCTCTGTGGAGCCTCCCTGAGCTCATCACACAAATAAGGACTCATCACATCTTCCTTTGCTATTCCCACACATTCAGGGCAAGTAACTCAAGAATGGTGCTCTTAAAAGGAAGCGTTCTGAACTTCTGATGGACGCTGAGACCTCCTCATTGACAGCAGCCAATTTCCCTTTATCTTCTTGAAACATCCTCTTGCTATCACAGTCCACAGGACAAAATGTGGAAGAAAATTAACTAGCAAGAGGATTAGTATAGGGAGAAGGTCCTAGGTCCACAAAGCCGGTACCTGGGCATCTAAACTCAGTGTGTAAGTTTTCAGAATCAAAGTTCCCTCGGTGCTTATGTTTCAAGACATGTGTATGTACGCCTGCCTCCCTCTAGGCACTCAGATCCTTAGCTCCTGTCTAAGCCCAAGCGTGAGCCACAAACCAGCAACAGACAGATGTTCGGCCAGCTACATCAGTGTGGGGCCCAATCTGACAGGTGTGCTCAGAGGCTGCCTACCAGAGCAGGCCCAATTCAAAATCTGAGTGGAGGTGGAGCCACTGCCAGGGCCAGCACTACCATTTAGGCAGCCTAGGCAATCGCCTAGGGCGCCAGAATAAATGGTGGGCGCCGTTTTGCCATAGGGGGCGGCAGGCAGCTCCGGTGGAGCTGCCACAGTCGTGCCTGCGGACGGTCGGCTGCTCGCGTGGCTCCGGTTGACCTCCCGCAGGCACCACTGCAGCAGCTCCACCGGAGACGCGGAGCACCGGACCCTCTGCAGGCACCACTGTGGCAGCTCCAGCGGAGCCGCGGGACCAGCGCGCGGGGCGGCGAAATTGCCGTCTGCCTAGGGCGCTAAAACCCCTAGCGCCGGTCCTGGCCACTGCTGTCCACCTTGTACCTTTTAGCCCAGTGGTTGGTGTGCACACTGGGCTAAGGGCGACCCTGTTCAATTCCCCCTGCTCTGCCAGGGGTGGGGGAGGGAGAAAGGATTTGAAGACGGTGGTGCTGAGCTATGGGATAGTCTGATGTGCGGCTTCCTCAGCCTCTCCTGTTGAACCTGTTCCACTGGAAATAACTAATTAAAGCGTTATCATAGCAGGGGGCCTGGTCCCCGTATCTCCTGCCTCCCAGATCGGTGCCCTAACACTGCACTGCAGATTCACTCTCACACTCTCTCTGATTAGGGCGCCCATACGTTTTGGCCAGGACAGTCCCTTTTTTAAGCCCTGTCCCAGCTGTCCTGCCTTGTTTTGGCAGGAGTGGGATTTGTCCCGTTTGCTCTTGTCAAACTGATCAAGTTCGCAAGAGCAAATGGGACAAATGTCCACCTTTGTCAAAAAAGCGGGGTGAGGTGCGAGGACCATTTGGGAGGGGGAAGCAGAGATGCCAACCTGTTGCCTTGGGGAGGCTGGGCTGGCGGGAGGTGGGAGGAACGGTTCCAGTGTGTGGTGGACCAGCAAGGTTCCAGCAACAGCCTCGAGTTGAGGGCTGGTGCAGTGGCATAAACTGCTCCCTGGCAGAATTTCCTATGTGGGTTGTACTGAGCATGCTCACATGAACTGAGTCACCTCAGTAACATCTGCTACTCATCCTTACATGGCAGTAGCTGCTACTGGTGGGAAGATGTGCCAGTTGTAGTTTGTGCCACTACTATATTGGCAGGATTTGAGTGACCAGTGACAGTCTGGGGGGGGGGGGCACCTTGGACAAGCAGCCGGGGCCAACTCTGTGTCAGGGGGCCTTGGACCAGCCCCGCTCAGTGTCCCATTTTCCCTTTGGAAAATATGGTCACCTGATCTCTGACACAATGGCTCTAGCACGGCTGCAGACAAATACTTAAATAGTCATTGGGCCAGAGAGGGAGGATGACTCCTTAGTCCAGTGGTCAGGTCACCCATATGGGAGCCCAGAGACCCAGGGTCCAGTCCCCCAGCTCCTGTTACTCTTTCATTATTTTGCCACAGTGGAACAGGAGAGATTGAGGGAGCCCCGCCCTACCCCACATCCGGCGATCCCAGAGCTCAGTGGTTAGAGCACTCTCCTGAGAAGTGGGAGACCCTGTCCCAATCCTTTCTCCCCCTCAAGAAGTGTGGGGAGGGAGGGGTTGAACCTGGGTCTCTTATATCCCAGGTGTGTGTGTGGTAGGCATTGGGTTACAAGCTGGGCATCACGTCTTCCTCTAGCCGCTTTGTGTGGTTTGAGGCAGGCATCCAACTCATTCCTGCCAGAAACACTTTAGGCACCTCAGCCATAGGCTGGCTCCCATTTGTGGATCACTAAGCCAAGATAGGCATCTCCTTGCAGCTCAGCCCCAGGCATCTACCTCCGGAAGGGGCACACTCCTGTTGCCAGCATCTCCCATTGGCTAGCTGAGGTGGCTCCTAGCCTAGCATGCTGGCTTTTGTGGATCCCACTGTAAGGCACCCAGCTCTCCCTATTCCTTGCATAGGGAGCCTAGGTGCCTAACCCTGGCTTTGTGGATCACACTGTTGTTCCTGTGATTTCCTAGGGCCCATGATCCTCAGCACTGCAATGCCTAAGTCCTTTCATGGATCCCAGCAAGTCCCTTGTTTACAAGCCACCTCCAGTCTCACTTTATTGCTCGTCTCAGTCTCCTATGAGCGCCAGCTGACCAGTGCTTCAAACTCTGCCACCACCAGGAATGTTCCAGACCCGAAAAGTGTAGTAACCAGATCTTAAAATTCTTAAAAGTCCCATATAAGCTCTCCTGTGTTTCTTAGTGTTAATCGATAATGAAGGCCATCTTGCAGGCCCTCATTCCCTGGAGTTGGACCCCAAACACCCACCTCAAGCTCAAATCTTCAGGCACCTTTAAAAGCCCATATTATTCTTCCAACTGGCTGATGAAGACAAGGTTTGCACGTGAGCAATGCTGGAGCTCCTCCTCTCAGCACGACATCTCCCTCCTTCTCTGTCTGGCTGAGGCCTGTCCTCGGGTTCAGTGATAATAGGAAGTGACTCCGAATTCAAAGAGCCAAGGACTTTGCTCCCTTAGCTAACCTGTTCTGTCCCAAACTCTAGCCAAGTGACAGGAAATGTCCAGATGGGCTCTGTGCTGCAATGATGGGCTGTGCCCACCTAGTTCCCTCTTGTCCCTCCCCCACAGAGATACAGCAGCTGCCAACCAGCAGACACCCACCTTTGAATTAGAAAATGCCTTTGCTGAATAGGGAGAAGGGAGAGGTGAGATGAGCTCCCCAGGATTCCATTCCAGACCCACCTCAGAGTCCATCCATTGCCTCGGCAGCAGCTGCTAGCTACCCCCAGAGACCACGCAGTTGGGCTGCCACACATCAGAGCTGTTCCCAGCTGAAGACCAAGATAGGATTGCTCCCCTCAGTGGCAGAATCAGCTACTGTATGCAGCAGATTCCCTGAAAACTCCAGCCCCACACTCTGACTTGTTCTACTCCAGCTGCGGAGATGGGCAGAGGAGAGCTGCAGCTGGCACAGACCCTGCAGAAGCCCAAGAACTCCCCCATCTCTCCTTGCTCAGTCCTTGCCCTGGGTATTATATCACTTGCCCCTTCTCCACTCTCCCATCTTTTCCCTTCTGGTGCACAGGGGCCAATCATGGGCTCCAAATGTAGGCAAAGCTCTCAGTGGCTTGCTTGAAAAAGAACCACAAAATACAGAGAGAATGAGGCCTTCCCCCATAGAAACAGAATGACAGCAGCAACGGACAGGAAAGGAGGGAGATATGTTTATCATCCTGCTTCTCTATCCCATGCCAGGCTATTTATTAGCTGCAGCTCCTGGAACAATATCCTGCGGCTGGGACTCCAAATTCTGGGAACTGATGTACCAGATAACTCAGGAGACCTTGCAAACACAGACCACCCCCCAGGTCCCCTCCTTGTAGCCATAACCTCAGGGCCAGAGCAACCACTTAGGCAAACTAGATGCCACAGGGAGAGAGGGGAGACAGTGGGCAGGTTTAGCTGGGTGGGGGCTGGGGGTGGCGCAAGGTGGAAGTTTCGCCTAGGGTGCGAAACTTCCTTGCACCGGCCCTGCATAACCTGAATACCGTCATCACCACTAAGAGAAGTATGTCACAGGCAGCCACTCCCAGCTAATGTTGACTCAGTTCTCCCAGGGAGAATGGAAATCACCCCCCACAACTCCCAGAATCACTGCAGATGACTTGTCTAATTAGCCCAGGGTGTCAAGCACAGGTGTTAGAGGAAATGTCACAGCACAAAAGTCACTAATGAACTAGCTTCAGGGGTTAGTAAATAGCTAAACTGGAAATGCTATAGCACCTCCTGCTGCGAAGGGTTCGGGCTGCAGCAGCTGTGAGCTGGCGCACAACCAGCGCTTGCTTCCTAAGCATCTGCTGGGATAGGCTGGGCTTGGAGTAACTGAGACCACAGCCCCCCTACCAGTGTTCCTGCCCTGTTTCCTAAAGTGCCTCCTCTAGGAACGGGCAGGAAAAAGAGCAATAAACTCCCTCACCTCTAGGACTCCTGCACCTTTTCCTGTGGCCAGTGTTGAGAGCTGCACCCCAGAAGCCATTTGAAGTGCACACATGAAGAAGTTAGCAAAGCTTTTGTTATGGTCTCCCACAGTCTTCTTGCCAGCAAGTTAAAGAAGTATGGGCTGGATTAATGGACTGTAAGGTGGATAGAAAGCTGGCTAGATCAGGCTCAAAGGATAGTGATCAATGGCTCCATGTCTAGTTGGCAGCCGGTATCAAGGGTCAGTCCTGGGTCCGGTTTTGGCCAATATTTTCATTAATGATCTGGAGGATGGCGTGGATTGCACCCTCAGCAAGTTTGCAACTGACACTAAACTGGGAGGAGTGGTAGATATGCTGAAGGGTAGGGATAGGATACAGAGGGACTTAGACAAATTAGAGGATTGGGCCAAAAGAAATCTAACGAGATTCAACAAGGACAAGTGCAGAGTCCTGCACTTAAGATGAAAGAATCCCATGCACTGCTACAGATTAGGGACCTAGTGGCTAGGCAGCAGTTCTGCAGAAAAGGACCTAGGGGTTACAGTGGATGAGAAGCTGGATATGAGTCAACATTGTGCCCTTGTTGCCAAGAAGGCTAACAGTATTTTGGACTATATAAGTAGGGGCATTGCCAGCAGATCAAGGAATGTGATCATTCCCCTCTATTCGACATCGGTGACGCCTCATCTGGAGTACTGTGTCCAGTTTTGGGTCCCACACTACAAGAAAGATGTGGAAAAATTGGAAAGAGTCCAGCAGAGGGCAACAAAAATGATTAGGGAGCTGGAGCATATGACTTATGAGGAGAGGCTGAAGGAACTGGGATTGTTTAGTCTACAGAAGAGAAGACTGAGGGGGGATTTGATAGCTGCTTTCAACTACCTGAAAGGGAGTTCCAAAGAGGATAGATCTAGACTGTTCTCAGTGGTAGCAGATAACAGAACAAGGAGCAATGGTCTCAAGTTGCAGTGGGGAAGGTTTAGGTTGGATTTTAGGAAAAACTTTTTCACTAGGATGGTGGTGAAGCACTGGAATGAGTTACCTAGGGAGGTGGTGGGATCTCCTTCCTTAGAGGTTTTTAAGGTCAGGCTTGACAAAGCCCTGGCTGGGATGATTTAGTTGGAGATAGGTCCTGCTTTGAGCAGGGGATTGGACTAGATGACCTCCTGAGGTCCCTTCCAACCCTGATATTCTATGATTCTATGATTCTAAGTTATATTGGGCTTACAAAACTCAGACACAATGCTGCATGTTACTTAGCGCCATCTACTGGCACTTCATCTATTAACTACCATACCTCTGTCCATCCGGCCTGGTCCACACTACAGCGTTAAATCGATTTAAACAGCATTAAATCGATTTAACGCTGTACCCGTCCACACTACAAGGCACTTTAAATCGATTTTAAGGGCTCTTAAAATCGATTTCTGTACTCCTCCCCAACGAGAGGAGTAACCCTAAAATCGATATTACTATATCGATTTAGGGTTAGCGTGGACGGAAATCGAAGTTATTGGTCTCATTCTTTTACTGAGCACCCAGAGTGCACCGCTCCGGAAATCGATGGTAGCCTAGGACCATGGACGCACACCACCGAATTAATGTGCCCTAATGTGGACGCATAAAATCAATTTTATAAAACCAGTTTTATAAAACCGATTTTAATAATTTTGATTTTATGCTGTAGTGTAGACGTGGCCTCCATCTCTCCTTACAAGAACTCCTGTAGCAGGCCGGGGCATTGGTGCTAACTTAACAATCGGAGGTAGGGGGAATGAAGGGCGTGGCTGGGGCTCACTTGGGCAGTCTGATGGGACTAGCCCCAGCTTGTTTTGGAAATGTCAGAAAAATTCCAAAAGTTGAGCATAGCGCTGAATCTGAGCCAGACCCTTCAAGGACAGGGAGCTGGATCCTCTCAAATTCACTTTGGACTGGCATGATATGAGCGCTAGCTGCCTCTCTCCCAGCTGTTGCAGGAACAAATGGCTCATGACCTCACACACTACTACCATATCATTCCTCCCAAAGGAAAAACAGGTCACTGCATAATAGGCAACTTTGAAAGCTGGGGCAAAGGGTGGTAGCTCTGCTACCCCCTGCCCTGGGTGACAGCGCTGATCTAACAGCCTGTAGCAGGGAATGTGCTACCAGATGGTGAGTCTTTCTGGCTGGTGATGGAGCCGGGAGCTATCATCATGGTGAAGTTTATGAGGAGTAAAATGTGGTGTGTTGGGAACTGGTTCAGAATGACAAGCTATCATTTCCAGGCTAAGGAACTCTGAGGAAAACCATGTGATCTGAGACAGTCAGCAGCCAGCCAGTCTGGAAAGAGCCAAGTATGGAGGGATGAGTTGCACCTTACTGCTTTAGGGAGCAGCCTGTTTTCTCACTCTCTGTTTTGGGGTTCGTATGTGTTATTCTGAATTCAAAGAGAGAAAGTAGTGTTACAATGCAACCTTCCAGCAAAAGTATTTATGTTTTTATCTAACTTCTCTCTTGTTTGGCATGGAACACAGCACAATCCATGCCCAATAAATTCAATCACTTCCTTTGATAAAATCGCAAGTGGAGGGGATAAAGGAAGGTGTAACTGAGCTGATGTCAATGAGAATTAGTTTCTTATCAACATATTAACTCTACTTGGCTTGTGCATGACTCTCTCCCATATACTGAAAACCAACTGAGAGAGAATAAGTTGTGGTGCTCATGATCACTTAGTGCTTAAGATGCTTGCAAAATGTCTGCTTTACTTGGCGTCTGGTTCCAGCTGACTGTGCATAACAACACTCTCTGGGAAGCTCAGAAATTAGCCCAGGATAAGGTAGAGGCAGAGAGTGGGAAGCAGCAGTGCTTAATACTGGTTCAGGAATTGGCTGGGCTCCAGATACAGAAGGAGGCCAGGGAACAAACAGTGATGGCAGAGATGGATCGGGTTATAGTGGATACCTAGAGAGTCCTGCTACCCAGACATGTCCAGAAAGGAATATTATACCTGTGTCCAACCATGTCCCCAATATTTCACTGAAGAGGATCTTGTGGGGTCTCTTCAAGCTAAGCACTAGCTGGTTATCACTGTTAGTGTGGGACATTGTATGAGAAATATTTTTAGAGTTATGTAATTTGTAGAATATTAGGTTCCAAAACTGTTGGAGGTGAAAAATGTCACCTGAGGCAGGGTGGGGCTCAGAGCTGACTCAGTCAATGCTGACATCCCTGGATCCAGTGCAACCTTCTGTATACAGTCTGGAGTAGATGCAGGCTTGAGCATGGACAAAGACAAAAGAACCCCAAAGGAAAACACTCAGTAAGGGATCATCAGGTCTGAACTGAAGCTAATGAAACGCCCTGATTACAAAATGAGACAAAAGTCTGGGACTGTGTGAGAGAAGGGAAAGGGGCACAAAATAGTATCCATTATGGGGGAGACACTGCCAGCATGACTGTCTCATGAAAAATAGATCCCAGCTCTCTGGACTGGACAAGCGAGGTATGGAGTGACCACTGAGTGAGAAATACCTAATTAGTCAGGAAAGTAACTTATTTAAGTATAGCTATAGAGTGCATGGTACATTTTCTTTTACCTGTAACCTGTTTCCAAATCCTTTTATTTGAACCTTAAACTCAAGCTCTGTTAAATAAACTTCACTTTGGTTTTACTATTAACATGTCTAAGGCCTTGTGCTAAGCAGAGTATTGAAATGAGGCAAAGCCAGTAAAAGGAGGCAGTGGATCAGTGCACATTGTGGGTGGCCAGAAGATAGGGGCCTGGGCCCTCAGGTGTAACAAGGTGGGGTGTGTAACCTACTATCCTCCGGTGGGAAAGAGCAGGGCTTGCAGAGCCCAGAGTGGAGTGATTGCATTGCCTGAGAGGCCGGGGCAAATGCAGTGGTCCTTTGTGGGTAGAGGACACCCGCTCTATGGGCTCCATTATGAGGACAGGGGAACTGTCAGAGCAACTGGCAGCCACAGAATACAAGCTACAGATGGTTCCGATGAAGAAAGCAGCAAGCTGTAGCACATTGGGCCACTCTGGAAGGGACCAGTCACCTGATCATCATGGTCAATGACCTTGAGGGAGAATTAGTGTCTCTATGTGGAAACAGCTGGAAGGTCAGAGAAGATTACGTGGACTACCCTGGTGGTAGGGTGACCAGATGGGATGAAGAAAACATTGGGACAGATGAGTCGCACCAGCGGAGCAAAACAAAACCAAAACCAAAAACGCAGGAGTGCGAAATATCGGGACAAATGCCTACATATCAGGACATCTGGTCACCCTACCTGGTGGGGAAGGTAGACTGAAAGGCTGGCTGGCTTTAAGGATTGTGGGGAATGTAGGGAACACTGATGTGTATGAATTTATACAGGGTTTGGGGTGAGAGCTGTCCAGATGGGGCCTTGCAGCTCTGAAAGTAAGTGCCTGTGAAAGAGGCAGGTTTTCCTGAAAAGGGGGGAGGTATATCTCAGGGTGGCTGACCCTCTAACTGAAGTAAGTCCAGCTCCCCCATACAACAGAGGCTCTCCCTCCTAGTTGGATCAGTTAAGGTGAGGCTATAAAGAGTCAGGGGAGGGAGGAGAGACTGGCTGAGAGGGCCTAGAAGCTGAAGAAAGTGAAACCCTAAAATATAAGGAGGGAGCTGAGAAACTGGTTTGTTTGGATGGACAATAAAGCTGCCTGAATGAGAGTGGGGGTGTGGCAGAGAGGAGAAGTGGAGCTTGTTACAGCCTGCAGGCCAGGCATTGTCTCCGTATGTGTGGGTTCCATGTGCTGTTTTTGAGCTCTCCCTGCCCTACTGCCTCATGTCTCTTTTCTTGTCACATTTGGGATCATTTATCATGTCTCCACAGTCCAAGCACTGTCCAGCCCTCATAAGCTCCATTCTGGACTGCGTGAGTTCCTTTGCTTGGCAAATTCGGATTGCTTTGTGCAGAGTGAATTCTGGGGCTTACAATAGTCTCTCGCTGTTTTCTCCCTTTCTCAGATTCCAACCCCAACCTGGTCCCTTATCAGGGACTCTGCACCCTAAACTTGCAAGACTGGCTCTGCAGCCTTGGAGCAGCACAAACTCCTCTGTGGTTTCACTTTCTTTCTGTGCTCTGCTTGAAAACCTCTCTCTTGCGTTTCATTTTGGCATGGAGTGCACAGTACTGCTCAAATCTCTGTAATGCGCTTTCATTGTTCCCTGACAACTGGTAAGCACATCGTGTGCTTCAGAACCAGCTCTTAGGAATAAGGGCTGCCTTCTGACTATCTTCCTTTTTGCTAGCACCCATTGCTTCAGATACAAAGGGTTGGGGAGGGGTGAAACCTTCTCTTGTTTTCTGTATCCAGAGAGTTAATTCTAGAACAGTTCAGAGTCCCCATGCTTCCGTTCAGGGTATTTCTTAGTTCCTTTCGACTCCTGCTCCCACATGGTGTTCAGTGATCACTAAGTGCTTATGATGCTTGCAGAGGGCTGCTTTTCTCTGGGTCTGGTTCTAGCCGACTGACTGCGCATGGCAACAGGAGCTTCCCAGGGCCCAATCTAGACTCTCTTCTCGGGGAAGTTCCGCCCTTAAAGGCACAGTCTCCAGTGCCACATAAGCAAAGGGTAATGTATGAAGTAGAGTAAACCTAGAGTCAAGGTCAAGACTCAGTAATACTGGACTCTTCCTGACTGAGCTAAAACATGATGGGTGAATAGCATAGATTATGTCAACCTGTGAGGAGCCATGAACTCCAGTGAAGACAGAAAAGCACCTGAGAGGCAAATCAGAGGCACAGGCCCCAAACAGCAAGGTGAGACTCAGTCTGGGGAAACACAGCTGGAGAAAAATAACCTGAAACCTAGATCCTCAGTAGGAGGGAGAACTGGAGGGGGACGGGGCAGGAATGGCCCAGAAAGACAGGGCTGCGGGGCAGAAAACGGGATAATAGTTTGCAACAATATGGCCACGAAACACTGGTGAAATTCTTAAGCTGGGTACTCAAAGGCCTCAGTCCCAGAGCAGAGAGGGGGTTAGTCACTCTCTGGAGAGACCTCACCTGGGTTGCCATGTTCAGCCCTGGGGACCTCAGTACTAGAAAAATGTCCTTTTCTTCCATTGTGCTCCAATATTCTTGATTTCAAGGCTTCTTGAGGGGAGCAATAAACCATAAAACAATCACACATCCATGCAAGCAGGAAACACACGGTGCACAACACACAGTCAGCTCTCAGCCTGGCTGGCAAACAATGAATGCACTGATTTTGTCAGGGACCGAGAATGTCTGCAACCTTTGGGTGTTAATTCCACCCAGACGGTGTAGCTTGGGAAAAGCTGATGATCAACTGGAGGGAATCCAGAGAAGAGGAACAAAATGTATGTGGGGGCTGGCGGAGCTGACTCACGCACAGAGAGAGAAGAGCTGCATGTTGGGAGCTTGGCTGTGTGACAAGTCACGACTATGTGGGTGGGGTGGGTGGAGCTGGGCTTGATCACTGTGCACAGCATCTGTAAGGTGTAAACCCCAAGGAGGGGAAGAACAAGGGGAAAATGTCACAAGTGACACTTAAGGCTGGACAAAGTTCTGGTAACTAGACTGGAGGGTCCTGTGCTGTCCTGGTCCCTGAGGCTGGGGATGGGTTTTTCTAGTTTGTGTTTGCATGATCCTCCAGTCTGCATTTGGACCAGGAGTGGGAGTGGGAGCACCTCATGCCACTCTCCAGCAACCACTCTCAGAGACATGCTGATGAGCTCTGCCCACCCCCACTTTGGCTGGAAGGCCAGCGAACCAGTGAGGTTGAGGGAGGAAGAAGGCAAGGGTGGGAGCTCCTGGGATTGGACAGAGCCTTGGCAGGGGGGAGACCAACTCAGGCTGTTGCAGCAGGACTGGCCTGGGTACCAGCTGAGAGGTGATGATGGAGAGTGAGCATGGCACTCACTGGGGTGGGTGGCCTTAACAAGGGCAGTAGGACCAGGGCAGCAAAGAGCGACTGCAACCGGCAGGACAGGGAGAGATGTCCCAGGAGCGCCTTTCTGCTCCGGGGTCTGGACGCGAGGGAGACACAAGGCAAGTCCCCAGATGATCAGGGAGGAGAAATGACTTTTCATCAAAAAGGGACGAGCAGGAGCTGGGGCTGGGCTGGTTCTGAGGGAAGGAGAGTCACTGAGACAGCATGGACCTACCTACCACTGGGCATTCATCCCCCTGCACAGGGTGAAGCCCTGCCCTGAGCATGCTGCACACCCCCAGCCCCACCCCATGTCGGAGACTAGAGCACTGAAACTCTTTGTAACTCTTTGGCAGCCTTGTGCAACTTTTCAGGCCAATCAAATCTCACTGCGTGTGAATTTGCATGCCTTGTTAACTTGACTGGGCGGCTAGCTCCATGAGGAGAGACGAGCTAGAATAGTGTGTGTCAGTCAGAGGACGCCCTGGCTGAGAGCAGTGAAGGCTGTGCCGTGTTCCCCAGTCTCTGCAACTCTCTGGGCTCCAAAGGGTTAAGTGCCAGTTTTGGCGTGTATCTAGGTGTCACTGCGCTCTGGTGTAGCACTAGCACAGCCCCTTTCCCCCTCTCTCTGTGCGTTGTCTGTCTTCTGGCTGCTGCTTCTGCTGCAGGATCTGTGCACAGGAACCTTGCTCTTTTTTGCTTCTGAGTTTGGCTGCTACTGGAGGAGACACTGAGGTCCCTGGTGACTCAGCCCTGACCCCTTCTCCCAGCTGCCGAAGAGCTGGGCTCCCCAGCTCCTGGTGGGAGCTGTGCTCTTCACGGCTTTGTTGCCTCCTGGGATCCCTGTTTCTGATCAGGACTGTTTCTTATTCACCCTTCTCCCCTTCATCCTCCTGCATTTGCTGGGCCAGGCAGATCTCTGCCAAGGAGCTCAGCCGTGCCTGGGTTTCCCCCATCCAGACTGTTCCTGTTTGCCTTTTGCTGACCACCCTCCAAGGGGCAGAGGAGACAGACCGAGGCTGAACTACAGATTTTGAGCTGCATTAACCGTTCAGCCAGGAAGCCGATAAATAAGATTGGCAAAAAGTTGGACTGTTTTTTTTTTCTTCCCAGGAAACTCAATCCACCCCAGGAACCTCACTGGGGCCCTAGAGAACAAGTGAGGTGCAGCACCATTTTGGGGCTGGGCTGAGCATACCAGCAGCGTGCACAGAGGGAACAGGACTCTTCTGGGCAGCTGTCTGGTTGGCTATTCTTATCACCACTTCGAATGGCTGAAGCGCCTCGGAGCTGGAGAGGCTGCATGCCAGCCAGAGAGGATGAGGGGACCCAGGGAAACCCCCAAGGGGCAGCAAGAGAAGAGAGTTTAGGAGTGATGCAGCCTGCAGGCCTCCAACTGCACCAGGACTTGGACCCTCAACTGGACGAGATGAGAGGAGCCAGAGTGGCAGCAAGGGCACAGATGGAGGAGCAGTTCCTGAACCTGGCCATCAGAAAGCAGGTGTCCTACAGGTAGGAGCCTTCCCCTCACTGCACGACTTTGAGGCTAATGCTAAAAGTGATGGAAGCTTCCCCGGCCAGTCCTGGGAAACTTCACGGCTCCCCTGTTCCCTTCACAGCAGCCGGGAGCTGCAAAACAGTGTCAGCCCTTCACTGCAGGTGCGTGTGGGACCTTCTGCGCAACAGAAGCTTCTTTTCCCACCCCAGATTTCTAAGGTCATCCCCTAGGATAGCAGGGAGATGTGTCTGTGCCCATGTCCCAATGTGCGTGACTCTGGGGGCACCTGCTGACCCCCCTCACTGACACATGCCGGTGTGGGGTTATTTTACACAAGAGGCTGTGGGAGCTGAGCCATGGTGCACCTGTCCCATTAAGGGACCTTGTTCCAAATTGCTGTGGGTAGGGAGAGTCACCATGCAGAGAAAGAGGGTAGTGGTGAGGGGTATCTCTTGGTTCAATAGCTGATAGCTTGTATTTTCATTGACCTCGGGCCTTTCGGCTCTTTTCTCCATCATGCCTGTCACTTTAAATTTCCCCGAAGTCCGGTGCTAGGCCCAGCAATCCTGGGAGATACAGATCAAATAGGGTCCCCCCACAACCTCTGCCCAGGGAAACAACCGTCCCTCCCCCGGGCTTTTTCCCCACTACCATCCCCACACCCCTATCCCCCTTTTCCTCTAACAGCCCTCTCCTGCTTCCCTTCTCTATCCATGGGGCTATGGCTTTCCTCAGGCCCTTCCCTAGCATGATGGGCCCCACACATCTGCACAGCTGCCTCCTGAGGACACTGGCATTGCCTTGACAGTTGCTTTGCCCTCTATGGTGCCATTTTCCTCCCTCTCCTCATTGTTGGACTCTCCTGGTCTGAGCTGAGACATTGTTCTTTCTCTCCCCCTGGTATCCCACAAGGTCAGTGGGCCTCAGCTGCAGCCACCCTGGGAGCTTAAAACCCCTGAGCAGTGATAAGTTGCTGAGGGGACTGATGCCAGTTCTCTAGCTCTGACCTGGGAAACCTTCTGAGGCACGTTGTTGCAAAGGGACCCAGTATGAAATGATTTGCTCCTTGCATGGCTCTTCTTCCATTGAGTTTGCTCTGCCCCCAATTTCCCTGTCCTCTACATCCAAGAGGAGTTAGCTGGGGAGAGAGACAGTGTTTTTGCTACCCTTCATGGCCCCTAATGAGGCTGCCCACTTCTGTGAGCCGTTACCACACACATTCCCTGTCTGTATACCTAGTTGCATTTTTATTCCTGAGTAGCTCCAGCCTCCTGTCTAGGGTTCTGCTCATGTCATGGTGCCTCCAGTAGCTCGGACTCCATTCTCCCTCCTCCGAGAGGGAGGGTTGGGGCCAGATTGTCCTCTCTCACCATTTGAACCCTGATGTAACACCATTGATCTCTGTGGAGTTGCTCCTCAGTCTTACTGGTGTAAGTGAGAGGAGATCCAGGATCTAGCACTGCTTGCCAGAGTAGGAGGGGGCACATATAGTATGGACTTTGAGATGGTTAGATGCCGTGGGATTGGATCAAGAGGAGAAAGGTGGGGAACAGCTCTTGCTTTCTTGTGAGCTGGCTTGGATAATCCATCCCACTGGATCCTGCATTCTCCCCTGGGCTCTGTGTGATTGATTATTCATCAGGGGGCCTGCTGAATTACAAAGAGAGTCTGCCTTGAGGAGCTCAGAGTCTAAATATCTTGTGCTGAGGAGACATGCAGAGTAGAAGGCTGGTCCCATGATTAGGATCCTCACTTAGGCCTTGGGGCAACCTGGGTTCAGTTCTCTGCTCTGCCACCGACTTCCTGTGTGACCTTGGGCAAGTCACTTGGTTTCTTTGTGCCTCGGTTCCCTGTGGAGATACTAGCACTTCCCTAGCTGAGAGATATGTGATGAGACTAAATGCAATAAAGATTGTAAGGCACTCAAATACTGCCCTAATCGGGGGGCCACGCAGGTACCTTAGAAAGATCCCTATCTTTCTGGCAGGGCAGTATGGCAACCTTCTGCCAAGAGCTGACCAAACTCACCTGGTTGCTAGTCTCTGAATGGGGAAAGGAGAAGTCCCAGTCCTGCATGGGCAGGTCCCTCCCCACCATGTTACTGGGTCGGGATCTCTGCACCCCCCACGTACTCACAAAAGTGAGGAGGTGCAGCAAGCTGCATGGTTTGGACCATGGGGATGATTTGCCTTAGTTTGGTGCTTTATCAGCTGCTTTAAAAGGTTTCTGCCCTATCACTAGCGAGAGTGAGGGCTTATCTTGCACAGTGGAGGCCGCAGAGCAGGATTTTCCTTTCTTAGCTGTTTTCCTACAGATGTGCATGAACGGATTAGCTGGCTGCAATTATCCCAACCCCCCCAGGGGAGGAATGGAACATATTGCAACCTAATTTAATCAGCCTGGACTTGTTCCAGCTCTAATATTTCTGGGGATCACTTTCATCCTGCTATGGTAGGCCTGATCTCCCTCCACTTACAGCTCTATTGATACTCCTCAGTCCTGACCTGCAGATCCCCTGCTACTCTTCCAGCCCTGGGTCTTACACAGCTTACAGATGCCCATCATCCTGACCCCCAGCGCCAGGGCTCTTTGGAAGAGACTCTGCCTGTGGTACTGAATTTCATGGTGTTTCTGTGAAGGTGATGGGTTGACAGGGTGTTCAGAACTAGGGAGATCTCACTTGTGCCCTGATCAGGCTTTGCTGGCATCTGAGCAAAAACGGGATGGGGGTGCTGTAGTGGGAAAGTGTCTCAGAGCAGGACTCTGCCCTAGGGGTCCTGTGAAGCCAGCAGGCCTGGCTGCTCCGTAAGGACACTGTGGAACGGGCACAGGTCTTTATTCCATTATGATACAGTGGATTCAGAGATCAGCTCTGGGTGAGGTGAGGACATGATGGAGCCTTTGGCAGCTGGAAGGGTAGAGAGCTGCAGGCAGCATCTAGCCCCTGCTCTCTTCTCTCGTATGCTCAGCCCTAGACAAGGGCAGCCCTGCGTGTTGTACTTGAGCACTTCCTTTGGCCGTTGCTCAGTCATGGCGTAAGACTCGGTAGGTGCTTACCCAAGGGCTTACATGTGGGAGGGTGCAGAGGGCTCCTGCGGTAGCTGCTGAGCGTGGACACTGCTGTGCAGGACGGTCTCCTCTGTGCGTCACACTGATCAAAGCAGGTTTCATGCCACGTGAAGGTGCACTGGCCAGCAGAATAAATGGGGTTTCTGAGTCCCTACGTGCTGGCATCAGTAGCTTGCCCAGCTCCTGCTGTGGCCCCATTAGCCAGCATGAGGGAGAGGTTACATCAGTCATTATATAAAGGGGTTTGAAATGATCGGAAATGATATTTTAAGCCTCTGGATATTTAGTGCCTTCCAGAATTAGCTCCTGTGCTTCATGGAGTGGTGGAATGGGGGCTCAGTGCACAGATTATATTTAGTGCTTCCAGCAGCAGGTTCGTGCTAACCCTGCTAATGACGCTGAATTATGCCACAAACTCACTGCCTCAGGGACAACTGCCCCATTGGGGAGATACCTCCAAAGTACCAGCAATTCTTGCTCCCTCTGCCACTGCGATAAGAGGCTAAGCAGGTGCCAGATTTTAATGCTTGACGCTCTGACAGTCACTCATGCTGTGACTCTGGGCAACACTTAGCCAAAATTGTCAAAGTAAGGGGCATAAAGTTAGGCTCAAATCCCCTTTTATTTAGGCCCTTCTACTGAAGTGGGCTGGTTTCCCACGGTGCGAGGCACCTGTAGCTCCCAGGCCTGGCAGCAGCAATCAGGGGTGCTTTGCCACTGTGAGAATCAGTCCATTTACCAGACTGAGGTGCCTCATTTTAGGCCTGCGTGGTTGAATATTTTGGGCCACACTCTGTCCTGAACTCACGCCCAGACAACGGGGAACTCACCCTGGCTCACTGGCCCAGGTAGCCCTGCACAGGAAGTGACACATTCGGATTCATCTGTTACACTGGCTGAGTCAATAATCATCCCTGCACCAGCTGCCTCGGTGCCAGGGAATCAGAGACTGCCCCAGAAGACACATGGCAAGTGATGAAGCCCTTGGCTGCCTGCAGCGGAGCATCCTCTTCTTTCTCCAGCAGAAACTTGGGGGCTGCATGACAGGGCTTGGGCCTGTCCCTGCTGCAGCCTCAGGGATCTCAGCAGTTTAGGTCTCTCATGTCTTTGGCACCTCCGCAGAGGTTCCCTGCAGATGCTTGGGATGCAGCTCATAGCATGAGCCTCCCTTCACCATCACAACCTCCCACCTTTGTGGGCTGTGCAGGAAGATGGGCATGGGCAGAGACTGGGGTGAGGGGCGGGCATGGGAGGGCATCGCCCCCACACTGGATACATCACAGAGTTGATGCATAGAGGTGGGGGCTCCCAGATTTTGTTAGTTTCCCCACATGGGCTGCCTAAGGGGAGGGCAGGAGAGCTGTTCCTCACCCTCGCAGCAGAACTCCAGTGTGGGGCCATTTCAGTTTTACTAGCTTTTAAAATAAGAGACTTGTCCCTGAAACACAGACCTCTAGACATAGGGGCCACATTCTAATCACATCGTAGCAAGTGAACGTAAGATCTGAGCTTCTTCCCAAGCATCTCAGTGTACAGCATTGACTGTGTCAAGCTCAGGTGAGTGACCGAGAGAAGAGGGAAGGTTAAACGTGAGTGGAATGTGCTTAGGCAGATGGGCAATGAGTACAGGCTTTAGCAACGGCTTTCTCTGATGTATGCATTGCATGTGCTGAAGGAAATCATAATTACTGGACAGGGTCTGTTTTGTGCTGAGAAAACAGTTCACACTTGTTTTATTGAACAGCAACAAAGCCCTCCCATCCCAGGAGAGCAGGGTGTTTTTCTTTCTAAAAAGGTGACATAGGGAAAGAGAAAATCTAACCTACCAGTCTTGCTGAAAGACACACATTTTGACGCGTGTCATGTAAGGATTTCATTTCAGTTTAGTATGTCAACAACATAGTTACATGAAAGTGCTCAGTTCTGTTTATTCAAGAATTTGTTTTTATGCTGTGTTGATTTTTAAGTGGTAGCTAGTAAACATGGCAACTAAGTTAAAACAAAAAACTACGGGAGATTAAATAATGAATGAACCACATTTGTGATGTCAAGTATACTGTAATTTACGTAGCGCTGACAATCGCTAAATCCAGCAGTTAGGCCTAGGCCTATTATTAATAGTATTATGACCCCTTCCTCTCCCCAGTATTGAAGTCAGACTATGCCAATGCAGCTGGGCCTGTTTGCACTGCACCCAGAAAGCAAACAGCAGGGGCCTAGCGTGGCAACCTGAGGCTGAGCTGTCCCTCTGGCTTGGGCTTCTTGTTGCTCATGTGCTCAGGACAGGAAATGTCCGGTGGCTCTTGCAAGGGCAGGAGAGCAGCAGGGAGGGAGTCCATTTCCCTTTTCCTTTTCAACCAGCAGGGCTCCACCTGGGCTCTGGAGACGTCCCCGAAGGCAGCAGCCAGCTCCAGCACTGCTCACCTCTGCTGGCCCAAGTCCACACTCAGCAATCCCTACCTCTTGGCCACCATTTGCTCTGCCAAGGCTGGGGCTAATACGTCTCATTCCTGCCCTGCCAGACCCTGTCCTCTGGGCTGCTTGGGCCAGTCAGCCCCTCTGGTCTATCCTGACGCTTTCTGCTGACAGCCCCATGCTGCCCCTCTTGAGGCAGAGCAGGGCCTGCTGCAGCAGCCTCGTGCTTGTTGCCTGCAGTGGTCCAGCGATGAGCTCTCATCTGCCCTGGCCTCCAGCGTGGCATTAGCCCCACATGGAGACCGGTTGTGCTGTAGCGTGTCTGCTCCTATGCCTGCTTTGCAGAGAATGAGGCCCCAAGGTGACTCATGGGCCGCTAATGAGGGCTGGGGCAACAGCATCATGGCTTCTCAGCAGGGCCACAGGGATGGCAGGTAGTATGCACCTGATGCTTCTCACAGGCTGTGCCAGGGAGCTAAATATAACCCAGAGCCAAAGGAGGGGGCTGCTTTGCATTGTAAATCACGAGGCGGGGGAGAGAGCTCTATGGCAGCCTGCTTCACATGCAAAGGGCAGAGTGGAGCCACGGAGAGTCAGCAAGACCTGCAGAGGAGAGGAATCTGGACAGCCAGGGGAGCTGGTTGCATCTGCACCTCTGCTCTCATTCAGCTGTGGCTGGCTTCTGTGCAGCCCAGGGGTTATGGCTCATTCATTAGCTGCTCTGCTTGCTACGTTGCAGAGAAAAACTATTGAAACACGGGTACAGCTAAGGCATCCAAACCCCAGAGCAGGCAGCTGATACCAGGAGGCTGAGCACAGGAGAAAAACTGTGCCCTGCTCCATTTCTGAGATGCAGCCCATTTGTAAACCCCTTCTGCTGAGCCACTCCCTAATGGCCTCTTTGCAATTGCTGTGGTATAGTCAGATTAAATGTCAGGTTTCAGAGTAGCAGCTGTGTTAGTCTGTATCCGCAAAAAGAACAGGAGTACTTGTGGCATCTTAGAGACTAACAAATTTATTTGAGCATGACCTTTTGTGGGCTAAAGCATCTGATGAAGGGGCTGTAGCCCACGAAAGCTTATGCTAAAATAAGTTTGTTAGTCTCTAAGGTGCCACAAGTACTCCTGTTCTTTTAGTCAGATTAAAGGAGCTGCACAGGGCCCTCAGGAGGGTACTCCCAATGGACAGGGCTTTCTGCAGGAGATGCAGAGATGGTTATGAGCCCTGGCAAAAGCCCTGGGGAATAGGGTTGGACTGTGGACCACAGGAAGTGTGGCTGGGTGTTCTTGCACCCTGGATTCTCCCCAAAAGCTGCAAGGCACATAGGCACCTGGGCAGAAATTAGGGCTCCTGGCAGTCCAAGTGCCTCCACTTTACCCTGTGCCAGGCTGTGTGCCAGCCTGAATGTGCCAACAGTCAGACAAACTACTACCAGATGCTATGTACTTGCGGATGACACCATCTACTTTGGGATGGGACATTTCCCCTTGATGTGAAGTAAGGCTTGGGCTGAAATCAGAATAGGAGCTGCATCTGCATGGCCAACACACTAATTCCTGTAGCCTCAGCTAGCATATGATATTACTGTTCCCTGTATGGGTAACAGGCAGGTAAAGTAAAGGCTTATCCAGACCATTATTTGTTAAAAGTGCATGGGATGTGCAGGGTTGGGATTTATTAATTCATAAGGTTAAAGTCAGCAGAACTTGACCCTTTTATAAACTATCCCATGTTTACACTGAGCACAATGAGCTCCCTTCCCCATCAATTACAAGGTGGTCTAAATCTCTCTCCTTGACTCCGCTGACTGCATTAGGAACATAATAGAATAGCTATCTGGGTAAGGCGGTGCACACCACTGCTCTCTTGTGGATGGAAATATCACTGCTCAGTTGTGTGTCATAGGTCCTGTACTGCTAAACAGGTAATGGAGATTCTTCTTTAGCCCATGTGTCTTATGGAGCAAAAGCCCCTGAGCTCTGTCCCTGCTGCTCTTTGAGAGTCTCTGGGTGGTCTTGCTGTGCAGCTCATGGACTGTCACGAAGTCCTGGGTAGCTCAACACCGAGCAGAATCCTGGAGCTGCTGTCATTGAATGTGGGTGTGAGGAAATGAGATGCAAGAGCACATCAAGTGCACCAGCTCCCAGCAGGGGGGCTGTGTGCGGAAGGGGTGAACAGCTTCTTCCAGCTCAGCCTTTCCTCTGAATCCTGCCTGCTAGCCTTTTAATCACATTAATCGGCTGCACAGAACCACCTAATCAAATTCCCAATTATTCCCACCAAGCTGTGCCTGCAGCTCTTTGACAGAGCCATCCATCTGTGCTTCCCTCTGTGCATCCGGGACAAAGGGAGTGCTGCTGCAAGAGGCTGCCGCTCACTGGCACTGCTGTAGCTAAGCTCACGCTTCTGGAGTCCCAGCCGGGTACCGCTGTGGGGAAGCTCACACTGCCAGAGTCTCAGCTACTCTCTGACAGGAAGGCCTAGGTAAACTGTTTGCTCCTTATAGTTCAGATCTCCGAAGAATCTGGGGAGGTGTCCCTGACTCCTTGTGTTTCCCTTGTTCCACGTGGGTAGATGGATTCACTTGCTAGTGTATTCTCCTTCCACTTGCCCTGCTCTAGCTGGAATCCTGTCCATGGGACCGAAGATGTGGAAAAAATCCAGCCTGTGCTATGTGTCAGGGAGTCACTTGGCTACTCCTGCTCTGGAACTCAGTCAGCTTTTTGACCAAGAGTTTGTTCCCCTCTCAGGAGCTGCATAGAGCTAGGCAGGTGCTTCCTGGGCTCAGCAGGCTGAGAGCTCCCAGGCAGGGGCCTCATTTCAGAAAAATGTTGTGGCAAAGTTGAGTCAGAATACAGAACGTATGTGATATTATAGCCTGACAAGGTGGGAGAAGTGGAAGACCTAAGGGAGCATATAGACCTCTGAAAAGTCTGGGGGAGGGCAACTGCTTTAGGAAATGAGGCCACTGCTCCCAAATGCATGGGGGAGGCACTCACAGCCCCATTTCCTCCATGTAAGTGCAGGCTATTTCACACTTAGTGTAGCCCAGGTCTTGGCTTGGGAAAGGCTGGCTTGAAGTGGTTTCCATTCTATACAGGGTTTACAGTTTGGTTCAATGGCTCTCAGCACCCCCACTCTACAAATTGTTCCAGCGCCCATGGAGGCAGCAGGCTGTGACCGAGCCTGGCTGTGTGGAGGGCAGGCATGTGCCATTCCCAGCACCCTGCTCCAGCCCGGTCCTCTCCTCTTCCCTCCACGGTGCGTTCCTTGCGCACGCTCAGTACGTGTGCAGTGCGGTGGAAAACCTTGCGCCATCTTCTGTCAGGCTTCTGGAAGTACAGTACCATGCTGGCTGGCCGGGGAGTGCTGAGGCAAAGAGATCCTGTCTTAGGGCTGCTGTGAACTGCCCTGGGTCTGCTGCATGGTAGGGGAGAGTCAGTTGGCAATTGCAGGTCCTCCCACATGGGTGTTAGTGACACAGGGATGCAGCCTGTCTCTGCTTCCCCGAGTTTTCTGGGTGCAGTGTCTGTGAGGGAGTGACGGGGGCAATGATCATCCCAAATCCGGGGCAGAGCAGGTTGGCATATAATCCCTGGGCTCTTTTACCCTGTAACCCTCATTCAACAAGTCTGGGCCGTGTTAAGACTCTAGACCTGCCTGGTGTGATCTAGGTTTCCTGAAGCCTGAGCAGATTGACCAGGCTGCCTCTGCTCCTGTGCTGTTCACCAGAGACTGGCCCAGAGACGCCTTTCTAGCATTTATATTATACCCAGTGCATGCCGGGGCAGGACTCTGGAAGTTCAGAGAATCTTTCTTGAGGGGATACACATGCAATGTGAATGGGATCCAGCGAGGGACCTTGCTGGAGCATGTTTGTGTTTCCATTAACCTGCCACAGTACAGTAGGAACAGGTCGCAAAAGTGCCCAGCGTTTTCCAGGAGTTATGCAGCCTAAGTAAGTAGGAGCTGCTGGAGGCTATAAAATGTACAGGGAAAGTTGGCTTGTGTTAGCCCTACCATCTACTTTGTAATGAAAGAGGGAGAATGGGAGGGGGAATTTACAGAAATATGAAAGTCTCAAAGAACAGGGGGTTCCTTTGTGTGGCAAGGTCTTGATCAGTGGAACTGGAGTCACAGGGCCAGTGTTCCTTGGATAGTGTCTGTAACGGCCAGAGGAATTATCATCCCAAATTCTGGGTCAGAGACTAACATGCAGTGCTTGGCTCTTCCACTTTTACTCTTGGGGGAATCCTGTGCCCAAAAAATTAAAAATTCTGTCACAATATTTTAAAATTCTGCATATTTTATTTGCAGGATAAATGTGAAGGCTCCAGGATGGCATTGAGGAGCACAGGCCACTGGCTGCACAGAGGCAGGAGATCACTGTGCAGCTCCCTCCCACGCTGAACATGGACTCAGTGGGGAGGCTGCACCCAAGCCTGACACAGCACAAGGACTGGACCTGCCCCAGAAACATGCCCCTCCTCCATGCCATGTGCGCCAGGTGTGGGCAGGCAGGCTCAGCAAGTCAGGATCCAAGTGTGGAGGGACTTAGTGTGGGGGGATCCCGCTGTGGGTTGAGAAGGTTCTATGTGGAGCAATCTGGGTGTGGACAGCTCAGTGGGGGATCCCGGTCCGCGGGGGATCTGGATGCACAGGGGCTTATTGGGGGGTTCTGGGTGCAACAGTAATGGGACTCTGCAGGGAGGTCCAGGTGAAGGTGGTTGGGGCTCAGTGGGGGGGGTCTGGATGTGGGGGAGGATAGAGCTTGGAAGGTGGGTCTGGGTGTGAGGGATTTGAGGGGGTCCAGATGCTGGGGGAGTGTGGCTCAGTGGGGTGGGGATTTGGGTGCAGGTGGCTCATTGGGGTGATCCACGTGCAGGGGGAGTGGGGCTCATTGCGGAGGTTCTGAGTGTGTGTGGGGTGAGGATCGGCGGGAGGTTGTGGGTATGAGGGGTTCTGGATGCACAGGGGTTGAGTGGTTGTGGGAGCAGCTCCCTGTATAGGCATCCCTCCCCCTGCAGCTAAGGAGTGATGGGTGCAGGAATCAGGGTTGGGGTGGGTGTGGTGGTGCAGGGGGGAAGTTTGCAGAGCTTCCTGCAGCTGGGGGAGAAATCTGGGGGTGGGAAAAGAGGAAGTCCTGTCCTCCCCAGCTCAGCCAGGACTAGTAGCTGAGCTGAACAGGGTAGGGAGCAGAGTCTTCCCCAGTCCTACCGCCTGCACCACAGTGATTTACCTCTCTGCTGGCTGCCCTGGGCACCCAAAACATACTGCTGGGGAGAGTTGCATGACTGCTCTTGTGGCTTCTCCGTCAGAAAGTCATTTTTCTGCGGGAAGCAAAGAAATCTGCGGGGGACATAAATTCTGCACATGCGCAGTGGCACAGAATTCCCCCAGGACTATACCTTGTAACTGTATTCAGCAAGTATGGGCTGTGTTGAGCCTCTGGGCGTGTCTGGTGAGATCTAAAGGTTTCCTAAAGCCTGAGCAGATTCAGACTAAGCTGAGTATCCATGTGCTTGTAAAAGTGCTCATTCTTGTCTAGCTCCCACCACATTACACCGGGCGGTCTTGCTTTTCCCTTGCTGATGCAGGTGGTGACTGTGAGTTTCAGGTATGTTCAGTCACCATAATAGACATGTTCAGACATATCAGTCTCATAACATAATATGCTTTTGCCATTTCCACAAGGTCTGTAGCTTGTTTACCCGGCTTCCTTCTGATCTGCCACTGCCAGAAACTGTCTCAGTGTTAGTTAGTGCTGTTCTGGAGTGAGAATGGGGTAGCTGCAATAAGACGGACTGAGTAGCTGTGATTGTGACAGCTCTGAGTTTTTCTGTATACTGGATCTTTAAATATCTCAGGTCTCTCTCTGCCTGTCTTGAGCAGCTGCCATTTTCTGTGACTGTATGATGGGGGTGGGAGTGAGAGACATTCTATAGTCTGCCATGGAGACTTTACTCTTGTGCTTTCTTGTTTTGTTGATCTGTTAATTTGTGGTGAAATTTACTGGATCTGAAAGGTGCTTGGATCCCACCGGTGGGTGTGATATAAGAACCTGGATAGATGAAATGTTCCCAAGCCTGCGGAATACAACTGTCCCTACAGCGTGTATATTGTGTGTTACTTGCAGTGTCTGAGTCAATCCTGAGTCCAGGCAGGTGGCGGCCTGGGGTGCCATTCAGTGTATTTGCTACTGAGGCTGCCTCTTTTGAGGTGTCTGGCTGATCTGAGGTGCTTTGTCCCTGGGGGACTGATTTCTCCATCCCAGAGTCCTGTGCACCAAGGCTCGTCTCCTCTCGCCTAAGCTGGAGTAGAGGCTTCTCTGGACACGCTTCTGGGCATCCCAGCTCTGCAAAGGAACTTAGCTTGTGGTGTGGGCTGTCCGGGGCTGGAGCATTGTTCAGCGAGGTGCAGCAACAGCGTTAGCTGTGCTTTCAGGAAGTGCAGAAAGAGGAACCAGGTGAAGAGAATGAACAAAGCCACTATTCCCTCACAATTCTGATGGCAGAGAGCTGGCAAGGACCTGCCCGTGGAATGACTCCAAAACTCAACCACAGGGAGAAGCAGGAGAGAGGACCCAGGCTACAGTGAAGAGCACCTGCCTGCACTGCAGCAGATGTGGCGGTACCAGTCATGGGACGTCCCCCAAAGCCTACCAGAGGCCACAGATACAAGGTACCCCCTGTGCTGGGTCTCTTGCTCTTGAGTGCTAGTTTTCTCTTGCTTGTTGGGCTGATGCCTTCTGCTTCTAGTGCTGACAGCAGCCACTTGTATCTTACCTTGAGGAGGAAGGTTTCTTTGGAGCTTCCTGTGTTCCCAGATCCTTGCCTGTAATCCCCTTCCCTTATCCCAATGGCTGTGGTAGGGTATTGAGATTTCCTGGCTCTAACATTAAATGGGTGTCTACGTACATAGTCAGTTTGTTCCTGCATCTGATTCCATTTGCACATGGAGCGTGTGGTGCATCCTGCTAGGGAAAGGGGTGGGGGAGAGGCTCATAAGACTGTCTGCCCCTCCCCCTCTCCTGAGTCTGCTGGAAATGTGTTGTGGATGAGGCTCCTTAACTCCTGCCTAGAAATGGTTGTGGGGACACCTAGGACTAAGCATTTCCCTGGGGTGCCTGGCCCACAATGACAACCCCCCCCAGATCTCTAGCAGGGGGTCTTCCCCTTCCAGCCTTTACACACTGAGCCCTCAGCCTGACTTTGCCTGGTTCAGGGACAGACACTGAGCTCACAGGACCCATCTCACTTCCAAAGTTACTTTTTTTCTGTGCAAAAAGGATTGGCAACTCCCATCACCAGGAAACAGGTTTCCTTGGTGAAATCAACATCTCCGTTATTAAACATAACTCTAAAACCTCGGTGTGTCCTCAGGGATTTTGATCTGTGGAGCAGGCCAGCACGTGCAAAGCTTTCAATTAGGGCTGTCAATTAATCGCAGTTAACTCACACGATTAACTCAAAAAAATTAAGTATCAGAGAGGTAGCTGTGTTAGTCTGGATCTGTAAAAGCAGCAAAGAATCCTGTGGCATCGTATAGACTAACAGACGTTTTGGAGCATGAACTTTCGTGCGTGAATACCCACTTCGTCAGAGGCATGCATCTGACGAAGTGGGTATTCACCCACGAAAGCTCATGCTTCAAAACGTCTGTTAGTCTATAAGGTGCCACAGGATTCTTTGCTGCTTTCAAAAAAATTAATGGCAATTAAAAAGATTAATGGCGATTAATCGCACTGTTAAACAATCGAATACCAATTGAAATGTATTAAATATTTTTTGATGTTTTTCTTCATTTTCAAATATATTGATTTCAATTAAAACACAGAATACAAAGTGTACAGTGCACACTTCATATTATTTTCATTACAAATATCTGCACTGTAAAATGATAGATAAAAGAAATAGTATTTTTCAGTTCACCTCATACAAGTACTGTAGTGCAATCTCTTTATCGTCAAAGTGCCACTTACAAATGTATATATATTTTTGTTTCATAACTGCACATTGTTTTATTTTTAATGCATTTTCGTACATAATTCTACATTTGTAAGTTCCACTTTCACAATAAAGAGATTGCACTACAATACTTGTCTGAGGTGAATTGAAAAATACTATTTCTTTCATTTTTTACAGTGCAAATATTTGTAATAAAAAATAAAGTGTGCACTGTACACTTTGTATTCTGTGTTGTAATTGAAATCAATATATTTGAAAATGTAGAAAACATCCAAAAATATTTAAATAAATAGTATTCTATTATTAATAGTGCGATTAATCGCGATTAATTTTTTGAATCGCTTGACAGCCCTACTTTCTATTTCAAAATCTGTGAGGAAAACATTTGAGCACATGGGGGAAAATAGAGAGACCTTCAAAGTGTGAAATAAGCTTGACGCTGACTTGGAAATGTATAGAGGGGATTAAACCCAAGTCCACTGTACAGCCCTATCCTGAGGAGATGCTGTCTCTAGCTCTGCAGAACCTCGTGGTCTGCATCTGACCTTTTAGTAGCATTCCTACTGCTTGTTCTGACAATTGAGCGTTATAGGTTTGAATTGTGGGTGTATGAGTGAGGCAGCAAAAGGAAGGGGCTTGGAGCCCAAGAGGTTGTGGGGGTAGGAGATGCTGAAGGAGGGCAGTCTGGGGGAATGATAGTTTCTGAGGCAGCTATATTAGCTCAGCCCATGTCTCTCTCTGGGGTAAGAATTAGTTGGGCTGATCTCTCATTCCCAACCACCAAGGAGATGGGGAGGGATTTTTACTCTGAATAAAATGCAGTGACCTGTAATCAGTAATACTGGAGAATGTAGCGAGAGGAGTTTCCAGCAAGCTCCTGGGCTGCTCTGAGATCCTGCTCTCACGAGCTTAAGTGCAGAACGGAAGGATGCCTGTTTGGCTACTAGCCCAACCTTTGTGTGTGGTGTTCCTGCCCATTCTTCCACAGAAAACAGGAGCATGTGGCTAAGGCTGGCCAAGCAGCAGGTAACAATGGTGCATGATTTAACAAGTCTTCCTAGCCATACAGAATATGAGACACTGCAGTTCAGAACTTGTGCACAGGATATTGCCAGAGCTTGGTGCAAAGGGGGCAAATAGTGTTGGAGAGCAGAGTATAGTGAGTAATATAATTTTACAGCTCCCTGCTTCTTGCAAAGATCTTGCCATTTAACAAGTATGATATGGCCACAACATGTGCTGGGCTAGAGAATACTGGCAGTGGGGGAATAGCGCTCACTGTTTGTGACAGGAACATATTGCAACCTGTATTGTGGTTTGGACAAGGAAATAAGCAACCCGCCTGGCTTCTGCCTTTGCTGGAATCATCTCTCTGCTGAGGAACTTGAGAACTAATTTGTCCAGGTCTCTGTGTGACACGTGGGGGATAAAGAGAGAAGTGGACAGAGAGCATGGGGCAGCTTTTAAGGAGAGGAACTTGAAAGCTGCTGGACAGTGCCTGTCATGTCTCTGGGGCTTTCCTGAATTGATATGCATCAAGGGAGCTGATTTTAGGGCCTAAGCAGCTGTTGGGGACACACCCAGGGAAAATTCAGATGGTTCCTCTGGGGAGATGCACAGTTAAGAATCTGGCCTCACTTTCCCCTTGCTTTGATTTTAGTATCATCATTATCTGTATCCAGAGGCCCTAATCAGCATTGGGTATCATTGAGCTGGACACTGTGTTAACACAATGCTGCCCAGAAGGACTCACAGTCCACTTTTAAACAGGATGCTACAGTGAGTGTAACAAAAGAAGGAAGGGGAAGCTCTCTTGTTTTTGAGTTTGGGCAGCAGCTTCCTGCTAGCATGAGAGAGGGAGTGTGAGCAACACTACTTTACTTCCTGAGCTGGCAGGCTGACTGGGAGAGAGCTCAGCATGTACAGGCCTCCTGCACTCTAAGGTGCTGAACGCACAGTTGAGGGTCTGGATCCCTTGAGTTTTAATTCTGGCCCTGACAGTGGTGCCCTACATAATCGTGGGCAGGGCTCTTCCCCTCTCTGCCTCTGTTTTCCCATCTGTAACATGGGGGATGTGGTCTTGACCCTCTTGGCAGAGGGATTGTGAGGCTTTAGGAGTTAGTAGTGTCTGCAGAGAATTTTAACAATGGGAGGTTGTCACAGGGTTCGTGCCACTCACTGCTAGGGCACCTCTTTGTGACTTGCCACTGGTTTGACACCTTTTCTTGTGGTTTCTCTGCCCTTTGTCCCAGTCTTTCACTCTGGGGCCTCTCTCACACTCCACACACTTCAGCGCTTTCTCTTCATTGCTTGGCCCTCCGGCCAGGTCACTATAGTTTTTCCTCTTTAAGTATCAGTCTCTGTAAACAAACTTCCTCAGGCAATCTTCAAAGTCCAGTGCCTTGTCTGTGCCACTCCCGCAGCAACTGGTAGGGAACCTGGGCCCACCTTCTACACTGGGTTCCAGCGTAGGGACCCTACACTCAGCAGCTAAGATCGAGATAGTTTCAGCCTTGCTGTTGTTTCCCCTAGGCTTCTTCCTACTCCTTTCTCTCCACCCTGAGAGTGACCGCTGATTCTCTCCCTCTGGAGCAGCCCCTTTCTGCTCTCCTCTTCCTGCCTAGCTGGGCTTCAGATTCAATGAGGGCTGTATAACCAGCGTACACCTCACTCAGTGCAGCCCATCCTGGCAGGTAGATCCTTCTGAGTCATTTTAACTCCTTCAGGGGTGGTGTGGGGTGAACACCCCATCACAGAAGTACTGGATAAGTGGTAAGCCCTAGTCCTTCTCCTCCTCCCTTTGCTGTGTAAACACTTTAGTTCTCCATACACCTTGCTATGGCCCATAGGCCAATAACAGTAGTAGCCACAGGAATCAGTCATGGGGTGGCCCTTGGGACAGGTCCTGAAACATCCTTGCCCTTCCAGGTACATTGTGAGCTGGAATGGGTTCATTTCAAAGCTACCTGCTCCTATTGATACCAGCTCCCAGTCCAATAAAGCTTCACCACTCAAGCATCTACTAGTGTGGCTATCTGTGTTTTGCTGTGTGAGTTGCTTGCAGGCTACTGATCCAAAGGGGAGCAACAACAGCTTCCCATGGGGGAACCAAGTCTATGGAATGAGGCTGTCCCTGGATCATGCTTTCTTGCTGCCTGGTCAATTAGGTCTTGCAAAGCATTTCTGGGACATGGAGAGCCAGCTGAAGCCAAGGTGGCATTTAGACAGAGAATGGATGAGATTGGAGCTCAGCCTCTGACTTGCTTTGGGGTGATGGTGACCAGGTGCCCGGAAATCTAGGATATCAACAGGGCACTACAGCAAGGAAGTTCACACAGCTAGAGTCACAGATGGCATTGCCTGGCAGTGCTGTGTAGAAGCTTGTGCTACTGAAGTCCTAGTTAGCTCTTCCTTAACCAGAATGACACCATCCTCATTCTAATGTGGATCAGTGGCATTGAGTTTTGTCTCTGTGCGGCAGCTTTTTGGCTAAGATGTGTCAACTGTTGTAATATGAGGTTGATTTGGTGTCAGATAATGTAAGGCTTCTTTAATGCACTAAGACAAATAAGGTGTTGAGACAATTGCATGAAAGTGAAAGGGTTGGCAGGATGTGGCTTTGCTGCAGATGAACCAATCCAAACATAACGAAGGCACTGCCGAGATAGTCTTTGTACTGGCACCAACAAGGCACTGCTCTGAGGAAGCTCACATCCGTAGAATCTTAATTCAAGCTAAACAGGGTCAGTTCGGATCAGTGTTTAGATGGCAGACCCCCGAAGAACATCCCCAGGGCGTTGGGGCTTCAGCAGGTGGCACTATATGCACAATCAGCACCAAACTAGTCTCCCTACACAGTGCGGGAGCCATTGGATTAACCATCCCAGCGAGCTCCGGAAGGATCCCCCAGAGCTCTTTCCCTAGGGTCTCAGTCAAATCCCCTTGGCCTCCTTCATTTCCCCCTGCAGTTTCCGCTGGCGAGTCATTTCCCCCCCTTCCTGCCCTGCGCCGGTCCCCCCAGAGCAGGCTGCCCAGTGCCCCGGGGAACTGTCCAGCGTGCAAGCGGGCGCTGAGTTGAGCGCAGCGGCAGGGCAGGGGACTGGGGCGCCGGCGGGCCCGGCCGGGCCCGATATTGTTGCGCGGGGCTCTGAGCTCCCTCCAGCAGCCCGCGGGGCCCGAAAGCGGCGGCCCCAGAGCGGGGCTGTCCCCTCCCCGGCGGCTCTGCACCGGCTGCCCCCGCGCCGCATCGCGCCCTTTGCAGCCCGCTGCCGCCTGGAGGCAGGAGCGGGCCCCGCCGGCTGGCTGCAGTGTGCGGCTCCGACGGCAGGTGGGGCTGCCGGCCTGGCGTTGCTGCGCGGAGGCAGCTGCGCGGGCAGCTATCGGGGGTCCTCGGGCGCTACCTTGCGCGGCTCAGCGCTGCCTCTTCCTGCATCGCTCCGGCTGCCCCTGGCGGGGCATGAGCCAGGCTGCCGGCGGGGGCGGGGCGTGCTGTGCTTTCCCAGCCCCGGGGCCGGGCTGTCTCCGGCGCGCTCCTGCCGCGGCACCGCATGGGCAGGTGGCCCCCGCTGACCGCCGGCACCCACGGCTATGACAGGGGCGCCCGGCGGCAGGTGAGCGCAGAGCCCCCGGGCCGGGTCCGCCACGGGTCATGGAGCCGCAGGAGCAGGAGGGGTTCGCGGGAGCCAGCGCCTCCAGCTCCCCGTCCTCCAGCAGCTCGGAGATCTCGCTGGAGCCGGAGAAGGGCCCGGCGCTGGGGCGAAGGCACAGCAACAAGAGATTCACGGGGCTCAGGATCTTCGGGCGCAGGTGAGCGGCGAGGGAGCAACGTGCTCTCGTGGGAACTGGGCCGCGGGGCAGGTAGCCTTGGGCTGCAGTGTTCGCGGCCAGACTGTCCCCGGGGCCGCTTGTCTGCAGCTGTGTCTTAATGTGGGCTCCGATTCAGGATCCTGGGCACCCTAGCCTGGCTTGCCCTAACACAGGTGCCTGCTGTGCTGGTGCCCAGAGCTCGCTCCCCCTAAACTCTGGTCTTAGGGTCTACACTTAAGTTTTGTGGGTATAGCTATGTCACTTACGAGGGGAAATAAATCATGCCCCTAACCAGTGTAGCAATGCCTGCAAAAGCTCCAGCCAAGTTATACCGGCAGAAAGGTACTTTTTGCCAGTATAGCATATTTCATTTTGAGGACTGGCTTGAGCTATACTGGCAGAAGAACTCTTGCTGGTGTAAGCTGCGTCTCTGCTAGAAGGATTTGTTACTATAACTATGGTTTTCTAATGTAGATCAGGCCCAAGTCTTTACTGTCATATTCCTGATGCTGCAACTTGCAGGGTGGGAGGTATGTAGAGTTTGGAGAGAACAAACTACAATTTAGCATTTCCAAAGAACTTCACAAGTCAGGCACAACACCTCTTCCCCTTCCCTCATGCTCGCCATTGGACTTCTTTATTTTGTTGCTTACTATATGGTTAAACTTTGGAACTCACTGCTGCAAAATACTGTTGAGTCAGAAAAAGAAAAAACTCACTAGTATAACAGCAGTGACACTGGCTTTTGTACAAGCGCAAAGGGTATTGATCCTCATACTTCAGAACATCCGTCGATCAGTAGGTGGGGTCAGCAAGAAATCCAAGCGTATAGTGTCATGAAACTAGCTTCTGGCTGTTGGCAATAGAAGAGGAGGCTACATGAACCATTGGTTTGTTGTTGTTGTTTTTTTTGCTACGGTGGGAGGTGATATGAGGCACGAAACTCCCTATTATTCATACCCAGTCTATTTCCCCTAGACACACCTTTCCCTTGCTCCTGGGACCCTCAGATAGTACTGTTCAGCCTCTGGTGAGTGAACTTGAGCTGTGTTGTTGCTGGTTCACACTTCCTGACGTTTGCTGATTCCTGTAGAATTTTGACTGTATGCTTCTTTGAAGCAGGAACCATGTCTTTGTACTGTTTGTGTATGTACAGTACCAAGTATAATGGGGACCTGATCCTGACTGGAGTCTCTGGGTATTTATGTAATAGAAATACTAAATAATCAGAATGGGAATTCTCCCCTGCAACACCAGTGGAAGAGGTTCTATGTGGGCTTATGTGGAGAATCTAGGAGCTCCTAGATATAAAGCCCTTGTCTCATCCTCTCCTTAAATTGCATTGGATCAGCCTGCCTTGGAGGTCTGAGAGGAGGCAGGACTGTTCATTTATAATAAAGCCAGAAGGAACAATTTTGACCATCTAGTCTGACTTCCTGAGTAACACAGGCCATAGAACTTTCCCTAAATAATTCCTGGAGCAGAGCTTTTAGAAAAACACCCGGTCTTGATTTAAGCATTGTCAGTGAGGAAGAATTCACCATGACCCTTTGTAAATTGTTCCAATGGTTAATTACCTTCACTGTTTTAAAACAAAAACAAAAACCAACCCCACCCTCCCACAAATTTTCATTATTTCCGGTCTCTTATCCAATTAGAGATAAGAGCACAGTTGGAGTGGAGACAGAGCTTGGCTATCGAAGAAGTGTGTTGGGAGTGGCATCCCAGGAGTCAGTATTAGGGACAGTATGCATGCCAGATGAACAGAGAGGCACATATCAGCTGGGTTGGGGTATGGGGACTGGTGACCAGAAGGAGCTGTTTCTTCAGGTTTCCTGTTGTTCCAATGTTTGTGACTTGACTTAGTGCTTGTGGGGCAGGGGGATCTCCAGACCAGGAAGGGTTGGGTCTCTTAGGGTATGTCTGTACTGAGTGGGAGGGGAAGGAAATCCATGGCAGCGAGTGTCAGAGCCCAGGTCAACTGACTTGGGCTTATGCTACAAGGCTCAAAATGGCAGTATAGATACCTGTAGTATAGTATAGATCAGAGGTTCTCAAACTGGTCCGCAGCCCACCAGTGGTCCACGAGCTTCATTCAGATGGTCCGCAGATAGTTCCCTTTAAGGTGCGCATGCCTGAGTGGCTGCACACAAAAAAATGAAGGGCCACCCACCTAATTAGTGGAGCTGTGCAGGTGTGGCTCTGCTAATTAGGTGCCTGGATCCTAGAGAAGGTGTAAAGTGAGGTGATGGCCTTGTTAGGAATAGGGGTTAGGTGGGAGGGGGGCAGTGGGGTGAGAAGAAGGGGTGGGGGGAATTTGAGATGTGCAGGACTGCAGCGGCAGCTAGAGTAAGAGGTGACTTTCCCCAGCTCCAAGACTGTGGCTGCTGGGGAGAGACCCCCCGCCTCTCCTTCCCAGCTCCTGCTTGAGGGCTGCCACAGCAGGAGAGAGAGGGCACATCCATTGCATTAGAAAGGTAAGACTACTGGTATTAAAATATGAGTTTTCTGCTTTTATTTGTAGGACAAAAAAAATGTATTATTATTCACATAGCACTTTTATCCAAAACACTTTACAATAGTTAGCTAATGGTACAAGCAACATTTGGAAAGATCATTAAGTGGTCCGCTGAGACCCTTAGCAATTTTCAAGTGGTCTGTGGGAAAAAAAAAAAAGTTGAGAACCATTGGTATTTTGAGCCCTGTAGTGTGAACCCAAGTCAGTTGACCTGGGCTCTGAGATTCGCTGCTGAGAGTTGTTAAATGTTTTTTGCAATATAGCTGTAGCCATAGGAGCAAGCACCATGTCTTCCTCTGTATCTTGTGCTCCTTTCTCCTCACTGGGCCACGTTCCATCCTTCGACTGACGAGCTTCTCTTCAGAAAGATATTTGAGCTCTCTGCTTACTTTTTGTGCAAGTAGTGTCAGTACCACTTGCTTTGATGGGGAGTGTGGGAAGGGGCTGTGTAGGTCTGTGCCTGGCAAGCAGGGTCAGGCTGCTATCCTTGGACTCATGGATTCTGTGTGTCACAGATGTACCCTCGCTGGGCTGAGCACGGAGTTCTGTGTGGGAGGCTGATGGTGTGGATAGGAGCAGGCCATAATTTCAGTCTTAGAGATGTAATTAGAGGCTCCTGCCCGCAAGAGAGCGGCCTAGTGTCTGATTAGGCAGTGAACAATATGCAATGGCAAAGGACTGGACGAGATGTTGTGGTGACAGCTGGTTGAATCGGTGTGTAATCACATTGGTCATTGTGGAGGCTGCACTGTGCTCTGTATGGTGGGTGTTACTAAGTGGTCACCTGTATGGTAAATGTTACTGAACGGTTGCTAGTCTGTTCACACATTGCAAAATAATTCAAGGTAATACGTGGTGAATAAGTGTGAATCAAATACACCTTGTTCCTGCCCTCCTGGCCTCTGCTATTCCGGTCCCGGGCAGCCCGTGTACAGCTCTGACAATGCCCCTTGATCCTGACATGCTCCTTTCCCCACACCCTGCTATTCCAGTCCTGGGACATCTCCACAACTGAAGCTGCTGACTGTGTGCAGGGAGTATGTGAGGGTTATTTTTCCTGGTAATGTCAGAAGTTTTGAGGCAGGTGCAGAATCTTACAGGTTAAGAGCTTGGCTAAGCTGTGAAGTGTCCAGCTCATCCCCAGGACACAAGAGTGAAGGGGTTGGTGATGTTCTTGGACTCTCAGTGAGCACTGTTTCCTTTGAATCTCTGAATGTAAGTTGAGTAAAGGGAAACTTTATCCTCCCCCACAGCTCTCTTTCCTGCAAATATGGGACTCTGGCTTCTCTGGCTTGTTTCTGCACTCTCAAAGCTGACTGAGTAACATCTGCTTTCCTCTCTCCATGTGACAGAACAATCCTGCAGCCCCTGGGAGATGGTAGGAAATGAGTGCCATCTGCCCCCCACAGAGCATTAAGCCTGCAAGCCTAGCAGGTGCTTCAAGCAATGATTGTGATGTCCCCATGGCTGTGAGGCTCTGGGGTGCTTGCTTGTACTCCATTTTTCTTGCCTACAGGCCCCGTGTGCTGCTTCCTCCCCCATCACCCACCTGAATTTGTCAGATTTCCAGTGTTTGCCCCATTCCTCCTCAGCCCTAATGCTCTGGGGCACTAGCTCATTGTTCAGTGTTCTGGAGACTGTTTGATTCCCATCCTCCAGTCAGGAGTCTCCCTCTTTGCTCCCTCTCCCTTGCCAGCCCTTATATTGATATGAGCAGGCCTGACATGTTGCCAAGGTGATTCCATCACAAGGCTCTAAGCAGAGGCTGAGTGGCAGAGTGGGAGCTTCTTCCTTCTGCTCCGGTTTCAGATGTGGCGGCAGAGGCTGTGACAGTGCATGATGCCATCTCTCCTTCTCCCAAGATTAGACTGTGTCTCTCCTCTCCTTCCCAAGGGGTACGTGTCCTTGAGGGTATATGTACTGCAGTTTTAAGTGCAGCATTATCTGTAGGGAGAGAACTGTGGGATGTGTGTCTGTGTGGACCCCTTGGTGATGAGGAGGATGGAGTGTCACACAGGACAGTATAGAAGGAGGCTGTGTGTGTGTGTGTAGGTTCTGCATACTCATGACATTGTACTGTCCAGCATTGCTGGAATCTCTAGTCCAACTATCTGGTGGCTGTACCCTTTCTTGTACCTCTTCTTTCAGCAGAAGCACCATGCTGGAGGAGTAGATTGTTCCCCTCTGGATGAGGATGATTTAGATACTAAAGAACCTCAGTCATCGGCTCTGCAAAAAAATATAGGGTAGTTAGAATTCTCTGTGGGCCTTGGAGAAAGGGAAAGTCCTTGTACAGTGATCCTTGGGGTGGGATGTGAGTACCGGGTAGGACATCACCTGTGAGCTGCTTCAGTTGCTATGCAAGTGGCTCCCATGTGAATTTCAGAGTGGCCAGTGAGTTCGAGTCCCACCTGATTGGGATTGAGGTGAGGCTGGCATTTGGTGTATTAGGGGCAGTGTTTTGGGGAGGATAGTACTGGACAGTCTTTATCCCTAGTATACACTTCCTTCTAACAGTGATTGACTGAGAAGCATACACCTCCCTTAGGCTGGAATGTGGCCAGCACATAGGGGTTAAATCCACAGGGACCTTTTGTGACCACAAGTGATCAGGAATTTGTGTTTATATCCTGTAGGAAAGATGTTCCCTCCAGCATCACAATGTCCCCTAGCATTTGGGTCATTCCTCACTTATATAGGTCGGCGCCCCCTGCTGAGTCGTTCACACCACTCTCTGAAGCACCTGAGTGCCCCTTGAAAGTCTCCCATCTTAGCACTGCCCAGACCTGACATTGCTCACTGTAACTTGAGCTGATGAGCTTGTCGCCTCAGGTGATATGGTGACAGCCTTGTCACATTCAATCAGATAAGCAGTGAGTACATGGAACTACAGGCAATATTGTGTAGGAGAGACTGAGCCAATGCTAGCCCCACTGCCCTTTGCCTGGCGTGTGCCTTCACCAGCAATGTGTGCCCCAGATACCCACCCACCCAAATAGCTGACACCTGATGTGTCACCACTACCTCACTGCAATGGAATCCTGCAGGTGGATTGCAGCATAGCCCAAGCTGCTTACAACCACATTCAGCTCTCATAAAAATGCAGTATCACTGGAGTGGCAACAAATCCAAATGGTGAGGGCATTCCCCCTGCTTCCCACTCTTTTCTCTGGGATCCAGAGTGGGCCTCAATGGCACGTGATGCCTGTGAACTTGGTGCCACCTCTAATAAAGTACTCCCTGAAGAGCTTGGAATGGGCCTGGTAGGTGGAAGAGGCAGTGGCACTAGCTTTCTGTGAAAACCACAATTGCAACAAGTTAGGTTCATGCATTCTGAGGACAGGCTTATTTCTGTATCTTGTAATTGCCATAAAGGGAGGCTCTGGAATTGATACAGACAAGTGCACAGTGCATGCATCCGGGCCCCAGATGGGCAATTCTTTTAATTGGGCTGATGAGGAGGTTAGAGCTGATCAGGTGATATGGAATTTAATCCCCGCCACCTTTCTGGCTACCCTACTCCTCATGGTGTAAGTGAGCAGTCAGAATGAAGTCCCTCCCATGAGGGGGGAGGGGTGCATGTGATGAGGATTAAATCCTTTCCTAACCTTCCTTGCCCTATAGGTGAGTAGTTGAAATAGGGCCCCACCCATGGAGTGTAATGGGTTTTTTGTGAGAGGGGGTAAATAAGGTGATCAGAACAAACACTGGGAGTTGTAAACCATGGGGATTTTAATGATCAGCAGTGATGGAGGTACAAGCCCCAGTCCAGGCTTGTAGATGGAGCTGCCAGCTAGCTTGTGGTATGAATCTGTCTGACCTCCTTCCCTTGGCACTGTGCTGTCACACTGTGACCCTGGGAATGGGGTGAGAGGAGCAGTTACGCTGGGGAAGGTCTGTGGGGTGAGGCAGTGTGCTGGCAAACATGAAACCAAAGCAAACTCCCGCCTACGCCTCTCTGAGGTGTTACTCGGTTTGGGGACATGGTGTCTCTTTGTTTCATGTATGTGTGGAGGTGGGTGAGAGGAGGCTCTGTAGCCTGTACTCTGCTGGGCTGTCTCCTCCTCCCCCAGTTCCCATTGCACTAACTATTGTTCACTGTCCTCTTTAATTGGCTACCTTTCTGTATGTGAACTCAGATAAATTCACTACCAAATTTTCAGTCTGTTGCTCTTGTCACAAACCAAGGGGCCTTGCCACAGGATATGGGCCCAGTTTGCTGCGGAGTAGTACGCGGGGCCTTGTATATATCTCCATGCTGTTGCCAGGGAAAAGCAGCTAATGGTGCAGGGACCTTGCGGAGGACTGGTTCCAGGAACCGAGAAACCCTATATGGCAGGGGTTCTCAAACTGGGGGTCAGAACCCCTCGGAGGTCATGAAGTTATTATGTGGGGGGTCGCGAGCTGTCAGCCTCCACCCCAAACCTCGCTTTGCCTCCAGCATTTACAATGGTGTTATCAATTAAAAACACCTTTTTATATATTTAAGGGGGATTGAACTCAGAAGCTTGCTATGGGGAAAGGGGTCACCAGAGCAAAAGTTTGAGAATCACTGCTGTATGGAGATCAGAAAGCCATGGGGATGACCTAGAATTTAAAGCCTGCAACCTGCTGTGATCCAAGCAGAGCTCCCGTCAAGAATTCAACACAGAAGTCCCACTAGGGACTCGGAGACAGCTGCACCTGGATGTGGCTCTTGAGCAGGGGGTGGGAAAAGACACCTCCTTCCCCACCCACCCACACACACATACTAGCTGGGGTCCCGGAAGCGACCCATGGTGAGCCCTTCAACCTCTGGTTCTTCCCATTCCTTTCACTTCACAGATAATGAGCATGGTCAGGGAAAAGGGAAGGAGGGCTTTGCTGTTTGTATGCCTGTGCAGGAGCCAAGGCCTGAGCTCCTGAGCTGAGCTGCATCTGCAGGAGTTTCGGGCAGCTGCTCTTCTCCTGCTGACATTTCTGTTTATTTGTGGGGGAGGTGACAAGCTACAGCTCCTACTTGTGCTGCCCTGCGGAGGTCAGAGCAGTGGGCTGTCCATGTCTCCATGTTTGCTGCTGTGGAGAAGGTGGCAGGTCTCCTAATCTGATTAGGGGCCAGAGTGTGCCTTCCAGGAAACTCTGTAATCCGGTCAAGGGGACAGGAGACCCAGGGGAGGGCTACAAACCCCTTTGTCCAGAGGAGTGGGCCCTTCATTAGAGTGCAGAGGGGAACATTCAGGGCCGTCCTTACCCATATGCAAAGAACGCAGCTGTGTAAGGCATGAGGAAAGCTTGGGATAGTAGTGGGGTCGAATTCATGTGGTGAGATGTTGTGAATTGGCCAGGCAGGCCTGGGCTCTGTCAGGAAATAAAAACACTGAGTTGTGAGGAGCTGGACAGGCCTTGTCAGGTGGGGAGAACAGAGGTTCTTTCAGAGGGTGATATGGCTCTGGAAGGAGGGCAGAGATACTGAGTTAGGGCTGGTCTCTTGTGTTGTAATGCAGAGGAGCAGACAGTCTCTCCTGAGACCTGTTGAAGCCTCTAAATATAGCTTCCTTGGTCCTCTGGTTTCATTTCCTACTGTTCCCAGGTCATCCCTTGAGATGACTCCCAAGAGCCTGTTCTCAAGCATGTGCTTGCTGTCTCCTGTGATGAGAGGGTTGGAGCCTGTTACCTCCTCAAGGTCATTGATTCCAGTGCAGCCCAGGTCAGTGGTGAACATCCTTGCCATCTGACACTGTCAGGCTCTCAGTCCAGCCTCATGTGGGCAGGTGTCTGCATTGCAGAGTCCAGCACCTCTGGTGGGACTCTTTAGCCCCAGTCCATAGTCCTAACAAAGAAATCAGATAGGTTTTGGGACTTGAATGTCCTTTGCACCCCTACAGCTGGCCCTTCCAGGACGTGACTGAAGGACATTGGCAGGATGCGGTGTATCCCATGATTCTGTGGCTATTAAATTCACCCCTGGCCACAGAACTGTGTCCTGGAATCTCTGCTTTTAAATAAATAAATAGTTTCTTGCCATGGTGGTGGTGGTGAAGGAAACCTCAGAAAGGTGAACCCAGGGGTAACCAATACAGCATTGTCTTCCTGAGCTTGTTGAGGGCCTGAAACAATATCCCCGAGAGGCCTGCCTGCCTCAGTTCCCCCCTCTACAGTGGCCCAATAACTTCACTTCAGGCTTTTTTGTCTCAATGCTACACCTCGATGGGGTTGGATAATTAAAACAATATAGTCCAAATGGTCCATAACAAAAGTCTCCCCCACACAATCTGTTTCTCACCCCAGTAAAGCAGTCATAAAAACTCAGGACATCTTGTGTGTGGTATGTGGAGCAATGAGCGACTAGTGCCTTCAACCATGCCCAGACTCTCAGTCCTCCCCTGTCTGTATGCAGATGTCCTCTCCCCCATTCCCAGTGGCATGCAGTCCTGCTATTTTCAGAAGAAACCCCCAGAGCATCCTCCCTCATTTCCCTTGCCTTTCGCGGGTCCTCTAGGTCCAGCTGTCCGGCTCCAAGAGCCAGCAGGCATCTCCCAGTGCTGCTCCCAGCCTTCATCCCTCTCCAGCCTTCTCTGGCCTTGGCTTTCTGGCTCAGTAAGGACAGTTGGCTATCCTCTCCCTGGCTTCCTCCCCCCGCCCCGCCCTTTTCAGCCTCCCAGCCCTGTCTTTGGGTCTATAAGATCAGCCAGTTAGCCCCTCTGCTTTAATTCTTGATGATAATTCCTTCCTCTCTGCAGAGGCCTCTGTCACCTCTATCATGCAAAGCTTTCCCTAGAGACCTATTCCAGTCTCCTCCACACTGCTCTGATTCACTGGGTGTAACTCCTGACCTTTTTTAGCCCCCAGGTGCTGCCCTACCCTCTTGATTGGCCAAACTGGGAGCACACGTTTTGTCACAGGAGGGCTGGACATGCGTCCTTTACAGGGGCCAGCCACTCTGTGATAGGACTGTAACTCTTCAGCAAGATGAGTCTGTGGCCTAGTAAAAGTGTGGGGACATCAACATCAAAACAAGCTGCAGCGACCGTTAGACAGTTTCACACTTTTCAGCATGGATCGGAAGTAGCTGTAAAATGCTGAGGCTTTCTGCAGCAAGATCCCTAGATCCTTCAGTGGAGTTCGGATCTGGCTAAGGAGAAAGTTGGGTGTGTGGGATGTCTGCTTCCTATGCTGTCCCCAGTCTGGGGAGAAATAGAGGCCTCCATCTCCTGGGCTCTGAGTCAGGCATCTTTCACCAGGCCCAAATTCATCTAATAAAAAATTAAATTCTGCATGGTTGTGCTGTGCAGATGGCCACTGCCTCACTCAGGGAAGCTGAGAGCCAGTGGCCGGTGGGAGAAAGGAAAGGGGAACGGAGGCTTTTTTCTCCCTCCCCTCCCTGTACTGGGTATATTCAGCGAGACACTGATGTGAAATGCTTGCATTCAGTTTATACTTCATTGGCTTGACAAACTATACAAACACGGCCAGTGTATAACGGAAGTGGAGCTCTCAGGTCTGTGTCACAGATGGCATGATCTGCCTAGGGCAGGGCTTCACCCTCTGTTGGGTTAATACCCAGTGATAGGTAGCTTGATGCCATCTCCACAACTCTCCCTTGTCCAGGCCCAGCTCCTCCTCATTGCTTTTTGATTAAGTCTTTTTTTTTTTTTTTTTTTTTTGTCCGTGATCATTTGGAGACTTTCTGGCTCCTTTGTGTGCGGACCATGGCCAGTCTCTCCCTGTGATGCTGGTTGAAGTTGCTCCTTGCTAGGTTTGGAATGTGCTTTGTAACTCAGTCTCCACCTCTGATTTATGATCACAGGTTCTGCATCTGATGAGAGTCTGTCATAGGTTTGCACCTCTCCCTGCAATGAGGGATCTGCTGGGGTGAGGGATCCTTGCAGGCAACTGTAGTTATTTGTTCATCCCTATGATTTGGATGTTGGTCTGGTGCACTGAGGATCATTCACCTTTGGGGGAGGTTGTATGCTCTCCTGGTTGGGAGGTGAGACCTGACCATGGTGCTATAGGACTGAAGCATGGTTTTGATTGAATTCAAACATCCCAGATTAATCCCCAGCAACTGCTCACTTAGTCACATGTGCATGCATGTGCCTGCCACACTGTGCTTACAGAGGCTACTGCAACTGTTTTCAGTGTGCCCTGCAGAACATTCCCTGCTGTCAGTAATGGTCACTAAGCAGAGTAGTTTAACAGCTCAGCAAACTATTCATGGAGCAGCAAGTAATGGCAAACTTGAGTCACAATGCAGAGGTGGTCACAACCCCACATTTGGGTGTGTTCCAATAAATGCTGCCCTGACGCCATCCCCTTGGGCCATAGCAATCTGGTCCAGGTTCATTTTTCCTCACATTCCAGAGGGGCTTCACCCCAGGTCCATTTCAAGGGGGCACAGGATGCTAGGTTCATCTCTTCCCAGGATGGCTATTTGGGGGCAGTCCTGGTCTTGGAAACCAAGTCTGTGTTGGAAGTGACATGAGTCCATGGGCTTCTGTCCCAGGAAGCTAACAAAGCACCTCACTGCAAAGGGGTTTCCCCTACTGTGGTGCAGCTTGTCTCTACAGGAAGTGCTGGTGCCACAAACAGCCTGCCGTTCACCCGCTGCTGGAACTCTAGTGTGACAGATGGCCCAGGTGCAGTTCCACCACGTGTATCCAGTAGAGTTGACGCTCCAGCCCTAGGAGTCTCCCTTCTCTTCCTCCTAGGTCACATCTCCCCCTCCCTCTCTTGAAGTCTGTGTTAGGAGCCCAGGGACGCCTAGAGCTGAATTCTCCTCTCCTCCTAGGGGAGATTGTCTGGCTCCATTAGTGGGGTGAAGAATCTCAAGCCTCAACACACATCAGCCCTGAAGTGCCTAAGGAGTGGGGGTCCATGCAGATGCTGGCTGGGACCCACTTTTGCCACGTACCTCTCAGGGGAAGGGGAATGTGCTGGGCCACGTGCTGGCTGCTCTGTGTGAAAGTTCTCTCAATCGGATTATTTGTATCTTATCTTCTAGTCAGTGCCATCAATGACCAGTGCCTTGAGTTGCCCTGATTCTACTGTAAGCCTCTTACTGCAGAACTGGGGATCACTGTTAAAAAGCACATCACACCCAGGAGCATTGCTGCAGGCACCTGGCAGCCAGCTGACTGTGTTAAAACACAAGAGGTTCTCCATGGATTTTGCCCCCCTTAGGGGCTGGCAGATGGCAGGATTAAGGGGCTGCTCCACTAGGATGGGGTCCTTCAGTGACTTTCTTTGAGCATTGAACTGGGATCTGTTTTACTGGGGCTTGCATGGGCATTAACACAGTAGCATCCCTCTCAGCCAGCTCCTAATCAGGGAGGAGATAAGATCCAGTAATCCTTCCTCTCCTCTGTGGAGCAGTAGATCAACCCAGTGTAGGGAACAGCAGGGCTTAGGCCAGGGGCTCGTACACACTTGCTGGGCTGTTTCCTTGCTGTTGCGCCCTTGTGCTGGATGCTGGCGGACATAGGCCTGCATGTGTCATTGCTCCTCCAGACCCAGCTAACTCCACTTGTAAATCCATCTGCCTTTCTACCTATCTAGATACTTAGTAGTCCTTGTAACAGCAGTAATCCTCCTCCCCCAACGAACACACCCACCCTGCCTTGCTGTCCCATGTTTTCCAGATGCATGTGACAAGAGCTCCTTTCTTGCAATCTTCCCCATGAGCTTCCCCCTCTCCCTTTCAATAGGGGGCATGGTGCCATCAGAAGGTGATCATGTGGTTATCAGATCAGTGGGAGAGGCACATGGGACAGGCAGGATGCTGGCTCTAAGAGCTGGTGGTGCCCTACGGCGGAAGCTGTGGGCTGCCCAAGAGAGAGGCGGGGATGTATGACTGGGCTGGCCTGTGTGGTACATGAGGAGGAGCAGCAGGGCAATTCAAGTTTCACATTTAAGGTGGGCAGCACTGCGGTCCTGCGACCCTCTCAGGCTGTGCTGGGGCTGCCTTATAAACCTTGTTTCAAGGATGTGTCATTCAGCTGGAGCTTGGAATTGGAGCTGTCAGTCCAGGTAGCGGCTTTTTATAGACACTGTTGTTCATCGGTGGTTTGGGTGCTGTGTGTATATCTCATCACTGCCCTGCACGCCCCCTCTGGGAAGTGAAGGAGGACATCACAACTCTTGTCCGAAGCTACCAGCAAGGACCCAATTGTACAGGTGCCTGACATCAGGCCGTCACCTGCCTGAAAACTTTGACTGTAATTTGAATACTGTGGAGAGCAGACAGCAGGCTAAATGGGCCCTTTTCCACCTCTAGTTTCTGTGGTGGCTAATTCACTGCACACATAGGCCACTCATTTGGTTTGGATTTGAATTGCTGAACAAAAACCAAGTAAGCCATTCCCACTGCCCTTTTGCCTGGTCGGAAGTGCGACTGCTTTTCCCTGAGGCTGGTGTCCAGAGGTTGAGCTGTGGTGGAATTCGGGGTGCAGTTATCTTGGCTCTTGTTTTCCCAGCTGCCCTGACTAAACAAGACTTTGTGCTGGTTCATGCAAAGTTTGTCAGGTGCCTCTATCTTTTATTTGAAATTCAAATCAATAGCTGTGACTAGCAGCCAAGGTGTTGGAGTGAGGGCTGCCAAGGGACAGGAATCAGTGTGGTGCAATGGGCAGGAGGGTGGGGGTGGGAACACAGTTCCTGCTGTTAGATCAACCACCTGACTCTCCTCCCTCAGCCTTGCTGACAAGTATCTGGGTCACACACAGGCAGCTGTTGGAAGCACATTACCCATGCACTCTTGCTGCTCATAGGGCAGTGCTGCCACCTGGTAGTGAAAGTCATCTGCTGCATCTATTCTGTTGTCTCAGAGTTGAGCCTACAGGTGCTGTGAATCAGTGGAAGAGGATATAGAAGAGAGATGGTCTAATTTGCCCCCACCCCTGCGGTTCCTGAGGTCCCCACAGTGTTTCCAGGGGTGCAGGAATTAGAGATGTGACCTGAAGGGCATCCTGACCTCCTGGCCAGAGGCTTAGGGGTCCCTTGCAGAGGGTCAGTAGTGCAAATTTTCAGACTTTGCCCTATGTGTTTTGGGCTTGGTGGCTGATTGACTATGGGCACAAACTGGCTCTGCTGCCCACTTCCCAGGATAGTCCCAGCTGATGGCAGTAGCGGCCTGAGGGCTGTGTTTGGTCTTTGCTGGCTGTAAAATGGAAACGGAGGTCTTTCCCTTCCCACCATGGTGTGACCTTTTATTGTATTTAAAGTGAATTTAGTAATGTGGTATTACACCCAAGGCACAGGTATGGGCTCCAGTGACATGTTGCTGGCATTAAGTTGTTGGAGTGGCTCATACAGGCCAAGGTCAGAAGGGACCATTGTGATCATCTAATCTGACGCGTGTAACACAGGCCACAGAACTTCCCCCAAATAATAACTTCCCAGGAGTGGTGGTGCATGCACTGTGGGGGTGCAACCAAGGTGAGGGCCTCAGAGTGCTGGATGTTGAGGATGTGAGAGGGCAAGGTTGCTTCGTGGTGGGAGGGGAGGCTGTGCATGTCATAGTGTTGGCAGATGGGGGTATGTGGAGCTTGCTGACCACTCTCTTTGTGTCCTAGACTCCACCTGCCCCACAAAGGCGTTCTCCCTTTCCTCCAGGGCAGCCAGCCCAGCCGTTGGGGATCCAGGAGGATAAAGCACAGGCCAGCCGTGTATAAGTATGTGGCATTTTTATTAACTTGCCCAAGCCGTGTAGTTTCGGCAACTGCAGCAGCATTGCTGATCAAGAGCTCTCCTCCCTCCCATGCGTGTCTCACCTAACGTTACCCTCTTGTGTCTGCACTAAAAAAGGCTTCTGAGGACCAGGCTGCCTGCCCATCTTGTGTGTCACTAACCTTGTCCGAGAGGGCAGCACTCTGTGCTGGACTTTAATCTGCTAACGTGGCAGCCTTGCCTTGGTTATTCTGCTACTGTGAAGCTTGTGACCTTACAGTGTCGCTGTCCATGAGCATTTCTGCTGGCTGCAGAGGGGGTGGACAGTGGAGCAGTTGGTGGCAGTTCCGGATTTATGACACTGTAGTACCTAGAACCATGACAAATCGCACTCTATAAAGACCTAAGACTGGTAGATGATCTAAATCAGTGGTTCTCAACCCAGGGTACGCAGAGGTCTTCCAGGGGGTGCATCAACTCATCTAGAGACTTGCCTAGTTTTACAACAGGATACATAAAAAGCACTAGCAAAGTCAGTACAAACTAAAATTTCATACAAACAATGGCTTGTTTATACTGCTCTATATACTATACACTGAAATGTAAGTGCAATATTCATATTCCAATTGATTTTTTTATAATTATATGGTAAAAATGAGACAGTAAGCAATATTTCAGTACTAGTGGGCTGTGACTTTTTTTTGTATTTTTGTGTCTGATTTTGAAAGCGAGTAGTTTTTAAGTGAGGTGAAACTTGGAGGTACGCAAGACAAATCAAACTCCTGAAAGGGGTACAGTAGTCTGGAAAGGTTGTGAGCTACTGATCTAAACAAGAGTGTCCAAGGGGTTGCAGAAGGGCATGTGGGTCAGATCAGGGCATGAAGCCAAGCTTCAGGAGAGTCTGAGCATGCCAGGTATGGTGGGGTACGGATGGGAATCCCTTTGGTCAGGCCATGTCTGGTATTAGACAAGTTGTGCCCCAGGAGTAAGACCTCAGACCATCTCTCTTCACTGAAGTGAGGCAGGACCTAAAGAGGTGAGTCCTGAGGGTAGATTCCATTAGGTGAGCTGAGGTGGTGTTCCCAGGACTTGGTCCCAAATTCTCTTTAATTGTTCTTTGTAGTATGGGAACACTCGGAGGCTCCCATTGTGCCCGCTGTGCTGGGTGCTGCACAGACACACTGGAGCGTGTAGTGCCTGCTCTGAAGATCTTTGTTTCCTTGTTTTTGCTTAATAGGGTGCCCAGACAGCAAATGTGAAAAATCAGGTCGAGGTAATAGGAGCCTATATAAGAAAAAGATCCAAAAATTGGGACTGTCCCTATAAAATCGGGACATCTGGTCACCCTATCCCTTAATGTGCTTGTGCCATCCTCTCTGCACAATAACCCCTGTGTTTCCATGTTTCCTGCTCTTCCCTCAATGCCCATGTGGTGGGTGGCAGGTCAGTGGTGAGCAGTGCCTTCCAGGCCAAGTCCCTTTGTGATCCCCTGTCCTGTGTCCCTCCTATGTTAAAAACAAGGAGGAGTCCGGTGGCACCTTAAAGACTAACAGATTTATTTGGGCATAAGCTTTCGTGAGTAAAAAAAACCCTCATTTCTTCAGATTCATGGAATGAAAAATACAGATGCAGGCATTACATTTTCACTCCATGCATCTGAAGAAGTGAGGTTTTTTTTAACCTACGAAAGCTTATTCCCAAATAAATCTGTTAGTCTTTAAGTTGCCACCAGACTCCTTGTTGTTTTTGTGGATGCAGACTAACACGGCTACCCCTGATACTTGACGCCTCCTTTGTTAGACACCAAAGGCTTAATCAAGCAGAGATGTAAGCAGTTCACTGCTCAGTCTGGGACTTCTTGGAAGTCTTTTGGATGGAGGCAGTGTGGTTGAGACCCTGCATCTTTGTGTGGCACTCCTGGGGGAGGGGGGGACAAGTGAGCGAGCCCCAAATCTCTGTGAGGCGGAATGAAGAGGTTTGGAAGGAAATGAAGTGCTGCAGGTTAAACGTCAGGGGGCGTGTGCGCTCCTCTGTGCTGTGCTCTTAGAGGAGTTTGAGATGGAGGAAAGGTCTCTAGGGCTCAGCACAGATCAACAGCAGTTTTCTGGTGTTTTGTCCAGCCATGCTCTACCATCCCCAATGATGAGACTCCCACCAGGAGATAATTCCTCAGCCTCGTCCTTCTTGCTATTGAGACCTTTCTCCAGAGCTCAGCTTGTTGTCCCGTTAATAGGCTTGGCAAATTTGATTTTGATTTTTTTTTAAATCATTTTGATGGACGACGCTGATGTTTATTTCTAAGTATTTTTCCCCAATTTTTATTAATTTACACTTCTGCAGTTGTGGGAAATTATGGAGGGTCAGACAATGGGTGGGGGGTGTCAGCCAGCAATTATGTAATGATAGTAGATGAGATTCAGAACGTTAAAGCTGTATTACCATTCAAACACACACTGTCTACAGCATATGTCCAAATCTTCACCTTAAATCAAACTCCAAGTTCTCTCACAGCATTATTCTTACTTTGCCTCTCTACACTTTGATTATTATCAGTGGAAATATTTTTGGTCAGTTTGTGTATATACAGTGAAATCAACATTTACCAACAAAAATCTTAAGCCTTTCAAACCAACCCATTGTCACTTCGTCTCATGCTCCAAGTTCTGCCCCAAGTTTCTTCTAAGTCATCTCCCTCTTTTGAAATTTTCCCCTCCAAACATTTGGAGACTTTTCTGACACACATGCACCTTAGCCCAGTTAGAGAGGCAGATTGTTTAGCTTTTTAAAATCACTCCTCAGAGAGGAAGCTCAGCAGAGTCTGCACACATGGGTTGTTTAGCTCTGGCCTGGAGTGGAATGAGTGAGATCAATAGCATTTACCAATTAGCTCTGGCCCCAGTTCCCCTGACGCTCAGGCCTGCAAATACATAGCCAAAGGAAGCCATTAGCCAGCTAACTGGCTTCTATGCTGACAGCAATTCTTGGGTCCCATTAGTGTGTATGTTAACCCTTTAGTGCCCATTCCTGCAACATCCACCCAGCCGTTGTGAGACACTGATGCCTGGTGTTTGGATTGCTTTCTTATACTGGTGCTCCCAGAGTGCTTTCCCCAGCAGTACTGGAAGTGAGAGAGCAAAGGCAGCAGTCTGGGGTTGGGGGCACTAGCAAAGTCATCTTACTGTGTGCAAAGGCAGTGTCAACGAGCAATAGGCAGAAACCTGGCCAGTGGCCAAGTGTCTCTTTCCATGTTGCGTGATGCCCTGGACTGCTAGCTCCTATCAGCGTGTCCAGCTGTATAAAGGACAGGGGAGACTATTATGCCATTCTGCAAATGAATGTTACCTCCTCACCTGGAATTCTGGAATTTTGGTCACCTTGTCTCCCAAAGGACAGCACAGAAAAAAAAACAGGCCAGAGAGACCGTGCATGAAAAAGATTAGTGGCCTGGAGAGACTTTCACATGAAGAGAGACTGAGAATGATAAGTTTAGGGAGGAGGAAAATGAGAGGGGACATGATAGAGGCACACAGAATAATGAATGGTCTGGAGGAGGGAAATCGCTCTTACTTACCCTTTCTCATAATACAAAATCCAGTGGACATTTTGTGAAAGGCAGAAAATTTAAAACTGCTAAAAGGAATTACTATTTACATAATGCATGAGTAACCTGTGGAACTCACTGCCACAAATTATATGTGACACCAAAGATTAAAAACAGGATTAGATGCTTACATGAATGATAATGTCCACAGTTAAATGAACTGGGATGGAAACTCCTCCTGGGCTTAGGCCAAAGCATACCATGCTTGGTCTTATGGTTAAAGCGCTGGACTGGGACCTGGAAAGTCTGGGTTTTGTTTCCTGGTTCTGCCATGGACTTCCTGTGTGACTTTAGGCAAGATGCTTTGAGCCTGATTTTTCAGAAGTGCCATTGATTCCTAGCCCTCCAAGTCCTCTCTCTCCTCTTCATTACAGACTCTGCTAGCTGGCTTGGGCACCTGCAGGAACTGCTGTTGCTCTGTGGTTACAGGTGCATTTCCCAGAATGGAGCCCAAGCTCAGTTGCTTGGAAAACTTGACTCAGGGCTACGTGGTGGTGGCTCAGTGGGAACAGCCCTTCGGAGGATCATTGCTGAGAGCTGTGGTTTCTGCTTGAATGCATCAGACTGAAACTGGTGACAGCAATAGAAGGCGACAGAGCCCTTTAGTTTCCCCGTCCAAACTGCACCTGGGTGTTAGTCTCTCACGTGTGTGGGCTTTAGAAAGAGATTTGCATTGTTGATTCTGTGCAAGAGTTTCTCTTTCCTTTCGAACCGCGCTGGAGGGGACACCAGCCCATTTGGGAAGAGAGAAAAGAGTTCAGCCTCTGTGGCCCACTCAGTTCCCAGGCTCTGTGCTGTGATTGCCATTCATGCACTGGGAACTGGATGAGACCTTCCATTTATTCCACACTGGCCTCTAAACAGTTTTCTGACAGACAGGACTTTGGAGGACTGGTTGGGTCCGTGGAGGGGCCTTTGGCTGCTTTGCCTTTTGGAAGCACCTTGGAAGTGGAGCTTTGCTTGTTCTTAACTCAGGATTATGAAGGGCTTTTCAGGGGGTGGCCAGAATCCACATGGAGCTGAGCACCTGCTCGTGGGGCGGTAGTATTTTCACTTGCATGTCCACCTCCTGCGGGGCCAAAACAGGAAGTCTGCATGTGACATAGTTGAGAAACAGGAATTGATGGAGCTTCTATTCTCTCCTAGGGCTGTCAGAGCCGCTAGGCCCAGAGATGCAAAGTGTGTCAGTAGGACACAAGTGCCTCTGGCTGCTTTCTGCAGGGTGAATGTCACTGCCTACAATGGGGGGCCTAGAAAGATCTGTGCTGCCGCTCCCAGCCACCCTGACCTGGCATCTCGCTGACACTTGAAAGCAGTGGAGGCCAAATACATCTCAATTTTTATGTCTTAAAAAAAAATTAAATTGGAAAAATAATCGCCCAGTCCCACTATGTGAATCTGGATGATGATGATGGGCGGCTCAGGAACCACCTTCTGGGTAGCCCAGCTGCAATCTGTGCCCCCTTCCTTTCAGCGTCACACCCATGCTTGTTACAGCTAGCACCCCAACCACTCTGGGAGTGCCGAGGCATACCTACATGCCCAAGAAATCCACACTCCCTCCAGATCCTGAGATCAGGCAGCCCCTTTACAGGCCCTTTAGGCTCCTTTGGAACATCATGCTGAGCTAAGGGCTGTTGCTCTTCATAGCTAGAAGAGACAGGTACTTGGGGCAGGAAATGGCCCAGAGCCTGGAATGGAGCTGGCAGGAAAAGGGATGCTGTAGGGGCTGGAGAGGCATAGTGTCTGCTCTCTGCTAGGCCCCTCCCTGCAGGAGCTCTCTGCAGATGCTTTTTGGTATCAGAAGGGGAGATATAAGTGATTGTGTTTATGCAGGGAGTAGGAGGAGGACAGATTCCTCCCCTGTATGTGAGCTGGGCTTTACTGGAGAGTGAGCTGAGCATGGGCTTCAACAAGTTAATGTTTCCTGCTGCCCCCCCCCCCCCCCCGGGCATCTGCAGAACTCTGGTTCCCTTCCCGGCCAGCAAAACAAAAATAGGGCCAAAACCAACTGCATTTGCTGCAAAAGCAGCAGCTCTGTACTGCAAGGTTCAAGAATTGCTAATGTCTTGTCCTATCCACATCTCCTGCTGCTGCTTTGCTACAACTGTTTGTTCCCTCTGCAGTGACAAAGATCTTGTCAGGATATATAGCTGCATGTAACGGTAGCTGCTGCTCAGCCTTTGGTCCCTGGCTCTCCTCTGGTTAATGGTTTCCTGTGAGCTGCTTTCTAGATACCCATCAGCAGCAAGGGAGCTGGCCCTGTGTTTGACTGTGCTGCTCTGGCAGAAAGAACCTTGACATTTGGTGGTTATGAATTTACTATAGTCTCTCACCAGCCCCTAAAGTGTGTTGGGTGCTGTTCAAACAAACGCAAAGAGTTCTCCCAGGCTAATTTTAGAGGTGACATGGTGAGGTGAGGGGAACAAACCGTCAAAGGAGACAAGGGGAGAAAAGACGAGGTCCATCAGTAAGGTCATGCAGTGACTCAGTACAGCTGTGTGCATTTCAAGAGGCTCTAATTACCAGTGGTTTTGTCTTAAATAACAATAACCACTGACTCACTCACTACTTATGAATACCGTAGGAAGAGTGAGTCTTCAGTGCCACTCTGCTCTGCAAAATGACTGCAGCAATGGCCCCTTCATAGCCTGCGGAGCTATTCCTCGTGTATCAGTCACAGCTCTGCCATCTGGTCAGATAGGAATTGGGAGGGGCCCTAAGGGTGGAGTGCAACATGAAAAAAAACTTGGGGGGGGTGTACAAAGTGTCGTCAGCAGATAACACCCTCCAGCGCCTGCATTCTCTACAGTCGCACCCCCAGACTACTTTCTGGGTGTCGTGGGTGGACGTAGTCAAACTTGGGCAAAGCACCATAACACTTTTACAGGTCACAAGAGAGAATCCTGAGGGACTGACAGGCCCAAGTGAACTCTGATGCAGGGCTGTAATTGTCTAGGTCACTGGTTCCTATCTGGACCCTGATCAAGGGGACTGGCAGGCTAAGGGAGCCTGGTGAATAGGATACAGGGAGGCTTTCACCTCTAGGTCACTGGTTCCAGTCCAGCATATGTCAATAGGAACCAAAGGCTGTTCCCATCTGATAGGTATTCTTTAGCTGCTGTGTGAAATGATTTGGTGGACCTCAATACAGACGCAATGGTCTGGTATCCGCAGCACATGTACCAACCTTAGCCTGGATGCTAGTCTCCCTCCTTGTTGGTAGACCCAGCAGGGAGGCCAAGAACTGAATGAGCCATGGAGACCTCTTGCCCCAAAGGGGGATCTCTCAAGGGGACAGGAGGGATGCTGTACTTGACCTGTGGAAAAACAGACACCTCAGTCTCCAGGGTTGCCAATTCGGCACCTTTCAGGAGCACTACATTTACTATTTTTTTAATTATTAAATGCTAAGTGAGCAGGAAACCCCCACTCCCTGCTATGTCACCACCCCAGCCCCCACCTCTCTATCTCTCTGCCTGGGCTCAAGAAGAAACTCTTGTCACACGTACAAATGGAGTTGCAGAAGTGGGCAGTTTGTGAAAGGAATTAAAAGGGCGTGTGCCCCTCACTGTGTCACTGCAGGGAGGCCAGACAGGGACTGTCCAACAGGAAGTTCCCTGCTCTCGGCAAGCCTCCAGCCCGGGGTGGTGCCTGGGGCAGGTGGGGGGTTGGGTTGAGATTACTCCATGAAATCACATCTGTGTGCAACAGCAACGTCATTGCCCACAGAGAAGGCAGCACGTCACTGTGTGCCCAGGTCGCATCCCTCCCAATGAATGAAGTGTCCCTGTAAGTAGGAGCCATGTCACTAAATCTGTTTATCTAGAGAAGCTGTTAACAAAGGGAAGGAAATGAGCTGGAAGGGTGACATTTGCTGGAGTGAATGGCTCCAGGCATGTCCGTGCCCTGACTGAATGGCAGGGACACATGGAAGGGAGAGCCGAGGGGCGACGGTGGAAATGAGGACAGTTATCTGAGTTGGTATTGGGTTGCCTGCAACCTTTTGCTGTGTCCGTGTGTGTTTGGAATACACAGAAGCCTGCCATTGGGTCGGGAATGGACACTAATGACAGTGGGTGGGGTGAGGGTACCTTGAACACAGGGTGAAGTCCTATCCCAGGCAGATTGTCCCCATCTCGGACACAGAGCAGCTGAGAGCTCATTCTTTTATGCTTGAGTTTGTCAGACCAATAAAGTATCATTGCGCTCAGGTGTGTGTGCTGGAGGCCACTGGGGTGTCTGAGAGTTGAGAGACAGAGTCTTTTCTTTCTTTCCCCCCCCCCCACCCCCCGCCTCCGGGAGAGCCTGCCTTCGGGGCTGCTCAAAGAGGAAGTACATTCAGTTATTTTAACAAGCGCTGTCACAGTTTGCAGCGTGGGGAGGAGGCGGAGGGATAAACAGAGCCCTCGCTCTCCAAACTAGGACTTAATCTGTGCAGGGCTGGCTCTGCTCCTCTGTTGTGGGCTCTTCACTTGCAGGAACTCGGCTCCTCTGCATCGGATCAGGTCACATGGGCTTTTCCCACCCTTTCCCCTTCTTCCTCTCCCCTAGGGTCGTGTCTCTCATTTGTGTGTTGTTGTAGGGGGGAGGTGGAGGAAATGAGGGCTTTGGGGAAGGGGGTGAATCTCTGGCTCAGTGGGTATAGACTGAATGGGTACCTCACCCCACCACGCTGGTTAAAAGACAGGGAGGACAGGCCCTGGGCAGGGGGAGAGAACCAATCTCAGGGTGAACTCTGAGCCCTCCAGCCTACTCCTTGCTGAGCTGTTTCCCTGGGCAGTGGAGCAGGTCAGAGCTGCCCTGTTGAGCTACCAGTTTCCTGAATGTTGACATGGTCCCCGGTGCATGCAACTTTAGTCACAGTGCCACCCTGCTGCGCACTAGTATGAATTTACTTCAGGGAGGAAGAGAGGGGTGTCTTAGGGGACACAAGTCTCCAGCTGCATGACCTGCCTGTCGGTTTGTTATTGCCTGTGTGTCATCAGCACACCCAGCATGCTAATGGAGCTCAGGAAATAACAGTCATTCTGTGCAGCCAGGGACTCTTGTTTTCAGGAAAAGTCCCTGACGCAGATCTGCCCTGAAAAACTGATGATCTCACCGGGAATTCATCCTCTATTAGTTTGCTGGGCTCTCGGAAGCTCCCTTTTTTCTGACTGTAGGATGGGCTGTCCCCATGGCATATCACAGGGAGGCCCATGGCTTTTGTGTCGGTGTCTCTGTTTTCAGCTGCCCACGAGCCTGCAGCTGAGCGACTAGGGCTCGGCTGCCTTTCCTGCATGCTTTCAGCTAGTCTTTCCAGCTTCCCCAGTGGGAAGCACTTACACTCGTTTACCCACAGCCTTGTCCAGCTATAATGGTATGGGCAAAGCTATGCTGCTCTGAGTCCTTTATCTTGGTTTCATTGCGTCCATACTAGGCAGCTGTCATAGCAGTACAAACAGCCCTTCAGATGGACCCCTGCCAGGAATTTCTCCCTTTTGTACCTGTGCGGCTGGGGGAAAACACTGGAACCCAGGCAGGGAGCTGTGAATCAGACTGTTGGGCTGTTGGACAAACTTTTTGTAAACAATGTGTCACTTGGTTTGAGTCTGTTGAAACCCCAGCGCGTGAGCCCCAGAGCTGTATATACTGTAAGATGGGAGGACACTGAAGTCTGTGACAGAACATCAGCTCAAGACCAGTTTAGTTTCCTTATGCCGTGCATCTTGGGCCTCGCAGTGCTCCCAAGCTGCCAGGGGAGACTGTCTAACTCACACCATGCTTTACTTTGCTCTTATGCATGGAATTCTGCAGAGGGCACTTGGATAGGTAAGAAACAGTAATGTCCTTCCCTCCCTGAGTCTCTAGTAACCCCTAAGACAGTGGTTTTCAACCTTTTTTCATTTGCGGACCCCTACAAAATTTCAGATGCAGACTCCTTTGGAAATCTTGGACATAGTCTGCGGACCCCCAGAGGTTCATGGACCACAGGTTGAAAACCACTGCCCTAAGATGATTAAAACAGAAACCAAATGGTCGTCTTCCCCAACTCGTGCTACCTGCTCATTTTTTTGCACTTCATTCTGCTTGGACAATGGAACTGGATCAGTCGTTTTTGCTTTCTGGATCTCCTGCATTAGCTCAAGGCTGCAATGTTGGTGTTGCAAACACAACAGAGAATTGTTTAGATCCATACAAAACATTTTTATCTTTGGCCTTTATAAAAAAAAATTTAAAAAAAATGGAGGGGTGTGTGTGTGTGTACATATATATGTACACACACACACACGTCTCCAGTATTGTACAGGAACTTTTCCATTGGTCTTAGGGATTGGCAAACCCTTAATATAAAACTTAAATGTAGGCCCTGAGTCAGTTTGATGGGATCCCTTTAAGCAGGCTGAGAACTGACTTTGGGCTGCAGGCAGAGCAGTGAAAAGAGTGTAACTGATGAGGAAAGGACTGCACTGAGAGGCTGAGGCAACCTGTACTGTATCATCTGGGGTTGGTGTATAGCTATGGGAACTGTGAAATGCTCTGCTCTTTGGTGCCAGTCTGAGGCTTGCATTGCACATGCGCCGCTTATGAAGAGGGGAGCTAGGACATTTTATTTGGTAACTCTTTATAGGAGCGTGTGCTGAATTAATATTAATTAATATATGGAGATAGGTATATCTCATAGAACTGGAAGGGACTCCGAAAAGTCATCAAGTCCAGCCCACTGCCTTCACTAGCAGGACAAAGTACTGAATTTGCCCCAGATCCCTAAGTGGCCCCCTCAAGGATTAAACTGACATCCCTGGGTTTAGCAGGCAAATGCTTAAACCACTGAGCTATCACTCCCTCTGAAGTTGGTCAGGATGGCTGGGTATGGTTTGAGTGTGCAGTGGGGAAGACGACCTGTGGAGTCTCAGGGACACTGCTGTGCAGAATGACGGGGCAAGAAGTGGTCAGTAAAATTCCCAGCTGGTTTCTGACTCTCCTTCTCTCACTGTCCTACAGACAGAACCCTGAAAGAGTTCAGTTCCTGTGCAGGGTAGTGGGGAGAAATCATAAAATCAGCAGTTACTCGTCCCTATTGCACTTGCTCTCTGTAAAGAACCTCAAAGCTCCTGTATTCCCCTCCTTAAAACTAACTTCTGCCGTGACGCCTACAAAACACTCAGTGATGGCTAGGCTGTCAGTGTGCTGTGACCGCTGTTTATTACTCCAACTGTTGTCATCTCTCTGTCGCCTTCAGCTCCCCACATCAGTTTGGGGTCTCCACTTTTTGTTTTTTGTCTTTTGTCTTATACTCACCAGAAAAATGTGAGTGACTTCGTGTTCACTGGTTTAAAAAAAAGTGTGTGTGTTTTACATGGGGTCAGGCATCTCAGTGTAAAATTGCAGCGAGGACAAGTCACAGGTGGTTTTATTTCGATGTAGATCGCGGAGGTAAACCCAATACCACCCCACGCACACCTGAAGTTTACTTCACTGACTGTATTCAGGTGAAAGCTACCCATGTCTTGTTTGCACTGGGATTTGACATCGAAAAAGCAGTCTCAATGTAAAATGCATCTCTTTTACCAGTGAAGATATGGCTAAAGAGCTTTGGGGGAGTGTAGGGTTATGGGGGCTGGTAGCAGGGGTTGGAGGAGTTAAGGGGCAGGTCTTACCAGCACTCCTGTGAGTCAGATCCTTACTGCATGAGAGCAGGAGGGAGCCTGCAGGTCTGGGTGGTACCGTGGTGGGTGTCTGAAGAGAGTAGGTGGTGGTTGTTTAGGGGTGAGTGGTGTTTGCTCAGCTTCTCTCCAAGCTTTGTCTTGATTAGAAGAAGGGTGTTTGTTAGCTGGTCATGTTAACCCTAAGGTGGCTGCCCTTGGTTACAACAGGGCCAGCCAACTAATGTGTTCTTTCCGCAGTTGTCCCCGCTAGGCTTCCCCCCCCAAGCAGCGGGTCCCCTGGGGCTTCCCCCTCCAGCAGCTGGTGCTGTGGGCTTCTCCCGTGCCCACAGCACCCCTCCTCCCCCTAAGATTCAATCGGGGTATTTATGGTATAATTCATGGACAGGTCGCAGACTGTTTTTATTTGTTTCTTGCCTGTGACCTGTCCATGACTTTTACTAAAAATACCTGTGATTAAATTGTAGCCTTAATTATAACATGAAGCTTGAAGGTGTGAAGGTGCTTGGCAGGCTGAAGCTGAGGGATCTGAGGTTTTATTGAGAGAGGCTCTTTTGAGAAGGCCTTGAGGAGGGATTATTCAATGTGATGACTCCAGGCAGGGGAGACAGGCAGCATTATTATATTTAAGCAAGAATGGAATGACCAGGAATTTATCAGATGGAAGGGGGCTTAGTTCCATGTTTGCTGGGAAAGGCGGTAGCCACCTGACCTGCCCTTAGGCAGATCTGGAGGGAAATTGTGTAATGACCATTCCTTTCACTCCGACTCGACTCGCATTTGATGATGGAAGCCTTACTTGGCTGTTTGCTGTTTTTTTCCTGGGAGTCTGCATGCTGCCCTCTGGCACAAAAAATACAAAGGTGCATGATGAACTGGTATAGTAGAACTGTCAGCAAAGTTGTCTTGTTTCTGGTTCTTTACCCCTGTGTAAGCTACGCTGGGCTTCGGAATCCGAAGTAATTCTGTAGTATAGACCTTTCGCTGAATTGGGCTGCTGTTGGCTGGTATGTCCTCTGGCTGGGCCATGAAATTCCTGCCCTATGGAGTAAAACGTGTGAGTTAGCAGCCTCTGCACTGACACTGCATGTCACTGCTCTCCCGTTTGTTCCATTCTTGGTGGGAGCCAGGCACTAAAGTGAGAGTGACAAGATTGCCTGTCTCAGAAGCATGTCATTTCACTGTGCTTCTTCCTTCCTGGGTGGAGCAGGCTGGAGAAAGCAGACAGGAACTAGAAGGGGAGGGAGATGTAACCAGGTCACTAGCCTCTTGGGAAGCGAAGAAAGAGAAAGATGGAAAAGAATAAGGAGAAGGAGGAGGAGTGGCAGACAGGAATGGGGAGGAAGAGCCAGACAGAAAGGCAGTCCCTGACTATTGAGGGCAATATAATGACGGTGAATAAGAGGGAAAGAACCCGCCCCACTGAACATGTGGCTCACGACCCTGGAGCATGTGCGTTTTTCTTTCAGAAATAGAGTATTTTGGGCCTAGTGCTCCGCATTTAGCGAACGACCAGCGTCTGCAGCCATGGACTATTGGCTCCACATGACGAGAGGATGGTTCCTGTGTTCAGTGAAGTGTTGTCTAAAGCAGTGGTTATCAACCAGGGGTATGTGTACCCCTGGGGGTACACAGAGGTCTTCTGGGGATGCATCAACTCATCTAGATATTTGCGTAGTTTTACAACTGGCAACAAGCACTAGCGAAGTCAGTACAAACTAAAATGTCATACTGACAATGACTTGTTTTTTCTGCTTGAGATACTATACACTGACGTGTAAGTACAATATTTATATTCCAATTGATTTAATTTACAATTATATAGTGAAAATGAGAAAGTAAGCAATTTTTCAGTACTTGTGGCTGTGAGACTCTTGTATTTTATGTCTGATTTTTGTAAGCAAGTAGTTTTTAAGTGAGGCAAAACTTGGGGCTACGTAAGACAAATCAGATTCCTGCAAGGGGTACAGTAGTCTGGAAAGGTTGAGAGCCATTCATCTAGGGTAGCAGGGAGGAGCTCCTGAAGAAGGTGTCTGACATGTCATGTTGGTGTGTGGTGGAGTTGGTCTCTCAGTGGTTACAGCTGGGTGTGTCTGAGGTGCCACCTATAGAGATGCCTTCACTGAGCACTTCGAGCTGCACAGGCAGAGATCTCAGGGCTGTGGGGAAGTCATTTGCTGTTTACTGCACTGTTAACAGCCAGTCTGTTCCTAGACATCTCACCTGCATGCTAGGGGCCCTATCTCTTTATGTGGTTTCAGACTCCCCTGGATCAAACTGACTGGAACTGAAGATTGTCTAGTAGGTCTTCCTTACCCCTTTCTTCTCACAGGAAATAGGGGGATCGTACAGCTGAGATTGCCCGGGCCACAGCTGGCCTGAGGGGTAGCAAAAGATCATGTGTTCGTGGCACTCTGTCACTAGCCACTGAGCCTGAAGGTGAACAGCTGCACCCGTTCCTCACACAGACATTGGCACTTGTTGCAGTTTATCAACTGAGTGAAGCTTAAAATATAAAACAAACACAGCCAGGAGCCCATCCCCCTCAGCAGCTGCTCCCTGTACAGTAATTCAGCATCTCAGTTGTAGAGGCGGGGAGCCCAGAAGGGGCTGAGACCTCTGTGCTATCAGTTCCAATGTATTCCAGAGCCCTCCATGTCCTAGGAGCCCTTCCCCTTGGGTCAAGTGACAGATAAGGAGGGGCAGTTGTCTCACTAAGGGCCTGATCCTGCAAAGTGCTGAGGGCTCATATCAAGGTGTTGAGCAGTAGGAGCTTCAAGGGGTGCTGTGTACCTCCCAGTATCAAGCCTGTTTTCTTGCTCTTGTGAGCAAGGGCTGTATGTGTTGTGTTATTCATGCACAGTCTGTGATAGCGAATGGGAGTGGTAGCAAGGGCTGGGTGACAGCAGATGGGAGAGCTGGTGTACATGAGGCAAGCTTTCTGCTAAATTTTCGTCCTCACTGTGAAAACCGTCGAAGAATCCTGTAGCCCAGAGATTTTCATCTGCTATCATAAAACCATTGTGGAGTGTTGCTGTGTGTGATTAAACTGCTGTTACATCCTACCCCAGAGATGTGTCAGTGCTGTGTGAGGTGATACCTGTACCCTCAGTATAAAGTTAGAGTGCTTGCATTCCCTGGGGTGGCAAGAACAGCGTATAGAAATGTCAGTTGATGCTCAGATTATTTTCAGACTCTGTTTATCTGGATGCTGTGTGTGTGGCAGATTATTTTTACCAGCCATTTCCCCTAGCAATAAACCACAGAATGCTTAGTGTCTCCTTGAGAGCAGCACACGCTCCCACCTGTATGACCATGAGGTCTCAGGCACATCCGGCTTTCCTGCACCACATCAGACTGTTGGCTCATCTAATTGGGTGTCCAGTCTCTGGCGATGGCCAGTGCCTGATACTTGAAAGGAAATCTCGCCCAGTGCTCCTGGCCAATTGTGCAACATTGCGTGTGGGCTGGGGAAGTCATGGAGGAGGGAGCAGCAGTGGCCCTGAGCTGGGAAGAGGGATGAGTAGGGATCTCGGCAAAGGGGAATTGAGGAAGCATCGTACATGAGAAAATTAAGAGAGTGGGGGAGTAGGAAATTTCTATGGAAACTGAAGCTGAAGGAAAGCTATGGTATGTGAACTGAGCAGGAGTCATAATGCACTCCCTGGACAAACTCCTAGGCCGGTGCCCCTGGTCCCCTCAGCATCCTGATGGCAAGGACACAGCAGATCCCAGAAGGTCTCTGTGTCATGCGGCGAGGGCTATTAATAGCACTTGTACTTCATGTTTTCCTGAGCTGAGGAGAGTGGAGCCCTCAAGAGAGGAAAACCCCCATCTAGCAAACCAGAAAGGGCCTTTTACACACCCTGCCAGCCTTGGCACCGCGTTAGCAAATCAGCAGTCTGCTAGGAGGACATTGCCGCGGGCGCTCAAAACATCCATGCCATGCTCTTGGCTTTTGGTAGTCAGAGGTGAGGAAGTTCCTGTAGCCTGCCTGCCTGCCCCTTGTCATAACATATTCCCAGATTTGGACCTTAGCGTCCAAAATATGGGGGTTAGCATGAAAACCTCCAAGCTTAGTTACCAGCTTGGACCTGGTAAAGCTGCCACCACCCAAAAAATTAGTGTTTTGGGGCACTCTGGTCCTCCCAGAAACCTTCCCTGGGGACCCCAAGACCCAAATTCCTTGAGTTTCACAACAAAGGGGAATAAACCATTTCCCTTCCCCCTCCTCCTTCCAGGTGTTCCCTCCCTGGGTTCCTGGAGAGATACACAGAAGCAAGCTCCGTGAATCTAAACAGAGGGACTCCACCCTCCCTATTTCCAGTCCTGGAAAACAGAATTACCGAGAGAGAGAGCCAAGCTCCCCCACCCCCACCCCCCTCCTTCACCCAGAGGGAATGCAAAGTCAGGCTAGTAAATCTAACACACACAGATTTCCCCCTGACTTCTTCCTCTCACCAATTCCCTGGTGAGCTACAGACTCAATTCCCTGGAGTTCCCCACTGAAGAAAAACTCCAACAGGTCTTAAATGAAAGCTTTATGTAAAAAAAAAAAAGAAAAATACATACAAATGGTCTCTCTGTATTAAGGTGACAAATACAGGGTCAATTGCTTAAGAAATATGAATAAACAGCCTTATTCAAAAAGAATACAATTCAAAACACTCCAGCAACTACACACATGTAAATACAAAAAAAACCCATATAAATCACTATCTTATCTTTTGTACTTACAACTGGGAAACAGAAGATTAGAAAAGCAGGAGGCAGAAAAATCCTCTCATAGCCGAGAGAGTGCAGGCAGAAGATGAAGAACAAAGGACTCACACACAAACTTCCCTCCACCCAGATTTGAAAAAGTCTTGTTTCCTAATTGGTCCTCTGGTCAGGTGTTTCCGGTTACTCCTTTCCAGGTGAAAGAGACATTAACCCTTAGCTATCTGTTTATGACACCCCTCCCCTCTGTTTTGAAACAAATTCTTGCCAATCACTAACAGTGCAGGGAGGAGGCCACAGGAACCCACCCACTACCCCAGGGCAAGAGCATGTCTTGATTGCTGCTGGTCTGAGCCTCTGGAGCGCTGCCCTCCTAGCAGCTTTGGTGGTGGGAGATGGAGTGTCAGGACTGGCAGGGTGTGTAAGGTAGAATGCCACTTTGGGATTTCATTCAGTTCTGGGCAGCTCAGTACCAGGAATAGATCAAGGAAGTGGAGGAGCTCAAAGAATAACACGAAACTCAAGTAGTGCTAGAGGGACAGCTAATGGGTGAGCAAAGTAGCAGTCTGCAATCAGAGAAAGATGTAAAGGGATTGTTCGTTGTGATGTGCAGGGATGTAACTAGGGATGATTGGGGAGACAGGGGAACTTAGGCTGAATCTCAGGAAGCACTTCTTGACGGAGAAGCCCTGGAAAATGTGCAGGAGGGACCCATCATGCCTGGGCTCCATCAGTTGAGGAGCCAAAGCAGTCAGCTTTTGGGCCTAGGTGAAGCAGGAACTCTATAGATATAATCCAGACCTGTAGTCTTTCTGGCTTTTATAAGCTTTATGGCTTGGTCCAGTTCTTTGTCTGAAAAAGGAGCCATCAGGTTTGAATCCACACTAGGAGCCTGCTACTTCTCTGAAAGATCAATTTTAACTGCATGGCTGAAGACTTTTACCCAAGTTCTGTGTATGTCCACTAGCTGGGATGCATTTGTGGTGACTGGAAACGCCTTTTTGCAAAGGACAGAATTATCTCCGGAAAGTCTTTTGATGGTTTGCCAGGCTAGCCGGCTAGAGTGAGAACAGTCAATCTTAATTGACTCACTGTCTCTCCATCGATCATGCTTGGTTTGATCCAGCAGTTGAATGAGTTCCTGTTTGTCACCAGCTGATCTGAATTCCTGGTACAACTTAATTGCCTCTGACCACCACCTAGGGATATACTGTTGGCAATAGCCTCTAGGGATCAATTTATTAGCAGCTACACAAATTAATTTGCAGAAAATTTGGTGTCATTTATACTGGTTGGACATGTCAAGTCCAACTCAGCCAGTTTGCTGACAGATGTGTCTAGTTCTGTTTAAAAGACCCATTGAGCTTTCAAAAATTGCACTGGGCCTTGGTAAGCCGTTTGTTGCTGATATCCACAGGCCTGTGGTGATCAAAGATGGCTGATACAGAGACTTTGGAAAAGCTTTGAACACCTTGTGTTGTATGGCCACTGGCAGCCTTTGCCTAGAAGATGATGTTGAGTGAGGAACTTGTGGCCCGTCTGCTATTGTGAAACCTTGCCATTTGCTTTGGTCACAGAGAAGCTGTAGATCAGCAACTGACAACCTCGCCACTGGACTCTCTCTCCATCTGTGTTGTCGTCAGAGTATCCCCAATTGTAACTCTGCAGTATGGTCAGCAACCAAGTTTAATGGTTAGGATTCCTGATGTTTTTCCTTATTCTCTTCCTCATAGTGCCGAGGCAGCTTTGTGTGCCCCTCCACTGGCTTTTCTGGTCTACAGTGCTGTCCCTGCTGCCCAGGGCTCCGTGTAGGGGAGCTCTGAAGCTGCAGCTGCCTCTCTTTGTGCAAACTAAACCTGGGCAGGCAACTCCAGAGGATGGGACCATGGAGATGTGTTGCCTGGGGGAAAAGGCTCTTTCCAAGGTTACTTTATTCGTGATCGCTTCCAGCTATAAGAGCCAGAGGACCCTGCCTGCGTGACTTTGCCAGTCTGTTTTATTATGCTGGGGCCCCATCTGCCTTTTGTCAGAGTGTTATGATCTCCATTAGGAAAGCTCATCATGACCCTGATGGCAGATCATTAGCAGATCAAAGCCACCACATTATGAGTACAGAGGGATTATAATAATGCAGGGCCTTGGAGTATGCAACATTATTTCTCTTCCCCCACCCTGGTGAATGCCAGATTGCCTCTGCAAGGCCCCTTTAGCCAACGTACCCTGAGTTCACTCTGGAATAATCACAGGCACTAAACGTTCCTTCCCATCTTACCGTCAAAGAATATTTTAAACAGCTTCCAAACCACAGCAAGATGATAGAAATCTGAAAGGCTCAGACCGATGGCTGCTGTGGAATTTCTCACAGCTCTGTTAATGCCCCTGACTCTCAACACGCAGTCGTCCCTCAGGTCTGGGCTCTGCACACAGCTCTGCCCCTCAAACCTGGGCTGCGGCACCCCCTTGCTAGTCCACCCCACCTACAGCACTGCCAAAGCACATTAGTCTTGGCCCTTGGGGGTATGTCTACATATTTTTGAGCAAGCCTCCCGGCCCAGGCTCACACATTCTGGCTAGCAGGGCTCATACTAGGAGTCTAAAACTAAATGAGCAACTAGTGCTTTGAAATCGCCATTTTGGCTGGAGCTCGGGTTCCAGAGCCTATTGATGGGGTGGGCTTCAGAGCCTGAGCTCCATCCTGAGCTGTGACTCCAAAGCACTGCCTACATAGCTAGTTTTAAAGCACAAGCCTTATTGCCCAGAATCTGTCAACCTGGGCTGGAGGGGCTCACTCCCGCACGCTCCAAAAAATGCTGTGTAGACAAACCCAAGCAGGCCCTAAAAGATCCCATGGTGTGGTTTGGAAGATTTATTTTGTTCTGGCAACCTGCTCTAAAATTCCCTGCAATTTCCACTGGACACGGGTTTCTTCTTCCATCTTAGATCTAAGATGTTGTGTAGCATTGCTGTGCAGCTGTTAAATAGCTGCCATGTGTGTCCCATGCCAACAGTAAGTAACACGATTCTTATGTGTACTGGATGTGCACTTTGGGACCCCTCCAGGTAGAAGGAGCCATAGCAAAGTACCGTACAAAACCTTTTAGCTCAGAATTCAGATTGCTCAAGTGTATTTGCTCTGAAAAATGTCAACCTGAAAAAGGAAGGAAATGGTGTTAAGACAAGTCATTCCCACCCACCACAATAGCAGCATCCAGGCATTTAGCATACCACCGGCATGACCCTGAGTGTGACCACGCACCAGTGTGCTAGCAACTCTGTAAGGCTGCTCAGAGCTGCTCTAGATTACGTGGTGGTTAAAGTTATGTTGGCCAGCTTGTGCTAGCCTTGCCACTGTTGCTCACTGTGGTGGAGCTGCATAATAATGCAATGGTAGGAGAATAGCAGAAAATCTGTCTTGTAGACAAGGCCCTTCGTATTCACTTCCGATTTAGCAGGAATGTAGCCCACAAGACACCCATGCTAGAACTTCAAAGACCTCTGCAGTGCCCAATCATGCCTCCCACCTTCGTAATGATACTTAGCTTAAAATTACAGTTCTGGGATTTTTATGTACCGCATGCCAGGCAGAGGGGGAAGGAGGAGTTAATCATATGCTCACTATCTCTTACTTACCTAGTCTGTGGTAACTATGGCAGCATTAAACTCATGAGTCACACAGTGAAGATCTGGGAGAAAGTTATTGGTAAGAGACTACGAAGAAAAATAAAGTTCAGTGACAATCAGTTTGGATCCATGACAGGCAAGTCAGCCATGGATGCTCTCTTTGCATAAAGATTGATGTGGAGAAATATAGAAAAAAGAGGGAAAACATTGCACATGGTATTTGTGGATCTTAAGAAGATTTATGACCGTGTTTCAAGTGAGGTTGGCTGATGGTGTATGAGAATGAAGAAGATACCTGACTTGTCCAGGGCATTTATACAGGTGCTGTTACCACAGTTAAAAGGCCATGTGGAGAAAATGAAGAGTTTCTAGTAAGAGTTGAAATGTCCAGGCTCATCACTGAACCCCTTTTTGATTGCCTTGGTGCTTGATGCGCTTACAGAAAACATCCAGGTGCATGTTTTTGCAGACAATGTGCTTGTAAGTGGAAGAAGATGGAGATGCTTACTTGAAAGAAATGGCATGAAAATCAGCAGAAATAAAACCGAGTGTGTGTCTGTAGATTTGATTGTACTCTAAAGGAAGACAACGAGACTGTACGTCTTTGGGGCCAACCACTATCAAAGGCACAGACATTCAAGTGCCTAGGTTAGATAGTGCAGGATAATAGTGAACTCAACGACAAATTTATAAGCAGAACAGGAAAGGTATAGACTAACTGGAGAGACGTGAGCGGAGTGGATTGTGATAGGAGAGTGCCTATCAAATTGAAAAGTAAGATCTACAAGACAGTAATTAGGCCTTCACTTTTTGTATGGGGCTGAGGAAGAGAAAGGAGCAGATATTGAATACAGTGGAAATTAAAATATTAAGGTGGATGCTTGGAGTTATAAGGGTGGACCATGTTTGTAATGAACAGATGAAGGGAAGTGTGAAAGTGGTACCACTTAGGCCTTGGCTACACTTGAGAGTTACAGCGCTGGTGGTGGCTTTATAGCGCTATATATAACTCACTCCCTATCCACACTGGCAAGGCACATACAGCGCTGTATCTCCGTGGCTACAGCGCTGCTTGTACTCCACCTCCCCGAGAGGAATAGAGTATAGCGCTGCTGCTGGGGCACCAGTGTAAACAGGGAATAATTTTAGTACGTTGTGACTGACTTCCCGAAGCTTCCCAATCCTTTTAAGTGAAGGTTCTGCTCTTTGTTTTGTTGTGAACTCCGGGTTCCCAGAGCTGCTTATCAAAAAAACAAACACAGCTTCTGTTTGCTGTGAATGAGCAGAGGTGGGGGGCTCCCTTTGAAACGCCCACAGCTAGTGTTTGCTTGAGGGGGGGAGGTGGCTTGAGAGAAGCAGCGTGCGGAGGGAGTGGGCGGTCTGTTTTGGGGAGCAGCTGCTTATCTGGTCTGTTTGCTTTCAGTGAGTGAGAGGGGTGGGGGAGGGGGTCAGAACTTGCAAGGCAGCTGCTGACACAGTGTCAGCTCCAAAAATCCACACACTCCCCTACGCTCCCTGTCACACTCCACCCCACCCCACCCCTTTTGAAAAGCACGTTGCAGCCACTTGAATGCTGGGATAGCTGCCCATAATGCACCGCTCCCAATGCCACTGCAGGTGCTGCAAATGTGGCCACGACAGTGCGCTGGTAGCTGTCAGTGTGGACAGACTGCAGTGCTTTCCCTGCTCACCTGGACAGGTGTAACTTCCAGTGCTGTACAGCTGCAAGTGTAGCCATACCCTTAGAGAGAAGCTGAGGGAGTTGAGGCTTTGATGGTTAGGGCATGTGAAAAAAAGATCGGAAGAATATATAGGAAACAGGGTGTTAAACTTAGAAGTGGAGGGTGAGGGAAGGGTTGGAAAACCCAAATCTAGGAGGATGCATGTCATACAAAAGGATTTCATTAGCTGCAGCCTAGCCAAGAAACTTCAAGACAGTGGAATAGAGAAGAAGGACTCAAAGATCAGACCCTATATAGCTGGGATTAAGGCTAGAAGAAATGGATGGAGGCTGAGGACACGTGGCTGGAAACCGAATCTTGGAGAGGCAGAGGAGAATTGTTCGCTGGAGAATGGGAGTGTGGATCTGGTCAAATAACATCGCCTCCATTTAAAAATGTGCCCATCAGGCCAGTGCTGAAGCCTTCTCCATCTGCTGCTCAAAGCTTTTCTCCTGCAGCTGCAGTATCTTGGCAACCTGACAGCACTGGGCAAAGAGCTTGAGAGTCATTTAAAGCGCTCTCCAGCTGAAGAGTGAGGTTTTGAGCAAAGCAGATATGATTATTTCCCCAGCCCTGCTCCAAGTCTCTTAACCAGTCTGTATTCTCCAAGTGCGAGGCAGCTACCTTCTACCCTACATTTACTGTTAGTTTCTACTTGTAAACTCTGAGTGCTAAGATCTGATATGTCTAGAATTCTGTAATGTCTGAAATGTCAGCACTTAGAATTTATGAGTAGAAAACTTGATGGGGTGGCAGGAGGGGGAGGGAGGAAATTGAGTAACAGAGGGTAGTGGGCAAAGAGGGGGTCTTCCCAAGATCTCCCAGAGGGGAGCTATCATCATGCACCAGTGGGATGTGCACAGGAAGGGAGCAGTTCTCCTGCAGACTATAGGAAATCCAGCAGGAATCATTGTGTAACTGGAGCAGGGAGCTCCAAGATACCTGCACTGAAAGCATCCTGTGCCATGCTCCGTCTTGCTCAGCATGTTACCTCATCCTCAAGTGAGAATGTAGGCGAATTTGGGTTTGGGAATGCAGTTTGGGTTAAAGGGAATCGCCTCTCAGCAGTGCTAAGTCCAAAGGTTACACCTGGCTTTAAAAAATGTCAGTTCTGTTTTTTACCTGAAGTTCTCTGCAGAGCAATGGATCTAGGAATGATCTGTAAACTCAGTGCTGTCGGGGCATTTATGTTTTAGACAATGAGATCCTTCAACTTCCTCCAGTGCTGGGAACCAGGAGATCATAGCGGCCTGGGCTAGTCATGAGACATAGAAAGGGAAAACTAGAGTACAAGAGAAGGAGCCTCAGGAGCCAGCTCCCATGGTGATGGAGGCAGGATGCAGAGGGAACTAGCAGCAGAGCATGCTGAGAAGGACACAGAAACCACCTCAGTGGGGACAAGTGCATTAGGTCTAAATGTTTGCTTGGGGCGAGTGGTGTTTCGTGGCTGCATCTCTTTAAGGTCATGCCTACACTGCAGGCGCTACAGCAGCACAGCTATGGTGCTGTACCTTCGTCGCTGTAGAGCCATAGTGTAGACACTTCTCAGAGCAACTGAAGGGGTCGTTCTGGCACTGTAGGCAATCCACCTCCTTGAGTGACAGTGGCTAGGGCCACAGAAGCATTCTTCCATCTGCACCAGGGGGTGGGTTGGCATACAGTGCTCAGGGACAGGAATTTTTCACAGCTAAATGGAGAAAATGTTTAAGCATAGACCGGGCCAAAGAAAAGCACTTGTCTGCAGAGTGGCACTGTGACTCTCACTGCGGTGCTCCATCATTGCACAACTACCTCCAGGTCTTCTTTTAACCAGCAAGTGGTGGACTGAGTTTACACCCAGGCCCAGACTCCCCAGGGGTGTCCGTAACTCTGCTCGGTTAGGACTGAGGTTGGAGTCCTGTACTCGAGAGTGCTGTGGGTCTCACTCTGTGGAAAGCTGCTGCAGGAGCATACACTGTTGCACTGTTAACCAGGAGACTGGGTTGAAGTAGGGGTCCCCTGTGCAGAATCCTTTCTGCTTATGCCCTTTTCCAGCACCATCAGACATGCACTTTGTAGTAGTCAAGACAGATGGGAGCTTAGAATCCCTTCACTGTGCAGTGGAAGGGCTGGGATCTGCAGTCCTGACCCCTTCCCAGAACTAGACCATGGGGCTGGAGCTGTCCCTCTTTGATTTGGTCCCAGCTCTGCTCCCTCCCGGGGCAGAATGAATGGCACTCATCTTTGCAAGGTCCTTGTAACCCAGATGGAGGCCAGATCATACCCAACACATTTCCCTCCCTCCTGTCCTAACCATGGTCAGCAACCCCGAGGGGGGAGGGGGCGTGAAATTGGAGTATCCTTGAGGTGCTCCATATATTGGCAGGTAGGGAGCAATGTTGTACACCGCTCAGTGGGGCTGAGTGTGGTGCCTCCACAGCATTCCCACCCCCAGCTGCCTTGGAAGGCAGAGACTGGCTGCAAATCCAGGCTAGTGTCTCCTGCATGGAGACTACTGCCCCTAGCTGTCCTCAAGTGCAGGGTTGGGACTTATCTCCTATCTTCCAGCTGGTCCAGTATGGGATGTCCCCAAATCTAGGTGTTCTGCCTCATCACTCATGAACAACTCCTGAACCACCAGACAAGCCCTTCAGACTTCTCACCATCCCACTTCTCCTTTTTTGCCTTGCGCGGGGGTTTCCTTGCCCTGCATTGGCCTCTAATGTTGTAATATCCAGTAAAGGTCTCCTGGCAGCAGCACCCCGTGTCAGCTTTCCCATGTGTCCCCCTCCTTCCTCTTTCTCTCTGATGCCCCTCACAACAGTACTCATTGAGTCCCCCCAGAGCTCCCTCACAGCATACTTCCCTGCAGAGAGTGGTAGTACCCATCCCTGACTGGGGCTTGCAAACCTTGTAGGAGGTTTGACGAGAGCCCCTCCCTCTTTAATTGCTGGTTTCTGTGTTAACAGCCACTGCTTGGGGCACCCCCAATCACTATGGACACCTTTTTTAAAAGGCACTTCAGGAGGAAGGTGTCGTCGTTGGGTTCCCAGCGTGCCAGCCTTGTGTCAGTGCCCACTGGCAAAGCCAGGCGGCGCTCCATGGTGGGCATGCCCTCAGCCTCACTGGCACAGCGCCGCCGCAGGTCCAGCACCCAGCTGCAGAGCTTTTCCTGCCTGGGCTCCCCAGATAAGGGCAGCATGAGCCCCCGGCGTCGCTCCAGCACCACCCCGCCCCACCTCAGCCCCAGGTTTGCTGTCCAGAAGAAGCGCGGGGGCCAAGTGCACACCATCGATACCCAACTCATGGTTCCCTCCATGCTACTGGCCAGCCTCATCCAAGTAAGCGAGGCAGAGGAAGGGAGGCGGATGGCTTGTGCCGAAGGCTCTGGATCCGAGTCGCCCTGGGAGGAGCTAAAGAAGGGCTGTGGCAGGGAGGAGACTGTCTCCTCAGGAGCCAGGTTGGATCGGCATGAGCTGCAGGCTAAGCTTCCCCCAAGGAACGGGTGCCGTACCCTGCACCCTATCCGCATGAGGTCTCTCCTGCGAGCTCCAGGCTGCCTGCGCCGCTGCTCCACCCACCTCCTGCCTGCAGATTTTGTGTACAGCAAGGCAGCCTGCGGGCTGCAGGGCTATTACCGACGCCTCAGCCAGTCACGGCTCTCAGGGGAGATCCCCAGGCCAGGCGCTCTGCTCCCACCATGCAGAGCACGGCTGGCTGCCAAGAGATGGAAGGTTCCTACTAGAGCTAGGCGGCCATCAGAAACCACATATGAATGCTTGGGAATTGAGCCTGCCTATGGCAACTATGCCAGTGCCTTCCCTAAAGCCTGGAGCCCCCAGCTGCTGTATGTATGGTGTTCTCGGAGGTGGAGGGGGGAAGGGCTCAGACTGATAGCCCAGGCCAAGGCTGGGGCAGTATTGAAGGGAGCAGAGACTGGCATAGTGTGTCTAGCTTATCTGGCATGGGTGGGAAAGGTGAGGGCATGGCTGACACATTGGCATGGAGTACCAAGCCCTGCTGGATCAGGGCAAGTGCAGGGGATGGGGAAAGGGAGCTGAAGGGTCTGCATGGGGCCTTGGGGTAGGATGAGGGAAGGGGCTAGCACAGGACCCTCTACCAGGGCTCACTGCAGCTCCCAGCCTTGTGCTCCATATGTTTGTGGACTAGGAGAAGCCAGGGAGTCAGTGTCTCCATTTCCTTCTCCTCTGGTCAAAGGCCAATCACCCTCTTGTCCATCTGTGTGTGTCCGACTGGCTGCTGAGTTTGTTTTCAGGCTGTTGGCAGTACCCCTGTGCTTGCTGCTTCTCCCAGCTGCTGGTGCCAGGTGCAGGCGTGAATAAGGGATCATGAGTGGGGATGTTTCTGGGATGGGGGAAGGATGTGTCCAGTTTCTCCAGTTGGCTTTCTGTGCCCAGCTCCACTGGCTGCTGGGCTCAGAGGCTGCACAACTCCCTGCCCGGGCAGCTACTGGAAATGGCACTGCCGTGGTGGGAGGGGTCAAAGTCTTTGCTGAGGTTGTCAGTCCCAGGCGAATGACTGCTGACCTGGAGACAGCAAGAGCCTCTTGTGAGCAGGGGCCATGAGCTGCTTCCCCCACTTCTCACCGCACTCTGCCCCACTTCTGCCGACTCTCTATCGTCTGTCTATTTGTGACATTCAAGTGAGAGGGGGCATCTCTGGGATGTCTCAATGTCTTCAGAAAGAGTCCCCACCCTTGTGACCTTCGCCCATCTTTGGGAAGAGGGACTACTCCTACCAGGTCAAGTCTGAAGCTTTTTGTGTGTAATGTGATGCCCCTGAGTGAGGCATCAACCCTCAGGGCCACTGAATCTAAACACATGAGTGTCTACTGCCTGGCCAAAACCCAGATCTGTAGCTCAAGAGTTCTAGCAGACTCTCAAGCTGCTATGTAGCCCAGTCACCGCTAGAGGGGCATACTGTGTGGGTATGGCTTGTGAGAGCCTATATATCACCACTGCAGGGAACCCTTCACCAGCTCATCCTCATGTTGTATGCAGGAAGGGTGGATATTGCCCAGTCTGTCATTATAGTGAATTCAGCCTCAGCCCAGGTTTCTGCCTTTGAATGATACTAATGAACGATGCTCTGCCCCCCTTAGCCTCTTCCTTCTGAAGAGCTTATGGTGCCTTGCGTGCATTTATGTTCCCGCCTGTTTTTATAGCCACCCTTCCCTCTTTCTTCCAGGAAAGCTATCGCCAAGTCCGGCCTCCAGCACATGGTAGCCCAGCCGAACCCCACACTAGCCCTGAGGAGTGAATCAGAGAGGCAGATCCGCAGCACTGTGGACTGGAGTGTAGGTTGCCTTTAATTTTCCTTGATGCTTGGGAGGGGACTCTCTGATGTTACAGTGGCTGACTCGGCTTGTGGCCATTCCCAGGAGGAGGGCTATAAGGCTGTACCAGGTGGCTCCTGTTTTGACACTCATAGCCTTGTGGCTAGCAGCTGGTGCTCTCTGATGTTGGGTAAAGTGCCTTGATGCTGGGGAAAACAGACAGTGCATTTGCTCTCATTCCCCACTGCTCCTACACAGCCATCCATTCTGCATGTGGGAATGGAGACCTAGTGAGTGGTGGAAGGCACTGCTCTCCTTGTCGGAGATGCACAGACAAAGTTGGACCCATTGTGAGCTGCATCCTCAGAGGCCTCGTGTCCTGGTGCAGGATGGGGACAATCCCTCTCTACACCTGTGGAGAGACCTAGCTGGGATAGTGCCTTCTGCTCTGGTCCCCTCGTCCCCAGAGGCCTTGTGTTTGGAAGCTGAGAGGGGATGGTTCTCACCTGGAACACTGTGAAGGGCATTCAGAGAAGAGCAGAAACAGTCAGGGGGCTGAAAGGATTGACCTGTGAGGAGAGATGTGTCCAGTTCAGCTCAGCAGTGCGTGAGTGGGGATGTGACCGTCTCCCAGTAACGGAGCGAGGGGTGCAGACCTCTGGATGGGACGCTGGGACGGAGCGGGTGACGGGATGTAAGGGGAACATGTAAGCTGAATCTCAGGAAAACTCCCTAGCAATGAGGTGAATCCTCTCCTGGACAGCCCCATTGCTTACAGCTAGACAGGATAGCATCCTGCAGACAGTATTTCTACATTTCTGACACGTCTGGGCCATGGTGGGAGCTTTGGGCAGGTTTTCTGGATATGCCCTTGCTCTGGAGAGTGGGCCTCTGTGCAGCCTGTGATCACAGTAGTGCTCTGTAGCACAGTGTATTGTGGGTCTGGGATGGTCAGCTGGGATATTCATCATGTTGGAGGTGACTGCTGGGATCCAAGGCCAGGCCCTGAAAGTTTGGGGACTCTTGTGGCCCATAGGAGAAGTGCAATGTATCTCTTGTGCCTTCCAGGAAACTGCAATCTACGGGGAGCACATCTGGTTTGAGACCAGCGGCTCTGGGGATTTCTGCTACGTGGGGGAACAGAACTGTGTGGCCAAGATGCTGGTAAGTCAGGCACAGTGACCCTGTTGTCAGCTTGGCTTGGTTAGATACAAGACTGTGCTGCCACCTAGTGGAAAAACCTGGCGATCCCTTTCTGCACTCTCGCCTGCCATTTCTCAGGCCTGGTCCACACTACGCTGTTAAACCGATTTTAACAGCATTAGATCAATTTAACGCTGCACCCGTCCACACTACACTGCTCTTTATATCGATTTAAAGGGCTCTGTAAATCGATTTCTGTACTCCTACAAAACGAGAGGTGTAACGCTAAAATCGATATTGCTATATCGATTTAGGGTTAGTGTGGACGCAAATCGACGTTATTGGCTTCATTATTTTACAGTACCTTCCCACAGTGCATCGCTCCAGAAATCGACGCTAGCCTCGGACCACGGACGCACACCACCGAATTAATGTGCCCAGTTTGGACATGCACAATCGACTTTATAATATCTGTTTTATAAAATCGGTTTAAGCTAATTCGAATTTATCCTGTAGTGTAGACGTACCCTCAAATGCGGCCACCAGGGTCTTTTCTTGCTGGCACAGCCTGCTGGGTGGCTATGGGGAACGGACCCAAAGCAGCAGCCCCTCCCCTAGGGCTGCCATCAAGGGTTGGGCCTTGCCTCCCTCTTGGGGGAGACAAGCTGGAGGAGCAGACAGCCAATGTGAATTCCCCACTTTCTGGAGCGGGTGTGGGGGGGGTGTCAGGCTTCAGCCTTGGGGTGGCTGGTGGCAGGTTCCACCCATGGGGCTTTGAGCTCCATCCCCAGGTCCCATCCCTTGTGCGTGAGGCTTCAGTCTCCGTTCTCTGACTCTGCGGTGGCAGGCTCTAGCCCCAAGCTTATCCCTCATCACCACCTCTGGCCCCCCGCTGCCTCTCCCAGTGCCCCATTGCCCCTGGCCCCTGCTGCCTCTGTACCCACCTTCCTATCCAGGGCTTAATTTGTCCCCAGGCTTGCCGGAACAAAGTACGTCTGCTGTGAAAAGTTATATTTGACTGTTAGTTAATATCACTTTTCACAGCAGACTTAGTAGCTAGCCAGTCCCTTCCCCCTCAAAAAAAGCAACCAGAAATGCAAAAAAAACAAGAAAAAAGACAAGAACATGCTATGCACCTTATTTGTGTTTCTGTTCTGCTTATAAAGAATAGAGACAACTGTACATTATTTTTATTTAGTCTGCCAAAAAAAGGCTACATAAATAAATTACAATGGTTTAGACATGTGTATGTGCGTATTTATTGAGTTTTTCCTAAAATTGAGCGGCACTCTGAGCCCACCAAAAAATTTGTTGTGAGAACCCCAGTGGAAGTTCTCAGACATTCTGGGGTCCAACAAAGAAGGGGTTAACACTTGTGGGGCCAGTGAGGGACATGGAAAACGTTTTGGTCTGGACTCTGCCTGCTGCTAATGCTGCTTTGAGTCTGAAAAGTTGCTGCATTTGAGCAGGCAGCAGGCGCCAGGGCTGTGGCTAGGATCCAGCTAGTTGAGTTGCTACAGAGTTTTTGAGAGTGGCTGTAGTGACCCCAGGTGCCCCAAGAGAGTTTAATTCCAGAACTTTCCAGAAGGATCTTGCAATAAAAGGAAGAACCAAGAAATGAAGGCCCATGCCCTGCAGTTACATGACTGCAGGCTGGGCCGCCCATAGGGGCAATGTCCTTGGAGACGCTGCAGCCATCCCTTTCTAAGTGCAGGTCATGTCCAGCTGCGAGTGCTGGGATCTGAGGATGGTGCCCATCTGATGGATATTCGTTAGTCTGGGTGAAATGAGCTTGGGGTCACAGCCTGATGGGTAACACCAAAACTGCCACAGGTGGCAGTGATTGGCTGCCTGGTGCCAGTATCAGAAGAGATTGAGGAGTGATTGGCCAATGGAGAGTGCCTTTGCCTCTTGCCCCAGGGCAGGGCTGAAGCAGGCTGGGGGTTGGGCATTCAGATCAAGGGAGGAGGCTTTTACCTGCGGTGATCCTTATGGCTTCCCATTCTGCAGCGTACTGAGCTGCTCGCTCTCAGGAGTGCCCGCCTCGGAGTGGAGGAGGAGTGAGTGAGTGGAGCTCCAAGGCTTCCAGAGTGTAAATAAATACTGACGTTAACGTAGGGACTTTTCCCTTTTTCAGCAGAAACCTCTGACCAGACGCAAGTGTGCAGCCTGCAAAATTGTAGTGCATACGCCCTGCATAGAACAGCTGGAGAAAGTGAGTAAAGCCCAACACAGGCCGCTCCTGGGCCTGAATTACTGGTTACTCCTTACCAGGGCAACAGCATGGGGCCAGCACTGAACCCCATGTGCTTTGGCTAACCATTGTCGTGACAGGCAGGTGCCTCCTGAGGGGGCAGGTTAGTAGGGGAAGCAGACTTTTAGCAGATCTCCGGGCATTTTAGCCCCAAGAGCTGGTGAATTGTTCCTTCGGAAGGGGTTGGATGAGGATTCCAGATAAGCATCAAATGTCCCAGAAAGCTCGCAGGCCTGCCTCATTGAACACAAGTCCAGTAGGTTTCTTTTAGTAGATGGTTTCACTGTTGCCTCCCTTGTGTGTGTTAAATCTGCAGATAAATTTCCGCTGCAAACCTTCCTTCAGGGAGTCGGGATCAAGGAACGTTCGGGAGGTGAGCGACTCAGCTGGACTGCTTGCTGTGTTTGCAAGGAGGAAGTCCCGTCCCCTTCTAGTTTGGTGGCAGAGGACTCAGGATGCCAGGGAAGGGGCTTAGCTTGGTTTGTTGTGGAAGCAGCAGAAAGTCTGGGCATTTTCAAGTGTGGCAGGAGCCCCTGAGTCTGTGCTACCTGTGAAACCTTTGGGCACTGAAGAGGCACAGTCACCCATCCTGTGGGGCATTTCTTTGAAATGCACCTGCACGAGATTGGTGCTAATATGAGGCGAATCTCAGATCATTTAGAGGCAGATCCGCTTCTGGTCAGTCAGCTGCTGATCTGCATTCTCAGAACCTCCTGGGCCTGCCAGGCTGGGCCAAAGACACCTCAAGGCCAGCCTTTCCCAGGAGGAATTTCAGCCCATCTGGTGCTGGCCCTGAGAGAATGAAAGAACAGTTGAACTTTTGCAGGCCTCTTGGAAGGTTGTGTGGAGTTTGGGGAGAAGAGCTGTGTTTTTGCTCTATTGCCCAGCCCAGGTTAGCTGCAGTTATTGCCATAGTACCTGAACTTGCCCCTGTTTAACTCTTGTGCACCCCTTACCTGTGGGGACTCTGCCTTGTATGTCTGTTAGGTTTATCTACTTCATCTCTCCCAACCAGGGCAGGATTGTCCCCTGTAGTCTGTACTGCATGGCTGTGTCCAGGCCAGGTTAAACGTGCACTGTAGCTCTTTAAACCATTTTCCCTGTGGTGACCCTTGCTGCCATCTCTCCAGTATGACCTACAGTGCCACCCAGGAAGGAGTAAATGTCTGCATGCCCCCTCAGGAGCTCTCTTGCAAACCTCTGCGCCGCAGGGGTGTGACCAGCAACAGCACCCTGTGCCTTCCCTAGGGATGTGGAACTCTCCGTGGTGCTGAAAGTTGTGGGTGGAGGGAACTGGAGAGTATCCACACAAACTAGTCCTAAGGCAGTTCCAAACTAGCAGATATGTCTAGAGGAGCTTTTGGTAGGACATAGGCCAGGGATCTCCATGGGGAATATGCACACCTGGAATTCACCTGAACAGCTACTGCACTAGTTTTTAGATTAGAAGCACCTGAGGATCTCTCCTCTGCGGTCTCCATAGAGAACCTAATCCCATCTGTTTCCAAGGTGCCCATCATTATTGTATCTGGGCTCTCTTATCCCTCAAACTTACCTTACCAGCTTTAACCAGGAAATAGGGCTTAGATCCCAGACCTTGACGGTGCTGTAAGGAAAGCACCCTCCAGAATTCATCATTCCAACCACTGTACAGTAGGAAACAGAACCTGGAGAAGGAAGAATAAACAGAGGTGTGAATGCATGGACAGCAGCTGTTCAGCAGCAAGTGGAGGCAGAGAGTGCTCTTGGACTAAGCAGCAAACTCGGACTCACCTGTGCTCCCCACCCTGTACTGCTTCCTTCTCCCCACCAGATGGAGGAGTAAAACGTGGGGGGGGGGAGAGAAGAAACGCTGTGTTTAAACAGACGCACCCCTTCTCCCTCCTCACCACCCAGTACAAACTGGGGGGAATGTACTACCGCCTTCTTCCATCTCTCCCTAAAATTACTCCCCTGGCTGGGGAGGGTGGACATGCCATCTCGGTAGCCGTTAAGGACCAGCACTGTGCTTGGTGATCCCCTGTCACAGAACGAGCTGCCCTTGCCCCACAGGGCTCCCAGGCTCAGGCACAGAGAAGATGGCTGTGTTTGAATGACCTGCACTCTGTTGTTGCCAGCGTGAGGAGGCGCCAGTTCAGGCAGCACGTGCTGGCCGACCATCGGCATACGGATTTAGCTCCACTCATGATTAAGTTGAACTGCTGGGAGAACAGGGTAAGCATAGGGAGTTTGGAAGAACTTAATTTCTCTCCTCAGTGACTACTGTGGTCTGGAGCTCAGCAGTTTCAGCTCTTTGCCTTTGTCATCTGTGTTCAGGGCCACAGGTGTCTCCAGTGTGTCTTCTGTGACTGTGAGCTAGGTGGGGCATCTGTTTTCCATTAGGCCTGTGCCAGAGAAATGGTTTGCCTGGGGGGAGGCAGTGTGGATTCACAGCATTTATTTTTCTGATTATTCGCCGTAATTGTGACACTACCCAGGGCTGTGAGGCACCTCGCTGTTGCCTGTCCTTAGGGTGAGGAAGTCGTGTCTGTGCCTGCTGTGTGTTAGCTCCCTGACTCCACCAGCCTCCAGCAACGCAAACACTCCCCTCCAAGCCTCTGCAGACCTTGTTTTCTCTCTGCAGGTTAGTAGTAGGCACACCCTAACCTCCCTGTCCTCCAAGCATCCCCTGTAGAGTCCAGCCCCTGCTCCACTGGACACTCACCAATTATCAGGCCTGCTGTCCCAAAGCTGACTACACAGGTCTGCTGAACACACAGCACTTACACATATTCCCAGTGAAAGCAAGAATACATTTATTATCAAAGAACAGAGAGTCAGGTGACAGTAAGAATATTGGAAACAAATGGTTACGTTAATACAAAATCACAATATGCTTTCTAGAGACTAAACGTAACGAACAAGTTACCCTCCTGTCTAAAGAAGCTCAGCTCACCTACAGTACTCTCCAGCGTTTTCAACCAAGCCTGGTTGAAATTCCTTTCTCGTGATGCAAACATGCTGTCTGTTTAGGGTGAAGGATGCCTGGGTGTTCTCTTTGCCCCCCAAATGTACCAGAACAAACCTTTGACGTGCACCTCATGATAGGGTTTCCTCCTCCCCTCCCAACATGGGTTTCTCCTGGGGGTTGTTGAGAGCAGCACTGGAGGATAAGACACCTGGCATCTCAGTCAGGTACCCTGTGTCTGGGCTTTCATCTCCCTGGCCTCTCCCAAAGCTGAGTGCTCGTGCTTCTGAACCTCTCCAGTGTCTGGGCTGACATGTTCCCAGGGGCTTCTGCAGTGTCCTCTCAGTACTAAAGAAATTGCAGAGGAGGATTCCATTCTGTATGGGCCAGAGAAGAGGCAAGGCCACTTTGGGTCCTAGCCAAGGAATGTGCTAACAGGATCATGTCCGTACTTTTCTCTGCATTCTCTTTGAACCTGGCCCTTCTGTTTCCATTTAGCCCATAGTCGTCCGGCATCACTGGGTGCACCGGAGACGCCAGGAAGGGAAGTGCCGGCAGTGCGGAAAGGTGAGAAGGGCTGAAGAAAAGCCGAGGTTAGGCAGGGAAGGGGAAGGTGGTAGGTGTGGGGAACATAGAGAGGAACCACTTGGAGCAGGACGCACACAAGCCCTGCTGGGCGGGGCAGCCCCCTCACAGTCAGTGATGCTACCATTCCCTACATTGCTACCTACTGACAGCACTCTGTCAAGCCCCATGTTCATCCAGTCACCAGATTTTCACACAAACTGAACTCCCAATCTGTTCTGGAGGGACCCCCCCCCAGGCACCTTTGGCTGAGTCGTTGCCCTTGGGTCCAGAGATGCTTGTCCCAAACATGTTGAATTCCCTCATGCCAGGGCTGTGGGTGGGGAGCTGTCCAACTGAGACCTGAGCTGCATTGGCTGCAGAAGGACTCTTGTGGCTAACATCTGCCATAGCTGGGGAGCTGCTGTTTCCCCTTCCTGTGTGCCCCTCGCTGTACTGCGGAGAGTTGTCAGGAGCTTCACGACCCTCCTCCTTCCCCCTGCAGGGTTTCCAGCAGAAGTTTGCCTTTCACAGCAAGGAGATTGTAGCCATCAGCTGTTCCTGGTGTAAGCAAGCGGTGAGTGCAGCCCTACCCTAATGCCTACCAGCCTTAATGACTTCTGATGGCCGGGTATGTTCTAGTGCAAGCTGGAAGCTCCTGCCTCATACCCTGCAGCACCTATTACTGAGAGAGGCTGGGACTGGAGTAGCTGGGAGTGCCTCTCACAGCCAGGGTTCCCGCCCTTTCCTTGCAATACCTCCTGTTGGGAACCTTCACATTGTTAGGCTCCTGCTGCATTTCATACAGCACTCTCTGCTGGAGACAGAGGTGCTGTGAGTGTTCAGAGCGGGACTTCCCAGGCCAGGTTTTAGCAATCGAGCGCTGTGTTCTTTCTCCCTCGCAGTATCACAGTAAGGTGTCATGCTTCATGCTGCAATGCATCGAGGAGCCGTGCTCACTGGGGGCTCATGCTGCTGTTGTAGTCCCGCCGACCTGGATTCTGCGGGTCCGACGCCCCCAGGTGAGTCACTCCCTCAGGCTTCGCTCCTGTTTAATCAGCAGCTCCTGCTCGACTGGCAGCTGCTGACTTGGTTTTTCTCCTTTGCTAGAATCCACTGAAGTCCAGTAAGAAAAAGAAGAGGACGTCGTTCAAGCGGAAATCCAGCAAAAAGGGGGCAGAGGTCAGAGAATGAGGCCTGCGTTGACTGGGAATTGGCAAGGGGGGCGTGGGAGTTGGAGAAGGAATATCGCTGGTCACGATATGGTCTGAGACATGGAGCAGAGAAAAATGAGGTGGAGGGAAGGTGCTGGGATATGAGGGTCGTTTGCAATGGTAAGGTATCTCAAAGGGATTTTTAAAAAGAGAACAGAGAGGCTGGCATGTGGATCCCACTCTCACTGGAGTGCTAGGGTCCTGGGGGGTGGATCCCGGTGCTGGGGCTCTGGGGATGGCTGGAATATTCAGTATTTTGTCTCCAACTACAGACCTTAGTGACTTTAAATTTCCGTTGCAGGCAAGAGCTTGTGTTTCCCCATGTTTGTTGATGGTGTTGTGGTGTCTCTTGCAGGAGGGGCGATGGAAACCCTTTGTCATCAAGCCTACGCCAGCCCCACTCATGAAGCCCCTGCTTGTGTTTGTGAACCCCAAGAGTGGTGGGAATCAGGTAGGGACATTTCCTGACATGTTCCTGGATAGCCAGCTCCATGGAGGCCTTCTATCCCAACTGCTGAGAATCCAGCATGTTCGGTGATGTCTCAGCTGCAAGTACAGAAGCAGCTTACTCCCTGGCATAGCCTCTTGAGCCCAGGCCTTGCCTGACTACCCAGGACTGCAGATTCCCATCACCTCTGTCTAAGACTCTGCTTCCTTCCTGCCCCCCACCACCCCATTGAGAGTGTCTGTATACTGTTTCCTGAAGTCTTTCATCCTTTTAGGGAGCCAAGATCATCCAGTCCTTCATGTGGTATCTCAACCCACGACAAGTCTTTGACCTCAACCAGGGTGGCCCCAAAGAGGCGTGAGTACTGACTCAGGGAGCCCCATCCTCTTCTCCCACTTTCTTCCCAAATAGGAACTTTGGCCCCTTCTCTTCCAGCTGGCCGCTAGTGAGGGACTAACGCTCTAGGAAAGGCCCTTGGGAAGAACTGTGTGGCTGGACACCTACTGCAAGTTCAAAGCCTGGGAAGTGTCTCTGGGGACTGATCCCATTTCACTTCCCAGTCAGTCCTGGCTCCCTTGTGTTTCCAGGAGGAAGGATGGCTGAATGGTTAAGGCACAAGGCTGGGAGCCAGACTCCTGGGTTCTATTCCCAGCTCTGTCACTAGCCTGTTCTGTGACCTGGGCCCAATCCCATTCCCTCTCTACATCTGTTTCTCTCTGTCTGTACAATGGGGATGATAATCCTGGCTTCCTTTTCCAGGGGCCTATGAAAATTAATTTATTACAATGTGTCAAATGCCATGAGGCTCTAGGGTGAAGAGAGGGGTCTAGGATTGTGACTCCTCCAGTGGACAGCCTGAGAGAGGAACCCATTGCAAACACTGGCTGGTGCATTCCCAGTTTCAAGCGTCTCCAGGATTCTCCTGCCTTTCCCTGACCCCCTCCGCTTTCTGCTTCCCTGCAGGCTGGAGATGTATCGGAAAGTGCACAACCTGCGGATCCTGGCGTGTGGGGGGGATGGCACGGTGAGTGACCCTGACCTCTCAGCTCTCACTGAGTTATCAAGGGATGTGGCTGGTGCCTTGATCCAAACCCTTTGCCCTTCCAGGAGAGGTCGCGGCTTCCTTGCTCTAATCCAGAGGTGGGCAAAATGGGTTCCCCAAGTTCTATAATATGGCTCATCGCTCCCTGTGACTACAGATCGCAGCATGCCATGCTCCATCTTCATCTCAGAAGCTAGCTGCATGGTATGCTGGGACCAGTAGTCCTTGTGGTCTTTGTCTCCATTCTAGAGATGAGGGCAGCTGCAATGGTCTCCTTTTGATGCCTTATAGGTGCAGCCCTTGAGCTCGTGACAAGTTGCTGGCACAGCCCTCAGCTGGGCAAAGTTTGGGAACCAGAGTGAGTTCAGGCTTCCCCCATCTAAGCTGTCTGCAGCACTCCTGGAAGATTAACTCTCACGCTCCCAGTGTAGGTTAGGTATAGAAAGGGTCTGATCAGCCGTCGGGGCAAATAGCAGTGGGGATTCTCAGCCCCATGGGTCCTGGCAGAATCCAATGTACAGGGGCATTGACACATACTAGGGCAGCAACAGGCTGTTAACTGCATGAGATGCCACCTTTGGGGAGCCTCACTCACTTGCATTTCCCCAGAACATTGGGTAGAAAGATGCGGTTTGTCCCCTCTGGAGCATTGACGGTTATTGTCTGAGCATCTCCCGTAATGGCTGGGGAGTTGGGGGTCCCAGTCTCCATATCTTCCTCGTCTCTGGCTCTTGGTAAAACTCTCTACCCCCTCAAGCTGATCACCTCATAGGGCTCTGAAGTAACCAGCTGCCTCTTTGGTGTCTGTCCTGTTTGGCCAGGTTGGGTGGATCCTCTCCATCCTGGACCAGCTACGTCTGAATCCCCCTCCTCCTGTAGCCATCCTTCCTCTGGGGACAGGGAATGACCTGGCCAGGACTCTGAACTGGGGTGGGGTAAGTGACTCGGGAGGAGGGGGCGGAGAGGGGTACTTGCCCTGGGAGAGGGGTTCATAGGGCCCTAGTACTACTGGCTCCCGAGCTTGGGCCCAGGTGGTTGGAGGGGAGGAGGGATCTGAGCTGTGATGGCAGGACAGAGGTTTGGTGTGTGGGAGAAGCGGAGCTAAGCCCCTGGGGTCAGAGTTGTGGGGGGCGGGGCTGAGCTCTTTTCTCTGGCGTGGGGAGCTTTCCCGCTTGCACTCCATGTGCTGCTATCTTGGAGCCATGCACAATGTGCCCAAGAGTTCCCAGGAAAGGAGGTGAGTGCAGTGAGGGGCGGCTGTGGCTGGATGTGGTAAGGGCTACATGCTAGAGATGTGGTATGTGGCATAGATGCCATGGGGCTGGAATTGGCCTGTGGCTGGCACATGGGGATCCCTGTGGTGTATGCATCACCCAGAGGCCTGGTTTCTCCCCAGATCACCTTTGCCCCCACCAATGACATCAGCTGTAAATAGGAATCCACCCCCTTGGGAGAAATAACTAGTTGTGCCACCTGGCAAGCCGCTGTGGTGGGCTGGAAGTCACTGTGGAAAACACTCACAGAGATGGAGCTTTTTAGGCTGCAGGTTACCCAGTGACAAATCCCAGCCCTGTGTTCTCCCCACTCTTTGCTCTGGAGCACTTGCCCACCCCTTCTCCGGTTAGGGGAGCCAAGTTGGGTGGCTCAGTGAGCTCTGCTTTGGCCCATAGGGTTACACAGACGAGCCCTTGTCAAAGATCCTCTCTCACGTGGAGGAGGGAAACATTGTGCAGCTCGACCGCTGGAATCTCCAGGTGGAATCAAACTCTGAGGTGAACCCCGAGGAAAAAGACGAGACTGCCACAGACAAGGTGAGCGACAAACAGAGCTCCTCCACCATGGGCCAGCATTCTCCATCTGTCCCCAGCTCAGGCAGCACTTGACTCCCCAGGGAGTATTCCCCCCCCTGATTCCACTTTCTCTCCTCATGGCTCAGAGGCCCCTCCCTGCCTCCCATCTGGGAGAAGCAGCCCCAGGGGTTAGTGACAGCCAGAGCTGGCCCAAAGGTGCAGGTCTGCAAGAGACTTGGAAGACTTGCTGCAAGCAGAAGACCGTTCCTTTGGCGCAGAGACCCTGAGAATAGCAAGTGTCTCAGAGAGCAGAGATCAACTGACTGCTTGGTGAGCCAGCAGTGACCCTGTAAGAAGAGGGACTGAGCAGCTGGAATGGGGTTTGGTGGAGAGGAGACATCCCTGCTTCTCTGGAAAACCCTCTCTGGGGATCCTGAAGGTTCCTGGGGAAACAGGCCCCAACCCCCAGTGCATTTGGCACAGAGAAAGCATTCGCTGACTGCAGCTGCCACCCCGTTTCACCGTAGGTGCTGATCTGGGCTGGACACTGCATCTCGGTTGCCTGTGTGGATGCTGAGCCTGGGCTGAGCATGGATGTGCTCACGGCAGCAGAAAGGGCTATTCTATCCCCCTCAGTATATCCCTCTTTCAGGCCAAAAGCCACCTCTGTCTCAATTATTCCCTCTGCTGGCAGTGGCCCCTGTACATGGCTAGTGAAGTGTCGTCTCTCCCTTGCAGTAACGCTACATTCCTAGCCCCATGTCTGGGCACCACGGTTCCCAGCCTCAGCCTCCTCTTTTTTCCTTTTCAGCTTCCCCTCGATGTCTTCAATAACTATTTCAGCCTCGGCTTTGATGCTCGTGTGACACTCGAGTTCCACGAATCTCGAGGTAGGTGGGGGCTGGAGTAGGTTCTGGCTGGTGCTCTCTGCGCAGAGCTGCAGGGCCGGGCTGCAGAGTGGGAGAATCTTGGGATTTAGAGTGGGAGTGAATGGGGGAAGCAGGTTTGTAACCTGGGGGCGCCCCCAGTGTGGTCAATTGAAACACCTTTGTGGTAGGGGGATGGCAAAGAGAGAATCAACTGGGGAGAGGGTGGGGGGAACTGACCAGGAAGAGTGTGGGAACAGCCAGATAGGGGAGAGGAAACGGCAAAGTGTGTGTGAATGAATGGGAGGGGAAGGAAGAAACCGAGGCGTGTGGCAGAGGCAGCTGGCGAATCTTGGGGAAGGCTGGTTAGTGAGCCTGGGAGAGCGAGGCTGGGGTGACAGGCGGCTGAGTTGCTCCCGGCAGTGAATGAATGACAGTAACGTCTATCCTCTTGTTTTGGTTTTTTTTTTCTTCTTTCCCTAGAGGCCAATCCAGAGAAATTTAACAGCCGGTTTCGGAATAAAATGTTCTATGCTGGGGTGAGTGTGTGGGACTCCTTGGAGATGAGCACTGTCTGTCTAAGCTCCAGCTACTCTTAGAGATTTCCAAAACTGCTTTCTCTGGGTAGCTACTAACGGGGTGTCTGAACTATAAGGACTCAGCTCTTTTAATCTCCTCATCAGTATGTCCCTCCAGCCCCATGATAATTGTTTTAACTCTTCTCTGAACTCCTCCCACTGGCCTTCTTGTACTGAGGGGCCCAGGCCCAAAAACAGTGTCACAGACAGGACCTCCTTAGACCTACATTAGAGGGTGATTATCTGCTTCCTGCCCTGGGATGAGGTCTCTGCATATGCAGTCCCCAGGTTGCATTAGCCTTTGTCCAACCCTATCGCAGTGCAGCCCCCTGGCTAATTTTTTTTTCCCCTTGAGTCTCGGTTGCTTCTACTTCCCAGAGCTGTCCCTCCCATTGAGGATCTAGGTTTGGGGAATTAGCTATGTTACCCTAGACTGCATGTCATATTGTTTCATGCCCTCTCATAACTGTCTCGCACTGAGGAGGCTGGTGTCTTGCTCCTGTATTGGGCCCAGTAACTTTTGTTTGGACATATTTTCTCACAGCCAGAGAATGATCTTGCATTCCGTCCCCCCAGTACTGCATCCCACCTGGAGAAGGAGGTGCCCTAGCCCTAGATCACAGCTGCTCCTGGAGGCCCGGCCTGGACATGGGGGAGTTGCAAGTTGGGACTGAAGTCCATTGTCGGAGCTGGGTTATCAAGGGGTGCGTCAGGTCAGGAGTAAGGAGCATCTGCAGCACTGTATCAGGAGGGGCAATCTGCAGAAGGTGCAGTGAGGCCTGGAAGAGGATGTGCCCAGTCTCAGGAGTCTCAGGGGCTTGAATTGAGACTCAGCAGAGCATGAAGGGTCCATGCGATCCAGCTGCTGCTCAGGGACGCAGTCTCCAGGTATTAACCTTGTCCCTTGTGTTGGCAGACGGCGTTTTCCGACTTTCTCACGGGCAGCTCCAAAGACTTAGCGAAGCACGTCAAAGTGGTGGTGAGTGTCTGGAGAGGAGGGTCTGGGATCATTCTCTGGGAGCGGTGGGGATTGGTGAATCCAGGGCATTGTTCCCTTGGGGTAACAGTAACTGGTACCGCAGCGGCTGAAGCAGCTGTTGCACTATGTGGGACATTCCTTGGGTGCTGCAGGGCAACAGCTCTCACTCAGAAATGGGGAGTTCATTCCCCCCAAAATACTAGGGCTGGGCCCTTCTCCTGCAGCCAGCGTAGGTGTTTGACTGTCTGTCCGTCTGTCTGTTTTCAGTGTGATGGGACAGACCTGACCCCCAAGATCCAGGACCTGAAGCCCCAGTGCCTTGTCTTTCTGAACATTCCAAGGTGAGTGGCTCCTGCGCCCCTGGATGCTGAGCAGCTCCCTATCCGGTGTTTGAGGAGCCCTCCTGTTGGTCCCAGGTAGTACTCTGCTCCCGTTCTCTCTCTGCAGGTACTGTGCTGGCACCATGCCCTGGGGCAATCCTGGGGAGCACCATGACTTTGAGCCCCAGCGCCATGACGATGGCTGCATTGAGGTCATTGGCTTCACCATGACATCCCTGGTAAATCAACTCAGCCACTGCAGCAGCTTCTGGCTCTGTTGTCCTGCACCCTGCCTGACCCACAGCTCCCGACCCTGCGACCTTGACTTGAAATCCAGCTGTGCCTGAGAGCTCCAGGCGGCACCCATCCTCTGAGTCTGTGGGACCTTCCAGTCTGCAGCCAGCATGGCTCAGTGTAGTCAGGAGCAGGACCCTGGAGGTGCACCCCCAGGTATAGCTTGGGGGGACCTCTGCCAGGAACAGCAGAGCAGCCTTCCCTAGAACACTCACCAGCCTGCAGCCTGTGGCTAGTGGTGGGAGAGAATTCAAAATCCATAAGCCTTGTTTGCTGGGATCTTTGTGTGCCTCTGCATCCTGTCGCCTGCCTCCCCACCCAGGGCCTCTCCACAGCTGAGACACCTGTGAGGACTCCAGCGAGTGCTGGTCTTTGTGGATTCCTTCTCCCTGGGGACTGAGCTGAGCCCCTCCAAGCTCAGTTTGCTTGTGACTCCACTTGGTGTTGGATGCTGCTGCTCTGAGGTATGGCCATGAGTCTTTTCACCACAGGCAGCCCCACTGTAACCCTGGTTCTGTTTGCAGGCTGCCTTGCAGGTGGGTGGACATGGAGAGCGGCTGCACCAGTGCCGGGAGGTGATGCTCACCACATCCAAGGCCATTCCTATGCAGGTGGACGGGGAGCCATGCAAGCTGGCAGCCTCCTGTATTCACATCTCCCTGCGCAACCAGGCCAATATGGTGCAGAAGACCAAACGACGCAACTCCATGCCCCTGCTCAATGAGTACGTTCACCTGGCGCAGGGCAACCCTGGGGGCCCAAATCCAGCAACTTGTCCAATTTGGATCGGCTCCTCGCCTCCACAGCAGCAGGGCATGGGGTGGCACCAATCCAAGAGGGCATTATTCACCCATTTATTCTAAGTGGCCTCTCCTGGCTCTTCACACTTCACAGTTGCCTCCAAGAGGCATGAGCAGGGAGCCTTCCAAAGGATCTCTGGGCAACACTGGAAGCAGAGTGAGTGGAGGCTTGAGTTATGGCAGCCATCCGCTGCAGAAAACAAAGCCTTAACTGTTGTCACCTGCTGCTGGGACTGGGTTAGCAAGGGGGTTCTGCCACACTGCCTGCAGCACCACTCCTTGGGGGAGTCAAGTACTGGAATGGCAGGGCACATCACCCCACGTCCCTAGCCTGCCACACCAGTGCTCCTCCCATCCTGCTTACAGCACCACTTGCTGGGAGAGAGAAGTACTGGTTAGCTGGGAGCTTCCTAAGACAGTGCTCTTGCCTAGCTTCCTCAGTTGCCTCTTGCTGGAGGAGGCTGGGCTACTGTAGCTATGAGCTTCTGCTTACATCTATAGGGCCTCCTTTCTAACCCTGCCCTTTTCCTCCTGCCTGCGTGTAGCCAGCAACCAGTGCCCGAGCGGCTGCGAATCCGGGTGAACCGAATCAGCATGCATGACTATGAGGCACTTCACTACGACAAGGAGAAGCTCAAGGAAGCCTGTGAGTGACCAGCCCGGGTGCCTGGGGGCTTTGGGAATGTGCTATCCCAGGGAGTGATGGATGAGGCCTCCTTGAGCACTTTGGGCCATTGGGGCAGCTCTGGGCAGCCGCAGCTCTGCTGTAATGAAGCCATGGTCTGCAGATGGAGTATTGCATGCTTGAGCTATAGTCTCCCTGGGTGGCTGTGGTCAGCCCCGTTTTATACAAAGTGGCAATGCCCTGTTGTTCTCACCATGTCTCTGATGCTGTCCTCCACTGGGCAGTGGCCAGGCTGTCTCAGGGGCCCAGACACTGGGGGGAGGACTGGCAGCAGGCAGCTCCCTGAGATGTCTGTGCTTTGCTTTCAGCTGTGCCCCTGGGGATCATTGTGGTTCCGGGAGATAGTGACCTGGAGGTCTGTCGGACCCACATTGAGAGGCTGCAGGAGGTGAGGCACTGCAGGGGGCGTGGGAGATGGTGGGAACTAATCATTGAGGGGAGCGAGGCTCTGGAGAGGTCTCTCCTGACCCCTGGTTATTGTAGCCTCGCACAGATGGCGTTCTGAGCATCCAGCATTGGCCTTTGATGGAAACCGGATCCCAGGCTAGAAGGTTCATGGATCTGTTGAGTCTGACAGCTCCCATGTGTTGGCCTCACTATTCCCCTTTTCGCCATCCTGCTCACCCTGCCCTCTAGCCCTCCCCAGGGTGTTGGGCAAGGAGAGGCCGCTAGGCAGGTGGAAAGAAAAGGCTTTTCTCCCTCACTGAAGTATGTTCCACAAGATCTTAGTCCTTCCCCCAACCTGGGTACACTGCAATCAGTCTCACCTGTGTCAGGTGCCCCTTTCTCTCCCCTCTGCCTCTCCCCAGTACCTGTGGATTTATGCTTTTCCCCTGCCCAGCTCTCCTCTCACGCACAGACTGAGAAGTTCTGGAGGGTGTGTCCGATGACACTGCACTAGCCCAGTACCTGGGCTTCTTCCTTCCCTACTTCCTGGAAGGGATTTTGCCTCGCCTGGAGGGGCCCTGAGCAGCTTGAAAGTGGGCTCCTTGTGGCGTAGGAAGTGCTGCAGGATCTCTGTCTGGTTTGAATCCGTGACCACAGGGAGAGGAGCAATCTACCATGTTTAATTGCAGAGCACATTAGGCAGGCTGGCATGAAGGGACCTGCCTATCCCTCTCTCTCTTGTCTCTGCATTTCTGATGGACCCTTCCCTGCAGTGGCTGAGTTGCGTGTCCAGGAGCGGGGACACTCACAGGCAGGTGGCTGGGCAACCGTGATGATGGGCTAGGTGAGGGCCTAGCATCTCAGCCCTTACCCAGTGCCATCCCTCTCATAAAGTCATGGAAAGCAGCTATGTCCACAACATGGGGAAGTTCCTGCAGCTGGAAGGGGTGGGGGTTCTAGAGAGTGGCCTGGCCTGTCTCCTGGCTGATGCTTTAGATATGTCTGAGCACACAGAAGCGGGGCAGCTTGGGACACGTAGCTATTGGTTTCAGCTGCTGCCTTTCTCCCCTATTTCTCATTCCATCTGGAGCACATCATCACTAAACTCTGAACCCCAACTGCATGCTGCAGGGCAGTGGGGGCTCAGTACTGGGAATGCATAGGCCAGGGTGGCTACGTGTGGTGGCAGGGGCTGGCTCCTCATACAGGAGGGGGCACAGAACAGGCTCTGAGAGACAGAAGGGGGGCAGCTGAATGAATGTGGTAACCCACCCCCTTCCCTCTTCACAGGATTTTCTTCCATGCCCTTCTTTACAGTGCCTGCTCCTTCAGGTGTGTATCACCCGCCTCCCTCCCCTCCCGGGGGTCTCTGTCATGTACATGGTGCCAGTCTTCTGGGCTTGTTTGAACTCCTCCCCAGTGAGTTTGGCATATTTGTCTCCAGCTGAATCCCATGTCATGCCTATGTTCTCCACCTCCTGTGCCTCACTGTCTCTGTGCCTCACTGTCTCTGTGCCATGCCTGGATGCAAACTGCTTCTGTCAAAGGGCCATAAATCTGAGCCTGTCTGAACGCCCAGTGCAGGAACGAACCTAGGAAAGGTTGGGGGGGAACAACGAGGAGCTGGGAAACATCACTCTTTTCTCTCTGTGCAGGAAGGGGATGGAGCCAGATTAAAGATGCTTTCATCCCAGAAGCTGTCTCTCAAGTGGTGTTTCTTAGACTGTGAGTATCTTGTCCATACAGTACAGTAGCACTGGTCTGCCCTGGGAGGTGGGGTCCAGCTCTGATCCGCTCTAGGGATGTAGCAAAAGTCCCAGACCAATAATGCGCCCTGGGAATGCTTGTTTCTTGGGACACGCTGACCGACTCACCCCATGGCACCATTGCCATCAGCCTGGTGCTATCTGCATGTGGCTCCCCAGCAGTCAAGGACCTGCCCCATTACCTATTTTCTCAGTTTGCTTAGGTGCCTGAGTGTGGCAGCTCTGAGCTGAGGGAATATGCCTCCCCTGCCCCCAGAGCAACAGCTGTGCCCAGTGCCGCTGGTCGTGTGAATCCAGCAAAGACTGCCAGGTGTGGAGTGTTTGCTAACAGCACACTTGGCCTCAAGTCCTTCCTTCTGGCCTGTGCATGGAGCAGGCTCTCCAGGATTGGGCTGAGGTGCTGTGCCTGTGTCTGACAGACAGGGGGCTCCCTCGGGCTGGGAACGCATCCTCAGGGACGCACTGCAGAATCTTCTGTGCCCGTGGGGAGTGGGATCTGGGTGCAGCCACTGGCTACATTCTGTGCCTGGCTGACACAGACTGGCCTCTTATACAAACAGCCTTCTCCTCCCCAGTACTCGGGGTGCTTCCCCAGTCAGAAGGGTCCATTATTCTCCCTCTGTATGTGGGAGAGGACTACCAGTGGCACTCCAGCCCAATGACTTCCAAGGAGAGTTTCTTAACTACAAATAGTACTGTGGTCTTCAATAGAGCAAGTGAGTACTCCTAGCCCTGTACTAAGTGTTCAGAGCATGAGAGGTTGGGGGAGAAGTGAATTAGGAGTCCTGCTCCTAAAAAATAAGTCCAGTGTGATAATGACAAGTCAGTGTGGGCCAGAGGGGAAGGGGACTGGGGGGAGGGAAGGTGAACACTGAGAGCTGGTTCCAGATTCTCCCAGCAGGAGGCACTGCAGTGAATAGTGTCGGAGCCTTGGTCAGGAGGGAGCTGCTGCAGTGGCAGCCTTCTCCAGCAGGAGATGCTCTACAGAGCAGCATAGCTGCTGCAGGGGGAGATGCGTTTGTACATCTCCTTCAATTACAGGCTGTACATTAGTGCCTTGTGGAGGAGGAGAGCGCCTGATGTGCTGAGCCTGTGACCCAACCTGCTGTGTTTGCAGGAGCCCCCGAGTGCTGATGCAAAGCAATGGGGACTTGTTTACAAACACGGCTTTGTTCCGGCTCCTTTCTCAGCCTCTTCTCCCCTTTCCGCCCCCACCTGAGGTTGACACTTTGTTCTTGAAGCTCCAGGCTGCACATTCACTTTTATTAGCATATTTTTGGTGTCTCTGTTTTTGATTTGAGCGATTCCCTAGGAATCCTCCACAGCCTGGGACAGTAGGGGCTTTTGTGCCCTCGTAATGGTGCTGGCCCAAGTTCCCAAACACACAGGGAGAAGGTCATGCAGGGCATCAAGCAGGGCACTGCACTGATCTTCAGAGCCAGCAGGCCTGCACCAGGCACTCACTGGGCACCAGCCGCACCACCTGAGGAGCCTGACTGCGGACAGACAAGCTGGCCTTCAAGGGGGAGACCAGCATTTGACCCCACCCAGGGGAAACACTGGAGGGACCAGGGGAATGAAAAGGCCAGAGCCTTGTCCCAGACGCTGTGAGGATGGGCTGCTCTTTCCTATCCAGTTTCTGGAGTTTCTGCTCCTCTCCCTGTTTGCCTTGTGTTCATTTCCCTCTGGCTCTGCCTCCCTCCAGGCTCCCCACCAAATCTCTGATTTCAGGAGCACACCTTGGCCCCATCACTGCCATGTCATCCAGGAGGGGTATGTGTGCCAGGAGCAGTCCCAGCAGAGGTGCAGACATTACCCCTGAATTTGGCCGGTGGTGGGGAGCCAAGCCAAGTTAGGCTCATTCCAGTGAGAGGGGTGCTGTCCCGTGTCTCCTGGGAGTGTGGGGTCCCACCCGGCGGGGGCGGGGCAGACACCCCACCGCATGCACCGCTCACATGATCTCTGCTCCCAGATATTGCTACTCTGGATTATTTTCTCCTTTTGCTGGTTTCCCAGCAGCAAATTCAGCGCTGAGGAAAATGTGCCAGGAAAGAGGTTGGAGCTGCATTCAAGGGCGACACAGGCTCATTAAAGTGGCTGAATTACAGACCTTCGTTAGCAGTTCCGTGGCCATAAATCTCTTGCAGGGACAGGATAAACGGGGCTCTTTCACTCCTCTAATCTGCTCTGGCTTGTGTCATGGACACCCCTCTCCCCATTCTTGTTCTGTTCCTAGAGAGAATTCCCCAGTCCCTTTAGGGCCCAGCCATAGCAACCCCAGTTGGGCAGCAGTCCTCGGCCCTGTGGGGGGCACAGAGCCCGTGGAGAAAATGCCCATAAACCACTGGAACCCACTAACCCTGATCTATCCTGGCCCTCTTCACCACATTGAAACAAGGCTCAGGAACCCCCATTCCCTCCTCAGCCCCTTCGCCTCGCTCGAATTTTGATTGTGATTTTCATAGTTACCGGCTGCATCCCAGAGTCGCAAAGTGCTTCCAAAATACGCACACCCAGTCCACTCTGCTCCTCTTGTCCCAGTATATCAATGTGGGGCTTTTCTGGCCCTCGAGCTGGTGCTCAGCAGGGACAGCAACAAGCATCCCAGGACAGAGGGACAGACTGTGGACCCGCTTGGGTACAATTCTTGGTTACCCACTTGGGTACAATGCTTGGGTACAATTCTTAGCCCCCACTGGGAGAGTGGATGTTGGGTGCTGGTTTTAAACTGCTACCATCCTGGGGAACAGGGATCAATGTCCAGCTCATGCCCCATTGGGGAAGTGTGGTCTGCCAAGGCCAGGGATTATACAGAAGGCCTGGAGCCTTGGTGCTGGTTTGCGATGAGCCCTAGTCAATAATGTAAACACGTAGTGCCGTGGCTCTCAAACTTTTGTACTGGTGACCCCTTCCATATAGCAAGCCTCTGAGTGTGACCCCCTCTTATAAATTAAGAACAAGTTTTTATATATTTAACACCATTATAAATGCTGGAGGCAAAGTGAAGTTTGGGTTGGAAGCTGACAGCTGGAGACCCTCCACTTAATAACCTCGCATCCCCCTGAGGGGTCCCGACCCCCAGTTTGAGAAACTTGGTGTAGTGGCACCAAATCCCCAGGAGCGGAGAACAGAAAGGCCTGAGCTCTCCATCTGGGCTGCTCCATGTCCCCGCAGTTGTTCTGTCGCAATAAAAGTGGCCATGAGGGATTTTAAGCCAGAGGGATAATCTCTCCCCTGGTGTAAGCAATGGGCTGTCATCTCTGCAGCCCGCTCAGGCAAGGCTCTGCTCTGTACGATGTCTGAGTCACAGAGTCAGCACCAAAAATCCGGAGACCCAGGAGGCAGGTCAGGGGGCCTGAAAATCCCCAGAAAGCTGGAATTCCAGGCCAGCAGCTTGAAGGTAGCCAGGTATGTCCTGCCTTACCTTGCTGCTTCTCCTGCTCCTAATGGTGATCAGGGCCTAGGACAAGGGCTGGTTGCTCAGTCAGGCTGGAATGTTGCGTGCTGCAATCTGTAGTCTGTGAAGAGAAAGGCTGTGTCTTTAGGGCACATTGTGGAAGTTGATGGGCCATCTGTGGTCAAGAGTTAACTGTTTTCCCTGCTGTGTCTTGCTGTTGCATGAGTGCACTCGCTCAAGGGGTTGTAAGGTGGCTGACAGGTTTCCTGTTGCCCAGGGGTGGAATGCAGTGGTTATAGACAGTCCCATTGCCTCCTGGTCTCCTGCCAGGTTCTGGAGACAGGAATCACACTGTTTTCTCTCTGTCTCTCTCTCTCTCTCTCTCAGCAACTACAGCTGATCGGTTTTACAGGATAGACCGCGCACAGGTGAGTGCGGCCTCGGGACTGTGGGGACCGAGGCACTGTTGTGCAGCTACACTTGACCAGCAGCACATATGTTTTCAGACATGCAAACGCATGCACAAGGGCCACTGCTTGTATGCTTTGTCCCCATGCTGCCGGAGTCCTGTGATTACATAATGGATGAGGGGATACAATTTCCTGGGAAGGTTGTAAACCCCGGGAAATAGAGGTGCTCTGCCCTCTGCAGTCAGGCACCCCTGGGATCATCTGTTATTGGATGCTTCAGGTATCTCACCATCTCCTTTAACCTCTGTCCTAGTGAATTAATGAAAGAAATATTGAGAGGAAAAACTGACAAAAAGTCTGGAGGATAATTCCCCCCTGGAGCAATGTGCAGTGGTGTGGATTAGTGAGAAGCCCTGCCATGCCGATCTCATTGCCCTGGTTGATAATAAAGTTAGAGGATGGAGGCAGTCCAGTAGCTGGATATAACTGGATGCAAGTAACATATCTCAGACTGTGGCCCCCATTCTGGGTTCCGCACAGCCCAGGACATGGGGGCAAAGGGAACTTTAGCCACCTCTGTACCACTTGGACTATGAGGTTACTGGAAGCTAATTCAGCCCGCATCATAAACCAGAGTGATCCCAGGGATTGCTCTAACTTGCACCCTAGGTACAGCAGCCCCTAAGAGACTACCTGGCATCCTAGAATAGCTAGAGCTTAGAGCGTAACCAAACATACCACGTCCCTCACTCAGATACACCCCTACTCCTGGGGACAGCAGAGGGTCATTCTGCTGGCCCTACTCACTGGGAAATCCACCTTATACTGGGTTATTCCCGGTAGGGAGATCTGGCTGGGCACTGGGTCCGTTCTGCTGTTGGAATGATGTAAAGGGGCTGGGACATAGCCCAGACTTAGGCTCAGCATCTCACAGTCTTAGGGTATGGCTACGCTTACAGCTGTACAGCGCTGGGAGTTACAGCTGTCTTCGTACAGCTGTGTAGGGAAAGCGCTGCAGTGTGGCCACACTGACAGCTACCAGCGCTGCAGTGTGGCCACATTTGCAGCGTTTGCAGCGCTGTTGGGAGTGGTGCATTGTGGGCAGCTATCCCAGCTTTCAAGTGGCTGCAACTTGATTTTCAAAAGAGAGGGTTGGGGTGGAGTGTGACAGGGAGCGTGGGGGAGACAGAAAGAGTGGATTTTTGGAGCTGACACTGTTGTCGGCTCCCTGCCTTGCAAGTTCTAAGGACTGGAAGATACACAGCACCAACCTTCAATCATTTTAAAAGTTTTGACCCCTTTCCCCACCCCTCTCTTATTCACTAAATGCAAATTATGCACTCCTAAATAGCCTTCAGACCACATAAGCAGCTGCTCAACATGAACTCCCCCCTCCCCCTCCGCCGTGTAGCTTCTCTCTTCAAGCAAACAGCTGTGAACATTCCAAAGCAATTCCCCTGCCTGCCTCCGCTCACTCACTCGAGCAAACAGGAGCTGCGTTTGTTTTTTAGATAAGCAGCTCTGGGGTGCCCAGAGTTCAGCCACTCTTCCGGTTTGTTGTGAACAGGCATTCTGGGATACCTCCTAATACCCTGGAGGCCAATTACAGCACTTTTGGTGGCCACACTTGACGAGCAGTACTGCATCACCAGCGCTGCAATCGTTATACCCCAAGCAGACCAGGTGTACAGCCAGCGCTGCAGCCAGGGAGTTGCAGCGCTGGATGTGCCTTGCAGGCGTGGACAGTTAGTAAGTTGCAGCGCTGTAAACCCACCACCAGCACTGCAACTCTCCAATGCAGCCATGGCCTTACTTGAAAAATGAATGCAAGTTGGCTTGGCTAGGAACACTGAGATGTGGATTGGAAAGTGCCTGAAGCACCTGAACAAAGGGTGGTGATAAACAGCAGTGTATTGAGTTGAGGAAGGTGTCCATGAGGACCTGCAGGGCTTGATCTCAGGTATAAACTTAAGTGTTATTAAATAGCTCCGTTCATGATCTAGAAAGAGGATCATGATGCAACCAGTGGGTCACACTGAAATGGGAGGAGTTGTAAACCCTAGGGAGGATAGAGGAAATCCAGAGGGACCCAGAGTCGTTAGGCACATGGGCAGGAAACAACTAAGTGAGACTCAGCCTGGGGAAATGTAGATCCTGCAGCTGGGGGAAAAATTACCCGAAACCTTGATCCTCAATGGGAGGAGAATGCTGGGAGCAGGAATGGCTGAGAGAGACTCTGCAAGGAGAGGAGGAAACAAAAGATTTTACAGTGAGATGGCTGCAAAACACCAGGGATGTTCTGGGGAGTGGGAGTGCCAAGTCCTCAGTCCCAGCGTAGGGAGGGGCCAGTCCCTCTATCTACAGCTCTGGAGAGATCCCACCTGGAGTCAGCTCTGGGTCTCCTAAGCCAAGAAGCCTCACGTCAAGATGCAGGGAGATGATCCCTTCCTATGCAGTTCTGATGCACCCACACCTGGCCTGTGGCATTCCGCTCTGGGCCCCTTGCTGACAGAGGGAGATTGGAAGGCGTTAGAGGAGGGCAACAGGAATGAACAAGGGTTTGTAGGACGAGATTAAGAAAGTTGAATCCATCCAAGTTGCTAAGGAGCACTTAGCGTGTGCTGACAGTCTGCAAACATCATCCCCGAGGTAACTGCGGAGGGTGGGAAGGGATTACATAGTCATAATGAGAGATTTGGGAGGGGATTTGGAGAGGTGATGTTCCAGTGGAATCTCTGCAGACACCCTGGCAGTGATATGTGCGAGGCTGTGGAAGAGTTTTCCAGGAGAGGAGCGACAGCTTAAAAGTAGGCTGGACACAACCTCCACTCTGCTGGAGACAAGAGCCCCTGATAAGGTTTTTCCATTTCATTAAGACTCCGCTCCACACAGTGATCGTTGTTCAGCAGCATCTGATCTGGCTGGAGTCATGGTTATCAGTCTAAGGGGAGCTGTGTGGCAGGCTGGGGCTGCCCTTGCTAAGTCGCCATGGGCACCAGTCCCAACTCCATTCCCATGCCAGCTCCTTTGAGCTGGCATGGGCCATCACCCCACTGAATGCTGCTCTGGTCACGAGTGGGTGGGAGGGGGGTGTTTCCCCAGGGTGACTGGCCTGTGGTGTGTGGTTCCCCTCTCTGAAGGGCTGATCTCTGCCTTCCAGGAGCACCTCAACTATGTGACGGAGATCTCCCAGGACGACCTCTTTGTGCTGGACCCGGAGCTGGTGATCACCCAGACCGTGGGCACCTCACCCGCCATGCCTGACCTCGTTGATTCGTCCTCCACACCCGCAGGGCACCATTTTGCTTTCCCTTCTTCCTCATCCTCTCCACTCTCCTCACCAGCCCTCAGGTGAGACTGACCACTCTGGTTTGCAGGTGAGAATGGCCTTGTGGGGTGGGGAGAAGGGTACGAGAGATGAGTGGAAGAGGGACCAGCCTGAGAGGCCTGGCGCTGGCTTAGCAGCTCTAAATCCTGAGTTCTGAAGCAGCTCTGTGTGACACAAGTGAGAATTGTCTGCAGCTTGTCTCTAAAACACAGCGGGGTCAGTCTCTATGGAGACCGACCATCTTCCCCTTCCTCCCCCATGCGTATTGCACCCTAGGAAAGCGTGACTGTGAGGCATTGGGGCTGCACTGGGGGGTTGCACCCTTGGCTCTAGCTTAGCCGCATCAGCCCAGGGCTGACTGAGACTCCAGAACTCGTTCCCCATTGTTAGCCCCCATGGCAAAGGGAGATGGTTCTCTGGGGGCCCGAGACACAGAGCTGAGATAAGGGTAGGTGTCACTGTCTGAGCTGGGAAGGGAAGAAATTAGAGGTGGAGATGGGCCAGGAGGGGGAAAGAAACCAAGTCTGGAAAGGACTTTGCTAAGGCAAGGTTCATTCCCTCAGTCTTTTGGTTTGTAAGCACCTGGTAGATAATAGGGTTATAAGGAATAACCCGCATGGATTTGTCAAGAACAAAGCTTGCCAAATGATCCTAATTTCCTTCTTTAACAGGGTTATGGGCCTAACAGGGTTATGGGCCTAGTGATTAAGGGGAAACAATAGCCATGATACAGCTTGATTTTGAGACAGTCCCATATGACATTCTTATAAGCAAACTAGGGAAGTGTGGTCTACATGAAATTACTATAAGGTGGATATACAACTGGTTAAAAAACTGCACTCTGAGAGTAGTTCTGAATGGTTCACTGTCAAACTGGGACAGTGCATCTAGTGGGGTCTCACAGAGGTCAGTACAGGGCCTGGCACTACTCAATATTTTCATTAGTGACTTGGATAACAAAGTGGAAAGTATTCTTATAAAATGTGCAGAAGACAGAAGGCTGGGAGGGGCTGGAAGCACTTTGGAGGGCAGGATGAGAATTCAAAACAACCTTGAACAATTAGAGAATTGGTCTGAAATCAATAAAATGAAATTCAGTAAAGACAAGTGCAAAGTACTTCACAAAAGAGAGAAAAAAGTTAGCTGTACAACTACAAAATGGGGAATAACTGGGTAGGTGGGAGTAGTGCTGAAGAGGATCGGGGTGTTCTAGGGGATCACAAATTGAATATGAGTAACAATGTGATGCAGTTGTGAAAACGGCTAATGTCTTTCTGGGGTGCATTAACAGGAGTGTCATATGTAAGATGGGGGAGGTGATTGTCCTGTGCTACTCAGCACTGGGGAGGCCTCACCTGGGGCGCTATGTCCTTCTGGGCACCACACTTTAGGAAAAATGTGGACAAATTGGAGCGAGTCCAGAGGAGAGCAACTACAATGATCAAAGGTTTAAAAAAACTGAGCTATGAGGAAAGGTTTAAAAAAACTGGGCATGTTCAGTCTTGAGAAAAGAAGACTGAAGGGGGCACCTGATAGTCTACAAATATGTTAAGCGCTGTTATAAAGAGGCCTGTGATCAATTGTTCTCCATGTCCACTTAAGGTAGGACAAATAGTAACTGGCTTAATCTGCTGAAAGAGAGATTCAAGTTAGATATTAAGAAAAACTTTCTAGCTATAAGGATAGTTAGGCTCTAGACTAAGCTTCCAAGGGAGGTTGTGAAATCCCTATCATTGGAAGTTTTTAAGACCAAGTTGGACAGACACGTGTCAGGAATAATCTAGGTTTGTTTGGCCCTGCCACAGTGGAGGAGGCTGGACTAGATGATCTCTCGAGGTCCACCCAGCCCTACATTTCTGTGATTCTGTGATTCCTTGCTCCTGTCCTATCCGAGCTGGCATCGATGCAGCTGGCCTCTCAGCAGCAGTGTCTCTCCAGCAACAGTGCACTGTGTGGCAGGCTGGTACATAGGAAACTTCTGCCACTTACACAGCCCCAGCTTGACTAGCCATCAGGTAGGGCTCCGGCAATGGGGAAGTGTCACAGATCCATAGGATTGGTGCTACAGCCCCAGCTTTGGAACAGTGTCGGGGGGGACACCCCTTCAGTGTGCCAGACCCCAAAGGAGTCTCTCATTTCCTTCAGAGGAAGCCATGCGGCTTCACTGCCTCTTTAGACTAGACCTCTGGGCCTGCAGCACTCCTGCTTCACACTGTGAGCGCGGTTCAGCAAGTCCAACTGAGACAGAAGATTTGTACGCTCTTTAGGGATTAATGCACCTTGCAAAGCATGTGCAGTGACATACAGCATTGTCAAAACAGGGGGGTTTAGAAGTTATCTGGAACAAAGCATTGGATGTCCTTAAGTAAGCAGAGAGGAAGGAAGGTTAAAGCCTACTCCATTCTGGTTAGCCAGAGCCCAGCCAAGCTGTAGTGAACCCCATTGTTCAAGTGTGCACTCGCTCTCTCTCCTCGCCTCTCACCCCCATCAGGCTCCAAGTGAGAGCCTCCCTGGCTGCCTCCAGCAGCCAATACTTGTCCCCCCACCTAGAGTCCTCCTTTGTTCCAGACCTGGGAAATGCTGCTCAGCTGTGCGCCGCCCCGACCCCCAGTGAGAGGCGGGGAAGTATACTTCTCTCTAGGTCGTTGGTTGCTAGGTCTCAATGTCAGACAACTGGATTTTCCATCCTCTCTTGAGAGGTTCCATTGATACGGGGACCAAGCCCCAGATATTTAGGTGACACCCATATCTATATCTGAGCAAACAGCCCTTTTCTACTCCCTTAGTAACAGTACGGCCCATAGGGGAAACTGAGGCACAAAGAGGACTCAAAAAATATTACAAAAAATTCCCACAAGGAGTTCCCAACTAGTCCAGTCCTGGCCTCTCCCAGCAAGGGATGCTAATGGGCTCTGCCTGTGGGGATCACAGAGAAGAGTGCAGGGGAGGGAATTTGCTGCAGAAGACTTGCGTACAATGGCATTTGACAGCATCAGTTCTGAATCTCTCCCTCTCTTCTCTTCCAGCTCAGAAGCAGGGGGCTGCCCCTGCCATGAAGGTGAGTTCTTCAACCTGCGCTGCAGGCCTCTGGCACATCTCAGGCGTCCCTGTTCCTGTCACACTTAGGGTTACACTAGCAGATGCTCCCGAGTCTCTGCCCTGATTCTGTGTTCCGCACAAACTGAACACTATCATCGTCTGAGAAAACGGGGGTGATGGGAAAGTCTGGAGAGCCCCGCCCCTGCTGGTGTCATATGGCACCACTCTGTCAGGGATCCAGACCCAAGCACAGGCTCTGCAAGCACTGCGCAGCCTATGGGGTGGCTAGGGAGCAGTCACACCTGGCACCACAGTGACTGCACAATGCACTGCCATTCAGGGGTATCGGGGTTCAGGTTCTCCGGGGAGATGCCCTGAGGGGAGTGGCAGGAGTGACTGCCTGGAGAGACCTGATAGCAATTTGCTCGCACAGTGGAACAGTGCAGGGAGCCTTTTCCCAGCCTGCTTGTGAAGTGTGGAGCTCCCAGTTGGGGACGGCAGGAAATGACAGGATGGTGAGGTTAATCTCCCACCTGCAAAGCCCAGGCCTTGAGCTGTGTTGCTGGGGGTGAGGTTTGTCTCTGCCAGGCACCGGCAGGGGCTCTGGGAGTGGGGAGCACAAGGTCAGGGGCCTCCCTCAGCTGAGCAAATGGAACGAGTTTCCTGGAGCTTGAACAGAGCCGGTTCCTGGAAGTGTGAGTGAGTCACTGGTGAGAGGCATCCCAGCTGGCAGGCTCCCCAGGGACCCCCGCGTTTGCCCTTTGCCCTGCTCTCCCCCTCCACCTCAGGAGTTACTTTTCCCATGGTCTTGAAAACATTCCTTGCGGACCTCGCCAAAGCTGGGGCCTGGCCTTGCCCCCGGGAATGTGGTCTAACTCCTTCCCCCTCCCATGGGTGTTTCTCCCCTCACAGCCCAGCCTGTGGGCTGCCCCCATTTTCTCCTTACCTCTCCCCCACCCCTGGGGGCACCCAGCATTATAAAGCTGAGCCCCCCACTAACCCTCTGGTGCATGCCATGTTCCAGGCAAAACCAGCCTGGCCAGTGGCCTCTGATTTCCAGACTCCCCCAAACCCCTTTCCTTCCAAGCCTTGCGCGAGGGGATTGGACTCAAGGGAATTCCAGGCCCAGGGATGCCCTGCCAGCAGCACCCTGACGTTCAGGGACTGTCAGCAGGAAGTAGCTAGCTATGCCCAACAGCTGCGGAGGGAGGGGAGATTTTGGCCCTTCTCCCACTGGGAGGAGGTCACCGGCACGGACTGTGGTGCTGGAGGAACATGCCTCCGGCAGCTCCCATTGCACAGGCGCTAACAGGCTGTGAGCAGTGTCCCAGGACAGCTCCAGCAGTGCACAATGTGAACTGGCCTGGGGCGAGCGCAGTGTCACTCTGCCATTGAAACTGCCTCTTACTCCCAGGGGAGACTGAAACAGAAGGAAGCCTGGGAAAAAGAGGCTGCCTCCCATCTGCACCTCCTTGGTGTTTCCACTTGCCCCACTGCAGGATACGCGGCAGCTCAACCTCTCCCAATGTGCATGCATGCACATACAGAGAGAGTTCCCCCGCACAAGCAGCCCTCTCTCTCCCCATCTCCTGCTTGGCATCTGTTATCCTGACCAGTGTCTCCTCTTTGCAGATAACCCCTTGATAGCTGCTGCCAAAAGTAATGATTTCCAGAAGGTAAGAGCTGCCATGTGCCACGAACCCAGCCACAGAGCTTGGGGGTGTGCTGTGCCTTTCCCCACAGCAGCTAGCTGGACCCCAGTGTGGCATGAGCATCCCTTCTCCATCACCCTGTTGGTGCCTGCTAGCCAGGGTCTGTCATTGCCCTGCCAGCCCCAGCTGTGACTCCTTACTCAAAGCAGTGCAGGGAGAGTCCTTAACAGTGTGAGCTTCCTCCGAGCAGTGTCAGATGGAGTCCAGACAGGCTCACAACAAGGAATCCTGTTCTGGGAGGGCTGGCACATGCAGCGTTAGATGAAGGCAGCTGTAGCCTTGCTGGCTGAGCTTGGAGAGCGGTTCAGTTCCCTACCCAGGTAATCTTGCTGCAGGTTCTGCTGGCGAAGGCCCGCTCCGCAGGGTGAGAGTGGGGAGGGCCTTCCCACAGGCACAGCTCTTGCTCTGGTGCTCAGAGGTTAGAGGAGGTCTGAGTAGGAGAAGCTAATCCAGAGCTGACTTGTGTTCCTGTAGTTCCGAGAGGTGCACCAGGCGGGAGGGGACCTGATGCTGCGAGACTCCTCAGGTCAGACCGTACTGCACCATGCTGTCAAATCGGGGAGCAAGGAGATTGTCAAATACGTCATTGAGAATGGTAAGCTGGGAGCCTGGATCCAGTTGTTGGTACAGCTCTGGGATGGGGGTGCCGTGACCCCAGGAGCTGGCACAGAAGGATGGAGACCGATTTCACTGATCCTCCCTATGAGTCTCTGCTTGAAGGGGATGATGCTAGTGTTCAGATGCTCTGCTCTCTGCCTTGCTGTGTTTGTGAAAATCTCTCTCCTCCCTGCAAGGGCTGGGAAGTGTCCTGTCCCTCCTTTCTGTTGTTTGTATTCTCACTGGCAAACACAAGGCCTCAGACCTGTGTGATACCTGTGTGATTTCACCAAAGGCAGAGGCTACTGAGGCTGCAACGTGGCTTGGTGTATTTTGGTGTGTTTTGAGTATTGATACCTGGTTCGCCTGTCTCTTTGCTAGATACCTGCTTTTGCCACTGGAGGCAGCTCGCAGCTTGGGTTTTGGTGAATCTCACCAGACTGAGGGCTGGTTTTTCTTTTACATTTCTCTGTATTTGAGTCCAGAGGCAACTCCTCAACAACCCTATCAGTCAGATCCCGCCATTGTTTGCAGGCAGCTACAGCCCTAGCTGCTTGAGTCTCCCTCAGTTATCAGATGAGGTCTCTGTAGTGATATTCAGGAGATCGCAGATGTGTGAGAAGAGGCTCTGTTGTGCATTGCTGGGGAGCAAGAAGGTCTCTGTCAAGCAGGCTGGTCTCATTACCCCACATTGTCTTTCTCTCCCCAGCCCCTGCAGAGATCCTTGATGCGACAGAAGAAGAGAAGTAAGTTGCTTGTGGTTTGTATTATTCATTGCCCAAACCCTGTTTTCTATACCCAGTGCCTGCACTGCAACCTCCAGCCACCAGTTCCATACCAGGCTTGGACTGAACAATCCCAAGGACTGAATTCTCCTCTCATCCAGGTGCTCTCTGATGCAGGGTTGAGGTTCACTAGTGAAGAAGTGTGACCAGACTGAATTCGCTTCCCATCCCAGGCCTCCCTTGCAGGGGTCCCTCACTGCAGCCCCAGTGTATGTCACTTGCCCTCTCACTTTTGCTTGGGGATCTCACTCCTTCCTCTTGTCACTTCTCCCCAGTGGTGAGACAAGCTTGCACCAGGCGGCTGCTCTGCGCCAGCGCACTATCTGCCACTACATTGTGGAGGCTGGGGCTTCACTCATGAAAACAGACCTGCAGGTAAGGTCAGATGGGCTGGGGATGGGAGTGTTGGGAACAAGGGTGTACATGGGGCACTGGTGAATGGCTGGAACAGAGATACAGAAGGTGTGAGCCAGCTGGCTCGACAGAGGAGTGGTGAAGGGAATGTGAGAGCACTAGCTTAGAGCCCAGCCAAATGTGCCACACATTCCCTATGTGAAGGGGGTCCCTGGATACAGTCTGGAGTCTCAGGCTTCTCCACTAGTTCAGCATGGAGCACAAAATCTCACCTAGCCCTGCTCACTCACTAAGGAGCAGAACCTTACAGCTGCACAAAGAGTGTCTCCTCCTAGCTCTTCTCTGCTTCCCCTGTGGTTTTCTAAATGAGTGGGTAGAATGTTTCTTTTCCCCCCTTCCCACCATCTGAGGTCATTGCAAGGACAGTCTCGCCAGAGAGTTCCCCTCCCAGCAGCGCTGTCAGCTCTTCCGAGTGAGGGGATGGGGAGGGGAGGGAGCTCTGAGAGATGCAAAGGCAGGGCGTGCTTTAGAATAGCCAGCCCCACAGAGTATGTTAGCAAGTGGGTCAGGCAGTGTCACTTATGTGCAGAATAAATTCTGCTGTGTCTTGGTGCTGGTGGCTCGTGAAGAACAAGACACAGGGGCTGGAATGTAGTCATGTCTCTGCCAGAGGAGTTGTAGCGAAGAGGGCAAGGTTATGTTTTGATACAAGAGGTTCCCAGGGGCTGGCATACAGCAGTGGGGAAGCAGACGTGTCTCTGTGTCAAGGCTCTGTGTGTTGGGATGAACATAATAGCATCTCAGTGCCGGGCCAGCTCTGGGAGCTGGTAGATAGCCAAGAGGTGCAGTCATGTCTTGGTGCCAGAGGTTCCCAGGGCTGGGATACAGGAGAGGAGCTCACCTGGGCAGCTAAGCCTAATGAGGCTATAAAAGCTTTTGAACGCTTTAGACCGCGATCAAGCCCTTTGCCAGCAGCCAGGGAGATGCTCTTCAAACACTCCCCCGCATCTGCCTTGCCTTCCTAACTCCCAGCGAATGACTTGGGCCTTGAGATGTGTCCAGATCAGGAATGGCTTTGCTTGGGGGCACATTGAGTGGCCATAGAAACAAAGGAGAAAAGGACCAAGGTAGGAGGCTGAGGACTGGGTGGGGCCTGGGAAGAGTTTGCCAGGGCAGCTGTGCTGAGGTCCCACCACAAGATCTCTGGGTGTGGAATCCTCTCTGAAGTGAGAACGGCCTGGATGTCTGTCTGTCACCCTGAGTTCTTGGGGGCAAGTGCCCACCCCCCCGCCAGTGCTGAAGGGATTTTAAGGACTGACTGCCCAGCTGTGTAGGAGAGGGGGCCCAGCTAGGGTGTATTTGTTCATATAAATGCACACCTGGCCTTGTGACTGTCTAGGAAAGTCCTGCATCCTCCCCAGCACTGACTTCTTAGAACTTGCCTGTAGTTTGGACAAGAACAAACCACATTCTGGACGCTATGTGGGAAACCTGATCCTTACAGAGTGTAATACAGTTTGGTAATGTGCATACAATACAGTTGGGTCCCATACACCTCAGGCAAAGCAAGGGTAGAATGAGGCTGGGCTTCATCATGTTACATGAATCAGTTGGACTGCGCCGGGGGCCCCTTGCAGCTCTTGTTTCAGACTGCGTTTCTGCAGACTGGGGCAGGCAGCGCTGCATCAGGGCTTGTGCAGTCAGAGGGGAAACAATATTTCCTTTTGCTAAATGAGCATTTAGATTCTGCATACTGAGGAGACCTCTGGAGAAGCACTGGGCAGTGAAGCACAACACACTGGCTCCAGCCTTGCTGGGGGAGATCCCTGCGATCTTGCGGGGGGAGGAGGGGTGGAGGGGAGAGAGAGAGAGAGAGAGAGAGACTGCAAATGGACTTGTGTGTGCCTTGCGTCTATCTGCCTGTGTGCCTCTGTGTGTGTGGGCTTGTGTCTGCGTCTGCAGCTGCATCCATGTTTGTGAGACCCTTGCGTGTCTGAGCATTGTTTGCCCAAATGAAATATAGATGTGGATTGTCCCAGAGGCTTGGGATCCCTGCCCCCTTGTTCTGGCTGCCTTCACCCTGCTGAGCTCTGAGAGCCAGTGTGGGTAAGTTGCACTCTGCTCGGGGAGGAGGTTTTCAATGGAAGTGGCAGAGTGCCAGGTTTCCTTGGCCCTGCTCAGCAGAGGGTTTGTTCAGTGTGGAGGAGCTGGGGCAGTTAACCAGCGGGAGGGGGAAGGGAGGAGAGAGGAGACGGAGCTGAAAGCTGTTAACAGATTTGCTTTTTATGGAGTGCGGGAGTTCATTAGTGGACACAGTCCAGATGGCTGCAATAAGCTGGTGAAATGTGAGCCTCCTTGAGGAGCAGGAGCAGTTACTAGGGGGAGGGGGAGGGGGAGAGATGGTGTTTCAAAGCTCTCCCCAGACATACACCTCACTCCTCCCCCCTACACCTCCCTCAGCTCTCTCCCCCTCACTCTGTCTAGCCTGCCTTCCACATACAGCTGAGAAAGCACAGGTTACAGGGACTGGACGGTCAGAGAGACCAGTCTTGGTCATCTTTATATGCAGTGCGTGGGGAGGGGAATACACGTAACAGGACGGTCTCTGTCCTAGCCAGCAGGAGGTGAAAATGGACTTGACATGGACTTACCTAGCCAGTAACTTCCAGTCTCTTAGCAAAATCTAAGTATCCTTTCCAGCATGCACCTATATCTTCCAGTCATGCTTCCCTTCCCTTTATGGCAGACCTGTTACCACCAGACATAGTGCACTGCACATCTCGGCCATGGGCCCTGCAGGGGACCAAATATGGACAGCAGCAGTTTGACCCTGGGCTCTGCACTCCTAGAAACCCTCCTCCCAGCCTGTGGCTTTTGGGGAAAGCAGCACTTCTGCTAGGCCAGAAGTTTCCAGACTCTCTTACTGAGCCCCCCTTCAGAGATTCATGTCTCAGGAGCACTGCCCCTTTTTCTTAGAAACAGTATTTCCACGGATGCCTGAGGGCTGGGAGCCCAACCTAGCCAGGGCGCCCCCTTGCTCCCCAGCCCATGAGCATCGCCTGCCTATGACCCACTCCGGGTGAGCGACCCCAGCAGGACACAGACAGGTGGGCTGCACCCCCTTCCTTATGCCCATGCCTATAAGGGCCCCTCTCCCTCCCCCACCCAACCTCCTGTGCAGGGAGAGGCCCGTCCTCCTCCATCTTTCAGCCTGGCAGATAGTGTGAGGAATTCTTGTTTTGTCAACAATGTTTTGAAGAAACAAGAAAAAATTTGTAACCAGTCAGGTCCTCGCAACTCCTCAGTAACTTAACTGTGCGCTGCCCCCCCACCCCGTGCCTCACCGTTTGAAAACCAATTTACTAGGCTACAAACAACACAGCCATGAAAGGGGAAGCCATGGGAGGGCTACCCCAGGCACAGAGCTGTTAAGGCAGGGAGGGACCCTGGCATAAACAGATAGCTAAGGGTTAATGTCTCTTTCACCTGGAAAGGAGTAACCTGCAACACCTGACCAGAGGACCAATCAGGAAACAAGACTTTTTCAAATCTGGGTGGAGGGAAGTTTTAGGTGTGAGTTCCTTGTTCTTTTTCTTGTGTCTGACCCTCTTGGCTATGAGAGTGATTTTTCTATCTCCAGCTTTCTAATCATCTGTTTCCAAGTTGTAAGTACAAAGATAGGAAGACCATAGGTTTATATTGTTTTCTTTTGTATTTACATGTGTATAGTTGCTGGAATGTGTTAAATTGTATTCTTTTTGGATAAGGCTGTTTATTCATTTTTTTCTTTTAAGCAAATGACCCTGTATTTGTCACCTTAATACAGAGAGACCATTTTTATGTCCTTTTCTTTCTTTTTATATAAAGCTTTCTTTTTAAGACCTGTTGGAGTTTTTCTTTAGTGGGGACTCCAGGGAATTGAGTCTGCAACTCACCAGGGAATTGGTGGGGGGAAAATCTCTTTGTGTTAGATTTATTAACCTGACTTTGCATACCCTCTGAGTGAGGGAGGAAGAGGAGAGATTAGCTCTCTGTTGGTACTTGTGTTTTCCAGGACTGGAAATAGGGAGGGTGGAGTCCCTCTGTTTAGATTCACGGAGCTTGCTTCTGTATATCTCTCCAGGAACCCAGGGAGGGAACACCTGGAGGGGGGAAGGGAAATGGTTTATTCCCCTTTGTTGTGAGACTCAAGGAATGTGAGTCTTGGGGTCCCCAGGGAAGGTTGTTGGGGGGACCAGAGTGCCCCAAAACACTCTAATTTTTTGGGTGGTGGCAGCTTTACCAGGTCCAAGCTGGTAACTAAGCTTGGAGGTTTTCATGCTAACACCCATATTTTGGACGCTAAGGTCCAAATCTGGGAAATATGTTATGACAGACCCAGGTGTCTGCTGGAAGGAGAGCAGCATAATGCTAGTGGTGTCGCAGATCTTCCCTAGAGACACCAGGCCAAGCAGAAGCTGTAGGCAGAGTTCTCCCCACATGGTTAGAGCAGCTCTCTGATGCCCATGATCAGCCCAGCAGGACGTAAAATGACAGAGAGAAAGGAGTGCAGTTGTGGTGGCCGCCATCTTGGCTACCACACTGGGGATTGAGTTGGGGCCCTCCAGAGCTAAAAGCACCAGCTGCTACAGCTGGAGCTCTAGGTTCAGTGCTCTGTGACGGGGGCTGTAACAGACTCTCAGCCTCTGCGGATTGGGGACGGAGGAGCCCCTGTGACATTTGCAAAGTTACTGGCTGTGGGGCGGGATCTCCTGTGGGCTGTGTTTGGACATTTCACCTCCACTTTGCTTCCTTTTCCTCTGCACAGGGAGACACCCCCAAGCACAGAGCCGAGAAGGCCAACGACCCTGACTTGGCTGCCTACCTCGAAAATCGACAGCACTACCAGATGATCCAGCGGGAGGATCAGGAGACAGCTGTGTAGTGCTCAGTGTGCCTTACCCCGTGGTCCTGCCAGTGCAGGCAGGACAGGAGGGCGACTGCCATGCTGCAGGTCCGGCCCAGCCCTTCCCGGATCTCTGCTTAGTCCCAGAGGAGGGGGAAGAGGCGGCAGCAGCTCTGTCCCAGGCCTGGCTGAAGCTGTATTCATTTGTATGGTGGACATTTGAGACTCAGAGCCTGGCTTACTCTCCCCCATCTCCCACCACATTCCATACACCCTGCACTGGATGGATCTGCTCCGGCAGCTCTCCCACCTGCGCACTCTGTAGGAGCCAGCTCCACAGCTGGAGATTGATGAAGCCTCTGTGCTGCCCATGTAAGTGGGAGTGAGTGATGACTGGTGCCCCCTCAACAGACTCAGTAGCCCTTGTGGGCTCTTGTTCAGCTTCCACCTGCCTGCCCCAGTCACGGCTCCATGTGCTGCCTTTCCACTGGACGCATCGCCACTAGTACCTCCCCTACCCACCCTCAGGAGCCTACCCCCAGAACCTGCCCACACCACTCCCTGGGACAGCCACAGGGGGTCACCAGAGAGCAGCCCTGCTCCTGCAGTTGGCACTAGCTCTGCTGTCCAGACTGCAGAATAATTGGGGATGTTTGTGGGCCTGGGGCAAGTTAACTGCTATCCAGTTGACATACCACCTCCTACTCCTACTTCCTCCCTTTGCCCTGAGTCTCTGTGCAGCCACACAAGGGACCCCCGACAGCTGGAGGGGACCCTTGGCATGTCCAGTGGAGCCATGGCCATAAATCTGCCCTGAGTTCCAAGCAAGCTGTCTGCTTGTTGAAACTGGACTCAGGTGCCCCAACAAAATTTCAGCAATGTGCCCGGGTCTCCCATGCTTCCTCCTTCTGGCACCCCCCCAACTCTTTCCTGATTCCTCTCCCCAAGTTCATCTGCTGCCTCCCCTTCCTTCACATGTGTTTCTAATTTGCTGAACACCAGCATGCTTGAAGTGTGGATAAAAGAATGTGCTGCTTATGCAGCAGGGAGGCTGCCAGGCTGAGGAGGGAGCTTGTATCTAACCTTAGTACAGGGTTCCTGCCGCGCCAGCACCCGCATTGGAAACACTTGCCCTGTACTCTTTCAGTGTTGGGGGGGGCCTCTTTTGTGTTTGGAGTGTGCCATAGACCAGATACTCCCGTACCAAGAGTCCCAGGGAGCTGGATCCAGCATCTGGTACAAGCACCCCAGGGCCTAAGAGCTACAGCTCCTAGAGGTAAGGGATAGTCAAGGCCCTGTCTAGCCCTCTGGCCCCATGACCAGGGCATGAGTAGTCCCTACAGTCTATTCCTAGGGCTTTGCCCAAACAGTGGGGCTTGCACGCCAGGCCCCTAACAGCATGGTTTGCGAGATGCAGCCTGTCCCCATTTGCCGAGCTCTCCCTACTCCTCCACTTTGCTCCCTGCGGGGCCCTGCATAATTCCACCCCTTGCTCCTTGGCTTTCATGCAGATTCCCACTGTCTGGGACGGGGCCCCCAGTTCTCTGTGTGTGGCCCCTCCTGTCTGCCACGAGCTGCTTGGAGCTCCGTGCTCACCCAGCACCGCACGCCTGCCCCATTGCCGTCACTTATTTGCCTTCTTTTCAACAGATACACAAATAAAGAAGGGGAGGGGGAGCTACCTCCCTGCAATGGCCCCGATCCCAGGCAGAGGCAGCACAGTCTGCCCCAAACGTTCCAAAACAATGAGGTTCCCTCCTCTGCCTCGGGAGGGTTCTAATCCTGGGACCTGGGAGACGTATCAAGCAGGTAGCCAGCTGACCTGCACTTGGCTTTGTGCTGGGGTGGGTGCAGCAGCCTGTAATAGTCCAGGGCTGTTTGGGGTGTGACCCTTCACACTGCACCAGTGTCTGACCCTGGTAGAGCACAGGAGCTGGGAGCTGGCTGAAGGAGGGCAGGCTGTTACCAGGCCTGTCCAGACCAGAACTTGAGTAGTTCAGAGGTGAATCTGGTGTGGAGCACAAGTAGTGAAACATGAAGGCTCAGTGGGTCATGTTGTGCCCTGAAGCAGCCAGGAGGTGACTGCCTTCCAATGAGTCCATCTCAGCCTTGGGTTCCTAGATGGCTCTGAGAAACAAGGCACCAGGGAGCTCCACTTGCCCAGCAGGTCTTTGACCACTGGGGCTGTGGGCTCGAAGCTCAGGGAGAGGGGCTGGTGTTCCTTAGGACCCTTCTGGTTTTGTTTACAGAGGTGGGGAACCAGCTTTTTGGTTTGTTTTCAGTAGCTAATTGTACCCGGCATGGGTGGAAGGAGAGCAGGATTGGGGCCAGGAAGGCCTTGGATCCACTTCTTCTCCCCTCCCCTCTATTATTCCTGTTGGGGTGGAGCTTATGTCTTTGGGGGCTGCTCTGGTACAGAGCTGGTTGCTGTGATTTGTCCTTGGGGCTGTTTTAATTAACCTGCTCCATCAGTACTATGATGACAGGGGTGTTGGGTCTCTGCTGCTGCCAGGGATTCCCCCTCCTGTGCTGTGTGTTCCCGTCCTCTGCATGGTCTTGACTGACACACATCCACTCCCTAGGTGAAGATAGAACCATATGGTGAAAACCAACACATTCCTGGCCACCACAGGCATAATCATTGATGAGTTGCAAGCCAGATGCCCCTGGTTCTGAGGCAAAGGGAGGATTTGGACCTGCAGGAGCTCTATGGGGCACCAGCAAACAACCAGCACATGTTCTGGCAGGGGCGGGGGAGAGAAGGGGGAATAGGACTTTCTTGCATCCAGCTGTGCCCAGGGGCACAAAGGGCCAGAGTGACCCATCTCTCCAGATGCTTGGGGGAGGGGGAATGGCAGTTTACCAAGCTTGCACCCAGCATCCATAAAGTGAGTGCTGCTCTCCTGTGCAGGAGCGCAGCAGTGCCTGGGAACTGAAGGTCCTGGCATGCACTGTGGGCAAGCTGTTTGGGTCAGGTGGGCCATCATGGGCCTGCCGTTGTGCATTAAAGAGGAAGGTGATTCTGAACCAGCTTAGGCTGTTGGTCATGTGCTGGGCACTATGGAGGATGCAGCCTGATGGATGGATCTCCATGTCCATCTCTCTCTCTCATGCAGAGGGTCAGGGTGAAGGGCCTCGTCATCCAGCTATGGCTGCTCATTAGCCAACAGCAGGACAGACACTATGTCTCTTTTAATGGCACCAATTGCTCGCTCTCTGCTGGGACACTGAGCCTGGCCTGGAAGCGTTTACACCCTGAGCCCATCCTCTCGTTCCCCTTTTTGTATGCTCCTCTTAGTCTTTGTACAGGTAGTTCAAACACACGCTGACCACTTCCCCCGTGTGTGTATGTGTGTGTGCCCATGAGCTGAGTTGCTGTGCAATTCCAAGCCTGGTTTGTTTTTATGCAAGGAGGAGAGTATTTTGTAATACTGGAGGGTGGAGTTTCTGTGCAAAGCCCGGTTCCTGTCTGCTAGACTCTATTAGGACTGTATATTTGTAACTCTGTTGGGACTGTGGCTCTGGCAGGCCGAGTGCTTGGGCAGCAGCCTGTGTTCCCATCGCTTTTCATCTTTGACAGTTTGGATGTTGTCGTTTCTTGCCATTAAAATAAAAAGATGAACATTTTACTGACTGTTTCTCTCCCTCTCTGAGACCTGCAAGGATGATGGATGCGACAGGAATGAGTTAATCTGCATTGTGTGTGGCACTAAGGTGCCCCTTCAGTGACACCACTTCCATTCTAAACCCTGGCCAGGAGCTCAGAAGGTGGTGTTTTCCCTGCTGGATCAGATCCTCCCTACCTGGACCTGGGGCCTTTCTTTAAAGAGGACCCCTCCCCACCCATGTGCACTTGGCCAGTGATCCAACAGTGCAGTGTAGCATGGAGAAAATTCTCCCCCTTACCCTGACGATCAGCATAACAAGCATGGACTGTGAGCTCCTAATTTTGCTGCCTGTTTGTTTTGAGCAGCTTCTTGTTCTTTCTTTTGGGAGAAAGTTTGTCCCCCTGGAATCAGACCTTCCTTGCCCTTTGCAGCTGCAGGGTTATTTGTTGTTATAATTTGAATTTAATTTGATTTGAAATGTTTGTATTAACTATTCCCAAAGAGCACTTGTCGCATTAATAGCAGCCTACCTATGAGAGATCAGGTCACGGGGAAGGGGTGCACGCTGGTGGTTAGAGCAAGGACTGGACCCAAGGTTCCTGGGTTCTTTTCCCATGTTCCAGTAGTTAGAGGTGGGCCTTGGAAGGCAGGATTCCTGGACGTTCTTCCCACATCCAGGAGGGGAATGGGAGCCAGTCCCTGAATCGAAGGGCTAGCAGCCAGGACTCTTGGGTTCTGTTTCCAGCTCTGGTATTGACTCATTCATGTGAGTGTGAGCAATTCATCTCTGTGTCTATTTCTATGTAAAATGGAGATAACAATCCTGATATACCCCCACAGTGCTCTGAGCTGAACCTATGACAGTGTTGGAGATGGACATTTTGCTAATCAATGAGGTGGGGTGAGGGCTGGGAAATTGACTCACACCTCAAATTCAGAACCTTGAGGGTTGCATAGTAATCATCCCACATTCACCCCCCTACATTCTGTACACTATTTGGGGTTTATAAGCTTCTCCTCTGCCCCCAATATACACCTTCCCTCCCTCCCCCTGGGAGCCTTGTCACTAACAGCCCTTTGGAGCTAATGGCAGGAGTGTGTGGCTGGTGCAGTGCACGCTAAATTGCCCCAGCCCTTCTGGTTTTGTGGCCAGGGATCAAACATACATGCTGGGATTTCAGGGACAGGTCAGTTCCACTTCAGTGCCCAGACCCCTCAGCACTGGACCATTTCTCCCCAGCAGTAAGTGCCAGTAAGCACAGAGACCAGAAATTTCCAGCAGGGTGGGGAAGAGATTTCAAAAATCCCATTGCTCTTCTGGGAGGTTTTGGGACTCTGCCTCCAGCTCCCTGGGCTGGGAGGAGAATTCTACGGTTCCATACAGAGGGTAGTGGATTTCTGAAACCTCCTTGCCTGCAGAGGTTCCCATGCAATCGTGTGTGCGTGTGTTAGAGGTGGTTGGAGGTGTATGCCAGAAGTACATTTGTGTGCATCTGCATGCTCATATATGTCAGGGGTGCCTGAGTGAGTGCCAGCTGCATGCACTGCCAGCATATGTATGTCACTGAATATACACACAAACCCAGCCCTCACTAACCAGACCCTGTGCTGAGGGTGGGAGAGCACACACATGGCCATGTTAATCATTACCCCCATCAGCTACCCTGCAGCCCAACTACAAACAAGACAAGGCAACCCTTCCAGAGGACCCATGCCATGTTCTCCCAGGGCAGAGCTATACCCAGGCAGTGCCATCTTCCTATAGGGCATGTGCCATGCTTTCACAGGGCCTTTTGAAAATCAAGACAAGAGGCAGTAGATTATCTCTGTGTGACTTTTTATTTTTATTTATTTTGTTTGTTTATTTGCCTTACAGATATCCATACAGCTGCAGGAAATGCCCTTGGGTTTCTGGCCCCTTGGTCCCCTCCCCACTCTGCTCCCTGAGCATGAGCCCCCCTTTTTGCAAACAGAGCCTTGTTTCTGTGCCGGAGGAGGATGTAATGTCCTGCATCCCCTCCCTGAGTGCTCAGAAGGGACAAGCACAGGACTTTCACCTCCATTGCAATTAGAGATCCCTACAGATGCACTCTGCTCCCCACTCACCTTCCCAAACAGTTATCACCATTCTCTGGTCCCCCAGGGGCCACTGGGAGTATGGGAGAAAGCCAAGGGGAGAGACATGGAGGAAAGAAAAATACTATTGACCTTCAGTTTGGGCAGATTCAGTTTGAGACGCTAGCAGGCTCCTGTTGCAGGGCCCTGGTACCTCCTGTTCTCATGGTCCAGAAAGGATTGAGCAATAGCACTGGCTATTTCACTGATACCACAAACCAGGGTCTGTTACATCACAGGTCATGCCCATGGGCATAATGGTGATGCTAATGTTGGAGGCTTGCAAGCCCTACCAGCTTGCCACACCCAGGGCAGGCAGCTCCTCACATTCTGTGCAGTTGGACTTTCTTTTCCAGGCTCTGTTCAATCTCATTTTAAATATCCCCAGTGATGGGTCTTTCACCTTGGCCCCATGGGGAAACAATTCTCCAGCCTTCAAGATGCTTTGTGTAAGATTCAGCTGGAATGTCCCCTTCCTTAAATTCACTCCGATTGCTCCTCATTACATCCCTGTGGAGAATGATAAAGAATCACTCTTGTTCCTCTCTGGGGTTGTCCCTCTTCAGATGCCTACTGCCTTGCTCTCACATCCCCACACAGTCCTGGCTTGGCCAGACACCCCCCCTCCACACACACACACACACCTGGGCCTGTGATAACAATGAATGAGGAAGGAGGCAGCTGATTGTCATGGATCGTGGTAGGAGGTTCTGTTTGCCCACTAGTATCTGGGTAATGTACAAAGAGATAAGACAATACAAAAGGAATGTGTCCTCTGCACTGCTTTGGGGGCTCTCTCACCCCCTGTATGCTCTAGACATCATTCCAGAATCATAGAAATGTAGGGACCTTGAGAAGTCCAGCCCCCTGCACTGAGGCAGGGCCAAGTGTTTGTCCAACCTGACAGGTGTTTATCCAACCTGTTCTCAAAAGCCTCCAATGCCATGCTGGACAGTCAGTCAGGAAACTGCCAGCAACGTGTGAGTTAAAAGTGGGACTCTCTTGGAAAGAGATTTTCAGATTCTGAAGCGGTTTATGAAATCTGTGGCTTCTTGGCTCTCTCTGCAACATCCTTCCAGAGGGGATGGTGGAAAAATGACTTCATTCCCCACCACAACCCCATTCCTTAGGCATGACACCAGTCCTGCAGTCTGCTGGGCAGCAAAGCAGGAGAGCTGGCTTGGCTCCTGCATTCCCCTCCTCACTGGAGAGGGAGGGGGCACAGGGAAGAAATCACTGTCACCAGTGTGCTTTTATTTCCCTGAATGGCTTTTTTTGATCTGGGCCCAGTGTGAGATATCCAAGCAGGGGGGGAAGATGCATCCAAGGATAGAGGTTGCAGAGTCGCTGGACCAGATTCAGAGTAGTAGTGCACGGGGCCATGACAGCCTAGAGATCGTAATGTATCAGTGCATGAATAGGCTATGTTGTGGCGTGAAGGGGGGTAAACAGGGTATAGGGCAGTGTGAGGTGGGCCCTGGATCAGCATGCGGGAGCTGTGTCCATTCAGCAGGGAGGGGAGTGCACCTCCACCAGGCACAGGGCTGGCCCATAAGGAAGAGGCATGTGTGGAGGATGCCTCCCATAAGTAGGAGGCAGGCTCAGCACAGGCTGGCTGTTGGTTGGTCAGTCAGTGCCTGGGAGGCTGCAGTGGAGCCCAAGGAGTCACTGAAATCACTGTGCAGGGCCTAGAACGCCATCATGACAGAGAGACCATCTGAAACGGTCTGCAAATAGGACTTGGGAGTCACTGTGCCAGATTCAGATGTGGGTCTGACTCTAAGGGGTGGAACTAGCCCCTTGTCTCAGGTCCCCTCGGTGGCTAAGTGATGCCCTTTGATCCACTCTCTGACATGTAACTTCCCCCGTCCAATCACATCCCCCTTGAATCTGCCCCCGAGTCAATTCAATTGAACCCAAGAGACTTCACTGACATGGCCAGTACTGCAAAAGGGTAACAAAGAACCAGACCCCTCACATCTCTGTCTGGGGTGGATACAAGGCACAGGGGATAAGGTCACAAACTTTGTTTGCTCCTGGTGTCTGTTGGTCACTGCTGCCCATGCCTGGTCTGGAGACAGGCTGCTGAGTGGGTGATGCCATCGCTAACTCCCCAGCTGGGTTACAGTTTTGCTGCTTCGCTGTTTGATCAGATGTTTTTCATGATGCCCGATCCTTTGAGGGGTCTCCTGGCTCTCTCCTGCCACTGGAGTAGAAAGGGTCTGGCAGTCCAGGTCTCTCCCTGTCATGCTGTGTGCCCCGGCCTTGGGCACTGGGGTTGGCCTGTGCTTTGTCTGCTTCCCTGGCTGGCAGGGCCGGCTCTACAGTTTTTGCTGCCCCAAGCACCACACAGAATTACCGCCATGGGCGGTGGGGGCAGTCCGTGTGCCCTTAGGGCAGCATGCGTTTCTGCTGCAGAGGCAATTAGGCGACAGCTAAACATAAAAGCTGCTGCAGAATTGCCGCAGGGGAAATGCGCCTGCCGCCCTAAGGACACACGGACCGCCCCCACCGCCTGCGGTGGCAATTCAGCGCACTGCTTGGGGGCAAAACAACAGGGACTGCCGCCCCTTGCCCAATGCCGCCCCAAGCACCAGCTTGGAATGCTGGTGCCTGGAGCAGGCCCTGCTTGCGGGGGGGTTGAGAAGGTGTAAATTACCCCAGCACCGCCTCTCCTCGGGACCTGGCCCAATGTCTGTCCCACCAGGTCTTGTAATGGGGTTGGAGCCAGCAGGCCTGCGGCTGGGAACAGACAGGGGCAGTTTCTTCCTTCCCAACCGCAGGCGGCCCCGGGGCAGGATTTGCTGCTGGGCTCCTGCTTTTGTTGCCGGGCCTGGTTCCCCGCGCAGGGGGCGGGGCCTGCGAAGTTTGGGCTAGAACTACCTTTTGTTGTCAGCTGGGAGCGACGTCAGGGGCCGCTGCGCTCCGCGAGGTGGTGTCCACATGTGACCAGCTGAAACTAGTTCTGAAGACACAAAGGGAAGGAGCTCAGGAGCGCGGCGGCGGGGCAGCGAGCGACTAACCCCCGGGAGCCGCGCGGAGACCGAGCACCGGAGCAAAGCGCAGCGCCCAGACAAGTAAGTGCAGCGCTGGAGCGCAGGGCAACGCTCCCGCTGCCGGCGGCTCCTCGGGATGGGGAACGCGGCTCAAAGCCCCCGCCAGCGCGGGCAGCAGCCCGGAGCCTCGCCAGCCCAGGGCCCGGGACGGGTTCCCGGGGAATATTGATGCGCGCAGGAGGGGCTGCCTGTGGGGGGAACTAGCAGCTCCTCGCAGCGGCTGTCACCTGCCGGGCACGCTGGGACCAGCGAGGAGTCGCGGTGCATCTAGAACTCCGGGGGGTAACCTGCTGCCCAGCCCCCTCCGCACAGAAAAGAGGGATCTGTGCCCCTGCCCCTCCGGCCACCAGGACACCACCCTGATGGGCACCTTAGCGGTGCCCAGTGCCTCAGGGAGGCAGAACTCTGTCACTGACTCGCTGTGTGACCTGGGGCAAGTCCCTGCTCCGTGCCTCAGTTTCCCCACTCCCGAACAAGGGGCTCGCGGGTCTTCCCTCGGGGAGGCGAAGGTGAAGTGCTGTGAGCTGCAGGGGGCCCGGGAAAGGAAATGAATCCTTGGCACCGCCGCTGGTGCCCCTGGCCCCTCTGCCCGGGTGGACTCGGGGTTCCCCGGGCTGCCGTGCCTCAGTGCCCAGCCCTGATCCCGTCCTAGGACCCATCAAGCACGTTCCCGGGCGGATCGCTCGGAGCCGCATCCCGACCCCTCGCGCGGTTCATCCCCAGCTCTGGCTCGTGGCCCCTCTCCAGCCTGCAGCGGAAGAAGGCGAGCCGGCTCTTTCTCCGTCCCCAGCGGGGGTCCCACTGGGCGCGGAGCAGGCTGCGCTCCCCCCGCTGCGCTAGAGCGGGACTCCGCCACACCAGGGCTTTCCAGGGGCCGCTCCGCAGGAAGAAAGCCCCAGGGGCCCGGACTAGTCTCACCCTCCTGCCCTGCTGTGATCCTCCCCCCTGCCCAACTCTCCAGTATCGGGGGAGGGGGGAGCGGAGGGCTCTGGGCTGTGACCCCACCCCCAGCCCGAAGGCTAAGGCTGGGCTGCTGGAGGCTCTGTTCTGTGTTACACTCCTACCCCGGGGCCCTGGAAGGCTGGGGACTGGGCTTTCAGGCTGGCCCCCGGGGCTCCCTTGCTGGGCTGAGTTGTGGGCGTGGGAAGAGTGTTGGGCCCACCGAAGTCCCTGCCTGCTCTGGGCACAACCCAGTTCTCACAGTCCCTGCAGCGACTCCCCCTGCTCTGCTGTCTGCAGCTGCCTGCCTGGTGTGTGCCTCCCATCCCTCTCCAGCACCTCCACTAGCTCCCGGGCCATTGCTCCAATTGCCTCCTTAAAACTGCCCATGAACGGCTCCAGCCAACCACCCAGACCTTACCTCTCTCCTCCCTGCCCTCCTCTGGACAGGCCTTCCCCATCTCTGTCCCCTCACGTGCTCACCACGGGTTGTGCAAGAGCCTTCTTCTCTACACCATCTGGAGCAGCTTCCCCACCTTGCCTCTCCTGTCTCCCACTCTGGTAACACCTACCCCGGGGTGGGGCCAATCCCCAGAGATTGCTAGCTGTGACCAGAGGTCTGTATAGTGACAGGCTCCCACTAGCTGAAAGGTAGGTGGAGAAGAGGAGAGGGTTAAGAAATCAGCCTCGTGGAAAGCCCCAGCACAGGTGTCTTGAAAGGCAGGATCAGAATGGGGGGAAGGGAGGGGAATCTAGCCCCACAATGTGGAAGCTGCAGGAAGGTCAGGGAGCATGAGGAGGGAGCTACAGGTTAACTACAAGAAGGAGCGGGGCGGTTTGGTTGGTGAAGCTCAGATAGAAATGGCCCAGGAAGCTGTTGGGTGAGCAGGGAGTGCTGCTCTCATGCACTTTGCTGAGAAGAGGAAGGGGAGAGAGCAGCAGAATGAGCTGGGAAAGGTCTGGGGGGAAGGAGATGCCCACACAGGCAGTAATGGGGGAGCAGGAACCAAAGGACACTAGAGGGAAGGGATAATTGGAAGCTGGCTGTGCTGGAGGAGGAGGTGCTGTTGTGGGTACCCTCGTGGACTGGGGCCAGATAAAGAGAACTCCATGGATTCCTTTGCCAAGTGGTGGTTGGGGGAGAAAAGTCTCACCAGATTGGCAGAGGGAGCAGGAGAGGCAGGACTTTGGGGAGATTCCAGGAGGGCATCTGTAGAGTCTATGAGAAATCTCCCAGGGCTGGATGGCTATGGAGCTAGGGCACTGTCTGGGTCTGGATCTGCAGGGGAAGGCGAGGCTTGAATGGGCTAGATTTGCAGGTCCTTGGGAAGGACAGGTTGGGTGGTGGGGACTGTTCTCTGTGCAGGAGGAGGTGTTAGTGACCTGATGACACAGGGGAGTGAGGAGAGCTGGCAGCTGAGACACTTTCTGCTTCATTCTGCAAAATCCAAGGAGGCCCAAGAATGGTGCCACCTCATGTCCAGGGGAAAGGACTGAGTGTAACAGGGGAGAAAACAGCCCATGGTGATACAGCCTCATGCTACAGAGCAGCTGCCATCCAGTCAGACCTGGAGGCTAGTGCATGCTGGGCACATTGAACTGCCCTGCCCTGCCCTGGCCCCAGAGCTGGGGCTATTCACTAGTCCAGGGGTGGGCAGACTTTTTGGCCTAAGGGCCGCATTGGGTTTCGTAAATTGTATGGAAGGCCAGTTAGGGGTGGGGGTCGTGGCCCGGCCCCCACCTCCTATCTGCCCCCCTCCCGGGACTCCTGCCCCATCCAACCCCCCTGTTCCCTGATGGCCCCTCTGGGACCCCTGTCGCCTGACTGCCCTCAGACCCCCGCCGCCCCATCCAACCCCTCCTCTCATTGCTGACAACCCCCCAGAACCTCTGCCCCATCCAACCACCCCTTCTCCCTGTCCCCTGACTGCCCCCAGAACCCCTGTCCCTGACTGCCCCCTGCCGCCCCATCCAACCCGCCCTCCTTCTTGACTACCTCCCAGGACCCCTGCCCCCATTCAACCCCTTGTTTCCCCCCCCGACCACCATCCACACTCCTGCCCCCTGACCACCACCTTGAACTCCCCTGCCCTCTATCCAACCCCCCTTGCTCCCTGACCCCTTACCGTGCTGCCTGGAGCCAGGCCACACTGCCGCCACCACGCAGCACAGAGACCGGGTAAGGCCAGTCTCTGCAGCTGCACTGCTCCAGAAGCTCACAGCCTCGCTACCCAGAGCATTGCGTCCGCAGCGAAGCGAGTGAGCTGAGGCTGCAGGGGAGGGGGGACAGCAGGGGAGGGTCTGGGGGTGAGCATCCCAGGCCAGGAGCTTGGGGGCCGGGCAGGACGGTCCTTTGGGCCAGATGTGGCCCACGGGCCGTAGTTTGCCCACCCCTGTACTAGAGCAACATCTGCACTCACCCTGCTAGGGCCATTATGGGAAGGGAAGAGCATCTGGCCCTATGGGACAGAGGACAGAAGGGAGTCAGGACAGAGAGGGTCAAAACCAAGGAGACGCTGAAGACCCCAGTGAGGATGAAATCCAAGGAGACGCTCAGTGGCGAGGAAGGAGGGGTCAAGGCAAGAAGCCTGAGAGGGTGTGGAGGAAGAGGGCAGTGGGGTGCTCAGAGGAGGAGAATGGCTTGGAAACACCTAGGGGGATGTGACTACTGAAGGAGAAGGATGTCTTGGAGGGGAGAGGGGAATGGCGTCAGAGCAGGGGGCTGGTCTCAGCATGGTATAGAAGGTCAGTGGCCTTCCCTGAAAGGGCAGATTTAGCAGGAGGTGCATGTGATGGGTGGGTAGGCAGCCAGCCTCTCCAGTCTCCCTCCCAGCTGCTGCTTTAACCACAGGCAGCCAGGCTCCTGCAAACCAGGGCTGAATGGAAGGCTGTGGAATGAATCTGCCCATCCCAGGTAGTAAGGGGCAACAGGCAACCCCTCTCCCCTTAGAATAGGTGCTTTTCCCTACCACGAAGGGCAGGTTATCATGGTCCCTGGCAAAAGCTCACTAACCCCATATCATCCTGCTCTCTCACCGGCCCCAGATCGTTAGGGTACCAGCCCCTTGTTGCATATAACGAGACCATGAGGAAGGTTTAGCGTCCCCTGCCCTGGCTCCCTCTGGTACTGAGATCCTGGCAGGGAGGATGTGCTGCTCCCATCCCTGGGGAGTAAGAGCTGCTCAGCTTTAGGGAAAGCACTAAGGTTCCAAGGGGGGTGGGGGGGGATTAACCCCCTTCTGCCCCTGCCCTATGCTTCACGGACTCGGAGGCTCAGCTGTCTGACCCAGCTGCAGTGTGAGCCAAGCAGAGGGGTCCCCGTGTTGAAAGGGACGTAGATAGGATTAGCAGCACAGCTATGTTCCTCACTCCCTAGGGTCTCTCAGGGTCTTTCCAGGCAGCAGCCACAAGAACCAGAGGTCTAGTGGCTGCAGAGGGAGCAGTCAGGTATGGAGGCAGGGAAGTATGCAGGAGTGGCAACCGCAGCTGGCATTGCCTGGCACAGAGTGCAGATCAGATGGGGTCCCAAGGCCCCTCATTATTATGTTTGGCATTTCAGATTCCATTCCAATATCACCCAGAGGTCTGATCCAAAGTGAGTGAAATCTTTGGCAATGGGAGATGCTGCCAAAATCTGTATAAACTCTCACAGCTCAGCATGGACAGCCTGCTTGGGAGAGAGCAGGCATGAGGGATAGGTACCCTGGATTTGAACATCTGAGGAGCCAAACTCATGAACGATGTAACCAGCCAGCAAGGGGGCAGGTGGAGTCAGTTGCAAAAAGGACCAACAGTTTTGCAAGCACATTTCAAGTTATTTTTATCTGGAATTGGAACCATCAGGGGGACTGAAATTATTCTGAATATTTTTGTTCCCTCCTTTTCTCCACAGAATACCATAGACTGAATAATGGCCAGAGTTTATCTCCAATGGTTGGGGGGTTTTTTTGTTTGTTTGTTTTTTTCCAACTCAGGCACATGGATGGAAAGTGACTTGCAGAGCAACTCATTAGTAGAGCTTGGCACCGAACTCAGAACTCCTTGCTCCGTAGGCCAGGGCTTTAGCCAAGCCTGTCCACCCCCTGCCCTGTTTTGCTTGTCTATCCTACGCTTGTCTGTCACTGGGACAGCACTTGGAAACTAGTGTTTAGCTGCTGACCCTGCAAGGGGAGCTCAGACAGAGTTCTGGTAGGTCACACTGAAATGAGGACTCTTGTTTTGTTTTTGGAAGTGTTTCCTGGGGGTTTTGCTCACAGGCAGAAGACAGGGTAGTGCATCCTGCCTCCAGAAGTTGGAGGACATGCTTACTGTGCACCAGGGAGGGCAGTCATGCCTGTGTGGCATCCCAGCTGCAGAGAAGGCTCTCACACCTGTTCTGGGGGCAGGGAAGAAGTTGAGGGATATAGCAGAAAGGAGACTGGTACTAGAAGAGCAGAAGAAACAAGGAGACAAAGTCCATAATGTAGAATGGACTAACTCCATGGAGAGTTTTAAAAATAAGGATAGCCAGTTTGCACTGAGCAGCCAGTGAAGAGGTCTGCAAGTATTGGAGGCTGGAGAGGAGGGAGCTACATTAGCCCAGGCCAGAGGAGATGGGAATATTGCCTTGAGCAGACTGGAGACTGTGTTACACAAGGCCACATTGTAGAGGTGGGCAGAGGATAGCCCAGGGCCAAGGCAGAAGCAGAGGTTACAGAGTGGAGGTGAATGGGAGAGTCTGAGTAAAAGGGGAGATAGTTTGAAGGTGCTGCTCTGAGGGCCCAGTAGGGAATTGGATAGGACGCTGTCTCAAGGGGGGCTCTTAGTTACCTTTAGTCCCATCCACTCCCAGCAGGAGGTGCTGTAGAGAGCAGGGCAGCAGTGTTGGCTGTAGTGAGCTCCCAGCCTCTGCCTCCGGAAGGTGGGCTGTTCTGGCTCATTCTCAGTGCTGAGCTCTTGTCCTTGCAGCCTCTTTGAGGCGAGTTTGGTGGGAAGGGGCTTGAGTTCGTTCTGGCTGGCGCTGGGTTCCCCAGGATAATTCCCAGCTGAGGTGGGGAAAGCGGAAGGTGGCTCTCGTCCCCTCAGCTCTGCCTTCAACCAGCCAGGCTGTGTAATTGTCTGTGACAGTTCAATTCAGAGTGAAGCCGAGAGCTTCACAGCAACGGGCACACAAAAGGTGAGTGCACTGGAGCCTGAATAACGAACGGAGCTGCTTTCCCCAGCCTGCTGCCGGAGTGACCCTGTGGGGGAAGGGAGCGAAAGTTGACCCAGTGTTTCTCCCCCCACACTGCCCCCAGTGTGTCCCCTCCTATAACAGGCCTGCAGGGAGGGTCTCACACAGCAGAGGCAGTTGATTCGCTGGAGCCAGGGTAGGTGTGCTGCCATCGCACTTGGGAGCTGCCTAGTCATAAGCAACAGTGAGAAGGTGTATGCCATGTTTTCCTGGTTTACTGGGGCTTGTAGGTGGGGAAAAGGGGCTGACAAGTGAATAGCCTGGCAATGCACTTGGTACAGGGCAGAAGGTGAAGCCAAACAGAGCTGCGCCCCCTGCATATGGACCTAGTGGGAAGCATCACATCTGCAAATGCATTGGCTCCAAGCAGCTGTAACCTTAATGCTCAGCTAATCCCCTCCCCTCCTAGTACCTGGATTTCACCTGCTCCCTGGGTTGGCGGTTGCCATTCCATGTATAGGGGTTTTCTCCCTCTTCTGCACAAGCTGCCTGGGGCCTGTCCCCTCCTGTTTAAGCTCCAAGCCTGGGTGAGGTGTGTGGGATTTGTAATGGCAAGACTGGGGCCTGGCATTCCAGAATGGGACAAAGTCTGGTGTGGGAGCTACAGTCCTCTCTCCTTTGATCTTGGCTGTATTTGAGATGCTCTGGACCCACAAATCCAGCTGGCTCAGCACCTCTAAGAATCAAGCATCACTTTGGAAAATGGGGCTTTTAATGACATAATTTCCAGGGCAACCTCTGCTTGACACCCTCTCCCCCTCTCCCTATCTCTTCAATCAGAATGATGCCTCAAGCTAAAAAAGCATTGTGAGCAGTAGCTTACTGCAGTCCCTGCTGCCTTGATCTTTCTGCTAGCTGGGAGCCTGGGCTTCAGGTGCAACCTGTCTGGTTCCCCTTGGTGGTGAAGTTGTACCTATTTATTTAATGTGCATGTCACCCACCAGCCCCTTGGTATTGGCCCTTGGTGGGTGTGGGGAAAGTTGGCATTGTCCCTGGCTGTACCAGCTCAATGTGTCTATTGCTGTCCTTCATCGAACTGCCACCAGTGGGGAAAACAGCAGAGGAATTCTCGTTGGTCATGGGAAGAGCAGGTGAAAAGCTGTTGCCCATCCCCCTACTGCCAGGACCTGGCACTGCTCTGCCAGGCCCCTTTGTTCACACCCACAGTGCTGCGGGATCTCCTAGAGCTATGAGGAGGGGACAGATGCATGGATGTCAGCAGCAGCTCAGATCCCACCAAAGAAAGGACAGCTTTCTGCAGAACAGCTCTAGAGAAGGCTCCAGAGCTAGATTTCAACCCCATCTGATGTAGGAGCATCCAGGCTTAGTTAGAGTTCAGTCTACAGTAGAAACAGGTGAGCTGGGGAATTCTGAGTCTGGATTCTGTGTCCCACCCTCCAGGTCTCTGATTTGGAGTAGGACCCATTTCTAGCCACCTTATTTACTGGAAACTAACAGGGTATAGTGAGTAGGAGGAGAGTTGAGTCAAGCCACTGACATGCCAACGCAGGCACACTGTGCCTCTGACTGCAACCCTAGCCAGGGGCCCTCTGAGAGAAGTCAGCAGAGGTGGAGCTAAAGTAGAAACTCAGTCAACTTAACAACGTACCCACTACTGCTCAATAGTGCAAACACATGCACAGTCCCACTGGGCACATACTCCCTCCATACACATACATGCTCCCCCATCATGCATCCACAGATGCATGCCACACACGCTCTCCCACTGTGCACAAGTTCCTCCACTGCACATTCAAACACAGAGTCATGTGCATGCACACCTGTAACACTGACAGCCCTCCCCAGTCATTGGTGGGCAGGACTGAACCTGAGGCTCTGGAGCTTAGTGAATGAGCCTCTACCGCGAGAGCTAAAAGCCAACTGGCTGTTAGCTAAGGCTGTCGAGCAGACTCGTGATCTCTCTCTCTAAGTGGTCTCCATGCCACTAGATGGGCCAGAACACCACACCCAGGAAATGTGTGGGTTACACATGCACAGCTCCTACGTCCATGTCTTCCCCCTCCCCCTACACAGCCTGGCCTTCTGCATCCATGGTCCCTTTGTGGCAATATGGTAATGGACTGACATTAAGGGAGCCAGCAGGGGGAGCAGCTTCACTTCTAAAGCTCCACATGAGCTCCACATTGTGTGGGGTTTTTTTTTTTAATCTTCTGTTTTAGTTCTCAAAAACTGATGGTCGTGGTTTTTTTCTGCCCTGGATTCTTTTGGAGTCGGATAAAGGTTCCATGGCAGCTGCCATCCCCCCAGCGTCGGGGATATTTGGCGTGGGCGAAGTGGCCTGCTGAGCGCTGGATAAAAGAGGCACTGGGAAATGTGGGCATGGAAGGGGGCTGGGGAATCACTAGGGATGGGGAGTAGGGAGCAGAGGCTCATTACTACCAGCGGACAAACAGGACAAACAGCTTTCCAAGGGCATGAGCAGCACAAATCCCACCCTCAGGCAGATTGGCTTTCCCAGCCTCCTCTTGGCTGCTCCTGGTCTGAAGCTGGGGGGGATTGTGATGTTAATGTACCGACCCACACCTTGTACCAGGAGGCCTGAGCCCTCTTCCCACCCTGATACTCACCAGAAGGGGTTCCACCAACGGAGGGGGGACAGAGAACGTGACTCCAGGGAAGCCGAAAAGCAGGGCCCAATCTTGCACTTTCCACCACCGTGCATCAGTGGGAGCTTGGAGGAGAGGGGATGAGAAAGGATCAGGCCCAAGTGTTCTCCAAAGCTAAGGGCCTTCTCTAACTTGTGCACAGGGCCTGGTTTTTCACAGCAGAGCCTGTAGAGCCCAGAAGAGGCCAGGAGTCCGGCCACTTCCACAGCGAAACCTGACCCTCCGTTCACAGATGCATATAAAGATAGTTACAGCTTTGTGGTGATCTGTTACCCTCTCAGGGTGGGCTCTGCGTGTGGCTGCGAGTTGCCTCCTCACCAGGCTGGTGTGGACAAGCCCTGGCTGGTACCTTTGGCTGCCCCCTCCTTTTCACTCTCCGGTTTCCTTCACCTGGAAACCAGCTAGGGTTGCCAGTTTTGGTTTTACGTATTCCTGGAGGTTTCATCGTGTGACAATCTTGAATTAACAATTAATCTTCGATTCTTGGAGTCTCCAAGACAATCCTGGAGGGTTGGCAACTTAAAACCAAAGCCTGCTCACATCTGGGTGGTGACATGCCCATCCAGATGTGCCTTCCTGGCTGGTTCAGAGAGGAGGCAACTGCCTTTTGATGTAGGCAAGACCTTGGGATTCCCAATGGTTTGTATTCATTTAGCATATGAAGGCTCTGCTCACCACCCCCACCGCCAGCCCTCACCCCCCGGCCCTTCTCCGCTAGGAGCTGACTTTCCTCTTTGTTCATGCCTGTGGAACCCTGGAAGTCAAATCCCCTCAGGCCCCCTGCTCCTGGTCAAGGTGGGTCTGAGGAGGCAGCATTTAGACTACACTGAGTTCCCAGAGAGACATGCATGCTGGGCCCATTGCCTCATGCCCATAGGCCCAGTATTGAGGCCAGCAGCAGGATAAAGGGGATTGAGCTGCTGGAACACTGGGGAATTCATTATTGGAGAGGGGGGCTGCTGCTTCTCACCCAGCTTGAGGGATAGGCTGGGCAGGGTGTCTGGGGTTACCTTATCCATCCCTTACTCCGTAGTGGGAAGGACTCACCACTCCTTCTTACATGCAACTCTGTAACCAGCGGTAGCATCTATTTAAATGTGGCTGCAGCCACCCCACTGGGAGCACTGACCATCCAGCTTGAAAGGGGAGAATTGGGGTGGGAGCTGGATTGCACCATGGACCCTCTGCAGCCTCTGTCTATGTCTGAATGGCCCACAGCCTGGACGGCTTGTAAGTTGGGAACACGCAGGCTGGGGAGTCTGGCCCTGTCACACTCACTGTTTGTTGATCTGTGGTGGCAAGCCAGCCTCACTTTCCTCCAGACTACAGTGGCTGTCTGTGTCCCATCCCTGTCCCCAAGTCTGGCTTAGGAGCCTCCCAAATACTGCAGTTGGTGAGGCTCCCACTTGACACACACAGCCCTAGGAAGGCCCCTGACTCCCTCCTGCTAGGCCAGGACAAGCATTAGGGCTAATGGAGCTCAGAGTGGTAGTCTCTCCCTCATTTCCTGTCCCTCAGTCCCTCCTCCAGCCCTGGGCTTTGCCTAGGGAAGAGAGATCTCAGCTCAGAGTTTGGGGCTGCACGTTTCCAGCTCTGTCCTGCAGAGTGATACACTGGGGTTGTGAGGAGAGTCCAGAGGGGGCTGCACAGAAGAGAGTGACCCAGACACACTCCCCTGAGCCTACGCAATCCTGCCCATCAGTTCCAGAACCACCTTTCCCTCCCCACCATCAGCCCCATGTCCTGCTCCTCACATGTACCATCCCTCACACCTGGGTCCTCCTAGTGCACAGGTTTGGCTTTCTGTGCTGATATATCTCCCTTCTTCCACACAGAATGCAGGTCCGTGGGCTCTTCCTCCTCCTGGTGCTGATCCTCCTGGCTGCAGCCTCTGAGGCTGGTAAAAACAAGAAAGGTGAGGGGCAAACTCATGGCAGCTTAGGAAGAGAACTTGTCCCTCATCCTATACTCCGTGGGGCTGGATATGGGTGGGGGCAGGGGATGTTCATGTCTCTGGCTGCAAGTGAGGGAGGGCAGGACTCCTGTCTCTGGGGCCAGCTGCTGTTCTGTATCCTTCGGAGTGACTGCCTGCTCCCTCCTCTGCCCTGCAGACAAGGTGAAGAAGAACGGCTCCGATTGTGAGGATTGGCGCTGGGGGCCTTGCACCCCAAACAGCAAAGACTGTGGTGTGGGCTACCGCGAGGGGACCTGCAAGGAGGAGACTAAGAGACTCAAGTGCAAGATCCCCTGCAACTGGAAGAAGGAGTTTGGAGGTGAGTGCACAGCCCCATTCCAGAGACTCACCAGGCTCAGAGGGCAACCAGGGACCACCAGCTTCCCATGGCTGTGGGAAACTGGCAGGACTTTTGTCCAAAAGCTGGAGTCTTTGTGGTTGTTGTCCCTTTAACATATAGGAGCCCCAATATTAGCCTTCTCAGGACCATACAAGCGGCTAGCCAGGAGCCCAAGTGTGGATCTATGACCTGACCTTCCACTGCCTTGCACCCAATGTGCTAATGTATCTGTGTGTCTCAGAGCCTGCATGTCCCCGTATGCAATGGTCTGGCCTGGCCATTCCCACCTGGCAGAGGATTGCATGGTGGGACATGTAGTCTTTGCAGACCACACCTTTGTTAAAGGCTGGGATGGCCATGAGCTGCACAGTGGGTACTCCTGGGTTCAGCACGTCTGTGAGATAGGGTCTCTTTCCCTGCCGAAGGGAAAAGAGCAGTGCATTGTAGGTGCAATGCAATGGATGAAAGGCTAGACACAAGTCAGGTTAGCTCTGCCATAGGAGCAATAGCCGTTGCTGAGCTCTCCACTTCCCAGAGAAGGTAGGCACCTGGCCAACACTGGGGATGGGTGAGGCCTAAATGAGCAGAGACTAATCCTAGCTGCAGGGTGCCAAATTCAACTGCTGCTATTGGACTCCATTTGGGAAGACCCCTGCAGAAAAGGTTCTGCAGGCCACATTAGGCCCATGGTGACACCTAGGGATATCACGCTGTATGGGCCATTGATCTGACCCAGTGCATCAGGGGCAGGTTAGATACACCATAGTCTAATGCAGAATGGGGTTCACCAGACAGTCCGACCCAGTAGTACCACGCAACCGATCTTTGCTTTACACTTGCCCAGCTTGTGAGTCCTGCTTCCCTTTCCAGAAGTTCAGACCTGGGGACCATTCTTGCCAAGCCCCCTCCAAAACTATACTAGCTGGTGCTGCAATCATCACTTGAGCTGGGGGATGGGGACTGGGGCGAATAGCCTTATCTGCCTTTGCCCTCCAGCTGCCTAACTGCACCTCACCATTTGGGTATCAGACTTTTGGAATGGCCTGTTCGTTGAGACGGACCCATGAAGAACAGAGTTCAGGTGTCAAGTCCCCATGAGGGAGCATGAGAGCTATACAGATGCTATCAGGGTGTTGCATCCATGTGACACGGGGCAGTAGTGGCCCCACATTCTGCATGTGGCTGGTGGTATTCACTCAAGTGGGATGACCCCAGTGTCTTGTAGGGCCGGAAGAGGCAGTGTGGTTGCTGGCTGGACTAATGTGAATGCAATACCAGGCTGTCAGATTGAGCAGCATGAACATAGTTTGGCCGCCAGCCCAACACTGTTCCTGCGGCTCCTAACGGGCAGCCATTTACTCTGGGCCCTGCATAGAACTAATGCCTCCAACCTCTCTTCCAGCTGACTGCAAGTACAAGTTTGAGAGTTGGGGCGGGTGCGATGCTGCCACAGGTCTAAAGGCCCGTTCAGGTACCCTGAAGAAAGCCCTGTACAATGCCGAGTGTCAGGAGACCATTCAAGTGACCAAGCCCTGTTCTCCCAAGACCAAGTCAAAATCCAAAGGTCAGTCCCCACCACTGGAAGTCCTTATTCCACCTCCGCGTGGGAAGAGCCGTTGTATGTCGGGTCCATGACACATTCAAGAGGAATGCAGCCATCCCAGCTGGGGATGCGATCCTGTTGGATCTCTCAAGCTGAACTGGGTCTGTCTGGATTGCACTTCCAAGGACACCCCTACCACTGCAGAGTGGTGCTGGTGATTCATTAGGAAGGGCTCTGAGTCAGTCCTGATCCTGTGTGCTGGCAGGGTCTATGGAGCTCTCTGCAAATGCAGGAGTAATCTGTTGGAGGAAACAGAACACTCAGGTCCTGGATACATGGGCTCCTTAAGATCCTCGTTCTTTTCACAAGAGCTGGGGTTTTAACTCTACCCTGCTGAAATTCCTATTCAGATCATTACATTCCACAGGGCTCCAAATCCCACTACAGGAGTCTCTAGGTAAAATCCTGTCTCCAGTGGCAAAACTCCCATGGACTTCAGTAGAGCCAGGATTTCACCCTCTCTCGCTCCCTTTCTTAACTAGTGTGTTGCATCGCAGTGCACCCTACAGAGAGTTGCATTTCAATGGGGCTTAAGCAATTTCTGCTTATAAAACCTGAGAGGCATTTTGAGATCCTTCAAGGTGTGAAAGGCTCCCAGTCCCTTCTCACTGCTGGTCATTAAAGGGTCTTGATACAGTTTGCTTGTGCCCACTAGAGTCACAGCTGTAGCTGGGAACTGCCATCTCTGCTTGCCATCTACTTTTGAGTGCAAGATAGTGGTATATAGATTGAGCTGATTTCCTCAATGCCTGGGCAGGCCTCACTCTATGACTGTGACCAGGACATGACCAGTTGTTGGATGTTCTCCCCTGCTATTGCCCTGCCAGCCGAACCTGGTCACTGCACCCCCAAAACACAACCCAGGTTAGTGCAAATAATACAGTGCCTCCTGGTATGTCAAAGGACAGGAGGTCTGGGTGATCCACCAGCAGACGGTAGCGTCACCTGGGACTCTGGAGATGGCAAGCACTGTACCCACTGAGCAGAGACTTTCCAGGCAAGTGCACTGACTAGCAGGGTTCACCCTCCCTTGGTCCTGGTTGGATTCACTGCAGCTGCCTGGCCTATGTGCCACTGCAGCCAAAACCCAAGCCAGTGGTGTGCAGGCAGCTTTGTACCAGGTCAGCTACAGACATGCTGAAGTGACCTCTTCAGATACAATGGGGTCATCCCACAGATGCACTAACTCATGTCTTGTTCCATTGTTTCAAACAGCCAGGAAAGGGAAGGGGAAGGACTAGAAGGGATGGGCCGACCCTCCCATCTCCTTGACACGGTGCCTGAACCCATCTGGACATACACCACTCGGCGCTGCAGCATGGTCCCTCCGCTCGGCGATGTTTTGCCAAATTCCATTCTTCCTCCTCCCCAACTTCATCCTTAACTGTGAAGCCTTTTTTAATCACTAGTTGTGTAGAGACCAAATCCGCCCTCGCCTGAAGGAGGTGCTGTTTACCTTCCCCATACCCGCTGTGTGCCACTGTTTGGCACCTTTATTTGGACCCCAGTGTTCCCTTTGCCTCTGTTTCCCGCTATTCAGTGCAATGTGCGTGGGGTGCTCTGGGCTGGGAGCAGCTAGAGCCCTTCATGGTTTTGTTGCAGCTAAGTGGCCTTTGGCACGTCTCTGGCAAGCTCGTGACCTGTCTGATTCACAGTGGTGCTTTAAGGAAAAAGAAAAGCTAACCACTAAATTAGCAAGTAACCTGGTCACAGAGGGCAGGTATGATGAGAGCATGAAGGGATGAGCCCCAGTGCATGGCTTGGCTCATGTGCAATGGAAACATTTGGAGATGTGTCTTGTTATTTCTGGTTTCCTTGACTTCGCAAGAGGCATGATGTGTGCCTCCCGGCGGTGGTCTGCTGCGTGCCTGTAGCCTCCCCCACTTCACCTGCATTTGCTCACAAGTTGTTCACCTGAGGACTGGCCTCTTTGGTCAGGGTGACCCCTTCCTGCTGCCTGCTTTTCCACCAGCAGGTGCAAACCCAAGAGTCCTGCAGCAACCAGGAAAGAATCTCCCCCACGTTCATGGGCCTTTCCCTTTTCTCTTCCTTTCCCTTCTATTTCTTCTAATCCATGTCTGTGCCGGGACACTGTGGCCTGTCCTTGTTTTCCACTCTCACACAGGTGTTGGGCCAGCCCTTGCCACTTCTGGAGTTTTTTTTTTCTTTTCCAATAAAAGTCTTTGAAAAAACAAACCCATCTCTAGTACCACATTCTGCTTCTGTGCTGGGAACTCTGCCGTGGTGCTAACCAGGAGAGGCTGTGACATACTAGCTGCAGTGATGGTTATTGCTGGATCAGGCCAGTGGCTGCTGCCTAGCCTGGAGGGTTAGCCAGGGCTCCACTGAGGTGGTTGGGCCAGGACTCTGTTAAACTGAGCGTGACTTAATTGAAGGAAATAAGCCAATAGTGAGGTAGGAAAGGGCAAGCAGAACAAGAATTTCAGATAGTCCGGCATCAAGCAGCTATGGCTACCTGTGGCGCTGCAGCTCTTGGTCTCTACCCATGGGAATGCTGGGAGCAAAGCTCCTACATGAGGTTAAACCTCCATGAGGGAAAGGTGCAGAAACCAGATAGTTACCAAGGGAGGTGGGCTTGGTTGCAGTTTACGGTGCCAGTCTATTACTTATTATGTTAGAGAAGGGTTGTATTTGAAAGGAGGCTTCCTGGCTTGGCTAAGCATTGGAACAAATCCCCCCCTTGGGGAGACGCATGAGCTGGCTGGAGTTTCCCCTGAGCTCCATTTGCTCAGGAACTCTTGAAGTCTTGAGATCATGATTGAAGGATGTCAGTGACTCAGGCAGAGGTTATGGGTCTATTACAGGAGTGGGTGGGTGACGTTCTGTGGCCTGTGAAGGGCAGGAGGTCAGACTAAATGATCATGCTGGTCTATGCATCTATGAATGCTGTCTGAGCTTTGTGCAAAGCTGGTAACCTCCCTGCACCCTGACAGGCCCTAAAAGCTTTCACAAGCCAGGTGACTGTCCAAGGTTCAGACTGGTTTTTCATAGGCACATGGAACAGTGAAGTCCCTTCTCTGATTGTCTAACCCCTGTTACAACTGGATGGAAACAGCTGGGTTAGGATGCTGGACTCCCACCTCCCCAGTCCTGCAGGTGATTAGTTACGGGACTAAAACACAAAATGGAGCCCACTACAAGCTATTCTAGTCACAGCATCTCCCAGCAGGAGGTGCTGCAGAGAATAAGGCAGGAGCACTTGTGGAGGCGCTCAGTTGTGCCGGTGCCAGTCTCCCACAGATGCTGTTTCAACCGGTGCTCTGATTCCTACAATGGAACACTGGACTAATCACCCAGGAATCCTGCTCCAGGGCCTCGGGAAATGCCTCAAAGTCAGCATGGCTACGGCGCGTGGGGTAGGAGCCCGGCTATGAGGAAGCCACGGCTAGTCCAGGATTAGCCACTCCCAGCAAGCCTGGGAAAAGCAGCAGCTGAAGGGAAGTGACTGGAGGGGGTGGGTGGGACTTGCTGCCCAACTTGTTCCCGTGGCTGTTGTACACTGATTGAGGAGGACACACTGCTATGAGGATTGGTCTCTGCAGCCACTCAAGGCACGGCGAGGATGCAAATAGACTTAGGCTGCCAACAAGAGACTTAATGAGATGGTGTCAGCCTCCAGAGAGATGGTGACTTCTCCCACTGCCCAAGGCCTGTGTTAGCCTCTGCGTGGCACAAGGCAGAGGGAGGCCTGCCAAGGACTTGGCATATGGCCAAGCCTCAAGGGGCTGCTTGTCAGACTTCCTGGCTCCTCTCTAGGAGCTCTGAACCCCGCTACAGGGTGGGTTGTGCTCTTCTCTCTCATGCTGCTGCCCAGGGAGTCAGAGACCCACCTGCCCCAAGAGGAGCAGCCCGCAATCTGCTCAAGCATGTCAGTCTGGCCTGCAGATGCCCAACAAGCTCCTGCCATGGTCCTTGGTTAGGCAGAATTTGGATGCCACATCCCTACCTTAAGAGAGCAATGAGTTAAATGCCATCAGCATCTTCCCTGCAGCTCCCTGATCTGCCGCCAGCTTTGTACTGAATTCAGAGGTACAGGACAGGAACCTGCTCCTCACTGTATTAGTCTGTATCTAAGCACTCCAGCCTCCTACCGTCCCAATTCCCATTCAAAGGCAACACATCAGACGGGTAGCTGAGGAAACCAGGGGCCATTGGTACCAATGTATCAAATGTTTCCCTTGTGCACATATTCTTTAAACCCACTCACCTCATTCCCCGCCCAGTGTAGCTCTCTTAGCAATTATACTGCCCCACTGAAGAGGCTGGTGCCATCAGACATGGGGTTAGCTGAAGCCACTGCACCAGCCTAATGGCCCACGTGTGGCTGGAGATCACTGCAGGCCTCTAGCCAGAGGCTGCTCACCGAGGGGCAGTTGCCTGAGTCCTCCCCTCAACCCTCCCCCATGCCTTTAAGGGAGAAAATCCCAGCCCCAGCCACCTGTGCTCACTGACATTCCTCAGCTATGGCAGAGTTATTGCTACCAGACCAGCACAGGGGTGGAGCTGAGTGAAACCAGCCCTAAGACCAATGAGAAGTTGCTTGGGCATATGCTGTGTATGGCATCCCCTAGGCAGAGTGTGCACTGGCCCCACAGGCCCCTCTGTGTTCCAGGCCCCCCCACTCTTTGCAGCCCTGAGCCCAGACCTGACCTGCCCATGGTAGAAGTGTCAGGCCCTGTGACTGAGCAGCCCCAGAAAGCCTCTGAGCACAAACCACTGGAACAGGAAAGGACACATGTAACTGAATCAATTGACATTAATTTGCCTTAATGAAGCAGCTCATCTCCTTGCCAGCTATCCAGCCAGAGCAAAGATCAGCTGCAACCCACTGGCCCATAAGCCAATTGCAAAGCCTGCCTCAGTCCAAATGCAGTTTTGTGTCTGTCACCAATAAAATAAAATGTACTACGAAGTGGGCATGTAGCTGCCTGAATTGCTGCAGCTGCAGCACAAACTGGTAGCCCAGAAACTCCACCCCTTGCCACCCCACCCCGCATGGTGATGAACAGCAAGACCACAGCTGCAGGCTTGGGCCAGCCTCACATGCAGCCCCTCCCAGCCCCTGCAAAAGGCGAGCATGAAACAAAGACATAATAACATGGGGCACTGCTGCAGCAGACACATAGGGGCGAGGCCAGAGATGTCCTGGCCAGTAGGAGGTACTGAGGGAAGGAGATCAGGCTCTGTTCCAGGCAGTAGGGGCTGAAACAAAGGGGAAAGACCCTGCCCTAGAGTATAGAAGTTTGGCAACCGCCTTTCCCTGCTGGGTGGCCAAAGAGCCCATTGTGTAGGGAGCAGAACCACCTCAGGCTTAGTGTTTCCTCTTTCGACCCTTCGTGTGCACCACTAACAGCATGTTGAAGGCTTTGCTGGCGAGGCCAGTGGGTCTGGGGACAGAGCCTCAACAATAGTTCACACCCAAGGTGCGTAAGGAGGCTGAACTCTGAAACCAGCTCCCTGAGAACAAATTACTCACTGAAAGGCCTTTGGTTTCAGGTTCGATTCCTTTATTCATTTAAGTGGGTTCCACTGGAGTTGTAAGGATTAAAAAAAAAAAATGCAAGGCATTTTGGGTAACACTATGGAAATTATCCTAAAGGCAGTGGCAGTGAGGCTGACGCTCTCGCAGGGCAAAACATCAGCCTTTGTCTAAGTTGCACAGTATTGCTGGGGTGGGGAAATGGAGACCCTCCATGTATTGACACACGGTAATCCCGCCCAGCCACTGATGGACATTACACACCTGTGTAATCCTTCCCCCGCCCCCCCCCCCCCATGTAGGACAGTGCCTGTGCCCCACACAGCTGTCTGACTCTGCCCAAGAGGGAGGACAGCGTTTGACTTTGGGAGAAGCTGAACAACAGCATTAATTGGTTTGGCCTGTACACAAATACGCTAGGATTTGGGCTGTACATTTACATTGAACCCCACATGCTGAGGACTCCATGACAACACTGATGAGAGGATTACATCCATTTACAAAGCTCCATGGCCAGCTCCTTCTCACACCTCTGGGTGCTTGTCTACACCCAGGACAGTAACCGTTGGGGAGGTCCACATTGTCACGCCTTCCTGTCCCTTCCCCCATGGTCCAGAACCCCATAGGCGAAAGTGTCCCTTCTGCATCCACTAGAGGAACACATATGGTGACCCATATGACCTTAAGGGAGTCTTGGCCACACCAGGCAACTCCACGGCCTCTTCCCCACTCCCTTCTGATCCTTAGCAGCAGCATCTCCCCTCTGCAGGCTGCTCTGCACTGCTGTCCTCTGAGCAGCGCAGCCCCCAAGGACAATTATTTTTAACGCTGCCAGGCACAGTTCTCAGAGGTCATGTTCCCTCAGGATTGTGGAGATAAATCTCTCACACTGACATTTTTTTCTTTGCAGTATTAAGCTCTCTTGTTTTTCAGGGTGGCATTTGATTTTATGCTTATCACCTAGAAACAAGTCTTTCTCCATGTGCCTCCTGCAGGGATGGGATGGAGTTCAGAAAGGGAACCCCAAGGATGAATCCCAGGAAAGACTTTCAGACCGGCAGATGGCTCAGGCTGTGGAGCAGCACCCCAGGGGAAAGGGTGAGAACCCCACCCAGCCATGGGATGTTCAAAGCCGCTAGAGAATGCATGATCGAGAACAAGCCTGTCCTGGCCCTAGGGAGATGGTCTGGGTCATCTAACAGGCCTTTTCCATACAGTCCAAGTTGGTCCAAAAGGAATCAGCTGACACCTGATGTATGACAAGGTGGCTGATCTATATTTCTTTTTCTCTTGGGCAGTATGTGGTTTAAGACCCCGTTGAATCCCTCCTGACACCAGGAACCTTCTCTCCATGCACGCTGCAAAGGCATCAAGATGCTCAAGGAGTGAAAGAAGGCATTTCAGTTACATCGTGTCTCATTGTACAATGACACTTCACCCCACACACAGGTGTAATCAGCAGGACCCCATTTAGAAACTCCACGGTTTTACCTAGAGAACAAAGATAGCTGCCAATTCAGCCAACATCTCCAGAGGGGGGGCGCAACATGGGGTTCAGGGTAACCATGGAATCTGTTGGTGAGGATACTCCTCTGGTGTTCCCTCTTCCTTGTTTTCTTCCAGTGCAGAGTCAGGGATTGTGTAGGAAGAGGAGCTGCTTTTTGATTTATGTATGTCTGAGGGCTCCTTAGATAATTCCTCAGGCTGAGAACAAGTGAAAGAGCTGCATCTTACAGCTGCTTTGGATTTTCTTCAGCACTGGGAGAAGGGCATCATGTGGACTCTCTGAACAGTCTGCATCTTTTGTGGGTGGGGAGCAGAGAACCCCCGAAAAGGATAGGCAAAGGAATGAGTCTTTGTAATCCTGCCAAGCAGAACCTCAGTGCCAACTTATCTAGCTGTGCCAATGTTCCTGTACTGGCACATGAGAAGGTGCTTAAAGGTCTTCTTGAAAGTAGCATTACAGAGGGCATAGCAGGCTGGGTTGATGGTGCTGTTGACGTAGCAGAGCCAGTACCCAATAGACCACACTGTCTCAGGTACACAGGTCTCACAGAAGGTGTTAATAAGGACCATGACATTGTAAGGAGTCCATGTGAGAATGAAGGCAAGCAGGATGGCGAATATGGTTCTGGTGACTTTTTTCTCCCTGGCTGCCATCTGACGCTTCTTCCGCACCTGACTTCTGGCAATGCTAGCAAACTTTCTGGCGACGTTGGCTGGGCGATTGTTTGAGAGAGTGTTGGCCGCTGTCTTAGCTGGGACAATCTCAATGGCTGTGACGCATTCAGTACCAGTTTGCTTGGTGACAATCTTAATCTTGGACCACTTGGAGGTCGGGTTAACCCGCGGGTGGGCAGGACTCTGCCCTGGCCCAGCTGGTAAGATTTCTGCCACCTGCTTCTCTTTTGTGGTCTGGGTGATGCTGACTGTGCTGGATTCATTGGAGGTCTCCTTCTCCTCTTGCTGACCTGCAGCCTCTGTCTGTGCTAAGGGTTGATCCTCCACTTTACCATTCCTCACCTCCTCCTTCACCTCCAGTGCCCTCTTGGGAGAGTTGTTGTTGTTCTGTTTGATCAGTGGGCTCTTAAAGAAGCTGAGTGGCTTAGTTTTCTTCTCCTTCTTGCCCTCGGGCTTGTGCCTCCTCACTCTGCTCCTGCTGGCCAGCGAGATGTGGATGTAAAGCACAGTCATGATGACCACCGGGAGGTAGAAAGCAGCGATGGCTGTGCCAAAGGTCACAGCTGGATTAGATAGGAACTGGATGTAGCATTCCCGCTCCGGGACTGTCCTCTCCCCAACAATGAACTGCCAGAACAAGATGGCAGGCGCCCAGAGAACAAAGGACAATAGCCAAGCTGCTGCAATCATCAGCCCTGCCATTTTGGTGGTCCTTCGAGCCGGGTAGGTCAGGGGCTTGGTAACACAGAAGTACCGGTCAAAACTGATTATGAGTAAGTTCATGACAGAGGCGTTGCTCACCACATAGTCCAGTGCCAGCCAGAGGTCACACACCACGGCCCCCAGCGGCCAATAGCCTTTGATGATATAGACCGTGTAGAGGTTCATGGAGAAGACCCCGATGATCAGGTCAGCACAGGCCAGGCTGAAAAGGAAGTAGTTGTTCACAGTCTGGAGCTGGCGGTTCACTTTGATGGACAGCATGACCAGGATGTTCCCCACCACAGTGACCAGGCTGAGTGAGCCGGTTACCGTGGCAATGAAGACCAACTCCACTGTTTTGTAGTGGTTGGAAGGATGCTGCATGTCCCCTTCAGATCGGTTGCCATTGGTGAAGTTGTCATAGGTAAGGTTGGCCATCTTCATCTGCCAGGGCTGAGCAGAGAGGTTATGCATGGATTCTGCAGTGGGGAGGGAGAGAAAGGAAGAATATTACACATAGGCACCCTTCTCCCTTCTGCCCTCCTGCTTCTGCAATTGTGGGCTCCTTTAACCAAGTTTCCTACGAGTTTAACCATATTTTTTTATGTATGTTGTCTCTGGTTTTGCAAAAAAGGATGGGACAGTTTTATCCCCTTCTCCTTAATGTTCTCTCTCCTATCACCCCCAGACCTCTTCCCATATCCTCTAGCTCCACAGTGATACCCTTTTTGGCCCCGACTATTAGACTTTTTAAAACAATGGAGATTCGTCAGCAGAGCTGTATGAGAGGAGCCGAGGGCTGGAATAACAGGAGGCTCTGGGTTAGGACTGAGATGTATGAACAGAGCTGTATGTGAACAGCCCAGGGCTGGAATAGCAGGGGGATGAATAATGGGAGAGGAGCAGGAATGCTGTAGGTCAGGACTGAGACATGTAGACAAGGCATCTTGGTTTTCATAGGCCTTTCTTCTTATTACATCTATATTAATGAGCCGGGGAAATGATGTAGACTTAAGTCAAGAGGAGGCCAAATTTTGCTCACTTATATCCCTTACACTCCATTGGCTTTACTGGGATGGTACCAGTGTAACTAGCAGCAGAACAGGTCCAGTGCCCTTCTTGCATGCTGCACCCAGAGGAATGGAGTGAATTCAGGCCTCTTTCCCTTGCTCACAACCTGGAGAAAAGACTCTTGTTGCCTCTCCATAACTGAAGCTGTAGCTGAAAAGCAGCCACTGTGAGAGAGTGGAGGGAGAGTCTGAGCTGAGTGAGCAATTGCACAGCCTGAGCAGTCGTGTCTCTGTAAACCTCAGCATTTTCCCAGGCCAATGTTGTTTTAAGCTAATGCTTGAAAATCTCATTGTGATGTACCATTCCCATTTGCCCCTGCAGCCCTCTCCCCAGGAGCTGGTCATGGCAGCAGTTTGTGTTCCAAAGCGGAACAGCCTTGGAAGCATCTCTTGGCTTTGTTTTTAATCATTGCACGTGATTATGGAGACATAAAAAACTCCGAAGGGAAGCTCTAAAGAGTGAAGCCAAAGGAAGGGTCCAGCTAACAGAGCACCCAGCCCACACGAGGCATTTGCTATGGAAATCCTGCCCTCTTCTGTCTGCTTCTTGTAATGTGCTGGGTGACTCACCCTGAAAGGGCCCCTGCTCCCTGCAAGACCCTGATGGGGCTACATGGATTCCGTGGGAAAATGAAGCAGAGTGAGAATGGCTTGTTAGGGTGGGACACTGCAGCAGCTCCTCTTTTGTGGCAAGGCAAAGCAGCACGTTCAGGTCTCCTTGTGCTTCCTGTCCTGCTGAAACACCATTTTCAGCCGGTGTTTTACCAGGTCTCAGGAGAACGATGGAAACTGATGGTGAATGCAGGAAGGAAGTTTGGCCTTCTCTCTGAACAGCCCTGCTACCGTTCTGCCCAAGATTTTAAAAGGGAATTGGGTGCTTGTGAAAGGGGCCAACCCAACAGCCATGGAAGTGAACACAGACAGTGTTTATCTAAAGGACAGGTCCAGCCTGGGCAGCAGCTGAGCAACCTTCCTCTTCATCTCCCTGCTGGCCACTGATGTTCTTCAGCCCTCAGGAGCGGTGCAGTCCAGGGGGTTGTACAACCCTGTTCACTGTAACAATTCTAGTGGCCTTAAGCCAGCTCCTTGGCCAGGGCAATGGTGAGCACTGGGCTGTTGTGTATACGTCACTGCCTCGGTTGTGTCCCTGTCTCACGTGGAACAGTGTGGGGAGAGGGGGTACAGGGAAGAGAAGGAGGCTCATTAGGCCTGTGTGACCCCACTGCAGACCCAAACAAAATAATGGGCTATACCAGGGCCTGGCATCCTGGGAAAGCTTGTGCTGGGGTGTGGGAGAACTCACGTGGGTCTCCAACAGCAAATGGCTCCTTCTGGAAAGCAAGACCTGGAAGAGAGACAAGAGCAGACCCTTGATCAGGTAATGAGAGAGTGACCTGCAGCACTGAGAAGCCCCTTTAGGAGATTTGGCATCTGGGACGAGCTCTGAACATCAGCATGTATCCAGAAATATTCACTGTCCAACAAATGGCTGAGCACCTGCCCCTCCTAGGCGCACCCAGGCAGTAAGGTGGTCAGAGAGGCAGCTGATGTTCAGCAGGCTGAGTCTGTAAGAGGCCAGGCAGAGGGATGAGGCCTGCTGGGCAGGGATTCCTGGAGCTACAGTCCATGTGCAGTTTCTTGCCAGAGGGCTCAGTAGAGGAAGGCTGCAGGGCTTGGATGAGAGATTCTTTAAAGTCTATCATCAAAAATATGTTAAGTAAAGCCCTGGGCCTAATGTAAGTGTCAAACTTGCCGAGCTGCATCCTTTCCCCTCTCTGAGACGGGGCAGGGCGAGAGCAGCAGAGTGGGACTGGAGTGCTGGTACTCCCACTGAATCGCCAGGCCCAGCTGAGCATCACAGCAAGTGACAGGTCTACACTGCAGCTGGGAAGGTCCTTCCCAGAACAGGTAGACAGACACTCGTCTCCTCAAGCTAGTGCACTAAAAATAGCCCTGTGGCTCAGCAGCCCAGGTGGTGGCTTGGGCTAGCCACCCAAGTACATACCCAAGGGTTTGGGCAGGACTGTACTCAAGTGCTTAGCCTGGGCTACCAGCTGTGCCAGTGGGCCACCGGGCTATTTTTAGCACAGTAGCTTGAGCAGAGTTAATGTGTCTGCCTGTCTGCACTGGCAAGTCCCTCCCAGCTGCTGTGTACACATCCCCAAGGCAGGGTATTCACCAGGGGCTGGCTAGCCAGGCAGCATGCCAGCACTGGAGTGACAAACCAGACTGCCAGTGGCTCTGAGCGTGAGCCACAGCTGTGCCCTCAAGGGTCAAAACCTGTGTGAGCTGGAGAGGGTCTACCTGTCTCATGCTAGAAGTACAAGTGCTCCTTGATCGTCTGCCACATCCCTCTCCACATAGCACATCACCCCATGTGCTGCCTGATCCTCTCTCATCGAGGTCCACCCCAGCAGCTGCTCCTCAGCATTGGTCTTCCCCATAACACTCCTGCCCCTCATGCCTACTGCCCCTTCTACGCCTTCTGACACCCACAAGTGAAGTCTAACAAGATGCCCCCCCACAACAATCCTCAACATGCTCTTGTAATATGCAGGAAATGTGCAGAGTCCCAGCCACAGAGGGGGCTGAATGCAGGTCTCCCCATCCTCTCACTGCACAGACACAGGATACCCAACATAATACCAGGAGCCTTTCACTCCCGCACTCCACTCCCTGTCCCCCAGGAGAAACCCAGGAATAGGGGCTGCACCTGGGCAGAGCTGCATTTAACCCCCTGGCCCTGCCACAGCATCTTGCTTGATGTCTGATTTTCAGTGTCTCATGAGCAAATGAGCCTGTCACTTGGGATACATCAGACACCCTCTGCTGGCCCGTGCCAGCTGCAGCCTGAGCACTGGGACACTCCCACCGTGCAGGGTTCTAGAACCCCACCTCCAGCCCAAGCCTGAGCGTCTACACTGGTATTAAACAGCCCCTTTGTCCGAGCCCCACGTGCCTGTGTTAGTGGGCACAGGCCAGCTGCTGTTTTTCTATTGCAGTGCAGGCATACCCTGAGTGACTAACTCATTTCTGCACCTGATCAATATCTCACTAAGGAGTGGATCCGCTGCAGTTTGATTAACCCAACCAAGATTCACCCTGGGCTGGGACTGTTGGCCTCTCACCCCACAGCTTACTGTCAAGACCCTCCATTCTCTCCAACAAGAGACAGAGGGATTATCTAGCCCTGCCCCCCCCCCCACTGGACAGCCTTGCATGCACAGGGATTATCCCTACCCCAGCAAATAAACAAGTGCACACCCTAAGCCAATGCAGCTCACTCACTAGACATGGCTCTGCTTTCTGGGTCACATTGTCAGCCTGTAGCTACAATTATTTAGTTTGGCTGCAGGCAGCTATTGCAGAATCTTAATGGGATCAAGAAATCCTTGGCACCCTTAACTCCCTTAGCAGCCCTTGCCACCTTCCCAGGGGAGTCACTGAGACATCAGGTCTCATTATGCCAGCTTGGTACCAGCAGGAAGGAGACCAAGCCACTGACAACCTGGGTCTATTTCCATCTCCTTCACTGAGCCATCAAGATCCCCATAATTACTGCATGAATAAACCAGGGGCAAGCGTGACTCTTTGAGGCCTGCCTGAGAAAGCAGCCAGCACCGTGACTCCACAGCCTGCACACAACTGTAAGTGAAACTCAGGAAACTCCATGCAAAGTGGTCTCCAGAGACCTGAGGGAAAGGAGTGACTGTGAGAGCTGCAAACCCTGGCAAAAGAAACCGTTCCTGTCTGATTCACACCTCAGCTTGGTCTGCTGAACCCAGCGAGTGTCACACCCTACCTGCCCTTGGCCACAGACAATACATCGGTACTTCTAGAATGCAGTCCAGGCCAGACACTGTGGCAATGAGGCCATCTCCTCTCATGGTATTTCTAGCCGAGTTCTACAGAGCCACACATTCTGGAGAGTTCATTAAAGCAGCAGAACCTTTGGGGGCTTCTCTCTGTGTAGCTGATAAAAGCTCGACACACCCTGACTGAAGCCCACCTAACCTGCTCCAGAGGCCATTAAACCCATTTCCTGGTAGAGGCCTGATTCACTGGAGCCCACTGGGTGCTACTGGGAATCTGCAGGGGGAGAATGGGGCCCTAGATCCGGGGAACTAACTAGGCATTGAGATAGAAGAGCTTCAGTGTCATTAGCCATTACAGGATCCAGTCAGACACTAGAGAAAGCAAGGCAGGAGAGAGAAGCGAGGTAGCCAAGGGAGAGGGCCCCATGAGACCTGACCTGAATTGCAGACAAATAAAACAATGTTTTACAGGAGCCTTCCCAATGCAAAGCTGAAAATCAGATTCAGCTGCTGTCCGCAGTGGAGGAGTGTTTGGGAACTCAAACCTCTGAGACCAGGAGTCACAAAGCCACTGGGCCAATGCTTGAAGACGCTTTGGGGCACAGGAATGCAGAGAGCACCTAGAGCCAAAAGGAATAGGGAGGGTAAAACCTCCACTACCAGATGGCCGCCTAGCGCAGCCCTGGGACAGGGGAGGGGGCACCGGAGTAGGCCCTCCCTGTGGCTGGATGATGCTCTCTGAAGAGTCCCACTTCTTGGTTTTATGAAAGTTCATTGTGAAAGTGGTAGCAGGAAAGCAAGTGACCCCTGGACACCCTCATGCTACTGGGGCCTTCCCACTGGGTCTCTGAGCCAGCTGCAGCATGGAAGCAGCTCCCATACTCAACAGCTAATCCTGCCACGTGCCCCGGAGCCTTTGGCACCATGGATCACCGAGAGGCTGCCCCCACCCTGCCCTCCACTAGATATAGATGGAGTCCTTGGAGGTGGCTCCATTCATCCATTGAATACAAAGCCCAGAGACCAGCGATGGGTTTCTCCTCTCCCCAACTGGGGCTGCCCCAGGGGATTTGATCCTAGCTCCTCTTACTCAGCATGACTTTGAGGCCACTAAGGGAGGACCGAGACATGTCACAGGCCTGCATGCCATTTCGACAGATGCAAACTAGCAGTGCAGCCACAGTGCTTTGGGAGCCTGTGAACAGAGCAGTTGCTACAGCTCAGCCCAGGTCAGCAAGGACGCATTTTGAAGCCCTGTTGTAACAGTCACTTTACCCACTGCCTGCTAATGGTGAGAGTGGGGCATAGACTCAGGATTCCGCTTGACTCCTCACTGCTCCTAGAGACAGAGCTAACCAGTTACCTCTGGGTTGCCAAATGACTCTGATCAATCATTCTTCTCGGTCAGCCCCTTTGACAATGATCCATGCACTGGCTTTGGCAAGTCTCCCTGCCTGGGTTTGACACCAGGGGCTAGTTCACGGTGACCAGCACCTAAGCAAGACTGACTGACGTCACATGAGCGCTCACGCTGAGCTGGCTGCCAGCCAAGTTCAAGATCCAGGTCAAGGTCCTAATCTTCATCTGCAATGCCTTGAATGAGCCAGGGTTACCTCAGGGGCCATCTCTGTGTCCTTTGGAAAAAATACTACAGGAGACCAGGGCAAGCCTGCATCTCAGCACCTGCAGAGCACCCTGTAAGGCACAGCCAGTTCCCAGGGCCTGGGAGCAAAGAGCAAATCAGGCCCCAACACAGAAGGGATCAATTGCTGACCCCTATGGATGGAAAGAACATGGGATGGTTCCTGAGGTGGGCTGTGTCTGTGGCCTTGGGAGCTATGCTATGTATGAATGAATGAATGAATACTAGCTCTTCTCCAGTGGGATCCTATCCTCCAGGGGGTGTTTAATGCCGTCTGTTCTTCACTAGAGTGATTAAGTGCCCTGGGCCCCTCTGAAGACACTTGACCTGCAGTTTTGCAGGCTGGGCCCATGGGGAGGTAAGAAACTTGGCCCCTAGTGTAACAGAGAGACACACAAGGCTCCTTGTTAGGCTCCATTACAGCCCTGCAGACAAGTCTCCTGGGTGCAGGCAGAGTCAGGCAGAGACACACAGCTCCTGGGGTATCACACCAGGCCAAGCAAAGTTACAAAGCCCCAAACTGAGCTCCTGTCTCAGCTTGGGCCACAGGTGCTTACCATGCATGGGCCCACTCCAGGTGTTTATCCATTCAACATCTCTGGAGTTCCATCCTCGGGCCAGCTCCCACATCAGCCCCTTCTGCCCTGGATCATTCGAGCAGCTTGGGCTTCAGCCCGAAGGAACTACAAGTCAGGCAGAGTTGGCTAGTTTATGGTGACATCCCTGAATGGCCTCAGCTGTCTAGCAGTTAACACACTGGCCTGGGCGACAGGAGTCTGGCTTCTTTCCTCAAGGGATGGGAGGAGGGACCAAATTCACTGGGTAAAGAGCAAAGCAAAAGCCCATCTTTAGCAAGATCCATACAAATACATGTGAGCGTCTTCTGTGGGCTGACTTGCATCTCGGCAAAACACACCATCGGACCTGCTGGTGGTGCACAAGTCCTGTCTTGTTCTGCTCTCAGAGTGACACCTCGATGATCCGAGTTACTTCATTTAACTCAGTGGATTTGTTGCGGATCTCCACCAGTGTAACAGAACAGAATTTGGCCCATTCTCTTTCCTTCTCTCCCTGTGACTGCCCCCCCTCCCCAAACAGGAAGAAGTACGAGAGCAGAGGATGGGAGAGTCAGTTTCAGTGCTACTCACCAGAGCCACAATCCCTCCAAACAGGTACTTCCCTATTACTCTCCACTCCCCAGACCTGTGAATGCCACTTACTGGGCATCTCCAATGTTACTGTCCAGACTGGCCTGCTGACTGCAGACTGAGGTTTGCGCATAGCATGTGGGGCGAAGGCAGCTGTTGTGCCTGCCCTGTTCGTGTGCTCGTCTCTGCACCTTGCCCTGCAGCCACCCTAGGACACATCAGCTGAATAACCGGCTGTGCTGCTTGAAAAGCTCTGAGGCTCAGGATGTGCTGACTGGAGGCACAGGGCACCCAGGGGCCAAGTCCCCCCTGGACTGCCTTGTCAGATTTCCCAGCTGATATTCACTTTAAAAGCAGACAATTTCTTTCTGTATCAAAGTCTCAGAGACGTTCATGCAGCAGGTGCTACTGGAAGGAGAGCTGGCGAGAGGGAGGGAGCTGAGGATCAGGGCTGGGTGATGGGAAATGGGCTGTGGAGGGGAGAGGTGGGGCCCCCCCACCCACTTTCATTTCCTTCTTTCCTCTGGTCTCATTCTCTGTCTCCATCTCTCTCTCTTTATGTCTCTTCCTCTGTCTGCTGCCTCCTCTCTGCTCACTAACACAGGAATCAGAGGGAAGATGCAGCCTTGGCTCAGACCAAATGACATTTTGAAAGGGTTCATGGGGATGACAACCAGTGGGAGCCATAAACTTCCACGCCAATTGGATTTGCTCCCTGCACTCCCTGTCACTCATCCGGTGCACTCAGCGGATGCTCTCCCAGACTCACTCTCACCAACAAGCTGGAACAAACTCAATTTCTGTCCTCATGCCTCTCTTGGCTTTTCAGCTGTGATTTATGAGTTGTTTTCTATCCTGCTGACCTTATGCTACTGGGACTCCTTGCAGATAAGATCCATCTAGGTCTTTCTGTGGCCCCCACCACCACAGTACATGAGCACCTCACAGACCTGACGGGGAAGGCCTGTTATCCCCATTTTACAGATGGGAAATTGAGGCACAGAGAAATGGTGCCTTACCCGGAGAGTTTAGATTGTAAGCTCTGTGGGGCAGGGTGTTCTGTGTTTATCCAGCACCTGGCACAATGGGGCTCTGACCCCTGAATGGAGCCATCAGTGCTTTGGCAATACCAACAACAAGACATACAGGGAACCTGAGCTAAACCATGTCTTCAGAGTGCCAGTCCAGCACCTTAACCACAAACTGATTCCTCCTCCAGCTGTCTCGCCAGCTAAGAATTAATCCTCACATGCCTCAGCATGGGATCTTCAAGCTTAAAGGTCACATCCACCCCAATGCCAGGGCCAGTCCGAGGCTTGGGGAAAGGCTTGGAGGGGAGTGTTCATTCACATGTAGAACCATATTCTCCACATCAGAAGAATCTTTTGCCCTTTTCTTGACACTAAAAAACACTTTGGAAGGGGCTTTAAAGGGGATTAGATCTGCATGGAGGAAGAGAGGTTTATTTCCACAGGGGCTGAACGCTGTAGACTGTCAGGAGTGGGGGAGGTGCAGATAAGCTGCTATTTAAACTTCTTCTCTTGTAACTTGTGTCAGAGATGCACAGAGCTTTGAGAAGGTGCCTCATTGTCAAGTAACTAATGCAAGCAGTCACTAGCCCCCTGAGAGGTGAGTAAGAATGTTTTAAAAGCCCATAGTATTATTATTTATCCTTCTGTACACAAAAAAGGAAATAAACACAGATATTCCATCCAGTGCAATTATCTCCTAGGCAGCAGCTGAACACTCTGTCCGGTGCGTTATGTGTGATCAAGAATGCATGGGCTTTTGTTTCAGTCCATATATGTAAAAGGAGTCAGGGGTCCAAAAACATCATATTATCCTACTTCTTACAATTGATTTCTCACTTCACTTTCTAATGCACATGAGCAAATCCATTGTGATCCTAGGAGATCATCTTGTCCATGAAAACATTGGCTCTATTTACATAAAATGAGTGCCATTGGATGGGTGACACTTCCTTCTGGGTGACTAACCCCTGGAACAAACTCTCAAGGGAAGTGGTAGATTCTCCATTTCTTGATGTCTTCAGATCAAGACTGGCTGCCTTTCTAGAAGATCGGATTTATTCATACACAAATTACTGGGCTCAGTACAAAGGTAACTGTGGAGGAAGGTGAACTTCTATGGCCTGTGTTATTCAAGAGAACAGACTAAATGATCTAATGGTCCTTTCAAGCTTTAGAATCTATGAAGCATTCATTTTATTGCACATCAAACAACAGTGCATATGCCCATGGCATAACTTAATCCTGGGTAATCTGGCCCCATGACACCAGTTGTCATTGGACTACTGGATGAATATCCCTGCCAAAGTGTTTCATATTTGCCTCTGAGGTTCTACCACTGCTTAAAAAAAAAGCCACTGAAATTTTTCACTCTTCGTTCTCAGAAATGGCTGAGCTGTGTATGCTCTATTTTCAGCAAAAATCACTCCCAGTCGGAAAATAAACAGGCCAAATTTCAGCTAACAAAGTAAGAGATTAAGTTAGAAGCCTTTGAAAAATGACCCTTTAGAATTAAACTGTTTTGGAAACAGGTGTCACTGCACCTATCATTTTACAGCTCAGTAAACAAGGCTCAGAGAAATGAAGTGACTCCCCCAGGGTCACATTGCAAGCATGTGGCAAAGCCAGTACTAGAACCCAGTGCTGTAACTAGGTATTTTAGCGCATGGAACAAGCAAGAGCCCTGCATGGGACTACTTCTTTATCCTGCTCCTGTCCCACCCTGCAATATCCACTCCCACTCGCTCCCACATTGTTTGTTGAATTTTTATCTTGCTCCCGCTATTATGGCAGTGGGTCTGGTGGGACACATTCAGTCCCTCTGCAGAGCTCTACCCGCTATTGTTTTTTTTCCCGGCCATCCCATTTTTCTGCCCTCGTCTCTGGCTTTGCACCCTGAGCAGCTGCCTCGCTCACCCCACCCTGGTTACCACCCTGCTAGAACCCAAGACATATGATGTGTCAGCCGCTGTTCTAATCACTAGACAAAGCTGCCTTCCCTTGAAGTATTGCTAAAACTCAGCCCTGGTACCATGTTGCCACAGACTGAGAAGGAACCAGAGATGAGAGTCCTACCTTGCAGGCCCCCTTCATTTCTTTAGTCCTGGGCCCATCTGCACCCAGCCCTATGAATGCCCCCCAGTCTGACTCACAGCCCCCCTGCTATTCCAGCCCTGCCCTCCCTGGGCCCCTGAATGTTGCACATATCTCAATTCCAATTTGCAGCACCACATGCTGTCCAGTACAGGGCTCCCTCACATGCATCTCTGCCCAATGCAGCTTAACCCTGATCCACCTCACCCCTGCAATTCCAGTACTGCTTTCTTCTGACCAGAGACAAACAGGTCTGCTAAACTGTGTGGTGGCTTTGTTTTGGGGCTAAGTGGAGAGCCATTCATTTCTGATCAGCGCAGGATGTGAAGCTAACTCCCTGAAGGTGTACAGCAAGCATACAGATTAAACATACTTCCACATAATGTATCTGCTCAACAAAAATCATCACCAGAAATCAAGACAAACTCTAACAAATTTGTTGGAGGAACATGTACATATGGGAATGAGATGGACTAGATAAACCAATTAGTTTCTCAAAGGCATCTGAGTGTAATCCCCTCCCAGAGGAGATCGGCTTCTGATCTAGGCTTATTAAATCAAGACCTTTGGAAGAAGAGCAGAGCTTGAAAAGACGCTGAGCCCTATGGACTCCCTTCCACCCCAACAGAGGAGAGTCTGATGTATTTATTTAATTACAGTTTACATATACTGATCTGAACCTCTAAGTATATCACATGGGATAAAGGCACAAACCCATAGGTCATAAATCTTAATAAGCAGCCACCCTGACAACATTCCAAGTCACAGAAAACCGTCCCGTACATCCACACCTCCCCTCTAGGAAATGCTGGAAGAATGGGTAAGTCTTGTGACACAGTCTGAGAGGCTCTAAATATGGCTTATAGCAGGGGGTCAGTAACTGATGGCATGCATGCCAAAGGTGGCAAGCCGATTTTTGATGGCACGTGGTGGTGGACTGAGCGGCTCAGCCCACCGCCATTCTGGGGTTCTGGCTGCAGCCCCATTGCCAGCTAGGGTCCTGGCCTCTGGCCCCACTCAGCGCCTGCTGCTGGCCTGGGGACCCATAGGGAACCCCAGGCTGGCAGTAGGCTGAGCAGGCCAGCAGCTGAGACCCCAGCTGGCAGAAGCTGGCAGCCGGAACCCCACAGTGGTGGTGGGCTGAGCTGCTCAGTCCACTGCCGGCCTGGGGTTCCATTCACTCAGCCAACGGCAGGCTGAGCGGGGCCGGCGGTGGGCTGAATGGTTCAGTCCACTGCCAGTCTGAGGTGCCGGCAGCACTCAGCAGGGTGCCGGTCTGGGGTTCCAGCTGCCAGCCCCGCTCAGCCTCCTACCGGTCTGGGTGAGCAGAACCCCAGGCTGGGAGTGGGCTGAGGGGGGACTGGTGGCCAGGATCCCGGCTGGCAGGAGCTGGCGGACGGCAACCAGACCAGCAGCGAGCTGAGCAGGGTCTGGGATCCTTGTCTGGCGTTCCAGCCACCAGCCCCGCTCAGCCCGCTGCCAGCCTGGGGTTCAGCTGCTGGCCCTGCTCAGCCCGCTGCTGGTCTGGGGTTCCATTCACTCAGCTGGCAGCAGGCTGAGCGGGGCTGGTGGCCAGGACCTCAAATCAGCAGCAGGCGGAGCAGCTCAGTCTGCTGCCAGTCTGAGGTCCTGGCTGCTGGCACCACTCAGCCCGCTGCTAGCCTGGGATTCCATTCACCCAGACCAGCAGAAGGCGAGCAGGGCCAGCGGCTGGGACTCCGACTGGCAAGGAGCTGGCAGCCAGAACCCCAGATGTCAGGAGGCTGAGCCACCCAGCCCCATGCCAGCCCTGCTCAGCCCACTACCGGCTGAGTGAATGGAACCCCAGACCAGCAGCAGGCTGAGCAGAGCCAATGGCTGGACCCTAGACCAGCAGCGGGCTGAGCGGGGCCGGTGGCTGGAACCCCAGACAAGGATCCCAGGCAAGGATCACATGAAATTGATAAGCTCTGCATTTTAGTTTTATTTTAAATGAAGCTTCTTAAATATTTTAAAAACCTTATTTACTTTACATACAACAAAAGTTTATTTATATAATATAGACATAGAGAGAGACCTTCTACAAACGTTAAAATGTATTACTGGCACACCAATCCTTAAATTAGAGTGAACTTGGCACACCACTTCTGAAAGGTTGCCGACCCCTGGCTTATAGCAAATCAAAGCAGGAAGCAAATACTGGAGATCTGGACCCCTGACCAAGAACAATAGCAGGGACCAGTTGCTGCCTTCTTAAATTGTGTCAGGGAGCTCTCAGAGACCAGCGCCAGTCCATGGGCTGGTCTCTGAGGGTATGTCTACGCTACAAAATTAGGTCAACTTCATAGAAGTCATTTTTTTAGAAATCGATTTTGTACAGTCCATTGTGTGTGTCCCCACTTAAGACCATTAAGTCAGCAGAGTGCGTCCACAGTACTGTGGGTAGCTATCCCACAGTTCCCGCAGTCTCCACCGCCCACTGGAATTCTGGGTTGAGCTCCCAATGTCTGATGAGGCAAAAACTTTGTCGCGGGTAGTTCTGGTTACATGTCATCAGCCCCCCCGACACCCCCATGAAAGTAACAACAGCAGACAATCATTTCACGCCTTTTTTCCAGGGTCCCGTCCACTGGACCCGCTCAGCCTGCTGCCTGCCTGGATGATCAGAACCCTAGGCAGGCAGCAAGCTGGTGGACAGAGCCCCAGACCAGCAGTGGGGTGAGCAGCTCAGCCCGCTGCCAGTCTGGGGCTCCGTCCACTGTCTCCTGCCAGCCAGGGTCCCTCTCAGCTGGCAGACCTCAGTGAGGTCGATCAGGGGTGCCTGGACAGACATGGCTATCCTCCTCTTAGAGCACCGAATGAGAGTGACTCCAGGTCATTTTCTTCTTTAAGTTTCATCTCATGGAGATTCAGTCCTGCCTGGAATATCATGTGAGCTGAAGGCATCTGCCTCAGGCTGCTCTCCCAGCTGGCAGCACTGTGCGGTCGCACCTACCCCAACCTGTCCCTTGCTTCCATGGTTCATGAAGCCTGGACAGTAGTAAGGAGCAGTTCAACTTGTGGAATGACAAATCCAGAATGAAGGATTGCACTCTATGGGCCACGTTAAGATTAGCATTAGTCCCTATAAAAGGCTTCATGAAAATTCCGCCCCCCCCATCCCTAACAAAAATGTTAATGTATCAGAGCAGCTGAAAGGGTAAGGAACCTGGGACTATAATTTAAAGAGAGCTTCCATATTATTTAACTCATAATTGATATAATTCAAAGTAAAATTTCACAGCGTGGTCTGTTCTAAGACTAAAAATGCAGGAAGGGGGGGGTCAGAAAAAGGAACAGTGACCTGTTTCCATCCAATTTTGAACCCGGAACAGTTCATATGTCAGGTGAACGTGATACCCACTATACCACAGGATCACTAGCAAGGTATGATACTTTTGCCACTAAGCAAACACAGCAATTCTTTCCTGGCCTCTGCCACTGAATGCCTCCATACATTATGCTGTGCCCTATCAGTGCAGGAGGACTGCATGAGCTCAGAAAACATGTCACTGAGAGCGCATTTTTTTTTCACTTTCTAATCTGCGATAACCTCAGGGACAGAGATTATAGGGGGAATGTAGAAACATTCTGGGGATGTAGGGACTGCATGGTCACCTGTGCTGCTGAGTGCTGCTGAGTTTGCCACGCTGGCCAAACAGGAAATGAAATTCAAAAGTTCCCGGGGCTTTTCCTGTATACCTGGCTAGTGCATCTGAGTTCAAAGAGCTGTCCAGAGCAGTCACAATGGAGCACTCTGGGTTAGCTCCTGGAGGCCAATACCGTCAAATTGCGTCCACACTACCCCAAATTTGACCTGACGATGTCGATTTCAGCGCTAATACCCTCGTCAGGGGAGGAGTACAGAAATTGATTTTAAGAGCCCTTTAAGGCGAAAAAAATGGCTTCGTCGTGTGGATGGGTGCAGGGTTAAATCGATGTAGCGCTGCTAAATTCAACCTACACTCGTAGTGTAGACCAGGGCTGAGAAACACTGCACTAGAACTCCAGGTGGAAGCCTTTTCCTAAAAGTCTGGGGTTGGGCCCCTTGCCCTGACATCCACCACACCAGTGTCTCTGTACATCCCTTTCCTCAGACCCATGGCCCGGGCTCTCCAGAGAGAACACAGTTCTAGGATTCATTTTCCTGCATTAGTCCCAATTATCCCATGTGCTACTGACCAGGTGCATGATTCTAGCAGGGGGCCCCCCTTTCCGTGGGAGCTTAGCTCCAGCGTGTCTTTCTTTGGCCAATCACGCCCTAATGGCATTAGATCCAGCAGCCACTAGATGGCACTCTTGTTTCTGACAAAAATTAAACAATCCTTTGGCTGTGTTAAAGTGAGGTTAAACGGTGGGGTTGAGTCAGTAGCTCTGGTCTGGTCAGCATGGTTCTGCTGTAGCTCTGATCTGATTAGTGTGGGAAATGCTAGAGCTCTGCCCCAACTCTAGCTCTGGATCTGGGAAAGCTGCAGACTAAGCCCAGTAGAGCATCTATGCTGCAATTAAAAACCAGCGGCTGGCCTGTGCCAACTGACTCGGGCTCCTGGGGCTCGAGCTAAGGGGCTGTTTAATTGCTGTGTGGACGTTCAGGCTTGTGCAGCCCAAGCTCCGAGACCTTCTCACCTTGCAACGTCCTAGAGTCCAGGCTCCAGCTCCCAAGCCTGAATGTCTATGCCGTAATTAAAAGCCCTATAGCCTCAGCCCCATGAGCCTGAGTCAGCTGTCACAGGTCAGCCACGGGAGTTTAATTGCAGTGCAGAGGTAGGGTTTGATATTGACATATTTTGGCTGGTGATGAGGAGAAAGAACCTACACTTTTCCCACAGTGCTGATGCACTTCATGGCTTCACCAGAGCTATCTGGCACAGCACGTGTGGGAAGGCCATGGGGGAATCTAGCTCTCTCTTTATCTATGTAGGCTTTTAACATCACTCATCACCAGGACATTGGACAGTCACAGTAATATAGGTAGATGAAGACAACCCCCGGTTAAGGGGACAGTGCTGATCTCGCCTCAAGGTAGAAGCTACCTGCCCTTGTCTTCACCAGGATTTTGCAGTGGGAGAGCTAATCCACATTAGTCATCCCACAGTAAAAATACCCCTTGTTTATCAATGAAGACAAAGCCAGAATGCCTGGGACACTCACTCCAACATGTGCAGCTGAAGAAAGTGTTTGTTGCCATTATAACATTGAGGGTTAAAGGTCGGGGGTTAATGAAAGGTCAGAACAAATCAGGTTTCATCTTTCGGTTAGAGAGAGGGACAAAGGAATTTGCCCAAAGCTGTAAAGGCTCCAGCAAGAGTCATTTCACCCTGGTTCCCAGACTTTTGCTGTTTATTTCTGTTCTCCTAGAAGTGCCAAGAGGGTAAAAAATCTAATGGGATTAGTTCTGTCATGTTAAACTGCAAATGCAATGCAGGTTTTAGCATTAGCACAAGCAGATAACTAAGTTCTGAGGAAAGCTGGGGGAGGGGAGAGGGAGAGGAAGAGAGCAAGAAAGGGGCGGGGAGAGAATGATAAATGGGTATTTATGTTTATGATGTGTGTGTGTGTGTGTATATGTGTGTAACAGAGAGAGAGAGAGACTGAACTGGATGATGGTTTGTAGTGATAATAGCTTTATCTAATAGTCGTTAATTAGTTACTGAGTCATGGCACTGCTTTACATATAGTGAGGGATTGTTCTAGCTGACAGATTCACACCCCTGAGAGAGTGTGAAAATGTAGCTCTTAGATACCAGTAATAGGCACCTTGGCAATATGATAGATAGAAAGAATAAAGAATGTGGTTCTATTCCTAGCAAAGTGAATTGGCCAGGTTTCATACAGGCAGGGAGGGTTCTGTGCTTGATGGTGTCAGACACATGTGCCAGTGATCTCTGGATAATTAACACGTGCAAATAAATGGGAAGACAGAGAGGGAAAAGAAAAGGTGAATCAATAGTTCACCAGCATTTAATTGTATTTGCTCATTTAAAATGCAGTCACTCCTTTTGCCCTGTCAGGAATGCCCCGGACTTGGCAGTTTCATACTGGAAGGCGTCCCTTTTAACTCCTTACCCATCTATAAACAATAGATCAGTGAAAGAGTTGGTGGAATTACTCGTTGCAAATAATTTATAGCATGGGGTAGGGATTTTTTCATTGAGTAAATTATTCATGATTTTTTTCCTATTTATACGACCAATTCTGATAAGTGAAAACAAAATTACTGCACTACCATGACTGAGCTGAAAGTCTCTGACAGTATTACCTGAAGCAATACACACACATGCTGTTTGTCATCAGTCCTTAAGAGTCCCATGCCTCCAAACCACATGGGCAATGCCAAGTATTCAGGTGATTGGAAAATCTGTTTGTGGGCAGGCTGCAGGCAGGGAGACAGGCTGGTGGCACAGGTGGTCCATGAGGAAGGCTGGTTGAATGGTGGCAGGAGGGAGGGTTGAGACTCCCAGTTCCACTTAATTTATTTATTTTTCAGTTTTTAAAAATGCGCTCCTGAAAGTTGCCTACTGGCAACAATAGAACATATTTGCTAAAATCATATCAAATTAATTAATCAAAGCAAATGAATTAGTATTAATTTATTCCATTTCAGTGCTCAGAACGGTGCTAGGCACCTCTCTGCACAAGTAAACAGGCATGATCCTGTAGTCTAAGCAGACGGCTTTTCCCATCCTGCTCCTAACAGTGTTATGAGTTAGATGAAGCCTTATTATCGGTTGAATTAAAACCCCATTGAGATTGATAGGTGTGAACTCATCCTTCAGTTAAGATACATTTAAGTATAAGCCACTGCCTTAGACAAAAGATGTGTGTAAACCCACCCAGAAGCTGTTGGCTGAGTACGGGTGGGGGAGATGAGAGAGGGCTAGGGAAGGAGGAACTGAGATCAGAAAAAGCATCAAAGAGTTCAAAGATGCATCTGACGAAGTGGGTATTCACCCACGATATCAGATCAGAAAGGAAGAGGCAAGAAAACCAAGTAGGAACCTGTAGGTAGTGTGACTCTGGAAAAAGCTAGAGACCTTTTTGGTCTGGTGTTGGCTAATGGGGCTTGCCAGCTATAAGCTAAGAACCCATTCCTTAGTTCCTTCTGCATTCAGAGACATAGGCCTTTGTACATTCCTGTAAATAAGCAAGACGACGTCAAAGAAAATCCCACAATCTATCAATGTTTACTTCCAGCCGGAACATCCCCAGGGCCCTGTATTTTTACTAGCTGCTTACCTCGAATAGGAGCACCACAGGATCCACTTTCCAAAGAGAGAGCTTGTGAGCTGCTATTCCTGTTGACCCAAGATGGAGCAAATAATGGGGGTTCTTACAGAAATCACCAAGTGCCAACAGGATTTCAAACAAGCCCCAAAACAGGAGCTGAAGACATCACAAAAGGGTTTAAACCAGGGGTGGGCAAACTACAGCCCAGGGGCCACATCCAGCCCTTCAGACGTTATAATCTGGCCCTCAAACTCCCACCGGGAAGCGGGGTCCAAGGCTTGCCCCACTCCAGGCAGCTCCCAGAAGCAGCGTCATGTCCCCCCTCTGCATGCTGTCCCCGCCCCAAGTGCCATCCCTGCAGTTCCCATTGGCCGGGAACTGAGGCCAATGAGAGCTGCAGGGGTGGCACCTGTGGACGAGGCAGCACGCAGAGCTGCCTGAACACACCTCCGTGCGTAGGAGCTGGGGCGGGAGGGACATACCACTGCTTCTGGGAGCTGCTAGAGGTAAGCACTACCTGGAGCCTGCACCCCTGACCCTCTCTCAAACCCCAACTCCCTGCCCTAGCCTTGATCCCCCTCCTGCTCTCTGAGCCCCTTGGTCCCAGCCCAGAGCACCCTCCTGCACTCCCCACCCCTCCTCCTCAGCCCCACAGGTTGACTGTGCGTTGTGTGAAAAAATACTTCTTTTTGTGTTCCTCGGGCTGATTGAAAGGGATACCTCCCTGGCATTTGACAGGAAGTCCTGGAAGAGAAAAGCCCCAGATTTGGGTGATAAAAATTGTTTATGTTGTTGATGTGAAACTATCCTGACAGAAAGACACTGTACATATGTAAATATGTAACCATGTATTATTTTTAATTTGTTAAATTATTTATTTTCTTTCTATTTGGGATGGGTTGTTGTTGGGTGTCACTATTTTAGACCTCATCGGGATGATAAGCAAAAGGCGTGTGCGAACCCACTCAGGAGCTCTTGGCTGAGTATTGTTTTGGGTAGGGGTGTGTGTGTGTGTGAAAAGAGATCTCAGAAACTGAGAACAGAGGAGAACCAGAAGAGCGAGAGAGAGACGGCCTGAGGGCTTGGCTATACTTGCAAGTTAGAGCCCATTAAAGCAGCCCCAGGCACCCTAGCTTACTACCCATCCACACTGGCAAGGCATGTAGAGTGCTCTGACTCCACGGCTAGAGTGCTCCTGGTACTCCACCTCAGCGAGAAGATTAACACTTGGTGCGCATTGGCTGAAACACCTGGGTATCAGTGCGAACGAGGTGTGGCATTACTCCGCTCTGATCAGCCTCTGGAAACATCCCATAATCCCCTTAAGTCAAGTGGCCACTCTTGTCATTGTTTTTTAATCACTGCAGGAATGCAGATATGCCATTTGAAAGCTCAGTTTCTGACATCCGGCATGCTTATCTGCTCAGAGACAAAGCAATCATTACTGTGGAATGCTTTGTGTGAGAGAGAGGGGTGGGGGTATTGGAGGGGTCTGCTGCTGTCTGAACTTACAAGACAGCATGCGGACATGTTCTCAACCCCCAAAAACCAGCTCTCTCTCCCCCCACATACACACAACATACTCCCTGTCACACTCCCCCCCCATTTGAAAAGCATGTTGCAGCCATTTGCATGCTGGGATAGCTATCACAATGCAGTGCTCTCTGTGGCTGTTGCAAGAGCTGCTAATGTGGCCACTCCAGTGCGCTTGCAGCTGGCAGTATGGACAGATTACAGTGCTTTCCCTACTGCGCTCTCTGAAGGCTGGTTTAACTCAAAGTGTTCTACATCTGCAAGTGTAGCCATGCCCTGAGAAGCTGAAAGCATGGTGGCTGACCCTGGATGAAACCTGGAAAGAGGTTTACGAGCCCGGTGAGCAGGCTAAAAGAGTGCTCTTTCTGCTGTGAGCAAAAGAAGCTGTTTCCTGCTATTTGACTCCCTCTGCACTCAGGATGTCATGCATTCTTTGTAAATAAACACAACTGCATCAAAGAAATACCTAATTATCACCAATTTCTGCATCCAGCTGGAACACCTCAAACCTTGACTGGTCACTTGAGTCGCAAATGGGCAAAAACAGTTATACACACTAGGTTTGCTGCAACCTCCCCCCCCACCCCGCCCTGCCCTGCCCTGCCCATTCTAGCTGTGTTTGTCTTTATGGCTAACTTGATCATCCTTTATATTAAGGTTTCTTTGTTATACGAATGTGAGAGACATGAACAGCCTGCATTAGAGATGGTTAACAAGCACATCAGTAGAAGGTATTATAGGTTACAAGCCACTGTTATAAATAATTTATTGCCCTGTTGGAGCATATAATCTATAACAATTGATTAACCAGCTATTAAAACATCTATTATTCATTTATTAAACCTTTGCAAACTATTTATAAATGGACCCTTAATATAAAGTGTGACACAACTTAAATGGCAACAAATACAAACCTCAGCCTAACCTTTCTTTTGCTCTAGTTCCCTCTGCCTCAGATAGAACCTCAAACTCTTTTATACTCCTGGGTTGAAGCTATAGGACCACGTGTTCTAGGGCAGTTCAGCAGAAATAGGTCTGCCCTCTGAGCAGCAGGTTACAGGTTCCTGCCTTGAAGATTTATATTAGACATAGCACAATGAGTAGGGGTAATAGGAAAGGAGGGGCAGGGAGGCAAGGAAGGATGAGGGTGACAGCAACATGGTCATGTGGTAATTTGGATTAGTAATGCTCCCTGCATGGAGCTTCTGTTCCCAGGTGTTTTCAGGAGTTAGTACTTGCTATTATAGCTAGAAATGAACCTGGAGGAGAGATTGGAATGAAGAGAGTGACATGGTCGGTGGATGATAAATGCGAGCGAATTCCAAATGTAGGGGGCGCCACAAACAGACTCATCCCCAGCATGCGGCTGTTAAGCAGAACAAATAATGTCACCCTCTAAAGACTGAACTGACGACCTTTAACTGAGCCAATAATGGCGACAAAGAGCAATTATCTTTGAAAACTCTTGGATGACAATGACGGGAGAGATTCCAGAGGACAGGAAAAGGGCAAATATCATGCCAGGGTATGTCTACATTGGAAACTTCAAAACGCTTCCGCAGGAACACTCCCATGGCAGTGCTTTGAAGTGCGAGTGTGTGCAAGCATTGGGAGAGCTCGCCCCCAGTATTCCCGGTAATCCACCTCCACGAGAGAACTAGCGCCAAGCGCTGGGAGCCGCGTCTGTCTACACCAGTGTTTTAAAGTGCTCAGGCTGCACTCAGAGGGGAGACTTTTCAAGTTAGAGCAAGCAAGTTAGAGCACTATAAAATGTAAGTGTAGACAAGCCCCCAGTCTATAAAAAGGGAAACAAGGACAACCTGGGGAATTACAGACCAGTCAGTTTAACTTCAGTACCGGGAAAGATAATGAAGCAAATAATCAAGCAATCAATTTGCAAACACCTAGAAGATAATAAGGTGATAAGTAACAGTCAGCTTGGATTTGTCAAAAACAGATAGTGTCAAAGCAACATAATAGCTTTCTTTGACAGGGTAACAAGCCTTGTGGATGGGGGAAGCGGTAGCTGTGGTATATTTTGACTTTAGTAAGGCTTTTGATACTGTCTCGCATGACCTTCTCATAAACAAACTATGGAAATACAACTTAGATGAAGCTACTATAAAGTGGGTGCATAACTGGTTGGAAAAACCATTCCCCAAAAGTAGCTCTCAGTGGTTCACAGTCAAGGTGGAAAGGCATATCAAGTCTATGAGTCTATAAGAGGGATCAGCCTTGAGTCCAGTTCTGTTCAATATCTTCATAAATTATGTAGATAATGGCATAGAAAGTACATTTATAAAGTTTGTGAATGATACCAAGCTGGGAGGGGCGGCAAGGCCTTTGAAGGATAGGATTAAAATTCAAAATGATCTGGAGAAACTAGAGAAATGGTCTGAAGTAAATAGGATGAAATTCAATAAGGACAAATGCAAAGTACTCCACTTAGGAAGGAACAATCAGTTGCACACATACAAAATGGGAAATGACTGCCTAGGAAGGAATACTGCGGAAAGGGATTTGGGGGTCATAGTAGATCACAAGCTAAATATGAGTCAACACTGCTGCAAAATAAAGCAAACATCATTCTGAGATATATTAGCAGAAGTGTTGTAAGCAAGACACAAGAAGTAATTCTTCCACTTTACTCTGTGCTGATTAGGCCTCAGCTGGAGTATTGTGTCCAGTTCTGGGAGCTACATTTCAGTAGGGTGACCATATGTCCCATTTTGGCCAGGACAGTCCCTTTTTTAGGCCCTGTCCTGTCTGTCCTGACTGTTTTGACAAAATTGGGCATTTGTCCTGTTTGCTCTTGCCAACTGATCATCAGCCCCATACACGGGGTGAGGGAAGGCGAGGCTCAGACCTGCCCTGCACAAAGGAGGGGGGAGGATGTTGTGGGGGAGAGTCACGGGCTGGCTGCAGGGGGGCTCAGAGGACCAGCCCCACGTGTAAGGGAGTGAGGGGGTCATGAGTGGGCAGTAGGGGAGCTCAGGCTGTCCCTGGGTGCCAGTGGGGAGAGGGACCTCAGGCTGGCCTCAGACAGGAAGCAGGGAGGTCTCAGACCAGCCCCGTGCACAGGGGGGGAAGCAGGTTGCAGGATGGAGAGGGAGCACAGGAGGCAGGGGACTCAGAGGACCAACCCCGCAGGCAGGCAGCGGGGGGTTTGGACCAGCCCCGGGCACTAGTGGGGAGGGGGATCTCAGGCTGGGCCTGGGCAGGAAGCAGGGAGGGATGAGGCTGGCCCCACGCGTGGAAGGGCAGAGCAGCGGAAAGGGGCTGGGACCAGCCTGAGGGTGTCCTGTTTTCCCTTTGGGAAAATGTCATCACTCTACATTTCAGGTAAGATGTGGACAAACTGGAGAAAGTCCAGAGAAGAGCAACAAAAGTGATTAAGGGTCTAGAAAACATGACCTGTGAGGTAAGATTGAAAAAAATGGGTTGTTTAGTCTGGAGAGGAGAAAGTGGGGGGATGGGGGCTTGATAACAGTTTTCAAGTATGTAAATGGCTGCTACAAGGAGGGGGGTGAAAAATTGTTCTCCTTAACCTCTGAGGATAGGACAAAAAGCTATGAGCTTAAGGGCTAGTCTACACTGGCAATGCTAAAGCGCTGCTGCAGCAGTGCTTTAATGTGCCTTGTGCGGTCGTGGTGCAGCAGCTCTCCCAGCGCTCTAAAAACCCACCTCAGCGAGGGGTGTAGCTACCAGTACTGGGAGTGCAGCTACCAGCGCTGGGGCACCGTCTACATGGGCACTTTACAGTGCTGCAACTTGCTGAGCTCAGAAGTGTGTTTTTTCATAGAGAGAAAGTTGCAGTGCTGTTAATTGCCAGTGTAGACAAGCCCTAAATAGAAGCAAAGGAGGTTAAGGTTGGACATTAGAAAATACTTCCTGTCAGGGTGATTAAGCATTGGAACAAATTGCCTAGGGAGGTTTTTAAGAACAGGTTAGACAAACACTTGCCAGGAATGGTCTAGTTATTATTTAGCCCTGTCTTGAGTGCAGGAGACTGGACTAGATGACCTGTTGAGGTCCCTTCCAGTCCTACACATGTATGATTCTATGAAACTGAAACCTCATCTGACCCTTGGGAAAGCAAATTCCAGAGTCCAGGGCCCATTCCATGATCTCACCCTAAATACCCTGTCACAGCACACAGACATTCCAGTTTAACGACTGCTACTACTGGCACATCCGATCCCAGCTCTCACATCAGTGTGTATAGCAGTAGACATGGACTCAGGATGCAAGGAGCCAAACAAAGTAGTGCTTTAATGGTCATTACCAACTCTTTGTCTTCAACATAGATCAAATAAGAAGCCAGAGCAGTCTCAGAAGCACTTGAGCAACGTGATTCTTTATGCCTAGCATCAAGAGGCTACAGTCTGCACCAGCTATAGCTGCTTCCAAGTGGTCCTCAAGGACTGTGTGACAATTTAGTGAATGCACAAACTTCAAGCCATGAAGAGCAGCTGTTTTTGTGTTGCTTTTGTTAGGACCAGGCATGCAATTTCTTTCCTTTAACAATATACAAAGCGATATGGGGCCTGGCATCAGAAAACCCAGTTAAGTCTCTAGATGCTGAGCTCTTGTGGATAATTATAACTTTAAAATGGGCCCTGCAAAAGTATGCCCATGAATAACATCAATACCTTAAATATCAACTCCCTCCTTTTCTAGAGGGTTATTGCAAAGAAATTGAACTTTCAGGCTATTCAGCTAGAAAGATCATAGTGTGGGAAATAGCCACTGCAGAAGAATCCCCAAAAGTTTTACAGATTTGAAAAAAAATCACCAAAAGTAATTTCTTGCAAATTTGTTACTGTTTCATTCCCTAGTGGCTCCTGCTGGCTACAGCAATGAGCTCTCCAGCAATGGTCAACGAAGGCATGCTGGCACAGACTCCGGGCGTCTCAGCAGCAATAGCTTAAGCGTGCTGGGAACCCTATTGCTAGGCAGCATGAACATTAGCACTCCTGCAGTGGTGCACTCTAGTAGCAGCTGGCATGGAAGTGTGAAAATAATGAGATGCCAAATTGCCAGCATGAGTAGAAGCACAAAAGAAAATAGTTGTGAATATTTCCAGCTCCATTACCTAGTAGAATAAAGATGCTTTTTCTAAAAAGAGATCCTGCTTTCCCCGGACTTATTTTTCCCAGTTTCTCAGCTGTTTGGCAGACTCCAGGGATGGCTGAATGAAACACTTCAGGTCTCTGGTCTTGACCTTTCCAGGATTTAGCAGCTTCTTCCCCTGGAGATCCAACTAGTTTCTTTTATGAGTTAATGTAGCAGCTATGAAGCTATTTCTTACTATGGAGCATAAAAGCTAGTATTACTTATTTATTATTTGCATTATGGTAACTCCAAGAGACCCCAGTCAGGGATCAAGGTCTCCTTCCACTAGGCACTGAACACACATATAACAAAAAGATGGATCCAGAGCTAGACAGTTTCAGGAACTCTCTACATTTGGAAAATGATCTATTGCTAACCAATGGCTGTCAACAACAGGACTTCCCCATTCCTCTCCTCCCCTACAACCTGTTAATAGAGATGGGATCAAACTGTTTTCAGCACCACTCCAGTAATCATGATATACACCATGTCTCTCTAAAACTCAAGCATGCTTTCTGTACAGCTACTAAAAATGGATTGATCCCATCCAGACAGGAGTCAAAACATTCTCATTACCAGTGCAGGGGGCCTAAGCAATATCAACACAGGTTGTTTTCCAAGTGTGGAGAGCTCTTTAAAGTAGGGCCGCACATTTTGCGAAATAAGCAAGTGCAGGATTGGCTGTGAGATTCACCTTACCCAGAACAGTACTCCCAAATCTATGTTTCACTTTTTTAAAACTATATTTCTAGAATTTACTGTTTCAGATAAAATCTTGAAAATGTCCCACAGTGTAGCCAATGCACTAAAATTTTCCTGTGTTTGAAGAGAGCCTAAAAGAATACTCCAAGAAATGTGAATTGCTATGGTCATATCAACGAGCATTAACTCTTGGTAACCTAAAGATGTCATTGTTAACTATTTCACTGGTGAACACTGTTGCAAAACATCAAAACAATGTGTTTATTTTACAAATCTGCTTCCCACCCACCTCCTGTGCCAAAAGACCCAGTGATTCCAAATCCAGCTACCAAACCCTTTTCTGACAGCTTCTATTGTGCAGTTAGGCATTGTCAATACAAAACTCTGTTGCAATGTGAAAACTGCAAATGTGGGGATGTCAAATAAATTGAATTTAATATCATTATTGATAAGACATAGCCTACTGTTCTGGCTGGATTATTCATTATCATATTTAATTCACTTTTTAAAAAACTTAATTTTGTAATGTACATGAAGGTGCCACAGAATTTCCACTCTCCTGCACCAGAGTGCCACATTATCCAAGAACTTTAACATGAAATTTAGATCCAGTTTGATGTGGACTTCACAGGGGTTTACCTTAAAGTAAAAACTTTCCAGAAGAATGTTTTCATGTCTCCTCTGACCGAAGAACCCTTTAATGCCAACTAATAAGGGGGTTACACGAATGTCCCATGTCTGGTAGGTACATTCTGTCATCAAAGAATATCATGTGAGAATATCTTAAATGAAAGCCAGGATCACACACTGGTCAATACCATTGTGAAATGTATATACCAATACTTTGTATGGATAGTTTAAAATCCGTTATCAAGGCCAAATTGACAAACAGGTTTTCTATGAGGCAAGGGATGTTTATTCACCTGTCTCTCTGTTGAGATGCAGATTAAGAATTGTAAATTAACACAATGAATACCCATTTACATGCAAAGTCAATGGGGAGATGTGAAATCAACAGAGAAGAAGCACACAGAAAAATAAGCCCTGGGTCCTTATCCTGACTGAGTATAGACAATGAACTTTCTAGATATAAGTAAAAGGAAAAGACACCACTTTATCCTGCACCAGCAAGTAAATGAGCAATGCATTTACATTCCTGAAAATGAGATCTCAGCCAACCTTTGTTGAAACTCTGCAGAGGATATTGTGGGGTGAGGTAAACTCCTTTAGACGGGAGGATAGCCTGTTAAGGTTAGTCTCCAGAAAGCATGTTATGATTTTGTTTTATATGTAACCTTTTAGTTCCATTATTCTTACTCACTGTCTCTTGAAACCTTGGTAATAACTTATCCTTGTTTTCACTATCAGTATATCTAAGTGCTGTGATATTAAGCAAGAGACTGATCTCAGTTGAATCATATAAGCTGGTGTGTACATTATTTGCTTGGGCATAGCATACTAGGTATTTCTGTGAGTGTTCAGTGGATAAGGGGCTCGTTCAAAGGGACTCAGGGACTGGGATATACCTATTGTTAATCTGCAAACAAAGTGCTAGCATTTCCCAGAGGAGAGTGCTTAGGTAACAGGTTGGTGGTGCCAGGGAGCTGACACCCAGCTAAGCATAAACAAATGTCCCTCACGCTGGAGACAGGGGGCTAATAAAGTGACTCAGAGTCCTTGGTACCCCAAGAACCAACACATCCCATACATAGGATGAAATTTACCCCTGTGCAGAGGACAAGCAAAAAGCCAATGTACCACTTTAGTCTCTCTCTCAAATCTAAGTAGTGCACAGATCCTTTGCATGGGGCAGATTTCACCCAGACAGATCCTGTGGGAATCTCTGATCAGTGTGTGGCTGCACAATTTGAAGAGAAGAGTTGAGTCAATCTGAGCAGAGCAGGAATGGTGTAGGACAGGATGGAGTCACAGAGTATAGGTAAAGAGTGATTATGTTGCTAACAGGACTCTTATTTGCAGGACCTCCATTAGTGACCTCTGGGTTGTCATTGCAATAGGGCTTTGTATCCATAGCAGCACCATTTAGGGGACTTTGACAGTATAGTCAACTTCATCTTCATGGCAAAGTAAAGTGAGATGAGTGTATGATGAGCCATCACTCAAGTTCAAGCCTCTGAGCTTCATTAGAGTTCAAGTGGGTGCATTATGCTACCATTACAGGTGTAAACAGTGGCACAAAGTCAAGGCCACTGAATACAAGTTTCTCCACCAGAGGCTCCTCACAAAGGGCAATTCTCCAAAGGCCACTATTTTAAATGAACCAGGATTTTATATGAATATATTTAATAAATTAATACTGTGGCCCATGATCAGTTATACTGATGTGACAAACTGAAGGGTGTGTGTGTGTGAAGGGTATGTGCACAGATGGTGTCTGGGGGAAAGAGAAGGCTTGTGCACATGGTGTTTGGGTGTATCAGTGTGGGCAAGTGAAGACTCTTGCCTGGTTTTGTATTTGTTACCTCCAGCTGTCATTACTCCCTTCTCAATAGGAGAGGCAGAACTTCTGCAGGAGGGAGCAGACCAGGGTAACTGAAATGAGATATACTGGGGACTCTTCAGGAAAGAATGCACTGCTTTATGCACCCACATTAATGTCTGATTATACCGCCACTCTGCCATGAGCAAAATCATGGCATGGAGCAGCAACATAGCCTGTTACTACTTGTCACCAAGCTTCTGGCCCAGAGTCATGGGAGATGGCCAAGTAGTAATACGCCTATGAAATGCCTAAACCCTGCTTTTAAATTCAGTAAATGAATTACTCTGAACATATGCAGGCTGGCAAGTGCAAATGAGAGGCAGTATGCACAGTGAGTTAATCCAGTAACTAAAGGTTTAAATGGAGTTCATGTGAATTAACGTGCTCCCAAAGGCCAGAAATGCCTGGAATCGGTCAAGAGTGCTACTTTGTTGCAACTAATTAATGCATTAATTACATAAATAAGCAATAATGCTACAATCATCCAGCCTACACCTGGTTAGCAACCTGGGCAGAAGAGCTTGAGGATTCCTGCTGTTTCTCAACTGGTGGTCTGAACTCTTTGAAAGTCAAACAATTTTAGAGGAACACCAAAGAGGTGATTTATGATTCTTCAACCCAGAACAAGGACTGAGGCCCAGATCCTCAAAGGGATTAGGCACCTAACTTCCATTGAAACCAATGGAAGTTAGGTAGGGTGACCAGATAGCAAGTGTGAAAAATCGGGGCGGGAGGTCGTGGTGGTGGTAATAGGTACCTATATAAGACAAAGCCCCACATATCAGGATTGTCCCTATAAAATTGGGAGTTAAGTGCCTAAACCCCTTTGAAGATCTGGGTCTGAGCCCTGAGATAAGATGTGAAGACTGATTAATTAATGTTTGTACAGCATAACATAAGAACATAGGAACAGCTGTACCGGGTCAGACCAAAGGTTCATCTAGCCCAGTATCTGTCTACTGATAGTGGCCAATGCCAGGTGCCCCACAGGGAGTGAACCTAACAGGCAATGATCAAGTGATCTCTCTCCTGCCATCCATCTCCATCCTCTGACGAACAGAGGCTAGGGACACCATTCTTTACCCATCCTGGCTAATAGCCATTTATGGACTTCACCACCATGAAATTATCCAGTTCTCTTTTAAACACTGTTATAGTCCTAGCCTTCACACCCTCCTCAGGTAAGGAGTTCCACAAGTTGACTGTAAGCTGCATGAAGAAGAACTTCCTTTTATTTGTTTTAAACCTGCTGCCTATAAAGCACTTTGAATGCACAAAGCTCTATATGACCAGTGAATGTTGCTACAGTTTAAGTGCACACAGGTCTGGATGAAGGAAATCCTTGATGTATCTGCTAGAAAACAGGGAAAATAGAGGGATTTGTATGTTTATTCTAGTTTCTAGTGGTGTGAGGGGGTAAGCACAAAGAGCCATAACTAGAGAACTCCCTGACTGGGAAGTCCCTCTATATTATCCTGGTCCTCTCTGGTAACTGTTGAGGACCAGGAACTCTGTAACCACTCCACAGCAGCCATGATAGGGACTTTCATTATCATCCATATTTCCATTCTCAGAACTTTCTGAAAAATGCTCCTGTAGACTAAACATTGTAGACTTGGTTTCAGAATCCACCCACAATAGTTCCCCCCACAAACAAACACACAGCTGATTTTGAGCTATCGGAGAGTGAAGAATGCACTTTTCCAGTATTTCATTATGCTCACCAGGAACTCAAATATGGCTGGATAAAAAAATCCTCTAAGTGTTACATCTAAATCGTCCCTATGGAGGAATCATGGAGAGAAGGAGATAAACCCTAAGAAGGCATAAGTGATTTGAAAAAATCACTTCTGAATGTCCTCAAGAGGTACCTGCTAAGGTTATAGCAGAACCTACCAACACTCCACTCACTTTGTGATAGTCAACGTTGGAGCTCCCACCTGTTTTGCCCAAGAAGTTACTATTTCCAGATTGTGTTAGGGAAAATCTCAGGGAGCAAATTAGTGCATGTCACACTGACAGCACAATACTCCAAAAGGTGCCCCAATTTTCTGACCCTGGGTAAAAGTACCAGTTGGCCATGTGAGATAAAATCCTACTGTGTACTTGCATGTGGCTAGCTAAACTTAATTTATCCATATGCAAGCTCAAAATGGCATTTTGTGTGTGGGCATCTGGCAGCATGCATACAAAGATGGCACATTTAAATTATAGCTTACATTTCTAGCTACTCCTGTTGCTGATGCTCTCAACTGCTTTCTTTTTAGAGGTGCTGCTTTCCTGTTAACCCAGCCTGGCAGAAAAAATAGCAGGACTTGTGTCATAAACAGATAGCTAAGGGTTAATGTCTCTTTCACCTGGAAAGAAGTAACCTGAAACACCTGACCAGAGGACCAATCAGGAAACAAGACTTTTTCAAATCTGGGTGGAGGGAAGTTTGTGTCTGAGTCCTTTGTTCTGGTCTTCTGCCTGTCTCTCTCTCAGCTATGGGAGGATTTCTGTCTCTTGCTTTCTAATCTTCTGTTTCCCAGTTGTAAGTACAAAAAAGATAAGACAGTGATTTATATGTTTTTTTCTTTTGTATTTACATGGTACAGTTGCTGGAATGTTTTGAATTGTATTCTTTTTGAATAAGGCTGTTTATTCATATTTCTTTTAAGCAATTGACCCTGTATTTGTCACCTTAATACAGAGAGACGATTTTTATGTATTTTTTTTCTTTTTACATAAAGCTTTCTCTTTAAGACCTGTTGGAGTTTTTCTTCAGTGGGGGACTCCAGGGAATTGAGTCTGTGCTCACTAGGGAATTGGTGGGAGGAAGAAGTCAGGGGGAAATCTGTGTGTGTTAGATTTACTAGCCTGACTTTGCATACCCTCTGGGTGAAGAGGGAAGTACTTCTGTTTCCAGGACTGGAAATAGAGAGGGTGGAACCCCTCTGTTTAGATTCACGGAGCTTGCTTCTGTGTATCTCTCCAGGAACACCTGGAGGGGGGAAGTGTCATAAACAGATAGCTAAGGGTTAATGTCTCTTTCACCTGAAGCACCTGACCAGAGGACCAATCAGGAAACCGGATTTTTTCAACTTTGGGTGGAGGGAACTGAGTGTTTTTGTCTTTGTTTTCTGGCTGCCTGCTTGCTCTGAGCTTTGGAGAAGTAGTTCTACTTTCTAGTCTTCTGTTTCTAAGTGTAAGGACAAAGAGATCAGCTAGTAAGTTATATGGTTTCTTTTCTTTGGTATTTGCATGAATATAAGTGCTGGAGTGCTTTGATTTGTATTCTTTTGGAATAAGGCTGTTTATTCAATATTCTTTTAAGCAATTGACCCTGTGTTGTATCATCTCAATACAGAGAGAACATTTGTACTTATTTTTCTTTCTTTTTATATAAAGCTTTCTTTTAAGACCTGTTGGAGTTTTTCTTTACTTCAGGGAAATTGAGTCTGTACTCACCAGGGAATTGGTGGGAGGAAGAAATCAAGGGGAGATTTGTGTGTTGGATTGCTAGCCTGACTTTGCATTCCCTCTGGGGGAATAGGAAAGTACTTTTTGTTTCCAGGATTGGGAACAGAGAGGGAGATTCACTCTGTTTGGGTTCACAGAGCTTGTGTCTGTGTATCTCTCCAGGAGCATCTGGAGGGGGGAAGGGAAAAAGGATTATTTCCCTTTGTTGTGAGACTCAAGGGATTTGGGTCTTGGGGTCCCCAGGGAAGGTTTTTCAGAGGGACCAGAGTGCCCCAAAACACTCTAATTTTTTGGGTGGTGGCAGCAGGTACCAGGTCCAAGCTGGTAACTAAGCTTGGAGGTTTTCATGCTAACCCCCATATTTTGGACGCTAAGGTCCAAATCTGGGACTAAGGTTATTACATGGTGGCAGCTGGTGGGAGATAGACAGAACCCAGAAGCCAGTAGAAATATTATATTTTTCTTTTCTCTGCTAAGGGCTTTTTAGCAGAGAGAAGCAGTTGGTTTTAAAAGGGAACCAGAGAGAATTTTTTTTTCTGCTCTCTCTCGCAGTTTGTGGCTTGCATGTTAAGCAGAAGTCGTTAAGGACTATTAACAGTCTTTTGTCACACAATAGCACTCCCATTGAGAGTCATACCAGCACTTATATGCATGCAAATAAAGTGGTTTTTCTGGTTTCCCTTCATTGAACATTAGCTAGAGAGAGAAAAGGACAAAAAGCACTGTTGCTAGGCAGACTTCAGGAGGCAACAGAACCTGCAGTTCAGAAGATAAACACCGGAGGGCACCCCAACCCAAGAAAACAGGAACCATGACTTCTAAGGCAAAAATTGAGGCCGAAGAACAAATCAAAGAAGCTGAACACAGGCGAGAGATGGAAAAACACAAACAGCAACTGGAAATAAAACAAAAAGAGATGGAGATGAAAGAAAGAGAAGAACAGATCAAAGAGGCAGCCTACCAAAGAGAACAGGCAGCCTACCAAAGAGAACAAGCAGCCCAAGAGGCAGCACACCGAAGGAAACAAGAAGAAGAAGAGTTGGCCCACCGCCGAGAAATGGAAAAGCACCAAAAAGAAATGGAAAAACAACAAAAAGAGAATGAAGAGAAGGAAAAACAGAGAAAACATGAACTGGAGTTGGCAAAAGCTGGGCTGCCTGTGCCAGCCAACCCTAACAACCCGGCGCCAAATATTGCTCCACAGCCCAGGAAATTTCCCACCTACAAGGCAGGTGATGACACCGAGGCCTTCTTAGAAAATTTTGAAAGAGCCTGTCTTGGGTACAGCATTCCCGAAGACCAGTACATGGTAGAATTGAGGTCACAGCTCAGTGGACCTTTAGCAGAGGTGGCAGCTGAAATGCCTAAGCACCAAATGAATGACTATAAACTTTTTCTAACCAAGGCCAGATACAGGATGGGGATAACCCCAGATCATGCCCGTCGGCGTTTCAGAAACCAAAAGTGGAAACCAGAGGAGTCATTTCCCAAACACGCCTACTACATTGCAAAAAACTATGAGGCCTGGCTAACAGGAAACAACATTCAAACCTTGGAAGAACTGAACCTCCTCATACAAATGGAGCAGTTCTTGGATGGTGTTCCTGAAGACATCACACGGTACATACAAGATGGACACCCCAAGAATATCGCTGAGGCGGGGGAGATTGGAGCCAAATGGATGGAACTGGCAGAAAGCAAAAAAGCTACTGTCAAGGGGAACGATTACCCCAGGGGGCACACAGACCATAAACCCTACAACCGAGGACAGCCAAAGACCCCACATACCACCCAAGTAAAGCCACAGATACCCTACCCTTCAACCTCACCAGTCTCCAGTAACTCACCTCGGCCCAGTGACCCATCAGATGGAAGATGCTTTAAGTGTAATGAACTGGGACATATCAAGGCCAAGTGTCCCAAGAACACCATGCGAGTGCAATTCATTACACCACCATCACACCAAAGGTCCCCAGGCCCGGATGCCTCTCAAATACCCTTGGAGCGAAGGGAAAATTTGAGAGTGGGCGGAAAGAAGGTTACTGCGTGGAGAGACACGGGGGCACAAGTGTCAGCTATCCACCAATCCTTCGTTGACCCCAAATTCATCAACCCAAAGGCCAAAGTTACAATTTACCCCTTCATGTCACAAGCTGTAGACTTGCCTACAGCTCAACTGCCTGTCCAGTACAAAGGCTGGCCAGGAATGTGGACTTTTGCAGTCTATGACAATTATCCTATCCCCATGCTACTGGGGGAGGACTTGGCCAACCAGGTGAGGCGGGCCAAGAGAGTGGGAATGGTTACACGTAGCCAAACCAGGCAAGCTTCCAGACCCATTCCTGTTCCTGAGCCGTCCACAGAGGCCCCGTCTGTGTTACCAGAGATCCAGACAGAGGTAGTGGACCCGGATTCCATGCCTACCACTGAAACAGCCACAGCATCTCCAGTCCCAGGCCCGGAACTGGAACAGCAACCAGCACCAACAAGTGCAACTACATCTTCAAACTCAACGCCAGAGGGCGCCAGCGAGCCAAAACTGGCAGAAGCCACAGACAGCCATACCCAAAAGGCTCGGCCAGAGCCTGAAATACCCTCAGGTGCACCAGCGGAGAGCGGTTCACCAGCAACGGAAACAACCCCATCACCTACATCGCTTCCAGAGGGACCAAGCCCAAGTCCACAGTCTGAGGAAGAACTGGTGACCCCAGCCTCAAGGGAACAGTTCCAGACTGAGCAGGAAGCAGATGACAGCCTTCAGAAAGCTTGGGCGGCGGCACGGAGCACCCCACCGCCTCTCAGCTCTTCTAATCGATCCCGGTTTGTTATAGACCAAGGACTTTTATACAAGGAAATTCTTTCTGGTGGACACCGGGAAGAATGGCAGCCGAAAAAACAGTTGGTGGTTCCAACTAAGTACCGGGGGAAGCTCTTAAGCTTAGCCCATGATCATCCCAGTGGCCATGCTGGGGTGAACAGAACCAAGGACCGGTTGGGGAAGTCCTTCCACTGGGAGGGGATGGGCAAGGACGTTGCCAAGTATGTCCGGTCTTGTGAGGTATGCCAAAGAGTGGGAAAGCCTCAAGACCAGGTCAAGGCCCCTCTCCAGCCACTCCCCATAATTGAGGTCCCATTTCAGCGAGTAGCTGTGGATATTCTGGGCCCTTTCCCAAAAAAGACACCCAGAGGAAAGCAGTACGTACTGACTTTAGTGGACTTTGCTACCCGATGGCCAGAAGCAGTAGCTCTAGGCAACACCAGGGCTAACACTGTGTGCCTGGCCCTAACAGACATCTTTGCCAGGGTAGGTTGGCCCTCTGACATCCTTACAGATTCAGGGTCTAATTTCCTGGCAGGGACCATGGAAAAACTGTGGGAAACTCATGGGGTGAATCACTTGGTTGCCACCCCGTACCACCATCAAACCAATGGCCTGGTGGAAAGGTTCAATGGAACTTTGGGGGCCATGATACGAAAATTCATCAACGAATTCTCCAATAATTGGGACCTAGTGTTGCAGCAGTTGCTGTTTGCCTACAGGGCTGTACCACATCCCAGTTTAGGGTTTTCACCATTTGAACTTGTGTATGGTCACGAGGTTAAGGGACCATTACAGTTGGTGAAGCAGCAATGGGAGGGGTTTACGCCTTCTCCAGGAACTAACATTCTGGACTTTGTAAGCAACCTACAAAGCACCCTCCGACAATCTTTAGCCCTTGCTAAAGAGAACCTAAAGGATGCTCAAAAAGAGCAAAAGGCCTGGTATGACAAACATGCCAAAGATCGGTCCTTCAAGGTAGGAGACCAGGTTATGGTCTTGAAGGCGCAACAGGCCCATAAGATGGAAGCATCATGGGAAGGGCCCTTCACGGTCCAAGAGCGCCTGGGAGCTGTAAACTACCTCATAGCATTTCCCAATTCCTCACTACAGCCTAAAGTGTACCATGTTAATTCTCTCAAGCCTTTCTATTCCAGAGACTTACAGGTTTGTCAGTTTACAGTCCAGGGAGAGGATGCTGAGTGGCCTGACGGTGTCTACTACGACGGGAAAAAAGACGGTGGCGTGGAAGAGGTGAACCTCTCAACCACTCTGGAACGTCTGCAGCGGCAGCAAATCAAGGAGCTGTGCACTAGCTTCGCCCCATTGTTCTCAGCCACCCCAGGACGGACTGAACGGGCATACCACTCCATTGATACAGGTAATGCTCACCCAATCAGAACCCCACCCTACCGAGTGTCTCCTCATGCCCAAGCTGCTATAGAACGGGAGATCCAGAACATGCTACAGATGGGTATAATCCGCTCATCTACCAGTGCATGGGCATCTCCAGTGGTTCTGGTACCCAAACCAGATGGGGAAATACGCTTTTGCGTGGACTACCGTAAGCTAAATGCTGTAACTCGTCCGGACAACTATCCAATGCCACGTACCGATGAGCTATTGGAAAAGTTGGGACGTGCCCAGTTCATCTCTACAATAGACTTAACCAAGGGGTACTGGCAAGTACCGCTAGATGAACCTGCCAAGGAGAGGTCAGCATTCGTCACCCATGCGGGGGTGTATGAATTCAATGTCCTTCCTTTCGGCCTTCGAAATGCACCCGCCACCTTCCAGAGGCTGGTAGATGGTCTACTAGCTGGACTGGGAGAATTTGCAGTTGCCTACCTCGATGATGTGGCCATTTTTTCAGACTCCTGGCCCGAACACCTACTACACCTGGAAAAGGTCTTTGAGCGCATCAGGCAGGCAGGACTAACTGTTAAGGCCAAAAAGTGTCAAATAGGCCAAAACAGAGTGACTTACCTGGGGCACCAGGTGGGTCGAGGAACCATAAACCCCCTACAGGCCAAGGTGGATGCTATCCAAAAGTGGCCTGTCCCACGGTCCAAGAAGCAGGTCCAATCCTTCTTAGGCTTGGCCGGATACTACAGGCGATTTGTACCACACTACAGCCAAATCGCTGCCCCACTGACCGACCTGACCAAAAAGACCCAGCCAAATGCAGTTAAGTGGACTGATGAGTGTCAAAAGGCCTTTACCCAACTTAAGGCGACGCTCATGTCGGACCCTGTGCTCAGGGCCCCGGATTTTGACAAGCCATTCCTAGTAACCACAGATGCATCTGAGCGTGGTATAGGAGCAGTGCTCATGCAGGAAGCAACAGATCACAACTTCCATCCTGTCGTGTTTCTCAGTAAGAAACTGTCTGAGAGGGAAAGTCACTGGTCAGTCAGTGAAAAGGAATGCTATGCCATTGTGTACGCCCTGGAAAAGCTACGCCCATATGTTTGGGGACGGCGGTTCCAACTACAAACTGACCATGCTGCACTAAAGTGGCTTCATACTGCCAAGGGGAACAACAAGAAACTTCTTCGTTGGAGTTTAGCTCTCCAAGATTTTGATTTTGAAATTCAACACATCACAGGAGCTTCTAATAAAGTTGCTGATGCACTCTCCCGTGAGAGTTTCCCATAATTCAGTAGTTAAAAAGTGTTCTTAAAATGTAGAAGTCTGTTAGTTATATACTTAGGAGTATATGTAAAGGTGTATGTGTTGTATTAATCTGTTTATTTTCAAGTTCTAGAAGGAAATCGCCGCCAGTGAGCTTCCCCACTGTCTGCAATTTGGGGGGCGTGTCATAAACAGATAGCTAAGGGTTAATGTCTCTTTCACCTGAAGCACCTGACCAGAGGACCAATCAGGAAACCGGATTTTTTCAACTTTGGGTGGAGGGAACTGAGTGTTTTTGTCTTTGTTTTCTGGCTGCCTGCTTGCTCTGAGCTTTGGAGAAGTAGTTCTACTTTCTAGTCTTCTGTTTCTAAGTGTAAGGACAAAGAGATCAGCTAGTAAGTTATATGGTTTCTTTTCTTTGGTATTTGCATGAATATAAGTGCTGGAGTGCTTTGATTTGTATTCTTTTGGAATAAGGCTGTTTATTCAATATTCTTTTAAGCAATTGACCCTGTGTTGTATCATCTCAATACAGAGAGAACATTTGTACTTATTTTTCTTTCTTTTTATATAAAGCTTTCTTTTAAGACCTGTTGGAGTTTTTCTTTACTTCAGGGAAATTGAGTCTGTACTCACCAGGGAATTGGTGGGAGGAAGAAATCAAGGGGAGATTTGTGTGTTGGATTGCTAGCCTGACTTTGCATTCCCTCTGGGGGAATAGGAAAGTACTTTTTGTTTCCAGGATTGGGAACAGAGAGGGAGATTCACTCTGTTTGGGTTCACAGAGCTTGTGTCTGTGTATCTCTCCAGGAGCATCTGGAGGGGGGAAGGGAAAAAGGATTATTTCCCTTTGTTGTGAGACTCAAGGGATTTGGGTCTTGGGGTCCCCAGGGAAGGTTTTTCAGAGGGACCAGAGTGCCCCAAAACACTCTAATTTTTTGGGTGGTGGCAGCAGGTACCAGGTCCAAGCTGGTAACTAAGCTTGGAGGTTTTCATGCTAACCCCCATATTTTGGACGCTAAGGTCCAAATCTGGGACTAAGGTTATTACAGGAAGGGAAAAGGTTTATTTCCCTTTGTTGTGAGACTCAAGGGATTTGGGTCTTGGGGTCCCCAGGGAAGGTTTTTGGGGGGACCAGAGTGCCCCAAAACACTCTAATTTTTTGGGTGGTGGCAGCTTTACCAGGTCCAAGCTGGTAACTAAGCTTGGAGGTTTTCACGCTAACCCCCATATTTTGGACGCTAAGGTCCAAATCTGGGAATAGGTTATGACAACTTGCCAATCCCATTCACTTCAGTGACCCTAGATTACTACTCCTAAAATCTCCAGACATCTCAGTGAGAGAGGAACTCCAGAGCATAGTTAGCACAATTTCAGTGTCAACATGCAGAGGATCTTTGTATCTTTCCCACATTTGGGGAGCGGAGCAGATAGGGTGTTTACTGTCTTGTTAAAAACTAGGAAATTAAATGCAAAAACGCTCTCTCTCTCTCTCTCAGGTACCTATATGGGTCCCAACAGTGTGTATTACTAGAATCTTGTCAGGACAGATTTAAACACAAACACACTGCCCCTTCTGCAATGCCCATAATAAATGGATTATGCCAGTACTAAATCATTTCTGTTAGGCTCTCTTGTATTAAAACAACATACTAATCTATGGAGGTGGTCATGTGCCTAACATGAGAGAACAATCTATCCCATTGTGATAATAACCTTTACCCTTCCCCATCCATCCATCCTCCACCCCAATATTTTCCCCACAACCCACTCATCTAAAATTTACATTGCATTCTTTTTCAGGCATGGACAGTAATTTTTGATGAGGTCTGTAAAGTTCCCATCATGCCTTTGTGCACCATGAAATAATAATAATAATAATGGAATGCAAAAGTTAAGTGTTTCATAGTAATATTAACTCACCCACACTGCACATAATACTTTTGATTAATAGTTATGCTATTAAATGTCACCTGAATCTGTACAGTATGAACTAGGTAATGTTACTATGGCTTTGATTTAGCAAAGTGCTTCAAGTAAGTGCTTAGGTGCTCTGCTGACCTGTGCCTCGTGAGAGCTTTTATTTCTTCACTCCCTCATTTTCTGCATCTAAATGTGTAACCTTAACATTGCTTTAAATGTAAATACATTTGGCCAGAGAAAATTGCCCTACCTTTGTGCGTGGGCTTTCCAGGTAGGCAGAATAAATGTCCTGCAATTTCTACTCCCTCGGAGAGATTGTCTAGATTGATGTTAATGGGGAAGGGAATGGTGACGTTGTTACAAGCACCATTTCAGATAGTATATGCCACAGAGTTTTGTTGGGATAACAGTTGTGCTCTGCCTAGGATGGAGTCCATGCTACTAGCATATAGGGTGACCAGATGTCCTGATTTTAAAGGGACAGTCCCAATTTTTGGGTCTTTTTCTTATATAGGTTCCTATTACCCTCACCCACTATCTCAATTTTTCACATTTGCTGTCTGGTCACCCTACTAACACATGAACAGCATTCTATTTGAAGCTCTAACTTAATAGCCAGAAGCACCACCCTTCACTTTTAAATATATCTTTCTCATACAACTGGATACATACATGTATGACCTGGTATTGACTGGTTCCACCATGCCAGAACTGGTATTGTCTGGTTCTGCCAGAAACTGAGACATGGATGGCCAGGCCTAGTGATTGGTGCAGTGGCAGTCAGCCTAAGAACCAGAGCCAGTGATCAACACTGGAATCAGGAGTCAATAGCAGACTAGGCCTGGCAAACTAGGCGGGAACAAGCTAAGGCCTGCGGTACCTTTCACCGCTATCAAGCAGGGGAGTGTACCACGCCATGAAGTGACACAACATTAGGCAGATTGAGTGGCTGTTTCCCCAGGGAGCAGTAGCTCAGTGGTTTGAGCATTGGCCTGCTAAACTCAGCATTGTGAGTTCAATCTAGAGCAAAATCAGTACTTGGTCCTGCTAATGAAGGCAGGGGGCTAGACTCAATGACCTTTCAGGGTCCCTTCCAGTTCTATGAAATGGGTATATCTCCATTTATTATTATATTATCTGCTCTGAGAGTCACTAAACCAACTCCTGACTTGTGGATTGGCTGGTGCCTAGCACAGAAATGATTCACCCCACATGTGGCTTAATCAGGCTCTAGTTCAGAGATGATTCATCACCTCACAGGTTCTCTGGGAATGGACATGACTCCACTATGTGGGAATGGGTACTGGCTGGTTCTCTGGAATGGATGTGTCTCCCTCCCATGCAGGAACTGGTATTAGCTGGTTCTCTGGGAATGGATGGCATTAGTTGGTGTTGAGCTAATATGAAGTGTGCCAGTGAAAACAACAACATAGTTTTTCAGCTTTTTGGTAAAAGCGCAGTCTGTGACTGCTAGTCCACACTGGAAACCTCTGTCTTGGCATGTCACTGGTCAGGTTAGGAAGGACTATGAATAACTGAAGAGATTCCTAAACTGAATTGCAGAGAGAGGTGGCTGATGCTGGGTCCTCATTTCCAGCTGCCAAAATTAAAAAAAAAAACAACCCTAAAAATACAGTATGGTTGCCAACTCTTGCAATTTTATCATGGGTCTTCCAATATCTGGTGTTTTACTTAAATCCCCAGCTCCAGGAAACTATCTAACCAGCCTAGGGTATGTCTATACTGGAATAAAACACTAGTGTCTGGCCCATTTCAGCTAACAGGGCTATAAAATTACAGTATAGATCTTCGGGCTCAGGCTGAAGTCCAAGTGCTGGGACTCCCCTGAGTGCGGAGGGTCCCAGAGCTCAGGCTCCAGCCAAAGCCCAAATGTCTACCCTGCAATTTTCTAGCCCCACAGCCTGAGCCAGCTGATGCAGGCTAGCTGTGGGTGTTCTACTGCAGTGTAGATGTACCCTTAGATACTTGTATGTCCACTATTGCTGCAGTATCCAAGCACTTTACAAGTTCTAATGGACTTATCCTCAGAGCACCACCAGGAAGTACTATTACCCCCCTTCAGCAGGCAGCAAAAAGTGGCACAGAGAGGCTAAGGCTCAGATCTTCAAAGATGTTTAGGCTCCAAAGTTCCATTGATTTCAGTGAAAGTTAAGAGTCTAAACGCCCTTGTGGAGCTGTGCCTAGGTGACCTCACAGGGTCCCATTGGCAGTCTGTGAAAGAGGAGCGTCTTGAGCCCAGCTCCCTCAACTGGGGGCTGACCCATGACATTTTTCATTTGGGGTTGGCAATACAGGATTCAGTACTTTCCTATCATCATTTGCCCCAGGGAAGTCATCTGGTCCCCAGTGGGAAGACAGATGCTCTGAACCCTAGTGAAAGTGGGAGGAGAGGTGGTCTCAGCACAGCTGTGAACGGAAGAGGAGGTGGGGCTCACACAATGGTGAATGAGAGGGAGACAGCCATACAACAATCTCTCCCTTAAGGTGCCACAAAAAGATTTGAGAACCCCTGAATCATTGGAATGGAAAGAGATCAGCTAGGAGATCACCTTATCTATGCGCATCATCCTCTGCTAAATCACTGCTTATACACCTCCGGTGTGCCAGGAAGAATGAGTGGTTCCTTTGCAAAAACCTGGATTGAAAGGAACCACCTCCCTTCCCTTCTCCTGAGCAGGAGACCCCGCTTGCTAGGTATATCATCCCTCTGCTAGGAAATCAGCGGGAGCAATTTTCATTTTAAGAGGAGTCTCTTTTGAGACAGTTTCCTGCTGGGAAAGAGTCTTTTAGAAATGGAAGCATCACATCAAACAATATCTCCAGAAAGCTGAGGGCTGCTGATGTCACAACACCTACTGGTGCCCATTCTGATGTCACCCACTTCCACATTCCAGGTGGGATGCAGTTGAAAGGAACAATACAAGAAACGAATGTTGTTTAAAGTGACCGTGAATGAGAATTCCAATCCATTCACACATCATAGTCTAGTCCCACCTTGTCAGTCACCCGACCCCACTGATTTACTTGACACCTTCAAACCTAAGGAAGGCAGGAATTACCTAGCATGGGCCCAGTGGGTAAAATTGAAGTAACGATATGAAATTAAGCAGAAGAAACGTGAAGTGAATGGGGACCAGGGAGCCAAACTGTGAGATCGGTGAAGAAGCAGGGCCATCTCCTAAGGAGAGTCAGGCCAGCCTCTTCGTTCGTGGGGACACTAAAAACTGACAGGCACCGCCAGGGAGAATGGACTTAAAGGAACAATGGGTGCCCTGCAAGGGGGTGGGAAGGACTAGATGGTATGTAATACATATTTCCCGGCTGTTCTCTCTACAATACTTCAGTGGTAGATTCACGCAGTCCTGCTCTTTAATATCACACCAGTGTGACAGAATAATGCATGATCCACACCAGCTCATGATTACACATCCCAGATTGCCCAGTCTTTGTATACACACACACACACACACACACACCCCTAAACCCTTGGCCAATAACCGCCTAGCTCTTTGTATTTGCTCGACGCTCCCCTTCCATCCTGTTTTGTTGTCTCCATCAGAGTGTCAGCTCTTCCGGACAGTGACCATATCTACCTAATTTGTACAGCGCCCAGCACATTGTAACAAAGGTGTTGCCTAGGGCACTTGCTCTCCGGCTTAGGGAACAGGAATGATCCTCGGTTTGCTTGATAATGACACGGCCCCGTGTCCTCCCGACCCTGATTTATGCCCTTTGTGCCCTTGAGTCCCTCGCTAACTGTAACGGAGTCAGGGCTGCCGGCTTCACCGCCCAGACTGCTCCTTAGCGGTACCCGCGGCCAGACGCCCAGCGAAAGCAGAGCTACACCGAGCCCAGGGCTGAGTAGGCTCTGGTGCAGCAGAGGGGAAGCGTCCCCGTGTCCCCAGAGCTTCCCCTCGCGCCCGGGGAACCGAGACTTGGGGGCCAGCCAGGGGAGTGCCACGTGTTTTGCTGGGGTGCTGTTAGAAGGGGAGAGTCTCCAGCGGGCGATTGCCCATGAGGCCGCGGGCGGTGGGGAAGGCGAGGGGACCAGTGCCAGCCGCTGGGGCCGAAGTGCGGGGTCCCCTAGGCGAGAACTGCCTCCTGCGCTGGGTACCCGTCTAGTGCGGCTGTAGCCTGGATCCGAATTAGGTGCTACCGATAGTGGCTCTTTCCTGAGAGCCCCTTCCCCGCGCGATCCGAATCTCACTGGCCCGGTGCGGGCTCTGCCCCGAGCAGCGGGGCCGGCTGGTCCCCCGCCTCCCCTCAGCAGCTGGAGCGGTTCGCTCGGCTCTAGCCCGCTCCCTCTGCCTTCCCCCCGCTTCCCAGATGTTGCCAAGTGACAGCGGGAGAAGCGCAGAAAAGCCATTTTTAGGCAAATGGAGTCCGGGAAAGTTGACAGAGAGACGGCGCGTCCGCAGCCCGCCGCGGGGAACCCTGCCCGTCCCTTCCCCGACCCCGGCGCCTCAGTCCCCTTCTTGGGACGAGCCTAGAAAAGCGGGGAAATGCCAGACCCCGGCCTGCCAGCTGCCTCGAGATCCCCGCTGCGTGCAGGGACCTGGATCCCAGCCCGATCGCCTCCCTCGCCGCTCCCGCCTCCTTCCCGTCTAACTGCAGCCCGAAGTAGCGGGCACGTCCTTGCCTAGGAGCAGAGGGCGCTTGGGGAGTGGGCAGCGGGCCGGGGGAAAGAGAATCACCCCCACTATCTAATCTGCGCTCCCCCCCACCGCATTCCTGCAAACTCCTTGGCCAAGGGCACCCCAGGCGCCCGCTCCGGCCACTGTCGTAAGCAGAAGCCGGGCTGAGGGATGAACAGAGACGCCCCCTTGCCCGGGGCAAAGGCCAGCAACGCCCGGGCCGGGGATCGCTCTGTGCAGCCCGGCTCCCCGCACTCCCAGGCTAGGGGAGGAGCCGCTCACTCACCGGGCGCCCCCCACGGCGTTGGCGCTCCGGCGCCCGTGCTGTTCTCAAAGCCCATGGTGCATCTTCCCGCCCGCCGGGAACCGCTCGCGGCTGGAGGGCTGGGGCCGCTCAAGGGAGAGCGAACGATCCCCGGACCGGAGTCCGCTTCACGGGAGGCTCCCTCCCTCGGGCATTTCCCTCTGGGCAGCTGGCGCTGCGCCGGGAAGGCGAAGAGAGCCGGAGCCAGGCCGGCGTGGCGTGGCCAGCGCTCCTGTCGGGGCCGCCCCGCGCCCAGCCCTGCCCAGATGTGCCGCCCTCTCGCGCTGACTGGCGCGCGCCCACTTTTCTCCCCCGTGCAAAAAAAAAAAAAAAAAAAAAAAAAAAGGAAAGAAAGAACAAGCAGCGAGGCAGCCCCGGAACCATGATGTAATGGAGCCTCAGCCAATCACGGCGGGGCTGCGAGCGCTACTTTCCCCTCTCACCCGGCCTGAGGGGCCTGTGGCTCGCCGCTGGCACATCACTGGGGGCGGGGGGGCAGGGCAGGGCAGCGGGAGCTCAGGGTCATGCCCCCCATTACTTGCCTTTGCCTGAGGCACCGCCCCCGGTGCACGGTGGAGGGCAGGGCACAGGCCGCCCTGGCTCCAGGGTGAATGGCCTCGCTCGGGGCGGGGACTCTGTTCAACCTCTGCCCCCAGGGAGCCCCACCCGGCCCGTTCCACGAGCTCCGTGCGCAGGGACACAGCCGAGGGGCGGGAGCCGCCCCTGCAGCAGGGCGCGCGGCTGTTGCCCGCAGGGGGTTGTGCGCTGTCCAGGCCAGGTACCCACCAGCTGTCGGGCCGCGAGGCGCGGCCGGGCTTTCAGCGCCGGACAGCTCCCGGGCTGGGGCGGCGTCGAAGGGACGTGCGGGAGGGGCAGACAGGGAGAGGGGCGCCGATCGCACAGCCCCAGTGCGGGCCCGGCCTTTCCAAGCAGCGAGCCTGAGGCTCCAGTCTCTGAGCTGACGGGCCGGCACTGGGGACCCAGAGAGCGGCGGCCCAGGGCCCAGGATCTGCCTAGCCCTGCTGGGGAGGGAGTGGGAGCGGCTCTCCCGGATCCGGACAGAGACAGCCTTGCCTCACCCCCCGGCAGAGGGCTTGGGCTCCATTACGGAGACATCTGGCCAAGGGCTAATGAGATTAGCTCCCTAACGAAGGATTAATTGAGTCTTGGCCGCCTGCTTCCTAAACCCCGTGCCCCCGGCTCCCCCTTGGGGACAGTGAGCTCGGACTCGCGCTGCGCAGCTCACTGAACAGGAAGGGGGACCCCAGAGCGCAGGCCTGTGCTCAGGTAGACTCCGCTCCGGGGCACTTTCAGGGGCTAATCCCTCCCCCGGTGATCTCCCAGCGGTCGGGAACGGGCTAGGTGTGTGATCGCCTCCGCTCTGGGCTGGGTAGTGGCCGGTTTACATGGCCCAGTTAGATCCCCAGACTGCCGGGCCCACGGAGCCGGAGGGGGCTGCGGGGCGTGGGAGGGGGGTTAGGGGAGCGGACTCTGATGGCAGGGCGATTCTCAGCGCCCTGGGACAGGAAGCCGCTCCAGGGGCAGCCTCTGTCCTGCCTGCTCCCCTCTGCCCCGCACCCGAGGTTCAGCCCAGAGAGCACTGACGGGGGAGAGAGGTAACCTCGCCAGTGGCTGGTTTTCCATGAATGGAGTGACTCCTGGCAGACTCCGCAGTCTGCTCGCGGATCGCTCTCCCCGAGCCAGAGGCACCCAGACGCACAAACTGCCGGCACACAATAAGGAGTCGATGAGTTGAACATATCGTCTTATGTCACCGCTCACCTAAAGCCCATTCTGCTCTAATCGCTGGGAAGCGTTCCCAGCTGATTGGACCTGATTGCGCCTCCAGGTCAAGGGGTTTAGGGAATGGAAACCCGCCTGTTACACAGTTTAGAGCCACGAACCTGCCTCTTCAGGCCAGGGGAGGGTTTTCTAAATTTCTCTACCATCTCCCCTTCTCTAGCCAACCACTTTGGCTCTCTGCTAGAATATGCAGAAGGAATATGCAGGTGGAGAAGAGAGGGGGAGATTCAGATCAATTTCCAGCACAGTTTAATTGAGCAATGAAGGTGGAGAGTTCATCTCCCAAGCTGAAGTGTACCCCTGAGCTTGAGGATGCGCTGGAACCCCACTGGAACAGAACCCCTGCACTGTAACCGGACTCTATAGAGAAGACAAGCACCGCAAGAGAGCCCTGCAGAGAACATTTGCGCCCCAAGAGAATCCTGCATTAGAACATCTGCGCCTCAACAGAACCGGCACAGAACTCTTGCACCGGAAGAGAACCTGCACAGCGCCCTTGTACTGCAAGATAAACTCAGGTAGAACCCTTGCACTGCAATAGAACCCAAATCCTGTAAAAGAACCTCCCGTAGAAACCGCCCGCTGCAACAGAGCCCCACGCAAGACCCAAGCATTGCAACAGAACTGCAGGAGATCCCTGCGCTACACCAGAACCCCCGTGTTCCAACAGGACCCAGCACAGCAGCCTTGCCATGCACCAGAACCCCACAACTGCAACAGAACCTCTCAAAATATCCCTGCCCTGCACCAGAACCCCACAACTGCAACAGAACCTCTCAAAATATCCCTGCCCTGCACCAGAACCCCGCTCCAAGAACGTTCTTTTTTAATCATGGCCTCCCTCGCTTTTCTCAGGTTATGCACTCCTGTGCTGATTCCTCAAATGCTCCGCCAGCGTAACCGATCAGGCAGCAGAGAGATCAGTGATGCTATAATAACCATAAAAAAGCACAGAAAAAGAAAAGAAATCACAAAAGAAGCAGCTGTTCACATTTCAGCAGCTGACACATTGATTTGAAACCCTATAATTTCACCTGACGATAATTTCAAATATTTATGGGAAAAATTTTCCTCCCCACTCCCCACTTTGCCTTCTATTTCAGAAAATATCGGTGGGGATTCCACACACACCCCGAATATTTCAATTCTAAATTCAATTCTAAAGTCAAAAGTTTTCCTGGATGTTTCAAATAAGTTATTCAGAAGTCTTCAAAGTCACTACTGCATCTTCCCTCTAGTCTGGCTGAAAAGCTACCGCTCTCAGTTCAGCACCAAGGACAGAGGTACGCACGGGAGGTAGGTGGGGGCGCTGAGCTTGTATGGCTCAGGGACCGACACGTGGGATCACTGCGGACAGGCATTTCTAGAATTTTGAATGCTGCGGATCGGTAGGAAAGTTGCTAGCAGAAAAACCTAGGGAAGTGGTTCCATAGGAAGAGGCCTCGCGATCACAGACAACCCTATGCTCCCCAGTTTAGCCATTGGGAGACGGTCCTTCTTGGAAATCCACTCCAATCCCTGAAGCCTGCAGCTCTTTAAAAAGAGCTTCATACAATCTAACTGATCGATGTAGTTCATTTACATCTGGCGCTAGTGTTCTGCATCCTCTGCTGCATGTGAGAAAGGAGACCATGGCTCTTTCTGCCATGTAGGATTAGGGATAGGCTACAGCGAACGCCTGGAAGTCCCCGATTCATATCCCGCCACTACAGGGAGGGCAGGGCTGGGTAGGTTTCTTGCCTCTGCTGGAGTGCATTTTCCTCGCTTCATACTGATAAACCAGCATTGCCACAGAGGATTTATCCAAATCCAGCGAGCAAGATGCCCAGGAGGGCAGGGATTTTTCAAAGACAAGACTCCCCTCAAAAAATTGTAAACAATTGTAAACAATAACTCCTTTCTTGCCCCCTCATACACTCGCTTTCAAACCCTCGGTATTGTTTCCCAGGGACAAAGCATCAAAACACAGTTTCATAACATCTGATTTACCCCATAGTGCTGCCTTCTCTCGTGCAGCTATGAGAGTGGTTTTGTTAGGGAGGAAAAACAAACAGATTTATCAATCCCACCCTCTCCCCACATTCCTTTCCCCGCTGGCGCACACACGCACATACACCCATTAACCCACACCCCTTTCTCCCTCCTCTTTGTCTCCACATACACGTACACACACTGTCTGAATACATCCACCCTTTTCTGCACCCTTTGTCTCTCCCCCGCATGCACAACCCCCACTACCTACCTCTGGGACAGAGGAGTTATCACAGGCTAAGGGAGAAAATTCTGTGGAAGCCCTTTGTTAAAATATTGGCAGTATTTCATAGTCTCAGGATTGCAGGAGAAACAGGGGCCCATCCTGCAGAGCCCCCTCCTTGGAATCTCCTGCCCTGAGAATGGGGGAGATTTCTGAGTCACAGCAAAGATAATGTTGCATTGTAATTTAGACAATTTTCTTTGCTGACACAGTTCCAAGGCTGGAAGTTTCAATGCATCACTCGGCACCCTGAAAAGGTCAAGCAGGCAAGTCACTTGCATAAATTCCCATTGTGCTGTTCCCCATCAGCACCAAGAGGATCCTCATCCTCTGGCTACTGCAGGGGCCACAGACAAGCTCACCACCAGTCAGTTCCTGGAACTTCTCAGTTAGTGCTAGTTGCAAGGCTGTTTGCAGGTACCTTCTCTCCTGCCTCAACTGGAATGATCAGAATGGAATTATTTCCTAGTGCTAGGGCCAGGTTCTCAGCTGGTGCAAACCAGCATAGCCCCTTCAGTGGAGTTATGCTGATTTATATGATAAAGATCTGGCCCACGGTTTTTAAGCTTGTCAGAAAGCTACTGCCTCTCCTCTCTCCCCCCCAGTAACCCATACCCAGCTAAGGGAGCATGCCACATATTAGCCTGTTGTAGTGGCTGGTGGGATGGCTAAGAGGAAGCCAAACAGTCAGAGTTTGTGTTGCCAGGCCTTATCCAGCAGGATCTCAGACCACATCTACACTACAAACTTTGGTCAATGCAAGTTTTGTTGGCATAAAGCCGCTGCAGTTAGTACATTGCTTGTGCGCATGTGCACTTGGCTCCTTGTGCGGGCATTGCACATGCTCACCAGCCGTGCCTGTGTTGATGCACAGTGCAGTGAACCATGGGCAAGTATCCCAATGGGCAACCTGCTGCCATCCAGCACACTAGCTTTTGAGAAGTTTTGGCAATGCATGGTGGGGCTGAAGCAAGTTGTGCAGGGGTAACTGGGAGTAAGGGGTCAACTTGCTAGTGTGCAACTGTCTCCATCCCATAATGTCATCTATACCACATAATTTTCACACCTTTTCTCAAAATTCCACAAACCCACACAGTCCACCTCACTGTCTGCCGCCTCTGACAGAAGTATGGAGCCTGCACAGCTTTGCGCTATTGTCAAAAACATTGTACGCACAATCCTGTATTTGCAGAACCGCAAGAAGAACCAGATCAGTAGGGAACATGGCAATTTCTTGGTGGACTAATTGCTGTAGGCCATAGCAAGAACCAATTCAAGCTTTTTGGGGGCATTGATGAAGGAGCTGCAGATGGTGGAGTGCCACTTTTGAGTCCAAGAAACAAGCACTGACTGAAGGAACTGCATTGTAATGCAGGCTTGGGATGATGAGCAGTGGCTGCAGAACTTTTGGAACACAAAGCCACATTCCTGGATCTGTGTGCCAAGCTCATCCCAGCCCTCTAGCACAGGGACACCAAAATGAGAGCTGCACAGACAGTGGAGAAATGAGTGGCAATCCACTGTGGAAAGCATTTTGGAGTTGGAAAATCCACTGCAAGGGCCATCATCATGAAAGTGTGCAAAAATGTGAAAGTGAAATCGCTTCCTGGCACACAGGATTGTGGCTTTCGGCACTATGCAGGCTCTAGTGGATGTATTTGCAGAAATGTGGTTCCTGAATGGCATTGGGGTGATAGACAACACGTATATCTCTATTTTGGCACTAGACCACCTTGCCACAGAGTATGTCAACAGAGTGGGCAACTTTTCTATGGTTTTGCAAGCACTGGTGGATCACCGGGGATGCTTCACCAACATCAGTGTGGATTGGTCAGTGGAGGTGCCTGACACTCGCATCTTTAAGAACACAGGACTGTTTAGAAAGCTACAAGTAGGGGTTTTCTTTCCCAGCTGGTAGATTACCACTGGAAATGTTGAAATGCCAATGGTGATCCATGGGACCCAGCCTATCCCCTGTTCCCCCGGCTCAAGAAGCCGTACACTGGCCAACTTTACAGCACCAAGGAAAGATTCCACTACCCACTCAGCAGGTGCAGAATGATATTTGAACATGCTTTTGATCAACTGGAGGGATGCTGGCATTGTTGACTCACAAGATTGGATCTGAATAAGCAACATATCCCAACGGTTATAGTTGCCTGCTGTGTCCTGCATAATATCTGTGAAGCAAATGGAGGAAAGTTTCTGCTGGGAGGGAGGGCAGAGGTGGAGTGGCTGTCTGCTCAGTTTGAACAGCCAGACACAAGGGATATTAGAAGAGCTCAACATGGAGCTGTACAGTTTAGAGAGGGGCTTGCCAAGAGCACTTTAACTATGAGCTACAGTAACGCATTGTGGTGCACTGTGCTCTACTTGCCCCTGATGTTTTGGGGTCTCTTTGGACTTGTGTGGTGTTTGATGTACATCTATGATGATAGCACTGTCAATGCAACTCTTAATTTTGCAATGCTTGCTGTACATTTATGGTGATTTCACTGTTTGTTACTGCTCCTATGAGCCATGTTACATTGTACAGTAATAAGTAATGGGTGCTTTCAAAACTGCTCGGCACTCTGAAGCATATATTGTGAACTAATAAAGATTAATTATATTCCTAATAATAGAATTTTATTCAGTAGCAAAACTAGTGAAAAGAAAAAATCCGGGCAATTTTAAAGCAAATACATTAAAAACTTAATAAATTAATATACACTTTTGAAGGGGAAAGAACATTCATATTCATTTTAGCTACACCTACACTAACCATGGCTTTCACGGGTCCATGCATGTGAAGCTGTAGTTGTCTTTAATGTCCCCAGGGTGGAGTGGTAGGGGGAGGTCAGCGACCCCTGATGCCACATGGAATATTGCATGGGGGGTAGGGAGGTGCTTCAGTGGAGTCCTTCAAGGACTCCAGAGGGAGGTGAGCCCAAGATTGTTGAACCTGTAGGTCCCCAAGAGTTAGCAGCATCTCTGTCTGCTGCCGGAGAAGCCCTATTATGTCCTGGTGCATCTCCCTCTCCTTTTCCTGCTGGGACTCTGGGGCTTTCTCCTCTCCACTCTTTCCTTCTCGAAGCTGTCTGCAACATTCACCTGCCAGGCCCTATGCTCATGGTCTAAGTCAGCACTGGCTTGCAGGATCTCATTAAACATGTTATCCGAGTCCTTTTCTTTCTCCTCCTTGTCTGGCTCAGGCATTCCACGGGTGTGGAGGGGGACCCCCTCAAGGCTGCAGTGGCAGCAGCTGCAGATAAAACACACAGAGTTATCATTATCAGTCTACTCACAATGTAAAGCAAAACTTAAGATTCAGAATTCCCTTCCCTTTCTCCCTCTAACTTTTAAACAAGATGTGTTCATTGACACTTCTGTTTGGGAGATCTTGTGCACAACACCGCTCACAGCACCAGCTCTGGTGAGCGTGCGCTGCCTGGGTGAGGGAAATGAGGAGAGAATTGCTTGGTTGCATTAAACTATGAGTGTAGGGCAATGGCACTGAGTACTGGCACCATTTTCTGCAGGCAGTGGTGATTGTAGCTGATATCGCATTCCTGAGAATAACAACAGCACAGATGCTGGTGGTGTCCCAAAGCCTCCTTATGCTGCTAGTCTGTGTGCTGCATAGTGCCTGCCAAAGTTATCACTGACTGGTGTGCAAAACTGTCCTACTGCAGAGGAAGAAATAAGGCTGCCATCCCTAGAAACCTCCAGGAGAGCATTGCAGAGAACCTCCATAACAGTTTCATCAAGATCTCTCAAGAGGATTCAAGAGACATCCCTGTGTACATAAACAAACTGCTCTGCATGGCCCCCCTTGCCTAACTCTACAAGGAATGAAAAGCAGAGAACAGCTCTACCTCTCTTTGTTGTAACATTATCTCTTATAATATAAGTAAATTAATGAAAAGTCCATCACTGAGTCCTGCTGAAGTTGGGGATTCCATCACTGTAATGGGAAATACATTTACACACGTACCAGAGAATGCTTCCCCTGCATCGGGCTCATCCATGCTCGACTGCCAAGACTGATTGGCCTGCAGTGAAATCTCACAAAGGTCCTGGCTCGCAGCACAGATGGACCTCCTGGTTGCATGTCTCCCATCCTCCTCCTCTTTCTCCTCCATCTTCACCTCATCCTCACTGTTCAAGCCAGGGGCCCGTGGCTCGGGTTCCTTGGAGGTATCAACAATGGTTTGTCGGGTGGTTGTCGGGTCTCTGCCAAGTATGGCATGCAGCTCTTTTTAAAAGCAGCAGGTCTCTGGGTCAGCACTAGATTGAGTGTTGACCTCCCTCGTCTTCTGATATGTCTTCCCTTCCACATGGCACTGCTGCTGATACCTGCATCCTCCATGCAATCTGTTCTTAGATGTCAACGTTTCTACAGCTGGTCCATAGCTGTGCCTTTACAGCCTCTTCTCCACAGAGGCCCAGGAGATCCAATATCTTCTCTCTACTCCAAGCCAGAGTGCAGCTGGAACGTGTAGCCAGCATGGGCACTTGGGCAGTTGCACACAACAATGGAAGCTGCTAGGTGTGCTCGCCAAGTTGGATTATCAGGAAAAGGCACTTCAAAAATTCACAGAGTTTTAAAGGGGGGCGGTAGTGAGCCCTGCAGTCTACATAACCCCTGAGCACTGGAGTTCACAACTGTGACCAGAGCCAGGGCCAGCTCCAGCATTTTTGACACCCCAAGCAGTGAAAAAAAAAAGCTGCAATTGGCAGCACTTCGGTGGGAGCTCTACTGCCGCCACTTCATCCTTTGGCAGCAATTTGGCAGTGGGGCCTTCCGTCCAAGAGGGACTAAGGGATCCACCGCTGAATTGCTACCAAAGAGCTGGACGTGCTGCCCCTTTCCGTTGGCAGCCCCAAGCAGCTGCTTGCTGCGCAGGTGCCTGGAGCCAGCCCTGACCAGAGTGCTCAGTGTCAGGCATTGTGGGACAGCTGCTGGAGGACTGTTAGGGTTGACAGAGGTAATGCAGTGTCTATACATGTGCTGTGTCAACTTCATTACACTGAGCATGGCTCAATGCTGCTTGGAGATGTGGTGTTACTATGTTGGCATAACAGGGCGCTTACATTGGGCAGGGGGAGACAAATTTAAGTGTAGACATATGCACAGTTAGTTTGACTCAAATCAGATTATGTTAACCTAACTTTGTAGTAGCAGCAAAGAATCCTGTGGCACCTTATAGACTAACAGACGTTTTGGAGCATGAGCTTTAGTGGGTGAATCTGAAGAAGTGGGTATTCACCCACGAAAGGTCATGCTCCAAAACGTCTGTTAGTCTATAAGGTGCCACAGGATTCTTTGCTGCTTTTACAGATCCAGACTAACACGGCTACCCCTCTGATACTTAACTTTGTAGTGTGGACCAGGCCTCAGGCTCAGCAATGCATACACGGTTAGATTAACATGAGCAAATTACAAGAGCTAAACACCTCTGGGAAGAAAGATCTATCATGAGCTACCTAAGAGAAGACATTCTGTCTCTGAAGATGGATTGTTTGTGGGATGAGGTGGGGACAAGAGATCCAGTCAAGGCAGGTCACTGGGGAAGCCAACCAAGTAGCAGACAGTATACCCTTTTTACCTGGAATAACTAAATTTCTGCATAGGCCAGATCTGGTTGTAGTATAGGCTGGGCTACTGTCCTTTTGGACTGGGGTTAATATAGGTTTGCATGGCAAAAGACAAAATCCACTGACTAACAGTTACATTATCCTGACACTCCACCAGCCTTTTACAGGTCACCAAAGTCTTCAGTCAATCAATTTCCTCCTCCACATCAACACAAACTCCAGAGAAAACTTTAAGAAGTTTAGGAGGAAGGCAGCAGGCTGAGGAACTAGCTCAACATGTTCTGCTTCAAAGACAACTAGATTACACAGTAGTTGTCTTATTTGACCGGGCTCCTGTTTAAAGCCTGGGCTCCCCATGGATAGACATCAGACTGTAATGAACAGCAAGGAATCTTCTTCCAGGGCTGATCAATCACCAAGATCAAAAAGTTTAATCAGATTAGAAGGAAAAGTCTGTACTTTTAAACTTTTAACTCTAGTTTTATTCAACCTCATTAGTCAAAAGAGCTCAGGTTTGCAAAAGTAGAAGTCTTCCCATGTGTAATCTTAGGAGAAATGGCTGTTGCTTCACTTACTTTGGAATGTTAATGTACTTGTTGCTGTTTCACCACCTGTTACTAAGTCACATCGGTCACATTCTTCTTCACTCAGAATAGAAAATGACATTTCTTTCTCTCATAAGTGATTTGGATGGATGAATTGGCCAACAAGAAGACGTGATTAGCTACATCTCTCTCTCCCAAGCTCCTAGCAATCTGGATTGTTGCCCATTCAGCCTCACCACTTGCAGATGTCCCTGAGATGCTAAGACATTCCTGAAACATTCATATTTTGCCACATCTTGGTGATGGAATCTTCCACTAACTTAAGTAGAACTGAATCCTAAATCCAAGAAAACTCCATGGAAATGTAATGGCTACACAGGCCCATTAAATGATGGACTTTGTAGACCCACCAGTGTTAAATGTGGAACAGTGACTTACCTGCATCTTTTCTGTAGTAATTTATTACTATTTTCCAGGACAGAATAGACTCTTCTTACAATTATCAAGACCACACTCATCTTCTGAGTTTGTAGATCTACTGGGTGGGACCGTTTTTTGTGTTGTAAATTGGAATGGGAGCATGTAAGAAGTTTTATTTAGTCCATTTTTGTAGTCAGTTGCATAGGGCATTAAAGTCTAATCTTCTTGAGACAGGGTTCTTGGCACCTTATTACTTTGTAGTTCAGTGCTATATAAACAATATAACAAATACCAATAATTATCTTTACAACTCCCAGACTCTGCTTGTACTCAGCCTCTGGGGCCTTGTTCTGAACTTGACAATTTTCTCCCTGTACTTGTGTGTGTTAGAATATATCTAACAGTTCATCAACAACTGGTTTCACTGCAGACTTAATACCTCTCTGAAAAGAGGGTACTCTGCCTTGAAAACAAAGGCTTGTAACATGCCCAGCCACTGGCTATCCTGGATGAGTTACACAACCGTGCCTGACAGTTCATCCAGCTGCAGTTAAAGGAAGAACATTTAATGTTGTAAGGAAGAAAGAGTAAAAAGTAGCCATGGAGCTGGCTGTGTTTCATGTAACTGTGTGTCTCTGTTCTCTTTCTTCAGTCATCACATTTCTATCAGCTATTTTCAGATGGCTTCCTTTTTACAGTCTTTCCCATAAGCTTCACTATAACTCTGTCTGACCAGTAATTTCTTCTTCTCCATTATCTGTTGGCAAGAATCCACCGAGATCCTCTTGCTCTCAATCTCCTCTGTTCCCAAATCATTTTATACTCCTGGAAATCTACAAATCCACTTTGCCCTTTGAACACTTTACCCAGTGGTGTATAGGCTCCTGAAGATCCTGAGGTTAAGTGGGCTAAAAGGCAGATGACCATTTTTTATGCTGTTTCTTCATTGCCACTTGCCATCCATAATCATCTCTCCAGAAGATGAATGGTCTTGTGGTTAAGGCATTTGAACTGGGATTAAGCAAGAGATTAATAGAGACCATTATGATCATTTAGTTGGACCTCCAGCATAACACAGGACATTGAATTCCACCCAGTAATTCCTGCATAAATCCCAATGATTGTATTAGCAGGTAGCTTTTAGGAAGCCAGTCAGCCTGGGTTGAGTTCCCAGATCGAGTGCACTTTCCTTGTGACCTTAAGCCTGTCTGCGCCTTAGTTCCTCATGTGTGAAATGAAGAGACACCTTCCTTTCTCATGCCCGGTCTGTCTGATTGCCAGGGACTATCTCTCACTATGGAGACCCACATAGCACAGTGGACGGTGGACCTCGATCATGTCTGGGGTCTCTAGTTACTACCCTGATACACACATAAACAAGGGTCACATAACCAGATACCAGCCCTCAGCTGATGGTGAATTACAAAGAGATTCTGGTGAAAACGGTCCTCAGCCTGCTTCCCTTGGCATGGTAACTTCACGCAGGTGGCATGGCTGCCTCCTACTACCAGCCCTTTCAACCTGAAGAAACATCATCCATCGCTCTCCTGATTTAAACGACCAAAGCCATAAATGAGAGTGTAATTCGCGGTGTCACCTGCCTGAGATAGCCTTGCTTTCCCGCTCCTGTTTGGGAAGCATCTTTCTCACCGCCTTTGCATGCAGCCCCATAGCCCCCACCACCACCTATACCCCCAGGCTCTTTCTCCTCACCAAGCGCTCAAGCTCCTTTCTCCGCAGTGAAATCTCTTTGGCTCGCCTCCCCCCCACACCATGAGTGCGCTGGGCTAGGGGGGCAGCGCGGCAGCGCCAATCTGAGAAGAGCCTGGTTCCGCCCCGAGGTGTCAGGCGCAGGAGGTGGCTGGGAGGAGGCATGGGGGGCAGGAGTGCAGCCCAGGGAAGGAGGGGATGGGGGAAGCGGGAGGTCCAGGCCCACACGGAGCCCTTCTCAGCCTCCCCCCGCCCCACCCGACTGGGAGCAAGCTGCCGAGCTTTATTATTCAGACCCGGCCGGGCTGACGAGACAGGTATTTCCATTGCGAATGGCTCGTAATCCCCCCCGGAGTCAGCCCGGCGCGAAATGCTTGTCCCGCCAGCAGCCGCAAAAGTAGGGGGAGAGGGGGGAGCCAGAGACTCCAGCCTGTCCCGGCGCTCCCCGAAGGGAGAGCGGCCTCGAGCCACCGGTGGGCTGGAGCCGCTGCCAGGCAAAGGGACGGAAACTGGGGTAGCCCAGCCCCTGGAGCTGCGCCCTGCCCTGCAGCCTGGGGGCGGATCGCCCAGCTGCGGTCCCTTCCCCGCACCCAGCGTGGCCTGAGCAATGGGGGAAGGGGCTGCGACCCGCCACAGCTGTAACCAGAGCCAACACCCGCCTCCCTCCGGATAAAGCCCGAGCGGGAGCGGAGCTGCGGGAACATTGACACGGGGATTAGGCCGGGAGCGCGGCTAAGCAGCTGTTTACACTCCGGAGCAGGACGCGGGCTGCTGCCTTCCGGAGCCAGGAGGCGCGGCCAGGTGTGAGCGCAAAGCCCCGGCCTCCCCCGACCCCACATGGGCACCTGACAGCCCCGGCTTCCCAGTCCAGCAGGTGACAGCGCCCCCTCATTAGCGCTTAGGAAACGAGCCCTGGCCTGAGTGGGGACCCACTTATGTGGGTGTAAAGCAGGGAGTGGTGCCCGTGCCCGTCAGAGGAGAATCCGACCCCCCCGCGAACCCAGCCCAGGGAGGGAGGGCGGTGGGAGCAGGGTGGCTGCACGGCTAGAGGAGAAGGAAGGGTTAAAACGCTCGGCCTGGCCCCTGCAGCGCTGTCCCGGCACCCGAGGGTGGTGCTCCGAGCACAGCCACACGCCGGTGGTTTGATCGCAGCGTGCAGAGACCCAACGATTCAGCTCAGCTGCCCCGCAGCCTCCCGGGCTGCTCGGAAAGACAAGACAGTGGACCGGGGATTTCATTCGTTTGTAATATAGCGCCAGGGAAAACTGCCAGCCAGAGCGCTCCGGGGAACGGACTCCTGTGTGTAGCCACGGAGCAGGTGCAACCCAACACCAGGAGTGTACACCGGCCCCCCAAGGGCCCGCCCCAGCCTGGCCTGAGGGACCACGGCCTGGGGAAGGGAGAGAGCTCAGCCTCCGTGGCCCATTCAGTCCTTGGTTTCTCTGCCGAGGCTGCCGCCAGAGAGGCCCATTGGCTGTGAAGGGGAGTGCTGCGAGATCCGTGGAAATGCATCCACAAATACAATTCACACAAGCCCTTGAGCAGCCATAACAAGCGACCAAGGCTTGTCTGATGTTTATCGTAGGGCTACATGAATAGTGGGCAGAAGGCCCCCCCTGCTGTAAAAGATTGTACAGGGATCCCCAGAGCTGTGCACTCAAGGGGCCCGGTTGACAAATTTGGCTGTCTAAAGACAGAGGCTTAATTATCCCATTCCAAGCTCTGAGCTGATTTAGGTGCTTGCACAGAGACTTAGGTGCTTAGTGCTAGGCGCCCACGTTTGGAAATTAGGCCTGGCTTGTAATGCTAGCGTTTGTCAATATTAGACAACTAGCAGCTATTCGTCAGTCAGACAAAGGAACATGTTTAGAGCACCGACTGGGGAATGTTATAAACAACAGCTCTCTAAGCAAAACCGTAGATGAACCGTTAGGCTATGCTACATTTAAAGTGCCCTTCTCCAATATTGTTTAGAGGAGTTACCATTTCTGGATACAGCCAGAAAGAGAAAAATAGCCGAGTCTTTCTTGATCTGATTTAGAAGCTTTTAGAGAGACAGTCTGAATCCAATTCAGAATGGTGCAGCCATAGCTCTTCCCTGATCTGTTAGCAACTAGTATGATCAAATCAGCCGGTTCATTCCCTGAGCAGTGCCTCACAAAAGGGCCAAAGAAGTGGCATTTCACACTGAGCCCCAGGATCATGCAAGCATCTCCTCCTTGCCAAAGTAGACTGGTGGCCATGAATTCATGAGGAATAAGTGAGCTAGCAAGAGAATTTATTCCTCCTGTTAGAATTAAATACAATATTCCACCCCACATCCTGGTGCATTGCACTCTCTTCAAGTCAGTACTCATCTGCTTTGGGGATTTTAAAAGACAGCTGCTGCTATTTTAAGGTTGCACTCAATTTTGTCACATTTACCATATAAGCACGACTTGGAATATTTCAATATAATTGTTTTGCTGCATTCTCCATTTTTGCAATTCTTATTTTTTTTCTGGTTAATGGAGGGGTTAAGTGTCTCTGAATCACTCCTTTTATACTTATTGTTCAACAAACCCCAACACTTCAAAATGTAGGCTGGGGCTGCTTTATTGGTATGCCATTAATGTGTCGCTTCCCATGCTGCAGCGGAGGAGGATCAGAACTCCCTAGTAATCTATGAAATATTGGGTCAATTACAGCCTCTGTTAGGGACATTAATGCCCACCCACACTGGAGGAAACACCAGTTCTAACAGTGATTCCCAGCTTTCCCAGTCAACTCTACCAGTCCAGTAGATTAAGACCTTGACTGCACCAGCCAGTGCCTGCCCTTAAGTTCCAAACCCCAGTCCAACCATCATAAGACTCATTGAGGGTTATGAGCATACACAGGTGAATGGTCACAGGACCCCAGTGGAGCCCTGCATGGAGGCTTATCACTAAAACAGGGAGGTGGAACATACAGCAACAGTAACAGAAACCAGAGAATCACTGTTCTAGAGCCTATGTGAGCCGAGCTGGGGAGAAAAAAATATTGCTTAGGCTACAGTGACAACAAATTCTCATTCGCAACCCCAATCAGGCAACAACAGTCTTGGCACAGCTCCCTCTTTCAGCATCAGCCAAAGAGCCTGGACTCTGCTGATTTGAGGCAGTGTGAGCATAATTACAATGTACACAGTAATGTCAATAGAGGCAAAAGCAGGTCCTTACGGGAGAGTTACTCAGAAATCTAATCAAGTAATCAGCTGTGCAGTGCTTGGGAACCAGGGCACTGTAGGGAAGTGAATGAAGAACAGAATTCACCTTGGGGAAAAAACTGCACATTTCCATAATGTTCCATGTCTGATGACAATGAAGAACAAGTGGTTACACAAGTTTCTAACTACAAACCAAACCTTGGGAATATGCTTGGAATGTGACCTCCTTTCTTTAGTGATTGTCAGCCAAATCATGTCCCTTGTCTTGGGAAACTGTGGAAGGAAAGAGGAAGTAGAGGAAAATCCCCCTTGTGCTAGGGAAAGGGCACACAGATCCTATACAGCTGTGCCATAGTTATTGTCTGGCCAGAAGTAACATGCATCTCAATGACAGGAATAAACTAAAGGGCCAGATCCTCAGTTGGTCTAAATTAGCCTAGTTCCATTGAAGTCAGTGTACTGAAATCAATAGAGTGCAGCGATGTGCACCAGCTGAGCATCTTCCCAAAATGTTGTTTGATAGTAAAAGCCACCAGTGGGGATCTGCGTGTGCGGAGACAAAAATAAGCTTAGAATGACCCAGAGCGGAGGTCCCAAACTTCACAGGCAATTGTCCCTCAGACTGAGAGCTCAGCTGCACCAGCCAAGACTTGCTAGCTCACAGTCAGTAGCACACACACTGTCCCGTTTGTGCTGCTTCAAGCCCAAATCTTAATGTCAAGAGGCCCAAACTCCTTTGGGGGCAGGATGCGGTTTAGAGAGCAAGCAATTACATGAGGCAGGCAATGGCAGTGTAACAGGGCCCAGCTCAGAGGCTTATCATTCAGGTAGTGAAGGGGAATCTAGAGTATCTGTCACTCAAGCCTTCAGTACCAGCACTATGCATAAACCAGCAACTAGGCCCCATTGACCCAGAGAACCATGGTGCAAACTGCTGTGTCCTGTGGGGGAAATGAACCCCAGGCAGGGGGCTAGCCCAAACCACATGCACTACCTGAGTCTCACTCAAGCTCTGTTTTGAAGGCATAAATGGGACCTTAGTTGTGCATAGGCATTGCACTAGCCCTCTGCACAGGAGGTGAATTTCCAAGTCATGCCATTAGCTGTTACATTTGCTTGCAGCACCCTGGACAGAGAATTTAGAAGCATCACCTGTAATTAGGAAGAATTAATAAATGAACTAGCAGTCATGTCTCTTTTCCACCTCTCTTGTTCATATTTAATTCACTAGGAAGTTTGGTGAAGCCTGGCTTGTAATAAGAATGAAGCCTAATAAATATTTGCCTTAATGCACGCACTGTTAAATGTTTCTATTAACAAGAAGAGGAAAGGCTCTCTGCTTGAGCTGATCGCCATTGCTGCTTGGGGACAATGAATGGCGCATGTGTCACCCCAGGCAACTCTGCTCAACCCTGGCGTTTGGACAGGATTGCAGCCACCCACGCACATATTTACCTAAGTTAGATACCTTATTAATATTAATGCCATCCACAGACCTGTTCAAAGGGAATCAAACCAGGGGAACGCTGCTGCTTAAAGCCCATGAAGCATTAACCTGACCTTTTGTGCAAGTGTGCAAAAACCACAGCAGTTAAAAATCAGTAGGCAATTGCTATGTCGATACAGAATTTAATACAGCCAGAATACGGCTTGTAATTCCTTCCCTTAAGGAAATGCATGCTCTAGCATTTGCAGCCCATTTGTAGGAGTGTTTGTATGAACTGATAACTCTAAACCAGCCATGTGATTCTCCCCCCTGCCCCATCTGTCCCCTTGCAAAGCGAATGGCTCACCCTGAAGTCAGCTCCATAGCTTAGAGCAACAAAAAGTAGCAAACCATCATTTTCTGATTCCAAGGCTAGGCTCTGCTAGCCTGCAGGAGAGACTCCCGCTGCTCTAGCTATTGGATAGTGTGATGTTAGTGAGCAGGCCCTCCACAGTCAGACATTGAGTCTACTCGCCAATGGCTGGTGGCAGTTCACATAAGCTTCTCCAGGACAATTATTGCTAGAAATGTAAGGAGCTACTAGGATTTGGGCCTGGGTTCAGTGAACAGCTCAAGAGGTTTTGGCTAGCTCTGCCAATTTACTATAAACCTGAAGGCTGCCTCTAAAAAACGGAGCCACCCTCATTTGCAGTATAAAGGTACAGCTCAAAGATACTACAGGTCCCAGCATGCAATGCAGCCAGGCATAGAGACCCTGATGGGGCACCGCACACTGCAACCTGTCCTCTCTGTGCTCTGCGTCTCTCTATAACGATGAGATAGGGCCGGTACAACCATTTAGGCGGACTAGGCGGTTGCCTAGGGCGCTGAGATTTGAGGACGCCAAAAAGCGCCCCCCAATTTTTTTTAAATGGTTGAGCAGCCGCTGCTGCTGGGACAGAGAAGGAGTATGAGCTGCCAGTGGCAGCCGGCAGTCCAGGGTGTCCCCCGGGACAGGGCGCCGCCACGGCAGCCAGCAGCCCAGGGGCCCCCTGGGTCAGGGCACTGCTGCGGCAGCCCAGGGGGTCCCCTGGCCCAGGAAAACCCCTGGCTGCCGGCTGCTGCGGAGGTGCCCTGACCTTGGGTTAGGGCGCCGCCTCGGCAGCCGGCAGTCCAGGGTGTCCGGAGCGGGTGGCAGGCAGCTCCTGTGGAGCTGCCGCAGTCGTGCCTGTGGACGGTCGGCTCCTTGAGCGGCTCCGGTGGACCTCCCGCAGACACCACTGCGGCAGCTCCACCGGAGCAGCCCGCGGGGCAGCGAAATTGCCATCCGCCTAGGGCGCTCAAAACACTAGCACCGGTTCTGCGATGAGAGGAGCCTCACTGGCCAATATTAGTTTACCTGAGTACAAATCAGAGCCCCTACATTATTTTTCTACAAGTTGACACTTGCTACCTTGTCAATCACTTTCTCCCAGTTCCATTCAAAGTGGACTAGGTTAGATTAAAGTGTCTGCTCCTACTGCTGGTCTCAGAGGCTGGGTGTTGGAATCCAGATTTCAGGAAAGGGATGAAGACCACATCTGGTGGGCCCTGAAGGTACTCCTCTGCCCCTCCCACAAGCCCCATTAGAATTGTGTTGGGTTTTTTTTGACACAAATACATGCAATGTCTGTAACTGAGGCCAGGGTGACTGGGATAGAGGAAGAGGATAACAGGGCTGGCTTCAGGCCCACAATGTGGTGGCATGTACAAGAGAAGAAAAGAGCTGAACTCTGTGTCTCTGGCTCCCTGTGAAGGCCCCTGCAGCCTGTAGCACTGGTCTTCTGGAGAGAGACTGGCTCAAATGCATGCACTTGTCCTGGATCTGTTGCAGAAGTAGGGGAGGCTGCAGTGGAAACCCCCCTGAGCCAGTGAACCCCAGACACTGCTCTAGTCTGCCCTGCCCCCAGGAGGACAACATGCTTCTAAACTTCTAATCACTCCAGCTTTGCGTCTCTCCAGTTTGCTAACAAAGTGCACTAAGAGAAGGAGCTTCTCTCCTCTCCTTGGCAGATGGTCATGCTGGAAATGCTAGATCCAGGCAAAGCAGTTCGTTGGTGAAGGCGCTTTCCCTTTTCAACCCAGCTCGTCAGGCTCATTTGCAACAGGATTAACACAGCAAATATACATCGTCTTCCTATGAGCTGCTGCTTCTCCTCCAAAGTGGCATCTATTTGAACTAAAGGGAGATTGAAGAAAGTAGAGATCCTGAGCATGCAGGTGTTATAATGAGGAATCTTCTCCCCTGCTCTCTGCTCCCCCATGCAGCCTTACGACGCTTACCTGGTACTTGGGTTCATTATACTGACACTGTGCTCATGGCTATTGTATTTCAGTCACTACCATAGCATTGGTTGGCTAGCCCAGGCTGCTGTAGCCAGCTAGATGAAGGGTGGTACGACCAGGCCAAAGATCCTCCATCTGTCATGTGGGTGTGTGAGAACCAGAGAATCAGAAAGAAAAGGCAGAAAAGACCCAGCTGGCCCCAGTCAACCTATCCTCCTCCCAGTCAGGGCAGGTTTGTTCCTGTCTATTCATCAGAGCTGTGACCAGTCGACTTTTACAAGACTCCAGTGGTGGGTCTCCCCTCAGGCCAAGGCTCCACAGTTTCACAGAGCTGATTGTTTGGGAGGTTTTAGTAGCTACCTAGCCCAAATTTTCATTTGCTCAGTTTCAGACAAGAGTTCGGGATTGGCACAAAGACTTCACCAAACCAAAAAGCTTCCTGGATTTGTTTATTTCTTCTTCGTTTCCATTTCCATCTCTCCTTTTCCTTCCCACCCTCTCTCTAGTTCTGGTACTTTTCTCCTCCCTTCCCCTCTTTCTTTCTGCCCATCTGTCTCTCACTTTCATTCCTATTCATCTCTCTCCTCTTCCTGACTTCTCTTCCAACCTTTTCCTCTCCCCCTTCCCAAGAGTTCCAGTTTCCCTTCTCTCTCTCTTCCAAGCACCATTGGCTCTCTCCATAGGACCGCCCACCTCTCCCATCCCCCCGGACTCCTATCCCTGGCATGCTCTGGCCTGGCTCTTGCCTCTACACACACCTTGGCAGGCCCGCTGAGGTGGGGTGCTGGAGTACAGGAGCTAGGGGACAGCACACAAAGGGGTGACAGCAGCAGCAGTGAGGAGGAGCCAGGAGCCATGCTCAGCTGGTCAGACCCCAGCCTGTGCATCGGTCTAGGCTTCATGGGTGGAGGGCAGTTTCCTGAGAACCCACATATGCTGCAAGAGACTCAGACCAGCTCTGCAGCCAGTGTAACCTGGACCCCTAAAGTGCCACAGGTGCCATTTGCTATTAGCTTACTTGCTCAATGCTTAGTCCTGACCTTCTACTGCTATGCTCAGAGCATCCTGTGCTGCAACTGGCCCTCCCCATTCCCCCAACCCAGCAAGCTGCATGCAAGGACCACTGCTGTGCAAAGACAGAGCTGAGAATAAACATTACTAAGGAGCTACTGCAAGAAGCAAGAGCCCATTTCTCAAGGAGGAGCCAGGGAGTGTGGAGACTCCAGCAGCAGAATGAGCGGGCTCTGTTCTCTGCCAGCCAGGCTAATAACCCTCTATTCAATTACCGGCTGGGTTTTTTATCGGCTGTCTCGTTAGCTTTATCAGCATAATTCCTGATCCTGCCTTGTCGGGGAGCATTATGATAATCCCCGTACTGTATCCTTGGGATCCTAGTGGGGAAAGCGAGGGGCAGGCCTGAGAGCTGGGGAAAAGCAGCAGCACGGTCCCCCTCTCAGACCCAGCTCCAGTTCTGAGCTGGTGAGGGTGTCAGAGCTGCAGAACTTTTCTCTCTGGAGGAATAGATCAATGTGCATGAAAGAGGGAAGCATGTGTATGTGGGTTATTCTACAGGTCTTTTCACTATAAAGGATACTAAGGCACTTTGATGAAATGCGGCCACCTCTGCAGTGCAGAGCAACAGCCAACATACGGTACAAAAGAAGCACCAGGGAAAGGGGAGATTTGGGTCTGTGGGTTTCAAACCTGAGGCTGAGACCATAAAGCCACCTCCCTTGTCTGCCCCATAGAGCCAATGGCCATCCCTGCCCTGCTCCTTGGGCTCTGGGAGCTTACTGATGGATACTGCGATGCATTTTCAGCAAGGCACTGCAAGAAAGCAAGCCCGTATTGGGGAATGTTAGCGAGCACTAGGAAGTCATTGAGGAAGGTGCGCTCAGGAAAAGGTGTTCTTTGTCAGTTGGTATTCTCCACAGCATCACTATATGACACACAACCCCTTTGTGCTCTTCTAAACAATCTCTTCCTCTGCTGGGTAAGAAACATAAAGGGGGCTTAAAAGACGTCATGTCAAAAGTATTTACTGTACAGTGCCTGAGAGCTACAGCTGAGCAATGAAGAGTAGGACAAGAAAGCCATTAGCAGTGGCAATAGCACCTTATTTCAGAGTGGACTGGGGCAGAGACAGTCATTCTTTTCCTCTCTCCCCTGGATCATGCACCAGCCCCATACCTTGTGGTGGCAAGTTCTCAGCTGTACTAAAGCAGTTAATACCTCGACTCTGTGTTTGCCAGGAGCCCACATGGCATAATTTTAGTACACTGGGCTGTGTTTCAGCAGCACGTCTTCCTCATCCAGCCATTAGAAAGCTTATGAGGCAAAGGCAGGATGTCCCAGTGCTCAGGGCACTAGCCTAGGCAGTGGGAGACCTGCATCTCCACAGACATCCTGGCTGACCATGGGCTACTCACTTATTAATGTTGGTCCTGGGTTTCCCCTGTGTCAAATGGGGATAACAGCACTTCCCGCCAAGGGAGCATGGTGAGGAAACAGGTTTTGAGGTGCTGTAATGGAGGCCTATAAGCACATTACATAGATAAAGCAAACAGCAGTCTGTGCTGAGAAGAGCACCATCATGGAGCCAGAGGAGAGGCATTCCATTTGCTTTGCTCAGTGACTGTGTGCTACATTACTGATAAATGCCAATACAGGAACCAAGCTGAAAACAAGACTAATCCTGGCAGGATGGTTAAATACTAAAAATCAGCCAAAGTCACCCAAGAGATCTCAGCAATTCTATGGGGCAGGGTCAGATTAGGGCAGTTCAGCTATTTTAATAGGCACAGGGAGGCAATATTCCCCTCCAGGGCTCCCAAAGTTCCAAGAACCCCTCTTCCTCTCATCTGTTTGTTGGAATTTTGGTTAGGAGAGATTTAATATCAGCTCTTGTTCTGGCCCCTTCAGCAGGTGGCTCTGGAGGGAGTGAGAAAGCAGGAGTGGATGTGGGGAGAGCTCCCAGCTATTGCAGTTCTTCTCTCTCTCAGCAGGAGGCGCTGCAGGGAAGGACAGAACCAGTGGCTGAAAGGCACTCCCAGATACTCCAGTCCTGGATTCTTTCAGCAAGGTGCACTGTAGAGGCTGGGCTAGTGGGGCAACGGTGGGGAGTTCACAGTTACTCGAATGCTGGTGTCTCCCTGAAGGAGTCTTTGTGGAATGGTGCAGGAGCATTGGCTCGGGCTCCCAGCTACTCCAATCCCAGCCTCTTCTAGCAGGAGGGTCTATGGGGAACAGTGCAGGAGCACCAGCCCTAAGGGCTCCCCCAGGGCTGAGATACCTCACAGGATTGCACTAGGAAGCTTGTTTTTAAAATGAGTGAAGCCAAATCCTGAGGATCCAGTGAAGCTGATAATTGGAAGCTTTTGTGTTGGCATCAATCCCCCACCTCCCCTTAATCCCCGGTAATGGTATCATTTATTTAAATAAGACTCAGAGCACAAAGTGTAGTGAAGGGAGGGTGGAGAGGCCTGCCTCACCCAGCCAGCCATCTCTAACACTTGTTGTTTTCTCATGTCATCCTGAGAGCGGAGATCCATAGGGCTGATTCTTTCAAGCTACAAGCCTCTATCACCCCCCACACATGCATACACACACAGGGCTGGTGCTACCATTTAGGCAGCCTAGGCAATCGCCTAGGGTGCCAGAATAATTGGTGGGCGCCGTTTTGCCGGAGGGAGCGGCAGGCGGCTCCAGTGGAGCTGCCGCAGTGGTGCCTGCAGAGGGTCCGCTGGTCCACGGCTCCGGTGGAGCTGCCGCAGTTGTGCCTGCGGACGGTCGGCTGCTCACGCAGGTTCGGTGGACCTCCCGCAGGCATGACTGCGGCAGCTCCACCGGAGCCGCGGACCAGCGCGCGGGGCGGCGAAATTGCCGTGCACCTAGGGCACTCAAACCCCTAGTGCCGGTCCTGCACACACATACTTCCCCTGCTCCACTCCTAATTGCAACAGCTGCAGCTGGGTAGCTCTGCTCTTCACCCCACACAGTGGGATCCACACCAGGCCGAGACATGGAATCTGTTTCGTAGACCTGCCCTGCTTGTTCTGTTTATAAACACTTGCTTGACAGAATGCAAAGCACAAGCTGTTTTGTTCCCTAGTCTTTCAGTGGTGACTTTGCATGGAGAACCCTTTGCCCTAACAAGCACTAGCCCACAGCTGTGCCTGATGGCTGCCACCCATGTCAGTGGGAGGGGAACAGTGCCTCTCGGATCAGTTTGCAACAATGTCAGAGGTACTCATTGTCAGTGGGTCTGCTCCTCAGCTGTACCACGAGAGGGATGCAGGCAAGGAGTCCAGCAAGGGCTTCTGGCAGCATTCCTCTTCCCACAGACGGGGCTTGCATCACCAGACAGGCAATTCACATCCATCAAGGCTAAATTGCGAGCCCTCCCTGCTCTCTGATACTCAATCCCCCCTCAGTCAACAGAAGCATGGAATGCAAAGCCCCACTCCTTCCCTGCCCAAGTGGGCTCCCCCCTGCATCCAGGTGAATGCCGAGCTCCCTCTCCCAGGATTCATGAGGGGTGGGAGGGAACAGCATCTGCATCGCTTTCCCGCCCCAAGCAGAGCTGGAGTCACCAGCAACCCTCAATTCCACAGTGCCCCCTCGCATGGCCGTCAGCTCCTAACAGTCCAGGAGGAGCTTGAGTCTGACTCCACCCAACTCCTGCACTATTGATTTTATTGATGCCTATGGAGTTTGTTAGATTCTCCCATCCTGCTCTGGGCTCATGGACTTGAAACACAACAACAAACCTTATGGATAAACCAACAGCACAGGATGAGCTCTTCTCTCCCCTGCAGCCTGTCTGGAGTCAGAAACGTCAACGGCCTGAGTCCCCCATCCCCCTTCCTAGCCCAGGAGAAGAGACAGACCCTGTAGCAGGTCACCAGGCTCAGGTTCTGCCAGACCAAGGGGCATGTGCAGGTTCCATGCCCACATTCCCCTCATGGTTAAACTCAGGGACTGTCAGCTCCCATGCCTTGGGTGTCACATCAGGTGCAGCTCTGAGGTAACCAGGCAGGGCTTTCTAGGCTGGAATCAAAACTTTCAATTGCACCTGGGAATAATTTGTCTACCAGTGCAACTGCCAGAGCCCAGGTAATGTAAGCCCTTGGGGGTTCACCCCAGCCCTGTTCTGCACCAGCTGATGTACACATTGAGCAGATCCAAACTTGAGGCCTGCAGAACTGTAGCAGAGGCCTCACATCCACAAAATAAGAACAGATGACAAAGGTGTATGCTTGGCCATTGCTGCTGCTTGGGCATCCAGAGGTAGCTGGGGATCCACTCCAACACTTAGGCAGGGAGACAGTACGACCTTGGCCAAATCTCCTCATCACTTCCCCCATCCAACAGCTCACCTCAGTCGTGGCTGGGTTGCATCTGAGACAACTCACCCCCATCCAGGAGCCCTGTTGGTGGCTGGGAACATGACTCCACTGCACCAGGTCAGACCGAGGGGCTTAAATACAATGGGAGAGAATGTGGGGGAAAAAAGGGAATTCAGGGGAATGGAGAGAATGAGGGGGAGGAGAAAAACTAATGGAAGAGAGGAGGAGGAGGAGGAGGAAGACAAACAGCAGTGGAAAGAGAGAAGAGAATGAGAACCAGGAGCTCTGACCTAGGGGCCTTGTCACACCCACTGAGATGGTGCCGGCACACTCTGGGGGCTACCCCCACACACTAGGGACTGTTCAGCCACTGACAGGCATCAGCGCCACCAAAGTCCCTGTCAGAACCCCAGCTGCACTCACACAGCTAGCAGCAACCACCAGCTGGGTATCCCCACCTTAGTGTCTGCTCCCCAGCAGGCTGGCTTGGCCAGAGCGGAGAGGGAGAGGGAGGCAAACAGAGCAGAAAAATAAAAACCTTCTGGTTTTACTAAATTAAAAGAGCCTCTCATGGGACTTAACTTCCAGCCTTTCAGAGACTAGGCACAGTGCTGAGATCTAGCCCAGGAACCTGGAAACAATGAGCAGAGAACAGAAGTGACAGGACTGGAGGGGAATGAATGAGAACCACCAGGGCCAGCTAGAGAAAGAGTCAGACCATGTGAGTGAGAGCTGAAGGCCCTGTTTGAAATGGCAAAGGAATTCAGGCGCTGCTCTTCAATCAGTAAGAGGAGAGAAGCAGCCAATATGACTAATGCAAAATCAAACACATGTAATTGCCTCACTCAAAACAGGGCACTTGAAGTAGCAGCAATATTAACCCCAGTGATCAATTAAGGGGATGCTTTGGCCAAGGGAAAGGGAACCCAAAACTAGTTTGAGACCTTGCATTTAGATGACAATCCTGCAAATATTTATGCCCAAGAGTAATTTTACACACATCCCATTAACTGTATGGGAACCCCCACATGCCTAAAGTTACTCTCCAGTATTGATGTGTATGAGATCAAGGCCTTCAGTTTTAGCAGCCCCAATAAATCACAGCCAGGTGAGTCGGATTACCTAGCAGTGTCAAACTGATCACCTTGGTGCTAACATTACTACCATGGTACCTGTCTGACAGCTGAGGGGCATGCAGCTCCTGGGCTGAACATGCTCCAGAGTCCTGACTATGAAGGGCAGGGCTTCTGTTACAAGCCCCCTGTTTTGCCATGTGTGTTTAGGGAGCCACCTGAGTGTGATGGAGTCAGAGTAGCTTCCCTTCCCTCTGTGCACAGAACCCCAGAGCTGCAGGAGTGCTGCTGTTGCTCAGTATTTATTCACAGTGAATGTGTCCATCAAAGGAAGTGGTTTTCTAAGGAGGGACAAATTATTATGAGACCCATGTCAAATCTGAGAGCTCACTGCGGCTCTAGGGGAAGTCGTACAGCCCAGCCCATGACTCCTCCAGCCAGAAGGAAGGAGTGGCTGAGTGTTCATGGCTCCCCAGATCATATGGACAGTGAGCATTCCTTAGCACCCTGACACTCAGAGCTAGGGGAGACATTGTCACTTCCACTGTGGCCTTTCCCAGCCACAGGATTGTCTCTCACTTGGCCATTCGCCCCATGCTTTGCCCAAGCACATCTCAAAGCCCCTCCCTTGCCCTACATCTCACTGTCAGGACTGGTCTCCTGCTCAGAGGTGCTGGAGCTAAGGGTGCTGGGGGTGGGCAGTACACTCTGGCTTGAAGATATTTCCTTCATATACAGGTTTACAGTTTGTTTGCTGGCTCTCAGCACCCCCACTATACAAATTCTTCCAGCCCCCCTGGTCCTGCCAGTGTACCTACATCTGCCCTTTCCCATACCTGCTCCTCTCAGCTCTAATGCCCCTGTGCACCACCCTCAGCAAGCCCTCTCCCTGCTGGGTGTTTACATCCTTCCATACACACAGGCATTTCTTGCCTCTCCCCTTTGTTATGGCTTACCAAGCTATGCATATCTAGCTCTTTTAATCTCCCCTCAGAAATCAATCCCTCCAGTTGTTCGTTATTTGTGTTGCTTTTCTCTGAACTCCCTCCAGTTTGCATCTGGCAGGTGTTGGTTTCCCTGCCTTTGAAATGGGAGCTGCAGGCACTTTGATAAATGGATTAAAAGATCGTCTAGTTTCACTCTTGTTACTGCAAAGTGCTTCTGTCTCCTCTGCTGAAATGCTGCTCAGTAACTTTCTGCAGTGATACCCGTCAGTGAGCCACAGTCCAGATCCCCTGCAGCAGCCATAGCATGGGGGAGGCATGTTTCCTCTTCCCTCCCCAGCAGTAGGAATACAGCACCATTCCAGGGGGCTCTGCTCCCTGCCCCTTACAACACAGAAGCCTACAGGGTCTGGCTGGAAACTGCAGTCCCAAACAAATCAGCATTCTGGAAAAATAGCACGAAAGAGGTGAGTGTGTGCCCCAAGGATGGTTTGTTACCAACTGGCAGGGAGGGAATGTGCAAAACATTCAGACAGCACGCAGCCCATGGCAACCTCCATCCAGCCCCTTGGATGGGCAGAACAGCACAGGAATCATTAGAATCTGAGATCAGGGCAACAGAGCATGAAGCACCAAGCCTAGGAATCTGTCAGGCCATATGAAACTGTCCCAGATTCCTGGGAAGCAGCAGCCCCAGCCCAGTCTCACACACTGCACAAGGATGGCTGAGGGTGGTGTAACGAGTGGCTGGGTTTCAGAGTCTGTCCTTTTGGATAGGCCAGATGGTCCCTTAGCAGCTGGGCTCAATGCCTTAATGAGCGTGGAGTAAACAGTAAACATTTGCAAACCTTCCTCTTCCTCACAGCTGTATCAGAGAAAGCATTGTGTCTGAATGCATCAACCCCACAGACAGCTCTGGGGAGGGAGAGGCTGGAGACAGCCCAACCCTGAAAAACCAGAACAGGAGAGCAAAGCACTGAGCCCCTGAGGTAGGTTTACACAGCAACCAGTATAGGGGAGCCCCAGGAGGGAAGGGTTCACCCCACAGAGAGGAAGGGCCCAATCCTGAATGGTGCTTAGCTCCCCCGACCACTAAGCACTTCCCCAGGTAGGTTCAGCACTCCTAGCAGAGCAAAGGGGGGAGGCCTTTAGCTCCTGTCTAGGCTCTCTGGGGCAGAGGCTATCACTCAGTATATGCCTGCACAGCACCTAGCACAATGGGGCTGGCCTGGTTGAGGCCTTAAGGCTATGTAAATGTTAAACAACACTAAACTCAAGGCAGGGCTATTGCTCTGGTCCCTTTCATGACCCCATCCTCTAAGCTCTGATTCATCAGCATCTCCAGAGGTGCTGGGAAGAGAGATTTCAGGGTAAGTCTTGGTGGCTCCAATACTGCCCCTCCCCTCATCCTGCCATTGGCATAGAGACGGATTATCATCATTATATACAAAGCGCTGACAACACAGCCAAAGGGCTGCCTGCCCCAAGGTGCTTGCACAGCGCCGGGGCTGCATCACAAGGTGACGCTGGTACGGTGAGGTGACCACTCCACACTTCACTGCCTCAGGAGGCAATGATGGCAGGTGACTCCGGGCCTGGCCCAACAGGACATCCTACTGGCAGCACAGTGCCTGTTGCAGAGATTCAAGTCACAGCACCAGGCACTGTCGTGTGCGGAGATTTCACCTGCGCAGCAGCAGACTAATGCCCATGTAATTTAAGCAGGAAACTCCTCATTAGGGCTCCCTCTCATGCAGCCTTGCAGGGAGCAGAGCTCAGCTCAGCCCAGCCACTAAAGATGCTATTTGTCTGACAGCCAACTCTGTGCGCATTAGCAATGCCCCTGACAGCAGTGGCTTCTAAACCCCAGCACATAGAGCTAGCAGGGCTGGCAGCAAATCTGGCTCTGGGAGCTAACTGGGGCACTTTGGCATTATGGTTCCTTGGGCAGCAAATGGAGGCCCCACAGAGGTCAAGGAAATGGTAGGAGCAGGAAACAATGAAGCCTCCTCACCCTTTATCTCCATTTTCTGCTTCCACCTGCCTCTCCCCTGCTCAGTAGCTGGAGACAAGAAAGCCTGCTCATAGAAGGACCTCATGCTCACCAGAGCTGTCTGGGCAGGGCTGACCTCAGGTGTTACACAGGGGCCATTGGAGTTAACACTTCCTTTGTGCTGAATGGTCTCTCTAGCAGTCCAGCATCCTTCTGGGCCAGGGACTGCTCTAGCTATAGGAAAACTAGACAGCTGCCTTAGGTGACAGATTCTGCCTAGGGCAGCTGGGCAAAACTTGAGATAGTGGCACTGCAACCTGAAGCTTGGTTTCCTCATTTCTACTACAACCACTGAACCATCATAAGGCTCCCCACCTCCCCCACCAAAAGTACACCCCCCACCTAAAAACCTCTGTTGGGGGTTAAGAGCACACTGAAGTTTTGCCTAGAGCAGCAGATTATCTTGAGCAGCCTTTGTTCTGGGCTCTCATACCAGGCTGGGAGGCTGAGATTTGAACCTGTGAGCTTTAATCTCAAATGCATGGTAGCTAGTTTAGCGATGTCTGTGTGTCCAGAAAAAGCCAAGGCAAGAACACACTCACTGCCACAAACCAACTGTGCTCAGCAAAGAAAGAATGGAAGAGCTGCAGAAAAACAAACAGCTTCACAATGCATGATGCCCCTTGGGTTTCCACTCTGCCAAGGGCTAGCTGAGCTCAGACACAATGACAGCAGCAGGAGTGTGGGACCCATCCCTAGGCAGCTGGTCCACATTAACCAGACTCAGAGCTCAGCTGCCCCAGACAATGGCCACTGCTTCCTGCTGTGTGGTGCTACACCGACCTATCACAGAGACCAGGCTGGTTAGTGCACACACCCTGAATGGGACAGAATACGGGCAGCAGCAGCAATACATTGGGGCCTAGCAGAGATCCCCCTTGCTAAGGTTGGGAGAAGGGAGCGTAGAGTTAATGGCCCCCCAGCCTGAAGTGAGGGCTTTGAAGTGCCAGCATGGTCCAGTGGGATCATATCAGCTATTGCCATTCGGCTGTAACTTTCTATCTCAAGCCCTTTCTAAGGAGGAACCCAAAGCCAGCTCACCTTTCCACTAACCTCTCTCACATCCGCAGACCTGGGTGACATTTTTTGGACAAATAGTAAATAAGCCAGAAAGTGCAGTTTTGGTGGACCTGAGACTATTTGCAGGTTTGACACAAATTGGCCAAATAGTTTTGGCCAGAAAAAAAATCAGGCTAGATTTACAAACCAGCTGCTGTCGGGGAGGTGATTACATTATAACTTTTAGCCCAGCGGTTAGCACTCTGGGATGTGGGGGACACAGCTCTGACTGATCACTCTGGAGCAAGGACTCAAACCCAGGTCTCTCCCTTTCAATGTGTGTGCTGTAACCATGGTGCTAAAAGCGATAGGCTGAGCAACCAGCCCTCTCCTCCCACCCCCATTGTGTGTGTGTGAATCTAGCCCTTTAAAAATAGCTAGAAATAAAACAGTTCAGATCTAACTAGATGTTTTCTTTGATCTAAAACAAATGTTTCTGATTCACCAAAAAAAAAAAATCTTCCAGATTTGGGTTGGACCCAGTTCTTTTCCAATTCTTCAGAGCTTCCAGGGAACTGAAAAATCAGTTATTTACCCAGCTCTGCTCACCATGTGCTCTGTGGCTCCAGGTGTGCTTTCTGATTGGCTCAAGGGGGAGGCAGGGGATTGTATGAAAAATATTAAAATTATCAGCTTCACCCCCATCCAAACGCTGCAAGGACCAGACAAGTTGTTTCCAAGCTTGTAGGATCCGTGTGGGCTTGGCTCAAGAAGGGCAGAGGCTCAAGGACAAAGGACTGTGTGTGTGACAGGTCCAGAAGGGAGAGAAGAAACCGAAGCCCATGGCAGCCCGGCCTCTGATTTGTTATCCTGAGGCACAAGTGCTGCTGGCTGAGAAGGAAGGATTACTGAGGTTTCTTGCTTTCTCTTCTCATGTCCTGGGCAATGGACATGTCCCTCCGTCTGGCTGGAGAAGAGTGATCTGTTAGAGACTGATCTGATCCAGAGTGGGTTGTTCAGAACCCTCATGGAGTGCGTCTCCTGCTCTTCCCTTCCCAGACCGCACACCAGTGACACCAGCCTTTTGTTCTTCCTCTCTGAGCTCACCTTGGTGAAAGCAGCTTTGTCACTATCCGGTGGATGCAGGCACTGGTAAGCGGGAGGCTCATGCACACAGCAGTGCCTTGCTTTGCTAGGAATTAGGCCTGAGAGCTGCCCCAGAACATTTTCTCTGGGGGCTGCCACTGGCTGACGGAGCCTGAAAGAGAACTGGGTTGGAGCACAAAGGAGGCATGCACCAAAACATCTCAGTGAGCTCAGGGGAGCTGCCAGGCAGGCACCCAGCTAGTGGGAGGGTGAGGGGCTCTCACAGAGACTTGGGCTGCCACTCAGAGCAGCTCTTTCCCAAGCGATAGGAACATGTGGTGGCAAACATTAGGAGTAAGACACCTTCTCTCTGCACTAAGACAGTCACAGGTCTGGGAGTGGGGGGTGCATCCCAGTGAGCATTCTTACAAATGGTTTACAAGATTTCTCTGGCCCCCATTAGTGGCATGTCTAGGCCCCTCACTGTCACTCTTGAATCCATCCTCGCAGCACCCCAGGGGACAGGAAGTACCACGATCCCCATTTCACAGACAGGGAGCTTGGCCCAGAGAAATTGAGGCCAATGTTTTCAACAGAGGCTCCAGCTGTCAGGGGATTCAAGAGTTTGGTGCCTGATGTGAGCCCCCATTTTCAGAAGTGCTGAGCACCCTACAGTGAGCCTGGCTCACTTCCATTGGGCACCCCAAATCAGGGGCCACTTTTGAAAATCTTGACCGAAGTGATTTGCCCAAGTCACAGCTGGAATCTGTGGCCAAGCTGGCTATTGAGCCCAGAGCTCCTGATTCTAAGCCCAGTGCCTTAACGTTCAGGCCAGCCTTCCTCCCCAACACAGCAGAACCACACAGAGCTGCCTAAATGTGTGTGTCAGCATCTGATCTCCCCTCAGTGCAAGCCTTAAACCAAGCGTTGGCACTTTTGGCGCTTAGCGGTTGGTGTCTAGCTGCTGTATTGATGGGTACACCAGATGGGCTAAGGACTGTATGAGAGCAGGCCCTGCCATCTCACTTAGTTCAGCACACCCTAGAAACACGTCAGCACAGCAAAAGCTGGGGGTCCAGCCTTCATTAGGAGGGAATATGCCAGAAAAATGGGCTCCTTGGTGCTCTCTATATATGCCAGAAAAATGGGCTCCTTGGTGCCAAGTCAACATGGCATTTCTTTCAGGTCATGGCAGAGGCAAGGGCAGCACAGCCTCTGACCCACTGCAGGACGCTCTCAGGTCTGTGTTAGGCATCACAACAGAGTCTGGCAAAGCCATTGTTTTAATCTATGCAACGCCAAAAGCCCATTCTGCTGCACCAAGCTTGGGCATGCCGGGATTTCCTGAGCCTGGAGCTCCTTCCCCAGCAGCAACTGCAGGGGCTCATTGCCTTCACTCCCGAGAGAGCAGAACCCATCGGTGATGCAACACAGCAATCACCTTCCTCTGGAGCAAGAGCCACAGCAACTGTGGTGTTTAGGAAGCAGCTTCCCTCACCGATGACTGAACCCAGAGGAACTCACATTGTCAAACTGTCTCTGGGGCAGTTCCTGGAAAACTAGGATCTGAGCATGTCATCAGCTTTGCCAGGCCAGCAGGAGACAATATAGGGAATGTCATGGGAGCATCAGCTGTGAGGTCACACCCTGCTACCTCAGTCCCTGACTCTGCCAGCAGCAGGTGCCTTAGGGAAAGATGCATGCAGGAGTACTGGCTGTTACTAGGGGTCTCTGCTGTTGCAATCTCAGCATCTCCAAGTGGAGAGCAGCCTGCACAGGGCAGGATGGCATTGTAACCTGGTTGGAGAAGCAGAACTGTGAGGTGTGGAGGGAATGCAGGTGGAACAGCTGTCTGCATTGGGGCTGTGTGTCTGCAAGGGCTTGAGAGATTTCTGTGCTCCAGCTGTTTCCTAAAGGATATGACTTGGTGCAAACCCAACTCCAGCAGCAGCAGCTGTCCCCCCAAAGGCTTAGGAAATAAGCCACCATGGCACCACCACAATGGGATCTGAACAGTGACAGCCTACTGCAGGGGAATAGGCCTCCCTGCAGGAACCCCCTGCCTGCCTCAACATGCCAGGTCAGGAGTCCCTCTGTTATTCATCTTCTTGATCAATAGAGATGGATGTGTGACAGGTACAGCTGAAATGTTACCATCATTATCGAGCTGGGATTCTTCAAACAGCTCTGAACTGTGACACAAATTGTACTATTATGAGGCCCATTAGACCATCTGGATGGACTTAAACAGCCTTAATTGAGATGGAGCAGGGGCTGCTTAAAGGAAAAAGAATCTCAGCAGCTTCAGCTCATTTGCCATCCTAAACTAAACATTTGAATTGAGCGATCTGGGGATAGAGACTTGTGTCAGCAGCCGGGAAGTGCCTAGCAGTGGCAGGATGTGGTCAGCTGCCTCCCTCCTCCACTTATTGTGAGAATAGAGGGGCCTGCAGCAGGGGTGCCTACCCCCCGTACTCTGCCCTCCCTGCTTTCAGATTGCAAGTCCCCCTTCCCGCATCCTCTGGGCGACCAAGACTGCCCAGGTGCTGTCTTTCCCCCAGAGGGTGTGGGGGGGGCATGTTAAAGGGGAAGGAACCTTTGTGTGTAAGGGGCCTTCCCCCTGCATTTCCTTTGGGCTCCCCAAGTAGCTGCACTCAGGCAGCACTGAGGCCCAGGGCTTAGTGCTCTCTGCTGGCCCTGGGGAGCCCTGGGTTCAGTTCTCACGGGGCCCAGAACCAAGAGGCAAGGAACAGGGAGCACAAGGCTGGAAGTGTGGGAGAAGAGGCTTGTGGAGGTGAAGTGCTGGAGATGGCTAGAGCATTTGTGCCAGTTTCGAAGCTCACAGAGGACAGCCCCAAGACCCTTTCCCCAGGCTCAGGCCAGGCTAGAGTGTATCGGAACTGTAACCGGTGAGATGCTCGGTTAGGGTCCCCATCATCCCTTCAGGAGTAGTTCTCCTCTGCAGACAGCCTGTTGGACCACAAGCCAGCCCTAACCTGGCCTATTCCAGTCTTAAGCCGCACAGAAAGCTGCTTTCCCTGCTAGGAGGTACTTGGTGTGGGGCTGACTCACTGCCCAAGCCTAGCACTGACAAACTCTTCTTCCTGCTCACACAAGGGGCCGCTCACTTCTCCCCTCCACCCCCAGAAAGACAAAGCCAGGGGGAGGGAAGCTCCTCTGCTCCGCACCCCCCCCCCCCCCAGTAATCCAGCAGAATCTGCAGGCAGCTCTGAGCAAAGGGTGGCATTCCTGGCATTCCACACCTGGAAGTGCTCCTCAGGGGCAGGAGTTTGGTGCTGCTGCACAGAGCCCAAGCCTCACACACCCATCGTCCCCTCCCCTTGACAGCAGGAGCAGCCCCAAGGGGGAATCAGGGGGGTTGGATTTTTTTCTAATTGAGATGCCAGAGTGATGAATGACTGTGGAGTTAGGGAAGGGGCTCACGAGGTGAGCCAGCCGAGTTAAAGCCTTACTGGTTCCAGCCTTAATTCCCTCCTAGCTCTCCAGTGTGCCAACAGCCCAGGTACCTGCAGTCTGCACCCCCATGCTGGGCTGGCAGAGGCAGCATTACAGTAGGCATTTTGCGAGCTGAAAAGAAAGCAAAGGAGCTGCGTGAAACAATTGAAATCTAAATAGATTTGAGTTTCACTCAGGCATTGTCGAGCCAGAACAAAAACCAAAGCAAAAAAACAGAAGGGAGGGGATGGCTGTGTAGGCAGTGACTGGATAATATGCTATCAGCTGCATTAAGAGGAATTTGTTAGAAGGACTTTCCCTAGGGGAGAGCTAATTTATTCTCTAGTTTATTATACCTCAAACAAGAGTCTGCAATCCCTCCAGGGAGGAAAAATACAGAGGCTGCAAAAAACATTTGCAAAGGATCAGCAGGACGGGCCGAAGGTGGAGGACAGGGCAAACAGCTCTCAGCCCTTGGGGGTACCTGCCCCAGTTTATGCAAACGAAGAGTTCGGCTTCCCCCACCAGCTGTGCCAGTGACCCACCTCTTAGCCCCAACCGCTCAAAACACCAATCTCTCCCTCACGGCACAGCAGACAGACAGAGGAACTAAACAGAACAGCCTGTACGTCCTTCACCAACCAACGGTACACGCTGTGACCTTGGTACCAGGATTAGACGTAAATAAGAGAGCACAAGGGCAGTATGGCAGAACACTGCCCAGCGTGTCAAGAAGGGAGAGACAACCTATGCTTTCACTATGCATACATCCACTACATGAGCTGCCCAGGGGAGGCAGTGTTGTCCATTCATTACAGCCCCAAAGACCTGGGTTCTGTTCCTGCATCACCATGTGACTTTGAGCAAGTCCCATGAACTCTCTGGACCTCAGTTTTCCTATCTGGTTAAGCAACAACAACAGAAAATTATTGTACCTGTCATTCTGCTTCTCTGGGGGTGTTGTCTGTGCAGGATCCTCTCCCGTGGCTTGAGTCCTTTCATTTTGAAGGGGATTTGACCCTTCAGGGCAGCAACAGTAGCTGGGTAGCAAGCTAGGTCTCCCATTGGCCATCACACTCCTCCCCTGCTGAGTATAAATGCTGTCTCAGAACGGTCCCCTTCCATCAGTTCCCTGTGCTGTGTGGGATGCAGGGCTCCCAGGAAGAAAAGCCAATTCAAATTGATCAGCATAAGACAAATAATGTGCCTGAGAGATAAACCAACAACAAAGTGCAAGAGAAAGAAAAGAAAAAGTGTATGGTGGAGCATCTGCCCCACACTGGCAGAAGAAGGGTTAAAGCAGCCCGGGGGGAGGCTGCACAGGAGATGGCCAATTAGGAAAGGGCTAAGGGCTTGTAGAGACAGCCAATTGGGAGAAGGTTTAGAGAGACAGCCAATCAGGGCCAGGCTAGGCCATATAAGAAGGGCTGCTGAACAGAGCAGTGGCAGTCACTCCCTGGAGTTTGAGAAAGGAGGGCTGGCTACTCTGAAGGAGGGAGAAAGGACAGCCCCATGGCTAGAGCAGTGCTGGGCACATGAGTGAGCGCCTGGCTGACCACTGCCAGACTGAGGCCCTGATACAAGGCTGGAAAAGGGCTAGGGCTGCAGGGAAGTGGCCAAGGAAAACAGACGGCGGGGGTTGGAGGTGACGCAGCATGCGGCTGCTGGCTAGAGGGTCCCTGGGCAGGGACCCAGAGTAGTGGGCAGTCCCGGATCCCTCACCCCTTTGGCTCCGCTTGCCACTGAGGGGAGTGGCTAGAGTATGATCTGCAGTTTGCCACTGACGCAGGTGGCTAGACCCTGGACTACAGCTGCCACTGAGGCAAGTGGCTGGACAGAGAACTGCTGGCCCCCTGGAAGGCGAGGAGAGAAATGAGTGGGGCACAGCTGGAAGGCTGTGTCCAGAAGAGGACACTATGGTTCTGAGAGTGACACAGGTCCTGACAACAGAAGTGATGGCACCAAAATGCCACTCGGTGAGGGCGCACTGGCAAACCAGAGCTAATTCCCAGGATGGCCACCAGGAGGTGCTGAAGTGGAGAGTCATGCCCTGTCTCAAAGAGGTAACCTCCAGAAGGAGGGGAGGTGGTGGAAGAGTGATAACTCCGCAAGATGAGCTCTTTGGAGAAGCACAACAAGGCAAGGAATTTCCCGGCTGTGAGAACCCTGCACTGTTGGAATCTGCAGAGAAGCGGGAGTCGCCGCTCCAGGAGTGTCCCAAAGGAAAAAGGAGCACAAAGCTTCAAACAGGCAGCTGTGACAAGGCCAACGCCAACAGAATGAATGGGAAGAGAGGAGGGAGAGACACCGAGGTGCCTCTCAAACTCAACCTCAGGGGCAACTCAAGGCAGGAGAATGAGCTCACAACCACTCAAGGGACCCGAGAGATCTGGCTTAGATGCCTAGGGTCACACAGGAACTCTGTGGCAGAGCAAGGAAAGTCACTTCATCTGCCCTCTTCCCCCCCCTGCCATTTGCACATGGGGATAACAACACTTGCCTACCTCAGAGGTGCTGAGAATAAAGTCCATTAATAATCGCGAGGCGCTCAGATACTATGTTGCTGAGGGCCAGAAAAATACAGCGAGAGAGCAAGAGAGAACCCAAAGAAAAAGAATACTTAAAGAAAGAGGCCAACTGAAAAAGAGGCTCTTTCTGAAATAAAACAAACTTCTTTGGGGAGTGGAAGAGTTTCCAACATAGGGCTGCCAAACAGGTTCTGTAGCAGGGAGAATCTAGAAAGGGGATCCCTCTTGGAGGGTGAAGCTAAACAGTAATGCAGGGCAAGCGTGCATAGCGGGGGCGTTGTAGCTATTTTGCAGATGTCTGTAGTGTCAGCATTGCCTCTGATTTGGCCTTTTCATTTTGGGCCACTCAGGCTATAGCAAAAGGAGATGCAGTTATCCAAAAGCCTCAATTAATGCCAGACAACCAGCTGAACCTGATGAGAAGGCTGGGTAGAGAGATGGAAGAATCCTGGACTAGGTGTCACTGGCACAACGGCTGGTGAGGTGCCATCACCTGCAGGGAACTCCTTCACTGACCACAGTTTTGAGCAGAACACCTACACCCAGCAGGGGATTGACATATGGTGGCCAAGAGGGAGAGTTCATGCTTCACCCTTCAACTACTTTCCAGACTCACTAAACTTTAAGAGTTCAGAGTTCTGCTTGTCTCATGCTAAGAAGCCAAGACTCAGGTGTGAGAATCCTGTATAGATGGTGTCTTCAGAGAATATTTACTCACCTTACAGGACAGCTGACGTGAAATTAATATTTGCCAAATGGTTTGAGATCGAGCAGTAGATAAAACTACAGTTAAGGAACATCAGCCACTGTGATGACCAGTCCAGATGGGTACAGCTCCAATACCAGCTGACCAGACAGTTGCATCCATCTTCCATTACATGCTGCTCTCATGCCTGGTAAAATGGAAGGAACAACAATGTTCATGTGTCTGACGTGGCAGGGAAAGCCACATGCTCTTGGAGTGTCAGCTTAATCACAGTGACATTCAGGGCATTCTCTCTCCCTACCCATCCAAAGAGGATTAGGGTGGCACTCCAGATGTTGCCCCCTGGATCTTTTCCCTTCAGTTCCATGTTGACAAACTGCTACCCTTTTTCTGATCCAGACTTGTTTTCTGCCTTTTTTCTAACTAGTTGGCATATATTCATAGATTTTTAGGGCCAGAAAGCACCACTATAATCATCTTGTCTGATGTCTTGCATCACAAGCCATAGAATCTCACCAGCAATTCCTATCAAGCTCATACCTTCTGTTTTGAGTTATGCATATCACTTAGAGAATCAGTCATGATCTAGAGACTTCAAGTGATGGAGAATTCATCATGTCTGTAGCATAAATTGTTCCAATGGTTAATGAACCTCACTATTAAAACATTTCCCGTTGTTTCTAGTTTGGGTTTGTCTAGTTTCAGCTTCCGACGACTGTTTCTCATGATACCTGTGTCTGTAAAATTAACAAATGCTCTGCCATAAGAACACTTCTGCCCATGTGGACCATGATCAAGTCACTAGTCGCACTCTGTCAGGCAGGATTTCCAGATCCTAAATCATTCTTGTAGCTCTTTTCTTAACCCTTACCAGTTTGTCAGCATCCTTGTTAAAGTGTGGACACCAGAACTGGACACACTATTCAGCCATGGCCTCACTAATGCCACATACAGTGGCAAAACATCCCTACTTCTACTCAATATTCTCCTGTTTATGCATGCTAGGGTCACATTAGTGGCTTTTAGTCACACCATCACACTCGGGGCTCATGTTTACTTGGTATCCACCATGATTCCTAAGTCCTTTTCTGAGTCTAAAATACAGTTCCCCACCCTACTAATGTGACCTACATTCATAGTTCTTAAATGTCTGACCTTGCATCTAGCTGTAGTAAAATAGTCTAATGCCTCATAGTGCTATTTATTTTTAATCAGTGTCATGCGGTAAGTCTAAATATGTTATGCCAACATGGTTACTGTTCACCAAACCGTTCACAAAATGATATCATGTTGGTCTTTCCCAGCTCTTTTTGTAACAAATCCATCTTCAGGGCTCTCACTCGGTCATTATCCCAGGGTTCTTAGCCTGTCACTTTGGACAGAATGTGCATTTAGAACCAGTAGCTCCAAACTTCTGAAAGACTGCTAGAATATTAGTTCAAGGGAGAACAGCTTGGGAGTTGGGAGAGGGGGTTTAAAAGGAATAACATATTTGTCCTTTGATTCCTGAGCTGGAATTCATTACAAACATTGGCAGAGTCCAGTGGTGTCGTAGGAGAAGGCGTATGTGATCTTGAAATGAAGTACACACTGGATATCCCTATTCCCAGTCCAAGAAAGGGTAGACTCTGTGCTCCACCAAGCATAGCTCTAGTTGAGCCTAGAAGAGATGTGTAACCTGGGATAGACCTGGAGACTGAGCCCAGGTCACATGCCAGGAGAGAGTGTAACCCCAGTCTATGGCTGGAGAGTGCAAAAGTGTGGCCCAAAAGCTGGATGAACTTGGAGGACACAGTCCCAATGGACATACATTGGTGTAAGGTAACACTGCGGGAAAGCAAGGGCAATAAAATGAAGAAAAGCCCAGGACTGAATGAACACAAAGACTGAAATCTCTCTGCAGAAGAACACCCTGGGATGCCATGTTGGTGTCCCCTGGGCAAGCAGCATGGGAGATACAATGGGCCTAATGAACAACACTGAATTCTCATCTCCTACTGAGCATGGTGGTCTTCTCAGCTCAGGCTGCTGCCAGAGGCACACTGCAGCATGATCAGAGAACACAGTAACTCTGAGTGAAAGTGAACCAGTGGAGGAAGGTTATTGCTGCTGCTGCTCCTATTGCAAATCCTAGTCTCAAGTTTGCATGTCAGACCACTCCGCACAAGGCAGGTTCCTTCAGCCGGAGCACTGAGCTCACATTACAAACATAGAACCGTCCTTGTAATTCTACTTATCATGGCGGTTACACCACTTCCCAGTGCCCAAATGCTGCTACTTAGTGGCTGAGTTTGGCCACTCAGAAAAACAAAGAACCCCAGCCAGCCTTGTTTCCTCCATGTGTCATAAACAGATAGCTAAGGGTTAATGTTCTTTTACCTGTAAAGGGTTAACACAGGGAACCAAACACCTGACCAGAGGACCAATCAGGAAACAAGACTTTTTCAAATCTGGGTGGAGGGAAGTTTTGGGTGTGAGTTCTTTGTTCTTTGTCTTGGGTCTGACCCTCTCAGCTCTGAGAGTGATTTTTCTATCTCCAGGCTTTCTAATCTTCTGTTTCCAAGTTGTAAGTACAAGGATAGTAAGACAATAGGTTTATATTGTTTTTCTTTTGTACTTACATGTGTGTAGTTGCTGGAATGTTTTAAATTGTATTCTTTTGGAATAAGGCTGTTTATTCATTTTTTTCCTTTAAGCAATTGACCCTGCATATTGTCATCTTATTACAGAGATCATTTTATGTCCTTTTTCTTTCTTTTTTATAAAGCTTTCTTTTTAAGACCTGTTGGAGTTTTTCTTTAGTGGGGACTCCAGGGAATTGAGTCTGCAGCTCACCAGGGAATTGGTGGGAGGAAGAAGTCAGGGGGAAAATCTCTTTGTGTTAGATTTACTAAGCCTGACTTTGCATACCCTCTGGGTGAGGGGGAAGAGAGATTAGCTCTCTCTCGGTACTTGTGTTTCCAGGATTTGAAACAGGGAGGGTAGAATCCCTTTGTTTAGATTCATGGAGCTTGCTTCTGTATATCTCTCCAGGAAACCAGGGAGGAAACACCTGGAGGGGAGGAGGGGGAAGGGAAATGGTTTATTCCCCTTTGTTGTGAGACTCAAGGAATCTGAGTCTTGGGGTCCCCCAGGGAAGGTTTTGAGGAGACCACAGTGAGCTAGGCACTGTATGATTCTTAGCTGGTGGCAGAGATACCAGGTCCAAGCTGGTACCTAAGCTTGGAGGTTTTCATGCTAACACGCATATTTTGGATGCTAAGGTCCAGATCTGGGAAAAATGTTATGACATGGTGTGCAGTGGTGGGAAAGATAGAATCCAGAAGCCAGTAGGAATATTATATTTTTCTTTTCTCTGCTAGGGGCTTTTAAGCAGAGGGGGTTTGGTTTTAAAAGGAACCAGAGAGAATTTTTTTTTCTGTTCTCTCCTTGCAGTGGCTTGCATATTAAGCAAGGAACATTTAAGGGTCTTTTGTTAAACATAGCACTCCCATTGAGAGTCAAGTACCCAGCACAATACACATGCAAATAAAGTGGTTTTTCTGGTTTACTTTACATTTAAAAGATTAGCTAGAGGAAGAAAGGGAAAAAGGCACTGTTGCTAGGCAGACCCCAGGAGACAACAGAGAACCTGCAGTTCTGACAATAAACAACAGAGGGCACCCCAACACAAGAAAACAGGAACCATGACTTCTAAGGCAAAAATGGAGGCCGAAGAACAAATCAAAGAAGCAGACCATAGGCAACAACTGGGAAAAAGAGAAAAAGAGGTGGAGCTGAAAGAAAAGGAAGAAAACATCAAACTGGCAGCCTACAAAAGAGAACAAGCAGCCAAAGAGGCAGCCCACAAAAGAAAACAGAAGATTAGAAAGCCTGGAGATAGAAAAATCACTCTCAGAGCTGAGAGGGTCAGACCTAAGACAAAGAACAAAGAACTCACACCCAAAACTTCCCTCCACCCAGATTTGAAAAAGTCTTGTTTCCTGATTGGTCCTCTGGTCAGGTGTTTGGTTCCCTGTGTTAACCCTTTACAGGTAAAAGAACATTAACCCTTAGCTATCTGTTTATGACACCGTGAATAATGGGTTTAATTAGCATTTGCTTTGATGCAGAGGATTAGCACGGGGCTGCTAGCAGAGTTTCCGTGGGAACTTTTGCGGTGGGCAGACTGATAAGTGCAGCCCTTTGTACAGCCATAGCCAGGGCTGGTGCAAGGATATTTTGGGCCGTAGGCGAAACTTCCATCTTCCGCCCCCCCCCCGCAAAAAAAAATCACATACATTATACACAATACACGGTCACAGAGTAACATGTTATAATTTAGAATTTATGTTTCCGCGCTTTTAAGTTTAGCAAATTTAGAAACAAGTTCCTCCAAGTCTATGCTGTGAGCAATGTCATGTTCTAGTGACAAGGTAGATAGCCCAACAAGTCTTTGTTGCAACCTTGATGTTCGCATGTATGTTTTTATCTACTTGAGCTTGGAGAAGCTTCGCTCACCACTGGCCACAGAAACTGAGAGAGTCAAGAGGATGCGAAGAGCAATAACTGTGTTACGGACACTATCTGTCAGCTGGGGGTCAGGGCTGTGGGGAGGATGGGGTCAGGGGGTTTCCAGCTCAGAGGGACTGGGCTCGGAGCTGGGGGTCACGGCTGTGGGGGGGATGGGGTCAGGGGGGTGCCTGGGGGCACTGGGGCAGCTCAGCACTGCAGGCTGCTGTTCTCTCCAGCCATCCAGGCACAAGGGGAGCAGCAGCAGGGACCAGCCAAGGACCAAGGGGACAGGAGCACAGGCACCTGAGGCCAAGCTGTGGGGAAGCACCTGCTTACCTTGCCCAACGCATGAGCATCGGGGTCCTCTTTCTTCCTCCACTCCACCAGACCACCGCTGAGGCTCTTTTCTTTTCCATGCCCCTCGCGGGGGCTGACATGGAGGCTGAGCCAGGGGGCAGCCCCCGCTTTCCTCCAGAAGCCCTGGTATCGCACTGCCCTCGAAGGGCTCCTGCCACGTGCCCTAAGCAGAGCTGCGCAGCTCTGCCCAGCCGCCGGCGCCCCTGCCGGCAACGAGAAAAATGGCATAGGCTGGAGCCCTGCTCTGGGAGGGAGAGGGATTCTGAGCCTCTCCCTGCAGCCCAGGGATTCCCCTGGGTCAGCACGCCGTGGGCAGCCCGAACCTCTGGGCTGCCGCGGCGGTGCGCGGACCCGGGGGACGCCCTGGGCTGCCGGCTGCCGTGGTGGCAGCCTGACCCAGGGGGGGCCCTGGGCTACTGGCTGCCGCGGCAGCGCCCTGACCCAGGGGACGCCCTGGGCTGCCAGCGGCAGCTCAGACTCCCTCTCTGTCCCAGCAGCAGCGGCTGCTCAACCATTTAAAAAAAAATTGGGGGGCACCGCTTTTTGGCGCCCCCAAATCTTGGCGCCCTAGGCAACCGCCTAGTCCGCCTAAATGGTTGCACCGGCCCTGGCCATAGCATTTAAACACTTTAATGTCACCTCCCTCAGAGCTGCCAGTCACTCTTCATTAGGCCATTGGCGTCTCATCTAATTACGTCTGTGACTGAACCATTAGATGCAGAGGCGGAGGTGGCTGCAAAGGAGGCCTTAACTGTTTCAACACGATCAAGTTCATGAGCAAAATCATGGACTTCCTGACAGAAAAACACTCCAGTTCCCTCTCTAATCACCTGCACTCTCCAGCTACCACTGAACAAGAGCTGCCTCTCTCCTGCTGTGGAGGGAAAGTGTGTGTGGAAGAATGGCTATTGTAGCATTACTGTCACTGCCGTAGCACCCAGAGGCCCCAGTCAGGATCATTGTGTGGGGCCCTGCACAGCCACAAGGTAAGATCATTCCTTGCTCTGAAGAGCTTCCAGTGCAACAGCTGAGTGTAGCAAACAGGAGGGAAGGGGCTGATGGTGTCTAACAAGGTCATGCAGTTACACAGGTTAGCAACGCAGTCAACTTGAGGGTTCCAACACAGCCAGTATTTTCCTGCTCCCAGTAAGTAAAGTCAGCTGATCCGGTCAGTCCCTTAGCCAACACTGGTGGGGTGATTTCGTGAAAGGATTCAGATCACAGCACAAATGAGTCTTGAGAAGGGAGGTGGTGAGCGCTCTGGCTTTAGAGGGTTACTTCTGTGTCTTACCTACAGTTACGCTGCTTCGCGTGGGTCGTTCCAATCCATATTCTCGCTCGTTTGAAGGAGCATTTTCCCACGCTTAACCTTTACCTCTTTGTTGGTTGAGCCACTTTGCTGATTTCAGCACCCAGGACAGGGGACACCTCCTTTTCAGCTGGGCCCCAACCTGGGAGGAACTTAGAAAATCCATGAGTAATGGTGACTGCTCATCCTTCACGAAGGTGTCTATTGCAAAGTACCAAGCATCTTCTCTGTAACTGGTAGAGTCCCTGCCCAGGGAATTATATTAGCAGAGATTTTAAACCTTGCTAGGGTGAATGGAAGAGCAGAAAGATGGGTTTTAGAAGCCACATGTCGAAGTGCTTTGGAGCCTGTTAGACTGCTCTGAACTGGCTGGTCAGCAGTCTGTGTGCCGATAACAGGAACTCGCTTAACCCCCAACTGGGTCTGAAGTCAGCCACAAAAATAAATAATCTCCAATTAAAATTTCCCTGTAATAGGGCGGCTTTGCCCTGTGCTCTGCTCTGAAGGAGAGATTAGAGCCAATTTGATCAGAGCCAATCCATGATCCTATCAGGGTATTACAGTACTATTGAACTGGGAATTGAGAAAACTATTTTAATAGCTATGATCTTATCAGAAGTCTAGCATTAAACTCCAGGAGAGGCCATGACTCCTAGTGCTTTCTCTGCTGCAAGCCAATAATTGCAAGACACAGAATTCTTGAGGGTAAAAGTATTTTCACCTCTGCCCCCACATTTCTACACAAACCCCATCAATTGGAGCCAATAAAATTGTATTATTGATCAGGAACTGACTGTGTGCTGGTAGCATTACAAACATCCCAGGTGACTGATCCTGCCTCAGGAAGTCTGCATTCTAGTTCAGACACTGAGTGCCTGGTGTCGGTGGAGTGCGGGGAGGCTGAGCTGGAGGTGGGAGTTGGCCACTCACTTTCTGACCAACTGATATTTACAGGACTGTATCCTAGAAAGTGGTGACTCTGAGAAGGATTTAGGGGGTCAAAATGGACAAGCAACTCCATCTGAGCTCCCAGTGCAATGCTTTGCCATGCCAATGTGCTTCTTGGCCATATAAACAGGAGAGGAGCAAGTAAGAGCAGGGAGTGGTTTTACCTCTGGATACAGCATTGGTGAGCCCATTACTGGAATACTGTGTCCAGTTCTGGTGTCCAAATTTTAAAAAAGCTGTTGAAAAGGTGGAGAGGGTGCAGGAAAGAGCCACCAAATTGACTGAGGCTGAAGAAGATGCCTTACAGGGAGATTTGAGGAACTCATTGTCTTTAGTTTAGCAAAAAGAAGACTGAGGTGACTAGATTAGTGTATAAGTACCTTCATGGGAGAAAATACCCAGTACTAATGGGCTCTTTCACTTAGGGGAGAAAGGTATTATAAGAACCAATGGCTAGGGGAAGTGCTGGATTCTCCATCTCTTGACATCTCGATGTCATCTAATCAAGACTGGCTGCCTTCTGGAAACTATGCTTTAGCCCAGGGGTCAGCAACCTTTCAGAAGTGGTGTGCTGAGTCTTCATTTATTCACTCTAATTTAAGGTTTTGCGTGCTGGTAATACATTTTAACGTTTTTAGAAGGTCTCTTTCTATAAGTCTATAATATATAACTAAACTATTGTTGTGTGTAAAGTAAATAATGATTTAAAAATGTTTAGGAAGCTTCATTTAAAATTAAATTAAAATGCAGATCCCCCCAGACCGGTGGCCAGGACCTGGGCAGTGTGAGTGCCACTAAAAATCAGCTCGTGTGCTGCCTTTGGCACGCGTGCCATAGGTTGCCTACCCCTGCTTTAGCCAATCACAAGTTATTGGGCTCCATACAGGGGTAGGTGGGGGAAAGGTAACAGCCTGCGATGTGCAGGAGGTCAGACTCGATGGTTTAATGGTCCCTTCTGGCTTTAAACTTGCCGACTCTCAGAATTTATCCAACCTCTGCAGTTTCTACCACCTCTGAAAAGCTCATCCTCCTCTCGCCTCACCCAGCTAATTGTTAGTCCTCCATTGGCAGGGAGTCTGGGTTAGTCCATCTGACAGGAGGAGCTTGAGGAGCTGCCTCAGGAGAATGGCACAGGGACAGTCACAGCAGGCAGAGCCCCTCTTATCTCAGCTCTTCACTATGGCATTGCCCCAAGCTGGTCCATTTATACCACTCAAATAGTAGTAAGGAGAAGTCAGCATTGCAGGGGAGGGAAGAATGGATGTGCTCCTACTGGGAGCACTGCAAGGCCCATCCACATTGTCAGCCTTCTCTCCCTGCATGAAGATTTTCTCCCCTCAGCCTCTGGCAAGGAGTGTCACCCTGTCATAAACAGATAACTACGGGTTAATGTTCTTTTACCTGTAAAGGGTTAACAAAGGGAACCAAACACCTGACCAGAGGACCAATCAGAAAACAAGATTTTTAAAATGTCCAGGCAGGAAAGTTTTTGGGTGGGTGTTCTTTGTCTTGGTTCGGTGGCTCTCTCGGCTCTGAGAGTGATCTCTCTATCTCCAGGCTTTCTAATCTTCTGTTTCCAAGTTGTAAGTACGCGGATAGTAAGACAATAGGTTTATATTGTTTTGTTGTATTTACATGTGTGTAGTTGCTGGAATGTTTTAAATTGTATTCTTTTTGGATAAGGCTGTTTATTCATTTTTTCTTTTAAGCAATTGACCCTGTATATTGTCACCTTGATACAGAGACCATTTTTATGTCTTTTTCTTTCTTTTTATATAAAGTTTTGCTTTTGAAGACCTGTTTGTTTTTTTTTCCCCCTTGTTGAGGCTCGAGGGAATTGAGTCTGTACTTAACAGGAATAGAGAAGTGGGGGGAAGGGTGGAATCCCTTTGTTTAGATTCACTGAGCTTGAATCTGTATATCTCTCCAGGAACCCAGGGAGGGAACAGCTGGAGGGGAGGAGGGGGAAGGGAAATGGTTTACTCCCCTTTGTTGTGACACTCAAGGAATCTGAGTCTTGGGGTCCCCCAGGGAAGGTTTTGGGGAGACCAGAGTGAGCCAGACACTGGAATTTTCTGGCTGGTGGCAGCGATATCAGATCCAAGCTGGTAATTAAGTTTGGAGGTTTCATGCTAGCTTCTCATGTTCTGAACTCTAAGGTTAAGATCTGATTGGGAAAGTTATGACACACCCTCTGATGGGCACCGTGGGCTAGGTACCATGCCTGGTTGTGTGCACTTGTGCGGAGTATTTTATTGGGTGGCACAGGGCTGGCAGATTTTCCTTGAGAACTTTTGCAGTGGGCAGAAAGGGTCAGACCCTATGATACAAACACAGGGAAGACTGAAGAGAGGGTCTGTGGCAGGGTGCATTAGGCCCTGAGGGCCCCTGCTGAAGGTCTTGTGGTCTGACCACACCCATTCCAGAAGGGAGCAGCAGAGGTGAATCCTTCAAGCTGCTCAGAGTGGCTATGTGAGAAGCAGCCAATTGGAAAGTAGGGCCATATGGAAAGAGCTGCAGTCGGTATGACCCGATCAGTCTCTGGAGCTGCAGGAGTGAGGAGTGTGTGTTCCTGGCTGGCTGAAGGAGTGGCAGGACCATAGACAGATCAGTTGCTGGCCGAGACTGGAGGAAGCAAGAGGGAGCTCCTGGCTGGCTGCTGGAACTGAGGAAAAGACATCAGCCCTATGGTATGGGTCAAGCCATGGGGAAGTGACCCATGGAACTGTAGCAGCATAGTGACTAGCTAAAGGGGATGCAGCGACCCGGGGCTGCTATTCAAAGGGTCCCTGGGCTGGGACCCAGAGTAGTGGCCAGGACTGTGTCCCCCACCAGCCAGTAGGGAAGTGGCTTAAGCCCTGGAAAGAGAGTTGAGAAGGTCCGGAGAAAGGGCTGCATATTGAACTGTGAAACGCTCCCAGAAGGGGATCAGATGGTTTAGTGGCCCAGCTGGAGAGCTGGGGTGAGTGAAAGGCCTGCAGTGGATGAAGACAGTATCTCCAGGGAGGAAGTCCTCTGGTTATAGCCCCATACCAGGGCCAGGACAATTTAAAGATTGAGCCCAGGAGAGCTACAGACATACCAATGGAGGAGTACTAGGATGGTATGCCCTGAAAGGGGTCTGTTTTGTTTCACGTGCAGACTGTGTGAGAGACTCGGCCGGAAGGCTGAGTTGAAAACTCGCCTGAGAAACCACTGACAGAGGTCATAGCAGACTGAGTGCAGGCACACGCACCTGGCCAGCGGGCGCTCATGAGAGGTGGGTGCCATCCCGTTACAGGGTCCCTTACCAATCAGCATTGAGCCCCATTGCTCACACTGCCCTTGATTTCTTTCACTGTCGATGGTGACTCAAAGGGGTGAAACCTCCTCTCTAGAAAAGGATCCTGCTGCTAATTCCGTAGAGCAGCCACCTTCATCTGCTCTCATGTTCTTGCTTATACTCCAGACAGAAGATTCACATGGCTGGGAGTGTTTCTGCCAGTGAAGGGAGGGGCAGATCCAGCAGCAGCTACAGTTTTGTATGAGCGTGCAGTCAGCTTTTTGACCTTGTCCTGGGACCTTCAAGGCATAAGCTAAATGTACAAAGAAGAATAGGATGTATAGGATACCCTTAGAGGGCCATGCTCTGTGTTTGGGAGGTATGTAGGGGGAAGCATTAGACAGAGCGTGAGCTGTAATCTAAGAAAAGAAAAGACAGTTACCTTTTCCTTAACTGGTGTTCTTTGAGATGTGTTGCTCATGTCTATTCCACAATAGGTGTGTGTGCTTGCTACGTGCGCCGGTGCCGGAAGTTTTCCCCTTAGCAGTGCCCGTAGGGAGGCAGCACCCCCTGTGGTGGCACCTGACTGGAGCAGTATAAGGGGAGCTCCGCACTCCCCCCAACCTCAGTTCCTTCTTGCCAGACTACTCCGACAGAGGGGAAGGAGGGTGGGATGTGGAATAGACACAAGCAACACATCTTGGAGAATCACCAGTTACGGAAAAGGTAACTGTCTTTTCTTCTTCAAGTGATTGCTCATGTATATTCCACAATAGGTGATTCCAAGCTATATCTGTTGGATGTGGGTAGGAGTTCACAAATTCTTGGGACGGAGCACAGCCTTGTTGAACCCGGCGTCATCCCTGGTCTGGGAGACGGTCGCATAGTGTGAGGTGAACGTGTGAACTGAAAACCATGTAGCAGCCCTACCAATGTCCTGAATGGGGACATGGGCCAAGGCGGCAGCCGACGAGGCCTGCGCCCGAGTCGAGTGCGCATTCGCAATTGGTGGTGGAGGGATTCCCACCAGGTCATAACAGGTATAGATGCATGAGGTGATCCAGTTGGAGAGCTGCTGAGTGGAGATTGGCTGACCTATCACGCGCTCAGCTGAGGCGATAAACAGTTGCAAGGACTTTCTGAATGGTTTAGTCCACTCCAGGTAGAAAGCCAGAGCCCATCTCACATCCAGCCTGTGGAGGCAGTGCTCCTCACTGATGCATGGGACTTGGGGCAGTGGACCAACAGAAAAATGTCCTGACCCATGTGATAGCTGACCACCACCTTTGGGAGGAATGAAGGGTGTGGGCAGAGCTGGACCTTATCCTTATGAAATACTGTGTACAGGGGCTCAGAGGTCAGGGCCCTGAACGCCGAGATCCACCTACCCAACATGATTGCAACCAGGAAGGCCACCTTCCACAAGAGGTGTGACCAGGAACATGTGGCCAGCGGCTTATATGGGCCAACACCAAGTTTAGGTCCCTCCGCAGGATTGGGGGCCTAACATATGGGAAGAAACGATCTAAGCCCCTAAGGAATCGGCCAGTCATAGCATGGGAGAATACCGTGTGGCCCTGCACCGGCGGACGAAAGGCCGATATGGCCGCCAGGTGCACCTTGACTGATGAGGGCACCAGGCCCTGGGCTCTAAGGTGAAGGAGATAGTCCAGAATAAGCTGGACTAGGGCGGCCACAGGGGAAATACCCTGCTCGCCACCCATCTGACTCCGTGCATGGAGGGCAGCCTGCTTTCTAGGAGGGACGCACTGAACCCCTTACAAGCACATCCTTTCCTCCTGACCTTATCATTGAGCAGCCATGCCGTGAGGTGGATTGCTGCTAGGCTGGGGTGGAGGAGGCAGCCCTGATCCTGAGAGAGCAGGTCTGGGCGGGATGGTAATGGCCAGGGTGTGACAACTGTCAGGCCCATGAGGGTCCCATACCAATGCTGTCTGGACCATGCCGGGGCAATCAGAAGGACCCGGGCCTTGCTCATCTTTTTCTCTTCCAGGACCTTGCCGATCAGCGGGAATGGGGGAAAGGCGTAGAGAAACTGGCATGACGAGGACAGGAGGATGGCATCAGAGATAGCGCCCTGTCCCAGCCTCCCCGGAGCAGTGGTTCTGCCAAGTCGCGAACAAGTCCACCTGGGGAGTTCCCCACATTTGGAAAAGTCTGTGCACTACTTCTGGGTGGAGAGGCCACTCACGCTGAGAGGAGAAATCCCTGCTCAAGCCATCTGCCCACGCGTTCCGGGCTCCCAGCAGATGGAAGGCCTGTAGGCAGATGTCGTGGGCTATACAGAAGTCCCACAGCCTGAGGGCTTTGTGGCACAGGGCAGAGGATCAGGCCCCGCCTTGCCCGTTGATGTAGAACATTGAGGCCGTGTTGTCTGTGAGGACCCTGACCACGCCCTCCAGGTGCGAGTGGAAAGCCATGCACGCCAGCTGTACTGCCCTGAGAAGCTTGACATTTATGTGGAGGGTCAGATCCCGAGCTGACCACAGATCTTGGGTCTGAACATTCCCCACATGGGCCCCCCATCCCAGGTCCGACGCATCGGACACCAGCTCCTGCAATGGGGCCCTGCCCCTGAATGGGACCCCTTGGAGCATGTTTCTCAGGGAGGACCACCACTATAGGGAGGTGATCACTGGCTCAGGTACCGTGAGGACTTTGACCATCCTGTCCCTGGCCTGGAAGAACTCTGAGGCCAACCAGAACTGGAGGGGCCTCATCCTGAGTCTGGCATGATGGACCACATACGTGCATGCCGGCATATGACCCAAGAGCTAGAGGCAGACTCTGGCTGTTGTCACTGGAAACCTTGTGACTGTGTCGATGAGCCCCTTCAGGGTATCGAACCTGTCCAGTGGGAGGGAGGCTCTGGACGATGAGATGTCCAGAACCGTCCGTCATAGTATAATTCCCCACTCTGAACCTTAGCGTCCAAAAGATGGGGTACCAGCATGAATTCCTCTAAGCTCAATTACCAGCTTAGAACCTGTAGCGCTGCCATCAACCAGGAATTCCAGTGCCTGGTACACTCTGGTCCCCCCCAAAAAACCTTGCCCGGGGACCCCCAAGACCCAGACCCTCTGGATCTTAACACAAGGAAAGTAAACCCTTTCCCTCACCGTTGCCTCTCCCAGGCTTCCCCTCCCTGGGTTACCCTGGAAGATTACTGTGATTCAAACTCCTTGAATCTTAAAACAGAGAGGAAAATTCACCTTTCCCCCTCCTTTTCTTTCTCCCTCCCAGACTCTCCCTGAGAGAGAAAGTAATTCTAACACAGAGAGAAAATAACCTCTCTCTCCCCCTTCCCTCCTTTCTCCCCACCAATTCCCTGGTGGATCCAGACCCGGTCCCCTGGGGTCTCACCAGAATAAAAAAACAATCAGGTTCTTAAACAAGAAAAGCTTTTAATTAAAGAGAGAAAAAAAGAGTGAAAATTATCTTTGTAAATGTAAAAAATGGAATAGGTACAGGGTCTTTCAGCTATAGACACTGGGAATACCCTCCCAGCCTAAGTATACAAGTACAAATTAAAATCTGTTCAGCAAAATACCAATTTGAACTCCTTTCAGCCAAGTACACATTTGAACTCCTTCCAACCAAATACACATTTGCAAATAAAGAAAACAACCATAAGCCTAACTCGCTTTATCTACCTAGTACTCACTAGTCTGAACTTGTAAGAGCCTGTATAGGAGAGATTGGAGAGAAACCTGGTTGCACGTCTGGTCCCTCTGAGCCCCCAGAGTGAACAACAACCAAAACTAACAGCACACACAAAAACTTCCCTCTCTCAAGATTTGAAAGTATCCTATCCCCTGATTGGTCCTCTGGTCAGGTGACAGCCTGGCTCGCTGATCTTGTTAACCCTTTACAGGCAAAAGAGATATGAAGTACTTCTGTTCTATTAACTCTTACTTATCTGTTTATGACAGCCCCAATAAACTCTGCGTTGAATTGGGACTAACGTGGACTTTGTGTTTCTTTTTTTTTTTTTAAACCAACAGGCCAAAAGTGGTGCGACTGGGAGCTGCCCTTGACCAACCAGTTATCCAGATAGGGGAAGATCTGGACCCCCCAGAGTCTGAGGTAGGCCGCCACCACCAACATACATTTTGTGAATACCCTGGGGGCAGTGGATTGGCCAAATGGGAGGACTATAAATTGGTAGTGTTCCTGCCCCACCGTGAAACGGAGGAAGCATCTGTGCCCCTCAAATATATGAACGTGGAAGTACGCGTCCTACAGATCGAGGGCAGTGTACCAGTCCCCGGGAGGGGATGATGGAGGCCAGGGAGACCATGAGGAACTTGAGCTTCACCATGTATTGGTTCTGGCCTCGCAGATCCAAGATGGGCCTGAGCCTCTCTTTGGCCTTCAGGATAAGGAAATAGTGGGAGCAGTACCCCTTGTCTTTGAACTCCCCGGGTACCACGTCCATTGCTCCTAGGCCCAGGAGCCGCCCCACCTCCTGCTCGAGCAGAGCCTTGTGCGAGGGGTCCCCCAGGAGGGACAGAGGTGGGGGGTGGTTGGGCGGGGAGGAAGTAAACTGGAGGGTGTAGCACCGGGAGATGGTGTTGAGAACCCATCGGTCTGAGGTCAGCTGCGACCACTCCTGGAGGAAAGCACACGACCAACTGGAGAAGGGAAGTTTTACTGAGGGTGGATCCCTGATGAGAACTGGCAGGGCACCCCCGGGCGTCCCGTCAAAATCACCTTTTCCCCATTTGCTTGCCCATGGAGGATCCAGGCTGGGGGCCAGGGTGAGACTGCTTCTGTAGGCACCTCTTATAGTCCCGCAACTTCTTGTAAGAGGTCTCATATTTTGGGTAGGTGGCCTGAGCAGGAGTCTGCTACGGCTTGAACTTAGGTTTAGCCGGAGCCAGAACTGAGACCCCCAGAGTCTGGAGAGTCGTGCAGGAGTCTTTCAGACCATGCGGCTTTGTATCCGTTTGTTCCTCAAATGGAGCTTTGCTGTCAAACGGGAGGTCCTGCAGGGAGGTCTGTGCCTCGCTGGACAACCCTGAGAGCAGGAGCCATGACACCTTTCTCATAGACACTGCGGAGGCCATGGACCACATGACCATTTCCGCTGCATCCAAAGCTGCCTGCAGGATCACTCTGGTAGCCGCTGTACCCTCCTCCACCAGTGGTTTAAACTCCTTCCTGTCACGCTCCTGGAGGGAGTCCTCGAACTTGGGCAGGGAGCCCCACAGCTTGAACTCATACTGAACCAGGAGAGCCTGGTGGTTCGCCATCCGTAACTGGAAGCTCGAGGACGAATGAATACATTTTCCTTCCAAAAGAGTCCAGCCTCTGCGAATCTTTTTTTTTCAGGTAGGGGCTGGCTAGCCCTGCTGTTCCCTGTGGTTGATTGACTCAACCACCAGGGAGTTAGGAGCAGGGTGGGTGTATAAGTATTCATGCCCCTTAGCGGGTACAAAATACTTGTGTTCTGCTCTCTTGGAGATGGGGGCCAATAAGGCTTGTGTTTGCCACAGGCCATCTGAAATTTTTGCTACTCGTTCATGGAGAGGCAAGGCCACCCTGCCCAGTGCCGAGGAGGACAGCACATTAAACAGGGAGTCCGAGGGCTCCTCCATCTCCTCTGTTTGGAGCTGGAGGCATGATGCCGCCCTTTTTAAGAGTTCTTGGTGGGCCCTAAAGTCTTCCTGTGGGGCTGTAATTGCCTCATCCAGGGAGGGCAAGGAGGCCAGCGTGGTACTTTGGGTGTCCACCAGCACCGGAGGGTCCACTACCTGGTTGGTCTCCAGGCACGGTGCCGAGGATGTACGTCCCACTGACTCCTTCCTCGGAGGTCTGGAGAGGGAGGCCAACAGTCCTTCTGAGGCTCCGGCCACCAAGCAAGCCCCCACTGGGGGCTGTGTTGGAGGCCATGGAACCCACTGGTACCATTGGTCCAGCCACGGTGCCTAGTGCCACTGCACCTGCTCTGGCACCAGCGGGGCTGGGTGTTCGGCCTGGCTGGCCTGGACCATCGATGGACAGCTACAAAGGAAGGCTGGGCTGACATACGATCTGCCGCTGTCCCTGGACCGGGAGAAGCGGCGGTGCTGGGAGCGGTACTGACCATGAGACCGCGAGCCCAAGGTAGAGGACTGGTACCATTGGCAACAGCTGCTCTACAATTGGCTGCGGCAGGTGGACCTGCAACGGCGAGATGCCAGCGATTGATACCTGGGGCTGTGGAGCAGGGGCTGTGGCGGGGTCCTGAAGCAGGACACCGAACGGGAACGACATGGACATTCGTGCGGTGACCGGCTGTCATAACCCCTCTGAGACAAGGACCTTTGGCAACATCTGTCTCGGTCCCATCAGTGTTCACTCCTCAAGGCGAAGTGGTGTTGACAGTCTCAGTCAGACGAAACCCAACCAGACAGCCTGGTGGGCGTCAAGGACAAGACACGTGGACTTTGCCCTGAAAGGTCGCTGGGCAGTGAACTGCGTCGGGAACGTTCTCTTGACCGTGACCGAGCCGGGGGCGACTGTGGAGATCCCTGGAACGTGGGGCCAACATCGGTGGTGCTCCTGGTACCGGCATGGACATAACATCCTGGGCCGCCTGCAGGGCCTCCAGTGTGGAGGGCAGCTGGACATTGGGGGAGGCCTGCTCCAAATGGGCCGGGCTACTCTGCTCGACTTGAGTTGGAGGCCTAGCGGCTGGTGGGGATCAAGGACTGCCTGACATGGGTCTAGCCTCTGTCCTGGGTTTACTCTGGTGCCGCGGTGAAGGTGGCCTCTTTCTAGCCTTCTTAGTGTGCCCTGTGAATGGGGAGTGGTGCTGACTAGTTGATGGTGCCAGGGGGTTGCTGCGCACCAACATTGCAGTGCCTGCTGCCAACTTGGAGTGGCGTGCTGAAGCTGAAGTCAGCGCCAACTCCATCAGAATAGCCCAGAGCCTAATGTCCCTTTCTCTCTTGGTCCAAGGCTTAAACGACTCACAAATCTTGCAACGATCGCTGAGATGGGTTTCCCCAAAACAGCACAGACAGTCCACGTGTGGATCATTCAGTGGCACAGATTGCCTACAAGTGTTGCATGACTTAAAACCTGGGGCACAAGGCATGTCCTGGCCTGGGCGCTCCAGCTAAACTAAACTAACTAACTACAGGTACCATACACTGAACAAACAAGCAGTTTTGGGGACAAGCTCCAGGAAAGCTGGAGCAAAGCTGTTCCGAAGTACCTTCACTGGGGGCAAGAAAGAACTGAGGGTGAGGAGAGCGTGCAGTGCTCCTTATACCCTGCCGTGGAGGTGCCACTCCAGGGGTTGCTGGGGTGCTCCCCTATGGGTACTGCTAGTGGAAAAACTCCTGGCACCAGTGCACGTGGCGAGCATGCACACCTATTGTGGAATACACGAGCAATCCCTCGAAGAAGAACCTCTAGCCCCAGATAATGTACAGTAGAAGCTTAAGTATTTGTACAAGCACTTGTATGATGTCAGCCACTACAGAACCTGGGCACCTTACATCTAACCTTAGACTCAGTTTATGAGCTCCAATGGCAAATATCAAGTATACAATGATGCTGGTGTATCACCAAACCTGAGTGAGCCTAAGTCCAGCAGTCAGAACCCACCAAGCAAGCAGGGGTAGGCTGTTCAGTACTTGGAGCCCCAAACAGAAACCCCACTGGCTGTGAGAAGTGGTGTGTGACTCAAGAGATTGTTCCTGTCAAGTGCCTCAGTTGGTGGGAAGGGGTCCTTGCTGGGGGATGTGCCCATTGTGACAAAGCTCTGTCCTTGTTTCCGTGGATCCTGCATTTCCTGACGATTTCGCTAGCCTCAGAGGCTCACTGTGTCCCTCCCCTTAACCCTTCTTTCTCTAGAGACAAGGGTCACAGCCTACTGAGCCATTTTCATCATAAGCCAGCAAAGGAGGTGAGAAGCAATCCTCCCTTGCACAGTCTCTGTTGTCTCCCAGTCTCAGTGATTAATCGGGGGGCAAAGGGGGGAAGCCGGGCCCGCCCTCTACTCTGGGCTCCAGCTCAGGGACCCTAATAGTATCAGTTATGGTAGCTGACCTTTTAGGAACAGGACACATACAATTCCCTGGGCTACTTCCCCACAGCAGCCCCCACTTCCTCAAGCTCTGAGGGAGGAGGAGCTGCCAGAGGGCAACTCTAGTCTCTGTCTCACTTTTCCAGTCTTACCCTTCATTTAGTTTTATGTTCAGTACAGCTGCTGCTATCCAGCTTTCTCCCCTGTGGGTTTGTGCCCCTCACCTATCCTGCCTCCGAAGTACACTAGCAATGTGGAGAACAGAAACAAAGCAGCAACTACTGCATCTTTTCTCTTCCTAGCACTGCCTCGTCTCCCTTCCATCGCGTCTCCTTGTGCCATAAACACACTGAGCAGCTTAGGTCAGCCTGGCACCCATCAGAGTCTGGGGCTGGAGAGCCAACTAGGGAAGGGGTAGAGGCAGAGGAACAACAATGGTGGTTGGTTTTCAGAATGAGGAGGTATGGGAGGGGCTTAGTGTTTCCTCGTGTCAGGGTGAAGGATACTGCACCATAGCGGGTTGGAGATGGAGGGCATCTACCCAGTTCTCACCACTCCATTATCTGCTTTTCTAAGAACCTACACGCCAGCTCCCTTCTGCTACTCCTGTCAGTGAGCAGAGGATGGGGGAACCTTTGGGGGACAAAGCGGGGAAAGCAAGAACCATTCACGGGTGGCACCATGTGGCTTCAGTATGAAATCTCCAGGTGTCCCCACACCCACTAACTAGGGACTGCTCGGAGGATGCCCTCCCTGCCAGAGGCCCAGCTGGGAGTAACTGGATACTGCTGTGAGGGGGTCCATGCTTCTGGGTTCTCAGCGGGTACAGATTGGGCACTGCTAGCTCCTGCCAGCTATACACTAGCAACAAATCACTTGAAAGAAAAACAAACATTAGCAAAGGAGCTAACCAGGAACAGATGAGACGTGCCTCTGCTGGGGACACTGTGGGGAAACAAATACATGTCTTTAGTGGGAAGTGCCAAGCATGTTTTAATGAGCCTCCCACCTGTTCCCCCAGCAGGAACGCCAGGCAGCGACAGCAGGAGTGGGAGGAGAGAGGCCCAGCCCTCTTCGGGGGAAACAGAGGAAGGGGCACTAGACATGAATTGGCTGTTTTTTCTCAGAGGGTGCTGGCTGGAAATCAAAGGCCATCTCCCCACACAGTCCGAGTCCCTTCTGCACACAGCAGAACAACATTTCCATGCCATGTACTGAGATCCTGATTAGAGCCACGACAGCTCGCCACACGGCACGTTTTAGTCAATTTGCCTTTCCCATGGAAGAACAGTTCCGCTGACAGAGTGGGGCTACGGAGGGAGGGCAGCTGATCCCAGGCAAGCTGCCTCTTCTGTCAGCTCAAGCTGAGGGCAGAGAAGCTAGCTCTGGGCCTTCACCCTGGCTCAGAGGCAGGGGAACAGCAGCTCCCTCCACACAGTCCCCTGGATGCTTCTGGCAGGAGCCTAGAGTAGCAGCTTGGCAGCTCCTCCCTTGCCAGGCTAAAATAACATGTGTGGATGAGGGCAGAACTGACCAGCAGCCGGAGCAGGCAAGTCACAAGCCACCTGTGGGTGTGAATCTGATGCACATGCCCTCAAAGCTCCACTCATTCGTTTGCGAGCACTTCCCTGGGGCTCAGCACTATGGAATCCCACCACCCTGAGTCTCCCATTCGCTCCGTTCTGTCTCCCCCCACGCAGCCGGAGTGAAGCAGAGCCCTGCAGAGGGAGGCCAGGCAATACTAGCCGCAGGTGGCCACCACAGGGGAGACAAGCAAACGGACAGGACTTACAATGTGGGCTTCACTACCCTGCTATCCTGTGCTGGCAGCCACTGACACTGGACACTTCAGAGGAATAGAGAACCTCTCCCCCTGCACAAGCTCCCATTGCACTTAGCTGAGCACTGGGGGCAGCAGCAGACATCCCCACCCCAGCAGCTTGTAGCCTTGCGGTGAGTGGAGGAAAACAACAGAAAATGGAAATAAAAAGGAGAGACCAGGCAACTGTCAGGTCAGAGTGTGGGTGAGACAATGTGGGGGGACGACACTCATCTGCTCATCCAGCCCAGGGGCTCCAGCAAAACCCAGCTGGGAACCATGGCCTTAGCTGCTGATTGTCACTAGTTCATTTAACTTCAGGGATTGGTCCCCAATGGTACCTTGAGCTTACTCCTCCCTCTCTCTAACACACCCATTGCTGTAGCATCCTCATAGGTTAGCACTGGTTGAGTCCGATCAGTGCGTCTGATTAATTTCAAGCTGACCTTCCAACAGCCAGCACCTAGCACTCCTCTCCAATGAATTGCACCTGCCATTGTTCTCCCAATGATCTAACTTCGCTGGTGCCTTCCCTCCTCTTGACTAACCTACATAAGGTTGCATCTTCAGCAAATTTTGTCCTCTTGCTATTCCCCCTCTTTTTCCAACTCATTAAGGCATTTATAGAAAATGGGGCCTTGTACTGATCCTTGGGCCAGCCCACTATTAACCTCTTTCCCGCTGAGAATTGGCCATTTATTCCTAACTCTGCTTCCTATCTCAAAAAGTTTTAATCTACAGAACTTTACCTTTGACCCCTGAGGTGACTATGTTTCCTTAAAAGCCTCTTGTGAGGCTTTATCAAAAGCCTTTTGAAAGTTAAATAAATTCTATCCACCAGGCTCTCCTTTCTCCATGCTTCTGTTAGCTACTTTAAAAGGCGTCTAACGGGTTAGAGAGCCAAGAAAAGCCTCGGATTCTCACCTTATTTCTTGTTCCCAAGAAACAGACACTCCCATTTCCCCATCTGAACGGGGCCATCAGCACCTGCCCATTGAACCTGCACAGACGCAGGGGCAGGACGTGTGAAGCCATCATCACCTCAGAAGGAAATCCCATTATCAGGCCCAGTCAGCTCAGAGATGCAACTTGCACAGGGCAGGTTTTAGAACCTCATTAACACCCTGTGATGAAGCCTGGCAGTGGCTGATTTGATTTAAGGTTCATTTCCAGGCTGTGATTTAAGGGAAGATTTGCTTAATGTTCTTTAACAGACTCTTCTGACTGAGAGCTTGAGTGCTGCTTAATGATGGCCTTATTTATTGGGATGCTCTTGCAGTGTTGAGGTGGGCCAGGCAGGTGCCGGGTGACAATAACTCAGACACAGTGGGGGAAGTGCACCTCACACCAGCGTGGTTATCACGCCTAGCCCCCATGGGTTTAAGAGCACAGTCTCCTCTCTGAAACAGGCCCATGGCCACCTCTCCTCTCCTCCCCAGGAAGCAGGCAGATGTCTCCTGGCTTTCTTGGGGTAGGGGACTGGACAGGAAGGACATTTCCTGGCTCTCCTGGAGCAGACAGCTGTGTTCCTATTGTTTTAGCGGAATATAGTGGGATTCAACTACTTTCCCCTTGCCTTAGGAGGTGAAGGGGAGAGCAAGGGGAAAGCCAGGGAGGAATGTACCCAGCTGTGCAATGTTGGAGCAGGGCACTTGGAAGCAGGACTCCTGAGCTCTATTCCCAGCTCTGCCAGCGACTCGTCACAGAGGTGATTCTACCCATTCCCCTTTGTGGGGGGTGAGGGAACGAGAGGTTGTTTATGAAGCACCTGGAGCAAACTGGCTGCAGGCGCTATGGCAGGGCCAAGCACGCAGACACACACTCCCCCAGCACACAAGAGAAGACAGCACGCCAGAGAAGGGTTTGTCATATTTTAATGACGTTGATCTTTGGTGTTTCCCTCGTTAGCACTCAGACTCTCCCCCTACCCTCCCGCCACAAGCTTGCTGGGATGGAGAGTTACAAACGAAAAGGAAAATCACATTTTAGACTAAAAACAAAATATTATTAGAGCCTTGATTTCTCCACTAGGAACTACATGTACAAGGTCAAGATTTCACATGCAACACCTTACATCACAGACCCATACCTCATGCCCTGACCTGGAGCTGGAAAGTCAGTCACCCGCTCCCTGCCCCAAGGAAATGCAGCCAGGCAATGGTGCCATGATGCTGGCAGGCTTTGCCAAGATGGCTCATTCACGTTAATATTGGCACAGCTGGGGGTGTGAAAATATTGGAGTATCCTTGAGCTAACTGCATCCACCTCACTCCCTCACCCTGCATTTGCCTCCATTCTCTCTCCCCATTGATAGCAGCTCGTTGCTAAGCTGACACTCAAAGAAAAGGGCCTCACTTCTGAGAGGCTCCTGGGTATATAAAAGGATGGTGAAGCTTAAGCCTGGCTCCTTCTACTCCAGCTCTGCCCCGGGAAGATCGCACACTGGACAGCAACAATGTTCTCTCTAGTCTCCAAAATGCTCCACCCTTCCCAAGGGGCACTGGGGCCATGCCATGGAGTGGGACTCTGGCCTGGAAGACTCCTCCACTGCACTGGCAGAGCTGGGGCATCAAATCCAGGATATGCCCAATAGGGTTGCCTGTCTCTGGAGGACACTGCAGGCTCCCTTCTCTGATATTCGTTCTTCTGCTCAATCCTTGGGGCTGGTGGCAAGCAGGGGGAACACACTCATTTTAGGAATGGTAACATTTAGAGCACTGCAGGGTTAGGGCTAAGCCCAGGGATTCCCACTAAGCTGGGATATTTACACAAGGCTCAGAACAGCATTGTTAGAGATCATTAATGTTCTCATAGAAACTGTGCAGGAGCATGGGTGCTGGAAGCTAAGACCAAATAAGCTTCTTCTCCTTGGGGTCCTATAAATTTGGTGGCTTCCCTTCCATTTCTGCTCTCTCCGCACAGGTACAGAGGCCCTCTCAGTTACCATCATCCTATCAGAGCTACAATACCCCCACTCTTCCAGCTCCTTATCATCAACTGTGAGGTACAGGTCTCTGCTTAGCAGTACAAGGGTAGCACCAAGACACAACTCATCTCTACCTGTTCCGCGACTCCCCACTGGTGCTGTCGTTACTATAGTAGTTGGTATTGTCAGGAAGATGGTTATTATTGGTTAGGTCACTGTATTCAATTGGTCCCTCAGTGTCCATAGAGGACTGGGACTGCTCTGGCAGATCCAGCCCATCGGCTCCTTGTCCTTCACTCCTGCTAGGAGCTGTCTGCGGGCTCTGGCCATGCTCTGCTAGCTGCATAGACTCTGACAGGATCCGTCCCTCCAGCTCAGCTGCCAGCTCGTGCGAGGTGGACTGCTGCATCAAGGCACCATCAGCTCCCATGGATTCCACACCAGTCTGAGAGCTGCGGTGAATCCGGTGACTCACAATGATGTTGTTGCCAAAGCCGCCCATGGATGCCATAGTGGTGCTCTGCTCCCGCTGGACCACAGCAGTCATGCCACCCTCAGCCATCAGCCTCTGGATCCTGCTGAGGGCATCGTCTCCACTGGCCCCATATTCTGGACCTTCACCTGGAGAAGAGAACATAAGACGTGGCCAGAGTACACAAGAGACAAGAACTATGGGACAAAGAAAACCATGCTGGCCAGCCAGAACGGAGGAAGCAGAATGGTCCAATGCAGCATGGTGCACATGGACTAGGACAGGTCAGCAACAAGGCACGCGAGCTCCTCTGCAGATGTGCAGGGTTTGCTCCATACAGACCCTGGAGTTTAACTGTATTTTGTTTAACTTTTATTAAAGTGACAAACAAGAGAAATTCAGCTTTGACACCACACATCCCTCAGAGAAGAACATCTGCCCAAGCCACAGGCCCCCAAAGCTGCCAGCCCATAGGACAGAGGACTGAATAATCCCTGCCAGCCAGCATCAGGGATGGGTAATGCTGCCCTGTCTAAAGGGCCCTGAGGGTGGAACACTTGAGGTAAAGCTCCTCAAAAAGCCATGGGTGAGTGTGTCCATGGTATCTACACACCACTAACACCAGGCTCTCCCACAGAAAACAGCCAACATCACACAACCAAAGTGACAAACCATCCTCAATAACCCACACCCTGCACATGCTACTCCTCTCCTCCGCCACACTAGGGAGGGGAGTAGTCCCCCCCACAGAGCACTGTGAGTCAAACTCCCCTGTTGTGCTCCACCTAATCTAGAAAATATCCCAAAGTGGAAGGCCCTGTTGCCTGAAGGTCAGTGCACCAGCCCCAAGCTCACAGGCTGCAATAGGTCCCAAGGCAGAAGACAGGCCCCCTGGCAGACCCCACCCACTCTAAGGCCACATAGAGCAAAAGACAGATTGTGCAGCATGTCTGGTGGGCAAGAGGTGCTAAGCACAGCACAGCCTCCCCCTCGAGCGGCTGCATTCTGTACTAGCTGCAGCACAGGAGCGGTTTCCAAATGAAAGAGAGAAGCAACAGACCGGTCCCAGACTAGGGTGGCAAAGATTAATAAGAGAGTCCTGGAGACCCCTTTCTACCACATGTTCACACCCATCCTGGGCTCCCTCAGGCTCTAGGAAAGAGAAACAGCATCCCTGAGACACACAACAGAGTCTAGGAGGGAGCTCTTATCAAGCCATGCAGGTGTGGAGTGAAAAGGTCACAGAGACAGAGTTTCTTCCCAGCTGTGAGAAAGGTCAGAGAGTCCTCAGGGCCCTGAGGGGAAGAGCACAGATCAGCATGCACTGCAGTAAACCAAACACTTTGCCATGTGGCGAGAGGAGCTAAGAACTCACTTCCAGTGCCCCCTCTCTCTTACCCCACCAAGAATCTCACAGAGGGGGGTCCCCTCGCCCCCTCCAATCAGAGGGAGAGGCCAGGGTTGGAATGGATAGTGATCCATTGCTGTGTGCACAGAGCAACCACGAAGCAAGATCTGAGCCCGCACATCACCACAGTGGAGAAGACTCAAGAGTCTAAGTGGAGAGTCTAAGCACAGGCTCTATGGAGAAAAAAATACTACAAGAAATAAAGCCTGGCAAGAGGAGGAACAAGTCACCAGTGCAGACAGGTCTGGCCCCTGATCCACTTACTCCATTCGCCGTAAGCCTCATCTAGACTATGCAGGGAAAGGTTCTGATTCACTGGAATGTGTTAGAATGATTCCACAGAGGGATGCAGTAGCCTGCCTGATTCTTATTAAAGAGATAAATTTCACTCCCAGCTCTGCACTGATTAAAACAGAGGAGAAAGGAGCCAGCTTCTCTGGCAGCAGGGGAAAGAACATAAATATGAGCAAGACTATAGCGCAGGGGTAGGCAACCTATGGAACGGGTGCCAAAGGTGGCACGCGAGCTGATTTTCAGTGGCACTCACACTGCCCAGGTCCTGGCCATCAGTCTAGGGGGCTCTGCATTTTATTTAATTTTAAATGAAGCTTCTTAAAGATTTTAAAAACCTTATTTACTTTACATACAACAATAGTTTAGTTATATATTATAGACTTATAGAAAGAGACTTCTAAGAACGTCAAAATCTATTACTAGAGAAACCTTAAATTAGAGTGAATAAATGAAGAGTTGGCACACCACTTCTGAAAGATTTCCAACCTCTTCTGTAGGGAGTGTGTGTCGGGGGGTGTTTAAAAACCAACAAAACACTGAACTACAGGGCAAAACTGACACTGCTCCATGCAGTGGCCTGGATAACATAGCTACAATGAGGGAGCCGAGAGAGATTCAGCCTGGTCCACACACAATTTTTGTACCATTGTAACTATTTTGATTAGAGCTGTGGTGTTTCTTTTTTTAAACCCTGTTACACACACACAGCTTGTCAAATTTTACTATCCATGGCACCAACAGAGGGCTGGGCGCTTCACAGACCGAAACAATTACCGGATCCCTGCCCCACGGAGCTTACACTAACTAGGCGATATGCAGACCAAAGCAGTGGGGGATGGGATGCAGTGACAAGCAGGACCAGATGGGTGGGTTGAGCACCTGGCTTGGTTCGGAGGTTTCACTTTGGAGGGATGGCTGCTGTAATTTACTGACATTACTCTGAGGAGGAAGGTCTGGTTTGTGGAGGAGAGGGTGGATGCCTGGAGGACACAGACAGGTGCCTGCACAGAGGTGCAGAGCTGATTGAGGGTGAGGATGACAATAAGGGAAGTCTGGGTGAGTAGGAATCAAGTGCAGAGAGGCAGTCAGGCTGCGCAGGGCTATGAAGAGAAGGAGGAGGAGCCTATGTATGATACATTGGTGATGGGAACTAGCTTTGGGACTAGCAGGGCCAGATGTGGTAAGAGCAGCGGCAGGGAAGAGGATCTTTGTGGCAGCATTCCAGGGAACATCTAGGAGGCCAGAGAGGAGGCAGCCACAAGAATCAGGGACCCACCAAGGCTTTTAGCCAGGGGGACAGAGATGAGGAAGTGAGTCTGAAGATGCTGCGTAGGAAGAAGGGCAGGAATTAGAGATAGCATCAATGTGGGAGAGATGGAGGGGGGAACAATGCTGAGGCTTAGCTTGCTGGCCAGAATGTCACCAGAAAGAACCTAACAATGGAATCCCAGCCTCACAGGTCACAGATGCTGGTTATTTCAGCTACGCATTAACCTCTCTTCCTGCATTGCCTGGGGAATGACAGAAGTGAGACACACACACACACACACACGGACAAGAATCATACAGGAGCATAGTAGCCGCAGAATCAAAACACCAGGTTGTGGGCGAAGCTGAACCAGGTGGTTAGCAGCTCTGAATTCTTCCTTCCTGGAGGCAAGTCAAAGCCAGGAGAGCCCCAGGGCAGGTTGTGGTGGGGACCCACATCCTATTGCTGCAGCATGGCTGTTTGAATTTTGGGGGCATGGATGGTGAAGTTCTGAAATCCCATGAATTGGTCTGGATGGTAACAGCCATGATCCACCTAGGGCAATGGTTTTCAACCTTTTTTCATTTGCAGACCCCTAAAAGATTTTGAATAGAGGTACAGACCCCTTTGGAAATCTTAGACGGTCTGCAGATCCCCAGGGGTCCACAAACCACAGGATGAAAACCATTGTTCTATGGCAACGACAATCTTTTGCGTATCCCTTAGACATAGTCTGGGGACCCCCCTAGGGGTCCGCAAACCACAGGTTGAAAACCACTGGTCTAGGGAATGCTCTCCAGGACCATGGGATGCAGAGGTGCTTGAAAAGGGCAGAACATTCTGGGGCAGATTTGGGTTAAGGAATTATATGCGTTTACTTTTGAGGTGCTGTGGCCAAAGGCTTCTGGGAGCTAAACGACATCAGCCCAAATGGGACTCTTAGCACCAGTCTGGCCCAGTGACTAAGATCCCAGAACAGTTACTATAAGGAGCCTGCAATAAACCAGCCCCTCTGCCACTAAAGAGGCAATGAAAACACAATGCCTCCTCAGAGGGTACATGGAGCACTAGTGTATATAAGGCAAAGATGCAGGCCCCCAGGAGAGAAGGTCCTTCCTCCCATCCTCACAGGACCCTATACAGGGCAGCAGACATGGCCCCTCAGCTGCTGCAGGCTGGGAGGATATTCTACCTAATGACTGGTCACAGTGCATACTCTTGGGACCAGCAGCAGCCAAAGCAGAGTGCAGCTCACAAGTCTAACCCTCACAGCAGTCATGCTGCTGTCTACAACTACTTTTCAAGGGCAGCCAGTGTAAAGTGCATTGCACTAATCTAGCCTAGATTGCATCGGTGCAGGTCACCACAGTACAGAGGGTATCTTCAAGAAAGATTAAAGCCCAAGTTAAGAAAGTTTCTTCTAACCACCACCACCACCAAGACATGAGAGTCTATGTTCAGCTCTTGGTGGCCACTCCCACAGCATCTACCTAGCTGCATGGGGCAAACGGTAAAGGGAGGATATTCATTGAGCAAGCAAGTTCCTCCACACACTTTCCCCTTCTCTGGGCAACACCTCCACCTTTTAGAGGTATAGTTTCGGTCAGCGTCTCATCCTCTGCTAGACAGAGACTGAATGGCTTCGGTAAGAATATCAGGAGCATATTGACCACAATTCAGACCACACCACTGCATGTGAATAAGTCCTTTGTTACGAAGTATCTGGCAATGCTGGAAATAGAAAGCATTAGAAATCCAGAGCTCACAGTATTGACTAGGGGCATGCAAACCAGTTCCTAACTTTAGAGGCTGTAAATACCTGGTATTCCCCCCACCCCCACCCCCACCGCACGCCCCGGGGCTACAAGTCAGCCAAGATTGTCAGCTGGTACAGGTGCCAACTTTCTGATTTCCTGGGGGTGCTCGACCCCTGCTCAACCCCAGGCCCTGCCCCCATTCCACCTCTTCCCCCAAGGCCCCACCTCATCTCTTCCTGCCCCCACTCCTCCCTCTTCTGCTGATCAGTGGTGGGCAGGAGTTGCTGGGCGGGAGGGGGAGCAGCAGATCAGTGGGGCCCACCGGTGAATGCTGAGCATCTACTATTTTTTTTCCATGGGTGCTCTGGAGCTGGAGCACCCACGGAGTCAGCATCTATGTCAGCTGCTACTCCTGCCTCTGACACGCTCAGACATTAACAGCATGTGCTGAATACGAGCACTCCCTGCAGCCAGTCAGGCAGATCATGCCTATCTCCCCCCAGTTCAGATCACATGCTTTACTAAGCTACGGCTGGAGTGGAATTCTAGGGTTTGAGGCGGTTGTCTGTTCAGAGAACAAGTGCTGATTCCACAACAGCAGGCCCTGCTGCTCAGCAATTTATCACGTCAGGAGCGGTCATATTAAGAAACCCGAAAGTGTAGAGAAATGAGTGCTAGAGCTTCTAAAAAAGGCCAGTGGGGACTGGCCCTCAATATCATTGCTGCACCCACTGGCTTGGTCACTCCAGTCCCTTACTCACATACAGCTGAGCAGCCCAGCTGCTCTTTCTTTGGTCCAGCTTTTTACTTTTCTTTCCCTCTCCTCTCAAATGTATAGCAATTGCCTCAACTACTAGGCAGCAGAGACAGTGTCTCACACAGTCTGTCCCATCAGTTGGATAAGATCAGGACAGGAGGGAGGGAGGGAGGGAAAGCTGGGCTGATGACTGGGTGTCTCACTATATCTTCCAACTCTTTCAGGCTTCACTGGGGTTTGGCTGGTGCTCAGCGTGAGCAGAGAGCTAGTATAAGAGGAATGAGCTAAGTGACAGTTCATTCCACTTTTGCATTAAGAGGCTGTTCGCTCTCTCCTCACCTTTAAAGCTCAACAAATACATTGGAACCTCATGGACTCTGCAAAGACCCTCACACACGCTACACAGAGAGCAGTCTGGAGGTCTTCCTCACCCAGCTGGCCCTACATTGCCTTTCTTAGGAGGGCCGAGTCAGCCTGCTCAGCAGAATGCAGATTTCTCCTGGATACTAGTATGACATGCAGAAGTAACATACTCCCTTTTGTTTCTGGATGGGGCACGAACCTCTGACTCCCCAAAGGTGAGTCTTTCTGAAACAGTCTCTGCCTCACTAGGTCTTGGGAACATTGTCCCCAGGGCACCACTCTCTTGAGTGCCAGTGAATTTTCCACAGCGCTAAGCAGCTCCTGAGAAAAGTCTCTGCATGATCCCAAGCCCTTCTTTGTGGAACATGATGCTCTTTACTAACAGCTCTCCTCAGAATACCGGGACAACTGGCACCGCAGATGGCTTTAGGTAATGCTCACATTGCAGCAACATGGTCTAGGCCAGGAGACCATGGCAATTCTTTGTGGGCCAGGAAAGCAGCCAAGACCCCACATCACACCAGAGGCAGAGAATTCAGACTAGCAGGCAGCCAGCTCTGCAAGTGAGGGTATTGAGTGGAATGTGAATGTGGACATATCACACGGAGAAGGAACAGCTGCTCATCTTCCACCTGGGTTGTTCCGATGTCAGAATTCATCTTGCAGCAGAAACTGACCTTGAAACACCTGAACTGCTTTGCCATTCACTTGGGATATGGATAAACCAGCTCCACTCTGTCAGGCACAGAACAGGATCACTGAGCCCAGCAAATGGCCCAAAGCCAGCTGGTTGGAACTCCTTCAAGGAATGCAAACATTAAACGGAGCCACCCATAGCATTTAAGTTATAAGGCACTTCCCAAGGCTCCAAAAGATTCCTATTCCTATTCCAAAATAAATGCAAAGCCACAGGCAGAGCTTATGGCTACTTATCCCAAAGAGTAGGGGATTCCACCAGTCTGTGCAGCTGGCGCCAATATCATATTAGTGAGTATGGCAGAATCATCCTCCCTAGTGGTTGGAAATGAACTCAGATGTCCTCTGCCAGGCTGCTCTAGGAAGAGGAGAATTTTGTTTGGAGTAGCAAGACTGCAAACTGGGAATGTATAATGACTCCCATAGAGCCAAGAGACAGCAGGCAGGAATTTTACAGCTAGCAGAGGATGTAAAGCACTTTCCACAGGACATACAAAGGGTGTGGCATTTATCTTCCCGGGTGCAGGGATGGCAACGTAACGCATGCTTAACAGGGACCCAATGAGCAGCGGAGTGGCATACTGGCACCTCCCTCCAGGTGTTATTTTGTTCTCCAAAATCTCAACTCTTTTTAAAAGAAAGTCAGTCTTTAGCTGTTATGGCTGTGAGCCTCAACAGCAGGAACCAAGTGTAAATGATGGAGAGAAATCTATTAAATGAGTCTGCTGAGAACATTGGAATAATAGCTCAGAGGTGTGAACTGCCCCTTAACTTGGATGCTCAAGGATAATTGCGGTGTCAACATTGTTACCTATTTCATACCTCATGTCAGAAAGGAACAGGAGGGTCACAGTTCTGCACAATTTATTGCGAGAGGCATCTCATTTTGGTACCATACAGGATACCGCCACTTATTTTTCCACAAGCCCAAGGATTTAAATTAATATTGGAAGGTTTTCTAAAAGCTCTACTCTAGGGAATATTTTGGGAAGTTCTGTGGCCACTGCTATACAGAAGGTCAGACCAGATGATCACAATGGTCCTGTCTGGTCTTAGAATCTATTAATTGACTCTAGCAGGGCCCGTGGCCACATTCAAGCCCCACTGAATGGTAACTAAGCTCAGGGAGCTCCGAGAACAGGAACAGTCCTTCTGATCATTAGTACGAACTACTCAGCAGTGAATTGCCAAAATGAGACACACAGATGGAATTTATTTGGTGGGAAGATCTGAGTGTACCACCACCATTTCTCATCCACGGTTTGACCTCTGGAGGGAGGGGAAATTTACAGGGAACCACAAAGGATCTGATAGTATATGCCAATCAAACAATCTACCTTCTCCAGCTAGTCCTTTTCATCAGAGCATCTCTTAACGGAACAGGAACTGAATTCACAACACCACATCTGACTATGGTACTACAGTGACATAGCCCCAGTGCTAGACATGGCCTTAGATGTGTGTGCGCTCAGCGAGCACTGCTGAGGTCTTTACAAAAGTGCTTCACTTACACCAGGGTCCTGCTGGAATGTTTCAGGCATATGCGACGGCTCCTGGCTACCTGCAGCTTGAGAGGCTCAGCATATACTAGCCCAATGCAATTTCCTGGCTTTATTTTTAGAACCTCTTTCCACTTGTGAGAGCATCCAGTTCATTAAGTTAGAGAAACAACTTCTCTAAGGGCCTAGGTCATATAGCTATTTGTACTGGGCTGTAAAACAGGCTGGACTGATTACAATCAAATCAGAGAGACCAGAAGCTGCACATGCATAAGGATAGTCATCCTGCCCTGGTCTCCCAAAAGAGGGACAAGGTGACCTACTAATAACAGATCTTCTCATTTTTAGGATACTATGCGCTCATACTGCACTTATCTGCTCAATGGGTAGTAAAGTGTCTGTATTACAACCCTCTAAACACAGGCAGATGCTAGGTAGGGGTTGGGATGAAACACGCCACTCACCAGTCTCCCACCAGGGGTCTGTTTTGTTTGAAGTTAATGTAGTGATCAGAAGAGAGAGGGACAGATATATATTGTTAAGAGCAGGGATAGGGCAGGCAGACTGTTGCACAAGCTTCCCTCACCCAGCTCTGCCAACACTTCTCAAGCTCAACCCGTAGCACCTCTCCTTTAATATTCCAGTCCTGGGCTTCTCCTGATAAACAAATTGTGTTGATTCAGTGATCTGTACAAATGTCAATTAGGGACTACAATGGAATGCATCAAACTCGTGTCATTTCTGACATGGTCTGGATTAGAAGTCACGTTTCCTAAAGGTCGGTGTGTTGGGAGGTCCTCCTTGTTTCTAAGGAGATTTAATTTGGCCCTCAGGCAAGCAAGACCCTCCCCACTGCATCTCTGCATCTTTGCAAGGAAACTGAGCCATGTAAATACCAACATTTAACAAAGACTCCATGTTAGAGCCCAATCGGAATTACTCCTACATCTGTCAACTTAAAAGGAAGCAGGAGACAGACACATTTTTCAGGAGTCAAAGCATCTTTCAAATATTTCTTAGTGCCTTTCTCATAGCCTTTCACCCAGACCCGGGTCTCTCTGGCTTATGCATGCTTCACAGGCGACAGTTCACAAGGCAGTGATTAACTAATGGAAAAGGCAACGTGCACTAGAGGGATTTGCTTCTAATAAATTCACTCCCTGTGCATTCATTCTTCCAAAGCAAGCACAAGGACAATTAGAAAGGCAAAGCCTCTGCAGGAGCTTAGCAGGGAGAGGAGGAGACTGTATTTACACACAGAGAGATTAATTAGATTTCTGATGCTACACTGCATATTTCTTTCCACAGAAAGTATACATCTGGGAGAGCACCATGACGTGGAATTCCCCATACCAGGAGAGGGGACAGCAGGTGGTCCAGAAAGCCACACCCTTGTTTCCAAAGGAGCTGCAATGTACACTTGATTTTTTCTCTCTCATTATGAAGCTGGTCACTAAACATTTCCCCTGGTGCTGCCTAGACTCACATCTGTTTCATCCACCCTGCTGAGTGCTTCCAATAATAATACTAAGCCCTTCTATAGTGTTTTACATCCTCAGAGCGCCATACAGAAACGCAAATTAATCCTCACAACCCACTCTGGGATGTACTATAGGGAAGTTTATCCCCATTTTACGGATAGATTAAATAACATGCTTGAGGTCACATACTGAGGTAGTGGTAGCACTGGGATTCATGTTTAGGAGTTCCTGGTTCCTAGCCCTGTGAGCTTACCATTAGACAATGCTATTCTCCTTTTAAAAAGGCATCAAACTCAGTATGGTTGAAGATTCTGGCAGGTGCAGAAACAAGAAAACCATCCAAAAGGCAGCAAGACATCTAAACAGCCCAGTGTAATGTGCAGCCCCATTGGTGCCAGGCATGGTGGGAGGGTTAAGGTGGACTGGCTGATGACAGCTTGACCCTGTTCTAGGCAGGGTTAGATGACACAATGGGATAGAACTGGGGGGGGGGGGGGGCACTCTACACTAGTGCTTCCAATATTTCTAGCACAAATGGAGCCATGACAGTGCTACAGCAACCACAGACTCCTCAGCACAGATGCAGCCCTAAAGCATAAGATGCTTGTGACGAACTGGGAATGTTCTTAATGTTTTCTGTGAATACTGTGTTGGTGCCTCAGTGTCCTCTAGGCAGTTCTTAAGAATCTGGCAGAGCAAAGGGCCAGTGCACCTAAATGCCTGACCCTCTGTCTCCTAGCAACTGATGGCCTGGGCCCCTACCCTGCAAAGGTGCCAGCTGAAGGTGTTGGAGACAAAGGGATCAGGTGACCTCCTGGCCCAGGAAAGGAGCTGAGCAGAAAGGAGGGGCTGGGAGGGGTTGTTAGTCTGGAGCTGGCGGGGGTCGAGGAGTGAAGGGCAGATGTGAGGGGTCTGGGTCACTGCCCCCCAGAATGGACCCAGCTGAGGGTCCGGTTCGCTGTATCTACAACCTCTGTTTTAGACCCTGTTCCTGTCATCGAATAAACCTCTGTTTTACTGGCTGGCTGAGTCATGTCTGACTGCAAAGTGAGGGTGCAGGACCCTGTGGCTTCCCCAGGACCCCGCGGCTTCCCCAGGACCCCGCCTGGGCGGGCTCGCTGTGGGAAGCGCACGGAGGGGCAGAGGATGCTGAATGCTCCAAGGAGAGACCCAGGAGGTGAAGACGTGTGAGCTTCTTGCCCTGAACAAGTCTGCTCCAAGGGAGAGGAGGCTCCCCAAAGTCCTAACTGGCTTGCTGGGGAGCAGTTCCAGAGCATGTATTACATGTGGAGCACAGGATTCGGGGAAATGCGGAGCACAGGATTTGGGGAAAATCTGGGACTGGGTCATCTTGCCATGTGTAACAAAGGCTGGTGGATGCCAAAAAGCATGTCAGAGGTGTAACACGGAGGCTGCTGGAATCAGAGCACTGACCCAGGGCGGCTTAACACAGACATTCTGAACATGTGTGTATGCTGGCCGGAAGCACCCAGTCACGAGAGCTACAGCAGCAGACACTGAGAGGCCCTCAGGGTTACAGGGCAGGCAGTGACACTGGTTTGGATTGCACCCCAGAATGTGACAGTGCTAACTGATTGGGATGCCAGTCACAGAGGAGCCAAGGTGCCAGTCTATCCAAACCATCCTTCTCACTTCAGAGAAGGCTGGGCCACAAGTGACTGGGAAAGGAATGGGCCTCCTTGCAACAGCCCTCTGCCACTGAATTCAGCTTTTGGGGGGCCGTTTGCTCTGATTGGTTTATAGTTAAGGAGCTCCAATGTTCTGAGCTGCTCTTGGGCCTTGGTAAGCATCTGCTGATGGGCACAAGCAATGAATCAATAAGATCCACTGCAGAATAATAATACTCTGTCCATCTCTAGTGCCTCCTTCCAGGCTACAAACAATGAATTTATTCCCTCAGAATCCCATTGGCATGTAGGGCAGTTAGTTCATTTTGCAGGTGAAGTGATTTGCCCAAGGTAAGCCAGTGGCTGAGCCGGCAATAAAGCCCACGAAGCCATGCTGCTAGCCCGCAAAAGGCAGAGGGAACAGCAGGAAGCATTTTTAACGCTCTCCTCTCTTCTCAAAGTGCCAGATCTGTGGTACCCTGAGAGCTGGCATTGCAAGATGGGGCCGCCACATGAACAAGAGATTTCACAGGCTCAGGCTTTCAGCACAGCCATTATTTCAAGTTTATTGATGAACTGTGCCTGCCCCAGGTGCTTGTGTATATGAAAGTATGTGAGAATTTCTAACTGGACTCTTATAGCCAACCTGTCCACCTGACAGGGACCTGCAAATAGACAGCTTGAACAACTGGTGAGAGGATGTGACTCCCAGAACCCTCCTCTTCAATTGCCTCCTCTCCCATGCACAGAGACATATCTATCTATGGTGAGCTCTCTCCTGCAAACACCACCTCAGCGTTCTTTTCCAATGCTCCCCACTGAGCCAGCTTAGCATGTCTGACTTCTCCAGTATGTCCAGTCTCTAGCGCCCAAGACTCTAGTGAAGAGAATCTCTTCCCAGACTGGTTAGGGACTGGTCACAAACCAGTCCCTGTGTCTGGAGACTGAAAAGTTATTTAAAAATTGAAACAAAATCAAGCCCTCAGCTGGAAGAGTAGCAGGGGAGAGGAGGGCTGGAGAAATACACTGATTTCATGGTGAAACAAGGATAAGTGACACCCAAACCAGCCCCAGTTGCTATGTTGAGGTGCTGAGGGTCCCGCAGCCTGCTCATCCAACAATCTTTACTTTTCTGTGTAGCAGTAGTTTTCCCTCCACTTGCTTTTCTCAGGCACCACGCCAGGTACAGCGAAGGGAACAGGATTATCCTTCTCATGAGTTTGGCATCAGCACAGCCCATGTAGCTTCCAGCACGGTTCACATGCCCTCAACTGTACTAAGCTGCCCAAGAGGTTAATTCTTATCCCACTGAGACAGGTCGCCTGGAAGCCACTCTCAGATCAGGAGGGCATTTCCCACTTGATTGTGAACTGAAATGTCAGGACCAGGGTAGTGCAAATCTGTGTATCACACACTGACCGCTGGCTACAGTACAGGCCACAGAATAGGCAGTTAGCTCAGCTGCAGAATAAACAGGTCTCACAATAAAATGCCCCTCCCCACAGGGTCCCCCAGCATTCACACAGCTTGTTCCTATAGCCCAGACTTCATCATCAACAAAAATGCACTCAGAATCACCTCCTCTGAATCACACTGCCACTTTCCTTATAAGGGCTACACTCAAGCCAGAGTTCCCAAACTACAAGCTGGGAACAGGTAAGCTGGCCCTGACACTTCAGGTACTTGAAAGAGCTCTAAGGCATGTTCTTCATCATGGGGGAACTGCACTTTGGAAGCTTCCATCCCTGGCTTTGTCGCACACTCCAACACATCTCCCCCTTATCTGAGAAGTGGCAGAGATGTCCCTGAGCAGTTCAGCTGGGATCTTACTGATGAGTTAATGCAACGACAGCCCCGGCACAACCCAAACCAAGGCAGATACACAAGCCCACTTTTGGAACTGTGATCATACAATGGCAGAAGAGGATTTGCAGCATCTGGCCCTGGCAACAGGATGACATCAGAAAGTATAATCAGCTTTTGAAGACTGGGGTAAGAGGGAGTCTAGCTAGACTCAGGCAGGGGAGAGAAGAATGAAAAAATCTTTGCACTGTCCAGTCTCTCATTCTGGGAAGGGAGAAGGGAGATGTCTGCACAAGCAGCACCATGAGGAACTTATTTATGAGCAACCATGTTCTAGAGAAAGCTTCTTTCTGAACTTTGAAGCAGAGGCCATAGCTATTGCATAGAGCTGACAAGTGAGGGCCAGGAAGAGGGAAAATGCGGTGCTCAGCTAGGCAGAGTAACACTCAACAGAAATGAGGGTTATAAGGGAATGAGAACCTTATCACCAGGCCCCACTGCAGAGGATAACTCAGAGGCTGGTGATGCCTATTTGCAGATAGATGCTGGAATATTGACATCACAGGTGGTTCATGGGTCACCAGAACACTGTGTGTATGAACTCCCTTCCACGCAGCTGGCAAACACAAGGTAGCTCTGTCAAAGAGAGGATACTGCCCAAGCTCCTACCTTCTCCAGTTCCTGAGGTGGCAGCACCTGGCTCCTGTACCTCTCGCTCTGTCTGAGTCTCTGCATTCTGCAGCAGAGGAGCCAGGGTCTGAGTACCCTGTGATGTCACCGAGGTGGTAGGGTTCCTGGGCTGCAGGCCTATGGCATTCATTAGGCCCATGTCTCTGTCCGTCCTCCATGTGGCTCTGCTTGTTCTGAATAGAGACAAACAAATAAACCAGGAGCAATGGGGGGGCTGACAGCTCAGCCTCCCATGTCCCTAGGAACACAACAGCATCCAACTCACTCTCCTCTCTCCATCCCAACCAGGCACCTGGTAGTCTAATCCAACTGCTTTGCAGGCAGTGAGGAATGGCACTTACATCATGCTATGAATGCCATCTCCCTCCTTGGTTTGCTGCTCACAGGACCTTCTGCTTGATGTTTAAATCACACTGGGGCCTTGTCATAGGGTCCTTTACCCAATGCTACTGCCCCATAGGCTGCATGGCTGTTTGAGAGGCACGAACATACCAGCAATGCCACCAAGTCAGCATAACAAACTTTAGGCATTCGGAGTTACTAGATTGAGCAGCTCAGGAACATACATTTATGGAAAGCTTCTCTAGCTCAGGAGATGGGTCTGGGTTCCAGGGCGATTTAGCAAAGCAGGGTTGCTGCTCCTGAGTGTATGATCTGCATCGCGTCCCTCGCATTATCCTCTTGGTTTGTCAGCACCACACACTAGCTCCCCTCTAGCATGTGTTTCAGCCTTCTCCTCTCTCCAGCAGGACTGGACATGAGGCTTGTTATTTTATTTTCAGAAACAAGTAATTGATATGTAGGAGCTTCCCAGGTGGGAGTGTTTGCAGTGAAAAGGGACTTTTCCCTGCACTGGCCTCTGGCTGCCTGTCCTGCAAGTGCTGAAGGGGCTGCAAGAGATCACCTCATCCCATGGATCATATTCTTCTGTTTAATGCTCTGTAATCTTTTGATGGTCTGAACCCACCCAGCTCCCCAGCCCTCCAACAGGAATCAGAGGTTTCTCAAAGCTGTCCTGCCTCCACACCAGATGGAGAGAGAAAGGGGAAGTCTGGATTTTGCTCCCCAGCACATCACACTCCTGCAAGACTAAGACACAAGGAGAGAGATCTGATGACTAAGGAGGGGAAAAAGCTCCACCTAGCTGGAGAGGACGACACCCTATGCATTCGATGAAGTGGGCTGTAGCCCACAAAATCTTATGCTCAAATAAATTTGTTAGTCTCTAAGGTGCCACAAGTACTCCTGTTCTTTTCACCCTACAGAAAAGGGACAGCATCTCTCTTCTCCCACCCTGCAGTCTGACTGGGAACTTAGGACTGCTTGGGGGAGAGATGGGGGAGCTTGGACAGAACCACACTCTGAGCTCCAATTTCCTTGGGATTCTGGAGTTCAGGTATCAGATGGATAGCCTGGGGAGGGAGTGCCCCTCGCTGGGGCAGGAAGCTAGAGGGGACTCCATTCCCACGTTTAGGGTACTGTGTGCATCGCTGGACAGAGGGGACTGGGATTCCCCATTGATCCTGGCTGTCTATGAAAAACCCTTCGGGATTTTGGGGGAATCTAGCTCTGCTTTTAGAATTTGTTATAAAGGAACAACTGTCCTGTGACCAAGAATTCAGGGATTAAAGTCATTAGCACTATCCTTCGATTCCTGGTCATTGGAGCTGTTTAATGGATTTGCCTTTGCCTGTAGCTGACCGATTATTCTCCGGGTACCTTCCCCAGTGCCATTGACTTTACGCAGCACTTTTCATACTCCGAGCCACACATGGCTCCCCAGCAGTTTGCCTAAGTGTGCTACTGATGGCAGGCGGGGCCAGAGGTGATAGATGTACTTCAGTATCGTGGTCTGCCCCTCTGGGGACCAAATATTATTGCCAGTGGTGTGTCAGCTGGCATTGGCTGGGCAGTGCCAAGAGAGAAGTTATGTACCTGATGATGCCAGTAGGATGGGAGACTGGAGGAAAGTATGGGCATGCAGCACTGTCAGCTGTAGTAAACCCAACAGGAAGAACCAAGACAGGGAGCACTCTGATTAGCTGCCTCTAACCCTCCTTTTTCCTCCTGAGACTCACCCAGGCCGCTCCGTGCTCCTGTTGCTGGAATGCACCGTGAAAACAGTCTCATTCAGCTGGTCCCAGTAATACTCAACTCCAGAGTTTAATGCCCTGAAATGCCAAAAGGGGGAAAACATTAGAAGGGGAGATTGTTCTATGCAAGCCCCCTACTGGTTGCCCTGCATGACAATACTCAGCACTTGTCTAATCTGCCCATCCAGCTTGGCTGAGCAGTCATAACCATCTGCAATAAGGGTGTCTATGCCTGATGCACAGGTCTTCAGTGGGCCCCCAGGACAGGCTCAGATCCTGCCCAATTTAAATGAACATTTCTAGGGCTTATTGCTGCACAGTCTACCAATGATGGAGTGCTGTCTTAGAGCATCTCTGCACTCTGAGCTGAAGGTGTAATTTTCAGCTCAGGTAGGTGTTCACACACTAATTTTGATTGAGCAAGTTCACTAAAAATAGTAGTGCAGGCATAGGCTAGCTGTCTGTATAAGTCCTGTCAGAGACTCTGACGGCCAGCCCTCCGCCTGGGCTGCCACGCCTACACTGCTACTTTTGGTGCACTAGCTCGACCTAAGCTAGCGCATATACATCTATCCGAGCTGGAAATTACACCTTCAGCTGCAGCACAGATGTATCCTGAGCAAGAGAGTAGTGAACTGCTCCCTTTATTTCCGTGGTGTGTTAGTTCTGAAAGACCACATCGCAGGCATGCAGCTGCACATGCATTTATCACAATTGCACTCGTAAGTCAAGTAACTATACATCCAAGTGGGCAAGTACACAAAAGACAGAAAAAGCACTTGTCTAAAAGGCAAGGCGTCTAGCAGCATTTTACCCCACTGAGCATGCTAACAATTACTCAATACTAAACATCGAGGTACTATACAAGGGTCTTTCCTTCTACTCGTAAATCTCAGTGCAAACATCTCGCTGGCACTGACAGGTCTTCTGTGGAATAAGAATGGATGTAGCTCAGGTTCTTAGACCACAAATGTAACTTGGCCCTACCCACAGAATAGGTTTGATACAGAACAGCCCTGGCCCAAGGGCACAGACTGGAAAGGACCTAATAGGACTTCGTCATGTCTAACTTCTGTGAAGGGGCACAAGAAGATGCAGGGAGGGATGTGCATGTGCATCATCCACGCTGCTCCACTAGTCACTCAGGGTCTGGAGCAGAGCAAGTGGGTTCTTCATCAGGAGCTCTGGCATGCAGTGTACGGCACTGGTGCCTTCCAGGGATTTCAGCAGTCACATTGCTTGGTTGCTGAAAGCCCGGTATGTCTAGGGTCACAAAATGCTGCTATTGTTAGTCCAGTTAGCAGACTTAGGGAAGAGGCCTCAGGTGCTGCTCCTGTCCTGCAGATACTGGGTACAAAGTGAGAAAAATATCTCAAAAGATATGAATGCACACGTGTTCCAGTCACCCTAGAATACGTGCTGCAGAAGCAGGGAGCAGTTGAGCCTCCCACATCCCATGAAGGGAAGCATACAGCCGGGAAATGCACGGTTCCCCAGAGCTCTGAGAGGCAGCCAAGCTCAGTCAACAAGTTGCACAGGAGAGCGTGTGGAGCATGGTGAGCAGAATAAGGGCCAAAGGGCTTCTTAAAGGAACAGGCAATGCAAATACAAAGATATAGTGACACACGAAGCAAAGGGCCAGGAGGTGCCAGGCTATCCTAAAACACAAAGGAGATGATCACTGCACAGCAGGAGAATCCAGCTTGTTAACACTAGGGGTCTAAGGAAGAGGAAAGAAACAGAATTACATCTGCAGACCTGGGTTCACATCTAATATAGATCACATCAGAAACAGTCTCAATCTAATCCAGAGCAGATGTTTGTCCAGGCCATGGGAAAGTCTAGTCAGGGAAAAGCCCAGGATAAATGATATATAACCAATTAGTTCTCAAGTGCAGTGACAGAGTAATTGTGATAGCAGTGGCTCAGTACTGGATTAGTGAGGAGGGCCGTGGGTCAGGAGTGAGGTGCATCAGCAGGATGGCTGCAGGGGAGGATTGAGAATTATTGCAGAGCTGTGCATGTTGGAGGACTAGGACCAGCAAAACATAAATGGCTCTAGTTCAGGTGCAAATGCAAAAGCCAAAGAGAAGAAAACATGCACAGTCTGCAGAACATGATCTGTCATCACATTTTTCACTGAGCTAGTCCGACAGCATTATACCCATGTGAAAGCAGCTGCCAAGGAGCCAACTATTTACAAACTCTTCAGAATTTATTGACAGATGGCCACCCATCACTAGAAACTCCCCAATCCTCCCCAATGTTCTGCCTGATACACTGAGACAGCAAAGCTTGACAACTAAGCCTACAAGGCAGCCGCATTCCCTGGGAATGAAAGTCGTTCAGATCTCGCAGTGAAATCCTCCCAAAAGCACCTAGCTGCTTTGGCATTTGAGACTACTGGCCATCAGAGCTGCGCTGAGCCCAAACTCCCACCCTGTCCTCTGAAGCTCCCTCTGCCCCCAAGAGCACACAGTCCCCACAGCAGCCCATGCTGCTGCTACTCTTCATTAGGGATGCATGCCAACTGCTGCTATCATCTTCAAACAATTGGAGATATAAAATTTCAGTGTTGCCCCTGGTGCAAGTTCTGAGATGGTGAACACCCCACATGCTCCACTCCCCACACCAGCTGTTCAGTGGCTCCCTGCCCCCTGCATGCTCCCTTCTTGGGGAGGAGTATAATCCAGCTTGTTGCTGTCAGAGCAACAATATAGCCAGGTTGCCTGCCCTGCACATTTCAGAGAAAACAGGATTACAACTCTCACTCCCACCCCTGCCCTTTAGCCGGAGTTCTTGCTGCTGCTCCCCATTTGTTGGATAGGACGGTCCATTCTAACTCCATGCTGTCAGCTTGCCCCTTTCCCTGGACAGGGAAATCAATAGCCATTTAATACATTACTTCATATTCAGGTCTTAAATGGTAGCATTAATCAGCTAAGCTCCTGCTGCCACGCTCCTATTAACCATCCATTAGCTGACCAAGGGCTGCGGCCTTTTGCTTTCATTCCCCTGGGAGAGGAGCCTGTTGGAAGCATCAGCTGCTTACCCCCACCACTGGCTCTGGGAATTCTGACAGACAGGACAAAGCAGAGTCTGTTTGATTTCATTATCTGTGGAAGTGGGATGCCCTCTTCCCTCTTCACTCAGGACCTACTCTGACCTGGTTGCTAGGTTTTCATTTAGAGTGCTCAACGGGAGGCCAGGTGAATGGCAAGTGCCATCCACCCACTCTAAGCCAATGTGCCAAGCATCCTAACTGTCCTTCTTTTGCCCTCCCTGGGCTAGCTACTCTTCCTTACCCCAACCTTTTAAAAAAGTGTCAGGATGCTGGAGTCATCTGACACAATCTTTATTCCATCCTTCGCCATGCCCTTCCCTACCCTCTTTCTTTGCCTGTCGGAGACAGTATACACTCATCAGGGCAGGGACTGACTGCTCTCCCTCTAACATGCTATAAAAAGTATGGTGCTAGATTATTGGGAAAAAACAACAACAAAATAATCCTCCAGCCTTTGTGGACTCAATCTCAAGCCCAAGTGGTCTCCAGATCTCAGACAGGGAAATGCACACTGGGATCTTTGTGGGAACTTGAGATATCCTGGTTCAGGTACAGGAAAATGGCACAATTGTGGGTACTACCATTCTCACACAAAAGGGCTGCCTGTCTCGCCCTTACCATTTTAGGCTATGTTTCATTGCATAGGTAACCCAGGTGATTGGCACCCAGATTAGCCTAGCCCAGGTGTGAGCATCTCCAAAGTAAAGCCTTACCAGCGTTCATGTGTCCTCGCTAGTTCTGCACGTCATGCATGTCTAGGGGTATATCCCATGATCTTTTGAGGAGAGGCTCTAGGATTCTTTCCCAGAAAATTATGGGAGAACAGGTCTGTCCTTTGAGGGGAATACAGGAAGGGCACTAGATAACTGTCAGCACTTGAGTGATTTAGTCACAAAACAGATGGGTTCAAGCCAGAGTTGAAGCAAAACCTGGGTTTTAACGCCCATCCCAAGCGAGTAAGCTAGCCTAGCATGAAAGCATCTTTGGACCTGCACCAGAGGGTGTTCTGTGTGCATGGATAGGGGGCTGAGAGGAGGGTGTGTGGAGCTAAAAACCAGGTTAACTGTGCAGTGTAGCCATACCCTAAGATGTAATCACAGAGATGCTGCTATACTGAAGCCTCCTATTAAGTCTTCGTCTACATGAGAAACTTGCATTGGTTAAATAAGGTGCGATTTTTAAAGCAGTTTAGTCAAACTAGCACAACCCCCTGTGTGAACATTTTGTTCGGTTTAAACCAAGTTTATTTTGGTTTTGCTTATGATGATTTAAGAATTGGTTTAAGACAAACCAGAAAAAGCCAGTCTTGAACCAACATCAGATTGTCCACAGGGGCTTGTACCAGTTTAACTAAATCAGTTTAAAAAAAAATAGTGCAACTTTCTTGTGTAGATGAGGCCTAAAACTTCATTTCTACATCTTGCATTACAGAATATTGTTAACTTGAAACAGTCAGTCAGTCTTGCACAATGGGTTTCCCAGTTCCAGTGAATGTCATCAAAGTCTGACTATTCAGTTGAGAGACGCAGAACTAGTACTGTACTGGAGGGAGGAATAGTGTTCAGGTAATGGGAATACCTAACTTTTGTCCTAGCAAGATCTAGGCACAGAAATGCTGGAAACAACATCTTCTGAGGCTTGAGGTGGCATCTTTCCTCGGAACAGCACCGGATGTCTCTTGGATGCAACTGCAGTAAGGAGGGCATTCACTGCCCAGGGCCTCAGAGTGAGAAATTGCAATTTTCCATGCTGCTGCTAAGTTCTTATTTTTCTTCCTTTTTATGGCTGTCAAACAAGCTCCTTAGGCCCTCCCTGGAAATCCCCATCAGCTTTGCTGAATGCAGAGCTGGTCATAGACTGGCTGCCCCAACAGGGTACCTGCCCCATGCTGTGTTATACAGTTGTACAAGGGCTGGGAGTAGGGCCTTCAAAAACCAAGCAGAAACAACCTAAGTAGTCTTGCCCCTCAGTCTGGGAGCACGACCTACATTGCATGTGAGCCCAGTGGCAGAGAAGAAACTGGGGCTCCTGTTCACAGATGTGCTTGATTGATTTTGCCATCCATAAGGGGAAAACTGAACACTCACCATTTGTAGTTTCCTAGGCCAGAAGGGACCATTGTGATCATCTAGTCTGTGCTGTACAGCAAAGGCCATGGAAATTCCCCAACTTAGTATCCAGAGCAGAGCTTTTAAAAAAACATCCAGTCTTGATTTTAAAATATCCAGTGATAGAGAATCCACCACAACCCTCAGTAAATTGTTCCAGTGGTTAATTGCCCTCACTGTTAAAAATGTACACCTTATTTCCAGTCTGAATGTATCTAGCTTCGACTTCCAGCCATTGGATCATGTTATACACTTCTCCACTAGACTGAAGAGTCCATTATCAAATACTTGTTCCCCATGCAGGTACTCACAGACTGTGATCAAGCCTCCCTTTAAACGTTAAACTGAATAGACTGAGCTCATTGCCTTAAAAAGAATTTACCAAGAGAGCTGCCCCAGGGCAAGTCCAACATCAATCCCATAGTGAGGTCATCAGGGATGAAAACTTCCAGCAGGCATATACTCATAGACGGAGATCAGTAGGGAAGTGGGACTAGGCCAACAATGCTAAAGTCTTGCTAGGTGCAGTGAAGGCAATCAGTGTGGTGGCAGAAGCCATTATGAAGAGGCTTTTATCTTGCAATGGGCTGAGCTTGCCTGGCAAGGGGGATCATGTTTCAAACAGCTCAGCTTATGGGACATGGAAATAATGCTTATCAAGATAACGCTTATACGTCTTTCATTTCAAACAATCCCAAACCCCTTAAAGTGAAATACAAGCAATGGTCAGGGATAACCTCACACCTTACTACAACCCAGAACAACCACAGTACAGTACTCCATGGAACAGAGTTGGGGCACTGTGTTCAGTTGATTCAGGGTCACCATTACCACTTCCTGCAGCCTCTAGGACAGAGGTGGGCAAACTACAGCCCGCGGGCCACATTCAGCCCACAGGACAGTCCTGCCCGGCCCTTGAGCTCCTAGCCTGAGAGGCTCACCCCCAGCCCCTCCCCTGCTGTTCTCCCTCCCCTGCAGCCTCAGCTCACTGTGCCACTGGCACAATGCTTTGGGTGGCGGGGCTGCGAGCTCTTGGCGGGTCGCACAGCTACAGAGCTGCGGCCTGACCTGGTGATCTGTGCTGCCTGGCTGCCTGTCCTGGTGCAGCTGCGCTGCCAGCCACCAGTGCTCCAGGGAGTGTGTAAGGGGGCAGGGAGCAAGGGGGGTTGGGATAGAGGGCAGGGGAGTTCGGGGTGGTGGGGGTGTGTGGATAGGGGCTGGGGAACAGGAGGGTTGAATGGGGGCAGGGGTCCGGGGCGGGGCAGTCGGGAGCAGTCAGGACTGGAAGTTCTGGGGGCGGTCAGGGGACAGAGAGCAGGGGCGTTGGATGGGGCAGGAGTCCCACGGGGGCCTTCAGGGGGCATCAGATAGGGGGCCAGGCCATGCACAGCTGTTTGGGGAGGCACAGCCTTCCCTAACCAGCCCTCCATACAATTTCAGAAACCCGATGCAGCCCTCTAGCCAAAAAGTTTGACCCCCCTGCTCTAGGAGGTCTCCTCATCTGAATACCAACCTAGTCTGAAGCTACTTGGCTTGTGAGATCTGAAAAGACCCAACATGAGGTGAACTAGCAGCAGACCCAACCCATACAGAACAGGGCTGGGTGAAACAGCCAGCTTTCACACTGCAAAAGCTCCTCTCTTGCTTCAAGAATATCAATTTTTAAGCCAGTTTCAGAAATCCACCATAAAGTCAATTTTGTCGTCATTGTGGGTCATTCCGTAAATTTTAAGGTAATATATTAAACAGTTTGCATTTTCCATGACAAAAAACACCTCCTCCCATCTTCCTGCTATGGTGAGGGAATGAACAACCAAGTGAAAGTGCACCAGTCAATCAGGATATTGTTCTTGTTTGGAAAGGCTGAAACACCAGGACCTGCCTCCCTGGTACCCCACACAAAGCTTCCCCCAGCTCCCAGCTGTACTCCACACAATCAGCTTTTATCTCCTGCCCACAGAGAGGATGAGTAAGGGACCTAATTTCAGTGTAGTAATCATAGTGCTTGTTCCTATGAATAACTGGACAGTACAGATTTATGTACGCGAGAGGTTTGGATCTCTCAGCAGCTGCCCAGATAGGGAAATACTAGCATCTACAGTCCTGATTTCAATACAATTTAACTTCCTGTGCAGGAGATGGATCACGTGCAGAGAAAGAGAGGAATCCAAGGTCCTTCACCAAAGGCTCTTAAGCAAAGTAAGCAGTCATAGGGTAAGAGGTAAGGTCCTCTCATGGATCAGTTAAAAGACAAGAAACAATAGGTAGGAATAAATGGTCAGTTTTCAGAATGGACAGAGGTAAATAGTAGTGTCCCCCAGGGATCTGTATTGGGACCTGGGAAAGAGGGTAAAAAGTGAGGTGGGAAAGTTTGCAGATGATACAAAATTATTCAAGATAGTTAAGTCCAAAGCAGACAGCGAAGAGCGACAAAGGGATCTCAAAAAACTGGGTGACGGGGCAACAAAATGGCAGATGAAATTTCATGTTGATAAATGCAAAATAATGCTTAAGCCAAATATTTTTTTTAGTAAAAGAGGGAAGCACCAGAGAAGAGGGTTGGCTTATGAATGGATATAGAGAGGGAGAGGTGGGACACAGCCCCTCCCTCCAACAGAGGGAGCAAGGAGAGGCAGCAGAGCCAGAAGGGAAGAGGCAGAGCGAGAGAAGGACCCCCTGCTGCCAAAGACCTGGACTGTCCCCGGGTATTCAAATCAGGCCCCGCAGTTCCTAAAGCCAGCCCTGTGGGGGGGTCCCGGGCGAGGGATGACATCATGTGGGGGGTGGTCACAGAGGTTACTCCCCTGACTCCCAGCTACACCCCCCCAAAAATTTCCCCACCAGTTGTTGTCCTGGCCCGTCAGGGTAAGCAGCTGGCACGCCGGGACACTTTGTTTACTTAGGTTTTACCTCTATGCTTGCGGATGCTCGAGGTAAACAAACCATCTCGGCTCACCAGTGGCTTATCCTGATGGCCCGGGAGCCAAAGTTTGCTGACTCCTGAATTATAGAGTAGGCTTATGAACGGGTTATAAAAATTTTCCATTTCTATTTATTGGGCGGGGGGGTGTTGGCTTATAAACGAACCGGCTTATGATCAAGTACATATGGTAATTTCTGCCAACCCCCAAACCTCCCCTACACAAAAATGTGAAGCTATTTAAGGTAGGGAGTTTATAAGCTCCACTAACAAGGTCTCTCCATTGAAGCTATCTGCAATGTGGAGTTTGTAAGTTTCATGAACTAAATCTATTTGGTTTGAGATCTCCTTAAATCAAGCTTCATAAGAAGAATAAAATGCTTAAACCCAGAGCCGGCTTTAGGCCGATTCAACCGATTCCCAGGAATCGGGCCCCGCGCCGAGAGCCGGAGCCCCAGCCGGAGCGCAGCAAGCAGTCCCGCTCTCCCGGCCGGAGCCCCGGCCAGAGCCCGACAAGCCGCCCTGCAGCCCCGCTCTCCCGGCCGGAGCCCCGGCCGGAGCGCGGCAAGCCACCCTGCAGCCCCGCTCTCCCAGCAGGAGCCCTGGCCGGAGCGTGGCAAGCAGCCCCGCTCTCCCGGCCGGAGCGCGGCAAGCCACCTTGCAGCCCCGCTCTCCTGGCAGGAGCCCCGGCCGGAGCGTGGCAACCCGCCCCGCTCTCCCGGCCGGAGCCCCAGCCAGAGCGCGGCAAGCCACCCTGCAGCCCCGCTCTCCCGGCCGGAGCCTGGCAAGCCGCCCCGCTCTCCCGGCCAGAGCCCCGGCCAGAGCGCGGCAAGCCACCCTGCAGCCCCGCTCTCCCGGCTGGAGCCCCGGCAAGCAGCCCCACTCTCCCGGCTGGAGCCCCGGCCGGAGCGCAGCAAGCAGCCCCGCTCTCCCGGCCGGAGAGTGGCAAGCCTTCCCGCTCTCCCGGCCAGAGCCCCGGCCGGAGCGCGGCAAGCCACCTTGCAGCCCTGCTCTCCCAGCTGGAGCCGCGGCCGGAGAGTGGCAAGCTGCCCCGCAGCCCCGCTCTCCCTGCTGGAGCTCCAGGCCCTTTAAATAGTCCCCATAGCCCTGGGATAGCGGGGGGCTCTGGGGGCTATTTAAAGGGCCGGGGCTCCAGCTGCCTCTGCCACCCTGTCCTTTAAATAGCCGCCGGAGCCCCGCCACCCCCATGTATTCTCCAGGGCTCTCGCCGCTATTTAAAAGGTCTGGGGCAGGGTAAAAGCAGGGGAGCCCTAGGCCCTTTAAATAACCCCCAGAGCCCTGGGATAGTGGGAGGCTTGGGGGCCATTTAAAGGGCCGGGGCTCCAGCTGCCTCTGCTGCACCCCCTGCCCTGCCCCCAGCCAGCTCTGCACTCCGTGCCCACAGCCAGCCTCTGCCAAACCCCCTGCCTTGTCTCCAGCCACCCCCTGCCACACACCCCTGTGGCCCTGCCCAAAGCCAGCCAGCCCCCACACACCCCTGCCCGCACCAGCCCTGCACACCCTGCCCACACCCAGCCCCAAACCCCCTGCCCTATCTCCAGCCAACCCCGCTGCACTCCCCTGCCTGAAGCCAGCCAATTCTGCACTCCTCTGTCTCCAGCCCTCTCAATTCCTGCTGCATCCCCCTGTGGCCCTGCCTGAAGCCAGCCCACCCCACACCCCCGTCTCCAGCCAGCCCTGCACCCCTTTCCCTGCCTGCAGCTAGACCCTACCTCCAGTCAGCCCCTGCTCTGCCTCCAGCCAGCCCCATGTCCACTGCTGCCCTGCAGTTCCCAAGGCAGTAACCCTGCACACCTGCTTCAATGAGGGGGGCAGGGAGCAGCTGGGACCCACACATGTGCACACCCGCAGGGAGTGGCAGGGACCCACACATGTGAAACAGCAGTCATTAATAAGCAATCAACAGCATATATGATGCAATGTACATAATATACAATTTTATTATTTATATAGTTATGGAAAGTAAATAATACATGGAAGAAATGAAAGGCTTTTTTTTTTACATTTTTTTTTTTTTAGTCATCCCTGCCAGGGCTCCACCGAAAATGTTCGAATTGGGCCCCGCACTTCCTAAAGCCGGCCCTGCTTAAACCACTCTAAGGACTTAGTGCGGCTTCAACTGGATCATGGACTTAAGACTAACACTGCTCAAGCTGCTTTGATCCCTTATGTTCTCTTAATAAGATGTTTATGTCCTGTCAGGTCTTAGAGTGGCTTAAACTACTTAAGATGCTTAAAATCTTTAGGGCAGTTCAAACCGCTTAAACCCTCTACGAAATTAAATATCTTAAACTGCAATAAGGGCTTAGAGCCAAGTAAACTGTTTAATCTACTTTAAACACTTACAATGGTTTAGCAGCAGTTAATGTATAATCAGTTCAAAGTAGACTTGTTTTGTAGATCTTATGGAGAATTAATCAAGACAAATGGGGAAAACGGCTTCAATTGGGAGGAAGTTGCTTCTAAAGTTCTGAACATTTAAGGCTAGAAAGCATAACAAAAGCTTTCAGATAGAGCGTTCTAGTGGGCAAGCATGAAGCTGCCAAATTTTAAACATTCACCAGTTACAGAATCAAAATCTTGGCTTGACTGAATTCTCGGAGAGATCCACAAACCAAACCAAGTTTGATATATTTCTAGTCTCAGCAGCTTTGAAATTAGTTAAGTAAAAACACTTCTTCTAACTGGAATATATGGAGAATTGGGGGAGTGGGGGAAGTAGCAGCATACATTTTTTTCCCGTTCTAATAATGAGGGGAAAAAATGCTCCACCAATTACTTTCCATAAAAGTTAATATTTGGATTGAGATCAAACATGGAACATTTCAATTCATAAGAATATCTGAAAGTTATGAACAATTGAAAGAGAGAGCAGGTAAAAGAGAAGCAGGAACTCAACCTTGGCTATTGCGGGATCTACCCAAGCTCACTACAACACTTTGACAAACCACTACCATCCCTCTGTCAAAAAAACAGCAGGTAAGGAACAGGGAAGATGGCTCCATAATGGACTGCACCAAAGTTTAGAAGATAAAAAAACTGTACTGCAAATGGCTGAGGAAGCAACCAAACAAGGACAGTCAGTTAAGGCTTGCAAGGAAAAGGTGAATGCTGCAACAAAGCAGAATGAGTTAGTGCTGTCAAATGGGGAAAATAAGGGGTTTTCTAAAATTATCATTAGTTTCATCCCTGATGAGTCAAGTGGCTGAGATCCTGAACTGTTTTTTGAAATTTGCATTCAAAAAAAAAAAAAAATCAATGGAAGTTTAAACCAATTAGGAGCAAGAAAATGTCTAAAAAGTGTTCTTGACAAAAGACAGGTAAGAGAACATTTGGAAAAAATGGAGCCCGTTTGAGAGAGGTTGTCATCCTTGGAGATTTCAACACCCACCAACAAGGCCACAGATACAAAAGCTCAAAAACTCATTTTCTCATTTGCCTCTGTAGGACTTTCACAGGTCATCTCTGGTCAAACCCATACAGCTGGTCACACCCTGGACCTGATCTTTGGTCTGTCTAGTCTGAGGACACTGCAACCCAAGCCATTGTCTGGGACAGACCATCACTTCATTAAGGCCAGGGCCAAAGTTCTTCCAGCTCTCAGGCAACAAAAGACAGACCCACAATCCCAATTCAACCATGCAGACTCATGGATTCCAACACATTCCAAACGTCTTCCAAAGGACAACAGCGCCCCAAACAAACGATGACGAACCAAGGTCCCAGTGTATCATTTTCACTAGACTCAGCCATTAATAGGCTGGCCCCCAAAGGGTCCTTCCTTCCAATTACTTCCACAGATCTCCTTGGTTTCCTAAACTCTGCACAGGATGAAGAGAGAGGGGTGGAAACGCAAGCACTGATGCCAGTAAACAAATGCTGATACAGACAGGATGAAACAATGAATTCCTCCAAGCCTACGCTGAGGCAGTACTACAGGCAAAGAGAGCATTTCCATCAGTCATCACGGAAGCTGCCAAATCTCACCTCCAGGAGCAATCCAGCATGATAAACCACTTTTCAATCATGAGTGTCTAGAACAGAGCACCAAGTGCAGGGAAAACTCTCATCCTACGTCGCTGAACAGATCACAAACCTTTGGGAAGCTCTCTCAAAAACATGGATCCTTTCTGCCTATACCCACTGACTGCCAGCATGCCTCCACTCCCAGAGTTCACTGCGTTCACTCACCATCAAGTTCACCATCAAGTTCTGAACACCCTAAAGAAGTCCTGTCCCAAATCCTGTGAATCCCACTCATGCCCTTCCAGGCTTGCAAAAGCATCATGTGCAACGGGCATCACTCCTCTGAGGCACTGGCTGTTTCAGTCAGAAGGACTCTCTCTTTCCTCCTTCAAATACATAACAGTTCAACACTGAAGAAACCCACCTTGGATATATCAGTTCTAGCCAACTACTGATCAGTGTCAAACCCTACACTCCTGAGCAAGCTCAGAGAAACTAGCTAAAGGCCAACTACACACTCATCTAACAAATTATTATTCTAAACCCAGAACAATCTGGATTCAAGCCAGAATATGGATCTGAAACTGTTTATTGGCACTGATGGATAATCTGCTCCTGGTCAGAGGGCAGACATCCATTCTCATTCACTTCTTTGACCTTGCCTTCTTTAACATAAATACATAGCAACATGTCTATTAAACAAAACAGAATCCTACCCAAACAAGAGATTCCACTGTATGTAAATCTCCCCCTGGGGACAAGATGACACAGATGTTAGTCACGTCGCTTTAATGCATATTGGAAGAACACTCAGATACTCCAGTGATGAGTATGGTATAAGAACCTACACAGAATAGAATAAGGTGGTTGTACAATGTGCACTCCAAGATGGTAAGAAAATTACCAGATCAACTTCTGTGCAACTGATGACTATTTTTGACAAGTTACATAAAACTCGGGAGGTACCTGAAGACCACAGAAAACAAAATGTAGCACTGATCTTCAAAGAGAGAAGGTCAATTTAATTTGGCAATTACTGTCTCTCCTCAGCCTAACCCCCTCCTTTCCTGCCCCTATATAAAACAGACGGAATAATAATTAATTGAATATCCAGAAGGGAACAGAAGAATGAGCAATAAGCAATATTTTGGGGGGTTAGAGAGAATTTCTTGCCAGATAAACCGTTGCTTTTCTTGACTGAATTACAAAATTAGCGAATGAAAGGAAAGGTAAATGTGATATACTTGGATTTTAATGATTTATCGGGTATCGTGTCTCACACAAATCTTACTCAACATATATATTTCTACCAGTCTACCAATGTTGGAAATAAACATTGCCACCTGAACTGAAAACTGGCTGAAGAACTGCGAAAAGGTTACGGCAAAGGACCAATGAATTGATACACCAGATGGCATACATAAAGGTTTTAATATAAGGACAGAGACAATAGCTATGAAATATTTTTAAAATTACTTTATTGATCTTTGACCTTTAACCTGGGTGAGGATTTTCTGATTCCCCCGCCCCCTTTTTTTGTTTTTTTTTGGAAAGAAGAATTAAGATTTTGATTTATGGGGTCTATTCCAAATTAATAAAAAGCTTACTTAAACTTAATTTTTTACTTAAAATAATTATATTTTTATTCAACTGTTTGAATAGCACAAAAATTACAATTTGAATTGGATTTAATAAATTAAATTGATAATATGGAATAAAATTAACAATTGACTACATTATTAAATATTGTGGACGAACACAATTAAGGCCTAAATTATGGAGTTAACATAAAACAATTAATTTTTGTACATACTTAAGCCTGGAAAGTTAGGGAGGCATGGATGTAGTTTGGTTGCTAGTCTATGCAGCCATACACACTCCTTCAAAGTGCGTCCTTACTGAACAACTTTTGCAGTTAACTTTTTTAATAATACTAAATGATTAACAACCATAACTTTCCTCTTGAGGCAGATTGTGTTACACAGCCCGGGATGACCTGAGTGATTTCAGGTAGTATTTACTTTAGAGGTACAATAAGCATGTGCTTTTTCACAAGTAAATTACAAAAAGAGAAACATTATTTAAAAAGAAGATGGTTATTCAGAGAAAAAGACTGATTCTCTGGCTTGTTGGTTTTGGGAACTTCAGAGCCAAGGAATTGCACTTCAGGAGATGAGGTGTGGTTGTTTTTGGTCTTAGTACCTTACACTGGCAGATGGGTTTTCTCAGGCACTTGGCTGACACAGCCTGCTATTGTCTTGGTCTCCTCTTTCCTTAGGCAAGGAAGAGCAGCAGCTCTTTTGGTATGGGTAGTGGCCCAGAGGATTACATCTGCCTCCCTGCTTACCTGGATTTTTATGGCCGTGATTTCAGTTGGCTTCACCCAGTGGCACCTCCCCATAGGTCTTCAAGCAAATCAGAGGATTACAGATCTTGCAGATATACAACTGAATCTGGGTTGAGAGGTTGGCCAGCTGAACCATTTTGGTAGTTTGAAAAGTACTGACTTACTGACATTTCTCTCACCAACCGCAACTGATATTCTAGAGATGTGGCATCAGCAGATGACTGCAAAGATGCGATTCTGGGCCCTCTCCTATGGGGTACCAGTTACAGCAGTGGTTCTCAACTAGGGGTCTGGGGCCCCCGGGGGGCCACGAGCAGGTTTCAAGGGGTCTGCCAAGCAGGGCCAGCATCAGACTCACATTAGAAAGCCAAAGTCCCACTGCATGGGCTGAAGCCCAAGAAATGTAGCTTTGCGGGGGCTCTGTGGCATAGTGCCTCAGGCAACTGCCCTGCTTGCTACCCCCTAATGCCAGCCCTGGCTTTTATATGCAGAAAAACAGTTGTTGCGACAAAGGTGGGCTGTGGAGTTTTTATAGCATATTGGCGGGGTGGGTGGGGGGAGGGCTCAGAAAGAGAAAGGTTGAGAACCCCTGAGTTACAGGATACAAATGGTTTGTGGGCCTTTTGAGTTTTAGGCATGGGATACACATTTAGCAGAATTTTTTTTTAATCTATTAGCTGGAGGACTTTTTACATTACTTATACTTCCAATCATATTTCATCCTTTTAGCACTTTCAAAAATATAAAGGGGATTTTTACTGGTAAAGACTGAAGAACTAAGAGGTCTGTATAATCTAATGGGGTGAAGGCTATTCCTAAGCAAAGGGCTGTCTTAAGCTTTACTAATATTAACTTTACGCGACCTGAGGAAAAGCTAAAAGTTTGTCAAACAAGAGGTTGAACTTTATAAAACTATGGCCGCTCAGGTAAGCTGATTTACCTTATATAGACTAGACTGCTCAGATGTCCATATACTTCCTCAATGAAATCCAGACACATGATCCGAACTCTTTAGCAGCAAACTACTAGTGTCACATTAGTTAGTACATTAGCATGTCCTGCGGGACAGAAGGAAGGAACCCATTCATATGTGACACACGGAGATAAGTGTTAAATAAACTGATCCTCAAAACCAGCATGTGGCAGTGATACAGATGAGCTAAGCAGTGTTGTGAAGCCAGAGCTTTGTCCTTCTAAATTACATCTTTCAACTGACACCAGATCCAATCTCAGCTCTCGGGAAGCATGATGTCAGAAGGGAGACACTGGTTCAAACCCAATCCCCATTTTGCCACTGAAGGTATATCTACACTGGAATTAAAAACCAGTGGCTTGCCCTCATCAGCTGAGTTGGGCTCATGGGGCTCCAGCTAAGGGGCTGTTTAACTGTGGTGCAGACATTTGGGCTTGGGCTGGAGTCAGGGCTCTGGGACTCTGCTAGGAGGGAGAGTCCCAGAACTCAGGCTCCAGCCTGACCCCAAACATCTATGCTGCAATTAAACAGTCCCTGAGCCTGCCAGCCCGAGTCAGCTGACATGAGCCTGCCGTGAGTTATTAATTGCAGTGTAGACATACCTTGAGATGCTGCTGTATCCACAATGACTAGGTCTCAGAGCACCGCATGGAGCTCTCAGGAAACACAGCCTTCCATTGTCAATTTAAAAACAATTTAGTCGAATTTCCACTCGCAAAATGTCTGGGACCACAGGAACTCCTAACCTAAAGGAGATAGCCCCTGAGGGTTTGTCTTCACTGCAGAGTTAACTTGAGCAGTGCCCCTAGCCCCCCTCCCATCCACACACAAAATCCTCTCACCTGAGTTTGGTGGTGCCTTCAATTTGGGCTAGCTGACACGGCTGGGGATATAAGTATTCACTCAGGCTGGTAACCTACCCACATTACAGGATGGACACAGGCTAGATCACTATAGTGTGGCTAGTTCTCCAATACTTTCCCACAATTCCCCTACGTGTCCAGAAGGACAGACAAATTCTCCCACAACTCACTGGGAAAGAATCAGAGCATCTCATCTTACTGCAGCATAAAGAACCTTAAGATATTTCCACAGGAGTCCTCGCAACACACATGGGGAATATAGCATCACTGATGACACAGTAACTTGGGCACGACTTTGCAGTGTGGCTGCTCAGAGATGTGTGCTCAGAACCAGGTGCCAATCATAGAACTGGAAGGGACTTCAAGAGGTCATCTAGTCCAGTCCCCTGCACTCATGGCAAGACTAATGATCTAGACAATCCCTGACAGGTGTTTGTCTAACCTGCTCTTAAAAATCTCCCATGATGGACATTCCACAACCTCCCTAGGTAATTTATTCCAGTGCTTAACCACCTTGACAGTTAGGAAGTTTTTTCTAATGTCCAACCTAAACCTCCCTTGCTGCAATTTAACCCCATTGCTTCTTGTCCTATCCTCAGAGGTTAAGAAAAACAGTTTTTCTTCTTCCTCCTTGTAACAACCTTTTACATATTTGAAAATGGTTATCATGTCAATGCCATGTTAACTCAATCACTTGAGTTACGTCTGCAATGAAGATGTATCCTGAGTGCCTGGGACGAGATACCATCTAACATACTTCAATTACACAGGAAGGAGAATGCAGAGGCTCCTCTTTTCCTCTTCATTCACCCTGCAACCACTGAGGTTACTCTTAAAAGGCAAACTGTGCATCAGGGCTTATGCTGCTGGGAGGCATCTCTGCTAATAACGGAACAGGCTGATAAATGGGATCAGCCAGCACAGAGACATGACGGATGTAGACAGCGGGATAGATTGCCATCTCTCTACCAGCACTAATAACCGGATGATGGCATGCTGCCTCCATCGCTAGATTAGATGATATGCAATTCTCAAGAAGAAACTGGACTGGCACAGGCAAATAGTTTCAGTGATAAAGCATGGAAGCCTTGTATAGTGAAGTCAATTTTCACAGAACAGTTTCACTACAAAGAGAATTGCAATAAGTGCACAGTACAGCACTGCATTAATTTGGGACACTCTACCTACTTCCCTATAAGAGGATTGCACTGGAAAGTCTGTCTCAGAACCAAGACATATCCTTCAGGTGGTATTTTAATTTGTTACCAGAGGCTCCCTATCTGCAGAAGGAATGATTCCTCATCTCTGCCTGCACTGCACAGCTGGCCCTGGAAAAGGCCTTTGCAGCTCTTAGTTTTGGAATTACTCGTAGCCATGTTCAAAACATGTTGAGGTTTTGGAATCAGTGTTTCCAAAAGATCTGGGCAGTAAGTCCCACGTGAACCTGTTCCTGGAGAGGGTAGATTGAGAATGGAAGAACACAGAGACGAGTGCTTAGCTCACCCTGCTGCACAGCCTTCTCCAGGAGAAGACAAAGCGGGCACTGGGCAGTACAGCTGTCTGTGCCTGCCAGCTAGTGTTCACACACACAGGCTCTGGACGGCTGTGAATGTTTCATAAGATGGGAGTGCAGGTCATTTCTGATGAATGGAAAAGATCTTGATTGGACATGATGGGGTAGAAAGATTATGAGGAGCTGATATGGCGAGTGTCAACAGGGGTTGGGACAACTACAGAAATGACAGTGCTCCCCCTAGGGAAAGTTCCTCCTGCTGCACAGTAACACTGCTGATGGGTCTGGTCTCTACATTGCAATTAGACAGCCTCACTTGTTTAAACAGTGATTCCTGTTCTTATCTACACTGGAGGGCAGTCACCAGGAGTTTAGGTAGAATTTAGCAGCATTAGATCAAGCAGGTAATTAAAGAAATCATCTGCAAACACTTGGAAGGTGGTAAGGTGATAGGGAATAGCCAGCATGGATTTGTAAAGAACAAATCATGTCAAAGTAATCTGATAGCGTTCTTTGATAGGATAACGAGCCTTGTGGATGAGGGAGAAGCAGTGGATGTGATATACCTAGACTTTAGTAAGGCATTTGATACGGTCTCGCATGATATTCTTATAGATAAACTAGGAAAGTACAATTTAGATGGGGCTACTATAAGGTGGGTGCATAACTGGCTGGGTAACCGTACTCAGAGAGTAGTTGTTAATGGCTCTCAATCCTGCTGGAAAGGTATAACAAGTGGGGTTCCGCAGGGGTCTGTTTTGGGACCGGTTCTGTTCAATATCTTCATCAACGATTTAGATGTTGGCATAGAAAGTATGCTTATTAAGTTTGCGGACGATACCAAACTGGGAGGGATTGCAACTTCTTTGGAGGACAGGGTCAAAATTCAAAATGATTTGGACAAAGTGGAGAAATGGTCTGAGGTAAACAGGATGAAGTTCAATAAAGATAAATGCAAAGTGCTCCACTTCGGAAGGAACAATCAGTTTCACACATACAGAATAGGAAGAGACTGTCTAGGAAGGAGTATGGCAGAAAGAGATCTAGGGGTCGTAGTAGACCACAAGCTTAATATGAGTCAACAGTGTGATACTGTTGCAAAAAAAGCAAACGTGATTCTGGGATGCATTAACAGGTGTGTTGTAAACAAGACACGAGAAGTCTTTCTTCCGCTTTACTCTGTGCTGGTCAGGCCTCAACTGGAGTATTGTGTCCAGTTCTGGGCACCGCATTTCAAGAAAGATGTGGAGAAATTGGAGAGGGTCCAGAGAAGAGCAACAAGAATGATTAAAGGTCTTGAGAACATGACCTATGAAGGAAGGCTGAAGGAATTGGGTTTGTTTAGTTTGGAAAAGAGAAGACTGAGAGGGGACATGATAGCAGTTTTCAGGTATCTAAAAGGGTGTCATCAGGAGGAGGGAGAAAACTTGTTCACCTTAGCCTCCAATGATAGAACAAGAAGCAATGGGCTTAAACTGCAGCAAGGGAGATTTAGGTTGGACATTAGGAAAAAGTTCCTAACTGTCAGGGTAGTTAAACACTGGAATAGATTGCCTAGGGAAGTTGTGGAATCTCCATCTCTGGAGATAATTATGAGTAGGTTAGATAAATGTCTATTAGGGATGGTCTAGACAGTATTTGGTCCTGCCATGAGGGCAGGGGACTGGACTCGATGACCTCTCGAGGTCCCTTCCAGTCCTAGAGTCTATGAGTCTATAACCCTGCACCCGTACACACGACAAAGCCATTTTTGTCAACTTAAAGGGCTCTTAAAATCGATTTCTGTACTCCTCCCCGACGAGGGGATTAACGCTGAAATCGACATAGCTGGGTCAAATTTGGGGTAGTGTGGACGCAATTCGATGCTATTGGCCTCCAGGAGCTATCCCAGAGTGCTCCATTGGGACCGCTCTGAACAGTGCTTTGAACTCAGATGCACTTGCAGGTACACATGAAAAGCCCTGGGAACTTTTGAATTTCATTTCCTGTTTGGCCAGCATTGCGAATTCAGCAGCACAGGTGACCATGCAGTCCCCTCAGAATGTTTCTACGCTCCCTCTATCATCTCCATCCCTGAGCTTATCGCAGATTAGAAAGTGAAAAAAAAAACGCAGTCGCGACAACATGTTTTCCAAGCTAATGCAGTCCTCTCACGCTGATAGGGCACAGCGTAATGCATGGAGGCATTCAGTGGCAGAGGCCAGGAAAGAATTGGTGTGTTTGCTTAACGGAAAAGTATCATGCCTCGCTAGTAATCCTGCCCGCGCCAGGTCAGTGTCACATGCACTTTGCGCTGTGTCGGCCTTGGGCAGGGGCATGACCGCTTTGTGAGCAGGAAGGCCATAGATATAAACATTGCATCAGCAGGGCCAGCTCCAGCGTTTTTGCCGCCCCAAGCGGCGGCGGAGGGAAAAAAAAAATTCACGATCAGCGGCACTTCGGCAGCAGGTCCTTCCCTCCGAGAGGGACCGGTCGCCAAATTGCTGCCGAAGACCCGGAGTGCCGCCCCCTTCCATGGGCCGCCCCAAGCACCTGTTTGCTGCGCTGGTGCCTGGAGCCGGCCCTGTGCATTAGGTAGCTTCTGTAGCTAGAGAAAACATTCCTTTGCATTCTGCAAAGTCTTTGGCAAAAAAAGAGAAGCCCCGTAGTGTAGTGGTTATCATATTCACCTAACACGTGAAAGCCCTGTATGTAGTGGTTATCATGTTCACCTAACATGAGAAACATCCCTGGTTCGAAACCGAGCGGAAACAGGTCACTGTTCCTTTTTCTGACTCCCCTCCTGCATTTCTAGTCTCAGAACAGACTGTGCTGTGAAATTTTACTTTGAATTATATCAGTTATGAGTTAAATAACATAGAAGCTCTCTTTAAGTTATAGTCCCAGGTTCCTTACCCTTTCAGCTGCTCTGATACATTAACATTTCTGTTGGGGTGGGGTGGGGGGATATTCATGAAGCCTTTTATACGGACTAATGCTATTTAGGACTCTGAAATAATCTTAACGTGGCCCAGAGTGCAATCCTTCATTCTGGATTTGTCATTTCACAAGTTGAACTGCTCCTTACTACTGTCTAGGCTTCATGAACCATGGGAGCAAGGGGCAGGCTGGGGTAGGTGCGACCGCATGGTGCTGCTGGCTGGGACAGCAGCCTGAGGCAGAAGCCTCCAGCTTATATGATATTCCAGGCAGGATTGAATCTCCATGAGACTAAATTTAAAGAAGAGAATGACCTGGAGTCACTCCCATTTGGTGCTCAAAGATGAGGATAGCCATGTCTGTCCAGGCACCCTGATCAACCTCACCGAGGTCTGCCAGCTGAGCGGGACCCTGGCTGGCAGGAGCCGGTCTGGGGCTCCATCTGCCGGCCCCACTCAGCCTGCTGCCTGCTTGGGGTTCCGATCATCCAGACAGGCAGCAGGCTGAGCGAGTCTGGTGGACAGGACTCTGGAAAAAAGGTGCAAAATGATTGTGTGCTGTTGCTTTCACAGAAGGGGGAGGGCTGACAACATGTACCCAAAACCACCTGCGACAAAGTTTTTGCCCCATCAGGCATTGGGAGCTTAATCCAGAATTCCAATGGGCGGCGGAGACTGCAGGAACTGTGGGATAGCTACCCACAGTGCGCTGCTCTGTAAGTCGAGGCTAGCCGCGGTACTGAGGGCGCACTCCGCCGACTTAATGTGCTTAGTGTGGACATATGCAATAGATTGTATAAAATCAAATTCTAAAAAATTGACTTCTATAAAATTGACCTAATTTCGTAGTGTAGACATACCCTTAGATAGTAGGTCTCTGCCCCAAATGAACTATCGGTCTCCCTTCATCTGTTAGTACAGAGAGGACCAATTGTGCTGTGATAAATGAACAGGGGAGGGATAGCTCCCTTTTATGGACACTCAGCCAGTCAGTCAGCAATAAAATCCCTCTTAGTAGCTGTTCTCTCCTTGCTTTACCTGTAAAGGGTTAAGAGTCACTATGATGCATAGGTAAAAGGAAATGAGTGGGCACCTGACCAGAAGAGCCAATGGGAAGGTTAGAACTTTTTGAAATTAAAACAAGACTCCCCTTTTGTCTGTCTGTCTGTTGTTTTCCGGAGAGAGGGAACAGAGCAGCAGTGCTGTCAGAAGCTTTGGGCCAGCTATGAAAAATCATCAGATCATACCTAGAAACTACTCATTTGAAACCCCACATATGTAAGTAGATTAGGGAATGTCTTAAGACGATGTGATTAGATTTCTCTCTTTTTTATTTCTTTATGGTTTGTGGACTCCTCTGTGCTAACCCCAGGTGCTTTAGTTTTGTTTGTAACCTTTAAACTGGACCTCAGGAAACTATTCTTGATGCTTAATCCTTGCATTTGCTCTTTTTAAATCTAGCAATAGCCTGAGTTTCCAGATGTATTTTCTTTCTTTTTGTTTTAATAAAATTTACCTTTTTTAAGAACAGGATTGGATTTTTCTGTCCTAAGAGGTTTGTGCACATGTTGTTTAATTAGCTGGTGGCAACAGCTGATTTCCTTTGTTTTCTTTCTCAGCTTTTCCCCGGATGTATGGAGTGAAAAATACAGTAAACAGTATATATATTAGAGCACATGAAAAGATGGGAGATGCCTTACCAAGTGATTTTATTCTGGAATAATGACTCCACTTTGTGAGCACAGTACATATTCCAGAATTAAAATCACACTCATTCCATAGTGGAGCCCCTATATGGGGAAGTATTCTGGGGTAGTTTACTCCACAATAGCTAAACCAGTGAATCTCCCCGTGTAGACAAGGCCTTAATGAAAGCTGAGATTCTGGAGAATCAGCAAGTAGTTTGAAAGAGGTGCTGGTATGCTGTACCACTGCATACTGGCTCAATTCAAGCTCTGGTTGCAGTTTCCCCCATGCTCTCTGCTGAATGAGTAATTATCAAAATAGTCTATATTTGCCCTAATTCAATGAGTTTTATGCTGACCATATAACACTTTACAAGTACCACATGCTCAATTGCACGCAGAGCAGAAGGAAATTGCTTCCATGCTCTAGTATTCCAATTAACTCATCTGCTGCAGGATTTCAGCTGCACCTTCTACAGAAAGAAAGAGCAACTTCACTCCCCAGGAATCTTAGCAAGTGAAACATAACCCCAAACAAGGGCACAGTTCAGGGACCAAAGGCAGCTCAGCAACAATCACTAATGCAGAAATACATAAGAAGTGTCCTGCATTTCAAAAGAACACATGGACTAGCTAGTGGAGGAAGGGATCTCAGCCATAACATTTGGTCCCTAAGTCCCCTGAATGAACCTCTCATACAACAAGAGAAGTGTGTCAGCACTCCACGACCAGGAACTCCCTTGCCTGTCATTATCTTTTCCTATGTTGTATAATTTCTAAATTAGATTGTGTCTACTTGCAAATCTATAAAGTGACATGCACACTTATGGTGCTGTATAAATAATAAATAGAACTGCCAGACTAGATCAGACCGGTGGCCTTTCATGCCAGAGCCACAACAATTCACTGAATTGTTCTCACAGCCCATACAAAATGTTCTGGTTAATATAATCTCACATTGAATATTCCAGGGAGATTCCAAGATGTCTGGGCATATATGAGCACTAGAGCATCTGGAAGGATTGTGAAGACTATAGCAGGCAGAAATAAGATATGTGAGATATTCCATCCCCACTGTGCCTCACAGGTTTCATCATCAGGGCAGAAACACTTACTTTCATTTTCAAAGTCTGAAGTAAACTCTACAACTGCTCAAAAGAGTCAGACTCCTTGCCCCCTAACACAGCCCTATGTTAGGAGAAGTCACCCTGGCCTGATTCCCCATAAAAAGCAGAATGGTTAACGTCTCTCTCAGGTTCTAAGCCATGCCACTTACTCTGGTCGGCAAATCACCAGGTCCCCCTTGTTAGTGCCATATGCCAATCCCAGGCCTGGCTCAGGAAGCCAGCGAGCAGAGTTTATGCTGACGTGTCTTCTCTGGTCAGCAGGCATCGGGTACAGGACGTTGAAAACTCTCTGAAAAAAGCCACAGAAAAAGATTATTTGAAAGAGCAATAAAAATCAAGGTTGCCAAGGAGGCTCAAAACACTTGAATCCCCTATGGCAGCACAGCTGGGCAGGGAGGTTAGTCACTTATTTACAGGCTGTTCCAAGAAACAACTAACCTGTCAGCGAGAGTAAGGATCTGATAGAAACATACACATACATCCACAAATATTTAACAGAGCACTCAGCAGATAGCTGTGGAGCAGGACAGCTGCTCCATCATCAGATCTTCACTTGGACAGTGGGCTACACAGCTGCAGAGTCCCTTCACTGGCACTAATTAATAAGAAAGCTGGGAGCTGATGGCATATTCACATCAAGCTGGACAGCAGCACAACTGGGAATTTTCTGGCCCTTTATCAACCCCATTTCCCATCCTCATGCTCTTACCATCACACAACTAGGAGAACTGTGTCAGCCAGGAAATGTACAGGCTTCCACCAGCAATGGCCCCAACAGCTACATGCATGGCTTAGCTATTAAACAAACCTGAGCCCTGTCTACAAATGACATGAGATCTAATCCCTGTTAATTGTTTCCTGAATTGCCTTTAGCAACTGCTTAACTTCCTCCTCCCAGGCTGTGGAGCGTTGAAGGAAATGCTGAGTCCAGAGTTTACCGAGGAGACACACAACCACAGAAGTGACATACACCCTCTGAATTCAGTTTGCCTCCCACCTCAGTCCCCTTCACCAAATTAATTTTGTTCCCTTAGCAATGCCCTAAGCTACGGCTTGCTCCATACCAAGCACCAGCAGCCTCTGCCTCTCACTCTCACTTGAGCCCAATACTGCAGGGCTCAGACTTGTGCTGATCTCCCTCAACTTTATGTCATAACAGCTCCGCAGAAGACTGCAAACTCTCCAACTGTGCACTCAGTTTCCTGTGGGCCAGGATTTTACATGCCAACCACACTTCACATAGGAAATTTGGTAAACCTAGGAGAGGCTGAGACTATAAAACAACAGTGGGAGAAATGGAAAAGAGCAGCAATGTGCTGGTTTGGCCACTAGGGTAAGTGGGGGAAGCTGCTTCAGAACACTGGACCATCCAGGGCAGATTCCAGTAGGGGACTCTGAGCATCAGGGCTTCAGAGGGAGGACCAAGAGGTACTTTTATTACAGAGGCTAAGGAGGGTTATGCAGGAAGCAAGTTAAAATGCTGACCTGGAGCAATCGTAAGTGACATGCCAATTGTCTAGACTTTCCTCTCAAGAGGTCTGGGGTCTAATCTGCTCTGAGTCACAAGTGAAATGTGTGTTTCCATTAGAATCACTAGTCACTTTTAGCTCATCAAAACCTCTACATAAGTTTGGCCAAACTGGCCAATCTTTGTTCAGAAGAGGCCCAATAGCTGCTTGGTGGTGGGCCACAGGAGATGGAGAATACTGCCTGCAACAGTATGGGGGTGCTGCAGGTTAGTACTGTGGTGCACTGTCACGGCTGTGGGGACCTACGCCTGGAATAGCAGCAGCTCAGGATCCAGGGGCAGCATGATCTGTTGATTAAGTTACTGGACTGGGACTCAGGAGATGTGGGTTCTACTCCAGTGCTACTGCTGACCTGCTGTGAGATGCTGGCTAAGTCACACTACTTCTCTGTGGCTCCATTTCCTCTCCCACCCATTTCTATTTAGACTGCAAGTTCTTCGAGGCAGGGACTATTTTAGTACATGTTTATAGAATGCCTAGGTGCCGGGGGCCCTATCCTGGCAACTGTCAGACAAATAAATAGATCAGCAGAGTTATGTGACACATTATTTCTAGGTACAGGCAACTTTCAGTCTCTCCTCAGAAAGGGCCACATTTAGAATAGCAAATGAGTCCTTTAGGATTTCTCTGAAAGATAGAAGCCAGTCACTATCTTTGCCCTTGGTGTCGCTTGGTAGTCAGTGGTGTTCACAGAAGCTCACTGTCAGAGTGGAAAGAATAGGTCCCTGGTGTTTTGTTAAGTACTTTCCACAACCCCCCATTCTTCTAGTACGGCCACCCCGTTTTCTGCTCCTGCTTGACTAGCTAGCAAAAATCACACGCACACTAGTAGCACCCGTTGCCATGGAGACTGTGGTGCACTCTCCGAAATCGAGAGTGTGGATTTTGATGGATCAGAGAGGAGAAAGTGGCTTATAACAACAAAGAGCATTACATTTGGAAAACGAGAAACATTTGAATAGTCACAGAAAAGCCTCAAGGGGATTCTGTTGCACACCTATTTTTCCACAAGTCACAGAGTAAACAGCCTCCCTCTCTTCCTAGAGAGCTGCCATCTCCTGAGGAATCACAGTTGGTGAAATTGGTTTTCTGAACTAGCCTCTGACCGTCATCAAAGGAATGGAACCCATTTGTTCAGCTGTGGCCCTGCACACTCAGTGATTAGGCGCTTGGAGGCCCGTGGCTAGTTAACTACAGTTTGAAGTCCAGGTGTCTCTCAGTAAGGGGCACCCAGTGGAACATGATGGCAAATGCCCAGCTCTGCCATGCTGTGAAACTGATAGCTAAAGGTGGAATCTCAAAGGTAAGAACAGTTGGAAATTCTCCCTAGGGACACCTGCTTCATTCAACCCACTTCTCCATTCACTTCTAAATAGCCAGTAGTTCCAAAGAGTTTCCCACCCCCCTGCTGCTTCCCACATCCTTCGCTAATGGGACAATGCCATGCAGTTTTAAGAGGTGATGACATCTATGCGTGTAGTAATTAACAGATACAAGGAGAGAGAGAACAGCTGTACTGGCATAATCACCACTCGCAGCAGTAACCAGGCCCCAGCTAATCAGTCTGATGCAGTCATACAGATGAGCTGCTGCAACCGTATCCATTAATAAGACCTTCCACCCACACACAAAGACAATACCAGAGCCCTTTCACATGCGCAGGTGGCCTGGCCCAGAGGACACTCAAAAAGCTACCAGGCACACCCTTCTCCCCTAAACAAGGACCAGATCCTGTTTCTTTCTGTCTCACTGCAACACTAATCATCTTCTGAAACGTTAATGAAATACTTCAACCAGACAAGCATGCCAGCTAGAAAATTCACTAAGGAGGGCCCGACATCAACCTCTGGAAAAGGTGCTTTTCCAGCTCTATACTTGTAGGTACAGCATTCATAAGATCAGAGAAGCCACTTAATGTTTACTCTTCTTCACTTCAGCCAAAGGGTTATGGGACCAGCTGTACTTTCTCCACGTATTCCAGACTTGGAAGGGTGAGAACTTCATTTAACTCAGGCACCAGTCTCATCTATGCAATTGCAATGACATTTCCAGCAGAAATGGCACATTTTCAAGTTCTACCACCTACTGGCCAGCAGAGTGTCATTTATTACCACATTCAAGCCCACTCTAGTGTAATTGGGTTACTGACTCAACATTCCATGACCAGGGATATTCCTAAGCCCGGACACCTCATTATCTCAGTAAGTTACCCACTGTCCACTCCATGTTTCTCCTGCTATTAAACCAGCGTCTGAGTATGAGATCCTGAAGAATTTTGATTCCAGTGCTGGGAAATTTCAGAGAATGGGAGTCTGGGAAGCTGTGAGCAAATCCTTAAGAGCATGTCTTTGAGGCCTTGAACCCAACAGGTGATGCAAAAGTAACATATAATTTCCCTCTTCAGCTGGAACATGACCACCCAGGAAAAGGGGCATGCTACAGTTAGTAAGAAAATGCCTTTTCATCAAATAAGAGATGTGCTTCCAGAAAACCTTTTACTGTGGGCAGGTCACTGAATCTCAGGGATGTGTGAACGACTCTGAACCCAAAGGACCAGAGGAAGAGGGGGTATCACCAAATCCAGGACTATCAAAAGCGAAAGTGATTTCCTCAAACACATCCCAGCAGTGTCTAGCTAAGTTCTTATAGCATCATACATGAATGGTATCAAAGGAAAGCAATTTCTGATAAAGAGAGGATAATACACACGGCCCTTTCCATTTTACATCCCTGCATTTGAAGGGTGGGAAGAGACCTAGCTGAGTCATTTGTTACTGTGCTTTCACATCTTCAGATGTCTCACAAAGACGATCTTTCAAGCAGCCACTTACAACTTGGGTGCAGGCTGGGGGAGGGTATCTATTTTGTTCTCCTTGAACACAGAAGCTGTGTGCATATAAAGATCATTCACAAAAACACAGGCATACTCCCATCACCCCACAGCCACCTTCAGGACCTAGGGATTTGAGGAGGGAGGGGTATAAAGCTGGGGGGGGAAAACAGGTGAACAGAGATCCAATACCCAGAAATGTTCTGCATATGTTACACTGGAGAACATGAAGGCTGCCAAACTCTGCTGCTGCTCGCCCTCCATCTCAGCAGTGCTGGAGCATCAGCATTGTGGCACCTGTCATATCCAATGTTTGGGTATTAAGCAAAATATTTATTTATGGCAGGAAGCCAGGAAAGGCTTCATGGTGATCAGCAGCCTCAAGGAATCTTTCCTGATGATTCCTTCCAAGCTATCAAGCTGCTGTACATAGGTGGGCTTGAGAGCGCTTAGGGCACAGCGTGCACACAGAATTATGGTGCTAATTTGGTTTCACTCCAGGGGATGGGGACTTTTTATTTTTCTTCAAATAGCTACTTCTGCAAAGTAGCACTTATCCACCTAGTGCTGCTCCTCCACCTGCCCCATCCTAAGGTAACGGCTGCTACCTAACAATGTCGTTTAAACTCCACCTTCCCTCAGCATTTAAGAGGGCTGCCGATGAGAAGAGTTGGAAAGGAAACTCCCATGCCTCAGATATTGCTCATACCAAGAAGGCAGCAGGCTGTCCTCAAGCTTATGCTACAATTGCCAGCAGACACTGCTGCTGCAGCGGCCACTGCCCCAGTCCCAGCAGCATCAGATCTCAGGCACCACACCAATGACAAAAGCATCTGAGGGTATGACTACATTTGGAATTTCAAAGCGCTTCCCCAGCAGTGCTGCGGGAGCGCTGCCATGGCAGCGCTTTGAAGTGGGAGTGTAGTCGGAGCGGCAGTGCTGGGAGAGAGGTCTCCCAGCGCTGCATGTAAACCACATCCCTTACGGGTGTAGCGTGCAGCGCTGGGAGCCATGCTCCCAGTGCTGCCGCCCTGATTACACTGACGCTTTACAGCGCTGTATCTTGCAGCGCTCAGGGGGGTGTTTTTTCACACCCCTGAGAGCGAAAGTTGCAGCGCTGTAAAGTGTGAGTGTAGCCATGGCCTCACTAACAGCTTCCCAGCTCTGAAGGAAGGGCTAGAAAGCAGAGAGAGAATACTGTATCCTTGGTGGGGTGAGGGAAACATTCCCTTTCCTACAGTAGGCACCGAGGGAAGAAAAGCATGTTTTAAAGCTGGAGAAGAGCAGAAAGCAGCTATAGGCTATGCTGAAGACACAGGAAGCCAGTGAAACTCAACAGGAACTCTTGCTTTTCTTCATTTTTAAATTTAATAGAGAGGCATTTCTGCTCTCAATGAGGCGCTTCTCCTTTGTGAGATGCTGATAAATCTCAGTCCGTTACCTTTACTTAGCCCCAGAAGCAAATGGGGCTGCTAGATCAGTCTTGATAAGAGGGACTGCATGAATAAATATGCACAGCCGCTAACTTGTTTACATGGGGAAAAATCTTGTCATCTGTAATGCTCCAACTTTGTGGGTTGGGGGGAGAGAAGCGGCTGGAGTGGTACAGGAGGATTTCACAGGCACTAGACTACAGTTACACACTATTAGTAGTAGTTTTAAATAGAATACAGGCTCCTATCAGAGGCTGAATACTTGTAGAAAGCAAGCATGAAAAACAGAGGTGCACAAAGTGCACTGGAGAGAGAGCTGGGTGAGGAGCAGGTTCAGACATCAGAAAAGGGCTGGAGTATAGGAAGCCATGGAAATGGATCAGAGCCTAAGAATGGTAAGTGCCTTGAGAGTATCAACCTGTGTTTAAAGAAAGCACATCTCTAAGGGAGTCTACTGAACAAACAGCATTAGAATGAGGGAAGTCAATGGGGACCTGATGCTGAGCGACAGCTGATCTTTAAGTTCGAGACTGAAACCACTCCACCCTACGGTGGCAGAAAGCCATTAAACTTCACCTGTAGGTCCCTGAAGAGGAACTGTGCTCTTCTTCAAGCTTATGGGTTAACAAACTGTGCAAGTGTGAAGACCCTTGGGCTCACTTTGGAGGTCCGCCAATCATCGCACTCTCCTTTCTCCCTGGGCTTTTCCATGCCTCTTCATTTCAGTGATTGACACTATGCATGCAGGCCTTGAGTATCTCCTTGTGTGGCCACAGCTTATACTGGCAAAACTGCACTTTTGGCAGTACAGGTTCCCCAAAGTGACATAACCTGTACTGACAAAAGCACAGTTTTGCTGGCATAACTGTGCCTATACTAGAGCCTTTTGCTGGAACAGCTATGTTGGTCAGAGATCTTAGCTTAGTCGGGGATGTGATGAAGTACGTCCACAAAAGTTTGTAGCATAGACCTGGCCTTAGGAGCAGAATGAAATATAGACAGACATGGCCCTATCCAATTGGAGCTCATTCCAAGGCCAAATTCACATACATCCTGCCCTGGCTAACAGATCAGAGCCTTTTTCGTTATTTATACAACATCCACATGTTTGCAGAGTGCTTTTCAGAAACAAATAGGGAGCGTATCAATATCTGGCAATGCGGGTGGGGATAACTTGGGGCAAGATAAAGGAAAAGTAATGTGATCTGGGCTCAGTATTTTGCAATTCCTCAGCTGTAGAATTTCCTCCTTGCTCCTCTGGAATTTCAGCTTGCATTAAAAAAAAACAACAAATCTTAGCTCTTTCATTGCAAACACTACAGTGAAAGTATGAACTGTGTATAAATGATGCAATATTTTCTTGCTCCGTTCATCTCAGAAGGGTGTTAACTTGAAAATCTAAAACCATTTCAATGTCAAGATTAACTATTACTTTAGCAGAATAACTCCCCACATGTGCTTATCCTACATCCCAAACTGCTACCCATTCTTCTTCAGATGCTGCAAGCCCCACACGCCCCTCACTAGTTGCCAGGATCTACAGCTTCAGCACTATCTTCTACCGATGCAGTTAGGCAGTTAATACAAAAATCTGTGGCATAATGACAGCTGAAAATTTATGTACATTGTAAAGCCAACAACCTATCAGAGGAACTATTATCTTCCTGTGCCGATTGTCATTCATTTCCACATTTATTCAGACCACAACCTCCTATTTTTAAAAGTGGCAATGAAGTTGTTGGTTAATTTCAATAATGCTGCAGGGCTGTGCCAGAACCTTCCAACAGGCTTGTAGCAGAGTTTAGGTTCAGCTTGCCATGGAGCACAAAGCGCATGTGAACACGATGACTGGGTTTAGGTTGAGTTATTGATGGTTCAATAACGCATATATTTTATATATAAACACTGTGATCAATGCGTCTTTTGCAAGCAAGGATTTTTGGCCAATCTTTCCAGGGTTTCCAGTTTGGTAAGAATTTCCCTAAATTAAAGGCACAAATCAGAGGCTAGTTATGTCCCTGAATCTTTCACAACACATCCTGCCCCTTCTTTCACTGGTTCACCCCTGAACCAATAGGTTAGTCTGTGCCCTTCCCGGCAATTCACTGTTAGCGCAATAAACGTTTCTTCCCATTAGTCATAATGGGATAAATCAATCAGTTCTTGCTCATCTTTTTGGCTCTCTTGGAATTGATGCGTCTCACCCTAAATTTTGCCATGTGCAACAAGATAGTTTTTTTGAACTGTGTTCATTTTCCCCAGATGTGACAGGATCACGTTTTCTAAGTTTATTTTTCACTCTACAGATACAAAAAATTTACATGCTGCCTTCGTATTCCATTTAGTCTCCAACTCCAACAGAACTGAAGATGATCCTAGTTTCGCCTTTCCGGATACACAGACTATGAACAAGGATACCTGACCCATCTCCTGAAATGGATGAGCAGGACATGAGGCCGTGGGGGAAGGAGAAACTCTACACAAAGATAAAACACTGCCACTTTCTTGCTCATTGCTCTTGATCATGTAGCTTATTGTCATCCCTTAGACCAGTGCAGGTCTCATAGAATATCAGGGTTGGAAGGGACCTCAGGAGGTCATCTAGTCCAACCCCCTGCTCAAAAGCAGGACTAATCCCCAGGCAGATTTTTGCCCCAGATCCCTAAATAGTGGCCTCAAGGATTGAACTCACAACCCTGGATTTAGCAGGCCAATGCTCAAAACCACTGAGCTATCCCTCCTCTTCATTAGAGCACATCCAACTCTTCCTTTCTTCAGGAGAGTTCTTGGTGTTGTAGCCTGGTATTCCATCTCAAGAAGCCTTTTGTGACATAATTGCCTAGGAAGCTTCTTTTAATAATCAACTAGCAGATGGGCTGAAGAAAATTAACAAGGACTGAATCTTAGAAAGGCGTTAATCATCTCAGGCAAAAACGCCACCTCTCGCTCAGCAACATAATGCTCTATCAGCAAAGTGCCTCATTACTTTCCTTCATTTCCTGCTAGTTTCTCCCAAAGGCCATAAAAAGGGCAAAGAAACTCTATGCCTCAAAAACCAGAGGGTACTGTCCAGTACTAGATCTGAATCCAAGGACAGAGGAAGCAACAAATAGAACTAAGCAAACAGGCACTGTCCTTTAGGGGAGAAGCAGATAAAAGGACAGAAGCAGCAGGCATGTTGAAAAATGGGTCGTCAGCATAAGAGAAGGCAGATAAATGTATGTCAGTGCAGATATGAATGCTGTACAAACAAGACTGTGCCCTAAGCTACTGCTGATCTCTAGCAAATTACTCTGACATCTGCCAATGCTGCAACAATCTAGCAAAATTATGGTCATTTTTATGGCAAAAAATGGATGATCCTCTGCTAATTTTTAGCCTTAATTCAGCCAATGAACCAAAAACAGTACCTTTGAGTTGCCTGTTAAATGTCATGCTGAGAGAATGAAAGCAAAATTTACAGTATTGTAAAGTGACAATGACAAAAGCAAAGGATTCACGTACAGCTGCCACTCCATCCTGCTCTCAGTCTGTTGGGCACTCAGTGGAACAATAAATGAGATCAAGTGTCAATAATATGCTGATGAAACAGCTATCTGTGTCCTCATCTGGATAAGAAGATGCTGTCAGCCAGCTGCCTAAATGTCTGAAATGAATAAACAACTAGAGGAAACAGTTGTCTTAAACCTAACCTAAGATAGATAAGAGGGAACACTTTGAAAAATCTTTAAGAAATCATGACCAACCCCTCAATCAACAGTCAGACTGGTGCAGATCTTGAAGTCACACTCTGTTCAGCGTTATGCTTGGGCAAGCAGGTTCCAGAAATATATTTCTCCATCTCTGATTGACAAGATTACTGCATCGAACTCCTCAGGTACAAGGCCACAGTGATGCTTGACTTTATTACTTCAAGGCTGGGATACCACAATGCTCCCTACGTGAGGCTGACAGAACCAACTGCAGATTGTGTCTACTACAGAGTGCAAGAGCTCATCCTGCCCTCACCCGAACACGCAGACTGGATCATATCACTCTGGTGGTCTGTGCTGGTTCCTTGTTCAGTATCAATCCAATTTAAGGTGCTGGTTCTCATCTTCAAGGTCCTTACCGGGTTAGTGGCTGACCATCTTAGATACCCTACTTCTCTCTTCAGCACACAATGGGCATGATAAAACTGACATTCCTACTTGGATGAGACACATTTAATTATTGTATTTGGTGTCTAATACCATAATTGGCGCACTAGAAACAGATCTTGCAGGAGTTTCCAGACCATTGAAATACCTACTCTGAGTTTTGGACTTTACTGGCTTTTGTACAGGTGTGGGCCCCAGTGGACAAAGCAAAATATCTGATCTTCCCATCAGAGAATGCACCTCTTAACTCTTAGAGTTTGCCAGCCATAGACAATACAGCTCTGACACACATTATACTTAACTTCACACCTCTGGTATTCAATTTCTGTGCCCACACTCTTTAGCAGTGCACCTCTGTCAATTCACTTCAATCCTGACTGGCACAACTCCACTCAATCTCTCCTAAATATTAAACCCAGGCTCACTGTAAACAGAAGCATGGACACTGCAATGTAATCTACACAGGCTGCATGTTAAAGTGATTCAGGAATGTGGTACTTTTATATGGAATACATTACTCCTGGGGTTCCACAAACTATGCTGGATGATAGTTGGCTTTTAGGTGCAATTTAAGATGTTGGCTTTCGTTTATGAATCTCTAATGAGTTGGATCCTAATAACCTTAGTCTCCTCTCCTCCCATTTGATATTGTGGCTGTTGAGATCATCTGAGGCAACAGAACCAATACCCCTAGCTTAATTGTGAGAGGAATGAAGGCTTGAAGCTTCTGTTGTAACTAGCAGGGGGCAGAACTATAGGTTTCTATCCCCTTGTTAGCTTGCAAAAGCTGGAATCTGATTACCTTCAGGCCAAGTTGCAAGGCTTATTTGTTCTTCCAGGCTTTTCCAGTTTTGGAGTGGACAGTCTCTGCATAAGGTGATGGGAGAGCTTTCTGAGGGATTCAATAGAATTTGGAGTGCTGTTTCTCTTGGATTTTGGTCTCAGGAGTTGTTAAAATAATGTAAAATTAGAATATGTGCCCACGACATTGGTTTAGAGAGTATGGCTGTGATTTTTAAACAGAATACAAGCAAATGTTAAGCATTATTTCCTTTGTCACAAACTCTGTCAGCACACTGGCAATATGGATGATTACTGATTCTTCATCTGTAATGTACTTGTTTTAAATTACAAAGCAAAGAATAGAAGCTTTAATGGGTGCTTATTTAAAAAATACTTTTTCTATTACACACTTGCCAAGCTGCCAACAACCTTTTACCCAACCAAATATGAATACAGCAGCCACTAGTTAGCATCGAGTGTGCTATGACTATTATAAAACATCTTAATTGAGGCCGTGGTTTTATTTTACATGCTCTCAGAAGCAGGTACAGAGCAATATAATAGCCTTATTGCAAATCCCAAAGATAACTTGTAAAAATGAGTTAACAATTCATAAAACTAGACGATGAGATAAACATTTAAAAAAATAAATGGCACTTTTATTGCGCCTCCCATTTATTTTTTAGATCTTGGACTGATTACAAAGGAAGTGTATGGCAGAAGGTGATAAATGCAGCACTGCTCAACTGTAGTGCAGCATTTGTCATACTGCCACATGAAATCTTGCTTGCAAAATTCATTCAAATTGATCTGGACATAGACACTGTCATATTGACTGAAAACTGACTAAAGGATTGTGATTAACAGGCAAGGTCAGAAAAGAGGCATTTAGTGGGGCCACAGAGAATGGGGTTAGGTCTGCTATGTTTAACATCTTCATTAATGATCTGGGAAATGGAAAAAAACAGATTATTAGTGATATTAGCAGATTCTGTTAAGATGAAAGCAGAAGCAAACACCAGTGCAGAAAAAAGCCCACAAAAAAGGCCCTACGGGTTAAAAACACAGGCAGGAAATAACATGAAATTCAACCTGGATAAATAAACTAATCCAACTGGGGAAAATAATCCAAAACAGAGATATTCAGATGGAGGAAGAGAACTGGGGAGCAGTAATGCTGAGAGTGAATAGCAAATAGGATAGGACTTTGCAATGCAGTAGAGTGGGGAAAAAAAACAAAAAAAATGTCAATTTTGGATTGCATCTATTAAGCCTAACATTCCAGAGAAAGGAGGAAATATTACCTTTATATGGTTCTTGTGAGACCATACCTAGCACATTACATACACTCAAATACTAGAAAGACATTGACATGTGGAGAGAATTCAGAAGAGCAAGAAAAGTAAGTATGAGGCTGGAGGATTAAATTACAAGGAAAGATTAAGGGAATAATTTATTGCTTTGCTAAACAATGACTAAGAGCAGGAGAAAATAAGAGTCTACAAGTACCTGAAGGGTGTAAACACCAAGGAGGGAGAAGACATGTTTAAAACTAGTTCAAGGGGATACAAGTTGGAGGAATGGAATTGAAAAGGAAAACAGATTGACTATGAGGCAATATTTCTTAATAGTTAGAATTAGTTGGCTGAGGAACAGTCCCCACAGAAAGGGAGGGAAGCCCCTTCTGTTGGTATTTTATCTAGCGAATAGGCTTAAGGAATAATCCTGGCCTGGCTCTTTGTAGGAATGGATGAGATGTGAAGAGGACTATTCCACCTTTAACTTTTACGATGTGGTACAAGAGGGTCCTGTGAAGTGACACACCCATCTATGGTAGTGAAACTTGGGTAGGTCAGAGGGATCCTCAAACAGCTGAAGATGGAAAACATTTTAGTACCAGTGAGAAGTGCAGTTATCACACTATACACTGCTGCTGCTCACATCCATATTCAGGCCTCTGCCCCGGCTAACCATTAGATGATCTATGCTGGGATGTCCCTCTCTCTGCAGTTTGGAGACTGACCACAGAGTTATGAAGCAGAGCCAAGCAATTTATCCCAATAGAGAGAGGGAGTGTCTCCCCTGCATTCTTACACAGGGATGTCTCAGAGCAACTCTCACACTCTGGGAAAGCACTGCCAAAATCAGAGATAACATTCACAGGAAAATGCTATTTGTGGCTTTGTAGCATCGGTCACAGAACAGCATTATGGAAGCTATTCCACTGTGTAAAGCTACCACCATTCAAAATGAAAAGGTTCAAAACCTTAGTCAGTCAGGCATACACACTAATCCACATTGCTTCGCAGCCAAAGCTCACTACTTGGGACACCTACTTGGTAATTATTGATAAAAAAAAAAAAAAAAAGACACACATTAACCACAGGCATATTTCAGAGATGTAGAGATCCAGTGTGGTGCTTCAGCGGTAATGGAAAATGCCATGACACTGTCCTCAAGTGTATAGGAATTAACTCCAGTATCCCGTCCAGATTTAAATTCTGATTAGTACATCATTCTGCCTCCTTAGCATCCTTCTGCAGTTTCAACTAGGCATGGTTTTCATCCTCACTGCCTAACTTGAATGTTGTGCAGCACTGCTATTGAACAGCTGCTATGTTTTACAGTAGAAGTGGTTACATTTCAGCGGTGGTTGATGGGATCACTGTGCACATTTTGTTAACTTTGCCCATTGTTTTGGGAGGAGATAAACGGACTCTACAAATATCAGACTTACAGGGTTGATATCTTCCACAGAGCCCAAGCACAAACCCTCACTCACCCCTAAAACAACACCTCATCCACACCAGCTCAAGCACTTGTGTTATGCTAGATAGCAAACATTCACTCAGAGTGCAGCAAGAGTGCATTTATTTGATATAAGCATTGCACTGATGTGGTACGCATCATGCTCAGCCTTCAGACGGGATACTAAACCGAACTCTTGCCCTTTCCCAATCACTGGTGGCTGCTCTCCAGGTAGAAGTTAGGCACTTTTCAAACAGAGTTGACAAATAATCCCAATACCCCAGCAGAGAGACTCCTTCAACTCCTTAGTGAAACCAATTCTAACACCCCAGGCTGGGTGCAAGATATTTATAAGCACGCCACGGCTGCCACACATGCTGACCCGGCAGTAGTAATGTTCATATTTGGGATGCTCCAAGCATGGGGCACGCTACAGACACAAAACTGCTGCATGGTTGATGTCAGGCTTCAAGCCGTAGTAAACTTTCACAATTCTGTTCCATTTAGGTCCATTACTGTGGTATACAAGTACCTAGTAGATTTTTAATCACTCAGTGGGATGGGAACTTTTGACCCATAGCCTCATAAGCCAGCAACCACAGCACTGAGCCACAGAGCCAGCTAAACAAGACACCAACACAGAAACAAAGCACTGTAGGAGCAGACGAATACTGACCCTCATGGATGTTTCTCCACCATGTGGCTGCTGCAGCCTGAAGACCTGAGCCACCATGTGTTCTGTGGAAGGGTGCAGCAGGATGCGCCGGGAAGCCAGTCCCACCATCACGTACCTGCCCATTGGAGACAGACTCACGGAAATAGCATTGGGGCCTGGGGATAGAACATAATAGGTGACATTTCCCTTGAGGGATTGCAGAGCCACTGGCCTTTGTCCTCATTAATTGTCTACTCCCTCATCTGCCTTATAATCCACTATGTAATGAGCTCATGCTGCAGTGTCCACTGAACTAGGAGAGCCCTACCAATGCCAGTTAGAACTCTGCAAGGAGATTCCTCACAGCTCCTCCCACTAGCAACTAGGACTCCACTACGTAGTGCAACGTCTTCACAGCAGTGCTCTCATCATCAGCCAGGACTTCACCAACAGGAGCTTCACCATAGGCAGTGCCATGTCATTGCCTGGCCAGATCATCAATTATGTGATCTTCCTTAGAGCAGTGACATGTTACTTCACTGTGATCTTCAGATCAGGCCATTTCCATGCTAAGAGTATGCTCCTGAAGTAACAGTCCTGAGACCTCTCCCATCCCATCTCCCAATGCATTCTTACCAAATCTTTTTGTGTACAGCATCTCGCCCAGGTTGTGAGGTGCCAGAGAATACACAGCCAGTATGCCTTCATCAGGAAAGCCCCGCTGACTGCTGGGAATGAAGGCTGCCAGGAGCTGTCCATCTGCAGAGATATCGCAGCTAGCATCATTGTAAATCTTGCAGTTCTGAACAAGCACATTCACAGAAGCTGCAAAGGAAAAGGAAAGAAAGGAACAGGGGTTAAAGAAGTAAAATTGTAGTTGGGAAGAACTGAGGCTCAAGCCTGGCACCAGAGATAGGGATCTTCCATACAAAAGGGTTACAGATTTTTGGTGTCCTTAAAAAGGTCCGACATTATTTACAGCCCTACTGGAATACAATCTATTCCAAAATGGAGAACAGACATTTTGAGGAATCTGCAACCTTAAGCAGAGAGCCAAGGCCGATTACATGCTATCAAACCACCTTCTTCATCCTTAGACCACACTTTGCTAAAAATGGCATAGTTTAGAACATGAGTTTAGAACTGTGGACCTTTGAACACTTGAGGTCCACAGAGAGGTGGCTGTTCACAGAGTCTTTATTTCCAGCTGCTGAAAAGACATGTATTGTCTTTAACCACTCTCCTGATATTTTTCCCATGTTAGTAACTGCTGTAGTTGCCACAGTGACTTTTGTGTTTATGAACTGGAGATGAGTAGGGGACCCAGACAGTGGATTCTGAAGAGAGATGTCAGTAAGAATCTGCCTGCTAATCTGTAGTGTATGCTGAAAATCTAGAAACCATTATTTTAGGGTAATTAGAATACATACGGCAAACCAGGAGTCAAACACACAGACATCTTAAAAGAGCTCAGAACTCAACAGAGTTGCCAGCCTAAAGCTATATTCCCTTTACTTGCTCCAGTAAACAGGAGATAAAGGGTAAACACTCCTCATGCCAGATAAGAAAGACCACTTTTGATGTGAGCATTCCAAATCCACCCTAGATATGGCTAGCGAGAAAGGGCAGTTTTCGCTGGCAGAGTATTCTTCTCTGGCCAGCCCAAACACCTCATCTCCAACCCATCATTCAACTTCTTTAAAGCAAAAAATAAAACAGAAAAAGTACATTGTATGCTATTGTATTTGAGAAACAGTTCGAGATAGACGAGGCAGCATGGTCTAGTGGACAAGACACTGCACTGGGAGTCAGGAGGCCAGGGGTCTGCTCCTGACTTGATGTGTAAATTTGTGCGACTCACTTCCCCTCCACTGTGCCTGTATAGCCTCCCATCATAACCATTTGTCTGTCTTGCATATTTTGGTTGACGGCTCTAGGCACTAAAGTAATAACAGATTATTGTAATGCATACTCAAGGGGCAGAGAGAAGTTTACCCATGCAGCTTAAACATTAGCACTTCGGGATTTCTGAGGGCTTAACTGTGCAATATTCTCAATAAGGTCTGGGGCAGAATTGCATAGGCTCTTTTTACAAAGGAAATTAAGAACCACCTTCACTTTCCAGGACTATGAAACTCAGTGGATTACAAAGCATTTGCAACATTAGTGTGTTTAAACTCCATGTTGTGGAACTGTTTTTACAAAAAGCAATGGAACATGCTGTTCCACACACCTTAGCTGAAGGCACCTATGGAGTGCTGCCTCAACTTACAAAGTGCACGGGGCCTTCCCACAACCTATTCAGACCCTACATAGTCTGCAGGAGGACTCAATATATTTGGCTACAACTACACATAGGTGCACCAAATGCTCTCTCAGCTGGGCAACCAATGAGTTTAGTAAAAAGAAATCTGCTGGGCATGCATGCTATGTACTTTTGAAAGGCCCAAACTTAAATCAAGCCCAATTTTCTCTGTTCCTAAGGTATTTTTTCTGAAGGCTGGTCCCTGCCAATTCCAAATTTCAACTCCTGCTATTTCATCTAAGAAACTGATCAAAAATAGTTACAAGAATTAAGAATAGACAAATTAATTCCACTTCCCACAAAAAATACTCTTCTTGTACTTAAAACAGCTGAACCATTTTGCTCAACCTTGGATGATGTCAAGTATGGTGAGTTTAGCTTAACAAAGAGAAGGTTCAGGGGTGACAATCACAGTCTATATGTAAAAGCAGCAAAGAGTCTTGTGGCACCTTATAGACTAACAGACGTTTTGGAGCATGAGCTTTCGTGGGTGAATACCCACTTGGTTGGATGCATGTCTATATGTATAAACCTGGGGACAGATATTTGGCTCTTCAGTCTAGCAGAGGAAGGTATAACACGATCCAATGGCTGGAAGCTGAAGCTAGACAAATTTAGACTGGAAATACGGTGTTAATTTTTAATGATGAGAGTAATTAACCATTGGAATGGTGGATTCTCCAACACCGACAATTTTTAAATTAAGACTGGATTTTTTTTTTTTTAAGCTCTGCTGTAGGAATTATTTTGGGAAAGTTCTATGGCCTGTGTTATATAAGGTCAACCTAGAATAGATGATCACAACAGTCACTTCTGCCCTTGGAATCTAGGAATTTCATGCCATAAAAGTGAAAGTGTCAGAATATGATGATACTGAAAACAAGGGGTTCCAACAGAAACTGGTAAACAACCATAACTAACTATAGAGGTCTGCTTCTGTAAAAAAAATCTCCATAAATGTACAGAGCACTACAAAATATATACCGTTGCGCAAAAGAGGACAAAACACCAATTCCAGGAGCTTGCAGTCTAAAGATGCATGAGTGGATACAGTACAGAACAGAATGGCTAGAGATCATTCCATCTGGAATGCTTTGCACAATGCAGAAGTTTGCAGGAGGAAAAGAAATGGCAATTTACAAACTAGCCTGAGACAGTGCCAGTTTGAGGTGATATTAGAAAGTAAAGTGTGAGCCTGGTGGTTGTATCAGTCCATAAGAGGAGAGCAGGGCAAGGGAGCAGACACAAAGCAGCAGCACACATTATATGGAGTATCTGATGAGACATCTGCAGAGCATTGTTCCTTTTTAAATTTGTTGCATATAGTGAAGCCCCCTTAGCAAGACAGATTGTCAGCTTCCTTGCCAGAAGTGAGCCATCTACCCAACTTGATGTGCACCTGGAATATGAGATCACCACAGATGCCAGCTGCACTGTACATGGAGAGCATCCTGCATTTCAATCTTTTAAGATCTTATTCACACTGACTTTGTGAATGTGCTTCTCTTACCCAGTTTACATATGGTCAGGGCAGAGGTAGCACTGCCATTCAAGGTTGAGAGATGCCAGGTTGCCAGGAAGGAAAAAGTCTTGACTCAAGAAGTGGGGATCTCAGCAACCATCAGCAGGTTTTTGGTACAAGCAGTTACTCTCAAAGAACAGGGATTTCAGGACTTTCCAAGTCATGGTGGGTGGAGCTCTCTATACACCCTACAAGATTCTAGGTGGTTACTCTTTGGGACCTGCTCTATAGGAACAGCCAGTACAGATGATTTTAGAAAAAAGTTTGCTATTTCAGTAAAAATCATCGTGACAAGGCTGCCCTTTCATCTCCTGTTTTCTTTCACATTGTTAATGCAGCCACTGTGCTGACAGAACAGATCAAAAGAGACATCAGACAACAAATTAAGCTGTTGTGCCAACTTGGAGTGCATTACACCTACAGCACAATTATGCTCAGAACCAAGGCAGGCTTGGAATGCCAGCAAAAGCAGCGTTCTGTTTGCTATGGGTATCTCAGGAAATAGCAGTAGCCAGAATACTCCACACATTCCCAGCTGCCCTCAGTGTTCATCTTCTTCATGGGCTGCTTCACGGCTATATATTGTTTCTCAAAGACTTTATTATAATTTCCATGCCGCACACTGGTGTGGGAGAGGGCTTACAAATCAGTGGGTGCTGATCGTCTCCCATCTTGAGACACGGCCAATGTTACATAGGATAATAGATTTCTGGCTTGTGACTAAGTGAGGTGGAACAAGACCAGTTTGCCCAAAGTCGTTAGAGATCAAAATACTGAGCACTCAGCAGCATAAGACGACAGACTATATTTAAAAGGGTCATGAGCAAGAGATTTATGCTACAAGTTTCACCTACTTTAATTTATATAAACTGGAGAGGAGTATTCAAAATTTGCTAATCAATTTACTGTACATCATTACCTTGTTGCTGAGAAAAAATAAGCAACACTCACTAGAAGAAAACACAACAAATGGGCAGTGTTGGCTCTGCTTCTGCCACCAAACCAACTTCCCAGTCCACTGCTGACATGGTGACTATCATTAAGGATATGTTTTAGTCACGGAGGCCACAGACTGTGTGACGTTAACAGACCTCCATGACTTCTTTAGCTTCAACTCCCGTCACAGCAGCTGCAACTGGGGCTGGAGCTGCCAGCAGCTGCGGCTAGAGTGGTCTCTCCCCTCTCCCCCAGGGCCAGAGCTAACCATCTCCCCTCCCACCCCCCCATGGGCACAGCTGACCGCAGCCAGGGATGGAGCTGCCCCCACCATCATGGCCAGAGCTGTCAGCAGCTGCAGCCGGAGCTGCACCACCACCCCAGCAACAGGAGCTGTCATCCCACTCCCCTCCCCACCTCCCAGTAAACACAGCTGAAGCTGTCCTCCCCTACTCCAGAGGCCGCAACTGGGGCTTGGGCTGTCAATTCCCCCAGTCAGCCCCTCTTTCCCCTGGTTATTTATAGTAAAAGTCATGGATAGGTTGCGGGCTTCCATTAATTTTTGTTTATTATCCGTGACCTGCTCGTGACTTTCATTAAAAATAACCATGACAAAATATTAACCTTAACAATCATGGCTCTGCCACAAGGAAAACAAAGAGTAATGTTCATTTTGGGACACTTTAAAAACAAAGGTGGGGGGAGGGAGGGAGGGAAGAAATAAAAGCTTATTAGCAATGGAAAAAAAGACAAATCAGTAGGGAACAAGATGGGATTTTACAGTCTTTACTCTAGCTGTCTATAGGCTGCCCATCTCTGCAGTGTCCGAGGCTTCTCAAAAGAATGTGTGTTTGTCTCTCTCTCACATTATCTCCCACTGACAGGGTGCTCCTGCCACACAGCTAAGGTCACAAATAATGTAACTATTCAACAAGACCATTGCCATCCCCAGCTCAAAAGTGTCCACTTCAATGAAAGATACACCCTCATTTCAAATTCATCTTCCCCTCTTTTAATTGTGGCAGGAAGTGCTGCTTCGAGATGGCTGCTGGCCACATCATCTTCCTTTTGATGGGAAATGGACCCTGCAGGCAATCCCAAATTTGGGATGTATCATTGTGTCAGCCTTAAACCCCAAACCACTTTTGCTTTCCAGGATTTACTTAGACACATCAACATCTTCCTGCAAATGGACAAGTTTCACCTCAAACCATGGCTTCTCAGGTAGCGATGGGAACTGATTAGGAGTGAAGCTATAAAACAGGGCCACACTGAGTCACATTCTCAGGGATTCAATTTCTTAGCATAAGCCTGTCCAGAGACAACCTCTTTTCCCCTGGCATTCTCTGTGATGCATTAAGCTTCACGGCAACGTCCCATGAATTCCTGCCTCAAGCGTTAGGATAGCTGCCTATGCGTTGGGAAACAGTTGGATGAAGACCGTTTTATCTAACCTCATTTTGCTAATGACATCCTCTTCCCGATTCACATCTCACGTGAAAGATGGCATCTCCAATAGCACAATACCCCCAGCACCACAACAGGGCACTGGGTTCAGTATTGACACAAAGGAAAGAGCACTGCTACAGAATGCCTTATCACTACCTCTGCAGCATCTGGATATTCCTTGAAAGTGTCCCAATCAACTACTAACAAAATCACAGTTCAATGTAATTAGGCTACAGGCCATCCCATGACAGGCAGGCCTGATGCACTAGAAATAGAGAAACACAGCAGAAGAGGAGGCAAGCCTGTCTACATCAAGGAACACTAGTTCAACTAAACTGATTTAGGTGATGTCTACACTACCACTTCTGTCAGCAAAACTCATGTCACTCAGGGGTGTAAAACACACCTTAGAGTGATGTAAGTTACACCAACATAAGCATCAGTGTGGAGAGCTTTGTATTGGGGGGTAGGGGGAAGCTTCTCCCACTGATGTAGCTACCGCTGCTCATTGGGGATGGTTTAACTATGTTGTTGCGAGAGCTCTCTCCTGTTGGCATAGAGTGGCTAAATGGGAGATCTTACAGCAGCACAGCTGCATCAGTACAGCTGTGCTGCTGTCAGTTCTCTACTGTAGACATAGTCTTAGGGAAACCAGTGTAAGTCTGTATGTAGACACTCTTATATGGGCTTAAAATTGTCTTTTGGGTTTAGCTTAATCCTGCAAAATACACCCCCAAAATTAATTTGAACTGAAACAAGCCACTCAAATCAAAATACAAGTATGTGCACACAAACTTTCATCAGTTTCACTAACACCAGTTGAAAAAACACACCTCTAATGAATATGGTGCAGGCTTGCATATAGACAAAGGCAAAGTTAAAAAGACCAAAACCCTGTGTGGATATGCTTACTTCAGTTTAATCCCTCCTCATATTGCTTTATAGATCATAGATCATTAGGGTTAGAAGGGACCTCAAGAGATCATCTAGTCCAACCCCCTGCTCAAAGCAGGACCAATCCCCAAATGGCCCTCTCAAGGATTGAACTCACAACCCTGGGTTTAGCAGGCCAATGCTCAAACCACTGAGCTATCCTGCCAGGAAACTTACAGGCACAAGCTAACCCAGTATAGAGGGCTTCAAGAGATATAAAAGTATGTCCCACAGAGGTATGGTTTGCAAGCTGATTTTGGTTAAATTGGTGTAACTCGTGTGATTAATCAGGACCTTGGCAAAGAAGTGAAAGTGAGGGGAAAGAAATGGCTCAAGGTCACATCAATAGGGCCCTACCAAATTCAAGGCCATGAAAAATGCACCATGGACCATGAAATCTGGTCTTGTGTGTGCGCTTTTACCCAATACTATACAGATTTCACAGGGGAGACCTCCTTAGACCATCTCATGCTTTTCTGCAAATTGGGCTAGCCACATTTACCATCCTTGCCTGCCAACTGCCATTCTCTCCAAACCTTCCCATTTCATGTTGAGGTGCTTGATATCGTTCAGAACTGTTCATTTCCATGTTATTCACGGTCTTCCTCTCTTTCTTCTTGCGTTTTCTGGCTTCCACTCAAGGGTGGTATTTGGTAAGTGTTCTTTTTCCATTCTCAGCACATGTCCCAGCCACTGATGTCTTCTTTTGCAGATTTGCAAGAGGACAGTATCCTTGTCCAGTAATTTTTCTGACTTCCTAATTAATCTTCCTATCTCCATATGTTATTCCCAATATCCTTCTCAGACATTTGTAATGAAATGCATCCAGATTTTGCAAATCTTTCTTGGTAAGTTGCCATGTCTCACTGCTATACATTGTGATGGCGATAACAACTGCTTTGTACACGTTCAGTTTTGTCTTGAGGGAGATGTTTCTGAGTCTTCCAAATGAAGCGTTTGCCTTCCAGATTCTTCTTATTTCCTCGGAACTAGTACCACCTTGGCTGATGGTACTTCCAAGATATGTAAAACTGTCCACCTTCTCTTTCTCTTCTTCCATTTTGATTTCTGTCCCTGTAGTCCCCATTAACATGACTTTACATTTCTTTGCACAGGCGAGATCAGCGTTTCTCAAATTTGGGATCCTGACACAAAAGGAAGTTGCGGGGGTGGGGGAGGGTGTCGCAAGGTTATTTTTTTTAGGGGGAGGGGGTGTCACGGTACTGCCACCCTTCTGCGCTGCTTTCAGAGTTGGGTAGCTAGAGAGCAGTGGCTGTGGGCCAGGTGCCTAGCTTTGAAAGCAGCGCCCCACCAGCAGTAGCACAGAAGTAAGTGTGGGAATACCATACCATGCCACCCTTACTTCTCTGCTGCTGCCTTCAGAGCTGGGCGGCCGGAGAGTGGCGGCTGCTGACTGAGGGCCCAGCTCTGCAGGCAGCAGTGCAGAAGTAAAAGTGGCAATATCATATCATGCCATCCTTACTTCTGTGCTGCTGCTGGCAGAGGCTCTGTCTTCAGAGCTGGGCCCTGGCCAGCAGCTGCCGCTCTCCAGCTGCGAGGGCAGTGCCACAGCCAGCAGCAGCACCACAGAAGGGTAGTAGTACCACAACCTCCCTCCCGCTGCAATAACCTTGTGACACCTGCCTCCACACACACACACACACACACACACACACTCCTTTTTGGTTCAGGATCCCTACAATTACAACACCGTGAAATTTCAGATTTAAATGGATGAAATCGTGAAATGTACTATTTTTAAAATCCTAGGACCGTTAAATTGACCAAACTGGACCATGAATTTGGTAAGGCCCTACACATCAGGGTTCAGTAACAGGCAATCATAGCTCAGGAGTTACTGGTTCCCAGTGGTGTACTCTTTCCTCTGTGCCTCAGTATAAGGTCTCAGGTTTCAAGTGGAGCTCTGGAGTAATTCTGGTCACTGAACCAACAAGAGCAGGGGTCCATGAACCACACATTGTAAACCATTTCTGTAAGATGTCGCAAACCATTCTGTAAAGCGTCAGAGTTGGGTGCAGCGAGTGAGGAGTTGGAAGGAAATAGAGAACGAAATACCTAAACATTTTAAAACTAAAATAAATGAAGGCAAGCAGGCCTGGAGCAAGGCTCTGGCCAGGCACAGAGCGGGGAGCCAGATGGGCACAACACAGGCTTGCAGCAGGGACAGAGGCTGCAGACAGACAGAGAGGATGGGCATGATGGCAACAGAAGACAGAAATATTCAAGTCCAGTAATCTGCTAGTTATAAATGATCTCTGAATGGAAGTGTCCTAGCAGGGGAGAGGGAGGAGTTTGAAATATTGATGCCTCGAGAAGCAGATGGTTCTGCCTTTCTATGGGACTCCATGAATTATAAACAAACACTCTGCACAAAAATTTAACAGCAGCCTGCTCCAGGGCAACCAGATGAGCCCAGAAGAGCTATTAGCAGCTGAAACACTTTTCAAATCCATTAAAAGCATGTGGAGAAGCCCAGAGGATTTTAAACCAGCAGCAACGTTTCCTGGTCTCTGATCGCAGCTTTATTCTTGTGCCAGGGTCTCTGACTAGAGAGGGAATACTTCTTGTAAACAACAAGGCAGAGACCTGCTCTTGGGCACAGGTCTGCTCCTCAGGTTAAAAAACCTGATTAGTACTACAAATTAATCCAATCACTGACATCTGGTATAGTGCTCACAACACCTGAGAAGATGCTACCTGCTACTCCCCAAGAGATACAATGCCCCTTAGACAAACAAGATTCCATTTAATTACTTTTTTCCATGCAAAATTAAGAAGCAACTTTTGGAAATGGGCCTCTCATTTCCAGCAAGGGTGTGACCCTCGAAACACCATCCTATGGATTTCTAGGGGAGGCGCAAGAGAGAGAGAGAAAAGGAAGCAAGGCAACTCTCCCTCTATGCACGGGACCACCAGCACTCTTATCCCTATATATACAGTAGCTGCTTTTATTCCTGGGATAGGCATCACATATTTACCTGTGAAAGAAGAGGGCTCCTTAAAACAGAATCCATGCCCCTCCAAGCAACATCGAGTCACTGAAGGCTGCACTCTGCCGCACAGAAATACACTACAACAGTGTTTCTCACAACCAGTCCGTGGACTGGCCCCGGCCCCGGCCCCTAAGATCTCCCTGACACAATTTAGGAAGGCAGCCAACTGGTCTCTGGTATCAAAAAGGTTGAGAAACACTGATCTACAACTCAGTTGTTTCATGGGTAAGGAGGGCGGTTTGGCGGGGGAAGGGTGGAAAAAAGAGCAGAGTCCAGTGATAATGTTTTCATCTTCTACCTCCAGCCAGAGACCTGGATGTGGCTCTCTTCGAGATCCCAAACACCATAAATCCCAAGGGTCATTAGAAGCTACAGTTACAGTTCCAATCATGTGTTAGTATGGTACGCAAGAGACCAAGTACTTACTTCAAACTCTAACCCAGCTGGGTGCTGCCAGCATACCACCTAATCAGCTCTTCCACTCCAGGCAGCTCTCCTGCACTCATGAGAATGTTCACGGATTTGAGGAGATACCCACAGAAACTGATCCACGCAAAGAACCCTAGATGCAGTCTACAAGATGCATGTCGGCAAAACAGAGTGGTAAGAGCACCCTACATGATTCCAACATGCCTGTTAATTATTTAATGGCTCCAGTTGAAGTGACAATCACATCAGGAAATCCAGTGCGCTGGACTGGACCTTTGGGAATTCTGAGAATTTCTGGTGTTCATGGGGCTCAATGGGTGGGGGGACTTGCAAGGAGGCATTAGTTCCCTTCCCAGCTTACCATTGCTGATTTCAGGCAGGTCAAACTTGGTGAAATCCCACCACTGGAGCCGGTAGGTGGTATTGGCAATGTTGCTAGCCACAGCTGACTGTCCATCTCCAATCACAGCCCCTGGAGGGAAGGAGGAAACAATCAGTAACTAGACATCTTTGCTTTCCCTAACAGATGATCTGAAAACCACAGTATAGGAGATGAATCAACAAACATTTTCAGTGCTCAATGCACAAAGGCCTCTGGTTTCCTAAACAAAAGAAACGAAGCAATATTTACAGAAATGGCAACAGGTCACAAATCTCTGAGCAGAGGAAATGGTGAAAAAGCCACAACATCCTTGCATCACAATCTGAGGAAGGAAGATGGTTAACAGCAAATATTTACCCAAACACAAAAGTGGTTTCATTTATTCCTACCTACTCTCATTTATTCATTTTAGATTTATCTTAATTTACTGACACCATTACAAGGTGCATGTCATTGACTCCCAAATTTCTATGCAATTTGGAAAGCAGGAAAAACAAAAAGCTATGGCCTTTAAAACAGCTCTCATCAGAATTAATTTGTTCCTGTATGAATAGCCGCCTTTGGGGGCGTATTCCCCATTTCCATTCTTACCTCCCACCCCTGGAGGGACTGTTTGACTGTAATATCTATCCCTATCAATGGGACATATATTTATGAGAAATCAAAGAGCCAATATTTGAGCTGATCCTTGGGTGGGGGGGGGGGTGACTCCCGCAAAGGAAAGATCAGAGGACAGGACAGAAAAATATGTTCCAAGCAGTCATAGAATGGCAAATACATATGATCCCTTTGTATTAATCCATGACCTTGCCTTCCCTATTAATTTCATGTACCATGTTTGTCTCAGGTAGGTGTAAGCTTTTCTGGGTAGAGAATCTCTCAAGCACAATATAAAGTTATGGTGCTATATAAATAGCACAGTGCTCATTATGCTAAAATGCAGGTGAACTTGATGACTAGGCTGGGCAGAATTCAATTTTTTAATATAAATTTCATGCATGATATCAATGTTTATTCATAAGCTTCTTTTTCTTTTTTAGATTTTTATTGGTTTTAATTTTCACAGTTGAATGAAATTGGGGGGAGGAAGATTAACATGACAGTCTAAATATACAGAGTAAATGTCCCTAAGGCAAACTAATAAGTTTTCAAGCAGCATTTTTCTTACTTTGTCTATTTGTAAACTTAGATCCTCATCAATGGAAATGTTTTTTCATCATTTATGTGACATGGACATTCATCGACATTTACCAACAAAAATGTAATCCTGACAACATCTATTTCTGACTGACTTATGCTGTTGAGTCACACATGTACCCTTCCTGGCCCTTTAAAATGACAACTGTGTATGCAGTGTTGTTGTAACCTGACAGAGGTGGTTCTTTGGTAAAGTCACGTTTTATTGGATATGGAACAGCCTCAGCCCTAAGAGAAACTTGGAAAACCACCTCCTATTTCTTAATTCACTCTGATCTCTGGCTGGCAAGAGGGACAAGAGGCTCAACATAGCTGTCTGCTTAGTTTTCTTCTCTCTGTAGCTGTTCTGTTCTGGCTGGTCATACCTACTGCCGCACAGGCGGCCAGAAACTCAAATTCCCCCTTGCTGGAGCTAGGTGCCATTCCCAACTCCAGCAAGCCCTACCACACAGCTCAGACAATGGACCAGAGCTTTAGGTTAAGAGAATGCCCTGGAAACTCGTATCTACAGGAGATGTGGCCAGAAATAAAATTCTAAGCACACTGGTTTGAGAACAAAAGAATCACCCTGGCAGATCAAAATGGAGTAGCTCAGTGGGATTGCACTCAACTCCTGGGGAGGTGGAGAAGAGAGACAGTATCCACACAGCAACAATGTATCTGAGGGGTTGGGAGTAATCAGAGATTTCATATTCCTGCATATACAATGCCACTATCTTCAAATGCAAGCCGGCCTAGTGCTGTGGACACACAAGCGTGCACACAGACAAAAGCCCAAGGTAAAAGAATTTGGTCATGGAAAGGAAGACAAGCCAAATGAGGGAGAGCGCAGACCCCAGACTTTAAGGAAATTTGTTTAGCTGGAGCATTCTTGGCACGAACAGTGAAAACATTTAACTGTTAGTAGCCAAATTCTCCCAGAAAGTCTGCACAGGTTGCTGCTGCAGCCATATTAGACGAGCTGGAATTTCTTGGACAATTCACGTTTTGATTTGTGCCAGACAGACCAACAGCCCTGGCAGAAGGATGCTAGGCACCAGTTGGCACAATGGCACGCAAGGTGATCAGGCCAAGCTTCTTACTAGATTCTTTCATTCTCCCTTCACTCCTACCTTATCAAATCCTAGCAGAAAGCTCAGGGCAGCAAAATAAAGATGGTCTGAAAACACACTGAGTAAGGCTTATACTCTGTCTATAAATAAAAGAGAGGCAAGAACAAGGGCGAAGAGCAAATTCAAGAACAATCCTGACAAACAAAAGAGGAAGACACTGAAAAAAAAGCTGCTGGTCCCCCTTATATAGATAAGCTGTCCTAGGCCCTGGTTTGTGGTTCCAGTGAAAGCTCTGAAAATATGCCCAGGAAGAGATTTCTGAGCAGTCATAACTTTATATTGTGTACTCAGCTATGACAGGCCTCCAGCGACTGACGGCCCTCTATCGTGCTCCCCTTGGCCTCTCTATCTGCCTCTTTCAGAAACACTCACAGACTGCTTGGAAAGCAGAATTGAGAACATTTTCTATCACTGTATAAATGCCCAGTGCTTTCCCTCTATATCCCCCCCACATGCACAGGCCTCCTCTGAGAATGCTGACGGTAAATGACATTCAGTATGCTAAAAAAAACTATCCTGCACCCAAGAGTTAATACCCAGCCAGCTCATATCTGGGGAAGGGAAAGGGAGACAGATCGGCAAGTTTAAACTCCATGCTCCTAGGTCTGCTGCTTTCAAGCCTGCTTTGAGCAGGCAACTGCAGCTTCCTCTGGTGCTGCCCCTCAGCAAGGAGAGAAGAAAAGGAAACTGAAGTCTCTGTACAAAAGGCACAGTGATGGAACCAGCAGGGTGGGAGAAGTAACGGAAACGATCATGATTAGGTTACAGCAATTGCCCTATAAGACTTGGTCATAGAAGAGTTTCTCTTCTACAGAGATACTGCAGCTAGTAAAGGAAGCAGACATACCACACAGGACACCTAGCTGCAGTAAGACACAAGCCTTTCCTGGCTTCTGAGAAGGATCTTTACATGCCCTTTCGGCTCCCAAAGAGACACCTAACAAGCCCCCTAGTAATGCCACAAACAGCAGTCTCCCTTCCCAAATCCATTCACCACTTTGTATGAAAGAGTCTTCTTAGGGTATGTCTACATCTACAATTTTGCAGCGCTGGTTGTTACAGCTGTATTAGTACAGCTGTATAGGGCCAGCGCTGCAGAGTGGCCACACTTACAGCAACCAGCGCTGCAAGTGGTGTTAGATGTGGCCACACTGCAGCGCTGTTGGGCGGCTTCAAGGGGGGTTCGGGGAACGCGAGAGCAAACCGGGGAAGGAGACCAGCTTCGCCGCGGTTTGCTCTCGCGTTCCCCGAACCCCGATCAAGCAGGTCTCCTTCCCTGCGGTTTGCAGGGGGGTTCGGGGAACCAGAGAGCAAACCGGGGAAGGAGACCAGCTTCGCCGCGGTTTGCTCTCGCATTCCCATAACCACCCTGCAAACCGCAGGGAAGGAGACCTGCTTGCTCGGGGGTTCGGGGAACGCGAGAGCAAACAGGGAAGGAGACCAGCTTCGCCGCGGTTTGCTCTCGCGTTCCCCGAACCACCCTGCAAACCGCAGGGAAGGAGAACTGCTTGCTCGGGGGTTCGGGGAATGCGAGAGCAAACCGGGGAAGGAGACCAGCTTCGCCGCGGTTTGCTCTCGCGTTCCCCGACCCCCCCTGCAAACCGCAGGGAAGGAGATCTGCTTGCTCGGGGGTTCGGGGAACGCGAGAGCAAACCGGGGAAGGAGACCAGCTTCGCCGCGGTTTGCTCTCGCGTTCCCCGAACCCCCCTGCAAACCGCAGGGAAGGAGACCTGCTTGCTCGGGGGTTCGGGGAACGCGAGAGCAAACCGCAGGGAAGGAGACCTGCTTGCTCGGGGGTTCGGGGAATGCGAGAGCAAACCGGGGAAGGAGACCTGCTTGATTACCAGAGGCTTCCTCAGGTATGATGGGATACCTGCTTATTCCACGGAGTCAAGAAAAGCGCTGGTAAGTGTCTACACTTGATTACCAGCGCTGGATCCTCTACGCCCGAGACAAAACGGGAGTACGGCCAGCGCTGCAAACAGGGAGTTGCAGCGCTGGTGATGCCCTGCAGATGTGTACACCTCCTAAGTTGCAGCGCTGTAACCCCCTCACCAACGCTGCAACTTTGTGATGTAGACAAGCCCTTAGTGTATGCACAACATGCCTCGTGATGACCAGGATTCACCACCGAAATCGGTCCGATTCAAATCGGTTTGATTATTAGCTTCACTGGCCCAGGCACTGATGGGGCGCCCAACATAAACGCTGATCAGTGCTCCCCTATGAGTGAATGAAAGTGGGAGCGCACTTCTGTCCACAAAGTCCTGCCTATCAGCTGCACTCTCAACCCCGGGATAAAAAAAAAACAAAAACTTTCCAGCGTTCTTAACCTTGTACGCTTTGCTAGGCCGGGCATACTGTACAGATGCTATTTCCCCCTCAGTAAAAATGGCATATCTGTTTGTTGGCTTTATGACACAGTTGTATCTATTGCTACAAACACTGATCGACAGCAAGCCATTAGCAAATGTTCCCTGAAATTTTCCTCAAGACCTTCTGGTTCTGCCCAGGGCCCTTTCCAAAAGATAATGGTGTTCATTACCCCTTTACTTTTTTGTCCTCAGGGTGCCAGATCCTCTCTCAAGGGGTAAAAAGCAGATCCTCCTCTGTTGTTCCAAGAAAGGGTGAAAGCAGCTCTCTGCCCCTTCACCCACATGGCAGCCCCCTACACGAACACACACAGAGCCTGGAAGAAGCTAATTCAATAGATGGGTGTTAACGGCCACAGCTAGCCTAAACTAGAAAATGTCATCCACAGGCAGAGAGGAGTGAGCAAAGGCACCAAATCTAGAAAGGGTCTGCTGTGTATGGATGTCCATGGGCAAAAGGGTCCTGGTCACTTCTCAAAGGATCCAAAGCGGTTTACCCTACATTAATGTCTACTCTGCAATTTACATGCTTTCGTTAAGCAATTACTTGTATTTACAGTAATTATATAACTGAGAAGTGTGATTATTAAATTACATCTAGTTACATGTAATCAATATCATTCAGTTTTGTCTCTCAAATCCAGCCAGAAATTTCACACATACATGCACCTTCCTACAATAAAAACAATTAATAGAAAGCAAATCTTGGACTCTCAGTAAAAAGGGGAGGGAGACTACACTTCCAGGTGTGCCCCTCATTACCCAGTGCCCACACAGCACTGCTCCAACTATTTCAATTGGTCTCTCCAATGGAAGAGGAGTCAGAAAGCTGAACAATTTAGGAAGAAAGCTAAAATCCCCTCTCCCATTACTTAGCAGAGTTTCCACACAACGAAAAGCATCTGGGACATGTTCTCACTGCTGGTTTTGCCAAACCAGGTACTAACCCAGGAGGATGCTCCTGTCTCTTAAACCCTGGTGCAGCCTGGAGACAATGAAGGTACATCCACACAGGGCTAAAACATCTGGGGCTGGAAAGGTCAGCTGACTCAGGCTTGCAGAGCGTGGGCTCCATGCTGAAAAACTGTCATGTAAATCTCTGGGTTTGGGCTCAGGCTGGAGCCCGAGCTCTGACAGCCTGCCAGGGAGGATGTTCTCAGAGCTCAGGCTCCAGACCAAACATCTACACAGTAACTTTTAGCCCCACAGCCCAAGCCAGCTGACCTGAGCCAGCTGCAGCCATGATGCAGGTTTTTTTTCTCCCTGTGTACACGTACCCTAAGAACACTTCGGCTTCTTTCATAGATTCCAAGGCCAGAAGTGGCTACTGTGATCATCTCGTCTAACATCCCACATAACACAGGCCAGAGAATTTCCCTCAAATAACTTCTAAAGCATAGCTTTAAGAAAACAGCAAGTCTTGATTTTAAAATTGCCAGTTATGGAGAATCCACCATGATCCTTGGTAAATTGTTCCGGTGGTTAATTACCTTCACTGTTAAAAAGTTACACCTTATTTCCAGTCTGAATTGGTCTAGCGTCAATGTCCAGGCATTGGATCATGTTACAAAAACTTTCTTTGCTAGATTAAAGAACTCATTATCAAATATTTGTTCCCATGTAGGTACTTATGTAGTAATCAAGTCACCTTACCCTCCTCTTTGTTAAGATAAATAGATTGAGCTCCTGGAGTCTATCCTATAAGGCAGGTTTTCTAATCCTTTAATCATTCTCATGGCTCTTCTCTGAACCTTCTCAAATTAATCAACATCCTTCGTGAATTGTGGACACCAGAACTGGACACAGTGTTCCAGCAGTGATCACACCGGAGCCAAATGCAGAGGTACAATAACCTTTCTTCTCCTAGAGAGACAAGGTGGGTGAGGCAATATCTTTTATTGAACCAACTTCTGTTGGTGAGAGAGAAAAGCTATTGATCTTACACAGAGCTCTTCTTCAGGTCCAGGAAACTAACTCATAGTGTCACTGCTAAATACAAGATGGAACTGTTTAGCATAAATTGTTAACACATATTTCAAGGGATGATTCAAGGTGAACTCCTACTCATAACTCCCATTTATGCAGTCAAGGATTACATTAGCTCTTTCAGCTACAGCATCTCGCTGGGAGCTCATGTTTAGCTGATTATCCACCATAAGCCCAAAAATCTTTTTCGGAGTCACTGCATCCCAGGGTAGAGTTCCCCATCCTGTAAGCATGGCCTACATTCTTTGTTCCTAGATGTATATATTTCCATTTATTTGTATTAAAACACAGTTTGCTTGCACCCACCTTACCAAGCAATCCAGATCGCTCTGTATCAGTGACTTATCCTCCTTCCCCAATTTTTGTGTTATCTGAAAACTATCAGTGGTGATTTTATGTCTTCTTCTAGGTCACTGATAAAAATGTTAAACAGCATAGGCCAAAGAACTGATCCCTAGGGGACCCCCACAAGAAACAAACCCACTTGATGACAATTCCCTGTTTACAAGTCTAAAGTCTGGACAGTAGCAGATCAACTCTTCCAGGAAACAGTTATCACCAGTCACTTGACAGATTGTTCTGATTTCTGGAGCTTCCTTTGTTTGGTGGAATCACAAGTGACTGGAGCAGGTACCCAAGAGTCTTGGGCTTGTCATCACCATGAGCAAAACGACCTTTTTCTACAAAGATGTAGATTTCACAATACTGAAATCTGAAGTGAAGGGCAATTGAAATGCAGTGAACGTGGGTTTGATAGACAGGCGCAGGAAAGCTGCCAATCACTGAGTAATAAACACTAGGTGATGGCACAAATGAAGATAAAGGCTTTCAGCATCCCCCCTCCCCCAGTCTCTACCCACCCCCACTCAGCACATGACAAGAAAGAGTTATAAAAGAAACAGCAGCCTTTTAACAAAGATATGGTTAAAAACTTTCCTTACATGCCACCTCCATGTGACAATTAACCACCCGTCAGCCTTATCCACTCAGAGGATCCGATTAATCTCAGACAGGTGGAGGAATCAACTGCTCATTTGTGAATCAAGCCATGCAAGCCCAATATCTGAGTGCAGAGGGGGTTCCAGGAAGAAACAGCACAGAGCTTGTCTTTAGAGCAATCTAATGTTCCTTCATTGAAGAGCAGTGTACTTGCTCTATTTCCAGACTCTCACTGGATGAGTTGGTAATATTCTCACCATCTTTATACAGGTCTTGCTGCTTGTGTGTCAGAGATGGGGAACAGCCATCTCCCTTGTTGTACATCAATGAAGCCAATAAGAATATCTAACGGAAGCAATAGTTCAAGTTCTTCCAGAGCTTGGCATAAGAGTAAATCCCTTATTCAGAACCACAGCTGGCCTATAAGATGCTAAAACCTTAGGGCCACATTTACAAAGGTACTTACATGCCTAAAGATGCAGATAGGTATCTAGTGGTATTTACAAAACCCCTATGTAAGTTAGGTGCCTGACTCCCTTGAAAAAGTGCTTAGACACTTTGTCAATCCCACTAGGCATTTATTTGCATCTTTAGGTGCCTAAATACCTGTGAAAATTTGGCCCTTGGCCCCTGTGTAAAATCCCATAAGTCTCTGTGTTGCTTGTGGACAATGAAACTCTCCTTTGGAGCTTCCCACCAGTCTCTGCGTTTACCACTGGGGCTCAGCACACTACTGACACTGGGTTCTACACCTCACTAGCCTTGTGTTAGTTCTAGACATAGCGCAGACCAACAGCCAGGTGGTCTGCAACACTAGACACATTCACCAAAGCTGAGAAGGACGGTGGCGTCTCTCTAACAAGTCCAGACAAAGAAGCTTTCACTGAAAATGGATCGGTCCGTTCTGCTGCACAGAGTGATTTGGAAGTTCCCAAGGAGGCATACCTCTCACACAGACAACTCAGAAACAGTTTAATTAAATTCAGTTTAGATATTAACACTGGCCACACAAGCTAGGTGACGCGAGTACATTGAGATCACAATCTGACTTGTGCAGGAAGCCAGTTATTTTACAGGACAGCCTTGTTCCTGGGATCACCTCTGGTCACAGTAAATGATTGGATGCACCGCAGGAGCTAACCAAAATCCCAGTGAGCCTTCTCTGTTCCAGGCTAGCACATTTGACTACATACAACATTAGCCCAACGCAGAAAGATACAAGTGCAGACAGCTGTCATTCCTGACAAACAGCCATTTAGGGTAATGTTTTCCAGCATACCAGCAAGTGTACGGCAGCAGGCACAATGCGTCTCCTGCCAGAGTTCTTACCATTTCAGTAATAATTCCCATGCCCATTCACAAATGTAGGAAGTGGAAAACCTAGTTCCATATATGCTAAGCAGAGAAAGACTTTAGGCTTTGTGCAATGTTAATGAAGAAACACTGGCAGAGCTGAGTGGGCTCTGAAGGGTGGATCTTTTAAGAGACCTGTTTTTTTCCCCATACCTGAGGTGCTGTGGTAAGGAGAGTTGCAACTCCCTAAACCACACTCATTCCTATTACAAAATCTCTTTTCAAAACCGGGGCTTGATTCAGCAGCCAAGGGTCAGTGGAGAGAAGAGTAAACCCCAACTACAGACTATGAACATTCTACCATCTTGACAGGACTTCAGAGTTAAGTGCCTAGAGATCTTTACATGGCAGACACTGCAAATGTCACACAGAAAAGGGAATCTAGCTGCCATAAGCTTCAGAAGATTTAGAAGATCAACTGGTTTGCAAGAAACACAGGTGACAGTGAACAGCTGTCCAGCCCAAAGCCTCCAGCTCTGATGTTGCCTTGATGGCTCCTTGACATCTTACTTTGAAGAAGGGGAAGGGCTTATTTTTAATATCAGGTCAGATAATTTGATAAAGAAACGCCTGCGGCACATGCCTCACTTTGATGGTAGGATGGGTTTCTCTGAGGGATGCTTGAAGAGGTTAAGATCCCTTTCAAATGCTTCCCCTCTTGTCAGAAAGGTTTGTGCTTCACCTCTGTGAAAAGACACATTCAAGCTGGTGATTGTTCTCCCTAGGAGAGAAAATCCAGATTCCCAGAATCTCTGAGCACATCCTCACCGAAATGCCACTGCTCAGGCAGGCCTGCAGAGTGGGGGACAGACTCAATTAGGAAAGGGCACTGCAATTTCTAAAACAAACCACGACTGCCTCATGGGACACTAGCATTTAATGCAGAATCCCTCAGACCAGGACACCACAAGTGTTACATTGCAGGGTGGGAAATACCATGCCCCAGCATGTTCTGTGTACAAAACACCCCTCCCCACACACCATAAATGCTATCCTATAGAAAGTGTGGCCATTCTCATCCTAAACAAAATTAACACGGAGGACCAGACTGTTCAGTTTCCTCTGGTTCCAGCCCCAAAGTTTCTGAAACCATGTTATGGACAGAACACACAGCTGTAGTCTCTGATCTCCCAAGAACTCACTACACCCCCACCACCCACCTCTTTCCATCAGTCCGAGAGACACAGCACTGAACAAGAAACCTGATTCAAGAGCTGCTTCTTACCACTCCCTAGGTCACTGCCAGACATTGCCCTAGAGCAGCGATTGGCAACTTCTGGCATTTGGCTCGCCAGGGTAAGCACCCTGGCGGGCCGGGCCGGTTTGTTTACCTGCTGCTCTTGCAGGTTCAGCGGACCGTGGCTCCCACTGGCCGTGGTTCGCTGTCCCAGGCCAATGGGGGTGGCGGGAAGCTGCAGCCAGCACATCCCTTGTCCACGCCGCTTCCCGCCGCCCCCATTGGCCTGGGATGGTGAACCAGCGGAAGCCATGGTCCGCTGAGTCTGTCGATGCAGCAGGTAAACAAGCTGGCCCGGCCTGCCAAGGTGCTTACCCTGGTGAGCCGCGTGTCAGAGGTTGCCGACTCCTGCCCTAGAGAACTTGCCAGGAGAGAACAGAAAAATGCTTGTGCTTTCAGTTGCATTTGCCCCCACTGAGACCGAGTCTCTTCCGTGCTATCAAGGAACTACAGAGTGAGCAATCCCATCAGAATTGTGGACTTACTTGGGAATCTTTTAATCAGGCTTCACTATGTAATAAATTGAGATAAAGAGATGACTATTTGCCAGCAATGAGTTGTTATGAGGACAAAAGAGAGCATAATGTTGGCAGTCATGATTAATGATTAAATTGTATTTACTATTGATGTGTAATTATTTAGCTTGTGTGTATCCACCGTCTTAGAAGACAATTAGTTTGAATGGTTTAGACACATTTATTGGAGGGTAACAAATATCAATGACTGAAGAGAAGCATGTACTTTGCTTGCCCAAGAAGGGAGACTTTGGGGATTGACTGTGCTGGTTTTGTTCCTCAGTTTCTGCTGGGTTAGTGGGGTGAGGAGAATGTGGCTGGTGCTTGTTTAAACGTTACTGGAAATGGTTATTAGGGACTCCTTGTTTGCAGCTTCAAATCTATCAGCAACAGTCATTTGGGACACTTTTCTCTCAGGAGGAAGGAGGAGCAAGTTCCCCAGCATGAAAGAGGCATTGCCTCCACTTGCACATAGCACTAATGGGGTCATTAAAGTAGTTACCCATGACTAAGTCATTGCCAGGCTACATTTAGGGTTTAAAATTTGGGAAACTTGTTGGGAAGTAGAACGCAGGACTGGAAAGTTCCTAACAGGTGGATGCTTCTCGGGATGCCTGTTCCATTTCTATAGATGCTACTACCTGGGCTCTTATCTTGGGGTACGTCTTCACTGCAATTTAGAGTGTAACAGTAGCACAGGTAGACATACCTATGCTAGCTTTCAACTAGCTGGTGCATTAACGGCAGCAGTAAAGACATGTACCCCAGTGTGGACTACCAACCCACATACTCACCTAGGTCCCTGGCAGACTTGCAGTCAGGCAGCTAGCTGGTGGTACTGCATCTTCATTTTGTTACCTATGATAGCTAGATTAAAGCTAGCGTGGGTATACCTACCCACACTGCAATTACATGTTAAATGGCAGCGTAGATGTACCCTGTGAGACCATTTCTCTCACATTTCTGTGTGGCAGTGATTTGTGCTAGGAAATTGTTTCATGCTGCCATATAATTTAAGTGGTACAACATGTTCCATTTCAAGAGGAAATTGTAGATTTTGGAATCGCTCTGGTGAATGTTTTATGTTAAAAACTGTTTTATCTGCATCTTGTTTCATCAGTTGTTTTAAATTGTGTCCGCCTTTTATGAAGACTGGCTGCCTTTTTAAAGTTGTTTTTGTTTTCTGTGGATTCTATATGCATCATTCAGCTTTTATGGTAAGAGAATGTCTAGATGGGACCTGACAGGCTTTGTCTCTTTCTAAATTCTATGATTCTGTGTGACAAGAAATCCACTACCTAGCAGTAAGGCGTTCAGATGCAAGAACCATGAGTGCCTGTCTGATCACAGGAGACAGGGCTCTCCTATATCTCCTGGCTCAAATGGGGGAGATGTATCTGACTGGTAGCTTTCCTCCGTCAATGTGAGGAAAAGTACAGATTTGGGGAAATACACACATTTCTAAGTCTGGAAGGCAGTACAGATCCACTGAAACGAACAATGAACACTATATCAGAGACCACTCTCTCCCAGACATCAGACACTGCAGCACGGAAGCTGAACGATTATAGTGGGGTGACATGTGGCCTGGCCTTACAGGGCAGGATGAGGCGGCACAGTGGACTGAACTTTCAAGAATGCTAAACAATTTTTTTTTTGCTTAACTTCATTTGAACCCAAACACAAGGGGAAGTTCATAACCCCTCTTTGCAACTTTCCAGAAACAGGTGACTTAAAATCAAAATGCCAAACCCTCCTGCCACAGCTCTCTCCCTGGTTTGTGAAAGCCCTGTGAACCTGAACTAGTGGGCTCTCAATAGCTAATCTGTGCTGTGTGTCAATCGGGCTCCTCCCAATGTCAGTTCTGACCTTTGCAGTGCCTCCACTTTATCTTGCATCGTTTCAAACCCCTTCATTAAATGCTGCTAGAAGTCTGCTTTTTAACCTCCACATCTGTGTTTATCCTTTGCACAAAACTAGAGTGAATGTGCCTGGCAGGCATTTCCTTTTGTAAAACTCCCTTTCTTTCCCTTTCTGACTTTTCAGAGCATGAAATGTGCCTACTAATCCTAATTGCTTCAGATGGTGAGCCTTGCAAAGGCAGGACAAAGAGGGCAGCCTTTCACCAGTTGGTGTAACCCTGCACAGTGCCTGCACACCCTCCTCTGATTCTAACCAAAATCACAGGCCTCCAGAGAGCTTCCCTGTCATTGATGAGGAGGCAGAGCACAAACTTTCCCATGTTTATTCCTTAGTCAGCTGCATAAAGCTACATTGAAGAAGGAAAGTCACTCTTCCTGGAGTTGCTTCCTTTTCTCCCTGTATGTAGTGCAACAGATTAGTTCATGCAGTCCAGATGATCTGTTCTTGCAGGTAAGGATCACCCGGCTGTGAGAATTCCTGTTGGCATGACCAAGACATTGGTTGGCCAAGGTCCTGGAGTATAAGTGCCTTGTTCAAAAACAAAGATCTGAGATTTAGATTTTCTAAGGTGCATCTGTATGACTCAAACACCACAGACACATAAGGTGAGTGAAGTAATATCTTTTATTGGATCAACTAGAAACACCTCAGAAACCCTTAATTTCCTCAGCAAGGAAAGGATCCTGCAGATTCTGCTGCAGCTGTTCCTGGGAACAGCTTCTGAACCCTCCTCCTCCAGTGTTACCTGTGGTTGGGGGCACGAAGTACTAGGTTCTTTACTAAACTGGCATGGATATAAAGCAGGTATCTGCAGAGCTGCAGGGCTCTAGGGACAATGAGCGAGACCAGCAGGGCTCTGGCCAGCGATCAGGCCAGGAAATGCAGCAGCATCAAAAGCAGCAGCATGTCAGGATGCTGCTTTCAGAAGTTAACCCCCAGCCTGGGCAGCTCCTTGGGCACTGCTGTGCTGCCCGGCCTACGGGAGCGGGCACCAGACTCACAAGCAGCTGTCCCTGGTGATACTAGTCTGTGCAAACAGCTCACATGCTCCCGGACAGGAGTCACACACCGCTGCGTGGACACCACAGTTTTCTCCCACACTTGGAGCAGCCTCTCCAGAGTTCTGAAACCTTACCAAACAGTGGCTCTCAGTCCCCAGATCAGAAGGTCCTTCACTTCCTGAGGCTGGTGCTACCTTGCAGAGACAGGAAGTGTCAACCTAGCCATAGTATCTGGTAGGCCCCATCTAGTCCTCCCCCTACCCAGGAGGCCAATGGAGAAAAGAAGGTAAGGATCAATACTACAAGGCTTTTTCTAAACTAGTTTTAGACTCACGTTCATTGTTTTGAAATAAAACTGTACTACTCTCTCTCGTCTGCCTAGAAAGAGCATCAGACAAACTTACTTTCATACCAGAACACATATTCAAGACTAATTTATAACATATTCCCTTGAGAAACCAGGTCTATAATAAAAATGCTGTTTCAGCCTAACAATAATGGCAGCACTGCCATCGCAATACAGAGTACTGGGCTAAACACACACAATGGTCGATTATATTTCACAGTTATAATACCCTGAACAGACCAGCTTTGCTCAGGAGATGTTTGCTGACACTAAATTTACACATGTAAGGGAAGGTTAAGGCTAAGTCATGTGTCCTCACGGGAAATGCAACTTCACTAATAAGAATTCAAGTCCAGACAATGTAAATGCCCCTCATACTGTAAACTAACAGTGTCCTGGGGGAAATGAAGAGCTGACAGATCGTGTTTATAGAATACATTTTAAGAGAGTACTGTGCTCATTAAGAGCACCTACCCAGCACAATGGCTCACACGCCGTTGCATTATGTGCAAGGAAAGCAGTCACTACGCTTGTCTATGAAACACAAAGCCGGAAGGACAGCACACGGGAGGGAGCAATTTCTGAATTGCCCCCAAAGCTCTATAAAGAAAGGGAAAGAAGCCAGTGCAGCAGTTGGGTAGTGAGCAGGTTCAAGTGAGCAGGATGAAGGGATATGGAGATTGTGAGAAGAGCAGAATGGAGTATACTAGGGGAAAAAGCTCCTGATAATGCAGTTAATGGCCAGGGGGTAAAACTAGGGACAATGATAGGAAAGACAGGAGATAACAGAGGCTGAAAGAGAATCCAGTGAAGAGTGGTTTGTTCTGACTGGATGAGAAGAGGAAGGTGAAAGGGACTCAGGTTAAATAAACTACCCAGGCTCAAGGTAGCAGGACAGATTAAGATCTCCAAAAGGAAGAGTGTAGCCAATTCCTTACTCAATTTGGTGAGGGTCAGAAAGAGGATGGAGGGAGGTGGAGGACAGTTTGGAACAAGACACAAGTGCTCTCTGCAATAACCAGAGAGCAGGCGCTTTGAGACTGCAGCAGGGAGGAAGGGAGTTTTAGTGCACAAAGGAGTCTTCCATATCTCAGTGAAGAGCAAACTCCAGAAAAGCTGCTGAGATGTGAACCCTAATTAGTGTGATCTGGGTATCAGAGTGATGCAGCACAGGACTTCGGGAGACTGATGTGGTTAAGAGACAATAGAAGGCTAGAGCTGTAGATCCCAAGAATGACAGTCAGGTGAAGAACACGGTAGCATTCAAGGGGTTAAATGTTTGGTGTCCAAGATCACAGGAGGATGCAGGAGTCCAGGAAGGAGTTAACTTCAATATTATCTGCTTAGTGTACCTGCATGCAACAGGTACCACAGCAAAACAAAGCCCAGCCTAGTACGGTCCAATATACTAGAAGTACAAAAGCAATATCAATGAGAACAAGAGACACAGGCACTTTTTTCTTTATTTCAAATTAGGTTTAAAAAGTCAAAAACCCACAACTGACAAACAAAAGAAGTCAAACCTGAGCTTAGGATGCAGAAGAGCAGCTCAGCTAGTCAGCCTGCAGGCCCTTGGCTGAGAGAGGGCCAGATACTTCAAACTGGTTCAACTTTTTTTTAGGGCAGATTTGACCTTAATCTAACAGATTTAGTTCATAATATTTCAAAGGATACCAAGTAAAGTGACACAGCACCACCTGCTGCTACCCAGCAGCTGCACTCAGCCAAATCTTCAATCAGGAGTAGACAGCAATTCAGACAGGAGAAATGGGAGGATCACAATTTGTTGACTCACAGCTGAATCCATTAAAGTATATGAGTGGGGTTTGGAGCTGGATGAACTCCATAGTAGATAAGAGCCTCAAAAGTAAATGGGAGACCACAGCAGCGCACCAGGATTCCATGCTGATAACAGTGAAGTCTCGAGTACCATGTCACAAGTACCAGTGCTAGTGTGGACCAATGGATAAGCAGCACTGGCTCAAGTGAGCCTCATATTCCTGGAGCTGTGTGTGCACTCTCATCCTTTTAGGATGATTCTCCTACTAGGCCTCAGAATTTAGGGGGCAGCAGAGCTAGTCCATCTCTCACTACATGTGAGAAATGTGAGATAGGCATCTCTGCCTATGCCCTGCTCAGGCAGTCAGCTGGAGGGGGTGTGCTGTTGCAACACTTCCTGTGTTTAGAGAGACAATTAATGCACCCAAAGACTAGAAATCAGTGTGTGCATGCACAAGCAGGGAAGAGGGGACTGAAATATGACTCAACTGATGGTTGGAAAGAGAATGGTCATTAGCTAGCTATGAAGCAGCACAACTGTCATCATAACTAGAACTGAATATATCAACACAGCTTCCTTTACAGAGGATTCTTCTGCCCAGTTATGAGCTGTCCTACTGCTCTGGCTATTAGCTCCTGAATTATTCTCTACAGTACTCCCTGCTGGAAAAGGCTGGGATTGCAGTAGTTGATAGCTAACTGGCTGTGGGAGCTATCATTTTAGAAAACGTATGCACACTGAGCTTACTATGCAGCAGCACACTTATATTTCCAGATGCAATTAGCCATTTAACTAGTGAAGTCTGCAGTCTAATATCCTGCTCTCACCTTCACTGTCTCCGGGTCATTGTAAATGCACATATGGAGAGACCTACTGTCTTGGGATTTTCCGTAACTGCAGGGGCTGTTTCATTTGTTACGCTTTAGCCAAAAAAAAAAAAGTAAATGGGTCTGCATACTGGAAGGCCAAGGACCCACTGTCCAACTTCAGCTACAGATGAAAGCTCTATGCTCTTCTCTCCTTCATCAGCTAAGACAAAGATTAATCTGAAGTACTGTCACTGCTATCTTATATAGCAATATAATAACAATAGCTGAATCAGTGGCAGCTTTGTCCCTCTGCCTATCCACTCTCATTTTGGAAAACATTGCCCCCGCTTCCTCCTCCAGTGATGAGGATCTTGACTGCCCATTTGTCTGCTTTACCCACAATCATCTTCTCAACTTCTCCCATATTGTCCTTGGTGCACAGAATGCCACACTTGAACCCACTCCCTCAAATCTCTCCTTAACACAAAATACCTGCCATAATGCCTTCAAGAGAAAAGGGGTTGAGAGGAAGTCTGGTGCAGCTGAAATGATACTACTATATGAAATTTTAGATGTAACAAATGTATTTGAATCTTTTTCCCTCACCTAGCTCATCTACACAGGGAATTCAAGGGGAAGTCAGTGCAAAATAGTTAAGGTGTGAATTTAAAGCATGATAGCTGTTCTGCATTAACCATCTGTGTGGACGCTCTTACCCCTTGCTAAGCACGCCTTTGGTATGATTTAAATCAATCTTCTTTGGAAGTGGATTAACCTAAACTGCACAAAGGCACGTTTAGTTACAAGTAAGTATGTCCTCATGGGGAATTAGGCTATGTCTATACGACAGTTTATGTCAGCATAACTTATGTCGCTCAGGAAGTGAATAAATCACCCCTTCAGCAATGTAAGTTACACTCCCAAAAGCAGGCGTGGACAGCTGCTATGTCAGAGGGATAACTTCTCCTGCTGACATAACTTGGGAGAGCTCGCTCTCATTGGCTTAGAGCAGCTACATTAGAGAGCTTACAGGGGCACAACTGCATAGGTACAGCTGCGCCACTGCAAACTCTCTAGTGTAGCCTTATCCTAACTGTATAATAGCTATTCAGCAACAGCTATTCTAGGCTTTTTTCCTAGCCCTAAGATTGTAAACTCCTTGAGAGAATGTGGTGTTCACACAGTGTCCAGCACAAAGGAACCTAGAACCTCACTAGAGCCTCTATGCCTTGGCAATACAGATGATGCCCAGGGTCCTCATTTAGATGGAACATTAAGTTCCCCTTTTAGTGCTAGATACTCATTACCTGCAACAGTTTTAATACAGAAGTGTCCCTTTGCCTTTGTTTGTGTTTTGGAAGGAGGTCTGTAGCCTGATTTACTCCGCCAGCTCTGCCCTTGCCAAGACCTTTTTCCAAACAACTCCAGCCTCTGAACATAAAGGGTGATCTTACTAGTGACATGCTCCAGGACTTGTCTGCAGCATTGTAGCTGTGTTGGTCTCAGGATGTTAAAGATATAAGGTGGGTGAGGTAATACCTTTTATTAGACCAACTTCTGTTGGTGAGAGAGATAAGCTTTCGAGCTTACACAGGGTTCTTCTACAAGTATGGGAAATATATTAAGTGTCAGAGATAAGTGAAAGGTGGAACAGATTGTTTAGCACAGTGCCTCTCAACTTTTCCAGATTACTGTGCCCCTTTCAGGAGTGTGATTTGTCTTGCGTACCCCAAGTTTCACCTCACTTAAAAACTGCTTGCTTACAAAATCAGACATAAAAATACAAAAGTATCATAGCACACTATTACTGAAATATTGCTTACTTTCTTATTTTACCATATAATTATAAAATAATCAATTGCAATATAAATATTGTACTTACAATTCGGTATTGTACGGTATATAGAGTGGTATGAACAAGTCATCATATGAAATTTCAGTTTGTACCAACTTCGCCAGTGCTTTTTATGTAGCCTGTTGTAAAATTAGGCAAATATCTAAATGAGTTGATGTAGCCCCTGGAAGACCTATATATACCACCAGGGGTACCTGCATCCCTGGTTGAGAACCACTGGTTTAGCATAAAGCAGTTAATACGTATTTCAAGGGACCATCAAGGTGAAGTGGCCTATTAAATACCTCTCAAGTTATAAGGTGGAAAAGAAAACAAAAAGCTGGTGTGTGTGTGTGGGGGGTGGTAAGTGGATTATATATTGTTGAAACAAGCCATAAATCTAGTTGTTGCGTGCCTGGATGCTCTGCAAGGATGAGGCCCACACAGAAGGTGAATGAATTGGCTTTAATTAAGGTTAAGTGACACGCCTGCAACAGGGATTCCAAGCGTTGCTGTCACTGGGATGGGGAACCCAGCGCACGAAAAAGCTCGGCCTGGTGCGAAGTCCAACTGCGCAACCAATGGCCCCCAGCAATTATAGCATCATGCTAATCCCATGCAAAGCAGCACATACATATGCAATTTGGGGCTTTCCATCAGCAGTGGCTGCCCCCCTTGGCCTATGGCCAGGGACTTTTTGCAGTTCCTCATAAACACCGGGGCTTTCCACACAGGACAGTTCTAATCAGTTAAAAGCAGCACCTACTAGCATACTGTGTCTGCAAATAACCTATCCTTGAGAAAGCGCAAAGCCCTAACTAGGCCGTGACAAAGTCTTCCGGGGTCCCCTACACTAGTGTTTCTATTCAGTCTATGATTTTTAATATCTAGCAAAGTTATGAATTTAAGCTCCCAGGGAGTTTAATGGATGTGTGGTAGAAATCTATGAGGGAGTTTAAGCTGTCTGTCCAAAGGATGAAAATATCTCAGGTATATCATTGGTTCCATGGAGCACACTTTCATCCTCTTGACAGATAACCTAAACTCCCTCATAGGATTTCAATCAAAACTTCAACAACTACTACTCACTCTAGAACTCTCCCACACTAGCATCAACTCCCTGGACACCATGATCAGCTTCAACAATGGAATCCTGCAGACAACGATATACAAGAAACCCACATCACCACACCTTGTCTCTCTCAACAACAGTTCAATAAAATATATTACCTCATACACCTTGACATTCCATGACAATCTATTTACTTTAACAAAGAGAAGGTTAAATGGTGATTTAATCACAGTCTATAAATACCTACCTAGGTAAACACAATTTTGACAATGGGCTCTTTAATCTACAAGACTATAAGAAGATTCTATGTCTGAAAGTTGAATCTAGATAAATTCAGACTGGAAATAAGGGGCAAATTTCTAACAGTGAGGTTAATTAACCATTCAACAATTTACCAAGAATTGTGGTGGATTCTCCATCACTGGATGTTTTTAAACCAAAATTGGATGTTCTTCTATAAAATATATCTTCTAATTCAAGCAGGAATCAATTCAGGGAAGTCCTCTGGCCTGTGTTATACTGCAGGCCAGATGAGATGATCACAATGGTTCCTTCTGGTTTTATAATCTATGAGTAAGAATGGTTCCCTTCCAGATTAGGGTACAGTAACCAACAGTTTCTGGGGTTAGTTGAATGGGAAAGATGCAGGCAAGTAGCGATCAATATTTACAGCACCCCTTAGCTTACATCCATCATCCTGAAACTCAGAACCATACTGCCCTTGATGCTCAGTTTATTGTCTTGGTGGCTTAGAAATGCAAGAGCTGATGCCTAATGACATCCCCATCCATTACATGCCTTTTCGCTCACCTAATTCCTCTAACATTTAGAGGAAATTCCAGGACTACAGTCAGAAAGATGTGGTGTTCTATATACCCAAATTTACACAGGAAAGGAAGTCTATAATCAACACTCACAATCCTGATTACAGAACCCAATGTGGCCACTGTGTAGCAGTAGAGATTTGGTGCTGTCCTGCATTCTGATGACCCAGGCTTGATCGGAAATCTCTGTCTGGGGTTGGCTCGGGCTGGACTCTCAGTCCTTTTGCAAATCTGGTTCAGAGATTCTTAAATTAAAGGTTTGAATATATATTTTTACTGTTCTCTCCTGGCAGCACATCTGTAGCACATTGCCACAAGCCCTAAAGCCCTTTGTCAGAATTCACAGCTTCTTTGCATACTACCTTCCCGGGGTTCCACTCTGCCCCTCCTCCTATGAAATCTGAAGACTGTGGGTGATGTCTTATTTTTAAAAGACCCAGCAAGTTATGAGAAAGTACATTTATGGCTGACTAAGTGAGCTTTACCACCCACGGAAAGAGACACATGGCCCCAAGGGGCCCTCACCGCCCACAGAGAGACAGGGTAACGTTTTGCAGCAGCGCTATTGTAGCATACTGATATCTAAGAATACATCACTTTAACAATGCACAGAGAAAGAGCAAGCAATAAGCCAGAACTCTTCACTCAGGTGAACATTTTCATCTCTCCAAGGCTCACCTCTTGCCAGTCTGATTCTCAGGCCAGCACCAAGTCAGGGCATGCTTCTGTGAAACTTCCACATCTGTGCATACACAGCTCCCTGATCACCATTCCCTGAGGAATCAAGCCAGCCTGAAGGTTGCGACATGATGCAGAACACTACTTGGGCCTCTCCTGTGTTGAGCTCACCTTGCAAGTTTAAAGAACAGGAGTATTTGTGGCACCTTACAGACTAACACATTTATTTGAGCATAAGCTTTCGTGGGCTACAGCCCACTTCTTCGGATGCATGGAATGGAACATATATTGAGGAGATATATATACACATACAATGACAGACCTGCGGGTGGCAATTTTGCAACAGAAAAGCTTCAAAAACAGACTCCAAGGAGAAACTGCTGAGCTGGAATTGATATGCAAACTAGATACAATCATTTTAGGTTTAAACAGGGACTGGGAATGGCTGAGCCATTACAAACATTGAATCTATCTCCCTTGTAAGTATTCTCACACTTCTTATCAAACTGTCTGTACTGGGCTATCTTGATTATCACTTCAAAAGTTGTTTTTTTCTCCCCTTACTTAATTGGTCTCTTAGAGTTGGTAGGGCAACTCCCACCTTTTCATGCTCTCTCTATGTGTATATATATATTTCCTCAATATATGTTCCATTCCATGCATCCGAAGAAGTGGACTGTAGCCCACAAAAGCTTATGCTCAAATAAATGTGTTAGTTTCTAAGGTGCCACAAGTACGCCTGTTCTCTTTGCGGATACAGACTAACACGGCTGCTACTCTGAAACCTTGCAAGTTTGCTTCACTCTGTGACAATGTTCCCCAAATATCAGAGGCGTAGCCGTGTTAGTCTGGATCTGTAAAAGCAGCACAGAATCCTGTGGCACCTTATAGACTAACAGACGTTTTGGAGCATGATGCATCTGAGGAAGTGGGTATTCACCCACGAAAGCTCATGCTCCAAAACGTCTGTTAGTCTATAAGGTGCCACAGGATTCTTTGTTCCCCAAATGTTTCATTATGGTATCCCTCTCCCTTTAACTCCCTTCTGCTTGAGTACAATGGCAGAATAGCTTAGCCACCCATTGCTTGCAATGTTCTTTCCAGTATGCTTCTGTGTAAGACACTCAATTTGCTCAAGACCCAGACTTCTCCTTTAATCTTTGTATCCTACAGAGTACATGCAGCTTCATTTCAGACTTGGGGACTCACCTTTTCTACTACAGAAGAGTGTTTACTATATAACCCTTGTCTAAGGCTATGTCTACACTGCCACTTATGTCACTCAGGGGTGTGAATATTCCACTCCCTGAGAGACAAATTATGCTGGCACAAGCACTCATGTGCACAGTGCTATGTCGGTGGGAGAGCTTCTCCTGTTGACATATCCCCACGAGCAGCATAAACTGGTTTTTTTTGTTTGTTTTTTTTGTCATCAATGGGAGAGCTCTCTCCTGTTGGCATAGAGCATCTTCACCACATGCATTGCAGTGGCGCAGCTGTATTGACTGAAGCGCTGTACATGTAAACATGGCCTAATTCATGGATTTTTAAGGTCAGATAGGACCACTATTATCACCGAGTCGGATATTCTGCAGAAGAGGCCATAGAATCTCTCCTGCATCAACCTTGTAACTTGTGGTGGTGCGGAAGCAGATCTTTTAGAAAGACATCAAATCTTGATTTAAAGACTGCACGTGATAAAGACTCAACTATGTCCCTAGGTAAGTTGTTCCAGTGGTAAGTTACCATAACATGCGTGTACAGTGCCTAGCCCAATGAGGCCCTGATCCAAAACAGAGGCCCCCTCTGGCCTTCAATAACACAATGGCCACCACTCAAAAACATAAAACTTATTTTAAGGTTGAATTTGTCTAGCTTCAGCTTCCAGGTACTGGATCTTACGGTTTTTGCCTGTTAGACTAAAGAATGCTCTCTATCAGAAATTTTCTCCCCAGGCTGGTGAGACACCCTGGCACCCCTATATTCACCACTGTCATGTAATTAGAATAAGTTATGTACAAAGTATGCCCTGTGAGGTATCATTCAAAGTCTTGATCTGCTAGACATTAATATCTCATTGGATTGTATGTGCTGTCATTTGTGAAGTTATGAAGTTTGGCTATGTATGTGTTACTGAAACATGTTGTGAGGTTGAACACGCCCACAAGCAAACTTTCAGGTACAACAGTAAAAAGGCCAAACAATGTTAATGGCTTATTGAGGAAATGCACACAAGGGACTGGGAGTGGCTGGCTCACTACAAAGGCAGTTTTCCCTCTCTTGGTATTGACATCTCCTCATCAATTATTGGGAGTGGACCACATCCACCCTGACTGAATTTGCCTTGTCAACACTGGCTCTCCACTTGCCAGGTAACTCCCTTCTCTTCATGTGGCAGTATATTTATGCCGGTATCTGTAATTTTCACTCCATGCATCTGAAGTGGGATTTTTTTTAGCCACGAAAGCTTATGCCCAAATAAATCTGTTAGTCTTTAAGGTGCCACCAGACTCCTCGTTCTTTTTGTGGATACAGACTAACATGGCTACCCCTCTGATACAAGCATAAGGATTACGCCAGGAACTGTGTACAACAGGAAATTCTCAGAGATAGCACTCAACAATGGGAACTGTTTGACCCAGGTCACAGCAAAAGAGCTTTCCAACAAGTGGGAAGAAGATATAAAAAGGGCAAAATGACATCTGATGGAATCTCACTCTCTCTACACCACCACACCTGGAAACACCTGAGGAATAAAGACTGAACAAGGGGGAAGTGACTGTCCCAGGCTAAGGGACTGCTAGCCTATGTATGAAAACCCAAGCTGCAAAGCCAAGGCATCTTGTGCCTTAAGAATCTGCCACCCTATTTATCACTCAAGGTGAGAATTTTCTAATTTATATCCTACCTATCTAGAATGTTACGCTCAGTTTGTGGTTTTGTTTATTTACTAGGTAATCTGCTTTGATCTGTTTGCTATCACTTATAATTATCCTTTTGTAGCTAATAATTTTATTTTATGTTTTAATTGAAACCAGTGTGTGTTTGGCTAAGGTGTCTGGTGAAAACCTCAGCTTGGTTACCACAAGTGTGCATGGTTCTCTTTACATTGAGAGAGACACGGACTGAGTGTTAAACCCAAGGCAGGACAGCACTGCTCTGGGGTCCTAGGTTGGGAGGCTGGTGGTTAGAGAGCCCACATGTGACTGCAGCTGGGTGCGTCCCTACCTGTGTGAACACTGGTGAAAGGGCAAGTTTGGAGGGCTTTCCAACTTGTCACACAGCAGCACAGTATGAGAGGGAGCCCAGGCTGGTGGATCAGAGGGCTCAGTGGTATCCCAGTTCCAGGTGGCACTTGGGGGGAACCTGTCACCTGTAAGTTGGTTCTTACATACTGATCAAGTCACTTCTTAAGAAGCTCAATGTATTTAGCTAATTAAAGAAAAAACGCGGTGTGTGACTTAACCAAGGTTTTAAGAACATAAGCAATGCCATACTGGATTGGATCAGACTAAATGGTCTGTCTAGCCCAGTATCCTGTCTCCAACAGTGGTCAGTGCCAGAGCTTCAGGGGGAGTGTACAGAACAGGGCAACTGGAGTGATACACTCCGTCTTCCCCTCCAAACTTTCAGCAGTCAGAGGTTTAGGGTTGTCCCAAGCATGGGGTTACATCCCTGATCATCTTGGCTAATAGCCACTAATGGATCTATACTCTGTGACAGACTCAGAACAGTGGGGTACAGTCTGGTAAAGGGCAAATATACTTGTCACTGGATGAGTAGTTTTCTGTTCCCTGAGTGACCAGAGCAGGGGCTGCACTACAGTAATCAGGAACCTGCTAGAACCAATTAAGGCAGACAGGCTGATTAGAACACCTGCAGCCAATCAAGGCAGGCTAATCAGGGCACCTGGGTTTAAAAAAGGAGCTCACTTCAGTTTGTGGTGGGCATCTGAGGAGCTGGGAGCAAGAGGCACGAGGAGCTGGGAGTGAGAGGGTGTGCTGCTGGAGGACTAAGGAGTACAAGCGTTATCAGACATCAGGAAGAAAGTCCTGTGGTGAGGATAAAGAAGGTGTTTGGAGGAGGCCACGGGGAAGTAGCCCAGGGAGTTGTAGCTGTCATGCAGCTGTTACAGGAGGCACTATAGACAGCTGCAATCCACAGGGCCCTGGGCTGGAACCTGGAGTAGAGGGTGGACCCGAGTTCCCCCCAAACCTCCCAACTCCTGATCAGACACAGGAGGAGTTGACCCAGATTGTGGGTTCCACCAGAGGGGAAGATCACTGAGGTGTGCAAATCTGCCAATAAGTGCAGGACCCACCAAGGTAGAGGAGGAACTTTGTCGCAACTCCATGAACTTATCTATTTTTTTTTGGACCTAGGTACACTTTTGGACATCACAACAACCCACGTGAATGAGTTACACAGGTTAATTGTGCGTTGTGTGAAAAAGTACCTTCTCTTGTTTGTATTAAACCCGCTGCCTATTAATTTCACTGGGTGAGCCCAGTTTTTTTGTACAGCGTGAAAGAGTAAACGGTTCTTTACTCACTTTTCCCACATCATTCATGATTTCATCGACTCTATCCTATCCCTTCCATAGCCATCTCCTTTGTATGCTGAACAACCTTAATCTTTTTAGTCTCTCTTCGTATGGACACCATTCCATACCTTTGATCATCTTTGCTGCCCTTCTCTGAACATTTTCCAGCTCCATTATATCTTTTTTTTGGAAAAGAGAGGGACTGGATAAGGTATTCAATGCGTGGCTCACCATAGATTTATAGAGTGGAATTATATTTTCTGTCTTGTTTTCTGTCCCTTTCTTCATAGTTCCTAACATTCTGTTAGCTTTTTTGACCACTGCTCCACAGTGAGCTGAAGTTCTCAGATAACTACCCAGGGTGACTCCAAGATATTTCTTGAGTGGTAACAGCTAATTCAGACCCCATCATTGTATGTGTGCAGTTAAGATGATTTTTTTTTTCCAATATGCATTATTTTGCACTTCTCAGTGGTGAATTTCATCTGCCATTTTGTTGACAAGTCATCCAGTTTTGTGAGATCTCTCTAACTCTTTGCAGTCAGCTTTTGACTCAACTACCTCGAATAATTTTGTATCATTCAGAACCTGAATCATTCTTGTAATTCTTTTACGATCTTTCCAGTTTTTTAACATTCTTCTGAAAGTGTTGACACCAAAACAAGACCCATTATTCCAGGAACAGTCTCACTAATGCCATATACAAAGGTAACATGGCCTCCTTACTCCTCAATATTCCCATTAATATTTTAAAGGATCATATTCAATCTTAGATATTTCATCATGATGGGCGCTCATGGTCAGATGATCCACAATGACCTGTAAGTCTTTCAAAGTCACTGCTTTCCAGAATACAGTCTTCTACATCCTGTGTGACCTACACTCCTTGTTCTTAGATGTATGACTTTGCATTCAATTGTAATAAAACGCATTCAGCCTCATGTTCCAACATTAGGACCAGCAGGGGTGAGGAAATAAGACTTGGGGAGAAGTCCCTCCCATTGCAATCAATGGGCTGAGATGGAAACTAGTGTACTCCACAAGCCATATCACTATCTCCAAATGGTGGCCTAGACCACAGTAGTGGACTTCCACCCAATTCCCAGCCTCTGCCTTAAATGAAAGAACTTGGCTCCAAGTCACCTACATTCTAAACAAAAAATGCCTCTAACTGGCTCAGCCTGAAACATGTGTTGCCTTTGATCCAGTGAATAACTCCATTAAAGCAGCTCTCTCAGACAGTCCAAAATCTGCTGCTGACTTGACTTTGCTCAGGACTTTAAACTGAGTACTGCTCTGTTCCTATCTCCACTGTGCTTTCACAAATGGGTATGGAGGCTAGAAACCTGCTTTTCCCAGAGCTTAGAAGAGCAACACAGTGCAATTATGCCCTCACATCTCTTTCTGGGAATGTAATCATCACCCCAGCCTTCTTCCTACCAGGATGGCAGGAATGTAGTTAGCTCATCAGGACTCTTTGCTTGGGAACACCACTCCTTTTCCAGAGCTCTCTTCGGTGGGAGAACAAGGAAGGGCAATGTATGCACTTAACAGTAGCTCCTCCAAATAAGTAGCACAACTATGCTGGAGTGCTGTGGACATTTCCATAATTATTAAAATACGGCCAGAGTTAAGGAGACTGGCTTGCAATGCACTTGTGAGTGATAACAAAGCTCAGGCAGATCCACTCAATGAGTGCCATATCCCATCTCACTGCTGCTGCATTGTCAGATATTAACAAAATCTTCAGACACTTTCTGGTATGTTCAGCCATCCAGCATGTTCTATAACAGAGCAGGCTGGAACCAGGTTAATTGTGGCCACTACACAGAGACATGAGAATGCTCTGCAATCAGATCCCTCACAGTGGTTCCACAAGCGTCCCAGCAGAATACCTGAGGGGTTTCCATAAAGAATGGATTGTGCACACACCCACAGTGCTCCAACATGACATGTTAAATTCAAACAAAAACTCCATTTCCCACTTAGCATTCAAATGGCAAGAACCTGCCCCCAAAACACCATGGGCTGCAATCTTCGCAGGTCTCTCACCTCCCCGAGAAACGGTAGGTATGTCGATGGAAGAATTCTTCTGTTGATCTAGCGCAATCTACCCTAGCAATTAGGTCAACTTAACCATGCCTCTCAGGGGTGTAGATTTTATTTACATCCCAGAGCAACGTAGTTAAGCCAGCTTAATTTTTTTTTAGAGTAGACCAGGCCCGAGTAACTGTAATCATTAAAGGATACAAGGCACATTCACAAGAGGCAATAGACAAGGTGTCCTGGTAAATTTCAATCATCACATTCTGCCTCCTTAAAATCATTCAGAAGTTGTATGTGTGAACAAGTTTTTTTATCGATCAGTTACTATGAGTTAGTAATGGAGTGCCAGTAAACAGTATACTGACTGACTATGTTCTAAGCTCATGTACTCACCAATATAGAATCTAACAACATATTAGTTGATGTGCACTGGATGGAATGTTTGCTTATAAGTAACTGTCTGGTTCTGCTCCCAACTAGCAGACAGCCAAGGATAACAGCATGCCACCAAACTGCAACAGCCAAACACTGCTGTACAGTCAGCACCCAGAACATGTTTTAAGGATCTCTACAGCTGGCTGCATGGGCAGCATAATCAAAGAGCAGAAAATTCCATAAAGTTTACATCAAGGTTCCATTTGCAATAGAACTGGCCATTAAATCAGTAGCGACGCCAGTCTTGCTTACATAGATGGAAACAGGAGGAAATTCATATGCACAGGTCTCACTTGTCTTCAATGGAGAGTTAAGTTAAGTGCTTTCTACTCCATCTCAAACATATTAAGTGACATTTACAGCTTAACTCAGAATAAATCAGGCAGCATCGAAGAAACACAAGAATGGAAGAGGGGAAACCAACGAACAGTCACAACTTGGGTTTTTGTTGAAACCAAGGATGTGGCTTAAAAGGTCCAGTCCCAGTCCCTAGTATCTAATAATGAAGGATTTAAGTGCACAATGAGCTGGTGAGCGGGAAGGGAATATCATAGCACTGTGCAACCCTGGAACGGCCATTCTGCTTACTGCCAAGGAGCATGTGCTTTTAGAATGAGGAAACGTGTAAAGATTCCCTCTATAATTGCTGTTGATTTTTGTTTATAGCTCCCTCTGTCGCTGCTCCTTATACTATCTGTGCCTTGTTACTGTCATTTCCCTCTACTATTCTCTGTGACTCCTGTCCAATATATCAAGTTCTCTGCACTCCACTCTTAGTACACAGATATGTGGGATTTGGTTTCCCTCTCAACAACAATTTCAGGCATAGTAAGTTGAGCTGAAGTGTAGGTAGCCTACAGACAAGTAATGGTACAAGGAGGGACCCAATTATGTTATGTTGCTGCACCTTTCACAATACCCTGGACATCTCCAGCTCAGAGGTGTGAACAGCCATATCCTGCTACATGAAGATGCGCGTCTATGACACTAACTCAAGTTTATTTCATGGACCTGAAGCTGCATGGGAGGATCTAGTCTGGATCGCTAGCATCTAAAGCAGCCTGGATCATTGCCCAGAGTCACCATTCCTCAGTCACAGTTTCTGATGGATGCTCTTTTCTCTCTCTCACACAACAAGCCTCTAAGCTTTTTGTTTTAAGTTCATGTACATGTGTATTATTCACCTTTGCTTTACGCTCAGTCTCCCATTTATTTTTCTGTGGATTTAAACAGTCCAATAAAATCTGATGACAAATTTGCTTCTAGCTGGAAGCACTGCACCTAGAGAGCACTTTCATTCCTTCACTTCAGCAATAGAATGAACAAGAGACAGAATAGACAGGACATCATAACCAAGCAGACAGACTAGGGTACTTCCCATTCCAGCCCCTCTACTGGCTATACCAAGGAGACTCCTCCTGCCTCTTCAGACATCAGTCCTGCATGACCAGGGCTTACATTCCATCCTCCACCCAATAAAATACCCTGCCACATTCATGTTCCCCTGTTTGGTGTGTCTGACAGCCTATGAACAAAAACTGTATCATGTACAGGGGTGAGTAACAGCAAAGTCTTTCACTCCAAAGCCTGCCACTTACACATGGGAGGTCTGGGTTAGCCTGGAACCTAAGCATCCCACAAGTTAAAGCAGGGGAAATCTATTTTTTGTCAAGGTCCAAATTTCTTGTTCAAGGTATAGTCAAAGTCCAGACTCCAGAGAAAATAAATTAAAAAAAAAAGATTTTTGGAGTCTGTTCAAAGCATCTAGTGGTCTGGATTTGGCCCACAGTCTGTCTATTGACTACCCCTGTGTTAGAGCAACACTGCAACTCAGCTACATGGGCAGGGCTACACATACCACTATTACATGTACCATTTCCCAACTCTGCCGTCTACAGCATCTAGAGATGTCTAGCCTAAAAGGAGATTTCTGCTCAAAATTGTTTTTCCTCCCCTGTAACTATGGCAGGCAGAACAGAAACCTGTAGGGGATCTCTATCCATGATTAATGTTACATGGGAAGATACCTGGAGCTCTTTCATCAAATGCTAACTGCACCATCTTCCTCATGCTCTTCACCACACTAAGCTACAGTGCAACAGTGTGACCCAGGTCACAGCAAGAGAAGAGATTGCTGGGCAGTCAATTAACAAAAGAAGCGTAAAAGAACAAGTTCACTGGTCTGAGTGGCAACTGTCACAGCACAGCAAAGACGACACTGCTGGGAAGAAGCAGGCATCTTAGGATCAGCTATGTGAGCATCCAGAGCTGCTACAAATTAGAGATGATTACCTGGGGGTTTCTAGTTCACTGGTGTAACATGACGGTTCCCACCTCTGGTGGTAAAGCTATTTTCCTTCTATAATTTTGTTAATGTGCTTAAGAATCTCATCTTATTACTCAATTATTCAGGATTATCTGGTTCTCATGGGAAGTATCCAGCCACTAGAAAATACAGTATCTACAAAATGGAACTGAGCAAAGGTTCAGATGCTGAGGCCAAAAGTTAAATGGCAGCATGTGATTTCAACCCTCTACATCACAAGCTTCCACGACAACTACGAGACACTCCAGACTGGGATCGTGGCAGAAGAGAGGGAAACGCGAGGACTGAGGTGCACCAGCAGGGGTGCATGGGAGTCCACGGAGCCAGAATGAAGGCGCATTAGTAGAATGTGTGAGGAAAATTTGCACAAGTGACTACTTGAATAATACACACTATTTAATGAGAACTAGAAGTCTCCCCACCCCTGTAAAAACACTGTTGAAAGCAGCTAAACCATGGGGTTTGGGGAGGTGGATATACTGGATAGACCCTTGCAGCTAATATTCTCTTCCTTTCGCTCAGCTATTTGTAAGATGTAGTGGCCACTCACTTGGTTAAAGTAGCAGTGGGGGGACTGTGAACAACTCCTGGTTCTTCCATGTGGGTGACAGATATCTGTATTTCTGCCCTAATGATCTGGAGAAAGGGAAGAGACTCTCTAAAAAGCCTGTGAGGACTGACAAGCTGAGTTGAGCTTGCCATGAGGTTTAGCAGCTGCTTACTCATGATAATGAAGATCGCATGGAGGGGAGAAGGCTGTTCTGATCTGGGAGAAGGATAAACTGAAAGGCTCAAGGCCTTGCAAGGTAAGCAGTGCTTCTAAAAAGAGTTCACATCCTTCTGCACAAAGAAGTACCCCAAGACCCATTTGCAGCTGCATTAAACACACTGCACAGCCAAGCCACACTCCCCTTATGGGTGGGTTACCCTGCAGATCTGCTCAGGTTGAAAAGGAGGCTCTAGCTATGATACTAGCCAACCTTATGGTGGCTTCCCCAGCCCAAAGGGCAAAAACAAATTGGCAGCTAAAATTGGGAAGAGACAACTGAAGCCAAGGACCCAAAATGACACTCAGAAGTCTCACATAAGTAGAGAAAAGGGTATCTACCTAGGAAACCTTCCCAGGCATGTGTCTACTTCAGGTCACATCACTGCCTGCGAGATGAGGGGAAATGGGGGATCCACTTTTCCATCCAACTGGATATCCTTCCAGGGAGGGCAGATCATACTCTCCTAAACATCTGTCAGTTAGGGCTAGAGAACATTCAGTTAACATTAGCTTCAGATAGCCCAGAGTTCTCTTTGATAGAGATGTTTCTCCCCTTTTCACAATCCAAATCCTAACCCAAGCTGCAGTGCTGAGCTTACACTACCGAGAAGAAGGTCTCATGGAGTCAGCAGGTGTGGGATGAAACCATGTCAGAGGAAGTGGGCCTATCTCTGCCAGTAGCAAGACAAGGCTCCTGGAGAAGAGTTGGCAAGTAGAAGTATCCTCCTGAGAATGTAGGAGAACAGACTCCCCAAAGCCATACTTAATAAAAGGGGACCCAATCAGTCCCTGCTACCTGCCTATTGTAAAGTCAGGTGGTCGAGATGCTTCTTGGAGACTACAACTGAAAAGAGCCTTAGCAATGTTCAGAGCTTCAATCCCAATCCTATTCTGAGCAATTTTGCGTTACACAGGCAGACTGAAGGAGCATAGAACACGGCCTTCAAATCACTGGTTGATGCTGGTACCAACAGCAAAAGAATCCAGGGGTCCTGAAACCAGGATGCAGCAAGACTCCTCATGTTAGTGAAGCCGGAGTAGCTTCCTAGAATACTGTTTCCAGAGCAACCAAGCCAGCTTCTTATGCTCACTTTCATCACTACAGCAGAAGTGAAAAATAATTGAGTTAATTATCAAAGCAGCACCAGCCAGAGCACTACCATTAATTGTCCATTTATCTGGGGCTTATAAATAGCCAACTGGAGAGGCATTGGGCTGAAATGTGCCACTTAGGTACACTCACCTGCCCAAATATGCCTGAGTATAGCATAAGGTAAGTGAACAAGTAATGGGAAAACTGTGAAGCACTTTATCTGCTGAGTTATACCAGAGTTAGTCATGCTGCCTTCTTTTTTCTAACAGGAAAGCACGTGACCTGTCTGTGACTTTTTACTAAAAATAATGGGCGGGCGTGTGCATGTGTGTGAGCTGACAGGGGGATGACTGAAGCCTGAGATGGAAGGAGATGAGAGCCCAAGTCATGCCACGGGGAGCCAGTGTAGTGTTTGCCCAGCACCTGCCATGGCCGCATCTGACAGCTCCAGGGCCGCCCATGGCAGCTGAGAGCTCCAGGGTGCCCTGCCGCTCGCGGCAGATGGCTTGGAGCTCTGGGCTGCCCCCCACTGCCTGCAGCAGCTTGGCCCCTGTGGCTTGGAGCTCTGGGTGCTTCCATCACAGCTGCGCGCTGCCCCAGTGCAACCCTGGTGGCTCAGAACTCTGGGTCTGGTGGCTTACAGTGCCAGGGGGGGCCCCAGTTGCCTGCAGGGTCAGTGGCTTGGAACTCTGGGGTCCCCCTGCTGCAGCTGACAGCTTCCGGGGTCCCTGCTGCAGGGCTGATGGCTGGGAGCATGAGAGCTGCGGGGTTCCCCCTGGCTGGTTGGAAAATGAGAAAAGCTTGTACTACCACTGCTTGCTCTTGGGATAAGCAAAGCTGTTCAGTGTCTGGGTTGTAAATCTAGCACGCTTCACCAGCACTAAATTCACTCAAATATTTAAAATGTTTGTATCTCACAACTCAACAGGAAGACACACTGGGAGACCAAGCTCTCCACTAAAACCAGGGTTCAGAGTCCAGGGATACAGACTAACCCTGCCAGCAGGGTCTCACAAACTTTAACATAAGCTGTTTGTTTTCATTCAAAGGAAATTGTTAAATTCATTGAGCAGCACAAATAACAGGCAGATGCTCATTAAGATAAAAGACAAGGTTTATGTGGGTTCTGTGCTTTCAGATAGTGTACTCCACATGTAGGTCCTTTGTTGAGTAACAGGACTATCAATAAGCTGGTGTTACCTTTCAGGATTTTAGAGTGTGAGAAGCTGAGAAAACACACGTGATCCTGTGCTATTTGGCAAACACTGATTTCTTTTCTCCAGGAGTTTCCACAGAACTGAAACTGAAGTGTTTTTCTGTTCTGTTCCTTTGTCAATATCGCGCTGCCCAGTTCAAAGAACAGAATGCTCAGGAAATTGCTGTTGAGCCAGTTCAGGGAGATCACACAGGCAAACGTGGGGCTTTAAGTGTTTGGTGACAGGGGTTAGATTTTCTAGGTATTTATTGATTTTTAAATGGATATTTGAATCTACAATTGCTTCCCACCAAATGAGAAGAATTCAGTTTCTCCCCCACCTTACTTGACAGTGCGCTGTTCAAGTTCTAACTCAGAGTGAGGAAGGCTCTGCAAAGAAAGCTGCTGGTCAGAAATGTTCAGACCGGGGTGCGGGGGGTGGGAGAGCAAGTAGGCAGTATAACACTAAGACTGTGAGCTCTAGAAAGGTGTGCTAAACATCCTCGATTGGGGTACAGACTATATTAGGTCATTGCACTAGTTCCCTGGCTGCTCTCTTTGACAGAGACAACGTTTTTCCTCATCCCATAAAGCAGCTCCTCACCTTAGGACATGAACATTTTAGGATGCATGCCTGCTGGCCAGGGCAGAGGGAAGATTGCCCAGAGGACTGGAAATAGGATTGTGAGAAGACTAACATCCTTGTGCCACATACCACACTACAAATGGGTTGAGGGGAGTCTATGGAAATAGAAGCCAACTGTTCTCATTTCAAGATATCTCCCTAGCTGGACTGCTCCCATGTGCCACAGGATTCACTTTACAGGTTTTTCCTCAGGGGCACAGTTCCCGCCATGAGCTCAGAGTTCATGCTGATTCTCCTATGCATATTGGTTGGATAGGGAAGAATTAGAGTCCAAAGGGTCAGTGAGACCCCTCACCATCCTGCTAAGAGTTTTAAAAGAGCTGACCGAGGAGCTCTTTGGACCATTAATTAGGCTTTTCAATAAATCTTGGAACATTGGGAAGTTCCAGTGAACTGGAAGAAAGCTAATGTTGTGCAAATATTGAAAAAGGGTAAACAGGACAACCCAGGTAATCAACCTGACATCTATGCTGAGCAAAATATTGGAGTAGGACTCCATCAATAAAGAATTAAAAGAGAATATAATTAATGCTATCAAATGAATGTTTATAAAAGATAGATTTTGTTAAACTAATAACATTTTTTAATAAGATTACAAGTTTAGTTGATAAAGGTAACAGTGTTTATGCAATAATATTCTTAGGGCAAGCTTACAGGGTGCAATAACGTGCTCTACAGGAGTATGATTTTGAAAGTGCATGAATGTGTTGCTTATTAATTGGCCCAGGTAGATCCTACTGGTGCACATTAAAAGCTCTCTAGTGCGCTTTAACAAAGTGCTGCTTGAAACAGCACTATGTTAGAGTGCATTAGGAAACATTTAGTCCGCACCCACATTTAGTCTACATGGGCCAATTAATGCACAATACAATAGTGCACTTTGGAAATCACTCCTTCCCCATTGTGTACATTACCCCACCCTGTAGATGTGCCGGTAGGTTTCTGGAAGGCATTTGACTTGGTAATGCACGACATTTTAAGAAACTAGAATAATACAAAACAACATGGCACACATTCAATTGATTATAAACTCACTGATAGCTCTCAAAACATAAGTTGGGATCTGAGAATCATCATCAAATGGGTGTGTTTTTACTGGGGCCTGCTGGGATCGATTCTTGATCCTACTCTATTTAACATTTTTATCAGTGACCTGGAAAAAAAGAAAAAAATCACCACTGAAAGTTTGCAGATTACACAAAGATTAGGGGAATGGAAAGTAATGAAGAGGACAGGTCATTGATACAGAGAAATCTTCATCGCCTGACAAACTGGGCTCAAACTCATGTGCGTTTTAATGTGGCCAAATGTAAAGTCATATCTTGGAACAAAGAATGCAGGCTGTACTTACAGAATGGGGACTCTATCTTGGGAAGCCATGACTCTGGAAAAAAAAGACTTGGATGTGGTGGTGGATAATCAGCTGAACATGAATTCTGACCTATGAGTCTATGAATTCCTAGTTCAAAGCTGTGGCCAAAAAGGAGAATGTGATCCTTGACTGCATAAACAGAGGTCTATATCGAGCAAGAATATGTAGGTTGTATTACCACTGGTGTGACCACTACTGGAATGCTGTGTCCAGTTCTGGTGTCCACAATTAAAAAAGGATGTTGATAACTTGGAGAGGGTTCAGAGAAGAGCCATGAGAATGACTGGAAAACATGTCTTTCAGAAAAAGACTCAAAGAGTTCACTCTTCAGCTTAACCTTCTCTTTGTTAAAGCGTGACTTAAATCACAGTCTGTAGGTATCTACATGGGGAACAGAAATGTGATAATACAGAGTTCCTCAATGGAGCAGACACAGGTATAACAAGATCCTATGGCTGGAAGCTGAAGCTAGACAAATTCAGACTAGAAATAAGGTGAAACTTTAACACTGAAGGTAATTTACCATGTGAACTATTTACCATGTGTTATAGTGGATTCCCCATCACAGAAATGTTTAAATCATGAAGCAGTATTTTTCTAAGAGATACACTCTAGTTCAAAGAGGAATGAATACAGAGAAGTCCTATGGCCTATGTAATGCAGGAGATCAGACTAGATAACGATGGTCCCTTCCAGCTTTATAATCTATGAGAATTTTTTTCCAGATTGCTGCAAAGCCAAGCTGGTTCAGCACTAATATTTCAAAGGTGTTCAGTGACCAACTGACATGTCTCATTCAGAAGGCGTTTCCCTTCTGAAGTGGTTGGCAATAGAGAAAGCAAAAGAACTATACAGGCCTTTCCTTCTGATCCTCTGGGCAACAAGTCTGTGGGAGATGGGCATTCCTGGAAGAGCCATTAGATTTCCATGCATGGGGTGTAAACATCTGAAGGATTCAGAGATTAATAAATTCATCTCCCACCTCCCTTTCATCTCTAAACTCATTCAAATTTGCAGACAGGAGCTCATCTCCTCCAACTCTATCCTAGACCCTCTCCTATCTGGCCTCCTCCCATTGCACCCCACTAAAACCACTCCCATAGAAGTCTACCAACATCTTTCTAGCCAAATCTAAGAACCCGTACTCCATCCTCACCTTTATTGACCATCAGCTGCCTTCAACACAGATGACTGTGTTCTTCTTGAAATCTTGTCCTCCCTTGACTTCCATGACTCTTCCCTCTCCTGATTCTCTCTCCTACTTCTATAATTACTCCTTCAATATGTCCTCCATAGGTTCCTCCTCATCCCCTCTTCAACCTTCTGTGGGGGCTCCATAGGGGACCAAGGACACAATCTTTCCTTTCTCCCGCTACACCTTATCTCTGAGTTATCACATCCACAAAACAAATTAAACTACCATTTCTATGCTGATGATTCACAGCTCTACTTCTCTACTGCAGACTAGTTTCTTTCTGCCCAACTAAAATCTGACATTCTGTGGATGTCTAGCCATCAGCTCAAGTGAAACATGGCTAAAATTGTTCTTCCCCTCCAAGCCCACCCCACTACCTTCTTTCTTAACCACGGTGGACACCACCACCATCCTGCCTGTTAACTCAGGCCTGTAAAGAGGGTGTTACATTCAACCTGGACCTCACTGTAGGTTCTTACACCCAGGCTGTATCTAAATCTTGATGATTCTTTTTGCATAAGACTTCTAAGATTCAGCCTTTTCTGCCTAACCACAAAGTTAATTCTCCTGTACAAGCATCATCTCACATTTCAATTACTTCAACATTCTTTTCTTTGGCCAAATGCAGTCTTACCCCACTCATATCCATTCAGAATGCTGCTGCAAAGATCATTCTCTTACCCCATCACTTTGACCATATCACCCTTCTTTCTGAATCCCTCTACTGGATCCTCCTTTTCTATCACATCAAACATAAGGTGCTTGTCTTCACTTTCAAGGCCTTTCATAGTCAATCCCCACCTTAATTATCTCTCACTTGCTACTGAAATGTCAACTCCTGCCTCTGATCAGCCTCTGAAGCCCTCCTCCAACCACCCACTTTTCTTACATTTTTCGAACAAGCACATTTGTGCTTTCTCTCATGCTGCCTCTCACATGTGGAAGAAGCTCCCCATAAATATCCACAGGGCTACCACATTATCCACCTTAAAACTCTTCTCTGCTGTAACACCTACAAAAAACGTAACAGTTAGACAGCTAGTGCATTGAGACCATAGTCTATCACGCTGACCAAGACGGTCTCACTGTTTCCTTGATTTTCTGGTCTATCTGTCCACAGCCATCTGTGGCCTCTTGTCTTGCCTGTTAGATGGTAAAAACTAGTTGGACATGTCTACACAGCAATTCAATACATGTAGCTGGCCAGGGTCAGCTGACTAAGGGTTGGTCTACACTGGGGAGGGTGGTAGTGGTGGGGGGTTTCGAACTAAGATACGAAACTTCAGCTACGCTATTTGCGTAGCTGAAGTCAAAGTATCCTAGTTCAACTTACCTGGCTGTCCTCACGGCGGCAAGTCGACTGCAGTGACGCCACCGTTGACTGCGCTTACTCCTCCTGCCGAGGTGGAGTATGGGTGTCGATTAGCAGATTGATTTATTGCGTCCAGATGAAACACAATAAACTGATCCCCAATACATCGAACACTACTCGCCGATCTGGTGGGTAGTATAGACGTACTCTAAGGCTCACAGGGCTCAGGCTGCAGGGTTGTAAAATTGCGGTGTAGACATCTCTGCTCAGGCTGGAGTCCAAGCTCTGGGACCCCGTAAGTGGGAACGGTCTTTTGTTCTAGTGTAGACATACCTTTTGGGGCAGACAAAAGTCTTTTGTTCTTTTTACAGCGCCTAGCACAATGGGGTTCTGGTCTTTGACTAGGCCTTCTAGATGCTACAATAATACAAACAATAAATAGGCAGGGTCTTGGGTATTAACTGGTCAGGAAATTTGCACAGAATCTAACCCATCCTGGAACAGTATTTCAGAATATAGGTTTCAGGGTTTATACAAAAAAGCATGCTCCAAGCCTTCCATACTTGATACAACTATAAAACAATGCAGAGTGGGCTTCCCAAGTCAGCAGGCATCCTCAAACAATAGCTCTGAGCAGTGTGAACTGGTCTTTTATCTCAAATATTAAATTTCAGAGCTAATACTCCATTGTGTTAACACACAGCTATTTCACTGCTAATCATTTTAGCAAAAATAATGAGTGAATGTGCTTATTCCACAATTCCAAGCTCCCTCCAGTTCCAAAAGCCCCCTGTGCCTGAAGCGAAGTTTCGACCTCCACCAATTTCTATAATGCAGTTAATTGTTAACACTTAAATCTGTGGTATGTCAAAAACTGAAAATGAAGAGGGAGTAAAATAAACTGAATTCAATATTAAAACAAACACCACAAGGAGCCGCTGCACTGATGGTATGTAGCATTTCAATAAAAATCATTCAATAAAAACTCCACAGTGGAAGTTACTTGGATTTGCAGCACAATTTCCAGTCTGATGCACTGGAATGCTGCAGAAACTAAGGGGCCTTGCCATAGAATTTAGGCCCATCTTGCCATGGAATAGACTGGGATGGACCTTGGTCATTGGGCGATTTAGTGGAGGAGCTGTAAACACTTTGCTTAATGAAGTCTCTGATAGGGTGCTGCAGCTTTTACATATGAATTGCGAGGGTTAAGTTTTCTGTACTGAGAGAGGCTTGGGCTCTTGCACTGGGTTACTGTCCATCAGAACAGCATGAAGGAAAAGAAAGCAAATTAATAAAAGGAGTCATTGAAAGCCAGGAGCAAACTAGCTGCTTCTCTTAAAGCTAAATGCCAGGAAAAGACAGAATGCTCCTCAGCTGCTGGGAAAGAGGTGCTGTGCGGGGAGGGTTGAAGGCAGATGAATGCAACAAAGCCCCACTACAGCAGAGTTCTGCAGTGTTGCCTGGCAGCAAGTAATTATCTGCCAGTGAGCTGTTTCCAGAAGCCAAATTCCACACAAGCAATAGTCATGAGGAAAGTATGTGTATCAGCTAAATGCTACAAGCTGGCTTCCCTGCCGATTAGGTAGTGGGATGGAGGTGCTTCACAGCCTGGGCTTTCACTACTCTTGCAATTGTTGCGACAGGATGGAGGAAAGTGTTGTCTTGGCTGAGTGTCCAAGTGAGATACAAAGATCCAGGAGACAGTTCTGGGTTTTACAGATAACAATGAGGTTTTAAAAGGCTACACTAGCACATTATACTATATAGCCATGCAAAATACAGGGGGTCTCTCCACGTAGGTGGCCTCTGCCCAAACATGCCACAATGGGAGAGAAAGACTAGATGGGAGACCACATTCCTTCCAGGGGGGGTTTTATGCCTTTCCCGCATGTGCCCCATTGCTAATAGTAGCGGCAGCCAATGGGTCTCCATCTGGCAGGTACAGAGATATCTGCCTTCCCCTCATCCAAAAATAGCCTCTCCACTGCTGGTACTGATCACAGAGCAGCTCAGGCACCCCCTAGAAGCACCCTCAAGAATTATAACATCTATCATATAAAACTGTTTCATTCACAGGCTGCCAAAGCCTCACTCCTCTTCCCCTCCACCCCCGCCTGCCCTTTAAGGCTCCCAAATGCCTGCATGCTGTATGTGGTGGCAGCCGAGGTTTTAATACACACTTATTAGGATCCTAATTGAATCCTGCGCTCCCTTGTGAGTGGCTTGCCAGCCGGAACATGAACAAGGCACCCTATAATTCAATTAGAAGGACCTGCAGCAAGCTGATCATTAGGCTGTCAGACTGCTTTAAAAAAAAAAAAATTCAGATTGAGGAGGGAATTAAACATCAGAATTATTAAATTCCCCCCTGCCTATAGGGAACCTCAGCACAGAGGCTAATATGCACTCAAAGTATGGAATCTGCAACTTCTAGGTACTTGTATGAACATCATCACTGCAATATCTAGTTCCACATCCTCTGCTGGTTCAGGAGGTGTATATACCAATACCAGGATGGACACAGACTTCTCATAGGTTCTTTTTCCAAGCTGACCTGCTATGCGCAGACTCTGGAGAGAATCCCACCTAGTACAGGTCACTGTATTGCAGAAGAGGTATTTTTTTTACCTGCCAAGACCCGGTTAACAGAGGAGTGGGTGGCCAACCCTGGCTGTCCGCGTTCATGGAAAATCCCAGCATAAGGTAAGTACTCTGGCAGCAAGAAACGCCTAAAGAAAGAAAGAGAGTGCACACTGTGAGAAAGACCCCACACACTGAGAAAACACCTCTAATGTGTTGCCAGGAAACTGAGGCTCTAGTCCAGGAATCCCACCTAATTTGGGCAAGCAGTACTGGGCTCTGGGACCCTAGCGGTGGGAAAGGGAGGTCAAAGAGAGGAGCCCAGTCATCTGAGTGCTCCATCCAGCAGAAAAATGGCATGTAATGGCTCAGGAGCACAAAACCTCCCCCGCACCACCACATGCTCCATCCAGTCAAGATGGAATTGAAGACCTGCTGAGCTATACCAGAAATCGAATCCCCATCTCCTCTCTTCCCTACACCTTCATCTTTGACCCAGTATGCTTCACTGAGAATCCCCATCAGATTTTCTCCTCCCTTCCATTTTGGCTCCACACTACAGCCATCGATTTCCAGTTAAGAAAGCTCAGGACAGGGCTCTGGGGAATGTGGCTATGAAAGCATATCACACTAATCTCACCCTCTCTTTTCCAGGAGGAGGGGCAGACATCCACAGGAGTCCCAGACACTGATAACCTTGTTCACATCAGATCCGTGCAAGCAAATGAATCTGAGGCCATGTCTACATCTAAAATTTTGCAGCGCTGGTTGTTACAGCTGTATTAGTACAGCTGTATAGGGCCAGCGCTGAAGAGTGGCCACACTTACAGCAACCAGCGCTGCAAGTGGTGTTAGATGTGGCCACACTGCAGCGCTGTTGGGCGGCTTCAAGGGGGGTTCGGGGAACGCGAGAGCAAACCGGGAAAGGAGACCAGCTTCGCCGCGGTTTGCTCTCGCGTTCCCCGAACAAGCAGGTCTCCTTCCCTGCGGTTTGCAGGGTGGTTCGGGGAACGCGAGAGCAAACCGCGGCGAAGCTGGTCTCCTTTCCCGGTTTGCTCTCGCGTTCCCCGAACCACCCTGCAAACCGCAGGGAAGGAGACCTGCTTGCTCGGGGTTCGGGGAACGAGAGAGCAAACCGGGAAAGGAGACCAGCTTCGCCGCGGTTTGCTCTCGCGTTCCCGGAACCACCCAGCAAACCTCAGGGAAGGAGACCTGCTTGCTCGGGGTTCGGGGAACGAGAGAGCAAACCGGGAAAGGAGACCAGCTTCGCCGCGGTTTGCTCTCGCGTTCCCCGAACCACCCTGCAAACCGCAGGGAAGGAGACCTGCTTGTTCGGGGAACGCGAGAGCAAACCGCGGCGAAGCTGGTCTCCTTTCCCGGTTTGCTCTCGCGTTCCCGGAACCACCCAGCAAACCTCAGGGAAGGAGACCTGCTTGCTCGGGGTTCGGGGAACGCGAGAGCAAGCCGGGGAAGGAGACCAGCTTGATTACCAGAGGCTTCCTCAGGTATGCTGGGATACCTGCTTATTCCACCGAGGTCAAGAAAAGCGCTGGTAAGTGTCTATACTTGATTACCAGCGCTGGATCACCAGCGCTGGATCCTCTACACCCGAGACAAAACGGGAGTACGGCCAGCGCTGCAAACAGGGAGTTGCAGCGCTGGTGGTGCCCTGCAGATGTGTACACCTCCTAAGTTGCAGCGCTGTAACTCCCTCACCAGCGCTGCAACTTTCTGATGTAGACAAGCCCTGAGCCTCTGACATGACAACAGAGAGCTCTGTTGTAAGTGGTAATGCCAAGCCAAGCCCATTCTCCAGATGGATGTACAGGTCTCACCTGGGGACGAAGCGCCCAAGCGATGGTGCAGACATACGGGCGTTCCGGGGAGCTCGGTGCCTTGATCTGTCTCCATTGTCCCTTCAGTAAAACAGAAAATATTGCACATTAAAATATTCACATAATAAGACAAGGCCGCAGGAAAGAAGCAACTGCAATCTTAATTTACCACATTGTGTAATGCCAGAGAGCTCCAGAGGTACCATCAGCTCAAGCTACCTGCCTTAAACATTCTGTATTCCCAAAGTAACTTTCACCAACAATCTCAAAGTGATTTACACACACCGAGCCTCTTGTGTCCCATAGTTCATCTCCCAAGGTGCTAGTACAGGACTGTTCCCTGCAGTCTATTCTTCATTGTTTTGTCATGGTCAGTTTTAAACGATTCCATATCCCACAGTGAGTTTTCCAGATGAGACAGATAAAACAAACAGTTCAACTAGGAATTCACCCCCCTCAAAACAACTCATTTCTATCCACAGCATGAAAGGAGGGCTTCAGGTGTTCCTTGAGGAACAGACAAACGATCCCCCTTTTCCTCACAAGTCTTACGCAACACAGCTTAATATACTGGACTAATATGGCAAGGAAGATAGTGAAGAGTCCCAAAAGGACCTGGACTCTATCTCTGACCCCCAAGTCTGCTCTGAAATGAACTACTGGGATGGTTCTATTCCCAATTCTGAGCTTGACCTGTTGCATGACCCTGGGTAAGTCTGTTCTCTGCCCTGGGTCCCAGATCCTTATCTGTAAATGGGGATAATACTTGGCTACCTCTCAGTGAGTTGTGAAGAGAAGCTAATGTTTGCAGAGCACTTTGAAGGCAAGCAGCTTCAAGGGCTACACATCCTCATTCTTAGTCTCTTTGGAATATTAAGTCTCTTTTTGATGCAACAAACCTGGTAGCAGCAAATTACTAACCCACTCCAGCAAGCCGTGTGTGTAATTTCTTTTTAACAGTAAGCAAGGAAATGTGGGCTGAGAAGAAGGGTCCATTACGTGGCTGTTTCCCACTCATTTGAAGAGCCAGGAATAGAAGAGCAGAGGTTGCACTCCACAGCTTATTAGCATCTTAAACTTTACTTCATCAAAAACAAATCTAAAACAAAGCCCAGAAGAGGAAATCCATCCATTTCTCTCCCCATCTGCCTGAACAGCCTGCAGTTGTGTTTGGCCAGACAGCTGGATCTCAGCACATAGCTTGTGTGTGACCACCAGCAGGGCTCCTGTCATCTGCAAAGTTGCTGGTCTTGTCTCCCATTCACAAAGAGGCCTCCTGGCCATTAAGAAGCAGACCAATAGCAGAAAGAATGCCATGGAGTTTCTCCATCAAAGATGATATATGTCAGCACTCAACTTCATTCTCTTGCCAAAGAGAAAAAAAACAGCTATTCCCCCACCATCACCACTCCCCAGTCTTGTCTCACTGGGCGGGGAAGGAGAGAGGAAGAAGCTGTTGAGGAACAGGGAGTAATATGCACAAAGACTACTGCATAGAGCTAAAGCTGGTAAAAAGCCAAGATAAATCTGCTTTTTAAAACTCTTAAAGCCTCAACCCATGCTAGGAGCTTGGCAATGAGCGAAGAGAGGCAAAATGAGCCCAGAGAACACCCCTTAGGCCAGCAACATGGAGGCATCCACTGGAGTTAGAAGCTCCTTTTTTTTTTTTTTTTTTTTTTTTTGCAGAGGAGAATGGCAGTGAGAGAGAAAAATCAGCAGTTAGCACCCTGCAAAACTCTGCATCTAAAAATATTTCTCTAGCAGGTTTCAAAGGAATGAGAAATTAATTCAGGCTGGCAGAAATAAATCAACCAATTCATTCCTCTCTCCTCTCCACCACAAGAAACATCTTGAGAGAAGGGACAGGCCTTGTAATATGGCCTGAAAGTAAACAAACAAGAGTTCTAGTGAACTGGCAGGTAAAGCAAATCCTACAATTTCAAACCAACGGCCCCAAGTGTGCCAGGGCTCCTGGTAACAGGATTTAGGATAAGAAAGAAGAAAAGCAGACTATATTCCCAAAGAATGCTGAAGATTCCCATTTATTGTAGTCACTGAAGAAAAAGAACAAGATGATTAAAGGATGAGATGGACAGCCTAGGGGGAAAGGAAAGAAGAGGAATATTACAAGCAGACACCATCTAGTTAGATCTACTAATTTACAGAATCTTTACCTAATCCCATGCTCATCATCACATATTGAATGCCTCTGTGTTACCCGAGCACCTTCATCTACTGCTGAGCTGGAGCAGCTGGTGTTACCCTGATGCTAGCTGAAGATTATTTCTGCACCTTCTAAAAAGGAGATAAAAAAGCCTACAGATTGGTAAAGATGGATGGTGCTTTCTGTGTTATTTCTGTACCATATATGCTCCGCTTAGAGAGAGCAGATGTTAACATGACTGCAAGCCAATATGAAGTAGTACTGCAAGGAATGAAACAAGTTTCCAATAAAGCTCTCCAAAGTACAGTGGGACTTTATATTCTATACCAGTAACTTGAGTTCCATCTCCGCTTTGAATTTTCTGTCTTTGTGTCAGCTACTTATTAGACTCACGAGCTACCATAGCTGAGCAACAGGAAGATTTACAGTGCTCAGTTTCATAGAAAAATGCACAACTTGAATAAGTGGATCCCTTCTATATAAAGAAGAGTTACTCCCCTGAAATTAACCCTATATCTTGCCTGCCAAAGAGGGAAAAAAAGAGGGAACAAAAAAGGTGCTGCCTTCCCCAGTGTCAGGATCTGGGCTATAACAAGGCCATGCCAACAAACAATGAAAAATGTAGCTGAAGTCGACGTACTTAGATCTACTTACTGCAGGGCCCACACTACGCTATGTTGGTGAGAGATGCTCTCCCGTCGACACCCCTTGCATTTCTCATTCAGGTGGAATGCAGGAGTTGACAGGAGAGCAATCTGCAGTCGATTTAGTAGGTCTTCACTAGACCTGCTAAATCGATCACTGATGCATCGTTCCTCCAGTAAGTGTAGACAAGCTCTGATATAAACAGATAAAAGCAGATTTGAAAAAACATGAACTACAAATTCATGCATGTAAAGAAGGAAATTAGTTATCTTACCAAATTAAGCCATTTTTTAAAAAGTATTAAGAACTGAGCAGTTACCAAGACACTGGAGAAAAGCAAAACGTAATTAAGATCGTCAGGAAAGGGAAGAACAACTATCCTGGTAATTACTATCCTGCACATTTAATTTCACAGCTTAATAAAACAATCAAATAGAAAAAAAACTCTCTAAAGGTTTAGGATGGTATTGGCAAAAGCACTCGATGTTGGTCTAACCGCTCCCATTGACTGCAATGGGACTAGAGTTAGATCAACGCTGAACACTTCTGAAAATCCCATGTAAGTTTATTAGGCGTTAGAAGCAGTAAGAAGAACAGGCTCATAAATATCAAATCATGCCAGACAAACCTAATTGCTTTTAGAGAATTACTAAATTAATCAAGACAATGTGATAGAGGTACTACCTAAAACCCTTATTTAGAACATTTTATACCATGTTTCACAAAATCTAATTTAAAAAGAGTTAGATCAAATTCGTTTATAATGTAATCATATTTAAATTTCAATCACATGGGTAGGAAAGTACTTGAGGTTGATAAAGAAAGAAGTGATAAATAATTGGTGAAGCTGACACTAGGTTTAATTTTATCATCTTTGGTTACATTGTGGAGCCCACGGGAAATTTATGTATTATTTCTACAATTATATGTGCCTCGGTTTACCTGCTTGATATTATTCTGTATGACTGCATGGAGTTAAATCAATGGGTTTTGGTGGAGGAATCAAATCAGTGATGGAAAAATAAACCTGCTGTGGGTATTCCCCAGTTAATAGCTCTGCCAAGGTTCTGCTCAGGAACTGTTATATTCTTTCTGGAAGTATCCTGACTTTTTTCTAAGGTCCAAGCATAGGATCAAAGGGACACTAAACTGTTAGACTCCTGCCTAGAGAGGAAAGAGTATGAGTGAGCAGCTGCATCTGGAGGTGACTCTCTGACAGTGAGACATGGAGTATGCTTCAGGGGCTGACTGTCCCAGTCCAGGAGAAGTGTTTAGGCTGTGTGCAACTTACCCAAAACTTGCAAGGAAAGAATAAAGTTTCAGTAAGAGTCACATGTGTAAGTCTGCTTTGTTATTTTAATCCATTTCTCCACTACTGTGTTCCTATTGACTAATAAGTAGAATTTCGTTCAGCCTTTCAAAACACTGACCCCACAAACATTTTCGGGTACAAAGCTCCTATGACACATGGCCAGAAAGGTTTAAGCATCCTGCAGGATAAATGATCCAAATTCAGTCTTTAGGGACATATTAGTTGATAATGTTTGTAGTTTTGTGTGTTTACATGTATACTGTTAGAGGTCAAATGGTTCCTGTCTATGCTGTAGTCTTAATTCAGAGATCAAAATGAGATCTTAACATTTAAATGAATTGTAAATATATTAGTATCACTGTATTGATCTCTCTTTGAAATGTATAGCAAATCACCTGCAAATGGTGGAAAACAGGCAATTGCCTTATGTTAATCTGTGTAGCTAATTACTGGTGATGCTTAGGAAATAGGTTTACTTCAGAGTCTCGATGATTGCCTATTGGTCGCCTAAGAACTCTGAGCTGTCAAGAGAAGGCCTGAAACTATATAAAAAGCCCTTGGGTCCTGATCCTTTCTCTCTCAGATCTGCGTGTGGCTTTATGCAGGGGAAGCTTAAGTCTTAAGACTGAGATCTCCAGTCCCACTTGGATCTCCCTGGATATGAACACTGGACTGAATCTATGGACTAATTCCAAGAACAATTTGTAACTCCATAGCTCACCATCTCTACTATGAAACTAATCTCAGAACTGCACTCATGTCTGTATGTATACCGATCTTTTAACCAATACTCACTCACTCTTCTTTTTTAACAAATTTTAGTTTCGTTAATAAGAATTGATGTAAGCGTGTATTAGGGTAAGATCTGAAATATTCATTAACTTGGAAGGTGATGTGATCAATCCTTTGGAATTGGTAGAATTTTTATGTTTGACTTGGGTGTTTGGGTGGAAGCCCAAGGCTGGGTTGCTATAAGTGAACTGTGTTTTGGCTTCTGTGCAACCAGTCAGGTATTGCAGAAGCTGTTTTGTGGTGGCTTGGTAAATCTAAGTATTGGAATATCCATCAGGTTGGGGATTGTCTGCCCCATTCTTTGCAGTCTGCCCTAATTAAATAACCTCAATGTGGTCCCCCCCGGGGCCCTAATCACAGGTCCTAAGACAGAAGACTCTTGCAGGCAGCCACGCCATACTGCCAAGCTATGGGAAGAAACAGAGGTGCTGAAGCCTAGAGATCCAGTGAAAGAAAGAGTCAGGACCTACCCTGGAGTGAGTGAAAGTTCAAGGCCTATCACCAGGAAGGGTGTACTCACAAGAGACTACAGAAGGGTGCAAGGCATAGCACATCCTGTAATCCATGACAAATAGGAAGGATGGAAGGAAGGAAACAGCATGTTAAATGAAATGTGTGGATGATACTAAGGATGCGTAGTCAGTTACCCACATGTGCGTTGCATGGGGTGCCACTGAAGATAAATTAACTGCCCATTTTGCCCTGAATAGGAAAAAGATGCAAACATCACTGAGGACAGAGAAACAAAGGGATCTAAGGCCTGATACTGCAGGGTTCTCAGGTATTTCTGGAAGTGCCTTCAACTTTCACTGACTTGCACTTACACGGATCAAAGCCCCTTAGAGAAGAGAAATATGAGCAGTAAATAAAAACAAAATGTGGAAAGATGGAAACCAACTACACATCTGGGAAAAAATAATCCCAAACATTCAATAAAAGGGAGATAATGAAGAAGCAGAATGTAGAGACATTAATAGGTATGAACACAGGCAGCAAATTAGACAAAAGTATGCAATACAACATGACAGCAAAAAGGCTCCCCTTTGGGAGACTCCACCTGTTCCCAGTCTCTCAGTTTCAGAGGCCTCATGAAATGAAATTAATAGGCAGCAGGTTTAAAACAAACAAAAGGAAGTATTTTTTCACACAATGCAGAGTCAGCCTGCGGAACTCCTTGCCACAGAACGTTGTGAAGGCTCAGACTGTAACAAGAGGTGGGCAAACTACGGCCTGTGGGCCAGATCCACGAGGAATCGCGGCCAATGGGGCTTCGGGGGAGGTACCCGCAGGTGATGGCAGCGCGCAGAGCACTCCGCCCCCCGCCGCCCCCAGGGGCCACAGTGACATGGTGCCGGCTACTTCCGGGAGTGGCTCAGCATGAGGCCAGGGCAGGCAGGGAGCCTGTCTTAGCCCCGCTGCACGCTGCTGCCACCCTGGAGCTGCTCCAGGTAAGTGGCGCCGGGCCAGAGCCTGCATTCTGCACACCTCCTGGACTCCAACCCCCTCCTGAACCTGAGCCTCCTGCCGCACCCACCCATACCCCAACCCCCTGCCTCTTCCCGCACCCTCCTGCGCCCCCTTGTATACCCCGCACTCCTCCTGCACCCCAACCCCCTGCCCAAGCCATACATTCATGGCCCTGCATGCAATTTCCCCACCAAGATGTGGCCCTCGGGCCAAAAAGTTTGCCCACCCATGCTATTCAGGATTAAAAAAAGAAGTAGATAAGTTCATGAGGGATAGATCCATCAATGGCTATTAGTCAGGATGGGCAGGGATGGTGTTCCTAGCCTCTGTTTGCCAGAAACTGGGAATGGGTGACAGAGGGTGGATCACTTGGTGATTACCTGTTCTGTTGATTCCCTTTGGGGCATCCGGTACTGGCCACTGTCAGAAGACAGGATACTGCACTAGATGGACCTTTGGTCTGACCCAGTATGGCCGTTCTTATGTTTATGCTCCAAAGCAGAAAGGCGGCAATTGCTCGACACAGTTTTGGGCATAGGGACACCCTGCCTGAAATACTGCGCTTAATTCTGGACATCTCATTACCAGAAAGAACAGACTGCGATCTCTTTGGGCAGGAAGGGTGCACACGTGTGTGCGCATGCACACAGAGCCTTGACAGTACAAGGACAGAAATAACTACTAACACAGTAGGTAAAGGGCTTAAGGGATTTAGAAGTAAAGAATCACAATTATACATGCATAACTTAGTAAGAAATGAGTAAACAGGGATCAAACATTTACAAGTATTTGAAGCATGCAATAATCATGAAAGAAGGAGAAATACTTAAGGTGAAACACAGGAATAATTAGAAAGAATGAGATAAAATTAAGCAAAATAAAAATTTAGGCTACGCCAAAAATCTCTTTACTAAGAGGGAGATGTATCAGGACTCTGGAATAAACTCCACAAAGGTAGCAGATAAAGCACTAGAGACAGACTGCAGGGAACAACCCTGTCCTGGCTGACAAGATGGAAACTAGCAGAACAGGTCTTTTTCATCTCTAGTGCATGTAACAACTGAGATGGTAGCCAGGTAAAGTTAGTAAAGACATGGTACCTTCCCAGTATTTCATCTCTTTCTTCTGAATGCTAAATATGATCATCTTTCACTAGAAGCTGTTCCAGGGGAAATACCAGAGAAATCCTCATCAATTTATCAGCTAAAGCTTCCTTAAGTCAGCAGGATTGTAGATGGCTGGATTTATTAACAGCTCTCCTGACTGCCAAAAAGAACACAGCCTTGATTACCTCTCAGAGGGCCATTCAGGGAGAAATAAAATGAGTTTTACAAGATAAAAAAAGCACACTTCAGACTATCAAGTATCTCTGACAAGCACTACATACAAGGGGATTCATCACCTGGTCAAAAGAGAACAGTTCCCTGCTGAATGTTAAGGATTAATCACTTCAGAAAAAGACCAATTTGAAAGCACAGTGAAACAAACTCACAGGCCTACCATATATGTTCTGAACAGGAAACCAGCTGTGTGTATTCCAATCCCACCTGTCACACTGACACATGATTAGGGACCCACCACTGCCTTTTGAAATGAGACTAACCGAATCAGTGGCTGCATTAGTCACTAGCGCTTGGCATCTTCATGGGATAGACTGAAACTGGCTGTAAATAGCAAAATAATATAAAACCACCACAACCAGGCAAGTTGTGTCTGGAACATCACTAGGCCTCTATACAAACAGAGCACTCCACCCAGGAACCAGCCTCCTTCTAGAGATACAACAACTGCATTAGCCAAGGTAAAGTTCCCAACATTTACTGTCCATTTGACTACTTCCCATCAGTAACTGTGACTGGGAGACCCCACACCAGGTCTATCCTTAACAGCAAGAACATTCAGAGTAATTGCTGCTACTCTGCAAGCAGTTTACAGCCCTGCAACATACACTGGCTCCTTACTGTGGACTTTCAATATCCATCCTGGACTTAGGGGGTCAACAATTAACATAAAGTTACTTCTCTACATACTGAACCATTAACAGACTCCAGGACTCTCACCCAATAGGTGATGGGGGAAAAGAGTTGAAAGTGTGGGAGTTACAGGAAGCAATGGCAGAATACAGACAAGTGGTTACTTCCTGGAGCCACTCTTAGGAAAGAAGGTTGCTTTAAAAGTGCTCCATCTTGTTGAGAGTCAACAGAATTGCTCAGGTATTGACACAGGTATGCAGAAACTCATCCAAGCAGCACCCTTGTGGAAGTCAGCATTCATGGTTAACAGGATGCTATTCTGCAGAAGCTAACAATGTCCTGCTAATAGCAGTCCCACTGCAAGGAAGAAGTCTTGAACTATCACTACATCCAGGCGTCGTTGTGCGTTAAGATTAAGAAGAGGGGTGCAAGAGTGTAAAAATAAATGTAAAGAAGCAGGGAAGACAGAGCTGCAGGCTACAATGAGTAGATCACAGGCCAAATTAAGACAATTCCCAAGCACTAGTAAGCAAAGTTCAAAGTGTAGACTCAGTATCTTTTCCATTCCTCCAGACCTTGCAGGGCTCTTTACCTGCATTGTTTTAAAGGAGATGAATATAATTAATATAAATTGTTGCATGTTTGGTAGTGATATCCCAGTGCTTAGTGTCCCAATCCAAAGATCTTTAGTAGAAAGAGACCGAACGAAAACAAAAACCACCAAGTTCTAGGTAATCCCTTTCTACTTAAACTGCTTCTGAGAATGCTACTCTTCATCAAACCATGGGAAGCAAAGCAATGTGGGATAGGAGTAAGCTTAAATCATTACCCCGCTATGCTTCTTCCTTAAATGCACAGTAAGAGAGATAAAGACGATCTGGGAAGAAAATGGAATAAAAGTCAGGGACAGAAACATTTTAAGCTCCTCCTTTTAACTGCTCTATCTTGACTCCAGTGACAAGAAACCATCACTCAGAAGATTATTCGTTGTGGTTATGCCAGTAAAAGTGATCATGGACAATTTGCAATTGTCACATCTACGTCTCCTGCAGAGAGACAAGTAGTTAGGAGCCATTAGGAAAGGAACAGATAATAAGAAGACAGAAAAAATCATAATGCCACTATATAAATCCCTGGTACACTCACACCTTGAATATTGCATGTAATTCTGGTCATATCATCTCAAAAAAAGATGCATTAGAATTGGAAAAGCTACTGAGAAGGGCAACAAAAACGATTAGGGGTATGGAACAGCTTCCACATGAGGAGAGATTAAAAAAACTGGGACGTTTCAGCTTGTAAAAGAGACAACTAAGAGAGAGGTCTATAAAAGATAGAGGTCTATAAAATCATGAATGGCGTGGAGAAAGTAAATAAGGAAGTGTTTGTTATCTCTTCCCATAACACAAAAACTAGGGGTGACCCAATGAAATTAACAGGCAGTAGGTTTAAAACAAACAAAAGGAAGTACTTCTTAACACAAATGCACACTTGTGGAACCTGTTGCCAGGGAATGTTGTGAAGGCCAAAACTATAATGGAGTTCAAAAAAAGAATTAGATGAGTTAAGAAAGCTAGGACCACAAGTGGCTATTAGCCAAGATGGTCAGAGATGCAACCCCCTGCGCTGGGTGTCCCTAGCAACTGTTTGCCAGAAACCGTGAGCGGACAACAGGAGCTGGATCATTTGATGATTACCTGTTCACTCCCTCTGAAGCACCTGGCATTTGCCACTGTCCAATGACAAGATATAGGGCTAGATGGACAATTGGTCTGACCTAGTATGACTGTTCTTATGGACTTATGTAATAGCTATGCCTGGAGCATTTGTACATCAAGGTTCCAGAAGTCGCTGCTCATCAGCATTTCTGGGTCAGGCACATGTTACCCAGAAATTTCATGTACACATCTGCTAGTTTCTTTTTTAATTTTATTTATATGGTGGTCATAAGCTCAACCATCCAGGATGACACTTCTTCTTCTTGCATTAAAGGTCCTACAGATCACAGTCCCTTCTGGCCTAGTTCTCAGAACTGGTCACCTTATGTATCTTCTTCAGAAAGAGGGGATCTCCTGATCTTCCTGGCTGAATGTTTAGCCAGCCATACATCTTTTCCTTTTGTGTATGTGTAAATAAGACGACCAAGCCAACCTCACACGTTTACTTACAAGCTGGTCTGGAATGGAGAAGTCACTGAGACAAGGAAGGATGAAGGCTCCCAAACCAAACACTTTTGCCTGAAGACAAGACAGTAATAATCTGCTGTGCTGCTCACCAAAGTAACTACCCCATACCTCTATTAGTGCATGTAAATTCATGTTCTCAAAGGCCCTGGAAATCTGAGAATTACAGAACATCTCCACGTAGGAAAGGAGAGAGTAGCGCTGAACGTAAACCAGTTCTCTGCTTTATAAAATCAAGGTCAAAGCATGCAGCTAGCTCTCAGATCCTAAAGCCTCCTGTTTCTTTATGAAAAGATGACTACTGTTGGAGGACCTCTGAGATGACTCCTTTGGACCCCAGTGTGAGAGGTCAATGAAGCTGTCAAGAATGGTGGAGAGAAGGCAGGTAGGAGGCTGGAGGCCTTTGTTGAATAGAAAGGCCATGGCTTATCCTACATTGCCTAGAGTGTTTACTTTAAACCCAGCGCAAGACAACTTGCTAAGAGACTCATAGGTCTGGGAACCGAATATTTCACAGCTGGCCTCATTACAGAAGAGAACCAAGTAATCCCTGGTGCTCTGAAGCACATGAACATCCTGAAGGCGGCTTGTCCACTCTGCAAGTCAATAGGTGGCTGTCATGAACCCATGGTCTTACCGACTGGGGCTGCCAAAAACTGGCTCCTGCAGTGCAAATGTACTGATCACAGATCTCTGTCTAGGCATTTCTACTGCACTTGCATTGAACTGAAAAACCTAAACACCATGATGGGACCTAATGTCAAAGAGCCCAGTCCCTCTCCTTGTCCACAGGAGATACTGCTCAGGACTACTCATTTATGTCACAGTCACAGACCAGAAGGGATCTTTCCCAGTACTGATGGGAATTGTTCGGCTTTACAGTCCAATTTATAGGATTTAGGAGGCAAGAAACAGAACTAACAGTGAGCAGTGCTGGTACAACAGTGACCTCTTCCTATGGGACAAATGGTACCAGAGTCAGAGCAGAGAATAGGAGAAATAGTATGCATACGGAAGGGAAGAAGGTACAAACATGAAACAAATGTAATTGCTGAGCTCTTCCCAATCTATATTCTAACAGGCAGCAGATTTTTGAAGGCAGACAGAGGGAGTCAGCCACAATCACACCTTTAGCCTTGGCTTGAAACCCTTTATGAAACTGTGGTGATGCATTTCCATGAAAGTTTTCAGACAGAGCAACATACTGTCCTAAATATTTGCCTTTCTGACAAACACAGTAAATCTGCATTCTCTCCCATGCTTGCTGCAGACAGAGACAGGGAGATAGATGGCAGAAATTCAGGACATAGAAATATTTCTGCATATGAATAGGACAATCAATCTGCACTGTATGCAAAGATTTTAACCTGCTGGTGTCCAAGGAACCCAAGAGCATTGCCCACTGCAAGGATGACTCCTGTGTCAGAACTGCTCCAAGCCAAAGGAAATCGCCAAGAGACACCTGTTCTCTCTTGTGAATTTAAGGGATTTTAAGCCAGCAGGATTTACTGAAATCAATAACAAGGACCTCTTCCCTCATTAAATGTACCAAAGCATGCTCCTCATTCCAAGAATGCTGGAGGACTGCAAACAAGGCTGGGACATTAGGGAGCCCAAGATGGATGAGGGCTTGTCTACAGGGAAAACTTTTACCAGTTATACTGCTATAATTGTATCAGTGTAGTTCGATAGTTATACCAATAAGGCCCCACATAGACACTCCTATTTCTGAATCAGAGAGTTTCAGTATGGGGAGGTATACTAAGATAACTATATCAGTTTAAATTCACATCTTAGTTTCTACTGGCATAACCTGCCTGTGCAGACAAGACCTAAGCTTACAGTTGTCAGTTGTACTTAGTATGGAAAAGTATGCTGAAGCTGAGAGGTTAAACATGTGTTAGTGGGTGGGTATTAGTGAGTGGGAAGTGAACAGAATCTATTTTAGGAGAAAATCCCAACAGGGTTGCATAGGAGAGAGCGGGGTTTGGGGCAGGGAGGAGAAGGTGGGTACACTGTGGCAATTCTACAGGGCCACAAGAGTGTAAACTCACATTACTGGAGAACAAGTTTCTTATGGGCCAGCAAATCTGAAAGCACACAATAATACACCCTTAAAACCCTGGAAAAAAGAGTGAAGGGGCTGAGCAAGGCCTGGGCCTCCAGAGCCGTATGCAACTATGGAAAGGGTGAGGGATGAAGTAACTATCACTGCCTGCTCTTGGATCCAGTAGAGCACACGGGTAGTAACTATCACATATGCCTCCTTCCCCAGGATCCCTAAACAAAGACTAAAGAGGGGGAGAGAAATTTACAATCTGATTCATCCAGAGTAGAAAGACAAGAAACCAAGGCAGCTTGCTAGCACTTCAGGGAACGCTCTCTAGGATTCCAGAAGCAAAAGCAAGCCACTGAAAGCTGAAAAGCATGGTGGTGATGGAAGGGAAGGATAGCAATGAAAGTATTGACCTATCCTCATCTTTCTCACCTATCACAGAGGGTGGGAGAGATGTGGTGTAAGGTCTGAGGCCTTTTATTCTGCAGCCACATTAGGGCAGCAGTAGCCATGTGCTAAAAAGCAAGGGGGTGGGGGGTGAAGGGAATCACATCCTCACATTCCATCTAAATAATATTAAAACAATGAAATATTGGGCTGTTAAGAAGATGCTCCTGTCCTAATAGTACCCACCATCACCAGATAAGATGTTTAAAGATCTGTTTATTTAAGAAAACTTTGTTTGATGGCATTCTATCGGGCAAGGAATCACTTATTAACAGCAGTGAGTGTGAAATCTATACGTCTTTATTGATTTACCTTCATGGTTCCTACTTTATTGTTTGCTGATATGATTTCTGTCTGGTCTTTGTTTGTCTGTCACATAACTAATTTCACAAAATTTAAATCAGTTAAGGTGGTGGTGTATGATTGGTTAAAGAATTGTTTCACAATATGCTAAGATTGGTCAAATATTATTTTGTAGTACTTAACCAATCATTTTAAGCTAAAGGTATAGCTAAGCAGGACTCAAGTTTAACTGTATAAACTGGGGTCTGAAAGGAAGTTCCTTGGAACCTAATTCCAGGACACAACCAGGATCAGAGCTGCCAGACTCAATCCCCCGCCAACCATATCAGGCAGAACTGGAGGAGCTCTGGACAACCTGATCCTGACTGGCCACCAGGAAAAATTGATTTGCCTTATTGGCAGTGGTGAGCACTGTAAGCTTAGTGTGTGCATTCTGCTCTGGTAACTGTTAACAAATAGAAGTTAAGAATATTACTGTGTAAGGCACTTTCACTGGTAAAAGGCCCTGCAAACCCTCCGAAGAATGCATCCTGAGTCCTAGGAACCGGGGAAGGGTGGGGGTGCCTAAATTAACCAGGTTATGCCTTGAGCCCATGGAAGGATAAAAGTGGGGCACCCTAGAGAGTGTGGGTAACAGTGGAAGCTAAACCAGCTCAATAAAAGCAGAAAAGGGAAAGACGAATCAGGAAAGGAAAGAGTATCAGGAAAGATAAAGCAAAGAAGGGACAACTGGAAAGACAGAAGGAAAACAAAAAAGGTTTCACAGCGAGAGGTCAGCGGACAAAACTAAAAGATGAGTCACAAGGCAAATTCCAATGCAGAGGTCCCCACGCTAGGTCCCTGTTATCAGTCAGAGAGAGACAATGAAGCAGAGGAAAGAGAGGCAGAGAATGTCCTTAAGATGCAGAGGGGCAGAATTCAATACGGAATTTTCATTCCCAAAAAGCTCAGTTAGCACAGAGGGAAGAAAGACTCCTCAGCATGAAATGAAAAGGGGCCTCAGGAACTGCGTGAATATTATCTGCAGGGGAACACATTTCTCTAAAGGTATCGGCTTTGCTGTGTGAATGGAGAACGTACCAACCATTTTCACCAGCAGAACCACCTTCCCCAGAAGATGAATGGGAGGCAATAATGGAAATACTAAGGGCTGTGTTTGCTGGACTCTCCCCTCACACAATGGGCCCGTGAAGCTGTCACACTGATGCGCCTCCAGCCCACAGAGTTGCTTAGGGAAAGCTATTAGGCAACTGACACTTCTGCATATCTCCCCTCATTTACATCTTACACAAACAAAGGCCACAATGAAAAGAGAAGATGCATGCACTACCCCTGCGCTTTCGAGTATTTAATTGCTGGAGCATGAAATGACAGCTCCACTGAATAGCATTACAGAAAAATTCTGCCACCCCCTTAATCCTCACCAGGAAAGGGATTTATCTGCTGCTACCTTGGGAGGTGCTAAATTCAATTCTGTCCTTCATAAAAGGGGCTTCACCTTGAATCAAATGTCATGGGGTATGCTGCTACCCCAGCAGGTGGTGCTGTAGGAAGTGAGGGCAAGAGCTCTGACAGTGGGAGGTTAGTTCTTCTGATGCCAGAAGGAGACACTCTTGAGGACAGTCTAGAAGCCCAGGCCACTGGAGTGCTCACAGCTCCCACAGTCCCAATACCCCGAGCAGATTGTTTTGTATGGGGATCCTGTGCTTGGAAAACGCAAGTGTGATAAGGATCAAAATAAAAGTGGATACTTGCAACAGTTGGAAAAATTCTACTTTGAAATGGAACAAATAATGAATGAATGGAAGGACACAATCAACAGGGCAGGGAATGCAAGATGGACCTTTCTTATCTCAATGCCTCTGACATAGGGCCGGTGTAAGGATATTTTGCGCCCTTGGCAAAACTTCCACCTTGTGCCCCCCCCTCCGATGTCCAGCCCCCACCTTCCTACGGCCAAGATCCCCCCAGGGGTCCAGATGTTCACAAAGTCCAGGGGGCACCAGAAAGGGGGGGGCTGCAAAGAGGGGGCCATATGGGGGCTCTTCCAGGGGGTGAAGGTGGCGGGGGGGGTGCACAGGATTGTTGCAGGGGGTGGAAGTGGCCAAGAGGTAGAGGGGGCGGGGGTGTAGTGATAGGGAAGAGATTGCATAGAGGCAAAAAGGGCTCATTGCAGGGGGTGCAGTGGCAGGGAGGGAGTGGCAAAAGGGAGAAGTGAGCAGGAGGGGGTTGTTGCAAGGGGCTGGCAGGGGCAGAGGTGTCTGTGCCCAGGATTGTTGCAGGGGGGTGGAGGTGGCAGGGAGGAGTTTGCACAAGGGAGGAGTGGGCAGGTGGGAGATGGCAGGGGGGAGGTCCTGAGGTTGATGCAGGGGTGATGATCACCGTGGCTGGCTCGGGGGGGTTGCCGAGTGGAGGCTGCCCTGCCCAGAGGCAAAAGTGGCAGGACAGGGTGGGTTGTTGGGGCAGGGGGTGCACAGAAGAGAAGATAACTGGTCGGTGGGTGAGGAGTGGGTGGTGCTGGCTGGGGGAGGGAGGCCTGGGTTGCTCCCACATACACCATTCCCCAGGCCAGGGACTGGACCTGCCCACCCCCCGGCACTCCGCGGGCCCGTGCGGCTCCCCACAGCCCGGCTAGGTACCTTGCAGGTGGAGTAGAACCCAGCTTCTCCGCCCGAAGAACAGAGCGCAGCTGCGCCTTCTTCCCTGCACCGCGGGCCGAGCTGGGCTCCCCACTGCCCCTGGGGCTCTCAGTGGCGACACAGGCAGCCAGTCCCCCTGTGCCCGAGCCTGCTCTCACTGCCACCACTGAGAGCCCCGGGGGTGGCAGGGAGCCCGGCTCAGCCCGCGGTGCGGCAAAGTAGGCGCAGCTGCTAGCGCTAGCCCCTCCTCTTCCCCGCTCCGCAGCCGGCTGCTCCCCCAGGGAGAGGGGCTGGCTGCACCACGGGCAGACCCTCTGGAGCCGGGGAGCAGCAGCAGCCTTGTGCTCCGCTGTTTAAAAAAATTGAGGGGCACCGCTTTTTGGTGCCCCCAACCACTTCGCGCCCTAGGCGGCCACCTAGTCCGCCTAATGGTTGCATCGGCCCTGCTCTGACAGTAACTGGTGCCCAAGCTCTTCAAGCAACCCACTACAGTTAGTCAGATGCCTGTGTAAAGAACCTCACCCTTCCATATAGTGGAAAGAACTTGCTGCAAGTCAGTTTTGTCAGGACCACGCCACAGTACAGTCCAACAGCACAGCTCCAAGCAGACGCTTGCATAGAACCCAATATAGGGGATTAAGAATGGAGGAAGGCCTCATCTAAGAAGAAAACCACCCTGCAGAAATAGTGAGAGAGAGAACCAGTCATCCTAGAAGTTTGCTGTCCTCAGCTCTGACTGGAGGAATCTCTCTGCTACACATTGGTCCATTTATCATCTGTACAGAAGTCAGAGTTCAACCTTATAACCCCTGTGAGAAGGGAGCCCCCAAAGCTGTCTCCATAGCTACAGTAAATGGAGAATGGAAGCATATGCTGACTATGCTCTCCATCAATGAAGCACCACTGTCACCTGAAAGATCTTCCTGCTCCTACTCTGCTACAGCTTTGAGTTCATGTCCCTCCTTGGATTCTGCTCTTGACATGAAGGACAGGACAGGATCCTGCTTAACCAGAACTCCAGCAGCAAGTCAGCTGGAGGCACTGAAGTGAAGTAGGCAGCTCAATTTGTGTCTCATTTGTTTGTTATAAAAGTGCAGGGGACTGATTAGTGACAGATGCTGCTCTAATTTCTGATCAAATGGCCTAAACAAGCCTGAGACAAGTTTGCTTATGGAGCAGTAGGAACTTATAGAGCAGCCACTGGGAAAACAGTGTGATGTAGTGGGAAGAGGCAGGGTGCACAAACTTACTCAAAGTCTTCAAACTCCAGCTCATTTCCCTCTACGGACGGGCCTTGGTTCTCTGAGGTGGAAGCAGACGATGAGGAAGAGCGGAGACGATTCTGTTGGTAACGCATGGAGCGCTGACGAATACTGTCCCTCCGGGAAAGATACTGGATCATTCTCTGGGCATAATATGCTGCAGGAGATAACCTGAAAAAGGAAGAGAGAAAGAAACACGTTATAATCTGTAACTTGAGGACGCAAAGGAGCAGAGAATGAGTGCGCAATCCTACTTTTCCTGTTGAAATCTGGTGATCACGAGGCAAAGGACATTGCACCTCATATACAATGGCTGGGAAATAGGTGGTACAGAGACAACCAAAAAATAGGAAAAGAGCGCAAGGAAACTTCCCCTTTAAAGATAAGCCTTCCACTTCATTCTCCAGCTGGGGAACAGACACAACAGTATCTGCAGACAGCACCACTGATGGTTAACAGACACTTGTTTTTTCAGATTCCTTGGAACATGCTCTTTCATTATCACCACCTCAGCCAACTAATTCCAGCAGAGGGCTCTGAACAACCACCAAGAACCAAGGCCATTCACAATAAGGATCCTGCTAATCAGTTCTGAGGGCAAAGGCAGCAGTAACTTTCAGATGAGACATTAAGCAGAGGTCTGTGCCTGCTGCTAGTCACCACAATACAAGGTACAGGAGGAACTCAATTTTTCATGAAGAGCTACAAACGAATACTTGGTTGAAGGTCCTTTTAGAATTTAGTCCCAAGGGACACAATTCTAATGACCTGGTCAATAATCAAACAAACAGGTTTTATCAGCCTAGGCTGTGCAAAGGCTATAAATGGACACAGATAGGAGTTGCTAGACTCCTGGGATATATGTTATTATTGTAAAGCACTTTGGGATATTGAAGAATCAGAGCAGGGACAGAGGGACAGTGAAGAAATTTGGCAGCATGTGACTTCCAGAAGAAGAAAGAGGAGCGTCCATGTACCAGCAATGGAGATACAGGTGAGAAACCATTTTTATGTTCTCTCCACAGGTACTAATGCAGAGAGTGGACCAGATGATACATCTGAGGGAAGGGAGCAGAAGGAGAATCCACTAATTGGAAGGCATTAGATGCACTGTCCTAGGGATGGGGGTTCCACAACCACCGCTCTCAAGAGAAGGAGATGGGTGGTGGTGGTCGGGGACTCCCTCCTCAGGGGGACTGAGTCATCTATCTGCTGCCTCGACTGGGAAAAATCGAGAGGTCTGCTGCTTGCCAGGAGCTAGGATTCACAATGTGACAGAGAGATTGCCGAGACTCATCAAGTCCTTGGATCGCTACCCCTTCCTGCTTCTCCACATGGGCTCCAATGATTCTGCCAAGAATGACCTTGAGCGGATCACTGCAGCCTACGTGGCTCTGGGAAGAAGAAAACAGAAGTTTGAGGTGCAAGTGGTGTTCTTGTTCATCCTCCCTGTGCAAGGAAAAGGCCTGGGTAGAGACCACTGAATAGTGGAAGTCAAAGAATGGCTACGCAGGTGGTGTCGGAGAGAAGGCTTTGGATTTTTGACCACAGGATGGTGTTCCAAGAAGGAGGAGTGCTAGGCACCTAATAAAGAGAGGGAAGAGCATCTTCGCAAGCAGGCTGGCTAACCTAGTGAGGAAGGCTTTAAACTAGGTTCACCAGGGGAAGGAGACCAAAGCCCTGAGGTAAGTGAGGAAATAGGATACCGGGAAGAAGCACAAGCAGGAGAGACCAAGAGGGGAGGACTCCTGTCTCATACTGAGAAAGCTTACAAGAAGTGGAAGATTGGACAAATGACCAGGGAGGAGTATAAAAATATTGCTCAGGCATGCAGGAGTGAAATCAGGAAGACCAAATCAAACTTGGAGTTGTAGCTAGCAGGAGATGTTAAGAGCAACAAGAAGGGTTTCTTCAGGTATGTTAGCAACAAGAAGAAAGTCAAGGAAAGTGTGGGCCCCTTACTGAATGAGGGAGGCAACCCAGTGACAGAGGATGTGGAAAAAGCTAATGTACTCAATGCTTTTTTTACCTCTGATTTCACGAACAAGGTCAGCTCCCAGACTGCTGCACTGGGCAGCACAGCATGGGGAGGAGGTGACCAGCCCTCTGTGTAGAAAGAAGTGGTTTGGGACTATTTAGAAAAGCTGGATGAGCACAAATTCATGGGGCCGGATGCACTGCATCCGAGGGTGCTAAAGGAGTTGGTGGATGTGATTGCAGAGCCATTGGCCATTATCTCTGAAAACTCATGGCAATCGGGGGAGGTCTCAGATGACTGGAAAAAGGCTAATGTAGTGCCCATCTTTAAAATAGGAAAGGAGGAGGATCCGGGGAACTACAAGCCAGTCAGCCTCACCTCAGTGCCTGGAAAAATAATGGAGCAGGTCCTCAAGGAATCAATTTTGAAGCACACAGAGGCGAGGAAAGTGATCAGGAACAGCAAGCATGGATTCACAAAGGGCAAGTCATGCCTGACTAACCTAATTTCCTTTAATGAGGAGTATCAGAGGGGTAGCCATGTTAGTCTGGATCTGTAAAAGCAGCAAAGAATCCTGTGGCACCTTATAGACTAACAGACGTTTTGGAGCATGAGCTTTCGTGGGTGAATACCCACTTCCTCAGATGCATGTAGTGGAAATTTCCAGGGGCAGGTATATATATGCTAGCAAGCAAGCTAGCGATAACGAGGTCAGTTCAATCAGGGAGGATGAGGCCCTGTTCTAGCAGTTGAGATGTGAAAACCAAGAGAGGAGAAACTGGTTCTGTAGTTGGCAAGCCATTCACAGTCTTTGTTCAAATTTGACACCATCAGCTCAGGATTGAACAAAGACTGTGAATGGCTTGCCAACTACAGAACCAGTTTCTCCTCTCTTGGTTTTCACACCTCAACTGCTAGAACAGAGCCTCATCCTCCCTGATTGAACTGACCTCGTTATCGCTAGCTTGCTTGCTAGCATATATATACCTGCCCCTGGAAATTTCCACTACATGCATCTGAGGAAGTGGGTATTCACCCACGAAAGCTCATGCTCCAAAACGTCTGTTAGTCTATAAGGTGCCACAGGATTCTTTGCTGCTTTTAATGAAGAGATAACTGGTTCTGTGGATGAGGGGAAAGCAGTGGATGTGTTATTCCTTGACTTTAGCAAAGCTTTTGATATTGTCTCCCACAGTATTCTTGGCAGCAAGTTAAAGAAGTATGGGCTGAATGAATGGACTATAAGGTGGATAGAAAGCTGGCAAGATTGTCGGGCTCAACAGGTAGTGAACCAGCTCCATGTCTAGTTGGCAGCCGGTATCAAGCGGAGTGCTCTGGGGACGGTTTTGTTCAGTGTCTTCATTAATGATCTGGAGGATGGCATGGAATGCGCTCTCAGCAAGTTTGCAGATGACACTAAACTGAGAGGAGTGGTAGATACGCTGGAGGGTAGGGGTAGGATACAGAGGGATCTAGACAAATTAATTAGAGGACTGGGCCAAAAGAAATCTGATGAGGTTCAACAAGGACAAGTGCAGAGTCCTGCTACAGAATAGGGACCAAATGTCTAGGCAGCAGTTCTGTAGAAAAGGACCTAGGGGCTATAGTGAATTAGAACCTGGATATGAGTCAACAGTGTGCCCTTGTTGCCAAGAAGGCTAACAGCATTTTGGGCTGTATAAGTAGGTGCATTGCCAGCAGATCGAGGATGTGACCATTCCCCTCTATTCAACATTGGTGAGGCCTCATCTGGAGTAGTGTGTCCAGTTTTGGGCCCCACACTACAAGGAGGATGTGGAAAGATTGGGAAGAGTCAAGCGGAGGGCAACAAAAATGATTAGGGGGCTGGAGCACATGACTTCTGAGGAGAAGCTGAGGGAACTGGGCTTGATTAGTCTGCAGAAGAGAAGAATGAGGGGGGATTTGATAGCTGCTTTCAACTACCTGAAAGGGGGTTCCAAAGAGGATGGATCTAGACTGTTCTCAGTGGCAGCAGATGACAGAACAAGGAGTAATGGTCTCAGGTTGCAGTGGGGGAGGTTCAGGTTGGATATTAGGAAAAACTTTTTCACTAGGAGGGTGAAGCAGCACTGGAACGAGTTACCTAGGGAAGTCATGGAATCTCCTTCCTTAGAGGTTTTTAAGGTCAGGTATGACAAAGCCCTGGCTGGGGTGATTTAGTTGGGAATTGGTCCTACTTTGAGCAGGGGGGTTGGACTAGATGACCTACTGAGGTCCCTTCCAACCCTGATATTCTAGGATTCTAGTATGAAAGACATAATGAGAAACCAATGTCTACTCACCTGTGCCTAGCAGTCCCCCCACTGCCATACCATAAATCCTGAGCATGCATAAATGCTTCTGCACATAACCAGCACCTGTTACAGGCAGACAGGGAAGTGACTATCTACGTCCTGGTAGTCAAGACCATATTAATAGCTGGCCAGAAGGAATCTCATTTAGCTGAGCCTAGCAATGAAATTCTGTTTTCACTGGGAAGACCAGTGAGACAACTAGGGTCTTGAATCACCCTTCCAGATGACAGACTAGCTTCTAGTGATCTGTACTCTGCAACACTCCCTACTGGATACCAGCCTGCTTTTCTCTCTACATATGCTTGATTAGACAATCTCAGGAGGCCAACAAAACACAACTTTTAGTGGCCAATATATGTCATTCAATATCTGTAATCAAACCGTAATAATCCAGATTTCTTCCTGCAGCACTTGATCCAGAAGAGGAGGTGAATTTAGTAAGTCACTCGGGTAAGCAGGAGGGTCACTTCAGAACCCACAATAGATGAATAGTGCCATTCATCGAAAAACATGACATTCACACGAATGCCAAATGGAGTCAAAGCTCAACAGCTCTGTCTCACTTTGCGAACAGAGGAGCTGAGGTTTCACCTCAGTGAGGGCAATCTCATCAGGTAACCATGGCATTTACCAACTCAGATGGATGCCTGCACATTAAGCAGCTTGTGTGTTGTAATGATGCTCATTTTGTAATATGGTAATACCATTAACTAGAGAGCTCTGATGACTATATTCCTGTATAATGTCTCTTTAAACAAAAGCTCACTGTTACAGCGATTATTGTTTTGTTTCTGATAGTTACATGGCAAGGATTTGTATGCTGTTAATACTTCCTAAATAGTTTTTTTTTGGGGGGGGTGGGGGGGGAGGGCGGAGGAAGCAACAGATGTAAATGTGATTTTTCTAGTACAAAGATTTACTAGGGGTACAAACCTTTAACACCTCAAATACTTGAATAACCATCTCCCTAGCATACTGTTTATGAAAATGCCTGTTCATTATTAGAACTGAACTCCTGACTATTTGAGATTAGATTCTCACTCTTTGCCTGGTCTGCACTGACTGCCCTGAATAAACTGTGCTCAGATTTCTACCTAGTGCAATTCAAAAGTGTCTCCTATGCCCTTAAAGTTCACTTTGCACTTCCAGCCTCTCTCATCCCACTGAATCATGGAGAGAAAAATCCTCATGCACTCATTGGATTGTCTTTTCGAGCGCAGTGAATGTGACGGGCAGAGAAAGACAGGGGTCCCTTTGGGTGTTTGTCCCTCCTTTTTATAGTTTCAGTCCCCTTCTTGAAAAACATTTCCATTCAAGAACCAGGAGCCAAACAGAGTCTATGTGGAAGGCTAGTCCCTGCTGGTTTTTTCACCCGTTTGAACTTCCTTTGTCTTCCCTTCATGCTTGATGGCGGTGTTTACTGCTTAAATGTAAACTAAGCAGAGTGCACATTCCTTTGTTTAGGACAGACCTGTTTGCCAACATCTGTTTGGGCAGGGATGTCGGGTTTGGAACATGTTTAACACCATCATACAGGGGAATCTTATAACTTCACATTCAATGTTGCCACACACATTTTACCAGGACAACATTGACCAGCAAATTATGAGTTTTCAAATGATATATCTTACAAGGCATATTTTGTACAAAGATTATTACAATAGCGTATAGGATGTGAATAAAGGCGTGTATTCTGTCAGAGCTACTTAGCAACACACAAACTTTGTAGTAGTCCACAAGAATTTAGGCTACTTTTGACACCACAGGATCCAAATTAATTCAGTACATAAGGTGCATATGGATCACACATATGCTTGCAGTGAATGGACTTAAATTACCAACGCAGGTGGTACAGACTGAGAGACTGCATTGCTAGGTGTGTGACAACAATTGTTCAAGCTGCTGACTGTGAACCCTGAGGCCAACTTTAACAATACAGAATCCAGCACCAAGCAGCGTAGTCTGAAAAAGACTACAGCATGGAGCATGGCGCTGACTGATGAGGAACCTAGAAGAGGAGGATCTGAATGGCAGCATTCAAACACTTGCTTTAGTTGGCATTAAAGCAAAAGTTCAAACACACTGCACCCTAAGTAGAGAGGTGGGAGTGCAAGGATGGATTACTAGTTAATACAAAGTGCTCAGTTACAACCCACAAAACTCTAACCAGTCTGGCCATGCAGACAAATGGGCAATCAAGATCTTAGGGAAGATCACTTCTTTTCAGAATGAGGAATCTCCAAGCCTAAAGAATCCCTCTCTCCCCTTGCTTCCTGAGAAAACTCTCCACCTGCTGAAGGAGCTCTGGTCTCTGTTCCTGAAAATACCTGAAGGATCACTAAAGTAACACTAGGTACTCCTTCTGACCAAGGGAGAATTACACTTGCATTTTCATGTCCCCTGCCCCAAGCTGTCCAGAAGCAGAGTAACTTCCCCCTCCCTGTTGCTGACAGCAGAGCTGTTTAAAGCTGATGGACTTGCTTCCATTAGTACACAAGACTCAGCAGTCAACATGTATATTTTAACTAAGTAACTGATTTCTGGTTTCTACTCTGTTGTCAAGCCTGTAAGTACAATTAGATCAGCTGAGCAGGTCCAAAAACCTCTGCTGTCTGTTATCAAGGTTCTGTAGTATGGCTTGCAGCACATGGATACCCACAGACACTTCCTGGCTGTTCCCAAAGTCAGCCTCATGGCAAGATGGCAGTGTAGGATACCAGTCTACCATAGGAAAGTAGGAACACACCTCGCCAGCAGCAGCTGTTCCACATAATGAAATATCTCCCCTTCGGGGTTAACCCTCTTGTTCTATGCCTATTCCCTGCTCGAGGGAACAGAGCGAAAGGCGAATGAAAGACGAGGAAACTAGGAGGCCTCTTCAGATTTGGCAATAAAGAATAACTTCAAGTGAGCAACCACAGACTACTCATTCTAGTGATCTCACATATTGCCAGTTATCTTGCAGACTGTGCTACAGATACATGCCCACCCATTTGAACTGAGGCAAAGCTAGGTACCAGGCACTAACTGCTGCTCCTGTGTCTTCCATGCTTCCTGAGCAGAGGAGGATGTATTGCATGTAAGCAACTCAACTCACCAGGGTCAACATTAAAATCTGCTGAATAGACAACACCACAGTCCTACCCATAGTAACTGCTCCAGCAACTTTGATTTTCTGGGGGTCTTTTCTACTACATACAGTCTGACATGTAGTTGCTTGGAGAGACAGAGTCCAGGTAAAACTGTCTAGCTGGGATATTAATATGAACATCCTTATTTCAAGCTGTACTAGCATAACTGCCATCAAAGAGCACCTGTCCTAGGGCAGCAGTTCCCTTGATCCTCTCCTTTCCTTTCCTATTGTCTTAGTAAATCTGGAAGTCCAGGGAAAGGACTTAACAGCCAAGCTGATCTTGAAGTCCAACAAATGAGAACATCTAAACAGAGGACAGGCCCTTTCAACTCCATCATAAGATTCCTGGGAAATATAGCTTCAAAGTGATCCAAATTTTCCTTGTCTCATTCAATATCCTACACAATTGATTCAAACCAAGCACCACTTCTCATACAACAAGTGGTTGGTGCAACCTAAAAATCTAGATCAAACAGAATTACCTTGAACCGAAATTCTTTAAAGTGTAGCTGAAGTTTTTAAAGCTTCCCTAGAGACAAGACACAGCTTGTTTGTTTGTTTGTTTTTTAAAGAGTTATTTAATTCCATCTCTGCTTCAAGTAACTTTTCCACTGTGTTTTGTAGGAGGCATCTGGTAGGCGCAGACCTATTGTTGCATCATCAGAAGATTCTGCAGCACACTCAACTGCAATCAATGGAAATAACAGCTTCCCCTACATTTCTGGGAAGGTCTAGGGGAAATTGGAAAGATCCCATTGTCTCAAAGGATGCCCTTTGGTCCAGCATAATCAATAAACCTGAGGGAAACTATACAATGATCATACCCTTACCCCCACTCAAACTTGCAGCTCCAGTTGGTGGATCCATGCACCTAACCCTCTGCAGGAGAGAAGGATCTGCTATTAAACACAGATTAATCTCACAACACTGGCCTTTTCCTCCAGTAGATCCTTATAACCCCAATTCTCACACTTAAAACGTTCACCACTATTTACAGCCCTCAAAGTTGCACGTGGTGAGAGCAAGAATTGGTTTTAAAAACTGTTTCCAAGATGAAAACTGCACTTGATTTTGTTCCCCAGTGTAACGGATACCTGGAGCAGCTGTAGCTTCTGTCACATGTTACAGAAATTCAGCATGGAAGAGATTAATTGGGCTTTGCCTACACTGGACTTTCGTTCTCCCGCCGACAAAAAACTTCAACCCCCAATGAGCAGCAGCAGCTTAGTCGGCGGGAGAATGCTCCTGCTGACAAAGCACTGTTTACACAGGTGCTTGTTGTCGGTAAAACTTTTGTTTGTGTGTGTGTTTCACACCTTTTGAACGACAAAAGTTTTACCGACGACAAGCACTCGTGTGAACAGTGCTTTGTCAGCAGGAGCATTCTCCAGCTGACTAAGCTGCTGCTGCTCATTGGGGGTTGAAGTTTTTTGTCGGCGGGAGAACTCTCTCCCGCCAACAAACAGCAGCTACACTGCGCTCCTTTTAGCAGCCTGGCTGCAGCGGCACAACTGTGTCACTAAAAGCTGCATAGTGTAAACATAGCCTAAGACTCATCTCCCAGAGAGCCAGAGCCACTCTGGATTTAGGTGTTCCAGTCAATGGGGTGTCTTCCACATTAAAACTAATAGCGCTCACTGTTAGAAAATTCCCACATATCCAGATAAAGTTCTCTGTAGCCCCATGTATTCCTAACATTTAATTTTAATTTTAATCTTTCCTTGTAAATAAATCCCTCCAGTCCCCCCTTTAGCCACTTTCATTAGTCCTCCAACACACATTTGACACATTTGTCAGCTTCTTTCTGGTTTTCAATCACCCAAGAGTGAGGGCAGCATTCTCTGTGGGTCATTCAGAGCCTCAGGCTACGTCTACACTACAGCATAAAATCGAAATTACTAAAAGCGGTTTTATAAAACCGATATTATAAAATCGATTTTATGCGTCCACACTAGGGCACATTAATTCGGTGGTGTGCGTCCATGGTCCTAGGCTACCATCGATTTCCGGAGCGGTGCACTCTGGGTAGCTACATTAAAGGAATGAGACCAATAACTTCAATTTCCGTCCACACTAACCCTAAATCGATATGGTAATATCGATTTTACGGTAACTCCTCTCATTGGGGAGGAGTACAGAAATCGATTTAAAGAGCCCTTAAAATCGATTTAAAGTGCCTTGTAGTGTGGACAGGTACAGAGTTAAATCGATTTAACACTGTTTAAATCGATTTAACTGTAGTGTGGACCAGGCCTGAGAGAAACACTAGCCCCCAGCCCACACTCCAGAATGAAAGCTCACAGTACATGAAGGTTCTGTGGCAGTGGACTCTACCACATTTTTGACATCATGTTGAACTATAGGCTTATAATCATTTATTGTCTTTTTTACCCTTGAGTCTTTCCACAGCATTTCCCTCCCACTGAATGCTGGTATTTCAAATTAGCTTCCCAGAGATGGATTAATATGCTTATATTTTGGGGAGATAAGATGTGTATTTTAAGTCCTTACCCATATTACTAACCTTGTCTACCTAGGGAGATTTATTGTTGTAATTGTACAGGTATAAGTCCTTGCGTGGACACTGCCTTTTTTCCATTTAGCTTATGTTACTCTCATTACTGCCAAACCTCCCAAGTTAGCATCATGTAACAACATGCAGATTTAATCTCTTTCAGATCATTAAAATGGTCACATTAAACCCAGCTCCTGCAGCAAGTCACTGTACACTTAACCTCAGTACATTCTAGGGTGACCAGATAGCAACTGTGAAAAAACGGGATGGGGTGGGGGATAATAGGCACCTATATAAGAAAAAAATCCCCCAAAACGGGACTGCCCCTATAAAAACGGGAATCTGGTCACCCTAGTTCATTCCCACTGACTGTTTCCCTTTGCATAGGGTCCCTTTAACCCAACTTCAGTTCACATGACAGCGTCAAAGGTTTCATGAGTAGCTACACCAGATGATATAGCTGCTGAATTCTCAGTCATTAGCTTTGCTAATTCCTTCCAAAACTGACCACATTTGTCGTGATTTAGTCTTTATAAACCTTCAATGCCACTTATTGTTCATGGTTCCATTACCCTCTTCTGACAGATTCTCTCTGTGGGTCACACAACCCAGGCTGTTGCTTTCTTGATATGCTAAGTAGTACGGGAAGAAATTACTCCTTTATGGCTTTGATAATTCTGCCACATTTGATTTTTTTTTTTTTAATTCTCCAAAACATTCTCACCTATCAACGTCTCCGCGGGCTAAACAGCGCTGTATGTGTTTTTCTCTCTCTAATGTCAGTATTTCAGGACTTTTCAGAAACAATTTTCAGTGCTTTGCTTTTTGTTAGCCAACACACTTAATGCCCTAGGTCATGCCATTCAGACTCACAGATGTGGATAGGTTAAATTTTTTCAAGTATTCTCTCACCTGCTTCCATCAACAGTTACATTTACAAGGCTCTCAGAATAGGTCTTTTCTCCTCCCCGCTCCCCGACTTTTCATGAAGAGACAGATTTATCAGACTTATCATTGATTTCACCACATCTATTGATGAGCCTGCTTCCTCTGTTGTATTTCCCCCCCAATATATGTTTGTAAGATCCCTTAAGACTTTCACCCCCTTAAGCAGCGTTAATTCATCCTTCCTTTATTATTTACCTCCAAAACTTGACCATATATTGTCCTTTATTTCCAAATTTTGTTAGGTTTCTTCACACTCAGATCTTTGAGCCATGTCCTCAAAGTCATTCCGGTCTCCTTATCTGTGTTTTTGTTTTTAGAGCCATTGTAGTCTATGGCATCTAGAGATTCTCTAGCCTTCTCCTACATTCTTGCATTACAATATTTCCATCACCTTTATTTAATTTCTTAATTTCCCAAATATTTGCTTTCCTAAAATCCAGTATCATCCTCCCCTGCACTCTCTGCATCCCCTCATCTTACTATGTTGCATCCAAATAGGTTGCTATCATTGGCTCCAACCTACCCTATTATTTGTACGTCCTCGCTTGGTCCCTTCCTATTAGTCAAGCAGCAGATCCAGGGTGGTTTCTCTTCTGGTTTGAATTATCTGCTTTCTGGATCATAAGGCTACCCTCCAGGTTCCTTGAGAACATCAGATCTGTGTGCAGTTGTATGGAGTGTTTCCCTCCACTCAGTTCATCTGACAGACAGATGTAGGAAGAGAGAAGGAAGAGTTCTCTTCCCCAAATGGGGCTAAATCCAACCTCGACCAAGACCCTTATACAGTAACAGGCTCTTTGTACCTCATTACCTCTCTTTTGTCTCTCTGTTATTGCCCAAGGCCTTTTGATTTAAATGAAAGGTAGTGTGCAAGGGGCTCGTCATCACCAAAGGGCATAAGACTCTCCAAACCCAACACTATGGTCATCTCCATAGCGATGGGCCAGAAAGGGTGAGATGGATCAGATATTAGTACTATTCCCAAGGGGATCAGTATATGTTGCTGCCACAGCTGTAATGCCTCTGGCAGTGAAACAGGATTGAATATGGATTGTACTTAGTCCTTACCTGGCTGGATCTGGGTAGATTGGGTGCTCCCGGGACCCTGCTCCATCATAGCGTGATAGCGAAATGAGGGAAGATTCCAGCAGCCTCCTAGAAATAAAAACAAAAATGTTAATGTCAGTAAGTGACCAGCTGAAAGGCCTACAGCAGCAGCCCCATGTCTCCTGCTTCCTTACATCTCCTGAGATCTTTTGCATTACTGATTCATTGCTAAAGACATCCATGGGACTACAGAAACAGGGCCAGTGATAGCTGGCATAAATTTTTGCCATATAAAGATTCAAAGGATACAAGAGTCCCATTATATAGATGGAAGAACTCCCAAATTGACTCACTCCTGCATGGATGTCTCAACAGAGAGAGCTGCAGACCGCTGTTTTTCCCTTGGGGCAAGCAGTCCAAAGTAGCCAGGCCTGTAATCACTGATGCTGCTTTAGCAGTCTGTCAGGAATTTCTGCCACCCTACGCTAAGGGGCTCATACATGGCTGGAAGATGCTCTTGACAGGGACAAACTGTGTTTGTTTACTGTCCCTCACGGATTCCCTTGCTCAGAAGTCAGGCCACAGACACCAGAAAGCCCACACTAGTACGTGTTTATAGGTATTTTGGTGTTCTTAACAACAAAAACACACACCCCGCAAAACACCTTGCTTACACAGAGCTCCCTAAAACCAGCAGCCTCCTCATCAACCATGATGGAAAAGCTGAGACAATGACCCTCCCAAATGCAGCAATGCCTGGTCATAGCATGGATGTGTCAGACCAGGGAATAGCTTATTGGCTGGAAACTGTCCATTAACTACCCTGGACTAGCTAGTATTAGAGAGTACCAGTGGCTCTATGTTCTGTCAACCACAGAAAAGACAGAGAAAAATGCTGCAGTGTAAACTTCACTGAATTTGCACAGCAAGGCAGATTTCCTGTTGCCTTGCTGTCTGCCTAGGCTTGACAGTGATTAAGCTAAACACTTAGGCTCTTCAGGATAACAGTGTTCTCAAACCAAACCTCTATTATGGTTTGAAAATTGACGTCTCTGCTTTAAATTATCAGAGGAATCCAAGAAAATTAGAGGTTTCACAGACTGACAACGAATGCTGAGTTACCTAGGCACTGAGTTACTTTTCCAGAGAGTCAAGTTTTGTTATTTCTCCTGAAGAGTACATAACTCAGTTTCCAAAGAAGCCACAATTCCTGCCACTGCTGCATGGTGTCGTCACTCCTGAGTACTGCAGCAATCCCCCTGCCTCCACTCAAAAACCCCATTGCCCCTCGCTCTCTCCCCAACCCGGAAGGGACTTTCACATGCACTCCACTGAACATTCTCAGAGACTCTGTGGCAGTCTCTTGGAGATTATCTGCATGAATTAATTCAAAGAACAGTCATCAAGTACCAGCATGTGCCTCCAAAGGGAAAGCCTTCTGAATTTAGGGATAGCAAAACCACCCTGGTCATCACCATGTCTTGTACCCACCTGCCTTCCCTACATGCACTGTAAGGCCCCATCCAAATGCCATGTATAAAAGTTCAGTTGCCATGAGCAGCCATTTATTTTAAGCTTCAGTGCCGGTTTTTGGTTACCTTATCACGCTTGATCCTCTGAGAGGACAAAGTTACAAGTGTGCTCTGGACATCAGACATCAATGTTAATAAAAAGTTAGGAACAAAACAAGAACCCAGCAAAATGTGATCATGTGGGATCCAGAAGGGCAATTTCTACTTCTGTTCCAGAGGATGGCAGAGATGACTTGCACCTAAAACCACTAATGTCAAAGCAATTTGTTTTATTAGTTAAAAAAAATTTGTTCCAAGCTAAAGCCCTGAGGACCAACTTGCAGCTCAATGTTCATTTTCATAGCCAGATAAATGGGTTCAGTAAATGAGGTACTGTTAAATCATCATCAATAACGCATCCATGGTCTACAACACTAATATTGTTACCTACAATCCCCAAGGAGACTGTGGTTCCTGCTTTTAAAGTGATATACTTTCATAGTCTTTAGACTTCAAACTCCAGTTCTTAAATCCATATAATGGGCTAATGGATCACTCACCCCCTCCCCCATTAGAATATGCCCAACCCTGGGAACCTGAAATCAGAAATCAATGATCCTTGGTCAGAAACAGCTGCTTCTAGGAAGACCTAGTCTAGGAGGCAAAGACTGGGGCAGTCTGAAGTGCTGTCAGTGCTAACAGTATTACTAGTAATTCTGTTATAGGTAGAAAAAGATGATCCCTGAAAGAACAGCAGCTGCAACAAGTGCTAGCTATTAAATAAACAGCCTGTGATGTTTTCACAAAAAATTCGGGTTGCACCTCCTCTTGAAACCCTTCACTTGGCATTGCTTGATTCAAGTGTCCCTTCTGGAGCAACGAGCTCCCTTCCCCCTACCCCACTGCTGCCCAGATCCATAGCAGGCTAACACTAGGCTCTATTGAAGCAATTGCTTCACAATCTCTGTCTAGACAACATGAAATTGTCACAAATGACATCTAAAGTACAATTGGCAAAGAAACTGCAATTTCCACTCTCCTCCCCCGCTCACAGGGAGAATCACACATTAACATCCTCCAGATTGTCAATCAATGCCTCGGTGATGAAGATTAACTCTGCACACACTAGGAGACGCTTCAAGCCCAGCTTGCTAAAATAGGCTTTTTTAAAAAAAAAAAAAAAAAAAAAAAAAAAAAAAAACACATTACAAGGAGATATAAATTGCCTTCTGTTCGGCAGCACTTTCTGCTGTGATCTCAACGGACTGCCTGCCTGCCAGACATCAGCACCTGAGGGAAAGGTTGTGGAACCGCCATTTTACCCCACATAATATTACTCAGGCCATGTCTACATCTAAAATTTTGCAGCGCTGGTTGTTACAGCTGTATTAGTACAGCTGTATAGGGCCAGCGCTGCAGAGTGGCCACACTTACAGCAACCAGCGCTGCAAGTGGTGTTAGATGTGGCCACACTGCAGCGCTGTTGGGCGGCTTCAAGGGGTTTCGGGGAACGCGAGAGCAAACCGGGAAAGGAGACCAGCTTCGCCGCGGTTTGCTCTCGCGTTCCGCGAACCACCCTGCAAACCGCAGGGAAGGAGACCTGCTTGCTCGGGTTCGGGGAATGCGAGAGCAAACCGGGAAAGGAGACCAGCTTCGCCGCGGTTTGCTCTCGCGTTCCGCGAACCACCCTGCAAACCGCAGGGAAGGAGACCTGCTTGCTCGGGTTCGGGGAACGCGAGAGCAAACCGGGAAAGGAGACCAGCTTCGCCGCGGTTTGCTCTCGCGTTCCGCGAACCACCGTGCAAACCGCAGGGAAGGAGACCTGCTTGTTCGGGGAACGCGAGAGCAAACCGCGGCGAAGCTGGTCTCCTTCCCCGGTTTGCTCTCGCGTTCCCCGAACCCGAGCAAGCAGGTCTCCTTCCCTGCGGTTTGCAGGGTGATTCGCGGAACGCAAGAGCAAACCGCGGCGAAGCTGGTCTCCTTTCCCGGTTTGCTCTCGCGTTCCCGGAACCACCCTGCAAACCGCAGGGAAGGAGACCTGCTTGCTCGGGGTTCGGGGAACGCGAGAGCAAGCCGGGGAAGGAGACCAGCTTGATTACCAGAGGCTTCCTCAGGTATGCTGGGATACCTGCTTATTCCACGGAGGTCAAGAAAAGCGCTGGTAAGTGTCTATACTTGATTACCAGCCCTGGATCACCAGCGCTGGATCCTCTACACCCGAGACAAAACGGGAGTACGGCCAGCGCTGCAAACAGGGAGTTGCAGCGCTGGTGGTGCCCTGCAGATGTGTACACCTCCTAAGTTGCAGCGCTGTAACTCCCTCACCAGCGCTGCAACTTTCTGATGTAGACAAGCCCTCAGGGACTGTAAACAGAAGCAGTAGTCGAGAAGAGGAAAAAGGGAACTGGAAGTCCAAGTTATGGGACAACACAATTTAAACAGAATAAATAAGGGGGAGAGAGAGAGAGAGACAATGCAGAAAGAAGCTTTTCCTCAAGCTGCTCTCCACCTGGGAGCACACTGATCAAAAGAGGAATGGACAGCTACAGACAGGAGCAAAGAAAGTGGGGAGGAAAAGGAAAATGGGAGCTGCTGGGCAGCCAAGCATCCCAAGAATGTTTCCATGCCTCCAACCCTCTGAGCAGTTTTGATTTTCATCAGCCACCAGAGCATTGGTGAGTTTCTCCAGCATGAAGCAACTGAATGCCAGAAGCCATAGCTTTAAAAAACCCAGCACAATCCCCTGATGTTACTCTAGGAATTAGCAGATTAATTTCTCCCTACTATCCTCATACTCTCCCCGTTGGCAGCAAGATTTAATCACCCAGGCCACTTGGGACCGAACGACTGATTTATCCATAAAGGATCTCAGGAGGTATTCAAATGCATCAAGTTTAGCTTCTTGGGATCAGTTTCCAAGGATACATGATTCCTAAAACTTTCTAGCCCAATGGAGTCTCAAACCCAGCAGCACAGCATGCACATCAATAAATAACTAAGCTATCCAACTGTACAAAGCTAACGGCTTCCCTCCCCTCTCAAAAAGGGAGGTACTGATCAAAAGGGGAACTCTTTAAAAAGCAACTCAAGCACTGTGTGCATGTGACAAGTGTTCACTCCAAAGCATGCTACTGCTCAGGCAGCCTCCATCCCTACCCTCCAGAAGCTGCTAAGTGCTGCCAGGCAAAAACAGCAACTATGCTGAAGCACTCTCTTATAAGGATGGCTACAGTCTCCCTAGCCCTGCACAATCACACCCTCAGTCCACCTCCAAAATCGAATGAGGGTGGAATTCATAGTCAAGATGCTTCAGCTTCAAAGGGACGACCACTCTGCCAACTTCTTTACTATTCTTCTCGGCATTCAGTCTTGTATCTTCCCACAAGGACAGTAGGGCCCAAGAAACCTATGTGGAGGTGGAATTGAAGCAGGTCCATGGATCATATCCTCCCATTCCTCTCAGCTCACAACTATCTGTCAGAGCTCTTGGATTCTGGCCCCTGTGGATACAGAGTACCACACGCACACACACACACACATGGCTCTATATACAAATCCTATGGAGAACTAAACAGTATTCAATGTTCTTCCCACTATAAAAGGGGAGGCTTAACCCAGAAAGGTAACAAAGAAGAGTTGAATCCCCACAACAAGTGAGGCATCGAGAGCTGTCCAACATCACCTCCTGCTCATCCTCAAATGCTGCGCCCAGGTATTTAAAGAGGGTTTCATAATTAATTCCTATGGACCTGGAGACCAGCATTGTGGCATGAATGGCTATGTCAGACCAAAACCCTATCCAGTCCATATGATCTCCTCAATGGCAAGCAGCATTTGTTTTTCCAAAAACCTTCACATTTTAGTCTCTTCACTTCACAGAGCAGATTTCAGGGTCTCAGCCTACTTGTTTACCACCATGCAAGCAAACAGGGATCTTGAACCACCATACTTTGTAGCTAATCAGATTTTACAGCTCTTGGGAAGATATGAAATTTCATAACTCTCTTGGATCAGAAACAGCCTATTCAAGCTCAAAGAAAGAAGAGCTGGTAAACAACTCTACTAGTTCCTTGAAAAGGACCTAATTTAGGAGGAGATTATCGTTAGTGGAATCCTTGTCAGTTCTGCTTTAGTACTCAGGAATCTGAAAGATAAAAAGCTCCAGAGTCTGAAATGTTAAGTACTGTGGTTCTCAATCTTTTTGGGCTCAGGACCCATTTGCAAACCTTGATGGCCCATTGCAACCCAGGAAATAGCTTTAGTACAAAAAACATCCGGCTTACTCAATATTTCTTACCAGGATAAACAATATACACCTTAAAGTACTAAAAAAGTAGAGTGCGTATCACAGTGACAGCTCCATGGGGCTGGCTGGGCTCATCTCCCCATTGGGATCACTGTGACCTCAAGGATCCTTAAATTGCAGCAAGGGAGGTTTAGGTTGGATATTAGGAAAAAACTTCCCGGCAGGGTGGTTAAGCAGTGGCATAAATTGCCTAGGGAGGTGGTGGAATCTCCACACTGCATAATTTTAAGAGCAGGTTAGACAAACACAGGTCAGGAATGGTCTGGATAATACTTAGTCCTGCCATGAGTGCAGGGGACTGGACTAGGTGACCTCTCGAAGTCCCTTCAAGTCCTATAATTCTATGATTTTGTATCAGTGCCGGTCAGGTTTGGCCAATTTGTTTGAATAGCACTGCAACTTGGCACAGGGGGTGCAGCACCCCTCATTCAAATTTGGCCTGGCTGGTCCTCCATCTTCATGACAGAGGAGTGACTGGGCCAAACCTCAGCAGTACTGCAACCCCATGTACCATGTTGCAACACCCGGAGCAGAAAGCTGAGCCGAGCCCACTCAGACACACAGGATCAGAGCTGCCACCATGGAGTGAGGGAGGGGCAGCCATGGTCTCTCGCTGGTGGCTTTCCACCACCATCCCACGGGCAGGACCCAACCCCCCCACCACCACCAGGGCCTATCACACGACCCTTTGATACTTCCTGGCAACCCAATTTTGGGTCATGACCCACAGGTTGAAAAACACTGTTCTAGTTTATTTCAGTTTTTGCATGGTTTCTGGACTGGATTATCACTTAACAGCACTGCTCAGGCATAAGTAAACAGAGTCAGAAGAGTAGGAAGAGACATCCAGTGCAGAACAGCATGCTTGATTTTATTAGTCCTATGAACTGAACCTATAAACAGCTTATGAATTTGGTTGTAAGAAAGTATTGCATCATGGAATGCCTCAATGTATAGTGAGTGAGTCAACCATGCAGTGACAAGAGCTGTGTCACATACCTGCCAGACCAGAGCCAATGGTTGGTCATTAAACCTTAATGGTCCTCTATTCAAGTGGAAACACCTTGGGACAATGGGATGGCTGAAGCAAGGAAAGCCAGTTCTCTCCAACTGGGGAAGAGGGAAATCCTCGGCAGCTAAGATCAAGTGTGAGTAGTTTCTTGGCTTACCCAAGGCTGTGATCAAGTGTCTTGATGTTTTTGGTCTTTTAGCCTCAAGATGAACAGAGCAAAGAAACTAAAAGGCGTTGATGGTAGCCTGTAAAAACAGAGCGCTGGGTTGCTCAGACACAGAAAGCTCTGGGCAGGAGAGAGGAAGACACTGACATGGTTTTATAGCAGGGGCATCTTGTTTAAATATGAAACAAAATAAGGAAGTCAGAAGTTAGCTGACCTCGAGACAGACACTATGATTCTTAACAGAAGCCACATGAAGGGAGATCCTAGACTCCGCAGAGAACTCGGTCCTAAGCCCAGAAAATGCTCCAGAGTCATGAGGAAACTGAGGCAGGGAAATACATACTGGTGTGTTTATTATTTTGTCTAGATCTGTGTACTTGTCATGCTAAGTAAAAGGTAATGGCGTTTAGAGTCCTGGGAAAAGTCTGCATCTGTTTACTTCACTCTCACATATCCCTGAAAAGTTAAACTGTGACCTCAGAACAACCACACAGCTGAGTTCTGGAAGAGGGTGTGCTTAAGCCACTGGGAAATCAGCATTGGTCATAGGCGGCCATGGGCAGCTGAACCATGTGATCCCATTTCTCTGAAGGTGTAACACACAGAATGCCTGAACTCAGGAAATGTGCCAGGAAATGGGGTTGGAGGAGGACGGGAGTTGAGGAGGGAGGAACATCTCCCGAATTACCCTTGGCCATTCCACACATACTAGCAGAATCCAGCCCTCAGGCAGAGGAATGGATTCCTTACCCGAAAGAAGAGACTGAAGAATGCATTTGCACTAGTACAAAAATGTAGTCATATGGGGAATGGCGCTTCCAAATAAGAGACCTATAGGAATCAAACTTTAAGAACTTTCTACTCAAGAGGAGATGAAAGAACACAATCTTCTGCCAAGATGGTGGAAAGTCCCAGACACAGAAAAAAGGGGAAAGAGCACAAGGACAAGAAGAATGAGGTATGGATTATAACAAACAAATGTATATATATATTTGTTAAAGTCTGCAGGGAGATAGATCCTTGGATTTGAATTCTCCCTAGGAAAAGGTTGGGGGAAAAGGAGGACTCAAAAATCCCTTCCCGTCTCTGAGAGAAATGGGGCTAATGCTCCAGAATTCACCAGGTTTTGTTAAGTGAACTGAGATGCTGATTGTTCAGCTTCATCCCTACAGCAGTTCTGCTCTCTGGCTCAGACATTAACCTCTATTTAACTCTCTGATGCCACAAAAGGCAAGCAGCATCTCTGGTGGAGCTCCTCATCTCCCTTTGGTGAGTGTTGTGGGCACCAGGAAGAGTGATTAATTCTTCAAGTGACGCAAGGTTACACTCAATCTGCTACAGTCGCAGACAAAGGCCGTAAATCAGAACAGGAGATGTGGGAGTATTATGCAGAGGTCCCTCAACATACAGCACCCAGAGAGTGATTAATGGACTGGTTTGCAAGTGAGGAGAAGCATGCATCTGTGATGAACATGCTAAGGGCTGAGAACAGAGCCGAGAACATACTGTTTAGTTTGGCAACGACTTTGCAAAGATGGAAACTACACAAAAGTGAGAGACCTTCCACTTTGCTTTTCAGGTGCTGGAGTTCTTTTAGGATTCGGGGGAGAAAAAACACAAGTATCTAACATTGAGTCAGGCTGATTATTACATTTGCTATTTACTCCATGTTTGTAGTTCTGCACTCAGAGAGATGGAAAAGCACCAAAGCCCGATTAAAGGCACAAGCACGATACGCCTGTGCCTGGAGTGACCTGGTTATATCAGAAATTCAGTTTTTCACTTTTTAAAATAAAACTTTCTAGCCCTCGTGGTTTGAAGAAAGGCTTGAAGATGTGCCAGAATGTAACCAAGACAGTGATGTCTACTCAAGCATGCAGACACTGCCTGAAACAGCAGCTCTCAGAGCATTGAATAGCTCCATACATCTAACTGGGGTGTTAGCCTCAAGACCCACTGCTCTGAGAGGTCCCGCCACCACCAATCATAGAGGACTCTGTTTTGCAGTAGAAAAGTTCTGCAGCTTCGGTCCACCTGTTCAAGCAGATATACCTCAGATTGTGAGGCAAGCACTGGAGGCTTCCTACCTCTCTGGAGAGGGATGGAGGAAGAACTGCCTTTCCTGAGGGGGGAGCCCTGCTGTTCCTAAGGGGGCCCCAAGTTGTGGGAGAGCCGCTCAGAGACCACATCAATGTGTGCACAGAGCCACAGCCTTGTCTGAACTCAGCCCCACCAGGCACATTTTATACATAAAAAACAGGCCCATGGACCTTCAGAGGGCATCTAGGCCATGTACCCCAGCTTCCCCCTGGGAGAGGATTTGAATTCGATACAATTCAAAACAAAAAAATTAGTCACTTCCTTGGCAGATGATAAACCCTGCTTGCTCCCTGAACTTCAGTTCCAGCAGGTGCTCTCTCAAGAAAAACAGGGGGATCAATTACACCAGCGCAAACGCAGCCATTTCGAGCAATCAGTTAAATATGTATGGGGGGGGGACAAAATCTTTATAAACGCATGTTAGTTACTCAACAGACCAGAATGGTTCAACTGGAGAAAGCCAGAGTCATCACTATTTTGGTTAAATTCCTATTTATTGAGGTCTCTCTCCATTCGCTCAGGCCCAGAGCCCACCTGGGCTCAAGGCCCTGGGGAATCAGTGCTTGGCTGTAACTTCTCCAGTTAGGAATTCTGTATCAAAGTGACTAATTGAATCAAGGCAGCTTTGTCCCCAAGCATGCTTGCTGCGTGTGTTTATACAGAAACAGAGTGTGACAGTGTGTGAGTGCATGTGTGTAGAGAGTACATGCTTAATGATGAAGGGACTGGAACAATCATAAATAACTATAATGTATATAAATGCTACCACTTTCCGCTGTCTCCTTAAACCCTTCAACATTCCCCTCTCTTTGAAAGGGCTACAGTGGGGAGACAGCGTGGATCAGTAAACTGACATGTGACAGTAGGTCTGAGGACCTGCCCCTAAGTTGTAACTAACTGGTGCATCTAGGTAACTGAAGAAAACTGGAAAAACCAGGGCAGCTGCCCTGCCTCAAGGGAAGTACATATGGATCCACAAGCTAACCCAAATGCAGGGGCCTGATAAGAGGATCCTGGGGACAGCATTAAAAAGCAGTTATCTGGACAGCAAGAGAGGAAGCCAGTCTAGAGGAGTCAGGGTATTGCGTTCAAGAGATGCAAGGTATTTGCCTTTCCTTTTCCCTCTTTATAATTAATCGGGGAATGGATTATCTAGTTTAGTTTATGAAAAATGTAAATCCGGATACATTAAGCAAGTCATGTGTTTGAGTCAACTGTATTTCCAATTTTGAGGGGAGAAGCAAAAAGGCCCAGGTGGAGATTAGAGCTAGAGGCAGGTTACAGGCCACTTTCCTCAAATTCACATGTCTAAGTACAGAATTTGGGGAAGGTTTCACTTGCTCATCAACCCTGTGCAATCTTGTCTTTTGAATGGGAAGGAAATGTTGGAGATTTAAGATAGTAAGGTAGTGGGGCTGATGTATATTACATGAACAGAATTTGGTCCAGGTCAGAGAGGTAACTGCAAAGAGGGCCGGTCAGACCTTTTCAAATTCAATGCACATATGAAGCACAGCCAAATCTGCTCTCCATCCATGGTGGATGCACTTTGGATCAGTTTAGAATATATTAATTTGGCCTCAGGTGGGGGAGCAGGTTCATGCTAATCACATGAGGCTGGAAAGTTCAGGGTTCTCATTATATCAAAGGAGCAGTTTCAACAGTCTGAGCTTATTCTTCCACTCACTGCAAGAGCTGATGGAGGAATATTGTCAGCATGGAGCTCTACTGAGGAAGCCTGCCCCAACAGAAGAAAGGGGAAAAGGGGGAAGAGCCCGTATGAGTGGGCCTGAGCTTTCTCAGAAATCTGGGGGGGAAAAAAGGTGTACACATGGGAATAAGCCCAGCTTTTAGACACACAAGAGCAGCTCTGCCGCAGGAACAGCGAGTAACCCCTATTAGTCACTATGGGAGGGAGGGAGGATCCGTTTTTCGCACCAACCCTCCCTAATAAAGAATCAGAGTGAAGAGCAGCAGCAGCAGCAGCAGCAGCATTAGTTTATTCCTAAAATAGGAAGCTACAGTGGGTGCAAAGAGGCTTGCGTAAGAAACAGTTTCACTCAGAATGGTGAGTCAAAACTGAAACAATTGGGAGAGAGGCAGACCTGATCTTTCCCCATCAGCAATGATGCTACAACACAGTTGGGGGTGGACTGGCCTGTTGAACATGCTGGTATTTGGTAGTCACAGAATAGCTAACTTTGGCACCTGATATCTCATGAGCAGGGACTCCTGATTGCTCCAAACTAGGGCAATGCAGGGCTTCAACAGTTCTAGTGGCTTGGGAAATAGGTTAGTTCTAAGCATGAGGAAATCTGGTGATGGAGGAGGGTTGTAGCCTGGAAACAGTTAAGAGAACAGAGTTAAAACAAAGGTGTGACTAAATGAGAGCAAACTACAAGAGTGAAATGGGCACATAGCTGGAAAGGGTAATGAAATGTGCAACTGCAGATTAGGCTAGGATTTCTAAATACTGTGCTCTCTCTCTTCCTCTCTCTTCTCTATTTAGACTGTAAGCTCTTAGAAGCAGGGATCTGTTTTATTTTTGTATTGTTTACTATAGCTCTCTGTGAATACGCTTACGTATAAGCATCCTTAGTAAATTAAGTTTCTAGTACTTATGCAAACAAAAGCTTCCATACTGGATCCAACACAGCTCAGAGTGGTATGAATGGTCCATTCCTATAAGCAGCATGTTGACTCTGAAGTCTAATGACCACTTAAACATCAGCATTCTAGAGTGACAGTAACTTCTCCATAGTTAAGATTACAATGAAGGTGCCACTATGAACCCAATTCTGGCCTTACTTTTCTTAAATCCACAACAACACTGGCTTCAGAAGTGTAAATTAGACCAAGGCCAAGGCAGAACGTCTCCACCAAATCTGATGAAAATACAAATTTGTAACTAACATTTGGGGCTCAGAACTCTAGGTCCCTTTCAGTACAACATCTATGTAACAGGCTCTGGCAACAATTGGGAGTGCAAGAGTCAAGCGTTCACCATACAGGCATCCAGGGACAGGCCATTTCAAGAGGCTGCTTACTATAAGGAAGGAGGTTAACTACTGTTATTTATTATTTCTATAACCCTCCTCCAAGGAAAAAGAAACAGAGAAAGGCTGCGGAGGGGAGTTAGCCAAAAAAAAGAGTAAAACAGCCAACTAATAAACTTGGCAAGAGAACTGCAGTGGCTCAGGGAAGAGGTGGGTATAGAGGAAATTAAAAACAGAGAACTCAAGGGAGGAGAGAGATTAAGGCTTTATCTACACTGCACTTTCATCAGTAAAACTTTTGTTGTCAGGGAGGTGAAAAAACACCCCCTCCCCCAAAACGACAAATGTTTTATGAAAAGCGCCAGTGTGGACAGTGCTTTGTCGGTGGGAGCGCTCTCCTGGCGACAAAGCTATTGCCTCTCGTTGGGGGTGGATTTATTTTGTCAGCGGGAGAACTCTTCTGCTGACAAAGAGTGGCTACACTGCGCTCCTTTTAGTGGCACAGCTGTGCAGTGTAGACATAGCCTTAGCTGAAAGACAAAAGCTGAAGAGGGGAAAAGAAGTGAGAAATTAAAAATGATCCTGTTGGGTCTAAACTTTTGGTGAACTTTGGGGAGCCAAAACACACCCAGACTGGCCGTCTCTGCATAATCCTTTCTGAACCCTTTATCGAACAAAGCACTGACCTGCAAACTACTCATGACACCCCCTTTATTAAGTAGCCATTAGCCTTTATCTCTATGCATTTACTTGTTAAACTTGCTTTTCCTGTAAAATATTGATTAATTATGCATGACCATTATCTTTTGTTAATCACTTTGTTTACTTCTGTGTATAAATATTGATGCTCACCCCTAATAAAGGGGCCACACTTAATCTAAAGCTTTGAGAGCTAAGGATAGTGTGAGCCCGTTGATCAACGCATTGGTGTCTGGTCTCTGACAGAATTGTGTGCCCCATACCAACTCCGCACGAACTCGGGTGCTGGAGAGGTGAGTAAGGACTTGCTTTATTACCTAACAATCCCACATCAAGGGGAGGACAGGAAGAATCTGAGAGGAAGCGAAAGTGAATCCACCGCATCCCCCCTCCAACTTTCTTTGGGGGCTCCCTGGGGATCTCTCCTTGGTCCCCTTCTCTTCATCTCTGAGTAATCTCATCCACACTGAGAACTCAAAGACCTAACTCTCTGCTACCAACCTGTCCAAGCTAAAATCTTGCCCTGTCTCTCTCATATCTCCTTGTCCCACATCTAACTCAAGCTTAGCACAGCTAAAACAGAGCTCCTGATCTTCACCTCCAACCTCTCTGCCTCGTCCCTATTCTCAATCACTGTCAATAACACCACCACGCTGCCTGTAACCTGGGCATCAACTTTGATTTAGACCTCTGTCTAGGTCCTCACATCCATGCTACATCTAAATCTTAGTGATTCTTTCTGCATAATATCTGTATGTTACGGTCATCCTTATCCGTCCACACAACTAAAACTGATCCAGGCTCTCACTATCTCGATTATTGCAACATCCTTCTCTCTGCTCTTGACAGATGCAATCTTGCCTCACTTATATCCGCTCAGAATGCTGCTTCAAAGGTAGTTCTCTTAGCTTATCACTTTAACCAGGTCATCCCTCCCTTTGAATCTCACCACCGGTTTCGCCTCCTCTGTCACATCAGAAACTATCTTTACCCTACCTCATTCGCTACTGAAATGTCAAATCCCGCCTCCACTCAACCCATGTGCCACCTTCTGTGATGTTACTGACACAAACTTGGACCTTATAGATCATTGTTGCAACCAAGGTCCTGCAGTGGCACTAAATCTTGTATAAAAGGGGTCATATAAAGGTGTCTAAGACAAGGTTATGGTTTGCTGGTTATGATTATGCTATCTGTATGCATATATCATTTTTGTATTTAAAGTTATAAGTATTGGCTCTATACTGTCTGTATTTCAAACTTGTGCTATGCTTCTGGGTGACACCCCAGACAATTTGGCATCAGCACTGCCTAGCCTGCTTGATAGCCCATTAAGGACACATCAGCTATACAACTGACCCACTGAGAAAAGGCAGATGCCATGTGGACTCTGCTTTCTTTGTTCCAAAGACAAGACCCAGCACATGGCATGGACAAACCTTAGAGTTCTGTCCCTAGGCATGTCCCTGCATGCTTTGCTGAGTCACAAGATGCAAGAGACTATAAAAGCCTGCTGTATCTCCTCCATCTCGTATTCAAGATTGCTTCTGACCTCAGGAGGAACTTTGCTAGAAACTGAAGCTCTGAACAAAGGACTGAATGACCCATCCCAGCTGTGGATGTACTCCAGAGACTTGATTTGAACTTGCAGTTTATTCCATCGCTGCTACAAGACTGAACCAAGAACTTTGCCATTACTGTATGTAATTGATTCAATTTAACCAGTTTTAGCTCTCATCTATATTTGTTTCTTTTTATGAATAAACCTTTAGATTTTAGATTCTAAAGAATTGGCCACAGTGTGATTTGTGGGTAAGATCTGATTTGTATATTGACCTGGGTCTGAGGCTTGGTCCTTTGGCATCGGGAGAACTTTTTCTCTTTTACTGGGTATTGGTTTTCACAACTATTTGTCCCCATAACGAGTGGCACTGGTGGTGATACTGGGAAACTGGACTGTCTAAGGAAATTGCTCGTATGGCTTATGGTTAGCCAGTGGGGTGAGACTGAAGTCTTCTCTATTTGGCTGGTCTGGTGTGCCTTGGAGGTGGAGAACCACTAGCCTGGGGCTGTGACTGCCCTGCTCTAAGCAATTTGTCTCGAATTGGTACTCTCAGTTGTGTCTCACCAGAGGCAGGTTCATTACACCCTTTCCCGGCTCAATCTTTCCAACAAGCACCTTCCTGGTTTCTCCTATGCCACTCCTCACATTTGAGAGAAACTCCCCTGAACATCCACAAAGCTACCTCAGCCTTCTTCAAATCCCTCCTTAAAACTCTTCTTTGTGTGATACTTACAAAAAAAACAAAACTTCACAACTGTTAGGCCTCTAGTGTGCTGAGACCACGCACCACTGACTATCATGCTGACTAGACTCTCTTTTTGTTTCCTTGTACTCCCTTGTGTTTATCTTTTGTTTGACAACTCCACATACAGAAGCCAGCAGCCCACTCTGCTTTACTCCTCCCTCTCCAGTCTCAAGGCAAAGGGCCACCTCTTCCCCTATTACAGCCTTGCACAACTGTTAAGTTTTGCCATTTTTGAAACATTCTGTAGGGGGCTCTGCTGGAGACAGAATGGTAGACTGTAGTGCTTATGGTTTGTCTAATCGTTCCAGAAACAGCTAATCCAAAATGTCAGAAAGTTTGATCTTGTGGGTAAGGCATTGGAATGGAACACTGAAGATCTGGATCCACTTTCCTGTTTGATCTTGGGCAAGTCACTTAGTATCTGTGCCTCAGTTCCCCACCTATAAAATGAGGATAGGATATTACTACTTCCTTTCTTCCGCCCTTTGTCTTTCTTGCCTATTCAGTTTGTAGGCTCTCACTAGGTGTTTGTACAGCACATGGCATTTAGCACAATGGCACCCTGACATCAGTTGAGACTTGTGTAATAGATATACAGAGGTGTTGACTGCAAGCCCCAGCTTGCTCTGAGTGGTCTGGTCATTGGCATCAAAGCATTACATGACAGGACTCAGACTCTACTAGCTTGGCTCCATATCAAGGTGGCAAAGAGTGACTGTATTCTGCTCCTTTCTATGTATAATAGCTACCCTTGGTTGGGCAAAAGCAGGATTGCTCCTTCTCTATCTGGGTATGGCTACACTTGAAATTGGCAGCGCTCTGAAGTGTGAGTGTGGCCACGTAAACCACATCCCTTACGGGTGTAGCTTGCAGCGCTGGGAGCCGTGCTCCCAGCGCTGCGGCACTGATTACACTGAGGCTTTACAGCGCTGCATCTTGCAGTGCTCAGGGGGGTGTTTTTTCACACCCCTGAGCGCGAAAGTTGCAGCGCTGTAAAGTGCCAGTGTAGCCAAGCCCTCAGTCTGGCTTAAACACCAGACTGCCCCTAGCCTGAGACAATCATTGCTTTATCTGCAGTTTCGGCTTGAGAAGTGATGAGGAAGAATTGCTTGCTTGTTTTTAACATAAGTGTACCCCAAGGCTAGAGACACGAGAGGCATGCCTACAGATCTATGTAATTGTTCAAGATAGAGTTGTAAATATTCTCCTTGCCAAGCCTGTTTAAAAGTGACCAGCCAGCCCCTATCACAAGCTGCCAGGCATTCCTCAGACACAAGAGGAAAAATATCACTTAACATGGATTATAGAGCAGTCTCCTAGGGAAGGAGTGAAAGCTATTTAAAGTGAATAAAGCCCTAGAGAATACAGCCTACATGGAAACGGCTGCCCTACCCTCGGGGCCAGAGGTGTGGAGGGCATGACAAATTAGATGGCATTGGATGGAGTGTTTTGGTTTTTTTTGTATTTCTAACTCATTTTATTCTATAAGCACACTTTCATCAGAGAAGCAAAGCACTTGCTTCTTCCTTTTACTCTAGGGTGACCAGAAAAGCAAGCCTGAAAAATCAGGATGGGATTGCAGGGGGGTGGTAACAGGCACCTATATAAGACAAAGCCCTGAGTATCAAGACTGTCCCTATAAAATCGGGACATCTGGTCACCCTATTATACTCCCAACAGAGCCTTTACATACAAGCCAACACCACCCACTTTCTTCCCACTCCCTATCCATAACACACACATTTTTCCCATATATACCCCATAGATTTTTTTCTCTGCCGTAATGGGAAACACTTGTAGACCCATAGTAACTCTGAGATCAGAAGCTGTAATTTAAGACTCAGGGAAAAGGAGTATCAAACCACATTTTCTTCTTTTCTACAGGCATTCCAAGAGACATTTGGGTACTGTAATGAAGTGCAGGAAAGCAGTGAGCAGCAGCAACATTACCCCCTTGTGGCAGGAAGGCAATATGGAAACCAAGTAACATCCAGGAATTCTAAAGGGAAACTAGAAGGATGGGATTAAGGCATAAAAGACATTTGCAGACAGGAATCTGAATGCTGCTGAGCAGAGTGCAGAACACATGGGAATTGGAGACATGGGCAGAAGGGTCAATACTGTCACGTCAGCACAAGGCTCTCTAATTTGTTCCCACACCATCTCATCCCCCAATCCTGCTCCTGAGCTCTGCACAGCACTGCCAGAAGCAGCAGACAGAGCTTAGATGGGTTTGGCTTCATCTCCCATCAGGAACATGAAAAACACTCACAGCTGTCCCATAGAAAGGGAAAGACACACACTGGCAAAACACTTGTGGGAAGTTCAGGCAGTTAATGCACTGAACTTTATGCTCATATTTACAAGCAGCACTGGTGCCACAATCCAGACCACAGCCACTTGGTGCCTAAAGCCTCATACAAGCACTGGCCAAATGGAGAGGACAAAATCTTACCCAAAACCCAGGTGGATTGGTTTAAATCAGTGTTTTAAACCACCAATTTTAATCATGACATAAATCAGCAAGCAGGAAACCTTGATTTAAATAAATGTACTTTAGTTTCCTAAAGAAAATTCATTCCAATTGGTTGGTATTATTTGGTATTTCTTTTTGTTAACCAGTAGGCTATGCTATATTTATACACACTGGTAAATTCCACAGCTTAATACATGCTTATTCATATTCCTAAATTTTACATATTTTATGTTAGAAAATGGTGAATGACATATTTCGATTTATTACATTGTCTTTTTTAATTGTGATCAGTGTCAAGCTGTAATTGGAAATCTGAATTCAATCAAAAATGCACAAAGCAGCATTCTTAAGTTATTAGTTAAACAAAACTACCTTAAATGTGCTGGATATACAAGAAAAATATCTATCAATACATGTTTTGCATTTAAAATTAAACTGTTTAAACACCTCCATACACCACCAGGTAGGGCTGCGGCTCTTTGCCTATTCTCCGGATTATCTGGATTTTTGATTATGCAATCTGGTCCTGGTCCCAATTAGATCAGACAAATGGGGTTCCACTGAATTATCTGTAGTTGGAGAAACGAACTGACTGTTTTTGGTCATCATATTCTTCAAAATTTAGAACTAGTAGATCTTCCAGTCTTAATAAATGCAAGGTGCAAGAGTGTAAGAGGAAAACAACCTTCCCTGCTTCTTAAACTGGCAATTAATTGGTTTCTCAACTTTTAATGAGCTAATCATTGAACTGAACTAGTTGAAGAAAATACTCTGCACCTGCAGAAGAAGCTACTGGGTCAAATGCTGGTTTAGCACTTCAACAAACTGGTTCCAGGTTTTCAGCCAGTGACTTCCACTAGTTCAGTGGTTTGACTTTCTTTAAAACTTCAGCAAATACGAACTGCTTGAATATTTTTAAATTTAAGTGATTTTGATTAAAATGTAAATGTAGGCCTTAACATAAAGTGACAATTTCAAATAGGTTTATTTTTTAAAAGATGAATTTTCAAAAATTCCAATTTATTTTATCCAGCCTGTCTAGATCTCCCCCCCCTGCTTTCCAGAGCCTGCCTACAGTTGCAGTTATCTTCATACACACAATGTCCACAGATAAAAGCAAGTCTCTCCCTCCCACCTCAATCTGGTCAACACTACAGTCTAAACAGATGGATTATTTTACACAAGTGCTCTGAGATGTCACATATTGCTGGCTTCTCTAACACACAAACCCAGATACAAGCCCCAGGAATAGCTGGAAGGAGGCTGAGTAGATCCCACCCAGGTCACAAACCATCCCAGTGTGTGGCTGAACCTTTATCTGGGTCAGTGAGACTGCTAAGGGTTTAGAGAGATTTGACAACTCATTTTTCCTCATAGCATCTCTTATTTTCTCTTTCTATAATCTCCAGTCTATTGCCCCTTATATCTCCGTACTCAGCAAACCAAACAGCTGAGTGAGGGAAAACTTATGTTCCCTCTTCCAACACAGGGACATGAATTAATTGTGCCAAGGTCTGAGGCAGCATGAATACCAAGAGTGGGAAAAAAAATTTGGGCTGAAAAACTAACCAAGTTACTTAATGGTAGGATCTAGACAATGAAAAGAAAGTTTCCTCTTGGGCCTGGTCTACGCTATAGAATTAGGTTGATAAAAGGCAGCATGATAAGTCTATCAGTAGTGTCTATCAGTGTCCACACTATAGCCTTGCTCCCACCAAAGTAAGTGCCCTACTACACTGACATAACTCCACCTCCACTAGAGGCTTACGCTTACGTCGGTGTAGGCAGGGTGATGCAGTGTCCATACAGACACTATGGGTTACTTACATCGGTGGCTGGCTGTCATTCTTGTCAATTTCACAGCTCCAGCCTGGCTCACAGCTCAGACTGTCATCCTGGGGCAGGTGAGGGGCTCCCCACTACAGGCCAAGTTGGGCTTCCCCCCGGGCTCCCAGCTCCCCACTGGGTTGCCCCGGGCTCCCTGCCTGCACCAAGTCTCCCCACTGGACTCCTGGAGGAGGCAAGGGTAGCCGAGAGTCTGAGGTGGCAGTCGGGCTCTCAGCAGGGTGCTGCACATGGAGTTTAGAACCGTGGTTCTCAGCCTCTCACATTGCCTCTCTTAAGTCAGTGGAAGTGCTTCTGGTGAGGATAAACACCATTGCCAGAAGGAGGGTAGCATGGACATGCACCACCACAGTAATTACTACAGTAGCTATAAGCTGATCTAACATAGGTTGACTTAAGTTTGTAGTGCAGACATGCCCATGGAAGGGATAAAGCACCAACACAGGAATCAAGGAGTCATTTCAAACTCGACAGGCTGGCTCAGGTCATTGGTAATAGGATAAAGTGCCTCTTTCATCTATAGATTGCTAGTCCAAATCCAGCCGAGATAGGTAAACCACGGTCAGACTCATGATGGTTGGTCATGTGAGGAGTAGCCAAGGACTGAGCGAGCCATGGAGACTGAGGGGTTTTTTTGTTTGTTTTTTTTACTCTTCTTAGGAGTGGTCTCACTGGGTCAGGTTTGAAGCAGAACGGCAGGGGATATAGCACATGGCAGAAGCTTTTCCTAGAACAGCTGCAGCAGGGCAAGCAGATTCTGGCCTCGGAGGTCATCAAGCCAGCACCTTACACCAGCACTAAATTCACCTGAAAATCTTTAAACAAAACTAAACTAAAGTATACAAAACTCTGAAGACGAGACCGAAAGAGGCATTTCAGTACAGCCAACAGTTTATCAGATTCAAAGAAGGATTAGACAATTATATAAACAGCTAATCATCAGTTGCATCAAACAAAAGAAATAAGGGGGAATATAAACCCTTCTAATTCAGGGAATAAAAGCCAACCACTAACTGATGAGGAGGGCACTACCAAATTCACTGTCCATTTTGGTCAATTTCATGGTCATAGGATTTTAAAAATTTTCAATAGCTGAAATCATGAAATTTACATCTGAAATTTCACGGAGTTGTAATTTTAGGGGTCCTGACTCAAACAGCTAGGGGGGGTGGGGCGCATTGCAATATTATTGTACGGGGGGTTGCAGTACTGCTACTGTGACTTCTGCAGGCGGTGGTGCTGCCTTCAGAGCTGGGCAGTTGGAGATCAGTGGTTGCTGACTGGGAGCCCAGCTCTGAAGGCAGAGCCACTGCCAGCAGCATCACAAAAGTAAGGATGTCATGGTATGGTATTGCCACCTTACTTCTGTTCTGCTTCCTGCAGAGCTGGGCCCTCAGTCAGCAGCTGCCACTCTGGCTGCCCAGGTCTAAAGGCAGCAGTGCAGAAGTAAGGATGGCATGGTATGGTATTGCCATCATTATTTCTGCATTGCTGCTGGCGGGACGCTGCCTTCAGTGCTGGGTGCCCAGCCAATAATAGTCGCCACTCTCCAGTTGCCCATCTCTGAAAGCAGTGCAGACGTAAGGGTGGCAATATCACAATCCCCCTAAAATAACCTCCCTTTTGGGTCAGGACCCCCAATTTCAGAAACGGTAGTCTCCCCTGAGAAATCTGTATAGTATAGGGTAAAAGCACACAAAAGACCAGATTTCATGGTCCGTGACACGTTTTTCATGGCCTTGAATTTGTTAGGGCCCTATTGATGGGGGTTAGGAAGAAACTTCCATAATAGTCCACTCCAGGGACTTCATGCACTGTTCTCTGAAAAATTTGGTACTGGCAACTCTCAAGGACAGGCTATCGGGCTAGATCAGGGGTCGGCAACTTTTCAAAAAAGTGGTGTGCCGAGTCTTCATTTATTCACTCTAATTTAAGGTTTCGCATGCCAGTCATACATTTTAACATTTTTAGAAGGTCTCTTTCTATAAGTCTATAATATATAACTAAACAATTATTGTATGCAAAGTAAATAAGGTTTTTTTAAATGTTTAAGAAGCTTCATTTAAAATTAAATTAAAATGCAGAGCCTCCTGGACTGGTGGCCAGGACCCAGACAGTGTGAGTGCCACTGAAATCAGCTTGTATGCCGCCTTCGGCACGCGTGCCATAGGTCGCCTACCCCTGGGCTAGATGAACCATCTCCCTCATCCACTATTGCAGTTCCTAGGTAACAATCTTCCATTGGCCTGTCTGATAGGGATGGCTTGAACAGAATTTAATCTGACTTTTCAGTCACTAGAACTATAGAAGAAACAGGCTAATCTTGAGGGTTATCAGGAAGTTAAAACAGCACAAATTCATCCGTGGCTCAATTATTTTCCCCTTCATTCAGTTTTTGCCAACAGCCTCCTTTATCATTTGATGCAGTAACAAAATTCACATGTCAGCACTCAGATACTTCTAAGACTCCCACAGCCTTGATATCCAAGACAGGTAGAGAAAATACCTGGTGGAAGTACATATGACAAATGTATCATCCATCAAATGCACTGACCTGGAGAATACTTGAGAAACTGAAGCCCAAATTTCACCCACTACTGCTGAGGACAGTCAATGACTCTCTCTCTCCTCTCTAATCCCTTCTTCAGAATTCTTTTTTCCTCCCAAATTCTTACACCATTGAGCTTATCACACAGCAGCTAAAAGTGCAGATCTGAGCCCTGACAGAAGGTCCCATCAACTCACTTGGAAAGTGAAAGCTGAATGCAGCAGTCAGGCTGCCTGTCCTGTCATCATAGCAAGCCAAGTGAGAGAGCCAATACACTCTGCTAAATGAAGTTCTCAGCGACATGTCCCTGTAAACAAATGATGCCAGAGCTGTCAGTCAGGGAAAACCTCATTAGATGCTTATTAATGTCCTCATTATTAGCCCAAATTAATTAGTCCAGCACCATCAGAAAAAACAGAATGCTTCACTCCCCACCTGGCATAAGGGCAGGCACAGAACCCAGAAAGGGCCAATCTTCATTAATTACTTATTAACTTCTTGGACCCTCTGCAGCAACGACTTCCCTAGCAAGTTACTTCTGTACCAGAAAAGCCAGGTCAAGGAAATCGATTCCACCCACAGATGGTGGATGACACAACACCTTCTGGTCCTGCTTTATCCTAGGTTTCCAGACAAACTGCATATAGAACTCTACTGCCCAACAGTGACAGCTGCAGGGGAAACAGGGAAGTGAACAAGATTATGAGAAACCAACTAGCTAGCTAGCACAGGGATTTCTTCTAGCCCTAATTTGCACCTTGATACTTTGTGATCTCTAGCCACAAACCCAACTACATTTATTTTGTGAGAACAAGGTGATATCTATGTATATGCTGTTCTCTTGCTGTTGCAGTCCTCATCCTCCCAGGTCCATTTCAATCCCCACCCCCTGGACTCACTATATTATGTAGTTTAGATTACCCGAGCCTCTGTTCAGGAATCTGTCATGGTCTTTGAGATTCCCTGCACCCCTTTGGAATTGCACCAATTAAGGAAAAAGGGGCTTAGAATTCAGTTATGAAGAACCTGCATTAGTGCTCCCTGTTCTTGGGCTCTGGAGCTCACCAGACCTGGGAGCAGGGAAGTAGGGAGGTTGGGTGGGGGTCCATCCTATGCCAGGGAAGGGCAAATTAGTGGGTGAGCATTAGCTGGCTTTCCATTGTTCTGAACAGGAATGTACTTGTAAATTTTGGAATGGTAAGGGGGGCAGGGTGTTTGTAGGATGCCCACTTCACTCGTTACAAAAAAAAAAAAAGGGGGGGTAACCCCAGATTTTATGACACTTCCCTGACTTAAGAACAGCCAAATGGGCTTGTTCCAGCTCAACTGCATAAAGCGTTTAATGCTGATTTATACTCATGGTTCAGCCAGTCCAGCACTCTGGCCCCATTGTTTTATGGTTCACGTTCACTTCCTGTTAGGTGTGAATGAACCCGCAAGAACAGTCCTGAAGGAGAAAGTCTCATGGCAGATGCAGGAGACAGGGACTTACAAGAAAGCACAGTATCTAGTATGGCTTCTTAGCAGTGTCTTCGAACAGGAGCTCTGCCAGGGCTCCTTGCCATAGAAATCCCATGGAAAGAATTCCAAAGCAAGCCCAAGCATTAGACTGCTTGCTCCAAATTCATTTACCTTGGCAAGAAGCATCTGTTTGCACAGGTGAATGATTGACTGGGTGACTGACTGTGCACAGCTGCTACAGACACAGAGCGGCAGTAACAACCATCTGTGACAGTTAAAATGGCCCAAATTGAAGCATAGGAATCAGAGATGAAAAAAAGACTTATGAGGTCACAACTAATCCACCCCCTGGGAACCAGAGCAGGATTGCTCTCTGTGGTGTACGCTCCAGTGCAGTTTTAAGTGACACATTAGGTGGCTCAAAACCCCTCCCCTTGGAAGACTATATAACAGCCTATTATGTCTCCTTGCTAGAGTGTTCTGAGAGCCTTTTTTTAAATTTCACCTCATTACTTCTACTGAGACACCACTGAATTGGCCAAGAGAACAGATACTAAGACAGTTAGTTGTACAGTGGAGATATTATGAGAGGGGAATTATTTTGCCAAGAAAGGAGATGAGTAAAACACACTTGAGTGTTGGTTTCAAAGTTATAATGTTGTAACAAACACTAATAAATCCCCCATTTTTTCTCCTTTTTCCTATAATATGAGACCAGAGAGTATTTACTTAAAATCATTGCCTAGTAAATTTAAGACCAAGAAAAGAAGTGATCTTCACCATGATGCAGTCATCTTGTGAGAGTCACTCATACAGACAGTCAAAAACTGGAGCAGGGATTTAGAAAGAGCACAATAATTTCATCACCACTACCACCTGCTATACAAATAAATAATAATAGACATAATCACAGCTCCTGCTTCTGAGAATAAGCTGATTACCAGCAGAAAGAAGGAAAAGACGACGATTTTCTTCCATCAAACACCCCTACGAACAATACTGCTCAGTTAGTTACATGTATCAAAAGTAGGAGATTTCACCTTCCTCTAAAGGCATCAGGCAATAGCCATTGTCAGAGAAAGGATTAGACAAACTTCCTCTGAAGTGCTACAAGCCATTGACAGACAGGATGCCAAACTAGACGGACCATCAGTCTGACCCACTCTGTAATATATCAGAATGGCTGGACCAACAATATGAGCCAGCCCAGACAGCGTTTGAAGTGCAGATTCAATTGAGCTGCTCTGCTCCACTTGCCACATCTGAAGTCTAAAAGAAAAACTCACTTTCCAGTACTGCACATACTAAATATGGGGGTGATTAAGATGACCCTTTTATCCAGAGCATAGATATACTTTCAGGCTGAGCTCTGAATGCCAGATTCAGCATAATGGGCTCTCTGCAAAGACTCAGGCTCTGAAAACGATTTTCAGTCACCTACCTGCTCAATCCACAAGAAGTGTTTCTCATGGTACGAATATGAACTGCATTGGTTTAATAAATGCCATGTATTCAAAATCAGACTGGAGGTGCAGTCCTTCCCCTTTAAGATAAGATAGGCCACTGCACAGCCCACCCTGATGTAGCTCCAAGATGAAGTTCCTTCACCTTCCCACCCGTGGTTGCAGTCTCTGGGCCACTCTTTGCAGGACACATTATTCTGAGGAAATAAACCATCGATGATGCTGTTCATGATTGCTCTGTGCCAATCCTCAGGGTGGGCATTGCCTATGCTGCAGTTACCATAATATATCGGTTGAATGCTATAAAGTGGACATTGCAGTACACTCCACGACCAGACATTCCAATAGTGTCTCAGTCAGACCATTCCCGAGAGCAGAGTTTGCTCCATAGAATTACTATTCAACATCCTCTCTCTCCCTGCTCCACCCTTCTCTTTAATGGGCAGGGTCTCTTCCCTCATTCCTCCCCACAGACACACGTTCAGAAGTTACCTCTGATAACAGCAGTAATGCCTACTGAAGATTGAGCTATTTCCCCCCCACACACACACCTTTGAGATCAGAGGGCCAACGAAATGATCAAGTCACGAAAGGGTCTACTCTGGAAGCACCTGGCAGTTCAGACTAGATGGGAAGGGTTTAACAACAGACTGAAGAGGAAGGCAATGGAAAAAATGTGTCTTACCTCCTGAGCGAATCCTCCTCTGAACTTTCCTCAGGCATTTCCTGGCTTAAGGCCTCCTGTGATACATTCCCAGGTCTGCTCGAAGCCGACTGGCTGTAAACTCTCTCCCAGTGCCCTGTCTCCTGGTTAAAGACCACTCCCACGGTCCTTTCCTCCTGCGAGTTGGAAGAGCTTCCCAGCTGCAACCTGCTAGAGGTAGGAGCTCTGCCCTCGGTTCTCTCTGCAGGCTGCGCCTGGCTGCTGCTTGGTGGCACGCCATCAAATGTGCTTTGGACCTGCCCCGATGGATAGCTAGGTGTGCTTCTTTCCCAGCGTAATGTGTCATTGTTAAAGGTCAGCAGATTGTGACAGGCGCGACAGCGGTTCAGGTGGCCCCGAGACAAATTGGAATTGTTTTCACTGCTATGTGGAGTCTGCTGGTGGGAGGGACCTGGCCTATCAGGCTCAATGTTGTTGTTGAGCATTTCTTGAGCCTGTTGCGACTGGCTGGGCTCCCCACCAATCCCTTGATCTAGCTCTTGAAGTCGGTCGTACTCCAAGAAGAACCGTCTCAAGTCGCATTGGAGCTCATTGCGGATGCTGGCTGGATTACTTGGGCCAGTGCTACTGCTGCTGTCTGCTTCAGCCCCTGGTGCCAGAAAGCCCCTCCCTTCTGTAGCAGATGTATACACAGAGGACTGGGAACCTCCCTCTTGCTGTCTGAGCACTGACAGCAAACTCACTGAAGAGGCACTGGTTCTAGGTGGAGGCATGGCTTCCAACTCTGAGCGAGAGCCCATGTTCAGCACTGTTCTAGTCCAGTCGGACCCTCCTAAGCCAGATGCCATCTCTCTCGCAGACTGGTACCTGGAGGGATGGCCTGACAAGGGCCCACTAAGGGATCTGCGAGTGGGGCCCAGACTAAGGTTGCGTAGGGTGTTGCCAGCAGTGCTGCTCTGAACAGTGCTGAAAGCAGAAGGCCTGTTAAGCAGACCTTGCTCCTGCTGCGCTGTGGATGCCTGCTCTGGGGGTTGGTATGGCTCTGTCTGAACAGAGGAAAAGGAAGTGCCAGTGGCCCCAGAGGAAGTGGAAGGGGCATTTTCCTGGTGCGGGAAGAGAGAAGAAGGAAGTCTTGCACTAGAGCATCGACTGCAAAGGCACAACATCCCCAGGTGCTGACAGCACTCTGTTGTGGGGTAACTGACACGCTCCCGGAGCCTGGTGTAGGCCGCTGCTCTGGTGTTCTCGCTGGCTGGAGGCAGTGGTGGAGGTGGTGGGGGCGGTGGAGGTGGTGGGGATGGGGTGGCAGAATCTTGCACAGTGTTTTGCTCTCCCACCTGGATGCCAGAGGAGCGTGAGGACAGCATGTGTAGGAAGTTGTGGAGGAGGGGCGTACGCCTCACAGGCTGAGACTGGAGAATAGAACGCTGGCGATAATGTGGCATATCCGTGCTATCCACAGGGATCTCCACCTCCTCGTCACTCTGCAAGGGAAATGACCAGAGCTCAGTCACCTCACACCAGAACCCCATACTAGTGTTAAGGGGACAGGTGCTAAAAGCCCATAGATAGGCAAAAAAAAGACTACATGTTGGAGGCGGGAGGAAGACATGGAAAATTACAACAGGATCATAAGAGCAACGAGAGGGAAATCAGTAGGGGGAAATCTACTCAACATCTTAGATGTCTATACACAGATGCAAGCAGTATAGGGAATAAACAGGAAGAACTGTAAGTATTAGTAAATAAGCTAAATTAAGAGACTTAACTGGGTAAACTGGGGACAGTTAATGGGGTAAATTTCATGATTGGAATATTGAATAGAGGCGTATAGCCTGTTCAAGAAGAACCAGCAGGGGAAAAGGAGGAAGCATTGCAGTATACATCATGAATATATACACTTGTTCTGAGGTCCAGAAGGAGGTAAAAGCAGATCATTTGAAAGTCTCTGATGAAGCAGAGGGAGGGAGGAAGGAAGGGGGAAATAAAGAGTAATATAATGGTAAAGGTCTACTGCAGACCACCAAATCAAGAGGAGATGGAGGATAAGGTATAAGGTAGAATAACAGAAATATTCAAAATACAAGACCTGGTAGTAATGGGGGACTTAAAACCACAGAGAGCTGTTTGAAAACGAATATGGAAAAAAACACAGTATTTCCAGTAGGTTCTTGGAATGTACCAGGGACAACTTCTTGTTTCAGAAAGTGGAGGAAGTAACCAGGAGAACAGCCCATTTAGACTGGTTTCTGACCAGGAGGAACGGGTTGTGAATCTGAAGGTGGAAGACAAATTGGGGTCAAAGATTTCATGATTCTAAGGAAAGGAAGAAGTGACAGCAGAAGAATAAGGACAATGAACTTTTAAAAAAAAAAAAAAAAGCAGACTTTAAAAAACTCGGAGTTGGGAAGAAAATGGAAGGGTTAAAAGAATTCAAGAGAGCTGGCAGTTTCTCAAGGAGACAATATTAAAGGCACAACTGCAAAACTATCCTGACATGAAAAAGATAGAAAGAACAAAAAACAGGCCAATATGTTGCTATCAGGAGCTCTTTAATGACTTGAAAATCAAAAAGGAATCTTACAAAAAGTAGAAACATGGATGAATTGCTAAGGAGAAAAGATAATACAACAAGCATATAGGGACAAAAATTAGAAAGGCTAAGGCACAAAATGAGTTACACGTAACAGGGATATAAAAGGCAATATGAAGCTCTTTAAATAAATTAGGCCCAAGAGAAAGATGAAGGAAAGCGTAGGTCCAGTATTTAGTGGAGAAGGAGAGCTAATAACTGAAAACATCAAGAAGGCAGAGGTGTTTAATACCTACTCCACTTCAGTCTGCACTAAAAAAGTTAATGATGACCAAATTAACACAATTAATATTAACAAGGGGGAAAGAACGCAAACCAAAATAGGGAAACAACATGTTAAAGAATGTTTAGGTAAGTTAGAATGTATTCAAGTCAGCACGGTCTGATGAAATTCATTCTAGAGTACTTAAGGAACTTGCTGAAGCAATCTCAGAACTATTAGAAATTATCTTCAAGAAATGTCCCAGAGGGCTGGAGAAAGGTTCTATTATTAAAAAAGGAATCATTGCAACCATTAAAAAGGGAAACAAAAAGGACCTGGGGAATTATAGACCAGTTAGCCTAACTCCAATTGCTGGATAGATACAGGAACAATTTATTAAACCACCAATTTAGAGGATAAAAGTATTATTATAAATAGTCAGCATGGATTTCTCAAGAAAAATCACGCCAAACCAAAATTTCCTTCTTTGACAGGGCTGCTTTCCATAGAGGACAGGGAGAAGCAGTAGATGTGATATATCTTGATTTTAATAATGCTTTTGACACAGTCCCACATGACAAACTAGGGAACATGGTGTAGATTAAGTTACTATGAAGTGCGAGCACAACTGGTTGAAAGACTGTACTCAAAGAGTAGTCATCAATAGTTTGCTGTCACATTGGGAGGGCAAGTCCAGTACTATGCAATATTTTCATTAATGACATGGATAACAGAGTGGAGAGTACACTTATAAAATTTGGAGATGACACCAAACTGGGATGGATTGCAAGGACAGGATTAAAATTCAAAATGACCTTTCAAAATTGGAGAACTGGTCTGAAATCAAGATGAAGAAATTCAATAACAGTAAGTGCAAATAGTTCATTTAGGGAGGAAAAAAATGCACATCTACAAAATAGGGAATAATTGGGGGTAGCTAATAAGGATCTGGGGATTATAGTGAATCACAAACTGAATAAGTCAACAATGTGATGCATTTGGAGAAAAAAAAAAACAAACTCTATAATGCTGGGATGTATTGACAAGAATGTTCTATTTAAGAAGTGTCCCGCTTCAGTTGGCACTGGTTAGGCCTCAGCTGCAGTAGTGTCCAATTCTGGGTGCCACACTTCAGAAAAGATATGGACAAATTGGAGAGAACCCAAAGGACAGCAACAAAAATGATAAAAGGATTTAGAAATCTTGACCAATGAGGAAAGGTTTAAGCACTTGAGGAAAGAAGACTGAGGGGAGGCCTGACTCCTGTCTTCAAATATGTTAAGGGCTGTTATAACAAGGATGGTGATCAACTTTCTCCATGTCCACTGGAGGTAGGACAAGTAGTAATGGGCTTAATCTGCAGCAAAGGAGATTTAGGTTAGATATTAGGAAAAACCTATCAGGGTATTTAAATTCTGGAATAAACTCCCAATCCTTGGACATTTTTAAGAACAGGTTGGACAGACACCTGCCAGGGGTGGTCTAAGTTTACTTGGTCCTGCCCGTGTGTAGGGGGCTGGACTTAACGACCTCTGGAGGTCCCTTCCAGACCTACATATCTATGATTGTTCATTTACATGTACAAAAAGAGAAGCCAGTTACAGCCCATAGACAGATAAGGACACAAACTTCTTCCAAAAGGAAAGCAGAGACACTATCCTTGGGTTGCATGAAGCTATCTAGCGCCTAATCCATAAGGAAGCCTTGTGTGGACGCTGACAAACCCCATACCTTGCAGTTCCACAATAAATCAGCCACAGCAAAGAAGTCAGCCAGCACCTGGCAGAGTCAGCCACTGTGGGGCTCTGGTTAACAGTTCTACAGCCTAATCAAGGGCAGTGAAGTTGCAGCAAAATTCTTCAGCAGGATTTCATGAAAAGTGCCAAGGAGGCCTTTGCAAATGTAGCAGGGATGACTCTTGAGCCCCTCATCCTGCAGCAGGATCAGGATGGAAGTCATTGTCTATACTTTTAGTTTCCCAGCCCCGGTTTGTTAATGTCACTTGTGCATGTTATGGGAGTAACAGAATAGTGTCCATGTGACAGATTTAGATGAGACACACAACTTTGAACTCAAGAAGGCATCTAATTTTAAACAAAGTATCAGATTGCCTAGCAACAGGCTCTGGTTAGCACAGAGCACCTTGATGAGATTATTCTCACCTGTTGGTTGGAAGGGTTGACAATCGCTGTGAGCAAGTAGTGTCCCAAGGGATCGAATCGTACCAGCCTGAAACAAGAACAGAGTCAGAGGCTTAGTTGTCAGTTAGCATTTCACAGTGACGGAGAAAACCAGATGTTCCAGAGATAACAGACTTCACACATAGGTTTATCAAGTAGGAAGTTTTACATTTCTACAGCAGCACCTCTCATTTTGAAGTATCCCAAAGTTGTTCAAAAACCTCACGTATTAAGACTTATTCATCCACCCCTAAACTATAGCTACCTCCAAGGTGAAGACTGCAGCTGTTCAACAGCGTGCAGCAATCCTACACAATAGTTTAGGAGAGGGAGTTCTTGTATCCAACTGCAACTGCTAGGGAAATTTATGGCAACATAAAATAAGTACCCTAGAATTTGGTCAGGAAAGAGAGGTGTTAACGTCTCTTGTGGAAGTGCCTGGGGATCTTTAATGACTATGGATTTTTGTCAGGATCATATATTTTAAGTCATTCAAAAGAATGAACCTCCAGCAGCATATCACCATTTAGCATCATGCTGGAGTATTGATTCAGTACTGACTCCAAGGGTAGGAAGTCATCTTCCACAGCATCTGGCTCTCCCATCATAGGTACAATCATACTTAACCCTGTGTTGCTAATTAAATCTGAAGATCAGTCTTACAAATGCTAAACCTGTGGAAGAGCTGGGAAGGATCCCATAGCATGCAACAGCCTAACTTACATTTGTTCATATTTCTGATCTAATCTTGTTCCTTTGGTTTTACTGCCCACAGTCACTGATCCACGAACTGAGCAGGAGCACGGAGAACAAGGCAAGACAATGCTCCAAGTAGCTGAAACCAAGGTCAGGGTGGAGGGGCAGTTACCATCTGAGTGCCCTCTGCCCCAGAGAGACTGCTACATATTCCCCCACACCATGCCATTTTTCATGCTGGAAGTACAAGTGTTCTGCTCCCCTAGGAATGAGCACTAACCGGACTCGCTCCATCTCACTGGCTGTCTTCACCACTGCAAAGGGTTCTCGACGACTCCAGTCCCAGAAATGGATCTCATTGGCTGTTGCAATTAGCAGGAGCTGAGCCGTAGGATGGAAAGCCAGAGATGCAATGGCATTGTTGCTGTCTGTGAACCAGCTCTCGCTTCCACCCTGGAGTGGGAAAGGGGGAATCATCAGCTACTTAACAATTTCAGGCAACTAGTTTTCTCTGTCAATGTCACAGACCCAAACCATCCCCAAAACTCCACATAAAGCATGGAACTGCTGTACTTCTGCTGCAATCAAAGTCATCATCTACTCTCACTTTACACCGTCATCTGACTCTACAGCCAGAACACAAAATACCTTGCAACAGTGACCACAGACATGCCGTAGGTAGGTGTGTCTCAGAGAGCCTGTAGAACACCACGTTCCAGAGCACTCTGCTAGACAGAACAGATCATTTGTCTGTGCATCAACCACTGGGCAAGTCATCAGTGGAGAAAACAAAAGTAATGGCATAGCACTTTCCCTAGGGCAGAGTGCAAGTTATTCCCCATGAAACCAGCAACAGAAAAGCAATTATTTTTATATGAACTAAGATGGTGTGAACTCGAGCCCTGTGAAGCTCTGAAATATGGCCCACACCACTCATCAATACAGATGTGTGGCCTGGAGAGGAGACAAAAGCCAACATGTCACGTGGCCTGGGCGTTTAAATCAACTAAAGAGTTTGTTGGAACTTTATGGTCTCCAGGAGTTTCACCTCCATATGAGACAGGAGGGTGACTGCAATCTGCTCTGTTGTACACATTTGGTACAGTTCTCAGAAAGCTGCATCAGAGCAGTTCGCAGCTGGGCAAAGTTTGGGTGCCTCAAGTGCAGATAAAATTGCTGCACTACAAATACTAAACACTTCTGTGTTTCAGGAAAGACTTACATGTAAATCCCAGATTCTAACCTCCCCATCTAGGCACCCTGAAGCAATGAGTCCCGGGATAGTAGGGTGAAAGGTCACACACCACGGTGTGCGCCGATGTCCAACCAAAGAATGGACACACTTGCCCGTTTTCACCTCTGTGATGTAGATATTGTGATTCACGTGGGTGGAAGCCATGAGGGTCCTGGGAAAAGAAAAGGGTAGAATTAATGGGGAGGGTGGAGAAGAGACAAGACAACAACATGTTGCGCTAACTCAACCAGCTCCATCAGAGTATTATTATTATTATTATTATTAGTATTAAGAATATGCAGATGTAGCCCAGTCTCAGGTACATCCACATTTTAGAAATCTGGCCCCCTTGATTCTCTGTCGCTGAGAGAACCCTGTGAATATATAAGGACTAAAGCTCAGAGATACAGCACACAACCAAATCCTTCCTCCCTCTCACGAGCTGGCCCAGGTCAAATGACACTGAGCTTTCTTCCCTTGTTTCCCAATTCATCCCTCTTACTGCTGTGCCCTCACCTCCTTCCATCATCCCTATTTCCAGGATGGGGAGAGAGATAGCTCAGTGGTTTGGGCATAGGCCTGCTAAACCCAGGGTTGTGAGTTCAATCCTTGAGGGGGCCACTTCAGTATCTGGGGCAAAGATCAGTACTTGGTCCTGCTTGTGAAGGCAGGGGGCTGGACTCGATGACCTTTCGAGGTCCCTTCCAGTTCTAGGAGATAGGTATAGCTCCAATTATTATTATAAGACATTAATCCTGTACCATTCTGTCCTGATTTTAGACTGTCAATTCCTTCAGGCAGGCACTCTGAGATTTGGCTCAGTGCACTGGTACTTCATTGGCACTGTATAAATAGTTTTCCGTGACACCATTTGCTCCCCAGACCTTCCTCCTAACTCCCAGAACAGCTGGGCAGAGCCTCTTCGCTGAACACTATGCAACTCTAACTGGAATTCAGAAATTAAGTGCTAACTGTGTATCATGGGCTGCATAGCTGCATAGCTGACCTATGTTCATCATCTCTGCAGCACACAAACCTGAAGTCTCATGTCTGCTGCCAGCTCCTGATCTCTCAAGGGGCACGAGCCTCCACAAGCTTTGCTGGCATAACAATATGTTTAAACAAGTAACAAAACAGAAGTCAGTTACCTATCTGGGCTGAATGCCAGCAAGAACGTGGAACGTGGGCTGTCTGGTAGCTCAACTTTCTGAAAAAGCCAATGGAGAAGGAAATATGAGTGTCATATGATCACAGTCTCAACTCTTATCCAAAACACAGACAACATAGGGGACCCCAAAGGAACAAAGAACTCACTCCCCTCCCCACCATCCAGGAATCTGGATGGGTCAGATACAGCATATCCAGGGGCCATATCTGACACAAAGTGGAACATACCACAAAAACACAAATATTAATCTCAAATCCCCACCTCCATGCGTGCTGGGACAAACCCACCCGCCAGGTGTGTCCTTCTGCCCCATGACCTTACCTTGCCCTCCCATTTCATCCATCGGGTTTTATCCTCCACCAGCTCCTGCAGAAGCCGTTGAGCGCCCAAGGCTTGGGTGCCACGTTCTCTGCCCCACAGGATCCGCACAGCATTCTTCTCTGGTACAACCTTCATGGCTCTCAGTAGCCACTGTTAAACTAGGGACTGGGATGAGACACCAGCGGGTTCCAGATAACAACAGCCAAGAACCTACAGACAGGCCATCCACATCGGAAGAGGCTGACTCATGGAACTCTAAAAAGAGAGGAGAACTACATCAATGGCAGCTTTGGCTTGGGTGGAAAGAGGAAGCCTTCAAGACCTCATCCACCAGTTACGCTACCCTCAATCACCACCCCGCTTTCCTTTCTTCCATTGTCAAGGCCCTGGGTATGCCATGATTCTGCAACCAGAGATTTTAATAATCCACTCCTTGGAGATATACCTCAGAATCTAAACATTCACCTTTGCTAAAGGTGACCTGCAAAGGAAAGAAAATTGGACTTAGGCCCATTTTTGCTTCACTGCAAATGGGATATAGTATGGAGGCCTGAAAGAGGTTCTCAAAAAATGCTTTTTCTGTCTTCCAACCAAAAAAAAAAACAAAAAACACTTAACTAAATATTCAGGTCCTGACTATGCTGGATGAGTTGATGGCTAGAAAACTAGTATAAATGACAACACAGCAAGAGAGTGAAAGGTCAGCTGTTAAGAGGGAAAGGGATTTTTTGTCAGACTGTTTAATACTCTTGTTTTTTGCTCATACACATTCAACTCTGACCTGTTAACATTTTGAATACAAGAAGTCTTTGTTAAATATTCAGTGACTTTAGTTAGTTAGCAGAACTCATGAACTTTCTTTTTGCCCTCCTGCAGGTACTCCAACAAAAACAGGGAAGATGAGGATTGATGTTCTCAATATCTTTTTGTTTAAAAAGAAGTAGAAAAAAAATAACCTTTGAAACAGCCTTTTGGGCCTTCTTTGTGCATCAAAAAGCAGCAATGAAGGACACAAGCTATTTAAATAAGCCTTTGCAAATCTCTTCTGTAATCAACATTAGTTTCTACCCATTCCGGTTTCACAAATGTATTCTCTAGGTGACTCAAGTGCAAACTGACAGTGTTCAATTCCAGCTGTAGAGAGAGCCCAAAACAGTAGTTCAAAGAGCTCTGAATTTCCTGGTTAATCACAATAGTTAGGTTGAGTTCAGTCTTATCACATGAATGCACTTCTCACAGATCCCAACCACCTTCCCCACCAGTATGTGCCAAAAGCCATTTGAGGAGCCAGCTAAGCACGCACCTCATCATCACATGATTTTTAGTTCAAGGTTCTAAAACATCTCTAACAGGAACACCATCTGTGACACTGGGCATGTCACTTCACCTCTCTGCAGTCTCCCCCTCCCATTTCCCAACCACTATTTGTAAGAACAGGATAACAATTTACATAAGGCCATGTCTACACTATAAACGTTGGTTGATGCAAGTTGTCAGAGTACAGCCACTCAAGTTTATATATTGCTGGAGCACATACATACTTGGCTGCTTGCGTCAGCACTGCACGTACTCAACAGAAATGCTTGTGTCAATTCAAAGCACAATGTGCCAAAGGCAGATGTCCCAGTGTCCCATGGGCCACTGTCCAGCATAATATCTTTTGGGAAATTTTCACAGTATGTTGAGAGTTAAGTTCCTACCATACAACTTTCTCCTTACCATAATGTCATCCACATTCCAAATTTTTCACACTTTATTAAAAAAATCCCACAAACCCATATGACACTTCTCAGTGTCTGTCATCTCTGGCAGAAGCATGGAGCCAGCAGAGCTCTGCACTATAGTCTCAAGAACATTGCAAACACAGGGTGTATGATTATGCTGTATTTTCAGACACACAGGAAGGACCATAAGAACACGGGACATGATTTCATTCACAGAGCAGCTATAGTAAGTGGAGTGCCAGTTCTGAGCTCAAGAGCTGAGCACCCACTGGTGAGACTACATTTTTAATGTAGATTTGGGACACGCAGTGGCCACAGAACTTTCTGATATGAAAGGCCACATTCCTGGATCTGTGAACCAAGCTTGCCCCATCCTTTCAGGGCAAGGTCACCAGAATGAGAGTTGCATTGATAGTGGAGAAGCGAGTGGCAATCACACTCTGGAAGCTTGCAACATCAGATTACTACTGATCAGTGAGAAATCATTTTGGAGTTGGGAAATCCACAGTAGGGGCCATTGTTATGAAAATGTGTAGGGCCGTCAATCATCTCCTACTATGCAGGCCTATCATTCTTGTCAATGTGTAGGATCTACTGGATGGATTTGCAGCAATGTGGTTCCTGAATGGCACTGGGATGACAGACAACACACATATCCCCATTTGGCATCAGCCCACTTTGTCACAGAGTACATGAATAGAAAAGGCTAGTTTTCCATGGTTATACAAGCACTGGTGAATCTCAGGGGATGCTTCACCAATCTCACCATGGGCTGGTCAGAGAAGGTGCATGACGCTCACACCTTTAAGGACATAGGACTGTTCAGAAAGCTGGAAGCAGGCACATTCTTTCCCAACTGATAGATCACCACTGGTGATGTTGAAATGCCAGTAGTGATTCTGGGGGACTCACCCCAGCCTTTGTTCCACTGACCACCTCAATAGCACCAAGGAAAGATTCACCTACTGGTTCAGCAGGTGCAGAAGGATTTTTGACTATACTTTTGGCAGACTGAAGGGACACTAGAGATGTTTACTCACTAGAATGGATCTCAGGGAGCAAAATATCCCAAAGGTTATAGTATGCAGGACAAAGTAGACACCTATCTGTAAGGCAAAGGGGGAAAAAGCTGCCACCAGGATAGAAGAGGCTGGTGGAGTGGCTGTCTGACGACTTTGCGCAGCCAGACACACAGGATATTACAAAAGCCCAATGTGGAGCAATGCAGCCGACAGTAGCATCCTATGCTGGAGTAGGCTCTGGGCTGAGAACTTTGGGTGCTCTAAGAATGGTGTAGTGTTTGCTGTACATTTAAAAATATGATGAGGTGTCTTCCTGAATCTATGAATTATGTGGCACTGTACACTTACAAGCACCTTGTATTTGAGTATCACTATGCATTCTGCAGTGTGTTGGGAACTACTGAAGATAATTTTATTCTCCAAAAATATAACTGAGTGGGAAAAACAGTGGAAAAAAAACACAATGTGTAAAAAAAAAAAAAAAAAACACACAGGCAACATAATGCACTTTTTTAAACAAATTATCAGAGTGGAACTTTAGAATTGGGAAGGCAGCAAACATATCTGTCCATTTCATTGCATAGATGTAATCCATTGGTGTTACACATATAGCAGCCATGGCTCTCATAGGTCAGCATATGTGAAGCTATGGTTTTCCTGGTTGTAGAGTGGTAGGGGGAGGATGTGGCCTGTGGGAGTGTAGGGAACAGCAATCATTGAGTTCTCCAAAGACAGCAAATGGTGGGGAGTCTGGGATTTTTGGATCAAGCTCTGTAGCATTTGGGTTTGCTGCCTGAGAAGACTTTTTATGTCCTTGTGCACTTCCCTCTCCTTGTCCTGATGGAACTTTCTCCTGTCCTCTTTCTTTCTCCATGCTGCAGGTCATCCTCCAAGCCCTTGGTTCCTGGTCCAATGCAGCACTGGCTTGCAGGATCTCTCAGAACAGGTCCTCCCTTGTCCTCTTCCTTCTCCACCTCATCAGAGTCAGGCATTACACAGGTGTGGAGGGGGTACTCCCCAAAACCTTTGGGCCAGAAGCTGCTGATATAAACAGACATGTGCCATTGTATTTACAGTCACAATGGAAAGCCAAAGATCTGTTTCAAAACTCCCTTCCCCTATTTCCAGAAACATTTTTAATAAGAAATGTTTGTTGACACTTCAGCTTTGGAGCGCCTTGGCACAGCCCTGCTCTCCAGCCCTAGCCAGGGTGAGTATGACCTGACAGAGGTGGGGATGGGGAGATAGGATTTTCTGTAACATGAAGAGCAATAAAATGTTCCCTGGATATGAGTATAGGTTAATGGCACTGAATATTAGCATTATTTTCAACAGGCAGTGGTGGTTTTTAGCAGATCTCTCACTCCTGAGGGTTACAAAGACACAGAGAACATAGGTGCTACTGGTATGCCACTAGCCTCTGTACTCAGCAATGGTACCAGCCAAAGTCATTGGGGAGTGGCATGGGCAAGTTTCCTACCATGGAGGAAGAAATAAGGCTGCCATCCCTAGAAACCTTGGGGAGAAGATTACAAAGTATCTCCAGGAAATATTCACTGAGATCTTTCAGTAGGGTAAGAGGGACATTCCAATGTGCATAAACAAAGTGCTTTGCGTGCTCCCACACACCTAACCCAACAGGGGCAATGAAAAGTAGATGCCAACTCTACCTCTGTTTGCTGTTCCTCTGCCTCTTCTTGTATGAGTAAAACAGTGAAAAGTCTAAACCTGTGTCTTTTTAACTAGGGGAGGGGCCAGGAACCATCTTTAAATTTAAACATTGTAAGAAAAAAAAAAAAAATACATGCACGCACTTACCCGAGTTCCCTTCCCCTTCATCAGGCTTATCAGTGCTCGCCTGGCTACGCTGTGGAAGAGTCTGAAACAGGTCACGGCTCAGGCATGGCTGAAGCCCCCCTGCTGCATCTCTTCCCACCACTCATCGCCGTTTACAGCGGGGGTCTTTGGTCTGGGCTCCTTCAAGGTATCCATGGTGGTCTGCAGGGTGCTGGTGAGATCCCTGCCAACTATGGCATGCAGCATAGCAGGTCAATGGCTTAGCACCAGATCGATTTTTGGCCTCCCTGGCTTTGTGATATGCCTGCCACAGTTCCTTCACCTTCCTGCAGCACTGCTGCTGATCCCTGCCATAGCCCTTCGCCTGCATTCCCTGTGTAATCCATTGAGAGATGTCCGTCTTTCTACAGCTGGTCCATAACTGTGCCTGCACAGTCTCTTCTCCTCACAGACCCAAAAGACCGAATACCTCCTGCCTAGTCCAGGCAGAAGAGCCTCTAGACTGAGCAGTGTTCTTCATTGCAAGGTCCATGAGCCAGTGGTGGCTCCCATTCACCCTAAGTGCGGCTCACTAAGTTTCCTCTAAGCTGTGCAGCATGCTAAAAATAGCCATGCAGCACCTCTAAAGGGCTACGCAGCAAAGACCTGGAGAGATAGGGGGTGGGTAGGAACTGGGGAGGGGAGCAAGTTGGGGCTTGCAGGGCTGCTGTGGGCAGGGGCAGCTCTAGGTATTTTGCCGCCCCAAGCACTACAGGCAGGCTGCCTTCAGCAGCTTGCCTGCAGAAGGTCCCTGAAGCCGCGGGACCAGTGGACCCTCTGCAGGCATGCCGCCGAAGTCAGCCTGCCTGCTGCCTTCGCGGCGACCGACAAAGCGCCCCCCCATGGCTTGCCGCCCCAGGCACACACTTGGCATGCTGGTGCCTGGAGCCGCCCCTGGCTGTGGGCCTCTTCTCCGGCCCCAGAGCTCCCTGCTGCCGGCAGGGGGGAGAGAGGGGCCCCTTCTCCTCCCTGCCAGCAGGCAGCATGGAGCTCCAGGGGGGAGAAGACTAGGGGGAATCCTTTGGCTCCAGCCCCGGGGCAGCCTGCCTGCACCCCAAACTCCTCATTCCTGCCCCACTTGCATCCTAACCCTCTGCCCCAGCCCTGAGCCCCCTTCTGCACCCTGAACCCCTTACCCCTAGCCCCTCCCACACCCCTCACCCCCAGCCAGAGGAGTCAAAAGAAAACAGAGAAACAAATTGACCAATGAACATTTGGACTGCCTTACATTTGGATTGCGATGACAGGTTACAAATACTGCATGAACAAAGTCAAGGAGGAAGAGGCACACTTTCGTTCACTCAGTTTTTAAAGTAAGTTTTGCATTATTCTGCTCTTAAAAAGTTTACTCATATAGGTGCCTTTTTAATTCCATATATTTCCCTGGTTATTTTCCTGGATGGGGGAGGGATAGCTCAGCGGTTTGAGCACTGGCCTACTAAACGCAGGGTTAGGAGTTCAATCCCTGAGGGGGCCACTTAGAGATTTGGGGCAAAAAATCAGTACTTGGTCCTGCTAGTGAAGGCAAGGGGCTGGACTCAAGGACCTTTCAAGGTCCCTTCCAGCTCCAGGAGATATACCTATCTCCAATTATTTATTATAAAAGGAGTATTGTTTTATTGTACAAGTAGACATTGTTTTAGTTATACAAATGGTTCTGTAACATTACATCATTAAGGAGTAGTAAGGAATGTGTTAATTTAGGAGTTGATGTGGCTCTCACATTGAAGATTTTTTGCCAAAGTGACCCCCACTTCAAAAATAGTGAAGAGCACTGCTTTAGAGCATGGAGCCACCACAGTCAGTTGGGCAGCCGCATACAAAAAGAGTGCTGCCAGGTGTGCTCACCAAGGTGGGCAGTTAGGAAAGGCATTTCAAAAAACATGCAGGGGGCTTCCAAGGAATGTGTGGGGCTTCTAGTCTGTGTGACCCCTGTGCAGTGTCATTTACAATTATGACCAAAGCAGTCACCGTGGCAGGAAATGGGACACTGAGACAGCTGCTGGAGGACTTTTCAGGTTGACACAGTTTGTGCACTGCCTACACTTGCACTGTCTGGACTTCAGTAGGTTGGCCACTGCTCCACGCCATTGGGGGAAGTGGATTTACTGCGGCACTGTAACAGGGCGCTTACTGCAAAAATGGACATCTGTTCAAATAAGTCAGTGCAAGGAGACTTATGTCAGACCAACTTTGTAGCGCAGACCAGCCTAGGTAATAAGAAATTCCCAGGGTTACTGCTTGTGAAATGTATTAAAATGTTAAGTGTTACCCAAGGGATATGTACTGTAACAAAGTTTTTGTGGTCACTTGAAATCATCAGATATGGTGACCACTTAGTAACCTTTTTAGACAGTTGGAGCTGTTTGGTTCCCACAGATCTGGGTTGGTTGTCCAAAATCTTCCACGTACAAGTGACTCCCTAGACTGTGTCCAAATAAGAAACACTCCACATGATACTGCTACCTTTTGATCACTACAGGTACAGTACTGCTGTGTCATCTCTACTTAAAATCAAACTCCAGGAGGGCAAGGTCCTTGTGCCCTCTGACTTTTACAGCACTGAAAATATTGTCCATACTTAATGAAGGAGAAAACAAAGATTACTACAAAAAGAGCAGAAAAGAAGTGACAGTCACATAGACAAGAAGAGACGGATGGCCAAAGTATGAAGCTAGGAATTCTCACTAGAAACCCCACTTAATGGAAAAAAGCTTCTATACTGCTAATCCAAGATAGCAGCCGCTTACGAGGAGCTTGTCTGATGATTTCAAGCCTGACAACTCAATCTAAAGTAGAGCATTTTCCTTTGTAAAAAAACATAAAAAAGAAGTTAACACTGTGAATTGCTAAAGGCAGCCTTCTAAAAGAAATGCTTCTCTCTTCTAGCTAAGAATAAAAGGGAACTAAATTCAAGCTAAGCTGTTCTTAACTGGGAAGTTTCAGTGGCATTTAAGAGCAAGGACAGAGTAGTAAAGAGAAGAGCTAAAATCCCAGCGCAGAAATCTCCAGCGTAGACAACCTCTCGCACTCTAGAATCTATTCTGAAGTCAGCTGAAGACAGACAAGAATAGGACCCCCTCTTAAGGAAAAGCTTCACTGTAAAGCAAAACAGAACTACAAAAGCCACATCCCTCAGGAAGACCCTCTGAAGCCAACTGTGCTGGTGAAGAAGCCCCAAGAAGGGAAAGGAGAGAAGACAAATTGTCAAAAGTAGGGTACCATCCAGAGCTTCAGAACCTGCTAACCCATGCTGTGCTGTTTTCAAAACCTTAGCTTCTATTCTGTGGAATTCCAGGTCACCAGATAAAAGTGACCAGGAAGACATGAGGTTGCAAAACATTAAGATTTCTGAGAGACAAGGTGGGTGAGGTAATATCTTTTATTGGACCAACTTCTCTTGGTGAGAGCAGAGCAGATTTGGAGTAATACAGAGCTTTTTTCAAGATCTAACCTGAAGAACTCTGTGTAAGCTCCAAAGATACTACCTCATCCACTGTCTACCTCTAATATCCTGGAAGTGACATGGCTACAACAACACAGCATGAAGATGGCTGTTACTTTACAGTAACAAATTTGCTCGCTACATTAACGTTTCCAATTGTGCTTACTGAACCATGGGTATTTGCTATGTGGAAATGCCAAGTTCTCTTAGGTGCATTTTCATATTGTCATCTTAAGTCATTCTGCATAAATCTTTAGCGTGTATGCATAACACAAAGTCATTATTAGACAGCTTGATGCCAACTGCTCAGGGGGAGGTGAAAAAATTCATTTTCATCTCAATTATCTGGTCTCATATCCTGCTGCTCTAGGAAAAAAGCTTTAAATCTGAGAACCTGAAGGTCGAACAAGGGAAAAGGGTTATACTGAATGCAAAAAAGGCATTCCCTGAACCATCCCCAACTGAAACTCAGTATGAACTGATCTCTACAATATGGAATACATTCAGATCTGCTCACACCAGGTCAAGCTGTGTTGGAGAAGGTACTCCAAGAGAGCAGCACTGCTCCACCTATTGTGCTCTGGTCCCAAGTTCATAGCTTTTTGGACTGAGATTCTCATTTATAGAGAACAAAATACTTTGGATCATCACCCCTGTGGAGCTTGCTACCGGTTTTTTCATACCCCTAATAGGATCTCTTGTGCCCCATTGTTTGATGGCATGTAGTCAGCACCTACGTGGTAAGATGCTGAACTGCCCAGCTTTCTAAAACGTACTGTAGGGCTGACACACTGTACCTGTTAGTGCATATCTGGACACACACAAACAGCCTCCCACCCAGGCTACAAAGAAGTCTTGAGTGAAAGTTGGATTATAGGGGCTCTCCCTTCTGGGGCTAACCCAATTAGAGCTCACTAAGGATAGACGTACATCATTTTCTTGGCTTAATGACACCCTGAATGTAGTGGTGAAAGTGGCTTTAGTGGGGAGATATGCTCTGCAAGCATTTCAGATTGCATTTGTTTCCCTGTGTGTAGGTTCTATTTTGCTGTATCCAGTTTAGTTGTGGGCATCAGCTATATTTACTGGCTTCACTTTAAAAAGCAAGAAACCTTTCACCTTTCTTAATAATGGAGTCTCTTCCTAATTTTCTCACGTTGAGCCAAATCCTTCTATCCTTGTCAAAATTCCTTATCAGCTTCCAAAGAGTTTTGTCTGAGGAAGAAAAGCAGCATATGGCACAGTTTGTGGTTAAATATCATTGCCAGGTATGATACAGTAAATATCAATTGCATTCTGTATTATATCAGCTACGTGACCCTAAAACAGGACTAGTAGAAGCTCCACAGGCTTGAAATGGTCTACATTCTGGTCTCAGCATAGACAGAAGGTGCAGATCAATGGATCAGGCCTTTCTAGCCCACTGTCTCAGTAGCACTGGATGTGTTATACCGAACATTAAATATCACACCTGAAAATTAAAAATCAGAATGAGAAGCAGGGGTTTCTTAACTCTCATGTTCTAGGGAAAAAACACCCACAAGTTTTGCCCAACAAGTGCAAGATTAATTATTAGTATAGAGTCATTAAAGATCTGGAAAGTTGCCCACTGTACTAGGGAAACTCTACAAGTGGAAAGCCAAATGGTTTTCTACAACTAGTGGCTTTGTTTTCTTTAACAATTTTTCCTTCAGGGCATTTCAGGACACTACAGATTGTGTGTTAGGCTGTTTACAAGTGTGGAAAGAGAATTACTCAGCCCAGACCCAATTCTCCCTGAATCCTGCTCCATACCAGCTATCCTCAAAAGAGGATTGAGAATTCCCAGTTTTTGAACAAGCTACACGAGTCCAGCTGTAATTGTTCAGAATCCATAAAGGAGGCTTTTAGCAATCCCAGAATGAATGCAAAACAGGAGACAGAGATCATTACTGTATACCAGGAGAATGTAGGGCGAAGACCATCATGACAAATGGCCAGTGCAAAGCACACTGAACTGATCTGACAGGAACCCATCTGTCAGAGAGGCAATCCAAACAGAAATCTGCCCATAGCAGGAAGGACAGTCAAGAATACATCATTTTGGAACATTCAGCAGATGTTCTGCAACTGACTGAGTAATTGGAGAACACTGGCATGTTGCAGAGACTGTGGGTCTCCCCATCTTTCCTTTCCCATTACCCTGATTGCTGTTGTTTCTTGATGAGTTTACATTACACCGTTCTCAGGGACCACAGCTGGTTTTGATGCAGGGGAGGATTTCAAACGGTGTCAGCACAAGTGAATTATCCACTAAAGACACTGGAAAAGAATTTCTTATGGCCTTACAGGCTCTTAAAATAAGAATCTCATCTTTCCAGCACTTCATAGGATTGGTTGGTCATGTGCTAAATCAACCACTGAAAGCCTTCTCTGATGAGTGCATCTGAAAGGGGTAGGACCACCTCTACCAGTAAAAAGGCTGAAAGCAGCAAATGTTGTGCATCTTCTGCACACAACCCCTTGTGACAGGGTCGAGCCAGATGGCTACAGGAGAATGATCCTATTGGGATCCTAAAGGACCTCCCCCCAGCCTAAGGGGAGGATCCATTGGGCCTGGAAACCAAATGATTCCAGGAGACAACTAATGAAATAACAGGAACAGGAGCATGGTCAAAGGATCAAACAAAGTAAACCTGACTGGGACACCAAGCAGGGAACCTGGGACACCACTCGCTGCTCCTTGAAGGCGTCAAGGGAGCCAGTGGACGCCGCCCAGAGGAACTCTGCCAGGACTGCAGGAGAGTGATCCTTTTGAGTACTGGGACATGGGCGAGCGCTAGTTTGCCCACTGCTGAAAGCCCCTCCCTCCAGCCTAGGGAGGGGTTACTAAACCCAGAACCCAACTGAGTTCGGGGGACAACAAAGGCAACAACAGGAACAGGCGTGGGGGTCAAAGGGCCAAAACTAAGGAACCAGAAGGCGACACCAAGCAAAGAACCCCAGACAGCGCCCACTGCTCCCCGAAAACATCGAGAGAGCTGGCAGATGTTGCCCAGAGGAACTCTGCCCGGATTACAGGAGAGTTATAGAAGGCAGATATATTAGCCTCAGTTTAAGCAGGTCCTTTTTCCCTGGGTAAGGCAAAAGGGGAGGTTATTAGGACACCTGGAGCCAATTAAGAAGCTGCTAGAATCCATTAAGACAGGCAGGCTAATCAGGGCACTTGGTTTAAAACAGACCTCGCTTCACTCAGTGAGGGGCACGCAAGGAGCTGAGAGTGAGAGGGCTTGACTCATAGACTCATAGGTCAGAAGGGACCAATATGATCATCTAGTCTGACCTCCTGCACAAGGCAGGCCACAGAACCCTACCCATCCACTTTTATAACAACCCCTAACCCAGGACCGAGTTATTGAAATCCTCAAAATTGGTTTGAAGACCTCAAGCTGCAGAGAATCCACCAGCAAGCGACCCATGCCCCACGCTGCAGGGGAAGGCGAAAAACCTCCAGGGCCCCTGCCAATCCGCCCTGGAGGAAAATTCCTTCCCGACCCCAAATATGGCGATCAGCTAAACCCTGAGCATGTGGGCAAGACTCACCAGCCAGCACCCAAGAAGGAATTCTCTGCAGTAACTCAGTTCCCATCCCATCCAACATCTCCCCGCAGACCATTGAGCAGACCTATCTGGTGATAATCCAAGATTAATTGCCCAAATTAAACTATCCTATCATAACATCCCCTCCATATACTTATCAAGCTTAGTCTTAAAGCCAGAAAAGTCTTTTGCCCCCACTACTTCCCTCGGAAGGCTGTTCCAGAACTTCACTCCCCTAATGGTTAGAAACCTTCATCTAATTTCAAGTCTAAAACTTCCTTATATCCAGTTTGTACCCATTCGTCCTCGTGCCTACATTAGTACTAAACTTAAATAATTCCTCTCCCTCCCTAACGTTAACCCCCCCGATATATTTATATAGAGCACGCATATCCCCCCGCAGCCTTCTTTTGGCCAGGCTAAACAAGCCAAGCTCTTTGAGTCTCCTTTCATAAGGCAGGTTTTCCATTCCTCGGATCATCCTAGTAGCCCGTCTCTGGACCTGTTCCAGTTTGAATTCATCCTTCTTCAACATGGGACACCAGAACTGCACACAATATTCCAGATGGGGTCTCACCAGCGCCTTATATAATGGTACTAACACCTCCTTATCCTTGCTGGAAATACCTCGCCTGATGCATCCTAAAATCAAATTTGCTTTTTTAATAGCCGTATTGCATTGGCGGCTCATAGTCATCCTGCTATCAACCAATACCCTAAGGTCTTTCTCCTCCTCTGTCGCTTCCAACTGATGCGTCCCCAACGTATATCTAAAATTCTTATTATTAATCCCTAAGTGCATGACCTTGCACTTTTCACTATTGTATTTCATCCTATTACTATTACTCCAGTTTACAAGGTGGTCCAGATCTTCCTGAATAGCATCCCTGTCCTTCTCCGTGTTAGCAATACCCCCCAGCTTTGTGTCATCCGCAAACTTTATTAGCACATTCCCGCTCTTTGTGGCAAGGTCAGTAATAAAAAGGTTAAATAAGATCGGTCCCAAAACCGATCCTTGAGGGACTCCACTAGTGACCTCCTTCCAGCCTGACAGTTCACCCTTCAATACGACCCGCTGGAGTCTCCCCTTTAACCAGTTCCTTTCCTTATCCACCTTACAACTTTCATATTCATTCCCATCTTTTCCAATTTAACTAACAGTTCCCCATGTGGAACCGTGTCAAACGCCTTACTGAAATCGAGGTAAATTATATCTACCGCATTTCCTTTATCTAAGTAATCCGTCACCTTCTCAAAGAAGGAGATCAGATTGGTTTGGCACGATCTACCTTTAGCAAATCCATGTTGCAATTCGTCCCAATTACCATTGACCTCTATGTCCTTAACTACTTTCTCCCTTAAAATTTTTTCCAAGACCTTACATACTACAGACGTCAAGCTAACAGGCCTATAATTACCCAGATCACTTTTATTCCCTTTCTTAAAAATAGGAACTACGTTAGCAATCCTCCAGTCGTACGGCACAACCCCCGAGTTTATCGATTGCTTAAAAACTCTCGCTAACGGGCTCGCAATTTTACGCACCAGTTCCTTTAATATCCTCGGATGGAGATTGTCCGGGCCCTCCGATTTTGTCCTATTAAGCTGTTCAAGTTTGGCCTCTACCTCAGTTGCGGTAATATCCACCTCCATATCCACATTCCTGTTTATCATCCCTCCATCATCGCTAAACTCCTCACTAGTCTTATTAAAAACTGAGGCAAAGTACTTATTTAGATATTGGGCCATGCCTAGGTTATCCTTCACCTCCATTCCATCCTCAGTGTATAGCGGCCCCACTTCTTCTTTCTTTGTTTTCTTCTTATTTATGTGGCTGTAGAACCTTTTACTATTGGTTTTGATTCCCTTTGCAAGGTCCAGTTCAATGCAGCTTTTAGCTCCTCACTTTATCCCTACATATTCTGACCTCACCAAGGTAGCTTCCCTTGCTAATCCCGCCTTTCTTCCACTCCCTGTAAGATTTCTGCTTTTTTCTAATCCCCTCTCTGAGTTGCTTGCTCATCCAGCTTGGCCTACAACTCCTGCCCATGGTTTTTTTCCCCCCTTTCTTGGGATGCAGGCTTCCGACAATTTCCGCAGCTGCAACTTAAAGTAATTCCAGGCCTCCTCCGCATTTAAATCCACAAGTTCCTCTGTCCAATCCACTTCCCTAACTAATTTCCTTAACTCTTTAAAATTAGCCCTCAAGAAGTCAAAAACCCTAATCCCAGATCTACATTTGTTTATCCTTCCATCTAGTTTGAACTGAATCAGCTCATGATCACTCGAACCAAGGTTGTCCCCTACCACCATTTCTTCTACGAGGTCCTCACTGTTCACCAAAACCAAATCTAAAATGGCACCCCCTCTCGTAGGTACTTCAACTACTTGATGAAGAAATCCATCCGCTATCACATCCAGAAAAATCTGACCCCTATTATTCTTGCAAGCATTCGTCCTCCAGTCTATATCCGGGAAGTTGAAGTCTCCCATAATCACACATTTCCCCTTTGTGTTTAATTCATTAAAGACATTAAAGAGGTCTCTATCCATATCCAAATCAGATCCCGGTGGTCTATAGCACACCCCAAGCACTATTCTCAGGGGAAGCTCTAGTTGCTTTTTTACCCAGTGTGATTTTTGCCCAGACAGACTCTGTCTTATCCATTCCATCGCTTCTTATTTCATTACAGTTAATCTCATCATTGATGTACAAGGCTACTCCACCACCTTTGCCTTTCTTCCTGTCTTTTCTAAACAGCACATAGCCTTCAATACCTGTACTCCAGTCATGAGTACTATTCCACCAGGTTTCTGTTATCCCTATAATATCCAGTTTCACTTCCTGCACCAGTAGCTCCAGTTCCTCCATCTTGTTACCTAGGCTCCTCGCATTAGTGCACAGACATTTTAATTTTTGGCATTTGGCGTCAGTGACATTCTTTCCCCCGTCGTGCACAGACCTTCTACCACCAGCATCACCCGTTACTCTGGTTTCTACTCCACTATTCCTCCTTGGATCAATTCTTTGGTCCGCAAGGGTATCCCCTCTCACTTTGTTTACTTCCCTCTCCAGGTTATATTCCGGTGTGGAGATCTCCTGAACATCTCCCAACCATCTCCCCCAACTTCCTAGTTTAAAGCTCTCTTGATGAGTACAAATGCTATCTGATCTCAGCAGGAAGGTCCTATGGTGAGGATAAGGAAGGTATTGGGAGGAGGCCATGGGGAAGTAGCCCAGGGAGTTGTAGCTGTCACACAGGTGTTACATGAAACACTGTAGACAGCTGTGATCCACGGGGCCCGGGGCTGGAACCAGGAGTAGAGGGCAGATCCTGGTTCCCCCCAACTCCCTATTGGAAACAGCAGGAACTAACCTGGACTGTGGGTCCCACCAGAGGGGAAGGTCCCTGGCCTGTCCCCCGACCCACTAGGTATATCAGCAGAGACTGTGGGGATTGTTCTCCTTCCTTTTCCCCATGCTGGCCAGTGATGAGGTTAGCTGAGTGAATGGCAGGTTTAAGCCACTAGCAAATGTGGCCAAAATGAGGACTGCTGTGAATCTCTGAGGTGAGCAAATCTGCCAATAAGCACAGGACCCACCAAAGCAGAGGAGGAACTTTGTCACACCCCTTAAAAAAACATTAAAGTCTTTCAACCTTCCTGTTGCCCAAAGAAGTCCTAAGTGACTGACAAAGGGAACATAAAGTGAAATATAAAAGCTGTCTCTGCCTATGCATTCTGAAGGACAAAAGGAAGCCATGAAGAGAACTTGCAAACAAACCTTGCCGGGAAAGCGACACTGCCTCAGAACGAGAACACCGCACTGTTGGCTGCTGAACTCAAGTCTGGCCACAGAATATAAGATTTTAGGATTCTGTGTGTTTGCTTTAAAAATTAAGTTGTGTTCCTCATGGCGCTCCCTCAATGAGAGAGGAGTGTATTCACGACCCCAAATGAAGTTAGAGAACACTGCAGGAGGAGCGAAGTGATGTGCTGCTGCCCTGCAAGAACACCAATAAAGAAAACCCTACAAATCAGACACCAACATTTGGTAAACTGTTCCAGGCTCATGGCACAGCCCTAACCCTCTCAACGGTGGGATACAGAGGTGGATTCTCCAAGAACAATGGATCACTACGGATAATCCCTCCTAGCCAGTCAGGCACAAAAAGCATTTTGGGCCTCCACAAGTACACCCCACTTTGACAACCAGAAGACAGGTGTTTTCTATTGAGGATGCTACAGCAGGTGCTGCTAGTTTCTCAAAGTACTTCCCCTACCAATCAATCAACTTCCCCTCTGTTTTACCTGGGATTGATCCTGAGACAGACTTTCATCAAGACCCCTATTTCTTTTAGTAGCTGAGAAGAGAGCACTGTACACACTTACAATAGAGCTTGATGTCATCTTACTGGTGGCACTGCAGTCCACACAGTCCCCCAGAACATTACAACTGGCAAGAGGATAAGACTGACCTCTCCGAAATCACGGCTCTCTGGGAGGAGGAGCAGATGCCCATCACAACCCTCTGAAACCTACACAAGGAAAAAAAAAAAAAAAAAAAAGCAAATCCAGCTTAACACAACTCTATCTATTCCTGCTAGGTCCTGCACAAAGGAACAATAGTCCCAAGAGAACATCCATTAAACACAACCAGCATCTTTTCTATGCCATCTACCAAACTGAAGCCAGACTGAAAGGAGTCTAGGATCTCATAGGTGAAGAGATGCTGCCAGCGGTAGCATTCCACAGTCTTAGATTATCTCATTCAAGACAGACAGACTGGGAGCAGGGGCAGCTGTTGGCAAGGTCATTAGCTTCAGGAGCAGATTTACTTAACATTGACAGGACCAATATGTGTTTTAGAGATGTTTGGGGAGGGAGGAGAAGACGACAGATCCATGGACTGGAATTCAGAAGACCTGGTTTGCATTTCAGGCTCAGCCACTGGCCTATTAGGTGACAATGAGAAAGTCATTTCCCTCCGTGCCTCCATTTTTGCAGTTGCAAAATGGGGATGATACTGCTCTCAGATGTAAGACAGGAAAAGCACTATAAGAGCTAAGTATTACCTCATTCACAAAGGGACCCTAACACTCTCTCCAGATTTCATTAATCAAATAGTGAATTGAATCAATGACCAGGAGGTGGCGTGAAATTCCAACACTTTCAGAACCTCTACTTTCCAGACAGGCAAGGTTGATTTTCCCTTCCTGCACTGGCTTGATATCCATGATTAGGGCCCTACCAAATTCACAGCCCTGAAAAACACACGATGGGCCATGAAATCAAACCTCCCTCGTGAAATCTAGCTATGGGAGGTGTCATAAACAGATAAGTAAGAGTTAATAGAACAGAAGTACTTCATATCTCTTTTGCCTGTAAAGGCATAACAGGAACAGTGAGCCAGGCTGTCACCTGACCAGAGGACCAATCAGGAGACAGGATACTTTCAAATCTTGAGGGAGGGAAGTTTGTGTGTGTGCTGTTAGAATTTGGTTGTTGTTCACTCTGGGGGCTCAGAGGGACCAGACGTGCAACCAGGTTTCTCTCCAATCTCTCCAATACAGGTTCTTATAAGTTCAGACTAGTGAGTAATAGGTAGAGAAAGTGATTTAGGCTTATGGTTGTTTTCTTTATTTGCAAACGTGTATTTGGCTGGAAGGAGTTCAATTTGTACTTGTATACTTAGGCTGGGAGGGTATTCCCAGTGTCTATAGCTGAAAGACCCTGTAAAATATTCCATCTTAAATTTACAAAGATAATTTTCACAGTTTTTCTCTCTTTAATTAAAAGCTTTTCTTGTTCAAGAACCTGATTGTTTTTTTATTCTGGTGTGAGATCCCAGGGGATGGGGTCTGGATTCACCAGGGAATTGGTGGGGAGAAAGGAGGGAAGCGGGAGAGAGAGGCTAATTTCTCTCTGCGTTAGGATTACTGTCTCTCTCAGGGAGAGTCCGGGAGGGGGAGAGAGAATGAGGGGGGGAGGTGCATTTCCCTCTCTGTTTAAGATTCAAGGAGTTTGAATTGCAGTGATCTTCCAGAGTAACCCAGGAAGGGGAAGCCTGGGAGAGTCAACGGTGGGGGAAAGGGTTTACTTTCCTTGTGGTAAAATCCAGAGGGTCTGGGTCATGGGGTTCCCCGGGCAAGGTCTTGCGGGGACCAGAGTGCACCAGGCACTGGAATTCCTGGTTGGTGGCAGCGCTACAGGTTCTAAGCTGGTAATTAAGCTTGGAGGAATTCATGCTGGTACCCCATCTTTTGGACGCTAAGGTTCAGAGCGGGGAATTATACCATGACAGGAGGGTAGTGGGAGAGGCAGGGCTGGGGGCACCCCAGCCAGGGGCTCCTAACTGCTAGTCTGCACTAGGCAGGGGGCAGGCCTGCACAGCTGCTCTCAGTGGGAGATCAGACCCACCTCCAGATACCTCCCTCAACTGCAGGAAGCTTCATGGCTGCTGCCTTCAGAGCCCAGCCCCAAAGACAGTGCAGAAGTGAGGGTGGCAATCCTGAAACCCCCTACAACAGCTTTGTGACACACACACCCCCACAACCTCCTTTTGGGTCGGGACCCCCATGGTAACACCACCATGAAATTTCAGATGTAAACAGCTGAAAACATGAAATTGACTAATTTTAAAACCCACTGGATGTGAAATTGATCAAAATGGACTGTGAATTTGGAAGGCCCCTAGGTATGATCACTTCTTGCAGCATGAAATACTGGAATCTGAACTATGTAAACACAGTTTAGAATGATAACATGGCCCTCTATCCAGAACAGTTCCACTAGTCTAACTTTTACAGAGGTTACAGCAGAAGAAAAGGGCCTCTCAGCATCCTTCACTGCAGTGGCATAGGACCATACCAACTTCTGAGGCTGCAGTCCATGAGCTTAACATCTAGTCTTCTGTTTAGTGACTCTAACCCTCTGCTTTTTAACTTCGTTTCTTGCGGGTCATCCATGAACCATATCATGATAATCACATAGTTCTTGTTCTTCCTGCTTTTATTCAAACTTTAAAAAGAGACTTCTTTCTGGGGTTGTAACAGGGCACTAAAAGACGGCTGCAAGGAAGTTTAATGAATATGCAGTGGAGACACAAAGTATGTTATGATGCAAATCTTAAGTAAGGATTTCAGAGCATTTTACACAGAGTTAAGACCAATACCTTCCCCTCCTGTGACACAGGTGTTATAAAATGGGAGGTATAAGGAGATGAAATTACTTATTAAGTACAACACCAGAACAGTGGCAGAGCCAGAACTAGAACTGCAGAATCCCAATACTCAGTCTCCTGCTCTAACCACAAGCCTACCCTGTTCCCTTGTATTTGATTATACCATTTGATAGACTAATACCTGAAACTATATAAGTATTATAGTACACTACGGTGGGAAAAGAAAAAAATCCCTCCCCAAATTTGAAAGTGTTCTACCATTTATTTTATACATTCATGTAATGGTCTCTTGTTGGTGATCTGTTTTGTAGCATAGGATGCATTCATGGAATCCTACTTTTGACCCTCACTGTCATGACTTTACTCATGAAAAAATCTGCACCATAGTTACACTGGAAGTAGCAGTTCCCTGCAACCATTTCAGCCACTGTCTTAGAGCTCCAAGAACCCGAAGTCTGTCAGCTCTCAAGCTACACCATAAGATAGTGTCATTAGGATGGAGAAAGGAGATAGAAACGGATAGACAGACTGATACTCATGATGCAAGATGGATTTCAGCAACTTTACAGAGGCTTGATCCTCTACAGCAGGGGTCAGCAACCTTTCAGAAGTGGTGTGCCACGGCTTCATTTATTCACTCTAATTTAAGATTTTGTGTGCCAGTAATACATTTTAACATTTCAGAAGGTCTCTTTCTATAAGTCTATAATATATAACTAAACTATTGTTGTATGTAAAGTAAATAAAGGTTTTTAAAAATATTTAAGAAACTTCATTTAAAAATTAAATTAAAATGCAGAGCCCCCCGGACCGGTGGCCAGGACCCGGCCAGTGTGAGTCCCCTGAAAATCAGCTCGCATGCCACCTTTGGCACACGTGCCATAGGTTGCCTACCCCTGCTCTACAGTCTTTGTACGCAGAAAGCTCTCACTGAAGTTGATGGAAAGTCAACTTGTGTGGCGATTACAGAACTGGGCCCAGGGTTAGGGATGAGGCAACACTTTCATGCCAAGACTGTTTTTAGGCTTTAACTGTCTCAAACTATAACCCTGTGAGCTGAAGTTACTCACCCCAGAAAGACTTGGCATGTTTGCTAGGTTTTTAAATTCTGCCAGTACTGAAATATTGAAAAAAAATTAATCCAGTCATTCAGACTTCTACATCCTTAAATTTTAAAAAGTTTAAATTTAAAGATCTTCACACTTGCCACGGACCAAGCTTGCTATGAAACAGAAAACCTTTCGTCTGTTTGAAAATACCTGTTTTAGACATAATGGAATATTAAGAATTGCATGGTGTGATCTTCTACTAGGATTTTAAATGCATCGAAGTGCACTGCTCAAAATGAATATGCATCTTCAACCTGGCATATTTCAATCTCTCATCAAAAAAGAAAAACACAATTTTCTTTCAATGAGAAATTTGAATTGTTTATTTGTAAAAAAAAAAAAAAAAAAAAAAAAAAAAAAAAAAAAAGGGGGGGGGGGGGAATCCAGTACCAAAACTGTGTTAGTCTAATTATGTTTGAGAATATAAACACAAGTCAGGAAATTCAAAAGTTTGTGTTGCTGCAGCAACACAACCAACCACTTTGCACAGACATTAAGCACTACCTTCATCAATACAAAATATTGTGCAAGTACAACAAGAAGTTAGTTGCCATGAGAACCTTAACTGGAATTTCCTGACTTCTGTGTTTAAATTCCCAGTTATAATGATGAATGAGTAGTTTTTGCATGAAATATAGAAAAGCTAGATAACACAAAAAGAGCAACTGACACCAAAATTGCAATAGACAACGGGGACTAAAATGTGGCACTGAAGACAGGAGACTCAGGGAGATAGTCAAAAATACTTCTCATGATAAAGTAAGTTGAGGGAGAGAACTCTTCAACTGATAAAAGAGGAGGAGAAAAATTAAGCTGGCAAAAGATTTAGGTTAGTTATTCACAAGATCACATGGAAGAGGAAGTGCCAAGGGAAATCTGAGAAGGTATCAACACTGCAAAGACTGGCAAACAGGCTAGAAGAGACGAGACATCAGTGGGGAAAATGTAAGAGAGTATTTCCTTCAAAATTTAGGTGGTCAGATTGGACAACCTGACTGGCCTTTTCTAGCTCTATTATCTACTTAGCACATGTATAGCAATTTTCATTTCCAAACCAACTTCACAATCGACAAATGAGGAAATGCACAAAAAGGGGAAGTGACTTGTTAAAAGCCACAATCTGAGTCAATAGCACAGCTGATATCAGAACACTAGAGTTCCTAGTTCCCAGTTCAATATTCTCAGACTATGCCTCCCTCTCAAAGGTATGGTATGGAGAAGAATGGGGAACAGTGAGGTAAAGTGTAAATTAACACTTAAAAAAAACTGGCTCTTTTGGGATGGAGAGGTAATGATTCTTATAATCTAAGCCCCAGATAAGGCAAACACATACAGGAACATACTAAATTCCATATGGGATCAGACTTAAGGTCCATCTAAGTCCAGTAATCCATCTCTAACAGTAGCCAGAACAAGATGTGGCCCACAGATTTCAGTGGAACTACTCAAAGCAGCATGTATGTAAGCATTTACAGAATTGGGGTCTAATCCTGTAAACAGATTTGCTGCTATAGGCAGAATTAGATCTTTTACAGATTTAAGTTGAGCCTGAGGGTATGTTACCACAAAACCAGTACCTGTAAAAACCAACTGGAAGCAAGCACCTCACCTAAACCCAGAGAGCTCCTTGTGATTCCCTAATTCACAAAAGCAAGCAGGCAGATAAGATAGTGATTCAGAGTAGGTATGACCTGGCCAAAAGGTGAAACTGGAGCATTTCTGAATTAAGACCTTCTAAACAAGAGAAGGGAAATGAAAAGTTTGGGTTTGGTACAGGCATGCACATCAAATTCTGCCTGGACAGACTGTCACCAATATAGCAGGAAAAAGGAGGCGCAGGAAAATGTGTGATTTTTTTAAGTGACTCTGTGGTTAACAAGAAAAGTCAGTTTCAATGCTTATTCCTGATTCCCTTCTAATTCATCCAACAAGTCTCTGATTGGCCTCGAATTTCACATGCTCAGCCTCAATCCAAAAGAAAATTTTGTTGGAAAGGTTAAAGGGAATCAGAGAAGTGGTTTCAGAGATAGAAGCCTTGTGGGAATTATAAATTGCACAAGATGCAGGATAAATGTTACATGCTTGTGTCTAACAACTTTTGTAAGACTAAGAGGGTGGTGCCAGGGTTATCACCTGCCAACACAGCCAAAAAGGCCTCATAAGAGTGATAACTCAGCTGTACTACTGGGTGAGCACTCAAAACCGCATATGAAGGTTCTTCATGGAAGTTGAAAGATGAGCTCTGCTAGCACATGGGTTCAGACAACTTCCCTCTGCACCCAATCCCAGCATCCAATACCTCATGGAAGCTTCAGAGAACAGATCATAAAAATTAGAGCCAACAAAGACTTTCATTTATACTCCACTTCTTTGGGTGCCAAGGCAGGATGTTCTTGTCTATTCCCTGAGCCGATATCCACTCCTGTTTTAAATGTCCCAAGCAATGGAGCTTCCATCAGGAGACAATTCCAAAGTTTAATAGATCTCACCATTAGGAAATGTGTAAAGGAGAAGGTAGGAATATAGGAAACAATTTCATTACATTACTTCCTTGTGGGTCACCCTATACTATTCCTCCCCAACACCCTTATTTTGAACTCATTAATATATAGTGTGAGTAAGTCTCCTCAAACTGGGACTCACACACCATCCCAGCCTGAAGTGTTAATATATTCTTAGATCGGTGGGCAGCAATCGATCGAGTAGGTGGTCGATTTATTGCCTCTCGTCTAGAGGCGATAAATCGATCCCCAAGTGCTCCCCCATTGACTCCTGTACTCCACCACCAGGAGAGGTGCAGGCGGAGTCGATAGGGGAGTGGCAGCAGTCAACTCACCACAATGAAGATACCGCGGTGAGCAGATCTAAGTAGGTCGACTTCAGCTACATTATTAGCACAACTTAGATCAAACCCCCCAGTACAGACCAGGCCTTTGACTATGTTACACCCATGCTCTTCATTTGCCGTTTAGCTTGTAAGCGTTTCAAGGTGGGAACGGAACATTTTCTTGTGTTTGAAAAGTGCTAACATATTGTGAGCATGGCAAAACAAATTAGGAGAAATTCAGAGAAGAGCAACAAAATTAATAAGGGCTCTGAAGGAATGATTTAGGAGAACAATTCAAGAACTAAATACACATTCCCAGACAAAATTTTTAAGGTGCAGTTAAGGTGTAGAGAACGTATTCAGTAATTTAAGGGACACTGTTAAGTTGAAAAGACCAAAGGTTAGCATGGTGACCATGTATCACAGTATCAGATTCATGTATTAAACCATTTATTAAAAAAAAACAAAACACACACCACACGCACACAATGTTCTGCCACAGGGAACCAGGAAATCATAGAACTGGAAGGACCTTGAGAGGTCATCTACTCCAGCCCCCGTACTCATGGCAGGACTAAGTATTATCTAGATCATCCCTGACAGGTGTTTGTCTAACTGGCTCTTAAAAATCTCCAATGATGGAAATTCCACAACCTCCCTCAGCAATTTGTTCCCGTGCTTAACTGACAGTTAGGAAGTTTTTCCAACCCAAACTTCCCTTGCTGCAATTTAAGCCCAGAGAATAATTTTTCTCCCTCCTCCTTGTAACCTTTTACATACTTGAAAATGTATGTCCCCTCTCAGTCTTCTCCAGACTAAACAAATCCAGTTTTTTCAATCTTCCCTCATAGATCATTTTTGTTGCTCTTTTCCAGACTTCCTCCAATTTGTCCACATCTTTCCTGAAATGTGGCACCCAGAACTGAACACTATACTCCGGTTGAGGCCTGATCAGTGCAGAGTAGAGCTGAAGAATTACTTCTCATGTCTTACTTACAACACTCTTGCTAATACATCCCAGAATTAACTTTTTTTTGTTGTTTTTTTTTTTGGCAACTGTGTTGGTAAACGCTGTTGACTCATATTTAGCTTGTGATCCACTATGACCCCGTGATCCCTTTCCGCAGTACTCCTTCCTCGGCAGTCATTTCCCGTTTTGTATGTGTGCAACTGATTGTTTCTTCCTAAGTGGAGTACACTTACAAGCTAAATGTAAAGCGCCTTCTCCAAATTTCAGATGGAACAGAGATGAAAGGAAGACATTGGTAGCCTCAATTTCTATACAGTGGCATCTCAACATGCAAGATATCTCCAGTCCCTTACTGAGGACATCATACTCCTTGGAATGAGTTCCTGATTCAAAGTTTCTTACAGAGTAAGTATGGAAGGAGCAAATTGAAAAAAAAAAAAAAGTCAGGAGACATGAACAAACTTAGTTACAAGGAGGATCATCAATTGGAGGGATTGTTTGTTTGTTTGTTTTAACTTAAAAGCAGGTTTCAGGCCCTATATCTGCCCAAGTCCATTTGGTCAGTTTTTGCAGATTTAAAAAATAAATAAATAAAAACACCTACACACACAATGCTTGTTTCTCTACCTCCATCTTACTGAGACGCACTCCAACAAGGGAAACTGACTGCATGGGGAAACAGTGCTGTCAAACGAACAAAAACTGAAAAAAGTTGTTTTTTCCTCTAGTGTCTCAGTTCTTACCTATAAAATCTTAACTATAAATCATAACAAGATTAGACAAAAAGTCAGAGACATGACTTTGAAGATAACATCCCTTTAAAATCTACACCCTAAAATTAAGTAATTTACTTGCACCTCCTCTTCTCTGTGGGTGACCTCCCTATCCTTTTGGATATTTGTTCTTCCCTCTCCACAGGGCAAGCCTGTGCCTGATTTCACCAGATACTTTAATTCATACTGCTGTTGGAGAAGCCTCCCTTTGCAGGATGGTACTACAAAGGAATTTCAACATTATGTGGGAAGACGTATGAATTTAAACCACCAATTATTTTAACTGTTTTCCACAATGACCCCAACTCCTTGCCCTATTGAATGAACAATTGAGACTCTGCCAACATGGACAGCTGTTCAAATGTAGAACCTACCTCTAAGAGTAGGAATTCAAAGCCAATGAAGAGTTGAAATACCCAATCCTCTCTCATAGCTGCTTTGTAACAGCACATGGCTGTGAAGGACAAGGTACTTTACTTCCACATCACCAGGCTAATGTGTACTGAGTACCCTGTTCAGAACAAATTACTCTCATTCCTCAGAGCAGGCGTACAGTAAGCATCATTACAAGGAGAGAAAAGGAACTTATTCGATCCCAAAACTATTGTGATAAAATAACCTGTCCTACGCTCATGTTTCACAACACCGCTGACCGCTACAGGAATAATTTTGTAAGGCAAGTTGTTCAAGGACAATCAGCAATTTACATTTAATTAAACTTGGTTGTCTTAATTTTGGTAGCCCAGTAAGTTTTCTTTATTGTTTTTAAATATTAAGTCCTGCTGTACCTACAGCATGTGTCAAAACAACAGCAACAAAAAAACAATAGCCACTCCGATATCTTATGAAAGTCCTGAGTGGAGGAACTGACTGGTATACTCAACCCGGAAGATAAAAACTGTCCTCCTGCTTCTGTTTCCAACCAAGTGGCTTAGAATAACAGTTATACCACAGCCAGAAAAGTGAAAACAGAATTAACCCCATCCCTCCTGCCCTGCTGTGTAAGGAGGAGTGTGATGACCAAATGGAGCTGGAGATAGAAAATGAAGCAGATGAGCATGACAGGCAACTCCTTCATTTCTGCTGCTGCTAGTTAGCGGGGTTTCCAAGGGCCCTGAGGCACTGCCAGTGACCAGTCTCCGGTTTAACGTGGCATTGGACATGCAGTGTCTGACAAGCGGGAAGCCTTTCAGTTTCACTCACGGTGACTCGGATTTTCTGTGCCGGGGGCTGCCGGACGGTGGCATTTTCCGGGGCTGTGCCCAGGGCGGGCAAGCGGAGGGCGCCAGGCAGGCTGCTCTCCGGGGCAGCAGGAAGCCCAGTGCTGCACCTGTCCTAGGGAGACTCCGCGCCGCGGGACACCCAGAAACCAAGTTACCACCTCCCTGGAGCCCAGCTCGGGGACACCCTCCCCCGTACCGCCCCCTGCCCCGCTTCACCCCAGCACCTGGAGCCGCAGGACCCTCTGGTGGCCTCCCACCCCCGACACCGCCGCTTCCGCCCCCCGCCCAGTGCCAGCCGGTGGCTGCGGCGGCCAGGCCGGCCTCGGGAGGGGCACGGGCCGTGCTCAGCCAGGCCGGGCCGAGCGTCTAGGCCCGGAGCCTACCTGCTGCAGGAAGGGCCTGGGCCTGGCTCGCCGCGTAGCCCGAGGGGGTGGGGCGAGGTCGCGGCGGAGCTGGGGGTCCCGGGCGCGGCGGGGCCTGGCCTCGGGGAAGGGGCCCGAGCTACTCGATCTCCTCCGGCTCCTACTACCGCCGCCGCTCCGAGGACCTCGGCCAGGGCGGGTACATGAGCGCCAAGTAACCGAGCCAGGCCCGAGCAACCGAGCCAAGAGCTGAACCAGGCCCTAGCAGCCAAATCTAGAGCTGTGCCAGGCTTTACTAGCCGAGCGACGAGCGATTCTCCTCAGTTTAAACGGGAAAAGCCAAGGGAGCACGGCTTGGGACAGGCTAGAGAAATGGAGCTCAGAGATGAGGGTGGGAGGAGGGCGAGGCCCACGTCGCGGGTGGTGGTAGCTATTGGCGTGTGCTGCAAACTTAAGCCTGGGCCAGGGCAGAGACGCCAGGTTGTGCCTGCCCTGAGACCTGCAGGAAGCACTCGCATAAAGTTACCCGTGCATAGGCCATTGCAGAACTGGGTTGTAAACTCCCTGGGACAGTGACTATCTCCTTTATCTGTCTGTACAGTGCCTTGTACAATGGCAACCTGATCCTTGTCTAGGGTTCCTACAAAATACTGTAATAAATCGCATTACTGTTGTATTATTTCTGACAGTGTGGTTCCTATGTGGTGGATCGTTGTCTTGTGTGCCTATTGCACACTACATAACGTGCTTATTTACAATGCGTTTTTGCTGAATGGTCTGCATAAAGTATAAATCATTAAAGCAATAACACAGATTAATAAGACCTATGCAGCCTCCTATTATCTGTCTCCCTCACAACCAATATTCAGCTCTAGCTAGCCTGCCTGCCTCTAAATCACCCAGCAATTCAGATCCAGCCAACCACTTTATTACCACACCCCCAAGATTCAGATCCATCCAATTTTCCTATCACCCCTTCTGACTATTCAGATTTACCAAACGTCACCATTCCCAGTGATTCTTAATAATTCACCATTACACAGCAATTCAGATCCATGAAATTTCGCAGTAAATATCCCCACACCCAAAGACACAGATCATATCCATCAAACCTCTCTATAACCTCCAATCACTTTTGTTGTTGCTGCTCTGCTTGGGGCAACTTATCCAGCCATATGGTCTATAAAAAGTGCTATTGCTTGTACCTCTTAGAAATTTTCTTTCTTAATGACCTTCCAGGACAGGATCCTGTTTTTGGAATTTCTCACTTTCACTCTTTATCACTAAAGATACTGATCTATAAACAAGAATTTGGTTTCTTAAGAGTTCTGTTTTCTGCTGCCTTCTCCCCCACCTGATTTTTACCCAGATAATCTGTTTTTTTGGCTTCTGTGTCTGAGGGCCCTCACCTGCAGCTAGTCTCTAGAGTGCAGATAAAGACAGTATAATAGAAGAGTTAATTAAAAATAGGTATTAATTCAACTAAGAAGAGAAGCAAAAGAACTTTATTATTAATTATATATTATTTATTAAGCACTGACGATGTGTCTGGTGCTCTATAAAACACGAATGTCAGCTCTGAAGAGGAGTCAGTTTACAGGACAAAAACAGAGAAGCCAACATGCACTGGGGAGCCCAGAGCAGAGGAGACAATAATAGGGTTGGGTTTTTTTAACCTTATCTGTGGAGGAAGTGTGTCTGAAGAGGGACTTGAACACAGGAAGGAAAGTAGATTGTCAAACTAGGCTGAGGAAGACTTTCCAAGCATATGGATCAGTTTGGAAAAGACTCAAAGACTAGAATAAGAGTAGAAGATGAAGAGGGCATCAAGACTAGCATCACTAGTAGAGTGGTAGGGGAAGGGATGCAATCAGAGATTCTTTAAAGAAATATTTTAAGAGAAAACTCAAAGCCAGTTAATAATATGTTAAGGTAGAGACATCCGGCATCTTGGAACTAGAAGGCAGCTCACCAAGACATGTCTCCCAATAGAAAGCAATGGTCTAACAGGTAAATATAAAAACTTTTCATTTTCCCTAGCCACAATGGGCATTGGCATTGACTTCCATAGCCTGTAACTCAGATCCATCAAAGTGGATTGTAACAAACCCCAGTGCAGAATATATTCCATCCCCCACAATTTCACTATGGTCTCAGCAGGGGCTGCTGTAAAGACCTGTATCACAGGCATGTCATAAGAGTTAGAGAATATGTTTGAGGACTGTCATCTCCTTATTTAATAACAATTTGTCACATCTGAACATGTCTGAGACTCATCTGGCTGTGACATCTCCCATTCCTAATCAGTTCTTACCTTTAATTGGATTACATTGGCATATATCAGCATAATTAAAAAGATAGTATGGTGATGGCAAACAGACATCCATCATCATAACACCATCTTCCTCCTATCATTACTGTATTACAATTATTTCTAAGTTTCTAAGAATATTTTACAAACAATCAGAAGAAAACAGTTACTTTGGTTCTCTTGTTAGGAAAGTTCAGGCATCTGCATAGTAGAAAGAGGAGAGTTCTCTACACAAACTGAGCAACTGGAGTTCTGAAGCCAGACTTTATGAGAAAAAAACAAAGGAAAAAACAAAATATGTGAGCCAGATAATTATATGCATTAGATAATTGTAAACTTTTAACAGTTCTAACAAAGGGCTTTGGTGAGTCTTCTTTTATCCCTGCTAAAGCACACTATTTTTCATGCACGTGATACTAAATATTGACAGTCAGTGCAAAGTGGCAGGCATATTCTGGCAATGTCTAATTCCAGGCCACAACCAGCACCACACAGTCAATTTCCTCTACTTTCCCATCTTCAAAGCTGCTGGTCACAATCTAATCTCATTTCCCCTACAAACTAAGAATTCTGAGATCTGACATGACAGATGTCTGTGCTACCATTGTAAGCGTCAAAATCTTTGCAGGAGCCACCAAATTCCATTAGAACATTCCATAAATGAAACTGAAGTCATGACCCTGCTAAAAGATAGAACCTCTCCCAGAAATGAGCTTCCCAAGACTGTAGTCACACTGGTGTTCAACAAACCTCTTGGAAAAGAATTTACACTTGCATTAATCTGATGGAAAGAAAGAACCCTGTTGGGACACTTGAAACTTCAACAGCTTTTTAAAAAATAACATGTGCCCATGAAAGTCCTATAAATTGAAGTCCTCTGTTTATCTACAAGACTCCATGGATAATGAAGAGTAATCTTCCCATCCCATACCTCAATCCTGATTTACACAGGAAATGTGGTGAAAGAAAATGCAATTTATGTGTCCCAGTCAATCTCTGCTAGGATAACCAACAAGGGGGCCTTGTCATAGGCAACTGTGATAATGCTAGTGTCTGTTCAGTGGGAACAAGACTTAGACACACCAAGTAGCTGATGCAGCCAGTTATGGCCTAATTTCTCCCTTTTGCCCACTTGGGCACCTCCAAACACCTTCATATGCCCTTAAAAAATCTGGGATCAATGGGTTTTGTGAATACAAATTTTAGCACTTGTGTGTGTAGTGGTGTCAGAATAAGGAAAAGATGTGCTCAGGTATTTAGCAAGGATATTTAGCAAGTGTTTGCATCTGTAAATTTTGCATATGCACAAGCTGAGGCTGGGTAGGTGCCCAACTGGAAATTTACCTTAAAAGTGTTTGAAAAAAAAATTTTGAAACTGATTTATGATGGATGATACAGGCCACTGTAATACTCACAAAGTGATAGATTTGTAATTCTTGTGTTATTTTTTATAATATTGACAGACTTTTAAAAAATGTCAGACGATTGGAAGTGATTTTATTGGGAAACGATCCCACATTATTGTTCCTGCCTAACAGTCCTCTAGACAAGGTGGGGTCTGCACACATTAGGTATTGAGAATTCAGGGCTCAAAACAACATTTACAAAGGAATCAAAAGTCTGGCAGATGTAAAAAAATATCCCCTAAACAGAGTTAATTTGTGACAAGTGTTTCCTTTTCTTCCCCAGCTCCCATGCCTATCTTAGTTCTTCTCTTTTGTAACTTAAAAGAATGTGAGTGTATTTGCTCCCATATTTTCCTCAAGTACATCTGTAAAGGTCTCCATCCCTTGCTTTATTAGCTAAAATGAGTAAGCAAAAGCTCACGGCGGATACGACAGGCTTCAGAGTCCAGCGATTCCATTTGTTCGTATTCCTCCTCTGGTTGCTCCATCTGTCCTGTTGCTGGGGAAGACCACACATCTAGCCCATGTTCAAGAGAGATGTTATGGAGCACACAGCAGGCCAGAATGATGTGGCTGGACTTCTCTGGAGAATACTGCAGGGTGCCTTTGGATCCATCCAGGCAACGGAACCGGGATCGAATGGTCCTGAATGTCTGTTCAATGACACTGTGAGTGGCAGAATGTGCCATGTTATAACGGTATTCTGCAGTGGTCTCTGGGATATGCAGAGGGGTCATCAGCCACGTGCGGAGAAAAAAGGAGCTGTCACCTATCAAAGGATAAAAGGAGAGAGCTCACAAACCAGCAGCAACAGCAAAGATTTCTGCTCTTTATCCTCAACCAGGGGAGACTAAATTTGGGCACCTGTTTGTAGCCAGTTTCCTTGCACCATAGGTACAGACTGACTTAATTGACTATTAACACAGAATATGGGAGAATCCAGGTAAGAGTGACAAGTATTTAATTAGATTTGCAAATGAGACCAACAAGGAGAAAAATCAAAATATTCCATTTCACAAGACTAAATTCTGTAAAAGTGTGGGAAGGGAGTTTTAGGAGAGTCCAATTAATACACATAACCAATGAAATTCAGACATTTGGACCAGGTCCAAGTGTAGAATACAGGGTTTGTGCAATTCAGTCTAGAAAAAAGAGGGTAATGAGAACAAGGACAAAGCAGAAGAATGGATGTATACAACCTCAGTAATCATACTGTATGAAACGCAGAGCAGGAAATCACTGCTCTTCCAGTCCTATGTGAGCCAAGAAGAGTCCACCTTGACTCTCAGATCCCAGGATGAAGTCACATGACTGCAGTTACAAAAAGTATTTTCATTTGTAAACTGTCAGTTGGTTTAGAGTCAGAGAGGTGATAACAATGGAACCCCAGGGGGACATTTTTACAAAGTTACTGTCTGAGTAGAACCACATTTTAAACCCTCCCTCACATACATTTTCCATGGAACATGATCCTAAATCACTTTTATCTGGTAAAGGCAGATGAGTCCTGTGGCACCTTAGAGACTAATAGACATATTGGAGCATGAGCTTTCATGGGTGAATACCCACTTTGTCGGATGCATGCAGTATTTATCTGGTATTTACATTTGGGTAGATGTGCATTTATATAGATTTTGTAAGATGTTAGAAATAATTAATATCTTATTTGCCAGTGGGACCAAGAATGACTTACATGAAGCCAATTTGGTTGTATTAAAAAAGTAAATATGTCAGGGATTTTCATGCCAAGAGTCTGTTTTGCTGCCTTTGAGTCAATAAAAAAGGCAGCCGAAGTGCTACAAACTCTTAGAGGAGACAACTGGAATTAACTTACCAAGTAGCCAGCCATCTTTGTGCAATCCAGCTTCAAATTGGCTATTAAGAGCTGCCTGCTGCAGCACAGTGCAGTCCTGCAGGCTGCCTGGCCAGTGCGTCTCTGCACTCAGCAGTGCTCCTCTAGCATCACACACCATTAGGCAGTTTAAAGAATGCAGACCCTTTCGATTCACATAGGATAGGTCCTCGGCATTGGGTGCTTTGATTGCCACGTGGGTGCAGTCTATCACCCCTAGCACTCCAGGCATCCCTGCCAGCCCATAGAAGTCATCCTTCAGACTCTGCACAGAGGCTTCCTCCTCTGGAAAACGAATGAATTGTGAGGCTCTCTCCACCAGTGCTTCAGTGACATTGGCAACACAGCGGCTCATAGAGGCCTGGCTGATGCCAATGGCGTCCCCCATGCGAGTCTGGAAGGAGCCAGAAGTGTAGAATCCTAATGCTGCAAGAATCTGTGTCTCTGGACTGATGGCTCTGGACCGCTGTGTAGGGCGAGAGAGGCTGGCTCCCAACAGATCCACTAGATAGTAAATGAATTGTCGGGGGAAGCCATACATGGACACCAGGTACTCATCGGTGACATCCTCCAGCTTGAAGCGATCCAGCATCCGGTGTCCTCGGCCATACAGCAAGAGGTCACAATCAAGAATCGCTATAGGAACAGCCATAGCCAAAGCCTGGGCGAGTTCTTGGAGCAGTTCTTGCTGCAGATCTTTTCCCAGTGCTGTTACCTGCATTGAAGTGAACTGGATGGAGACTCAAACTCATTTAAAGAAGTTCAGCCTTTCATCCCTATTGCCCTCTTCATTCTACACAGGTTACATAACAGCAGAGTAAGAAACAAACACCTCAGAGAAATTAGTAAAGATAATCTCTTTGTTTTTAAAAAATAAAAAATGGTGTTTTTTTAAATGTTGGGGTCAATTTTAGTGGCAGATGAAAGATGCCCAGGAAATTGAAGCAGTCAGTCCACAGAATGCATGCAACAGCAGTGTGAGCTTCCCTACAGACTCATCAGTGTCTCAACCCTTAACAGAAGGGACTTTCTGCAGGAATGAGAAGGGAGTTCAATCTCCTTGGGTCTTCTGCTGCAAATGCCAAAAATGAGGCAAGTAATGGCAGCAGTTGCTGTCAAATTCTTAGTGGAAAATCGTTAAAATCACAACAAACTAATCTCATATACATAGTACAATTTTCAGTCACTACCAGGTTAAGCCATATTCAGACTAGCAATCTGAAACTACATAATCCACAGGCAACTACCTTATTTCTGCTGTCACTGAACTAGTTATACAAGTTGGATGAATTTGTTGTTTCTTTCTGAGCTAGTTTACTTGTGCATAACCTAAACTGGCTGTAGGTAGGCATGCAGTTTTTGTGGATTTTTAGAACAACAAAATCCAAGAGCTGCTATCACCAGAGATTTGGGAGAAATAAAACCTGCCCTTCAAATTCAAAATCACAAGTCTCAGACTGTGATACTACGGGTGTGTGTGGGAGTCCCCTTTGACTATGCCAGATGACATCAGAAGCTACAGCGGGAACATTAAATGCTAGATAAATGCAAATTGATTTATGTATATGACACATGGGCAACAAGATGAACTTCACTGTTGGATAGCACCAGGATTTCCAAAGAGACCAATGGCAAATGTAGTTGATATTCTATCATATATATCCCAGGCTTTAAAACATATCCACTAGCCAGAGACCAACATGGAAGTTAAAGGTCTTCTGGTAGTGCTGAGGCAGATGAGAAATCCAGTGCACCATACACACTCCTGTGGACTTACTGCATGCAGAAGCAACAGAAGGAGTCCATCCTCCACTGCTGATGGGGCAAAGGTCAGGAGATAGTTTTCTCTTTTCCTCTCTCCATCTTGGAACATGGGAATTGCCAGACCCACTCAGACCAATAGTCCATCTAGTCTGCTATCCTATCTGGCCAGTTTCAGATGGTTCAGAGAACTATGTTAAGCCTCCCAGCATGGAGAACTAAACACTACTGCCCACTAAGGAAGTTTCTTCCTGGTTTTAGTCAGTTAGTGATTGCTTTAATCTCCTGAAGCATTAATTCATTTTTACTTTACCAGCCGTGTTCTCAATATGGTCATGAATACACAAATTAAATGTGAAACAGCTAAGGCTCCTTCCATTGGGTGGGAGGAGGAAGTGAGCAGATTCCACTCAGGGCTCAATGATAATAATATCCATGTTAGTGTAAAACATGACTGTCTTTTGGTGTAGCTGGAACCTAATTTATTTTAACCACGTTTCCAAAACATGCTACAGTTTAACTCTGTCCAAGAGCATGACACAGTTCAATGCCATGGATAGGGTCCCATCTATTTTAGAAGACAAAACTGAAGTTTTAATAATTAGGAGACTAATGTGTTAGAACCAGGTCCCCTGATATGGATGCCCTTGTGGTGTAGTTAATCCCTCTAAAAGCTGCCTCCAGAGGCCCCTCATGTTACCTGGGGATTGGTGGATGGATAAAACACAGAGGGCTGGTGAATGAGGAGGTAGATGGGGAGGGCAGGGAGAGGGCCGGAGGGAGGGCAGGGGAGATGGGGAGGGCAAGGAGAGGGCCGAGGGATCAGGGCGTAGGGGAGAACCAGAAGGGGGGGTGGGGTAGGTGAAGAGGGCAGGGAGAGGGCTGCGGGGGGAGATGGGGAGGGGAGAGCCGGAGGAGATCGGAAGGGGAGAGGGCTGGAAGGAGGGCCAGGTAGGTGGAGAGAGCTGAAGGGGGGCCGAGGAGATGGGGAAGACAGGGAGAGGGCCTGGGGAGGGCAGGAAGAAGGGTGGAGGAGATAGGGAGGGCCAGAGGGAAGGCAGGGAGAGCGGCGGGGGTGATGGGGAGGGCTGGAGGGAGGGCAGGGTAGATGGGAAGGGCAGGGAGAGGGCCGGGGGATGAGGGGATAGAAGGGAAGGGGAGAACCAGAAGGGGGGCGGGATAGGTGAAGAGGGCAGGGAAAGGGACGGGGGGACATGGGGAGGGGAGAGCCAGAGAGAGGGCCAGGGGAGATGGGGAGGGCAGGGAGAGGGCCAGGGGATGAAGGAGGAGATAGGGGGAGATGGGGAGGGCCGGGGGATGAGGGGGTAGGAGGGGAGAAGAGAACAGGAAAGGGGCGGGGTAGATGGAGAGAGGATGGGGAGGGAAGAGCTGGAGGTGGCCGGGGGAGATGGGGGGAGATGGGGAGGACTGGAGGAAGTGCAGGGGAGATGGGGAGGACAGGGGGATGAGGGGGTAGGAGGAGAGAGGAGAACCGGAAGGGGAGCGGGGTAGGTGGAGAGGGCAGGGATAGGGCCGGCGGGGAGATGGGGAGGGAAGAGCCAGAGAGGGATTGGGGGGAGATGGGGAGGGAAGAGCCGGAGCAGAGCCGGGGGGGGGATGGGGAGGACATGGAGAGGGTGGGGGGGGAGATGGGGAGGGAAGAGCCGGAGGAGGGCCAGGAGGAAGATGGGGAGAGCAGGGAGAGAGCTGGGTGGGGAAGAGCCGGAGAGGAGCCGGGGAGGGGGGGAGATGGGGAGGAAAGAGCTGGAGGGGAGCCGGGGGGGGTGGAAGATGGGGAGGGAAGAGCCGGAGGGGGGCCGGGGGGAGGAGATGGGGAGGGAAGAGCCGGAGGGGGGGGGGCCGGGGGATTCTTAGTGGGGGAAGGACCCGCCTCAGCTGGGCTAAGAGGAGGGGGCGGACCCCCCCCAGCTCTGCCACGCTTTCCCAGGCTGGCTCGGGATTTACCCCGCGCTGCAGGGGGCGGTGTCCCCCTGCCCGGATCCTCTCCCGCGAGTCCCGCCGCCCCGCACAGCGCGGGGGCTGCCCGTTCCCAGCAGCAGATTCCCCACGAAGCCGGGCTCCCCTCACTCCTGACCCGGATCCTCCCAGGCCGCGCCCCCCGCACCTACCAGCACCGGCCGCAGCGCCCCTGCCCAGTGGGGAGCGGGGAGGAGCTGTCCCGGCTTCGTGCGGAAAGTGCCGCGGCGGATGCGCAGGCTGCGCCCCTCCCCCGGCCGGAGCGGATGAAAACAAACAGCAGCGATGGCGGCGGCTGCGGCGAGGGGGAGCCCGGGGCCCTAGGAGACCAGGACACCCCCGAGCCCGGGGCGCGGACACCGGGGATCCCCGGGCCCGGACGGCGGGGCCCCAGGGCACTGAGACCCCAGAGCCTCGGGCGTGTGGAGCCCCGAGTTCCCCTGGGCACGGCTGGGCCCGAGAGCCAGGGACCCCTCGCCGGGCGGGTATCGGCCCACAGGCACCCGGCGCTGAAAGGCTGAGGGACCCCCTCTCCCGCCGGGAGCTGGGACCAGGAGCCCCCCGGATTGAGCCCCTCCCCGGGCCAGGCCCTGAGCCTGGCTCTGCTCACGGGCAGTGAGAGCACCCGCGCTGAGAGGGCCCTGGGCACGGGCGCGCTGCACTGAGACCGGGCCGAAGATTTCACGGGTCCGGCTGCGAGGAGACTTCTGGAGCCCAGTAGCTAGAGCTGGACCCTGAGGAGAGATCTTGGGCTGGGACCAAACCCTGCCAGCTCGGAACATTCCACTGGCTGAGAACTGAGGAGATCCTAAAACTGAGCTACCACCTAGTCCCCTGGCCCAACGAGAAGACCCGTGAAGATCCCAGAGGTCTAGATGGGTTTGGCCATGCAGAGAGACTAGGCTCAGTCAGCCCCAGTCTCTCGGCATGAGACCCAGAGCAATCACCTCTGCCTCCTCCCTGCAGGTATGGTGCGAGCGGGGGAAAGTACAAAAGGTAGAAGCCGTGGCCCACACTCTCACTGCACCCTGTCTGTGTGGTATTTCTGACTGGGGTGTCTGTCCATTCTGAGCTTGGCATTCCATGTACTGCAGCAGGGATCATGGTGTGGGACCTCAGACTAACTCTTGGATGGGGATGGGGATGGAGGGAGAACAAGGTCTCCTTCAGCTCATGAAGATTTTGATTCAGAATTTTCTTTATTACATAGTGTTATGCAAGTCTTCATGTGTTGAAAATAATTTTACAGATACATCTTTATGTACTTACAATTTAAAGTGATGAAAAGACTTCAGAACATAAAGATTTTAGGATAAAGTCCTAACTAATCTAAATCAATAGTCTAGCCTTGAGACAGCAACACTATAGTTGTGGTATGAGATAGCACTTCTATTCTTAAATCTCTTTTCAGTTGCTTATTAACATGCTTAAAATGTGTGCTGTTTGGGGGAGAAACTTATGCGTGGTCACTCCAGAAGTGACGTTTTTGGTAAGTTTGTTAACTCAGTGGCAGCTGAAAAGATTTATGGAAAGGTGGAGAAACTGTCAGATGCTTTTTGTTTACTTGAATGATTAACTTGCTGGAGTCTGAATGTCGACACTGCAGTCAAACAGCCCCTTAGTAGGGTGATCCTGAGTCAGGTGATATGGGCCAACTGAGAAAGTTTAATTCAGTGTAGAGCAGGCAGGTTGGGCAAACTTTTTGACCTGAGGGCTGTATTGGGTTCTGTAAATTGTATGGAGGGTGGGTTAGGGGAGGGGGTTGTGGCCCAGCCCCCACTTCCTATCTGCTTCCCTTCCTGGGACTCCTGCCCCATCCAAACCCCCTTGTTCCCTGACAGCCCCTCTGGGACCCCATCCACACACCTCCGCTTCCTGTCTCCTGACCGCCTCGAGACCCTCACTGCCCCATCCAACCCCTCCTCTCATTCCTGATGGCTCCCCTGGGACCCCTGCCCCATCCAACCACCTCTTTTCCCTGTCCCATGACTGCCCCCAGAACCCCTTCCCCCAACTGCCCCCCTGCCACCCCATCCAGCCCCCTCATCTTCCTCACTGTCCCCCAGGATCCCTGCCCTCATTCAACCCCGTTTCCCCCTGACCATCATCCACACCCCCGCCCCATGACTACCACCCCAAACTCCCCTGCCCTCTATTCAACAACCCCGCTCCCTGCCCCCTTACCATGCTGCCTGGAGCACCGGTAGCTGGCGGCTCTACAGTCACACCGCCTGGCTGCACCTGGACCTCACTGCCACGCCACCCATAGCATTGCGCTGGCGACAGAGCAAGTGAGCTGAGGCTGCAGGCAAGGGGGGACAGCAGGGGAGGGGTCAGGAACTTGGGGGCCAGGCAGGACGGTCCCATGGGCCGTAGTTTGCCCACCCCTGGTGTAGACATATGCTCAGAGATCTGGGGGATCAACTTATTGGGGCATGTCTATATAACTATAATAGTTCAGAGCTTTTATGTGGGCTCCTTTTCTGCAGTGATAACCCTTCTTGCCTCTTCTGTATGCCTTTAAGATGTCAGCTAGTCACATAGTGTAACAAACTTGAATAGTGGTATTGCAAATGTAAATGCTGGAGAGCCAAACTGAGTTCCAGTTGTAGGGCAGTGCAGGCTAAGAGTGCAAAAGTTTGTAAAGAGGCCTACCTACCTTTTATTTCTTACCCATTCAGCTAGAGTAATTCTCATCATACAACAGGTTTTAAAACTCCTTTTCTGTTTACTTTGTTTATATGAGCCTCAACCATAAATGAGACTTCATTCTGCAAAATGTTACCCATGCAGTTCAACAGTGCTCCCTGTGGTCATCCCTTCTACATTAACGTGCAGCCTCCTTACACACAGACTACAGGTATCCACATGCAACCAGGTGGCTCAAATCAAAGTATAGCATGGTATGCTGGGACTTACTGTACAGTTTCTGTGGGAAGGCTGCTGCAGCCTGTTCTGTCACAAAAATTGGGTGCAGCAGTCAGGCTCATGTCAGGTTGCCAGCATGGCTCTTGGTCGAACAGAGTTTAGGCAACTCTGACATATATATGAAAAAGTGTTTAATGCCAAACTATTGGGTAGGTCTTAGTATTGTTTTAACTCTACCCATCTCATTAGTGCCCTCATTAGAAAGGGCATGGCTTTAGCTAGAGAAGCAGGGCGTGGAGCTTGTCCTTTGAACACCTGCTTTTGACATCCATTGTTTGGAGGCAAGGAGAAAAAGACTTGAATTACCACAACTGCATGAACGTGGATATTGGAAGGAGGGGCAGACAAGCCATTCACAGGTAAAAGCATATGGTATAAACACCAGTTGTATCGTTGCTGCACATATTGGGTTAAAAGACAGTAAGAGCAGATATACACTTAAAATGCTGCATTGGTGCAGCTGAACCGATCCAGCACTTAAGTGAAGATACTCCTATGCTGATGGCAGAGCTTCTCCTGTCAATGTAGTTAATCCACCTCTGTGAGAAGCTCTGCCACCACCAACATATCGCTGTCTACACCGGGGGTTAGGTCGGTATAACTACATTGCTCAGAGGCGTAGATTTTTCACAACCCTGAGCAATGTAGTTACACCAATATAAGTCTATAGTGTAGTCCTGGCCTAAGGTACTTGATTGGCAGAGGACTACCTGGCTTTGGGGATTTGTAATAGAATCCGGAACCTTTCACTTGTAGGTCTCTGATTCAAGTGTGACTCAGGTCAGTAGTACCAAAAGGTACCACTATCTGTTGGCTGTTCAGTAGCCTTAGTGAAGTTAATTGGTGGTGGTCTCACTCCTAGCACAATAGCTGACCCAATAGCAAAACCTATCATAATAGGCACTTAACTGAGAGGCCTTGTGGGTACTTGAAGGAAAGGGGTTAAGAACTGAAAGGGCATGGTGGAGCCAGCCTTCCTTTCCACTTTTAGAGGGGTTCCCTTCAGATCCGGTTAGGCACTTTGGTGGTAGCCAGTGTGAGGAAGTAAGGTAACTTCTGTGACTAAACAGATGACTTCAGTCTCTAGCGCTGTCTCTCTGGCACTTTTTACCAGCAGGGAAATTCATTTTAGAAATGGAACAGAGTTACTCATCTTTGTGTAACAAAGCCTCAGCAGGCATGAGCTAATGATCAGGTGCTCCCATACATACATGGAGACATGCTAATCATCAAATGACATGCTTTAGACTTGCCAGGACCCATGTTCTGGAATCAGCATTTCCCCTGAAGTTATAATCCCCTAACGTGGAGCATTGTCCTATGCTCCTTGCTCCACTTTAGGTGCTGGTGACATCAACTGTTGCCAAGAGAACAGGATCCTGCACTCAGTACTTGGCAAGTAAGTAAAGAAGGAATGGCTTTTCAAGTGTTTTGTGAGTGACACACACACGTTGTGACTAACTTGGAATCTTAATTAGGATTCTTTCTGTGAGGTTTTACTGCTTATTAATCAGGTAGATGAAAAGGGGCATCTGCTGGAGCAAGAGGCTATCGGGAATTTGATAGTATCCTTTTTGAAACTAATAACTGCAAAATAGTAAAAACAAGGAAGTGCTTTATTTACATGGTGTCCTAAAGGCATATGGCAGTTTTTATTACTAGAGCCCCCTACATCCCACAGGCAGGATGAACTAAAAACTAGCAGAAGTCAAGGGAGCTGATTTAGATTAGATATGGGGAGCTAGATAAACATAAATTATTGTTGTGTGGAACAGAATGAAAATGTGTGAAATCTACAACAGATCATTTCAGAAAATGTGAAATTGGATAGGAGCTAATTAAATTTAGCTAACAATCAGTGCCGGTGGTGCAGCGGGCTGTTTAATGCTGAAATATCTCTCTATTTTAACCTAGTAATCCAAATATTTGCTGCGGGGCATAATCTAAGTGCAAGTTGCACAAATGAGTTTGTTTTAAAGAAGTTTGTCATTGGAAAAATAAAGTGAAGAGTTTGCAGGAAAGTTTAGAGCACAGTTGAACTTTTTATCTGAAAATCTGAATATTTTAAGAGGCTCCAATTCAGCCAGCTCTGAGCCATGAATCCCTGGCCCTGCAGGTCAGTGCAGCTGCTGATTCACTACTAAGAAAAATTCAGAGACCTGCTCTCTTCTTTCAGTTAATAGAGCACTGTGAAAAGAAGTTGAGTGACCAAACACGATCACACATTCATGGATAACATAACTGCATGCCATATAGATGCTGTGTTGCTGGGACTTACAGCTTTGTTTACAGAAAGTTTTACTGGCTATATCATTCTAGTTATACTGGCATAAATTCTATGTGAACACTTATTCTGGTATAAGAGTGGATTTTTTTTTTGTTTTATTTTTGTTTTTTGTTTTCAGTTTAGCTTAAAGCACTTCCCAAGCTAAACCAAAAAGACCCTCTTCTACTGGAATAAGTGTGTCTACACAGGCAGAATAATCATATCTGTTTAGGTTCTTTCTCAGTATAGGCATGGCCTGACTCTCTATATAGTGGCTAGATTTTGGGATGATCACACAGTGAAGTGACCCACACACAGTTACTATTGTTGGCAGCTGAGTTTAGCAGGTTCCATATATAACTGTCAGTTCTGTCCTTTCACAGGTAACAATGACACTACACCTCAACCCAAACTGAGCAAAGGAATTGATCTCTACTTTGCTCTTAACCATCCTCAGAAGATGATATTTGAGACTGAGTCTCAGGTTAGGAAAACAAGAGAATAAACAGATTAACATTCAGTTTTCAAACACTCATGTAATATAGGGGAGATGGTAGTGATTCCTGTGTTAGGTTACCCAGCGCTTTCTGTTACAAAGGATTATTATAGAAGCTCCTTTTTCTAGAAGCTCATTGTTTCCATTAGATCTTTGATATTTGGTAGGGAAAATTCCCTCTGGCTATCGAAGTGCCTTTATCCCATGACATTCTATTCAGATTTGGCTGAGCTATAAAATATTAAAAATTGCCATTTTCTTTCTCTCACTTGTGTTCTTTAGGAAAATTTTGCATGTCGAAAATCACAACGTGTTCTGAGGCCACGGTCACATTGCTGTTGTAGCAGCACACACACTGCATCGGGAATGATGCGCACATTCTAGCATCAGAAGGTTCCCTCCCTCTCCAGTAGGGGTTCTTTATGTATTATGAGAGCTATCAGACAGGGGAACTTCCCACCTCAGAAGTATTTCAGAAAAGCCTCTCATTTCACTCTGCCTTCAAGACCAATATGTCTACTTTCTCTTGGTTATTTATAAAGGTGCTTCTCATCTTGATAATCTGAGTGTCACCATCCTTGCTTAGGAAAGACTTCTTACTCAGAGCCAGTTTACACTGCTCTTTAATTGGCCAGAGAGTTCACTCTTGAGTTATGCTGAGCATTCCTGTTCCCTCCCCCAGGGGCTTTTTGTGGTGTTTCTGAAGCACTCTCAGTTCCTACCAGAACAAGAGAGCTCTGCAAATGGGGACATGGCTTTGATAATCATTGATTCCTATATCAATTTCATGTCTAGGGGCCAGAAAGGATTTGGCTCAGAAGCCAGGTTTCCTTTCACATCCTTCCTTGCACTACAGGGACTGGGTTACACGCCCAGCCTGACTGAATCAGAGCGGATAGGGGAGTCTAGTTCTTCTGGTAGTGGAGTTAATGACTTCTGACAGGATAGGTCACTTCTCTCTAGTTAAAGCTAACTGATTTACACCAATTGTTTTCATATGAGATCATTAAGTATTATAAGAACAGTGTCAGGCTCAAGGGGCAGTATGAATACAAATAAGACCTTCCTTTTCCTCTCTGATCATTCAGTAGACAGTTCTCTTCCCTCTACGCTGCAGATCTGTAGCTGTACTGCAGTAGGCATACTCATGCTAGCTTTAATCTAGTTCACGCAGGTAACAATGGCCGTGAAGATGTGGCATGGGCTTCGGTGTGGGCTGGTGCCTGATTACAAGACAGCTGAGGACCGTGGGTACATACTCGAGTTCCTAGCCCACACTAGGGTCCATGCCACAATGTCTTCAGTGGCAATATTGCCTGTTCTAGCTACTTTTAAGCTTGCACAGGTATGCTTATCCACACTACAACTACAACCTAAATTGCAAGGTAGGCTTGTATTAAATCAGTGCTGACCTGCTGCCCCAACATGGGGCAGTATAGTACTGTACTGCTGGAGTGGACTCTTTTCAAATGGTGTTTGCAGAGCACTAACTAAAATACATGCTTACTGTCATTATTTAGTTGAGATGTAAGATGAAGATTCTGGCCACTTTTGGTCATTAAGATCATACAGCATTTCCTGTGTGAGCAGGATGGTTATCCTCTGTGCCCTTATCAAACTTTAATTTGTGTTGTGACATTCTAGTTTCAATCAGATAATATTCTTCTGGTGCTAAATTTTTGTGCAGTGTTGCTGTGTGCTCTTAAACTGACCATGCTTCCCACTCCAGCAGTGGCTGCATTTCAGTGATTAGCAAGGTGGTCCATAAATAATATTTGTATGATAAGTTCTTTCTGGATAAGAGGAGCTTCAGAAATACAAGTATATTTTACAGCAGTCATACTTTGCACTTTTCCAGAGTTCTAAGCCCAAAGCAGTTTTTAAACCTCTTCCTCTCTGGTGTGGCATTTGTACAGCCCATCACACAAGGAAACTTGGGACTTGTGGGGCTCTCGCCTCTACTTGCTAAAATATATCCTACAGTTAGTAGCTAAACTTGCAGCCTAGAGAACATTACTAATAAAGCGATGGAAGCCATATTCAGTGTCAGCCTAAGCAAGGGGCTAGTAGTGTAGTTAGACTCCATTTTCTCCAGAGGCAGAGCTGCTATTATGTATTATGTATGACCTCAGTGCCTGCTAATAATGGAGCTGAGACCTTCAGGATCCTAGTGCCAACAGGCCTGGTTTGCTATTTCAGTGCTACGAATTTCAACAGCTTAAGTGTCCTGTCATCTGAAATCCAGCCTATCACAATTGATCACCCTCTATATAGGACCAGGAACGCTTTCTTCAGTAATCTGGCTGAAAAATCAAAAAGGGCTTGTAACTGTGCTAATTTTAACCCTCCTTTGCATTCCATTTCTTCCTAGTTCTCTTTGAATCTCACATGATTTTAACCCCCACAAGTCCGGTATGTCAGACCTCTGGCAGGCAGTGGCCTTGATGCTTATGAGTTCTTATGTTGGTCTCTAATAGCCTGTTGAAGGGGAACACTTTCCGCGAGTGCAGCTTGGTGGTTGAATAGGGGTGTGACAGATTGAGTTCTTCCTAGGCATTCCCCTTTTCCACTGCTGCTCCACCCTGTGATGGTCTGGCCTCTCAAAGATTCAGCCCTCCAGCCCGGGTCAGTCTTTCAAATCTACCCCTTTCAGAGTATATATAAAGATCCCAGTAACAGAGAGGCTTTCAGGATCAAGTGAGGGATTGAGGCCTTCCCTCTTACTCAGGGTCTCATAGAAGGGTCTGGACTATCTTCAGGATCTTCCTCCAGCTAGGTTCCCCACCACAGGCTTGATTCCTGTAGTTGTCCCTCTCTAGGGGTTGGTAAGGGAGACCACCCCCACCACCAGCTTCCAATCCAAGACCCGAGCGTGGGCAACTAAGTGCTGCACCCTGAAGTGCTATACAACTGTCTCCCTGGATCACTTCATACCTCCCCTCTCTTCCCACAGAGTAAAGATACAATTTCAGACCTTCAGAATATCCCATCCCCTCTTTGCAGGCTTGGTCAGACCACCATAGCCAGGCTTCAGGCAGCAAGAGCACCTGTGGTGCTGCTTCCCAGGACCACAGAATGTGGATCAACTCACTTCTACTATCTACTTGCAAGTGAACTACTCTACTTCTCTTTTTAAGCTCCTCCTCCAGCCTGGGCAGACTTTGCAAGTGCAGTGGGGTGGACCACCTGGGCCCCAAGCAGCTTCATAACCCCTTCCTTTCCAGTGTGGGGTTTATATACCGTATCATGTGGCCCAGAGTTTTGAAGCAGCTGCCCCAAACCCCAAGATCAAAGTAGAAGGGTGTGTGAAAGTTTTATTTCCATGTTTGTTATATGTTTCAGATTTTCACGTGCAATGGACACCGATCTCAACTCCCAGGACAGGAAGGACCTGGACAAGTTCATCAAATTTTTTGCTCTGAAGGTAATTTGTGTTTCTTGTTATTGGGACATTGGTAGGAACCTTCTCCTCTGAATTCACCTTCATTTATACTGAAGTTAAACAACAACTCCCCATGGAGAGAGTCATAGGCTTTTATATCTGTTAATAACCAAACTGAGAAGAACTGAAGGTAAATGTAGGTAGAAGATTTCTGTTTTATACACTTATTTTCCAGAAAAGGGCTGTTTTTCAGCAAAATTGTCCTGCTGTAAAGCCCAACTGTGGGACCAGAATGCCCTTGTTAGCTCTGTGCCACTTTCCCCTGTGAAATTGACTAGTTGTGACTTCATCAAGCAGCCTGGACAAGTTTGTCTTCTTCACTTAAGTAGTATTTCCTGCTGAGTCCTGATCTTCTCTTTCTGTCCATCTAGGTTCTTATATAGTACTCAGAAAGTATTTTGCTATTATAATTTTGTCACACGTTCACAGGTAACTAAAAATTGAAACCCCTAAGTAGTTCCCTGTCCTGTTTAGGTAGGTAGATATAGCACATCCATCACTGCAGTAAATGCATCAACCGATAGATCCAGGTTACCTCTTTATGTATCTCCGGCTCCAGGGTGAAGTTCCATAGTTTTTGGTAGAATTGATTCAAATGCTACGACCACTGATTATGAAATGGCTGCAGTGATTCCTTATTATTGTTACAGGGACATGGTCAACTTAAAAGCATGCTTCTGTCCAAAACACGTTTACCCGCTGCAGTTATAAGTAACGCCTTAGGTGACTATAGTGGAAGGAGATTAGAATTTAGGATCAGTGGGGTTTGCTTAATCCTTTTCCAAAAGTGAGGCCATTTTACGTGTCCAGCTGCCCAGAATTGGCATGCAGTGCAGGCTGAGGGCCCTAGAGTGCTCTAGAAATCAGCAATGTTTGGCTTTCTCTTTCAGACTGTACAAGTGATTGTCCAGGCCCGACTTGGAGAGAAAATCTGTACTCGATCATCATCCTCTCCAACAGGCTCTGACTGGGTAAAGTCATGTTACTTATAGCAATCCCATATCTCTCTCATCTACTTTATCATGCTGATAATATGGGGAATGCTTTCAAGTAAGATATAAAAACGATACTGTACAATGTGTTGATTTTATATCTGGGCATATACAGTGCCGCCCTGGCCTCTTCCCGGGCTGAGGAGAGGTTTGTGATTCTCACCAGTCACTTCTACCAGATGACCAAGACTCATGTCTAAGTTCTGAAGGAAGGTCTTTACCTTTTCATTCAGAAGTTTGAGGCCCTGATAAGAGGTGAGGTATTTAAGGGTAATGGGGGGCTTCTGGATTCTCCATGGATGCATACAGGAACTAAGTGAGGACAGAGGGATGTGTTTTGCCTTAGTACCCAATGTACAAGAATCTAATTAGAGCCAAAACAAATGTTTATTAGTAAATAAAAAATGTAAGCCAATCTGGGATTTAGCTGTGTTGGGCTGTGATTCACTTACTCAGCAGCTGGGTCTTACAAATCCTTTTGAAGGTGAAACACTCAGCAAGTGGTGATTAGTTACTTTGCCCCCAACACTCCCCTCCGTGAAGCCACAGAATCTTTTCTAAGGCTTCATCAATGTTTGTATTTCATATACCTCTCTTCTCTTCCCAACTGTCTAACCAAGCTCCTAACCTTCTAAATCAATGCAATTAACTTCACTACTAGTATGGCTTGACAATTACAAACTCCACTGATGTCGTTCATATCCATGAATATTTCCTGGTATTGTATACTAATTCCCACCATGGAGCATTGCCCAGTGTATCTGTATCACTCTGAATATTTTGACTATCTTGTCTGAAGGTCAACAAATGTTCTGGGTGTCTCCTCATTAACGCCTGCACATTTCAATGCAGTGATGATATGACTCTGCTTAGCTGTACCACAGTGTGTATGGTAGCATCAGTCAGAGGGGCATCAGCTGGTATATTGTGGATCTCATGCTGGGGAACTGGAAAAATTATCTTGTCCCCTATGTGGGCAACTCTTTTTTGGAACTAAGCAAAACATTGGCCAGTCATAACATGTTTGTGTCCCATATTGGAAGTGTCTGGTCCATGTGGCTACACAATATTTACCTTCTCCAGCCTTTGCAACCTTTGCTTGATCTTGTTCCCATTGCCTCAGGTGTACTGTACAATTTCAGGTTGATCCAAGATGAACCCCCATGCCAGCAATGCAGTACATCACAATGATATAACCAAGTGCCATGCCTCTTGGAACAACATGAGGTATCTGGGAATTTCCAGTCTCCTCCACACATCCTTACCAATATCTGAGGACGTGACGCATTCCTTTAAGATGTAACCTCTCATGGTTGGTTCCAATATACCTATGGACTAGACACTATACACTCTCAATGCCTAGCTTAGTCCTGTGGCTGCTGGTACTGCTAGTACCATAGGAAGGATCCATGTTTCATCGAGCTTGCATCTTTTCTCAGCATAATAGATTCTTGAGTAGTGCCTAACCCTGCACCAATATACTTGTTTTACTTTTGTCCATTGTTCCAGCATCTTATTTTTATGAACGAGCATCTCCTACCCCCATTGAATTTCCTTTAGTCCTCCCTGTAGCTCCTGTATTAGGAAGCTGCCATACTATGAACATTTGATACCTTAAAATGGTTTGTAATTTTTCCATTTAATTGATTGCTACTTCCACTTCCCTAAACACCTATCCTGTTGTTCTAGCATCCTGAATTTCCTTTAAATCCTCCCTAGATCCTCATTTCTGTTGTTTTTCACTTCAAAAAGTTTTGTAATTGAACTCTCATTTTCTTCCCACAATACTTGTGATATCCATATGATTCCATGCTGATGTTCCCAACTCCTATTACTGTTTCTGTCTGTCTTCCCCTGACTCTTTCACGTCTCATGCCACCAAATTTCCTCCAGTTCCACCCCATCCATTGACTGTCTGAAATTTTGCAGTGCTTTTGATATCATTCACATATAGAAGTGCATATATTTTGCATGACAGATCTCCTGTGGTAAAGTAAAATGGGTTAAATTCAATACTACAGAGATCATTTGGTACTATACATTACTATACGTAGTCTGATGATCACAGTTTATCACTAATCCATTGTCAGGTTCTGCTTCTATTTCTATGGATGGTTCGTCATCTTGCTTAAATTCTGGAGTAGGAGGCATTGTTACTCCAGTATGTTCAGAAGTGGTAGTGTTACTTTGACCATCCTTAATCCCGTTCAGAGAGAAGGTCTGGCATGTTAGACTCTCGGGCGGTAGTTCAATGAGCTGGTAAAGTAACTCTAATATTTCCTGTATGTGTTAACTGCATGCCATGAATTTTTAGATTAGCCATTACCATCTCATTTAAACAAACTGTCCCCCTCAGCTCACGTCCAAGTCCCTGCTCCTGAGAGTTGTTTGTGCAGCAGGATCCTCCACGTTGGCTATTCTGCAATCTGTATCAGAACACTAGGCTTTTCTGGATGTTTACCCAGCAACCATAGGGCTAGGGCAATTGTTCCCAAACTGGGATGTTCACGAAATGTTACAGAGGGTTCTCGGGAAGCATGGAGCCAGCAGCCCGGAGCTCTTGGGGACTTCAAAGAGCTAAGCAGATCAACGCAAGCATATCTATCACACTGAGGAGATTTAAACTTCAAGACTCCTTTTACGAAATAAAAAGAGAGGTGGATATTTTTTGCTTCTTTTTAAAATTACATAGGCTGCTAGTGGTGTTCTTTAAATTATTAAGAAGAACAAGTGTAAGCTTTGTTTGTTTGCGTGGACTGCTCAAGACCTGAATGCTTGTGTAGGAGGAACTCTTTGAGTTGGCTTCTTAAATACCTTCATGCTGTTTCACATCTGATACTTCTTGATGAAACATAGGAGCTAGAGGTGCTAGTACGGGGGGCAACAAGGGTCACATGCTGCCCCCACATCAGTGCGCCCCCCCATGGGTTCCTCCCCTTTTATTCCTTGCCCTCCCCCCTTTTCCAGCAGTGCCCCGTAGGGCCCAGGGTGCATGAGGGCTTTGCCCCTGCACCCTTTTTTTCTGATAGGAGCCTTGTCATATGAGAGGCTTAATCAAAAATGATACAAGCTACAAAAGTGAGATCTTGGAAAGAGTGTTGCCATTTTCATAATGTAATAAAAATACTGTCATGATAAATAATAATTAATAGTGTGCAATAAGCATGTCATAAAAACAAATTTTGTGTTTCCAAGATCACTGCTTTTATAATTTATGCTGAGGTAAGGGAGAAAATCCATGGAAATATTCACTTTTAGGAGGGGGTTCACGAGACTTGACATTATTGTGAAAAGGGTTTAAGGGTTGTTAAAGTTTGGGAACCACTGGGCTAGGGTGACCCCCCCCCATACACTGTCACAATCTTGTTCTGCTATATCACAAATTAAGTGGACCCCAATGCAATGCACATTATTCCTCCCATGGTGACCAACACCTGGGGGAGAAAACAAATATTCTCACTTCTCTCTTTTTACATCAGTAGATTTATTTCTGTCCTTTCCCCTGTATGGTTTCAGCTGCATAGCATGCAACCTACCATCAGTTTACCACCCCTTTCTAATCTTTTACCTGAACTAGATATACTGATGCCCTATCCTTGTCCGTTACATAGTAGCAATCCTCCCAACTGGCTTTTGGAAAGGGCTTTTTATCTGAGACATATTGCAGAAGTACCTGATCTCCCACTTCATACTCTTTGCCAGAAGTTTGGCCATAAAAATAACTTTTCATTTTTCACCGGGCTTCCTCTAAATGAAGCAGCTCACATTTTATTTTTATATTTCATTTTTCACAAGTGAGACTTTTTTTTTGGCCTGGCCTCTGTTAACTGCTGTATTTTAGCAATATTCTATTTTACTGTTGCTTTGATTTCTTTATTCTTTTCTGAGTCTTAGATATCTGTACCTCTGCTGCTACACTTAAACTGTCCTGACAGACTGTTAGCTGCTGTGTTGTTCATTTTTTTTCTTAGTGTGTACGAAGTATTTCCCTCCACACAGTTTTTTAAAAAATCAATATTCTCTTTAACACGTAGACGTCTAACACTTGCATTACCCCCTAATTATTTAGTCCCTTCCTAGCTCTGCAGTGTTCTTGGAGTTGTGCAAAACTCCTTTTAACTTCACATTGCTTTTCCTTAAATCACTCAACTTCAGTTTTTTGTTGTGAAGTAGGACATTTCCCAAGGCCTCACTAACGACTAAATTCTGGGATTGTAAACTTTTTACCTTTTTGTCCAGAGTGAAATGTTTTCAGCCAATGTATTCAGCAGCTTTAAGTTTCTGTCTCTGCCTTTTGTACTCATATTTTAGTTTAGCACATTTTGTAGCTGTGACTGCAGTTTCCTAAGAATCATGGGCCGCAAACATGTGAGCTACCGTGACATCTAAGGGTTTAGTAAGCCAGCAAGTGGCTTCTTGTCCTGTTGCTCCAGTCATGGTAATACACTATTGTGTTCCATACCCTGCCTGAATTCTAGATGTTAGAGACAGATTCTCCACTATCAAGCAAAGTATGTTTATGGATGTCTCCTATAACTGATAATACATTAGGGCATTCTCACTCATCCAACGTAAAGTGGGTAAGGATCCTGGATGAGTGAGAGGAGGCTCAGTATCCCTATTAAGGGTTGGACGAAGCAGTTCCAGCCAGCAGGCCGCTCTCTGTTCCGTAGGACACCTCTTGAAGCCTCCACATCTCCTTCAGTTCCTCATTGCACCTCTCTTCCGCATAACAGGGAATCCGTGGGTGCTCACAACCACCTCCTTTCCCTCTGCCACACACACTACCATACCCAGGGGTTTCTGTTCTAACCTCGAACTTGGGTTTCTGGCCCCTTTCAATCCTGTATGCTTTAGCCTCATCGACTGGGTCTTTATTTTTACCCCCCAGGATGTGATGAAAAGCACATTCTGCTTTTTCAACCTGAACATTAGTTCAACCCCTCTCAAACACCATTTTAACTGCCCCTCTAACCTCTGGAAGTGGCCCATCTATAACAAGTTCTGGGTACTCTCAATCATAACAAAATGGATTATTCATGACCAGAGAACAAGCAAAAAAAGTCACTCTTCATGTTCGTTAGAGGGCTCATTAGGGTTTCTGCTTAACAGCAAAAACGTGGTGATTGCTGCATCAGACCAGAATAAAACTCAGATAAGCTCTGCATACAGGAACTGCCACTGTATCTGGCCTCTCTAGCCCTGTCGAATATGCAGCCAAACCCCAGAGCCAACTCCCTTTTGCAAAATTCTCTCCCATCCCCTATAGTCAGATCACAAAATTCAACCTGCTCTCTAGTTTTCAGAAGCCACTTCAACACTTCCTCTATGCCCGTGCTTCTGGAGCAAGGGCCTATTTCTTTCAGTATGGCTGATGTCTCCTCTGGGGAAAGGTTTTTAACCCTCATCTCTGAATGGATACCGCCTTGATTGTTTTGGACTGTGGACATGATTATAGGCTCCACTGGAACAGGCACCATAAGGGCACCTTAGAGTCCAGACTGCTCAAGGAAGGAAAAAGTGGATTATAAGGAGGGGGAGCCTCCTTAGACATACAACACTGTGCACATTAATGCTTCCTCCTTCCAAAAGTTTCATTGTCTGATTAAAAGCACCTGTCAGTTCTGTATTCCCCAATTGCACTGCGTCTAGCTGTGGTTGAAGAACACCATTCTGCTCCTTAAGACTCACATTCCTGAATGTTCTCAGTCAAAGTTCATAGCTCTGTGACCTTGTCTATCAGTTCTTGTGTTTCACCCTTCTGCATTTCTTTAACTTGAGTTTTATATTTTTCTGAATTCCAGTTTTAGTGATTCATTTTGTTTCATAAAAGCTCTGGCAATCACTATCTCACCCTGAACTGTGCCTTTTACCTTTTCCTCAGCAACCTCTTTGTTGCTGAAAAGGTTGCTTTCAAGCACAGTAGCCCCCACTTCAAGCAGATTCTGACTTGCGAGGATATCCATCTCCTTAATGGGACCCCCACCATGTCTTGTCTACATATCTCTCCAGCGACTCCACTGTCCCTTAAAAACACCTTAAACCCCTCAATATCCTTTGGTCGCAGTCCCTGGGATATTGTCTGTTAGCCCAGTCTACAAATTGACTAGCTCACCAGAATGTTGGAACGAGATTCTCTTACTCAGCAGATGGGTATAACAAATCTTTATTAAGGCAAAACACTCGGCACATGCTGATCAGTTACTTACAAGGGGGAAGCTCATCGGGACAATCTCATCACAGTCGCCTCCAGCACCGACCAGTACAGGTTCAACCTTCCTGTATTACACACACTTACGTATAACGTTTTGTTATCTTTTCTTATGCATACATATTAGTCTTTCATTTCCATGTTAACTCTCCTCCCCTGTCAGTACAGGTTTAGTGTTGGTTCAAATGAATCTTTTTTCTAGCTTTAGTTACTTTATATTTTTGTTATCTCACAGACATGATTACTCTGCAATTTCTTACACATGCACTGTTCTACTTATGCTTACTTATGTTAAATGTTATCAGACTAGACTCTTAAAATTCACAGAAGGCTTCTGTCAGGCTTAAAAATGTATTCACCCCCAATAGTCTGTTCTGTAACTGTTGCAGTGGTCACCTCTTTAATCTGTTGTGTAGCAGGTTGCTCTAACTTGCAGTGTGCCACTGGACAGGTTTTCCAAACGAATCTGAAAAATAAAATAAGTTCTTTCATTTTGCAGTTCAACTTGGCAATCAAAGATATACCAGAGGTAACTCATGAAGCAAAGAAAGCCCTGGCAGGACAGCTACCTGCTGTTGGACGGTCAATGTGTGTGGAGATCTCTCTCAAAACCTCTGAGGTAAGAACCCAGCCAAGATACATCACCATTTGCTGACTTGCCCCTTAAATTACCTCTCTAAACTCTTATTCTCTTCCCCAAGGCTATGTAAAAATCTCTCTGGTCCTGCAGTGTGCTAGTATGCCACTGAAGATTAACATATTTTACAATGAAAGGGAAATCTCACTGCAGATTGGTGAAGCCCAACACTTAGGATTGGGAGAGCTGCAAAATCAGCTTATTAGCTCACCTTGGGAGCTAACCCATTCTGATGTAAGCATGTCCTGAGTACAGCCTCCATTCTCCTTTTTATGAGGCTCCCTTGTCCCACAGTGAGACATCTTTGGGTCCTGCTCTTGTTAGCACATGCATGTAATGAGGAAATAATGACCATCTGTTTACAAAGAATCAAGAGTCAGGAAAAATACATTCCCTTAGAACAGTGGTTCTAAACCTATTTACTATTGTGGGCCACATCCAATACTACCTGTATGGCCCTGAGGATGTCACATGGGCTGCAGCTCTGTGCTGATTGGGCTGCAGGTTGAGAACCACTGCCTTAGAGCTACATTGCTGTAACTGATTTTTAATGAGATGTGAAAGAGCTCGTTTATTTTAAATGAGCTATGTTCCTGATCCTTTCTCTGATGCAGGGAGATTCCATGGAGCTGGAAATCTGGTGTCTAGAAATGAATGAAAAGTAAGTGTGTGTTCCTCGGTTTTGTTTTGAATTTGTCTTTTTAATCAAATGAGCAAGTTTTTCCTGGCTGGCTGAATGATTGAGCACACAGGGGATCTGACCTGCAACTGAAAAAGCTATGGAGAAGAGCTCAACAGCATTCCAAGACGTTGCCAAGGGCAGATCAGAAGGTGTTCCCGACAGGCTCATATGAGGGACATTTAACGAGCAGTTGGAGCTGACAAGCTCTGCTGCAGTGTCCTGTGCTGTCTGGCGTGCACCCTGACGTACATCACAGTGAGCAGCAACCTGGTGGGAATGGAGAGACCATGGAGAATGAGAAAAAAGACAAAATATTCTCTTCTCAAGTGTAGTGAGATTTGTAATAAGCCCTTCAGGATCCCATTATTATGTACCTGACGCATATTCTCAAGATCTGTGTGTAAAGGAATTTGGAGGCAAAGTTGGCATTCAGTCCTGCTTTTGTATTTTCCATCAGTTAAGTTAAAGGGAAACGCTGTCCTCTGCTTTTTCATAGCTTTTGCTTTTTGTATTATGAAGCTATACCTATCTCATAGAACCTGAGAGGTCATCGAGTCCAGCCCCCTGCCTTCACTAGCAGGACCAAGTACTGATTTTGCCCCAGATCCCTAAGTGGCTCCCTCAAGGATTGAACTCACAACTCTGAGTTTAGCAGGCCAATGCTCAAACCATTGAGCTATTCCTCCCCCAAAAATGACTTCCTGAAAGTCACATAGGAAGTTCAGGGCAGAGTGGGAATAGAACCAACATATCCTAAATCCCAGTCCAGGGCATTAACTGCAAGACCATCCCTAACCGAAGGATGTTTCTCCCAGCCTCTCCAAAACTGAGAAGTAACAAAGGAATGTAAGATTTGCCTGACCATATTAGATCATTGGTCTTTCAAGTCAAACAAACCATTCCTGATGCTCCAGAGGCAAGTCCCTCCCCCATGCACAATACACCTCTCCTGCTGTTTACTGTATGTCAGAGAAGAGGATTAGAAATTAATTCTACCTTGGTCCCTTGTGGCAATCAGTGTGTGCCCTCAAGCATGAGAGTCAATTATCCAGGAACTACAAATGTTAATCATGCAAAAGTTACCCCTCTCTAGTACAAGGCCCTATGCCTTCTGCAGCAGTGAGTTCTACAGAATCATTATTTACTGTTTGTCTTGAACTGGAACAGGAGTCTTGGCCTGCTAGCCCACATACAGATTACCATCCTGATGCTTTATTTCAGGTCTGTCTGTTACTCTAAAGCAAGTATTAGATTACTGGCCCAACCCCCTTTTTGGTGTAAATTTGTATTGCTTGGCTGGAAACACTGGACTAACTGCTTCTATGTGCTCTCTAGGTGTGACAAAGAAATCAAAGTTTCCTACACTGTGTACAATAGGCTGTCTCTGCTGCTGAAGTCCTTGCTTGCTATAACCAGGGTGACTCCAGCCTACAGACTTTCAAGGAAACAGGGCCATGAATATGTAATACTGTACAGGTAACGTAGATTGATATTCTGTGTCTGAACTGAAACAGCAGGAGACTTTTAGGCCCACAAAATATAACTACTCAGTTGGAATTTGACCAGAAAACCAAAGCCAGCATCTGAAACCCATGCAAAAATTGCCAAAAGATAGATAATGATCCCCAATGATCAGGACTTCAGTGCTATATCTGATTTGTAGGACAGCCGCTGCAGCTCGCCAACCCACCCTGGGATGCTGGAGAACAGATTTAAAATTGTTTGGAAAAGTGTGTGTAATTGTATGTGTGACTTATGCACACAATAATTGTAAATGCAGTTGAACAGTTAGTTGCATAACTGGTCATTTTGGCAAAAACAATTACCCAGGTCTTATATAGAATCACAATAAATGCATGCGCAAATTGGACACTCAAGTACGTTTATACAGAACACAGTTTAAAAAGCTAGTTCTGGAAGAGGTCACTTCTTAAATCCTCCATGCCACTTCCTAGGATTTTCCTGTAGGTCTCTCACCCAAATACTGATCAGGCTCAGGCCTACTTAGCTTGTGAGATCTGATGGGCTCACAGCTTAAGGTTGGATGGTTTCTGGCCTAATCCCATTCTTTTTGACCTCAGGAAGTGGTTGTATAGAGCATTTGGGTGGTGAATTGAAGCTACTGCAAAGTCACAGGTTTGTTATCATGATTGGCACAGAAGTTGTGAGGTTTAACAAAATTCCCATCTTTTCTCTGTTCTTGCCCAAGTTGCTTGTTTCTTTAATGTGCAGGTAAGAGAGTGTAACAGGGTTCACTCACCGCTGAGGGTGCCTCCTTGTGGCTGGGTCTGGGGATAAACTCTAGTCTGATCTAGTGCCCCCTTCTGCCACCTGCTCACCCTGTGGTCCTTTTCACTTTCCAGCACTCGGAGTGCTCTCTTCTCTCTTCATGACTCAACCCTCTGGCCAGGTCACTATATAGTTTTTCCCTTCTGGTGTATCAACATCTTGCTGGACCAACTGTACAGATGCCACCTTCACCAGTACTGTGTCACTTCCCAGTGGCTGGTAGGGGAACTTGGGCCTGCCTGCTACTCTAGGTTTCAGCCCAAGGACCCTATAATCAAGGTAGCCAAGTTCTACGGCAGGGATAAGCAACCTATGGCACGGGTGCTGAAGGCGGCACGCAAGCTGATTTTCAGTGCACTCACACTGCCCAGGTCCTGGCCACTGGTCCAGAGGGCTCTGCATTTTAATTTAATTTTAAATGAAGCTTCTTAAACACTTTAAAAACCTTGTTTACTTTACATACAACAATAGTTTAGTTATATATTATAGAAAGAGACCTTCTAAAAACATTAAAATTTATTACTGGCACGCAAAACCTTAAATTAGAATGAATAAATGAAGACACGGGACCCCACTTCTGAAAAGTTGCTGACCCCTGGACACAGTCTCAACCTTGATTGCTCATTTCCTGGGCTTCTTCCTACTCTGCCTTTCACAGTCTTTCTTGCCTACAACTCCTGTAGGTAAATCCCTTCCATCAGGGATAGGATGGGATCCCAGGGGTTTTTCTCCCCCCATAAGTTTCCTCCTACCCAATTCTCTGTGCCCAGAGAGCAACTGAAGATTCTCTCCCTGCAATCCCCTTCTTTGTCTTTTTTTTTTTTTGGCATAGCAGCTTCATCCTACAAGGCTATGACCACCACTTTCTCCATTCATTTTATGAAAAAACTTTCTTTCCATAGACTTTTGCCCAGAATCCCATAGAACATGATGAACAGTTTCTTTGGTTTTGTACATATTTTTCAGCCCATCTTTGTCTTTTTAATCAGATTAACTTATTATTTAACGCACAATGACCTGCTAACACTAAAAATTACTACTTCACGTTGTGATAAATGTGGCATATAGTATTATCTTCAAGTTTTTGAGTCTATGTCATAAAACCTTTGTCCCTTTGTTTCCTTGACCCATAGTTTTTGCCATTCCTTTGCAAGCTTCTTCACAATCACACTTTTTAAATTCTCCTCTACTTAAGGGTATCTTAATATCCATCTTTGTCAGCCATCTCATATCCCTTTGTCAGCCATCTCATTTCCAGGTATTCTGATGTGCATCAGAATCCATGCTATTGTTACACAGACACCTGCTTGCATTGTTTCCATAGTTAGGAACATTATTTCACTTGTCGTTTTCTACTTTCCAAAGTCCCTATTCTGATTGTCATAATGCCTGACAAGGAATCAGATAAAATTGCAGCTGTAGCTGGTCACGCATCTCCTACCCAGCTCAGTGCCAACATTATGCCCATTAGTTCAGCTGTTAGAATGGTCCCATAATTTGATGGCACTTTAGATTTGTGGAGTCCAAGACTAGGAATACAGAAGGCTGTTTCCACTCTATGCATGCTGTCATCGTTAGATCTGTCTGCATAGACTTGGCAAAGCTGGCCTCTTTTTTTTTATAAACAAATTCAGAAATTTGATTAGTCATTATGTGTGGAGTCTTTTCTTCTCTTAGTTTTTTGTTGTTTTTTTTTTACATACAATTCCAAATCCACAAATGGGGAATAACTGCAGCTGTAATTTGATTTCCCATGATTAAAATTTTTTTAGTTCTCTCAATTTTTCTTTTTTACATATCTCCTTTACCCATTTTTACCCTGATAATGTGGGGAAATCTGTGGCAATCCATATAACTTTGTCTACTTAGCTCCCGGCAATCCTCGTACTTCTATTTACATGATTCCCTTTTACCTTTGCTCAAAAGGTTAGATCTAATAGTTTGATCCTTCAATTTATAGGTCCTTCTTAAGGGGGTAGCTGTGGCGCACACACCGAGGTAATCATTGCACCACATGTCAATCACAGAGCTTGGGCCAGGAGCAGTTCCAGGTGTCTAAAAGTTGTTTTTGAGTCTGAACCAATAGCTTGGCATCTGTTGTCTAAAACTGGTCTTAATGCTCCGCTATACATGATCAATACCTTCTTATCTGCACTCCATTTATTTCCAGCTACGCTTTTAAGTAAGTTCATCCTACTTGTACGTTTCTGTATGATGTTATCTATGTGATCTTTCCAAGCAGGGCCGGTGCAACCATTTATGTGGACTAGGCGGTTGCCTAGGGCGCCGAGATTTGGGAGCACCAAAAAGTGCCCCCAAATTTTTTTTTTTAAATGGTTGAGCAGCTGCTGCTGCTGGGACAGAGAGGGAGTCTGAGCTGCCGGCAGCAGCCGGCAGCCCAGAGGGTCCCCTGGGTCAGTGCGCCGCCGCGGCAGCCGGCAGCCCAGGGAGTCCCCTGGGTCAGGGCGCTGCCATGGCAGCCGGCAGCCTAGGGGCGGGGGTACCCTGGCCCAGGGAAACCCCAGGCTGCCGGCTGCCACAGCGGCAGCCGGCAGCCCAGGGGGTCCCCTGGGTCAGGGGGCGCCGCCGCGGCAGCCGGCAGCCCAGGGGGTCCCCTGGGTCAGGGGGCGCCGCTGTGACTGGCCAGAGGTTCGGGCTGCTGGCGGTGCGCTGACCCAGGGGAATCCATGGGCTGCAGGCAGAGGCTCAGAATCCCTCTCCCTCCCAGAGCAGGGGCTCCACTCACTCACTGTATGGGCCGCCAACAGCCTATGCAATTTTTCTCATTGCCGGCATGGACGCCGGCAGCTGGGCAGAGCTGCGCAGCTCTGCTTAGCCTTAGGGCACGTGGTAGGAACCCTGCGACGGCGCGACACAAGGGCTTCTGGAGGAAAGTGGCGGCTGCCCCCTGGCTCAGCCTCCACATCAGCCCCAGCGAGGGACACCAAGAAGAAAAGAGCCTCCGCGGCGGTCTGATGGAGTGGAGGAAGAAAAAGGACCCTGACGCTCATGTGCTGGGCAAGGTAAGCAAGTGCTTCCCCACAGCTCAGCCTCAGGCACCTGTGCTCCTGCCCCCTTGGTCCTTGGCTAGTCCCTGCTCCTGCTCCCTTTGTGTGTGGGCGGCTGGAGAGAACAGCAGCCTGCAGAGCTGAGCTGCCCCCGTTGCCCCCAGGCACCCCCCTCGACCCCATCCCCCCCACAGCCCTGACCCCCAGCTCCGAGCCCAGCCCCTCTGAGCTGGACACCACCTGACCCCATCTCTCACATCCCTGAGCCCAGCCCCTGTGAGCTGGGCACCCCTGAACCCAGAGCCCAGCTCCCCACCCAGCCCTGGGCAACAGCAGCACCACCCCCAGGCAGCAACAGCCCATTGGTACCAACCATCACAATCACCCATCATCTGACCATTACAGCTTTTAATGTTTTTAAATAATGTATTTAGTGTATTTTCAAATTATTACAAGTTAATTTTTGAATGTATTTCACTAGTTATTTTTTACATTTCCTAATACGTTACTATAGTATTGCAAATGTTTTATGGAAGAGGCCCCCAATTTTGCTTTGCCCAAGGCCCCCTGAATCCTCTGGGCAGCCCTGTCTGAGTTTTAAGCCCTGTTGCTGTGTTTTGCCTGCAACAGGCAGGCATAAGCCTGTGAGTGACCCCCATAGCAGCTGCGTGAAGAAGTGCTTGGGGGAATCATGCAGAAGGAGCGTGATATTTATTTGAGTTCTCGCCTCCATGGAGGCTGCGCTCCACTTGGTGCAGAACAGCAGTCTCGGCAGGACTCTAGGCCCAACACCTTGCCTCACTTTGTAGACTTGTACTGCACCCATCACCGGGCTCAGTCTAGCACCGTTACCCCTCACCGGTGCCCAAGAAGCAGTCAAAGAAGTTGGATGGACTGGTTAGGTTAGTTGTGCTGTTGCTTGGCCAGTGTAGAGACCACTGAATGCATAATATTCCTCTATGATGTTCTGTCCTGAGCACAATTGGCATGTTATGAGGTAGTGCCTGTGAAGGACAGGTGTCTGTTTATGTCATCCAGCCATCATGTCTTAGGTCTTCTCGGGGGGGGAGCTTTTCCGTCCTGCTTTCATTGGATCAAAGTCAAAGATTATTTTCACAGGGAAGTTAGTAGGCATTTAGAGCAGATGAACGTACCACCACAGAGAGCACTTGGCAACCATTTGAGTGTGTGTGACCTATTTAGTTAGAAAATGGAATTTTTCATTCAAATAGAGTTTGTACCATTTGATGTTTTTAATCATTTGGAGGTGCATGCCTAGTTAGGCAGAATAGGTTCCGCAGCACTCCCAGTCAGATTTTGATATGAAGGAAGGACGTATACGTGACTAAAAAAGGTGTATTTCTGATTACAATCAACATTGCTTAATTTTAAGGGAAAGTCATCTTGATCTCTTAATCAATATTTACATCAAATAGTTGATGAAATTCAAATAGTTAATTATAGTAAGTGACATGCATTCTCTATCCTTTACTTTTAATAGTGAACAAGAAAAAGGACTGATAGGAATACAATTTCATTTTTTTTTCGTTTACAGTTGATGCAGCCTCATGGCAGATTAAAAAAAAAAAAAAAAGGTCTGGGGCACAATTTCATAAGCGGAAGGCTGATAAGCAAAAAGAAGAAAGAAAGCAAGAAGGTTCATTTCTGAAATATGTCCATCCACTGGCCAAAGATGAAGGTAGTTCAATGTCAAAGGATCAAGCAGAGGTGGAGGTGGAGGTGGGAGTTTCACAAGGTGAAGAAGAGTTTGAAGAACGTAATCTGAATATTGAAGATGAATCAAATGAGACACGCGAGGATCAAAACTTGGAAGACTGTGAAAGTGAAAATGTCACTCGTTTGAATTTGAGCTTTAATGATCCTGCTACTTGGGCCAAATGTGATGATCAAGTCCGACAAATTCTGGTGGAACATGAGCCAGAACAAGTTCAGCAGTTCGATTTCCCCAAAGATAGTAAGCAAAGAAAATTCTCGGCAATTCATTACAAACGTAGACTTGTTAATGGAGAAGAAATGCACTGTCAATGGCTGCAGTATTCCACATCAAATGATTCTGTCTTTTGCTTCTGCTGTAAGTTGTTTGGCAGTAGTACTATTGGCATATCATCCCTTTCTGAAAAAGGCTCAAGGGATTGGAAAAACATGTCTGCAATTCTTTCATGGCACGAGAAAAGCAGTGAACGTTTGACAAATGTTCAGACATGGAAGGAACTTGAACTGCGATTGAAATACAAGAGAACAATTGATGAAGAACATTTGCACTTGATTAAGCAAGAAGAAAAGTATTGGCTGCAAATACTAAAACGTCTGACTGCTTTGGTCAGAGTTCTTGGTGTGCAAAACCTGGCCTTTCGGGGAACACATGAAAAACTGCACACTTCTGGTAATGGGAATTTCCTCAAATTTGTCAAATATCTATCTTTGTTTGACCCACTTATGGATGAGCATCTTCGCAGGATTAAGGACCAGCAGATGCATGTACATTACCTAGGGAAAGACATACAGAATGAGCTTATTCAGCTTCTATCCAATGCCATCAAACAAAAAATCCTAGCATCTGCTCGTGCTGCAAAATGCTTTTCAATCATTTTAGATTGTACACCAGATGCAGGCCACGTTGAACAAATGACCATGATCATTCGGTTTGTGGATAGGCCTACTTCAGAGACTGAGAATGAGACTGAATCAGTATGCATAAAGGAACACTTCTTGGGATTTGTGTCGCTTACGGAGACAACTGGAGCTGGTGTGACAGAAACTATTCTACACCAGTTAGAAGAGATGTCACTGCCTATAGAAAACTTGCGTGGTCAAGGCTATGACAATGGGAGCAATATGGAAGGGAAAGAAAATGGTGTCCAGTGAAGAATTTTGGATATTAATCCACGAGCCTTTTTCGTTCCTTGCAGTGCACATTCATTGAATTTGGTTGTTAATGATGCTGCAAAGTGTTACTTGGAGGCAGCTGCCTTCTTTGAATTAGTTCAATGTGTGTATGTGTATTTCTCAGCTTCTACACGTCGCTAGGAAGTTCTAACACGCCACGTATCTAATCTCACAGTTAAACCATTGAGTGAAACAAGATGGGAAAGTCGAATCGATGCCTTGAAACCTCTTCGCTATCAGCTTGGTGACATGATGCTCTGGTAGACATCTATATAGACACTACTCTGACAGGATCATCTGGCAATATATCACGAGTTGATGCAAAGGCTCTTACAAAAACCATTTCTAGTTTCAAGTTTCTTGTTTCTCTTGTTTTGTGGTATGATATTGTTTGAGATCAACATAACTAGCAAACAACTTCAGGCAAAAGAATTTGATATATGTGATGCCATTAATCAACTGGGAGAAACCAAGAAGTTTCTTGTGGGCTGCAGAAGTGACGCAGCCTTTGAGAAAACATCGGTAGACGCAAGTGAACTTGCGGAGGAGTTGGATGTACCGGCACTTTTTGAACCAGATCCAATCCGTATTAGAAAGAAGAGGAAGCAGTTCACATATGAAGCAGATGACGAACCTATTTATGATCCGAAAGAAAAATTCAAAGTGAACTTTTACTTTGCAGTCATTGACACAGCAATACATTCGGTTGAAGAAAGATTCACATTGATGCAGCAAATTAGTTCAGTATTTGGCTTCATATATGATGTTTACAGTTTGCAAAATAAAACACCAAAGCAAATTATGGAACATTGCTTGAATCTGGAGAAAGCTTTGCAACATGGTGAATCCAAAGATATTGATGCCTTTGACCTGTGCAGTGAATTACAAGCTATTGCAAGACGAGTCCAAAGGAGTTCATCACCGCAAGATGTATTGAACTTCATATGGGAAAATAAGCTGACAGTGTCCCTAACACAGTTATTGCTCTTCGCATCCTCTTGACCCTCCCAGTTTCTGTGGCCAATGGTGAGCGAAGCTTCTCGAAGCTCAAGTTGATAAAAACATACATGCGAACATCAATGTTGCAGCAAAGACTTGTTGGGCTATCTACCTTGTCAATAGAACATGACATTGCTCACAGCATTGACTTGGAGGAACTTGTTTCTAAATTTGCTAAACTTAAAGCGCGGAAACATAAATTCTGAATTATAACATGTTACTCTGTGACTGTGTATTGTGTATGATGTATGTGATTTTGGGGGGGGGGAAGGCGCAAGATGGAAGTTTCGCCTAGGGCGCAAAATATCCTTGCACCGGCCCTGTTTCCAAGTTAACTTTTTATCAAGCACAATTCCTAGGAATAAACTTTTGATCTGAATTTTTTCACCATAAAGAAATAAGTCCCAGTCTTCCTTAATTTTCTTCCAGGTAAACACATTTCCTTAGTTTTTGCATGTGAGAATTTAAATCTCCAATAATTTCCACACTTGGAAATTCTCTGGAGTGCCTCATTTTTCTTTTCCACGGCTACTTCAAGTCTTTTATGCTTAGTTCATATAGCACAGTTGTCTGCAAAAAGGAAAATACTCACCCCCATCTGCACACTTTCCAGGAAGTCGCTTATCATAATGGAAGACAAAGGCTAATAATACTCCTTGTGGAGTTCCATTTGTAAGCTTGTAGGTTTTGGTTAAAGCTGTTCCCACTTTCACTTGTGTAGTTCTGTCCCTTAAAAAGTCCTTTATCCACCAATATATCCTCTTTTGTTAATTTCTATTTTGATTATTTTTATATAGGATGCCTTCCCTTCATAGCATATCTTATGCTTTTTCGATGTCCAGGAAGACTTATCAGTCTTCTTAGTCCTTATGCTTTTTTGTACCTCCAGTTCTAGTCTCACTATATGATCAACTGTACATCTTCCTTTGCTGAAACCACTTTGTATCTCAGTTATAATGTCATTTTCTCCAAGTATTCCACAAGCCTTAAACTTATCATTTTTCCATGATTTTTCCCCCACATGGTATGAGGGCAGTAGGCCAATAAGCATCAGGTTTTGTATGAACCTTGCCTGGCTTTTTAACTGGTATTACCAATGTTTGTTTTCATGTTATTGGCCCCAGTCCTTTGTCCCATATAATATTATATAACCACAGTAAAATCTTTAAACTCCCTTCTGACCAGTGCTGGAGCATTTCATTACGTATATTATTTTTACCCGTAGCTGCACTTTTCCTTATTCTAATGGCTGCAACAAGCTCCTGCATTTTAAAATTTTTGTTTAACGCATCATTAATATATTCTCTCCAGCCATTTAATTGGTCACTGTTTTTTCTCAATAAATCTTTCTTCTCACAAAACTTGTTGCTTTGATTCATATCACTACTGACCTTTTGGAAGTCTTTTGTTAAAATGTCTGCCTTTTCTAAATTGGAGACCTCAATTTCATTGTTTACAATAAGACCAGGTATACGTTTATTTTTACTTCTAATTCTATGCATTCAATTTGCTTATATATATTTTTAAAGCTTAGAATCTTTGTACAATTTCCTGTAGAAATTTTTCCAATTTTTTGTGTTTTTGATGATATTCCTTTGTGCTACTACCTTACATCTTTTATAATTCATTAAGTCTTTACTGTTCATTGTGTTTTGCTTGCTTGTCTGCCTTATTTCTTTCCTTGATTGCTAATTTGCAATCTTCATTACACCAGGGAACAAGATTTCCGATTGTAGGCAATTTCATGTTTTGTAGATGGCCAGATCACTTGCTACTGTAATTCCTTTTATTATATTATGGAATTCTCCCAAGTTGTCACTTGCACAGTTACTACATAAATATTCCTCACTTTTATATCTTAAAAAGGCCCCAATGAGCTTTTTGAAAATTCCAGCTAGGAACTTTGTGTTTTTCTACATTTCCTTATCTTTGGTACTCAGTAAGCATAGGAAAGTGATCACTTCCCATTCGGTCGTCTTTATGCATTTCCCAGCTGCATTTAATATGATTATTTGCTGTGGTTCCCAAATCCCTAACTGAAAAGGATCCATCCATTAAATTAAGTAGGTGTTCCTATCTAGAATATTACCAGGTTATGCATATCAAATTGTTCTAAGCATTTACTATTTAGATCAATTTTCTTATTTCGACATAGCTCAGTATGACTATCAGTCTCTGTAAATTATGAATGTTTATTTGACATTGACTATTTTTTCTAATTCTAAAATTGTTTATTTGGATTACAGTAGAACCTCAGAGTTATGAATACCTTGGGAATGGAGTTTGTCTGTAACTATAGTCTTTGTAACTCTGAACAAAGTGCCGTTAGGGCTCCAGATCCAGGAGCTGACACTCAAAGCCAGGACTCAGCAGCAGCTGAGCAACCTAGTCAGTGTGCATGTGCATGTGCGTGAGAGAGAGAGCTGCACTGACCCCAGCAATGCTTCTGCTCTGCTTTCTCCCCAGGGGTAGGTGTAAGGTGGGGACAGGTAGCCCAGATGTGCCTACCTTTAAGATGAAATACAGGCACAGTACAGTACTTGATTTAAAAAAAATAAAAAGCCCTCTGCTCCTACATAATTGGTTACTTCCCGTTTCACATAGTCGGTTGACTGGTCAGTCTGTAACTCTGGTGTTCATATCTTTGAGGTTTTACTGTATAAACACTATAAATCTGTATTTAACGGTTTCTGTTCTGCATGGGAGTCTCAGTAGCATTATATTCAAATCTTAGTTTCTGCATATCTATTTTGATATAATTAAGTCCCTCTTTTATAAATAATATAATAGGAATATCTCCTAGAACTGGAAGGGACCTTGAAAGTTTGAGTGCAGCCCCCTGCCTTCACTAGCAGGACCAAGTACTGATTTTTCTCCAGATTCCTAAGCAGCCTCATCAAGGATTGAACTCACAACCCTGGGTTTAGCAGGCCAATGATCAAACCACTGAGCTATTCCTTCTTCCATCATATACAGACCCCTCCTCCTCTGATAGCCTCTTGATCGCTCCAGAGTATATCATATCCTGGTAAACTGAACACAAATTTACTTATTGCCCATTTTTCTTGCATACATGTTACTTCAGGCTTTTTTCCCATTCAAAGATGGCTCTTAAATTCTTGTTTAATATTCCATGGACTATGTGCATTACAACTAAGGATCATTAAAACCAGGTTGTTTAGATTGTATTATTGCCTTCATTTAAAGTCACATGAATGCAGTCAATCAAGAGGTTGTTTATCTTTAGATATTTTTTCTACTGCTTTTGCTATGACTTTAATCTTTTCAGCTTTCCCTCAGCAAGATGCAGTTAATTACTTCTGTAATGAATGTTATAAACATCCCTTTACCTACAAGCAATACATAATCTCCCATTCCTCTCTCATTCTCCTCCCTGACTAGAGGTGTGTTCTGCTGCACCTGTATATCTTTTTTCTCTCACTTGAGTATTTTTCTTTTTCTATTTTCTGCATTTGGGTATCTTTTCATGGCCTCAGCATATGATACTTTTTGAATTATTTTATTTTTATTTTTTTGTATTTCTCTAACTTGTTCTGCTACTGAACATCTGTTATGTTTTTGCACTGTGCTTTCCCCTGCAATTGTTGCATTTAGGTTCTGTTCCTCTGACACAGTTGTCATTTGAGTGATTTCCTTCACATTTACTGTACCCTTAGAAATGGCTGTCAAAAGTTTTACTATGTGGCAATTATAGCACCTCATGGCAGAAGACGGGGGAGGGAATATATGGTTTAACCCTTAAATATCGATACCATGTTGTGCCTCTTGATTCCTCTGTAGATGGCCAGTTTTCTTCCTCTCTCCTAAGTAGCTGTTTAACAAACAATAATTTATCTTCACCTGTACTCTTTTTGATTATCATCAGAGAAGCCTAACCCTATTCAATACATAACCCCTCTTGCTTATGTCAGGAATTTAGGCAATTGACAAGTAACTTTCATTTTCCCTAAGCTTACAGATTCCAGAAGCTTTTCAGCTTGCTCCTGATGTGTACAGTCCATCAATAGATCTCCCCCCGCTGCATTCTTTTATGTCACCACCAGTCTTCTTTATCCATTCCATTTTCAGGGGGTTCACATATCTTATCTTCACATCTCCTCATTGGTTTGACAGTTATGGAATGTTGATTTTTATCTTGTGTCTGTTTTTCATTTCTGTGCATTCCTTCTTCAAATCCTAATATATCAAGATGACTTTTCCCCTTGTTCTGAGACCATTCTTTGTCCCCCGCTGCTTCTCCTTCATAGTCCAAGGAAATTTTATCTTTTTCTCTCCCTGCTTCCATTGTCAGTTTCAACGTTCAGCTTCCTTTCAGCCAAGGACCAGCACCAGCCGCAGCCTTCCACCACCCAGACTGCTCCTGCGGCTCAGGCTCACAGTCTTCTGTCAGATCGCAGCACTCAGCCCAGTTCCAATCTCCGGGCAGGCTGATCAGCCCACCTAGTCCTCTTATCTCAACTTCCTGCCTTTTAAAAGCCTGCTCAGCGCAGCTGGGCTTCCTCTTCAGTTAGTGCTTATCAGTCAAGCCTGACTCTCCCCCAGGTGCAGCCAGTAAGGTTAATTGGTCCCTTTTGAGCTACCTTAACCTCTTCAGGGTTTGTGTGGTGTGAACACTCCATCACATCCAGTTAGTGTCCTGTATGTAGCAAGATAAGCACCAATACTAGGACTCAGAATAGGCAGCTCCCCTTGCCTGGAATCCCAAGTCATTTCTGAGTCTTACTCTTGCATGGATCTGTAGACCTGACACTGAGCCAGGTGGTAGGATTTTTAAAAAAAGAAATCCTGTTTTTAATAGGACGTGGGTTCTGATGTGTCTAAGTATCTGTTCTTTCCTTTCTGATCAGATCCTATCCCAGCTTACAATGGATGTTGCTGCTGTCCTTTCCTTTTCCTTCCTCAGACAATACTGTATGTGTTCCCCTGATGGGATGGAATTAGCCATTTGGCTGGCAGACTCTTTGGGAGTAGGCTTTCTAGCCAATCCTAGCATAATTTGCCAAGTACAATGTACCACCTTCTAAAGAGGAAATATGGCTCTGATCCTTCCACTCCTTATGCTCCGCATTAAAACCATAAATGTATTTAGTTTTATGCCTCCAGATAGATTTTGTCTGATGTGCTCTCTCTCTTCTTTCCCCCATAGGATATACTTTGGGGAAGTGCAGCTGAGCGGCTTGGGAGAAGGTATGGTTGTGCAATGGACATAAATTAGGTGATGGCTCTCTTCCAAATTGTCAGATGTTGTAATAGTATCTTAGTGTTATAAGGAGACCAGGCCTGCAGTTCACAAGTAATTTCTGCTCTGCTTTATCTGTAATGGATGTTACAAAATGACAGCTATGCGCTAGTAACACTAACCTTAGCCGGAGAATCCCTACTAGCCTGTGGATCCCTACTATGAGTAACGCCAATTCTAGGCTGGAAAGCCCTAGGCTGTAAACCTAGGCTAGAGAGGCCTACCCTAGTCTGGAGAGATGTACTGACTAGGCATAACCCTAGGCTGGACAGGCCTACCCTTCGTAACTTGAACCCTGGCTTGAGGATTCTTTCTGGCCACAGGATTCCTCCTAGCCCAATGATCCTTACCCTTAGGAACCCTAACCCTAGCTCGAGGACCCTACCCTTAGTAACCATAACCCTGGCTGGGGAAGCCATACCAGCCCTAGGCCTACCCATAGGCTGGGCACCCCTAACCTTGGTACCCCCCAGCAAAGCCCAGGGAGCCCTGCTGCCCCACTACACTAGCACAGAGAGGCCAACCCTTAGTAACCCTAACCTTAGCTTGAGGATATCTACTGGCCACAAGACTAATCCTAGCCTGGAGATCCCTGCCCTTAGTAACAGTAATGCTAGTCCAGGAAGCCTTCCTGGTGCCAGACCTAAACCTAGCCTGGAGAGGGCTACCCTGCGTAACCCAAACCCTAGCCCTGGGAGCGCTGCCTATCCCTAACCTGAGCCCAAGGAATCCTATTAACTAAAAGTCTAAACTTAGACCAGGGATCCCTCCTCTCACCTGGGAAGCTCTACTGACCCCAGGTCTAAACCTGTCCCAGTGAGGCCTACCCTTAGTAATCCTAACCCTCACCCAGGGACTTGTCTTTGGTAACCCTAACCCTAACCCTACTCAGGGGAGACCTGCTGACTCTTGGCACAACCCTGGCCTGGAGAGGCCTCCGCTTAGTAACCCAAATGCTAGCCTGAAGATCCCTACTGACCACAGGACTAATCCTACCCCAGGAATCCCTACCCTTAGTAACCCAAACCCCAGCCTGGGGAGCTCTACTGATCCCAGGTGTAACCTTAGCCCATAGATCCTTGCCCTTAGTAACTCTAACCATAGGATGGAGAGCCCTATTGTTCCCAGGCCTAAATGTAGGCCAGAGAAGTCTACCCTTAATAACCCTAACCCTGGTCGGTGGAGCCCTACTGATCCCAAGCCTATTGGTAGCCTGGGGATCCTATCTTTTGGTAGGCTCACCCTAGGCCAGAGAGCCCTACTGACCCCAGGCGTTGCCCTAGCCTGGTGAAGCCTACCCTCAGTAACCCTAACCCTAGCTCAAGAAGGCCCACTAAACCCAGGCGTAACTGTAGTCCAGAGATGCCTCCTGTAGTAACCTTAACCATAGCCTGGAGACCACTACCTTCGGCAATCCTAACTCTAGCTCAGGAAGCCCTGCTGACTGCAGGCCTAATTCTAGCCCAGGGAGCCCTACCCTTAGTAATCCTAACCCTGGTCAGAGGAGCCCAACAAGCTCCAAGCCTAGTGATAGCCCAGGGTAGTGTCGCCAACTTTCTAGTCCCACAAAACTGAACACCCAAGCCCTAACCCTTTCTTGAGGCCACACCTCTTCCCCAAGGCCATGTCCCTCGGTGGCTTGCTCTCCCCCCACCCTTGCTCACTTTCACTGGGCTGGGGCAAAGGGTTGGGAGTGTGGGAGGGGGTGAGGGCTCTGGGGTCGACCAGAAATCAGGGGTTCAGGGTGCGTGAGGGGGCTCTGGGTTGTGGGGGGCTCAGGGCAGGGGGTTGGGGCACAGGGTTACCTTGGGCGGCTCCCAGTCAGCATCACAGCAGCAGGGCTAAGGCAGGCTGCCTGCTTGTCCTGGCACCCAGTGGTGCTGGTGAGGTGAGGGGTTGGCGGTGGTGGAGGACCGGGAGCAGGACATAAGCGCAGGAAGCAACACCTGCACCCCTACTTCCCATGCCTATGCTGGCACTGTGCTGTGCACGCACTGGAAGCAGCAAACAACCAGCAGGTCCGGCTCCTAGGTGGGGGTGCTAGGAGGCTCCGTGCGCTGCTCTTGCCCGCAGAGTGTGGAGCTGGGCAGGGGGCAGCATGTGGAGCTGTGTGTCGTGGTTCTCACTCACCCTCCCCCCGGCCAGGAGCCAAACCTGCTGGCCGCTTCCAGGGCGCAACACAGTGCCAGCCAGGACAGGTAGGGACTAACCTGTCTTAGCTTCGCAGCACCGCCAACTTGACTTCTAACAGTCCAGTTGGTGGTGCTGACCAGAGCTGCCAGGGTCCCTTTTCAACTTGTGTTCTGGTCAAAAACTGGACACCTGGTCACCCTAGCCCAGGGCCCACTACCTCAGTAACATCAGCCTGGAGTGCCTTACTGGCCCCAGGCATAACACTAGCCCCAACATGCCTACTCTGAGTAATCCTAGCTCAGAGAGCCCTACTGACCCAAGGCGTAATCCTACTCTGTGGATCCACAACCTGAGTAATCCTAACCCTAGGCCAGAGAGTCCCAATGATCCCAGGCCTAAACCTAGTCTGGAGAGGCCAACCCTTAGAAACCCTAACTCCTGCCTGGGAAGCTGGGCTCTTAGCAACCCTGGCCATGGATCCCTAATGACCACAGGCCTAACTATAGCCCAGAGACCCTTACCCTTGGTAACCCTTCCCCTAGCATGAGAAGCCCTTTACTGACTCAAGACATAATCCTTATCCAGAGAGGCCTATCCTTAGAACTTTGACAGCATTCACGATGATGGTCACTTCTACTGTATTAGTCTAGAACTAGATGCAACTATACGGTTTAGGACTGGAATAGCAGTAGGTGATGCCCCTCTTTTCTGAATAGAATCAGCAAAGCTATGTGTGGGGCCAGGACTGGAATTTCAGGCAGTGCAGCAGGCGAAGGTGGCAGTAAGACAGATACCACAAGACAACGTACTGCTGCTGTTTTTCCTTCCTGTTTTTTGTTCAGAGCTCAGAATGGAGGGATTAATGAAACAGAGTTTAGGAAACATATAATCCAAATTGGGTGTATGGAGTAGAAATAATCAACCTTTGTGTCCATCATAAGAAGCTAGTGAAACTGATAACCACTATTCTATCCCTTTAGGTTTCCAGACAGTCCGTGTTGGGACAGTGGGTACCCCATTGGGCACCATCACTCTGTCTTGTGCCTACAGAATCAACCTGGCCTTCATTTCAACCAGGTGAGGAAACATGGTCAACCCAAAAAGCATCTTCCAAGAAAACATTAAGCTTCTCGTTCCCTGAGCCCTTAAATCTCTTCCTCACAGTTCCTCATTCCAGCTTAGGTAATCTCACATTAAACATCTTCCTGGATCCTCAAGTCTTGCAGAGGGGGAGTATTTGGGTAGCCCTGAGCCAGATGCCAGAACACCATGTCACTGGTTCATGCTTGGAGTTGCAGGGTTGAATTGTGGCGATGCTCTGGTCCCCGTCCCCATTAATAGATACAAGGGACTCTTTGGGAATGAGTGGGGACACAGTAGAGAGGAGAAGCCAGTCTTATCAATAACACCATTTGCTTGTTGCGTTACAGGCAGTTTGAGAGGACCCCACCTATCATGGGGATTATCATTGATCACTTTGTGGACCGTCCCTACCCCAGCTCCTCGCCCATGCACCCCTGCAATTACAGGTGAGGAAACAGAATGTGGTCACGGGCTATAAATGAAGGCATTCTTATGCCCAAGTACAGAGCCTTCTCTAGCACCTGCTGACTGGGCATAGAAGAGGACTGCAGGATCAGTGTCACTCGTACTAGAAATGGAGCATGTGAGGAAAGGCAGCATTTCCCCCTCTGGTTTAGAAGTTTGAGTGCAGCTAGCCTCAGAGGATTCTCAGTGATCCTAACTCCTTGCTATAGCATTCTAGATCGTTTAGCAGTCAAGGTGCAATCTCCTTTATGTCAGTGATGGAGTTATCTGATTACATATTGTACTGAATGGAAAGTGTATCCGTTATCATGCAAGACACTTGGTACAGAACCTGGTGTCATGGAAGCGTCATGGAAGCGTGCATCTATAGGAATTCGCATAGGTGCATACCAGTGTCGGAATGCCCAGAGGGTTGAGCTTTTCCATCAGCAGTAGGGTACATATGTAAGTAAGAATGGAGGAAATAAGTGCATGAAGTTAGCCTTCTCTGAAATTCCTGTGATGATAATCTAATCAAAAGCAATGGCATAATATTTGGTATTGGTCCCAGGGCTTCTGCCAACACCAAAGCTGGTTCTGTTGGTCAGTATATCGAAACCTTTTCTCTTGGAAAAAGAAACCAGATGGAGAAGGAAGCACCTCTTCCTTCTTCAGGGAGAACCTCTGAAAAGTTCAGAGCCCGAAGGACTTAAACTTCTGACAGTATTCTCTTCAGCCCTGCCAATCAGAGCCCCTTCATAATTCTTCTTTCAACTCCACTCAAATACTCTGTCCTCCTGCAGCATCTGAGTCTCACTCAATAGACTAGATGATCACAGTGGTCCCTTCTGGCCTTGGAATCTATGAATACTTTTCATTACTTCTTTTTATCTTATGGAATATTCCTATCGTGAACTTTCTCTCTTCTTGCTGCTCTAGAACGTCTGGTGAGGACAATGGAGCAGCATACCCATCAGTGGAAGACTCCCAGGAAGTGTGCACTACCTCTTTCTCCACCTCCCCTCCATCCCAGGTAGGAGAAAATGAGCTCCTTCAGTCCCAAAGGCAAGTTGAACAATTAATTCCCTTTAGTGCAGCTCAGCATATGTCCTCTGACGTAGCAGGTTTACAGTATAACAGTAGTATGCTGTGTGTTCAGTCTCTGCAATTAAAATTTGTTTACTTATATATATGTATTGCCCAGACTTTGCTCCCCTCTTTGTAAAACCCAGGTGGATGCTAATTCCAGCAAGACTCCAGGGGACAGAAGGGACTGATTTATGAGGAAAGATTCAGAAACTAAATCATGTAGCTGGGCTAAGCAATGATTGAAGAGGCACACAGCAGTCTACACATATATCCAGGGGATAAACACTATAAAGAGACGAATGAATTCAGATAAGGCCAGGGCAGTATAACTCGGCATAATAGCCTGGAATTGTGAGGGCAAACTCAGGAATATCAAGAGAACACTTACCCTACTTTTCAGTCTCCTAGGCCGTGGAACTAGTCTAGGAAAGGGGTGAAAGCCCTTGGAGCATCTAAAACTAGACTGGACAAACACTAGCAAGTACCTGAAAGGGAACAGTTCTGCACTGATCCTTGGGGTGAATTATATGGGACCTAGTAGGTCTTTTCTAGAGCTGGTTGAAATTTTCCACTCATTTCGTCAATTTTAAACTGTTCATAAAAATTGCTGCTTTTACATGAACAAATGTCTATTAAACATTTTTTTTTCAAAATTTTCTGAGACCTTTTAAAAATATATCCTTTTTTGTGTATTTAAATCTGCATTTTCTTACTGCAAACACAGTTTTCAACAAATGGGAACATTTGCATAAATTTTTTCATTTAAAATATCTCTGGAAACAATGCAAAAACCAGAAAATGGGTCCATTTTGAACCCTACAAAATGGAAACAACTTCAAAATTTCTAGCATCTTCTGCCTTTTTCAACCAGTTTCACTGTTTTGTTTTGTTTTGTTTTTTTCCCCCGTCTGTAATTTCTATAGCTCTCTAAATAAAGCTTGGTCAGATTATCTGTTCTCCTGTAGCTTTAGACGTTCAAGAATATTCAGTCTAATTGTCTGCAAAATTAAGTAGCTCTGGTGAACTTTAAGATCTCTAGTCCATTTTTTATGTGTCTATGTTTCTATGGACCAAAGTGAAATGCAATTTGAGAATGTTTTTCGCATGTGAATGAGTTTGCTTTGGGGTCACTTATTGCCTCAAGATGATCATTCTGATAAACTATTAGTAAATGTATTTAATTTGATAAATCTAGTAATAAATCCATCTCAGGAGGCCTCTCTTGTCCCTCACTGATATTTTGATGACCTGTTCACCCAACAATGTTGAATGAGCCAGGGAGTGCTCATGGGAAGTCTGAGAGAGTAAAGCTGTTGGTAGTTAGATGACCAGCACAAGAGACTTGTTTCAGGCTTAGCCCCAAGCGCTCTGCCTTTCAATAAATGGTGTTCATACATATTAATGTTCATGACAAATTTTTTACTGGTCCCTGTGTCAATCGCTCATAGCCAGAGTTAGTTACATAATAGTAACAATGGTGCTAAATAAATTGCCGCCGGGTGTCTTTTTGGAGGGCATGAAGCTTTCTAATCTCGGAATAAAAGCTCTATGAAACCATCAGTGCTTTGAGGATTGGTAACAAACAGCAGCCTCTGGTACCACTGCTCCATGGTTTATAATATACATAGAGAGTATGATCAGATGTAAAACAATTGTCAACCTTTCTGGCCAAAGGCAGCATTTTAAAAGGCACTATAAGGGGACAACATACATGAAAGAAGACAAACCATCTTTATATACACCGCTATCTCAATATAATGCCACCCGATATAACACAAATTTGGATATAACGTGGTAAAGCAGTGCTCTGGGAGGCAGGGCTGTGCACTCTAGTGGATCAAAGCAAGTTCAATATAAAATGGTTTCACCTATAATGCGGTAAGATTTTTTGGCTCCCAAGGACAGTGTTATATCGAGGTAGAGGTGTGTTTATAAACACCTAAAAGTCCAGATCATGTACTGAGACCTGTTTGTGCACTGGATCCTGTACATACAGACTGTGTCTCCCCCCCCCTCAGAGCTGCATCCCACATTCCTACTGAGTGGAAGGGAGGCTTAGCCCCTCTCTTTGCTGCTGAACCTCAAATAAGCCTATCCAGGGATCCATGTAGTGGGGGTAGTAAACACAAGATTGGCGGAATACATTCTCCCCCCTTTAGCCCTGCAGAGCTTACCAAAAAAGATGCAGACTACCCTGCATTGTATTTTCCGTGGAGAACACCAAAGTGTTCTGCGATTGTACTCGCTAATGTGATTCCAGTGGAACTGTGCTGCTAGGAAACTGGGAGACTTGGTGCAGTGGGAGGGACAAGGGATTCCCATGGATGTTCCACCTCCCTCACATCAGGCACCCTCTTCTAGACAATTTTTAATGCCACAAATTGCCAGTTTCCACTTATGGCCCTGCTCCATTTGCTGTGTTCTGGTATAAAAATGATTTAGATCATGGTAGTGCCCAGAGGCATCAGCCTGGATCATGGCCCCATTGGGCTGAGTGCTGCACAGGCACACACAAAGACATGTTCCTTGCCCATCAGAATTTACAGTTTTGGAATGCTAGCTACATCTGAAGGAGAGACTATCAAAATATAGACAACTTGTATGTGTTCAAATCAAAATCAGTCTCAGCTGTTCCTAAGAACCCCTCAGCATAGCCTTCATGAACTGGCTAGCAGTCCTAGTAAGCTGTGCAATGGAGATTTTGGCAATTGCTTTATGTCTGATTCTCTCTGGAGTTGTGACGGGGAGTGGTTCACTGCAGGACTGACGCCTTTACAAATTAAATGAATTTCTGGCCATACTGAGAATTTTACCATGCATAAAACTGTCTTGACTGCTCTGGCCATAGATGCTCCTCACTAGTGTTCAGTTCATCCAACTCTTTTCAGTTCTTCTCTCAAGTCCTTTTCTCTTTCTTCCTTCCTTGTTTTCCTTTGTGTGTCTGTGTATGTGCACAGTGTGTTTTTACTGTCACTAAGGCACATTTTCAGACCCCTCCTCCTGTGCTGATGGACACCTTGAAGGTCCCTATGATGGGACTGGCCTTTTCACATCAAGTGAGTTCAAAATAGCATACAGTATCTATGGCCTGATGGTACTTTAAAAATGCAGGAAGGTACAAGTTTGACTATCCTGAGTGTACATTGGGAAATAAATCTGTTTGATGCTGCCTTATGCTGAAGAAGCTGGTCAGCCCAAAATGGGATGGGCTTTTTATTCTGGTTAGATCTGTTTGCAATGTCTGTGATTCTTTCTATAGCAGGGTTTTTTGTTTGTTCAAACCAGTGCTCTAGTGCTCTTTAAACTAAAAACCACTTGCTGCATAGCACTGAGCAGCAGCCCTATTGGAAGCAACCAGTGCATACAATTTGAGAGGTCAAGGAGGGAAGGTGTCTTGTCAAGGTTTCAAGGGATCTTGACTGCAGTGGGTAGAAGAAATTAATTTATCAAAGTGCACAGTGCTTTGTTGGCTGGCAGGGGCTTGGGAAAGAAGCAGCATTTCTCACCTCTGCAGGGAGGGAGGCCCAGCATACCTCCTGTGATGCCAGCGACCACCTCAAGGACACAAGGCTTCTTATTGACAGCTTCTTTATGCAGCTCTTCTTGAGGAGTCGGCAGAGAGTAAAGAAAAGAGGAGGGGTGGCAAAGGTCTTAGACTTAGAGGGTCTTGGACGGCAAAAATGAATTGAATGCCCCATCTTGACAGTGTGCTTTGAAGCATTTCAATGTAAACATCTGGGGTAAAATCCTGACCCTTCTGAAGTCAATGGGAGGTTGGCCACTAGCTTCAATGGAGACAGGATTTCACCTGTGGTTGTCTAGGGCTCAAATCCTAAAAGGTATTTAGGTCCTAACTCCCTAGTTCTCTTCCCCAGTCAGGATGTTTGCTTGTTACTCACATGTTCCGATTGCAGGAACTTAGAGACCATCATCTGTTACCCATATGACACAACAGGCATCAGTGGATAGTGCTTGAACTGTTCTCTCGTGAGTAGCCTCTGGCTCTGGAACCTGTACTCCTGTAATGTGGCGCTTGTTCCAAGAGTGTTAAAGTTGAGACACTGTTAACTTGAAAAAATCCCACCACTCTGAAAATGTTTGATCTCTGATTATTACAAGCAACACCTAAGAGGACTAGAAAAATGTCCATTCTCTATTCTTGTTTGTTTGTTTTGTGCTTCTCACAGCACTTTGTGTGGTCAGTTTCTATGTCTCCCCTGACTAGTCAGGTAGGTTTCTCCTGTAGGTCTGGATCTTTCACACAGCAGCAGGGGAGAGAATCATTTTTATAGAATAGGAATATTTTATTATAAAATCACACACACTGCTGGGGGGGTGTGTCTGAGTGACAGGTGCAGGGCTGAGCTTACTTTTAACTCCATTTTTAAAAATGAATTGAATTTCAAGTTGACAGTGTCTGGTGAAGAGGAACTGGCTGTCATAACTCACAGTAAATCACAGTGTAGTGATGGGAAGGGATGTCTGCATGAGTTGAGGGACTTCTTAAATAAAGAGAATGTTGGTCCAGTTCAATGAGGAATAGCCCCTAGAGTTCCCTGAGGGATTGGGGACTCTTTGGGGAGCAGAAAGCCCTATGAAAGTCAGAGTAGCATCAGATGATACTCCTAGCAAAATAAGAGTTCTTGAGACTGGGCCAGTCTGGTTTGTGAGAAGAGACCACTCCATCCAGCTTAACCCAGACTCTAGAAAGAGCCCAGCCTGATATCTGTGGGCAGCCTTAAGTTGTCAGGCCCCCACCTCAAAAATGTCAGCACTCAGAGTGCTGACTTACTTGGGAATTCAGTGTTGTATCCATGTTGGTCCCTGGGTGTGTGAGGTAATATCTTTTATTGAACCCAACTTCTGTAGGTGAGAGAGACAAGCTTTCAAGCTACCTCTTGTGGCTCCTCTTCCGCTCTGGGAAAGGTACTGAGGGCTGGTCTACACTGGGAACTTATATCGGCATTAGCTTCATCTCCTGTGCTGTGAAAAATCCACATCCCTGAGTGATGTAATTAAGCTGAGTTACCCTCAGTGTAGACAGGTCTAGGTGGATGGAGGTGGAGCACCTACACCAGTGGAAGAACACTTCATGTCACGGGGGTTGGGTCTTGTGACCGTTTTGTGAAAAGTGTTCATCCATGAGTGATGTGGTGTTTTTTGTCTTTTATCCTTTTTCTGTGTGAATTCAGTTAAGAGTGTAGTGAGTGTCTTTTTCAACCCCACAGTTATTATTAGGGCATTTAGTGCACCAGATTTGATAGGCATGTGTCAGATCCACCTGTCATAGATTTCCACCACAATTTCTACAACCACCACCCATCTATCAAACTCTCTCTAGAACACTCCTGCACCAGCATCAACTTTTGGGACACCATGATTAGCTCCAGTAATGGATTTCAACAGACAACTATATACAAGAATCTCCTGGATCATCCTACTTACCTTCACAGATCCAGTAACCACCCCAAACACACCAAGAAATCTGTTATTTACAGATACCACAGAATATGCTCTGAGAAGAAAGTCCAAGATACACACCTTCACCAAATAAGGACACTCCACCAGAAAAATAGATCGCATCATGGAATGGGCCACCCAAATACCTTAAGAGAACCTGCTTCAATATGGGGGGGGGAACCCTCCGACCACACACCTCTAGTTGTCACCTACCACCCCACACTGGAACCAATATGGGGTATCATTAAACAATTACAACCTATACTTGATGAGGACCACCTTCTGAAAGAAATCTTTCCGCAGCCCCCTCTTCTGGCCTTCAAACAACCTCCCAACCTCACTATCTGAAGCAAGCTTCCCAGACACTAGGATCCACCAACTCAAAGCAGCACCAGACCCTGCCATAACAGATGCAAAACTGGCAGACATTTCTCCACTGCTACAGTGATCAATACCCTCTACAACTCACCTTTCAAAATCCACAGGTCTGCACATGCCTATCACAATATGTGATATATCTCATTCAGTGCATTAAATGCCCCAATAAAAGCTACATGGGTGAAACCAGGCAATCACTATGCTCTCAGATGAACTCGTATAGGAAAAGGATAGAAGACAAAAATACCCTGTCATGGGTGGGTGCACACTTTTCACAAACTGATCGCTCTATATCTGACCTCTCATCCTTGTCCTCACAGAGAACCTTTGAAAGACGAGCCTGGGAGCTTAAATTCATAACTTTGCTAGACTCTAAAAATCATGGTCTTAAAAAAAAAAAACCCACTGGATTTATGGCTTACTATGACAATCTGTAACCCACTGCCCTCTCCTTTTTATCCTGTGACTACATGGAGTTAGCAAGCCACTTCTCCTGAAATATTCTCTTAGAATATGTGTTAATTACTTATGCTAAACAATCTCTTCCACCTTGTATTTAGCTATGACACAGAGAACCTTTCCTAGACCTGAAGTAGAGCCCTGTTTTAAGCTTGAAAGCTTGTGTATCTTTTACCAACAGAAATTGGTCCAATAAAATATATTATCTCACCCACCTTGTCTCAGTTGAGGATGTCATGTGATACATGGCTCCTAACAGAGTGCTGCTTGTGAGATCAGAAGAACAAATTGGATTCCTGTTGATCCCACTGGCTGTGTTTCTAATTAGGATCAAGAGATTGAGAAGAGGTGGCTGAAGATGGGGAGCATTTCCTGATGCTCATCCTTCTGGTTGGATTTGGGATACTGGGAGGAAATCTTGTGGGGCTTAGCTTGCTTGTTTTCTTTTTAGCTAGCAAGATTGAGGGCTTGTATGTCCTATGGCCGAGGTTTGTTTCCTTTGATTAGGTGCGGGGTGTCCTTCATTCCTGCTGCATCCCCCTGTGTTTCCAGTAAGTATGCTGAGAGTTTGAATCTCTGCTGAGGAAGTGGCTTTAAAATGCCAGTATTCATATGGGCTTTTCAATGAGTTTTGAAGTGGTTGCGCTGGTCCTTTCTCCGGTATATAATGTAAGAGCTGTCATGCAGGCTTTCCCTACATTATCTCTCCCACTCAAACCAGGCTTGTTTTAAGGCCACACCTTTATCCTCTCTCTGTTACAAGGCTGATTTTTTTTTTTAAATATATAAATTAAATCAAACCTTTGGCATTGGTTCCCATATGAATCTTTGAGGCACTCTGCAAGCCCAGAGCCATGTATGTACTGTGCCCCTGTGACATCTTCTGTTCTTTCTCCAGTGATTCTGATAACTATTCAGACTGTGGGGGCTTTCCCTCTCCCCTTTCTCTCTCCTCTCTCTTTGCCCCTTTTTGTATTTTTTCTCTTGTTTCTTAGCTTTCCAGCTCTCGTCTTTCCTATCAGCCTGCTGCCCTGGGAGTTGGATCAGCTGACATGGGGTATCCAGTAATCTTTGCTGGTGGTTTGAATGCTGCACATCCTCATCAGGTACTCTTAGAGGTTGGAAGAATGAATGTGGCTTGCACCACAGCCACTAAGCATCACACAGCTAAGACATCCCTGAAAACCATTTCATGCCTCTGTATGCAGCTAGGTCAAGGCTGCAAAGGATCTAAAGTAATTAAAAAAAACATGGTGCTAGCAAATAAGCCAGGAAGTAGCTCTATTATGCTCTTGGAATCACCTGAAGTGAGACTTTAATCAAGGTGTTTTCCACTGCGTATAATGGAGACATTGCACTGAGAACAAGGTAAGGCCAGGAACAAGTCTGGAGAAATGGCACTGAATCTGCATCAGAGAAAATTAGGAAGGAAGTGATATATGAATTCTCTCATTGGGAAAGTCCCCTCCAACATGACTTCCCCTCCCTTGCTCCCTGTCAGAAAGTTACTGCTATGTTCTAGCAGGAGTGTAGTCAGAGCATATCCATGGCGAGCCAAAAAGAACTTATTCCCAGCATGAGAGAATCCACTCTAGTGCTGTAGTGTGTTGCTGTATTGGTCTTGAGATTGCTAACCTGATCGTTCCTTTCCACCTTAGTTGATTGTTCCAGGGAAGGAGGGTGGGGTGCCCCCAGTTCCTAGCCAGCCAGCACATGGCACTCAGGCTGACCACGAAAGGATGGTAATGTGCACCCCTTTGGATGGAGCCCTCTACTCAGCAGCTACTCCTTCCAGTAGGTAGGTGCAGCACTTCTAATCGTTCATCTGTGACTGTGTAAAGTTGAATCAAATTTAAAACTAACTTTTCTTTTAAGCATTTGCAGGGCAGTTCTTTTAAATTTATCAATAACACTAGATTGGCTGCTCTGCCTTAAAAAAACCGGGAGCTCTCAGTATGAGCACAGAGAAGCTGAAGAACGCCTCAAACAAAGGTCTAGTCTAGCTTATACTTTGCAGCCCTCATAGTCTCTGAGCACCTTATGTCATTTCAATACCAAAACACTACTTCTGGCTCATTTGTCTGATCCATGAAGAGCAAGTTGAGGTGGCTTCAATAGTAAATTTTACCCTCCCAAAAAGGCTTCATTTGAATTGTCATAAAGCATCGGTAATAGAAAACAGCTATTTAACTGTTATATCAAGAAACCTTGGAGGCAAGACTCCTTGTCTAACAGGAAACAAATCAACTTTAAACTCCAAATTGCCTGAAATCTTAACCTCCCTCTCAGCCAGTTAGAGCTTCCTGTTTGTTTTTCCAGATCTCTTTGTCCCCTGTGGTTCCATCTTGTCTCGCGGCTATGGGACAATTGCCATAGAAAATGTCTTAACCAACTGAGTTTTCTACTCGATAAAAAAACTCTCGTTTATGTTATAGTAGCACTAATGCACTGGCCTGTGCTCCTTGACTAACCAGTTGTTATCAAATGGCTAACGCCTACTGGACGACTGAGGACCAGATCCTTAGAGCTGCTGAATACTTCTGAAAATCAGGTTTTGAGACTATAATTAGTAGCCACCCAGTGAAAATTAACCAGATTAGCACTAGCTGCTGTGATATTGAACTACTCTGGCTCCACGGGGCCAGGGAAGGAGCATGGGGTTCAGATTCCCGACCCTGTCTCCTGGCAGGGAAGATATCCAAGAATTCTGTGTTCCTGAAAGAGTGATAGTGATTGGCAAGAGCTGCTCGAGCTTCCTTGCCATTTCCCACACAGCTCTTCTGAACAGCCTTTCCTCAGGACTGGCTGAAGTTTTCTGCCCTACTGATGGGGGTGGTTCCCTCGCAGAGCTAAGCAGAAAGCTGCTCCACAGCGTTGCAGTCTCTATTGCAGTGTTCACCAACTGGTCCATCGCCATCGACTGGTCAATCCTAGAGGATTTCCCAGTCAATTGTGATCTCTGGTGGTCCAGCAGGGCTGTCCAGGCCCCACACTACTCCTGGAAGCAGCCAGTGTGCCCCGCAGCGCCAGGAGCACGGAGGGCAGGGGTCTCCCTCTGCGTGCTGCTCCTGCCTGCAAGCACTGCCCCCATAGCTCCCATTGGCTGGGAACGGGGAGCTGCATGAAGCCATGTGCCATCCGCCCCTTCCACGGGCCGCAGAGGCACGTTGGCCATTTCCAGGAGTGGCATGGGGCCAGGGTAAGCAGGGAGCCTGCCTTAGTCTCGCTGCGCCGCCAACCAAGAGCCACCGGAGGTAAGTGCTGCCCAGCAGGAGGCTGCGTCCAAGCCCTGAGCCCCCTCCTGGATCCTGCACCCCATAACCCCTCCTGCACCCCAACGCTCTGCCCCAGCCCTGACCCCCCTCCCAGAGCCAGCACCCTGTACCCCCTCCTGCACCCCAACGCTCTGCCCCAGCCTGGATCCCTCTCCTGCACCCAAACTCCCTCCCAGAGCTTGTACCCCTCACCCCCTCCTGCACCCCAACCCCCTGCCCCAGCCCAGAGCCCCCTCCTGCACCCCAACTCCCTCCCAGAGCTTGCATCCCTCACCCCCTCCTGCATCCCATTTCCTGCCCCAGGCTCAGCCCAGAATCCCACACTGTGAAACCCTCAGCCCCAGCCCAGAGCCCACACCCCATCCCAAACTGCAACCCCCTACCCCAGCCTGGAGAAAGTGAGTGAGGGTGGGGGAGAGCGAATAACGGAGAGAGGGAGGATGGAGTGAGTGGGGTGGGTCTTTGGGGAAAGGGCAGGGCCTCGGGGAAGGGGCAGGGTAGATCTTGGGTTGCCTTTAAATTCAAACACTGATCTTGGGCATAAAAAGGTTGGAGACCACTGCTCTATTGCATACTGATGGCCGAAGGGGAAGACTGTCTGACAAGAACAGAGATGCTTCTCCCTCCCCTTCCTCCCAGCACTAGGAGAAGACACAAAAAACCAGGGGGAACTTGACAAAAGAATGTGGTTTTGTCTAAATTTATTTATGTGCAATGAGCCATCAACCCTTCTCCCTCAGTGAGGACACGGAAACCATATCAAACAGCAGCGAAGGGAAGAGTGGCTCCCCACACGATCTCTTGGAGACCATCTTTGTCCGGAAGGTGGGGGCCTTTGTCAACAAACCCATTAATCAGGTAACTTGCAGTGATTGTTCTGAGATGGACTCATGATGCACTTTTCCTCATGCCACTGTTCCTCTTTTCCATTGCTGGACAGTGGAGGCCAGGCCCTGCATCACCAGGGCAGCCAGAGGAAACAGGAGGCCAGACTTTAGCAAGGACTGCGGGTCTCTGTATGTGGTGCTTTACTGTATGCTGGGCCCTGTAGGTTCTGCGAGCTACACCTGTGTATTAAAGGGGATGTTGGGTGCAGTCTCTCTGATGTTATGCCCTCGAAATGTAGCCCTTGGGTTCCAGTCAAGTTTCCAGTGTGACTTTGGTGGCGCAGAGTTTCAGATCCTGACATACAGCCTTGCAATGGGATGGTGCATGCTGCATATGCAGAGAATCTGACTGAAGTGTTGAAGTTCTACCCATTGAATCTCTCTAGGTGACCATGGCCAGCTTGGACATTCCTTTCGCCATGTTTGCTCCCAAGAATGTTGAGCTGGAGGATAATGACCCCATGGTAAGAACCCCCCTCCCGAGCCATCTGTGCATGTCAAGTTTGAATCATGCAATACAGATGTATCCTTCCTGGCCTTCGCTTTGCAGGCACTTCTGACCAAAGAACTAGCGCCTTGCATCAGCTTGGTTTCTAATAACATCCTCTATGCCTGAATCTGGGCTTTCCAGAGATGGAAACAACTACAGGTTTAGAGCCCCTGCTAGTCTGTGCTTACAGTCTGCATGCCCTTGTAACTGTCACTGTGCTTCTTCCCATGCTGGCACAACACACAGATGGGCTCAGTGACAGGATCTGAAACTGATGGACTCTGGTTTCTTGGGCAGGTGAATCCTCCTGACTCCCCAGATGTTGAGTCTCCTCTACAGGGCAGCTTGCACTCAGAGGGCTCCAGTGGCAGCAGCACCGGGAACACACATGACGACTTTGTCATGGTTGACTTTGTAAGTCCATGCAGTACTTTATCAGCCCAGGCTAGCACTTTCACAGAGCCCCTGTATCTGGGGTGGGCTGCAGCTGTTGGTGTGATGCTGAATTAAAATAGATGAATTTCTCCAAACAAGGGCTCATTGTGCTCCCATATCAAGGACAGGGTCTCTGGGCATCCTTAAAAATGGTAAGGACATTGACATTCATAAACCCACAACTTGGGAAATTATTTCCTCCTCCCTTTATCCACCATGGCCTGGGTTCAGGTTTTTGGGTTTTCCCTGTGTTCCATATGCCTAAAGCAGAGACAGATTGTAGGGAAATACTCTGCTTTAGGTGCTCATGAAGTCATCAGGGAAAGACTAATTCTGGTCATGGCAAGGGATATAGGTGATGCCGCTGTTCAATTATTTGACTTAGATTTATTACTGTAATGTTGAGTTGTTTGCTGGTAGCTGATGGTGCCTTCTGTCTGTGACTAGAGCAAAGGGGGAAATCTGACAGAACTCTCTAAATGGGGATTAATGTTTGTATCTTTAATTCTAGAAACCAGCATTTTCAAAAGATGACATTCTCCCAATGGACTTGGGGACGTTCTACCGCGAGTTTCAGAACCCGCCTCAGCTCAGCAGCCTCTCCATTGACATTGGGGCTCAGTCCATGGCAGAGGATCTGGTATGGGAAGACGGGATTTTGGTGTGTGGGGGACATACGTTCTCACAACGCTCTCCTCCTCCTAGCTCCCCGAACAAGCCAACATCCGATAAGAGAGCAGAGGCACCTACCAGAGCGGTTCCTTGTCAATCTGCTGAACATGCCTGTACATCTCGGAACCTGAAACCTTTGGAAGGAACCAGATGTGAGACCTTTTCAGTCTGATTCCTTCTCAGTGCATGTGTACAGCTGCCATGGAGAATATTAGATGAGTTGTTGGTTTGTGCTCCATGTGTGTGGGACAGTGTCCGTGTGCTGCATCGGGTATCCTCTTCACAGAAGCCATTGCAGCTGCAGGACTCTTCTACTGTCAAAGACTATTCCCTACTGTAATAGTCTTGTACTTCCCCTCTCATTCCTGCATCTGCTAAGCTCAGGGCCATACGAACTAGGACCAGTCACAGCAAAGGAGTGATTTGGGAGGAGAGGTCTCTTCTAGAACAGTTTGATGAGGACTGGGAGAAGAGCATAACCCATCCTCTAAGGCAGTGTTTCCCAAACTTACAATACTTGTGTACCCCTTTTTGAGACATTTGTCTTACTGGCATACCCCTTGTCCAATGAAGATAAATTTGGGGATGGGGGAAGAGGCCCCAGTCAAGCTACTGCCGGCCCCTTGCCACTCTGCTGCCTGAGTGGGGCCTGTGGCTGAGTGGGGCTTGCGGCCGGGACCCGGCTGGCAGGAGCTGGTGGACGGAACCCTAGATCGGCAGCAGGCTGAGCTGCTCAGCCCGCCACGGGTCTGGGTTTCTGTCTGCCAGCCCCGCTCAGGCCACTGCCAGCCCCTTGCCACCCAGGGTCCTGGCTGCCGGCCCGGCTCAGCCCGCTGCCGGCCCCTTGCCAGCCAGAGTGAACAGGCCGCGTACCCCTTGAAACCCTTTCACGTACCACCAGGGATATGCGTACCACACTTTGGGAAACACTGCTTTAAGGTTCTGGGGAGAAAACATACTGCCTTAATTCCAGCCCTGTTCCATCCTATCTGGTGCATGAGACCTATTAGCCTGGAGCCTAAAATTGGAGTAGCCTGAAATGTGCCACTTTTTTTACTGCACATGCTGCATTTGTGAGCGAGTCCTTTACTTCGCCCTCCCATTAAATGACTGAGTCTTTGTGGTCGCTTTGAAACATCTGTTTAATCTCCCAGCTGAGTGCCGCTGCTTGTTACCTGGAGCGGCAAACATGCCATAGTTCAAATCTCTAGGGGAACCCAAATCTAAGAACTGAATGCTGCCTCTGCAGAGAGAATGCAGAATCAGGCCCATCAACATTGTAACATGGTGTTGCCTGGGAAAACCATAATGCTTAATGCTAACAACTGAGTGACTTTAGTCATGCAGTTTGACAAAATAATTGTGCTGCAGCTGCTGCAAGAATTGCGACAGTCCTGGTTATGGCATACCTGCTGCTTCTGTAGAAAAAACAAACTGGGCAAACTGCCCGTCTCAGGTTCACGTGCTGGATCCTGTCTGATATCCTGCTTCTGCTAGGAGTGGTACATGTATGAGGAGGAAGAGCACAAATCAGAGCAGAGACCTTTGGCCAGAGTTTATCATATACGTTTCCACTGTTTTATAGCTTCCTTTAGGCTGATGCACCTTCTGTGAGTGAGTCCTGATCTGAGTTTTTCTTTGCCTTCACAGGACTCGTTACCGGAGAAGCTGGCAGTCCATGAGAAAAACGTCAAAGAGTTTGATGCCTTTGTAGAGACTTTGCAGTAAAGCTGTCTTCTTATTGCAGCAGCAGTGTCCTTCTGGAACACCTGGAGGAGGAAGCCCACAATGTCTGTCTGCCACTCTCCCTTTTGTGTCCAGTTTTTCCCCCCGTATCTTGTGGGCTTTGTCAGATCACCTCCTCAATACTGGGTACAGATTCAGCTGTCAGTCTCCCCTCAGCCAGGCCCCAGGATAGTTTTGGACCCCTTTTCCTACTGGCATTTGAGTACTTATCTATGACACTACAATAGGGACAAAAGAAATGAAGCTTCGTTTTTAGTAACCCCGTTCCCCTTCAGTCTTGGTTCTGTGTATGGAGGGGTTTTATGGAAAGCTGCCAGAAATGCTCCCTGCAAAGCCTCTTGCATCACAATTCCTCAAAATTTAGCTTCTGGGGCACACACCATCTTTTCCCTGCATCTGCAATCCATTGGAGTGTAGACAGCCTTGGCTCAGAACAAAGGATCTGTGCAGTGGCAGACTCAGCTGGCTTGAGTGCAGGACCTCAGCTCTTGGGCATTTCATCCTGTCTTCAGTGAGCGCATGGACTGCAGAGCACAAGGGGATGAGGCAGACTTCCACCTCATGCACTGTACTGTGCGACACCTATAGCTGTCTTCACTTTCTGCTCCCAAGGAACTGAGGCGTTGCACAGATTTTCTTTCTGGGGCCTTGTGCTTGGCCTGTCTGCCCAAATCACAGATGTGAAACTACAGAAGCTATGCAGAAGGGCTTTCCACATTTTCTTGCGTGTATGAAAACCACAATGCTAAGGTCCCAGAATGTGATTGTACTGGTGCACCTGCAAGTGGCACCTTGGGAGTATATTAAATTTGTAGTCGCGGCTCTTGAAATGCAGTTGTAAATATAAATAGGAATTCTATTTCTCCAGGGTTATGTAACTAGGAGTCTTAGTCCCTTTTCCCTGCAAACCTTTCTGCTTTATGGTTAATATATAAGAAACAGGAAATATTTATTGCTTTTAAAGAAAGCTATATTAAAAAAAGTTAAGTTTTCACATACAAGTGCAGGTCATTCTGTCCTGTCACTGCAGACAGCTGTTGTGCCATGGAGCTCTGTCCCATGACAATAGTCTGCCTTTGGTAGGGAAAATCCAAGCTATTTATTTTCAGAGACACTTATTTACTCTAATACAGTGTTCTGTTCTGGGGACTTTCTTCCATGACACCCAGTCTGGGCATTGATATAAGAACACGCATGTGTTTGTGCAGCAGAGTTGCAGGGACTTTGTGAAGAGCTCCATTCTGATAGGCTTGGGAAATGGACTTGTTCTGTTCCTCAGCCATTCCAGAGGTAGCTTGTTCACAGAAGCACACTTTTTGAAAGTTGATGGTACTCTTTTTAATCAGCTGGCTTATGATTAGCTAAAAGTTTATTTTTTTAATGAGCTAGCCATGAAGTAGTGAGTGGCTGGCAGCGTTCTGTGTTTGAGCTGGTTGTTGTGTATCCTTTGTCTCACGTGAGGAAGGGAGAAGCTGTGTAATGGCACTAAGCAGGAACTCAGAGTAGGGCTTGTGCAACTTTATCCACCCTTCAGCCACCTGTAACTGGGCTGAGTAACTGAAGAGATCCTGCTAGTCCCCCTTGCTATCCACTGACGATATTTCTGTAGAGTGGTGGGAGTTCTCTGTACTCTGAGGGTCCTTGCTAGTTTCCTTACTACTGGTGGAGTAACTAGCTTCTTCAGAAAAGGCTGGATGTGGCTTTCTCCAGAGCTCAGCACAATTCATGAGGTTGAAAAGGAGAGTTGCTCGAGAATGACACTAGGCCTTGGGTTACCCCGTGGCCTCTGCTGCCCTCCGCCCTGTGCTGCTGCCAGAGCAAGGAATTGAGCTCAGGACCTGAACTGATTCCCAATACGGTAACATGTTCTTTTGCTTTCCCAGCCCTTGAGTTGTCAGGTGTTTGCTGTGCATGATCAGTGGCAGTGTTTTAGTGTATGCTCTAAAGCACCAGGTAGGGGTATTATAACTACTTGAAGCAGCAAACTCTCCTCTCCCAGGCCACCCACCCAATCCAACTAACTCCCATATCAAAAGAATCAATCCTTGTTTGCAAGGAATAATCCAATCTCTTCACCTGTCTGCACCAGTGCTAAAAGGCCTCCCAGTGAAGTGTAATTGGAAATGCTGGAGGTGAAAATCCCACTATCCCTGTCAATAACACTGACTTAGGAGGCTTCAAAGCATTTGACAAATACTCCCTACAACCTGCCTATGAGGAGGTAAGTAAGCTGCATCTCCACAGTACAGCTGTGGAAACTAGACATGGGGTCAGGTGTGTCTAAGGTCACACAGTGAGTAAATGGCAGAGTCAGCAATATAACCCAGATCTCGTGATTTTCCCCCCCATCCCCAATCAGCTGGTCATTCTTCCAAGTCTTGTAGTAAGTCGCATGTGGACATACTCTGGCACTCTGACCTTTTAACTTGCAGGCTATGCGTGGGTGAGCTCTCCTGTCAAGTCATTTGTTGAGGTTAGTAAACTACTGGCATGCATTGTGCCTGCTAGGAAGAATAGAATAGACCTTCCTCATGGTGATCTTTCCCTCAGCAGCATTGACTCTGTAGTTCCTCCTCTTCTTCATGCTGAACTGCTGTGGTATCCACAGAAGGCAAGCCATCGTTCCTGTTTCTGTCTGGAAAGCCTCCAGGGCCTAGTGTCTGTGCTCAGTCATTTTCATGTGACTTTTACAAGATCGCAGCTCCTGCATCTCACAAGGCAGAACTTCTGTGTAGCAACCATGTTTGTTTAATGCCACCCAGTGGAAAACTGCCCACCTGGGTTGATAGGGTATAGCTGGATAGCCACAGCAATAAAGGTTTTCTCTTGGGATGAGAGATGTGCTTATTCCTGGGCAATCCTGAGAGTTTTGACACCTCCATTCCAAAATCTAGGCGCTCAGCTCTGTCTAATTAATGCATTAGAAATGATTGGCCCAAAGCAGTTCTGCAAGAGGGACCTAGCTACTGATGCTGTGGCCTGCTGTAGAATTTGTTTAATGACGAATATTGTCATAATTTTAATAGCCATCTGCTCAGGCCTGTACTATATCAAGGCAGCTTGTACATAGCGGATGACCTGCAAATCCTTTTGGTGCAGGGTACTAAATTGCATTGTTTTGGAAATAGTCTCCAAGGCACTTCATGTATTCAAAGAATTTCCAATAAATCTTTTATGTAAGCAACTCTGACCTGTTTGCCATGCTGATCCAATTCTTCTGTGAATTACTCCGCAGGTTCCGATGCCAGGACATTCCCACCCTTATGGCTTTCCCTTCCAACAGCCAGATTTTACCTGCAGCGGTCGGTACAGCTGCAGGAAGGAGCAGGGTTAATGTCTACAAACTGCTATTTTGGAATGTCTAATGGGATGCAATGAGGAAAGTTATGGATAGAGCCCTGCAAATCCACGGGTATCTGCTTTATATCCGCAGACCATTCCAGGGGATAGCAGCTTGGATGTAAGAGCCTGGCGGCCAGCTTAGAGGAACCGGCACGGATCCTCCACCTGCCCTGGGCAGGAGGCCTGGGGAGCAGGGACACTGGGCCGGGGGCTGCTTGGGCCCCATGCCCAGGGCAGGTGGAGAGTCCACCACGGCTCCTCATAGCTGTCAGTGCAGCTCTTGCCAGCTCAGCTCCAGCCAGGGGGAGAGGCAGCTTGGAGCTGCAACCCAGCCACGGTAAGAGCCGGGTGGGGAGCCGTGGTGGACCCTCCACCTGCCCTGGCCGAGGGGCCCAAGCAGCCCCCAGACAGCTCCATAGGTCCCTCCCCCCCCAGCCAGGCCAGTGTGGAGCCCAGCCAGGGAGCCAAGCAGATCCTCCACCTGCTTGCAGGAGTGGGGGTGTGTCTGAGAGCAGCCCCTGACTGTGTCCCCGCCTCCCAGGCTCCTCACCTGGCAGAGGGCAGGTGGAGGATCCATGACTCCATGTGGGCTCCCTATAGCTGCCCACTCGGCTCTCCCTGACCAAGGTTTGGGGGTGAGAATGCCTTGGAGCCTCACCCTGGCCCCCAGTGTAGAGCCCTGCAAATCCATGGATAGCTGTGGATATCTGCAGATAATTTTTGTGGATCATGGGTTGGATGCTGTTCCTTGTTTGTGCAATGACACAGCATCCTGTCTTGTGCAGACTGCACTGTTCATTCAGCCAGCGTGAACAGAAACGTTGTCCTGGTGCCAGCTTCATCCCATGTTGCACAACTCAGGATAGAATAGGTGAACAGAAATCTAGAGCTGGAAGAGGACAAAGGGCTGCTTAGAAGAGAGGCCCTAACTCTTATAAAACCCTTGTAGTGGCATGCTTACACTTGAATAATGAATTCCCAGGCTGGGTATAGGCACAAAGATGTTATCTTGCTTCTCTAGCTGTGACTTCATAAACAAAAGCTTGACTGGCAGTACTTCAAGTTTCAGCTGGGAGTAGAAAATCCAGCTGCATTTATCCTGCTTCCTCTATCACCACCAGCATCACAGATCCTGCCATCAGAGCAAAGCTGGCAATTGCATTCATAGTGTGCCAAACAGAATAGCCTTGAGCGTGTTGTTCTACACCACCGTGGAGATTGCTCCATAGGCGTACCGCGGGAGAAAGCTCATGTTTCTCCCTGCTGGGAGTCTGACAAGCACAGGTTGAAATACAAGGTTCATCAGCACACTGTTTGGTGCTAACAGCCCCTACCTAGGTATCTGTCTGCTTTCAAGGTCCTAGCCCAGCTAGTGCCCCAATAACCAACATATCCCCAAAGAAATGTGGAGGTGCACCACCTGCAGGAATGGCCAGGAACCCAAATGGTGTTTGAAAAACTTGAGGCCCCATTCAGTGCTTTGGGCAGATTCTCTCCTGTTCTGCTCAAGTACCACACAACATGATGAAACCTACGGGGCTTCCCCCGGTAGAGAGACCCCCGGAGGGAGGCAGTCGGCTCTAGGTGGTGCTGCCTCCTTCCCAACCAATGTGGGCTGCAAAGAGGAGCCTCCAGCTAGTAGGGGCAGAAGCAGTCACAGCAGGAAACTTTGAACATTCCCAGAACTTTCTACAGTGCTGACTGGACTTTGCCTGCCTGCCTCATGCTGAGGGGCTGTTTGTTCCAACCCCCTCATCCTTCAGTCTCCTCACCTTAAATTCACACTACACCTGACTTGAGCCTTGTCACCATCCCTTCCAAATTAGGCTGATTTCCTCAATTCCCCCACCACCCCTGCCAGAGTAAACCTACCCCCACACATACACACCAAACCCCGCCCCCACAAACTAGTCATGGATCTAGTGTGCTGTTCGTTACTATCATATTGCTCACTCTGCTTGTGTTCTACCCCTCCCCCACTGGCTGGTGTATTTTGATTGCAAGCTCTTCAGGGCACAGACTGTTTACAGCTGTTTGTAAGGGCCAATGAAGAGTAGGGGGCCCTTACACAGCACTGTAGTAAGTGTTTGTCATGCTCTGCCTAGGAGCCCCAGTGACCTGAACGGGTCCAGCAGGCCAGGAAGTCGTGTTCCTATTGACAGGCTGCAATGTACCAAGAGCATGATATGTTGCTGTCTTGCTGCCAGGCCAGCTCACAAAAACTGGGGCCTCACCTCCAAGAGGCTGTGTTAGCGCATAGTGTGCAGCTGGCCCTACATGGAGCTTTTCTGGGAGAAGACAGTTTGGCAGGGGCTGAATCTCACTGAGGGGACAGTTGCCTTCTACATCAATGGCAACACCAGGGGTACAACCCCTTCAGCAGCCTTGACAAGTTTAGCAGGTGTGAGTGCTCCTGGGGGCAGTAGAGATGTAGGACTTTGTGTGTGGAATAGGGCCCTCTGCGGGTCAGGCCCTTTCCGCAGGTGGAAGGAGTGTGGAGGGTGGGTTCCGCTCCGAGTCCTTACAAGGGCTGTATTCCTATGGCCCTTCAAGAGGCTCATTCTGAGCTCCCATGTATCAGCCAACTGTGAGTTAACATCCACAATGGAGGGCCAAGGCTGGGGTTTTCTGTCCTGTGCAGAGTGCTAAAGGAGAGGAGAGAGGACTGAGTGGGCATAAGCCAAAGGTCCTCTGGATAATAGCGTCGGCCTTGTAGCCATCTCACTCGTGTTGGGAAGGTGACACTGCTTCAGCCCCATCTCCCCCTTCCCTTACAGGTCAGGTGTCTGCTCTACATCATGGCCTGCTCCACTGCTGCTGGCCCTGAGATCCAGCCTGGAGGCCAGAGTTGCCACCTACAGGAAAGGTGCCGTTGTATTGTGTCCCCAAGCCTGGCCAATGCACTGCCTGTCTACATAGCTGATTCCATAGACTGGCCAGGGCAGCTTAAGCAGCAGCGGGTGAAAAAGAACAGACAACAACCTCAGGTGCCCATTCACCAGACTTCAGCTGCATGTCCCTGACATGTCACATATCCCAAACCATATCCCAAACCCTCCCAAGTACTCAGTTCCTACCCTGTGCAGAATGTCTCACTCCCTTCAAACAACTCAGCAAAGAGAGCTGTTAAGAAGATTCTTTCCCTTGCTCTGGTGTGGGGATTAATGTAGTAATGTCAGATGCCTGCAGGTGGTCGAGGGAACACATCACCAGGCATCAGCAGTACCAGGAGAGAGGAGCTGGAGCCCACTGAGAAGCAAAATTGGAGAGTAACTGAAATACTTCTCCACTGGACTGTATTTACTGAGGGATACGGTCTCCTACATGCTCAATTACTGAGGGATAATCTACACTGATTGCTATATTTGCTTTCTACAGCCAACTCTCTGGATAACTTTTCATGCGTGTACCCCTATATTTGGATGTTAATATCTGAACTGTATTGCTAAGTTATTTGCCTAAATTTGGATTATTTCAGATTATGCACTATATGTATCTTCTGACTTTTAAACTAAACTTTGTATTTTTGGATAAGCTAAGCACTATACCCAGATACAGAAACTCTCTTTTCTTAACTTGTATATTATATAATTTTGACATTAGCTTTAATAAATTTGCTGCTGTCCTAGCTCCCATCTGACCTGCCAGCTCAGGAGCAAAGACCTTCCCTCTGAAATCGTAATGATCAGCTTGGGGGGTTGGTTACTAAGCACTGGAGCAAAAGAGTAGCCACAGAGGTGGTAGAAGCACCCTGTCCATATGCTCACTGTTATTCTGGTTTAGTTCTTTAGGGGTAAGGGAAGAACTTAGTGTCACTAGCTAGTAATCAATCCCTCATGACAGTCATTAAGATTCCTGTGCGGTTGCCTCTTCTAGCACTGCCTGGAGGGGCAGACCCTCAATCAGCCTGAAATGGGGGCAGGCCCTGGGGCTTCTGTGCTTATAGCAAACTACGTCTGTGAAAAGCACAGAGCTTACTGTCCTTGCCTTTCAGGGTTGGATCCAAAGTGAACTTGGGGCACACTGTCAGCTGACTTCTCCAGCTTGGGGGTGTACCTGTCCAGAAAAGGAGTGGGCCTGAGGGCCAGTGGTGAAGCTGTGGGGGCTGCAGCAGCACTTTTTTCCAGTAAGAGTGCTTAAGGCAGATTAGCTCTATCACCAGGAAAGAGGGCCAGCCCTGAGTCCCAAGTGGAGGAAGGCACATAACTACCTTTTGAGGCCCCAACTGTCTCCTTGATCATTCCTGCTGGCTAGTTTAGGCAGGTCTCCGCACGGCCCTCTGGCTTTTGTGAATCCTGTTCTTAGGCACCAAACTCTCCCACTGCACAACATAGGGAATCTGGCACCTAACCTGGACTTTGGGATTTCAGGGGGTAGTAGGGTGCCTAAAGTTAGGTGTTGCAGTGCAGTGCGAGTCCCCTTTGTGGATCTAGCACCAAGTGGCCTAGCAGATGGCTCCTGCCCATTGAGTCTGGGAAGAGATGCTGTCCATAAGTGTGCGTACACTCCATGGAGAGGCACAAGGATGATGTACCATGCACAGCTCTGCCCTCTGCTCAGTTGTAGCTGGGTGAGTAACCAGCCATTCTGCTTTCTCCTGTAGATCAGCCCCAAAGGCTGCACTCAGAGAAATAAACCATGGTCTGGGGCTGAGTTTTGGTTTTTATTGAAATACAAAAAGTGCAAACTGTGAAATACAAGATTGGTGCAGTGTAGAAGGAAATAAACGTAGATGTGAACTGACGTCACAGTAAAAACCCCAGCCCTGTGCCTGCTCAACATGAACTGGAGAGAAGGCAGGGAACACCAGCAACAAAAAGCAAAGCTGTAAATTGCACTAAAGCACCACTGCTTGAAAGAGCAACCAGGGGCTAGTTTGGCCCTCAGAGGTCTCTGCTTACCATAAGGCATCAAATTGACCTTGCCCTCATCTGCATCACCCAAAGGCTCTGGTTCCAGAAGAGACGGACAGAGGGCTGACAGCTGGGGCCAGTTGTGAAGTGTGGCCCAGGCTGCTCAGACACCACTGGAATGAGGGGAGGAGGGAAATTGGGTGCTGCAGAGCAGGGCACAGAGAGGAGACAAAACGTCACCCTCAAAGGGCCACTATGGTCAATATTTAATATGGAAGCCACGCTGGGGAAGAGGCTCTTGGGCAGCTGTACGCAGGAGTAAGACACATTGTGGGAGACAAATACACAGAGTAACCATGAGTCTCTAACCTGCCACCAACCACCTCTTACAGGCAACAAGGACTAGAGCCTAGTCTCTTGGGCTGAGGCTGGTCCTCTAGCCACTCTAGCTACCTGCATGCTGCCTCCCTCCCAGCTCTGCCTCAGGCCGTACACCCAAGGAGACGGATAGACTAGGAAGGCAATTCAGTCCTGAGTTGGCAGAGACATGGACTCGGTTGCCCACCTGCCACCTGGCGTGGGGAGCCAAGGGCTGCAGTCAGGCCCAGGCCACAGCTTCACACACAAGCCACAAGAGTAGTATCTTCATAACAGGCATCCCAAAGCATAAATTGCAGAAACAAAGTAGCCAGCACTGCTGTGCCTGTTCCAGGCCTCTTGGCAGCCCTGGGGGACCAGGCAGGGGGTGGGTAAAGGAATAGGAATATTTACACTGGAGTGCTCCTAAGACCTTGCGAGCCCATTCCCACCATCTGCAGTACCAAGAGCCTGCCTTTTCTCCAAGTCGACTCCCTTGCCTATGCAGGGCTCTGCCCCAGGAGCTGGGTTATCCCCTAGCGCAGGGATTTGCAGCAGGTCCCGTTACACTCAGTGGGAAAGCCCATAAACTCAGGAGTTTTAACTACATAGAATTTTTTTTGTTAAAGTGTCTCTGGGAGGCTAAGGAAATACCTTCCCCAAGTGCAGCCTCAGCCTGCCCCTGCCCCTGGGCTGCCCAGCCCTGCTTTTTTCAACACCGAGCAGATCAGGATTCAGTGCTTCCAGCTGGAACTCACTGCAGGCAGCAGCAGCTGAGCCTGCAGCCAGGTCCTTGTGCCCCAGCCAATGAGGAATTTCTGTTCTGGGCTACTGGCCTTAAGATTCTGGCTGTTGCCCAGGAGGCCAGCAGGCTTTTCCTCTGGGGACAGTGAAGCCAACAAACATTTAGCTGTGGCCCGGATAACATCAGCAAACCCAGCTTAGCTTCACTCTGAAATACATGCAGGAGGGGATGCTCCCTTTAGAGTAGGGAGACAGAAGCTATGATATGTGATCACGCAGACAACACCCCTTTCCAGAGTGTCCCACTAAGCATGACCTAACATGGGGCAAGCGTAGGGCTCTTCCTGCACTGCCCCACCCAACCTCAATAGGAGCACTGAGTCCCTCCAGCTTTCCCAAGAAGCCTCCATGGCAGATCTATCCTCCATGCTGGATTTAGCAGAAGTCAAGGTGAACTAGAAGCCCTATGTGACCCACCCAACCCATCACTATGGACTTATTCACAGCAAAGGGCATTCATGTCCCAGAAATTCAACTCACACAGCAGCATGTTCAGCTCCAGGCCTGGTCCCTCCCCACCATGGGCCCTTCCGCCTCCCACAGAGATTCATTCAGTAGCCAGCGTGGGATGGGTGGCTCCAAGCTGTGCACAGCCTGTTCTCCAGCCCTCCTCAATATTCTCTGCTCCTCCACTTGCCCATCTCACCCTTCTGTGGGTCATCCCAAGAGCAGTCAATCAATCGGCAATAGCTAGAGCTACCGAACTGGGCCTGGGCTGCACTGCAGGCCTGACAGAGTTCTTGCCAATTCTAGGTCCCTGCTCCTGGGCCTCGCAGGAGACCCCCTTCCTGTTGCTGATGCTCATCAGCAGGTTTGTCGGATTTTTAAATCAGGGTATCAGCCTTCGGTCAGCTTCTAGGGCAGGTTAAAATCCTATTAAAAGCAGATCAACTGCCACTTTATAAAACGAGCTCTGCTTGGTCCCAATGTTTCCCCACTGCTGCAGTGCAGCTGGGAGCAGGACTGGCCTAGGGGAGCAGGGCACGAGAATTATGGGTCTTGGGGAATGAGGCTAGAAACGGAGAGTATCGCTCAAGCGTGGAAGCGTCTCTCTCGCAGGCCAAGGCCAGGAAACACTAGCTCCCTGTTACTTTAGCATGTGGCAGAGGCAGAGGGGATCCCTCCACACTAAAATCAACCCTGAGGCAGTGACTGCAGTGCAACTGCCTCAGGAGGGGATCTGGCCTGCTCTGTTCCTGAGCCTGGCCTGTAGACAGCCAGCTCCCTCCCTAGCCGCCTAGCACATAAGGAGTGCATCCAAGCAGCTCCCCTCAAAGGCTAGGGGAATGCTGCATGGCACAGTTCTGCCCTAGCGGCTTTGGCACATGAGAGCTCAGCACCTGGGCAGGTTCCTGTGATCCAGGCCTCGCACACCGGCTAACGTTTGGCCTCAGTGCACGGGCCCTTCCCTTCAGGCCACATTCTGACTTTGCTGGAAAAAATTCCACTCATCAGCTGGAATCAGGGGCTGGCCAGCAGACAAACAAGGGACCCAGGAGTGTTCCTGTGCTGCAGCCATAAGGAAGGGAAGTGTCAATTGTGGTGTTTGGCAGTGGGGAGTCAAGTGCCACCAGGGCACTTGTCCCTGGCATGATTCCAACAAGCTCACTGATCACAGAGCATTACAAAGGGGACCCCACATCCCCAGGCAGCGCATGCCCACTGAGGCCGTGTCTGGAGTGAAACCCTCCCACCAAGAGCCGGGGACAAAGTCAAGGGGACCATTAGAGCCAGATCTGAGTAGTCATGCCCACCACAGCCCTGTTAGTGAAGGTGAACAGAACCTGCAGTGTGTGCTAGCGCCCATTGGAGAGGCATAGCTCCCCGGGGTAGTAGTGTCAGCAAGGGGTGGGGCTAAGCCAACTCCCCTCACAGAGTCTCTGGCAGGGCCCAATGGCCCAGCCCCCGGAGAGTTAGTTTCTCCTTCACACACCTGCTGTGAGCCCAGGGCAGGATTGGTGTTAGCCCAGGAGCAGCTGGTGCTGTCCTCACCTGAAGCACAAGGCTTACCTGATCTGCTCTGGGTAGGGGCAGGGAGCCAGGACACTGCACTCAGCTCCTGAGAGGAGGGGCTGGCACAGGGAGCCTCCTGTCACACAACTCGAGCCAAGTCCTGCCCAGGTGATGCAGGCAGGAGGAATGAGCTGTGATCTTGGGGAGTTGCACAGAAGAGGGGCTGCTGGGGGGAGGAGAGGAGGGCAGAAAGAAACCTGTGAGGGGAAGGAAGGAGGGAATGGCCCCCAGTAGAGCAGCATGGCCAGGGATGAGCTGCACAGAATGGCCATGGGGACAAGACTCCACTCCCAGGAATTGGGAGACCAGCTCCCCTCCCCAACCTCTGGCAAATGGTTGCCTGCTCACTCACTCTCACAGCCCTCATTCAGCTCAGCAGCTCCAATGGACCCTCTGTGCTGCAGGCTCCTGGCCATGGCTTCAACAAGATAGGAAGAGGGAGAGGGAAGGTGGGCACAGTGTGCTAGTGTGGACGGGCCCCGGCTCAGGCCTCCACGTCCTGGAACACCTCCCCCTGGTAGTCCAGCAGGAACTTGGTAAAGGTGTTGATGGGGTTGATGGCCTTGAGGGTGATGGCTACATCTTTATCCCACAGCAGATTTGGGCCGAAAACCACGGCCAGGTTGGTGTTCGTCATCTTGTTTACGTCACTGTAAGTGGAGACCTGCGTGGGAGGGAGAGAGGACCCCTAATGACTCAGAGCAGCAACAACAGCATCAGCCCTCTGGCCTCCCTGGTGCCTCACAACGGCACGGTGGGGGCTCAGGCGCCTAGCCTAGAGAGGGAAATTGAGGCACATGAAGCAGTTCAGGGCCTCTGGGACGGAGAGGCAGGCTTGCAATGAAGACATTAGACTGGGCCTCAGGGGACCTGGGTTCAATTCCCAGCTCTATCACAGACTCCCTGTGGGACCCTGAGCAAGTCACCTGGTCTCTGTGTGTCTGTTTTCCACCAGTGAATGGGGATGACAGCCCTTCCTTTCTCACACTGTCTGTCTTATCTCCACCGCAGGGACGCCTCTCGCTGGGCCCTGAGCCTGGCTCTCCAGGAGGCGCTGCCATACAGATGATGACAAAGGTAGAGCAGGAGAAGGGTTCCAGCAGCCATGAGCCCAGGCCTATGCTCTAACCACCCTCTGCTGATGAGTGTTAGGTGCAAACTGAACAGCAACTTCCCAGCCCACACCAAAAATCAGCTAAATTAATGTGGACATGACCCTAAATTACCCCAACCCTCTCCTACCCTGGAAAAGCTGAAGGGGACAGATAGGCCTGGAAGGGATGGGGAAGGCAGGGAATAGAGTCCAGGGTTCCGCCCTGGCCCAGAGAAACTGTCAGGGAGGGATGGCATGAGTGATATACAGGGCCCAACATCTGCAGGGCTTTTGAGATGGCAAGTGACACCCTGCCACATTCTGCACCAGCTGGCATCTCATCCTCCAGGCCACACAGAGACACCTTGACCTGGGGGTTTTTGCCCCTTTTGCTGGGGATAGACTTGGTTCAGTAGAGCAGTTCCATAGTAGTTGGAAGCTCCCTGCAAGTCCAATAGGGCAGGATCTGGAGCTCATTTTCTATCCCGTTCTCACCGCACACCTGTTTCTTGGTCTTTACCTGCGCTAAAGGAAGTTTCACTCTAATCTCAGCTGCTGTCCTGCCCTCTGCCCCCCACCCCAACGGGAGGAACTACCTGATCCTGACGAGTTAGAGCCGGTTCCAACCCTTGGGGAAGGGGGACGGAGGGATAAAGAAGGGTGGTTTCCTGGCCCAAGCCGCGCTCCCTCTCAGCTGGGCAGCATGTGTGTTGGGAAGGGAGGGAATGGGCAGTAACGGAGCTGGGCCCAGGTGTAGTGAGCTAAGAGGAGACCCTCTCAGAGCCAAGTGCAGCAGCAAACCTCTGCCAGGTAGGCCATCAGGAAACGGAGCACTTGATAGTTTTCCTCGGGCAGGGTCTGGAGGGTTTTACGAACAACATCCACGCGATTCGACTCCTCCACATCTGAAAGAGAAACACACGGAGCATGTAAGTAGGTGAGCAAGACCCTAGCTCACACCAGCCAATGAAGGGGGGGAACCTCCAGCTTCCATCAGGCAATAGGGCAACCCTGACTCACATTGGGAGGCTCCTCTGATAGGAGCCCAGCTCACAATGCACAGGTACCCCAAGCAGGACTCTCTCTCCTCCCCATCCCATGCAGACTCCCTTGGCAATGGGGGCTCATCCATGCTGCCTGGATTACTTGGAAAGGCACCAGAGCCACAGCCTGGGATCAGGGGGCGTAACTGTGTGTCTGAGGTAGCCTGTAGGAGATCCCTGCCATCAGGGAGTTCAGACTTCAGTTGCCTGCGCCCTCTTGCCCCCAACTCACTCTGGAAGTTGACGACGTGGTTGTAGAGGCTAAAGGTGAGCAGGGGCTCTGGCAGCTCCCGCAGGAATGTCTTGAGGATCACGGCAGCGAGGTGAATGTCATTGTATTGCTGGAAATCCACCTGTATCCCTGAGGACCGAGAGCAGGCACAGGCTCAGAGCCCATCTATCAGAGCAGGAGCACACTGCATAAGGTAGAGGGGCAAGGGGAAGGACTCCCTCCAGACCAGCAGAGCAGAGCATGGTGTCAAAGCTCAGCTCTGGAGCAGAAGCTCCCTGGGGATGAGCATGGGGCCAGACTCACTTGAGATGCAGGTAACTTACTTGCCCAGAAGACAGAAGCAACATCTCTGCCAATTCCAGCCCAATGTCCCCAAGGCTCCTCACCCCAAACAGGGGTCTTTTCTGGTCTTGGTCTCACTCTACAGGGCAGCAATGGGAAGGTAGCATGCCCAGCCCCGGGAAACAGAAGCAGCTCCTCAGGGAGCAGGTTGGGAGCCTCCTCAGGGAGCCTCTCCTGAAACAGGGATGGGGGGTGCACGTTTTGCACTGCTCAAACACAATTCCTCTGGCAGATTACAGACAAAGTTCAGTCCCCCTTGGTCAGCAGGATGGAGAGAAGCGTTCAAACAGGCTTTCAGATCACAGTGGAATGAGTTGGTTGGATCCCAGCCTAGATCCAAAGAGGTACTTGTGCACACACTCCTGTGTAGTGCTAGATGGAGCTCATATTCCCCAGCACTGGGAGCAGCGCAAGAAGCTTGATGAGAGCAGAGCCCCAGAACAGGAACAGTGCAGAGGAGCAGAGGCTGAGCATCAGGACTGGTGAGGACCAGAGAACTCTAACTTGGAGGTGAGAGCTGGGGGAAGTGGAGGGTCACGGTGAAAGGTTCTCCCGAGGAGGGACACTTACCCATGTTGTATTTTTGTTGGACCTCTTTGACCATCTGTGTGGAAGCTGATCTCCGGAAAATCCCCTCTTTGGTCAGAGCTGGGGGGAGAGAGCAGAAGGAAAGGGAGAGCTCAGACCAGGCCTGTCACATACAGAGCTCTCCGACCCTTCCAAGCCAGCCTCAGCACACAGCAAGGCTGTCAAAGCACCAGCTTCTCCCATGTGCACAGGAAACCTCCACACACAGCTGTGGAGAGAGCACTGCCCATGCCCAGTGTGACGCTCTGTACCTCGGGGGAAACACTCAACACTCCCATGTTCATCTTTATAAAATGATGGTGTGGTATCCAGTGCAAAGTTTGTCATGTCAGGTGTCTTCGGAAGGCTCATGATGCACTGAGCACGGTTGTTATAGTGATGTTACAATAATTGTTATGGTAATGTTATAGGTTATATATATAGTTATGAGGCTGAAAATGTATCCTCATGACTTAAAGCAAGCCCAGGCAAAAACTCTCCAAGAGCAGAGAGGCAATTCACAGCTCATCAGGGCGTGGATGGGACAAACCCAGCCCAACCTCACTGGCCTAGGCAGCAACAAAGAATCTGTTAGACTCTCAAAGGAGTCATCCCCTTTCCTTCGGTGAGTTTGGGACTGCAATGAGGTAATGCTCACCTGACTCTGAAGGTGGGGGGCGAGCAGAGCCAAGAGGGAAGAAAGGACATGATAAAAGGGAGAGACGTTTGCCATGCTCGCTCTTTTCCACCTACATCTACAGACACCACACAAGCGACTGAAGCGCTGATCAAAGGGGAGAGTCTGGCCGAAGAGCAACCAGCCAGCCTGTGGTGAGAAGCATCTAAGTTTATAAGGGCACTGAAAGTGTTAACATCAGCTTAGAATGCGTTTTGCTTTTATTTCATTTGACCAAATCTGACTTATGTTTTGACTTAAAATCTATCTTTATAGTTAATAAATTTGTTTGTTTATTCTACCTGAAGCAGTGTGTTTGGTCTGAAGTGTGTCAGAGGCTCCCCTTGGGATAACATGCCTGATACATATCAATTTTTTTGTTAAATTGATGAACTCATATAAGCATGCAGCATCCAGCGGGCATAACTGGGCACTGCAAGATGGAGGTTCCTAGGGCTGTGTCTGGGACCGGAGATATTGGCTAGTCAGTCAGTTGCACAATCCAAGAAGCAGCTTACATGCCAGAGGCGTGAACAGCCCAGGAGTGGGGGTTCTCACAGCAGAGCAGGGTAAGGATGGCTCCCAGAGTCAAGGATTGGCGTGACCTAGCAGATCATCAGTCCAGATAACACCAGAGGTGAACGTCACACCCAGACACTGTGCAGGAAGGAGGGCATGGCAAAATTTCTCTTCTTGGCTCAACCACTCGTATTTAGGCTCCAAATTGTTCTACGGGCATTTTCCCTCTGTTTCATAAAGATCTGATTGGCATTAGGAAGGGGAGGAGACGGTACCTGCATGGTACTGGGTTGGGTTGAAGGTTTCATTTATGCACTCACCATGCTCCCGCAGATAGGCAATGGTTTCCCTGACCACTAGCGGGATGGGGGCCTGATCAGAGCTCTTCTCCCTTAGGCTGTGGGGAGAACAGAAGGTTAGAGGTTGCCAGTTACTTCTCCCCCACATGCAACTCATCACATCTGACATATGTACATAGCAAGGACCTCTGCAGGATCCCTCTCCCCACCCAATCCTGTCCCACTCTCTGCCCCTCAGCCTGCTCCCCCTCCCTCTCCCCAGCCCAGTCCAACCAGGGCAGCACCTCTCATGTTTTTGATACTACAATACAAGTATGTTATGCTGCCTCCTACTGCTGGTCTGTGTTGAGGAGCACTGACTGCATTACAGCCAGCATCAGGGGCCCAAGCTGGAGGCTTTGGTTGCTGGGAAGGGGCCAGGAAACAATTGAGGTGGCTCTGCAGGATGCAATTCCTTTTTCTTTCTCCGCTTTAGGCAGGGACAGAGGAGAGTTTAAATGTAGGAGAGGGAAATACAGGAATCCACCTAGACAGCAGCTAGCTGCTGTGTATTACTCTCCAACAATTGCCATTACATCTCGCAATGACAAATGCCGGCTGGTTCAGTTAAGTTGATCAGTAACACGATATCTAATATTGATATGGACATCACCATCGTTTGGCTTCAGAGACAAACCCCCACTGCAAAGAATGGGCCAAGTCACCTCTCTGAGAGAGATCGGTTCAGGAAGCCTGCAAGCTCAGCCAGCAGTCACTGCACTGGTTACACTGAACTCACGTTTGGAAGGCTTTCACTGCAGCCAGAAGGGCTATAAAATCACTTCCCAAACTGCCTCAGGGAGAACTGCCAGAGCACATGGAGCTGATTCCCCTTCATTTCCAGTGGCCAAATTGCATTAAAAGCTAAAAATACAGTAAAAAATACTTTCCTGATGTCACTTTCCCATGCCAGTAATTCTGAAGCTATCTCAAGGATGTGATGTGACCAGGAAAGGGTGGGGAAGCAGAGGCAAGGGTGAATGGGAGGGGATATGTCCCTGAGAATCCTTCTATTAAAACAGCATCGAAGCTATGGAAAAAGTTGAAGGTCAGATCCTCTGCCCTACTCCAGCAAAACAACACAGGCCTAATGCCATTTCAGCTGGCACCCTGAGGAATCCTCCAACTCCAGGAATCCTCATATGGCACAGAAGTGCCATCCTGGCTTGTACTCCAGCCCTTCCCACTCCTAGGTCCCACGCACACAGGCGTGTAGCTGGGGTGTTTTGGCACCCTAGTGAATCATCAGTTACTGAAACAACCCCTTGGGGGTTGTTAGCTGTCAGCATGTAGAGAAGCCTAGTTTACACCAAGAACCAGCCCAGAAATCAGGCAGGCCAGGATTCGAGGTGGACAGAGGGTAGCTCAAGATCTGGGCTAGAGAACTGAGTTTTTCTAAATGACAATTCAGATTCTGCAGTAATTTCAAGAAATGGGCAATTTCAAGGCCATTTCTGCAGCTGCATTATTGCATTATACACAGGGCCCTGGCATTAGCTGGCTCAGCAGCCAAAGCAATGCAACTCTGAGATACTCACTGCTGCAGAGAGACCCCAAACTGCTGGTTTGGCAGGGGTGGGCGTGGGGGGGTCGGCTTCTGAGGCACTTGAGAGGGTTTCTGCAGTGATTTCAGGTACTCGTCATATCTGCAGTAAGAGAGACAGATTGGTAGGGAACCAGCCCATCTCACACAGGGAGCACCCACCAGTGCCTGCCATCTCACACTCACCACCCACTCCACTGCCTTGTGGACGTAGCCAACCCAGCCCCTGCTGACCCACTGGGAACTGCCCCAAAGACAGATCTAGCCTAGTACTTGCTGACTCCAATGATGGGCAGCTCAGGAGTGCTGGGGCAGCAAGACCAAAGGGCTCAGCCTCCAGCAGAGCAGAGGGAGCACGGGGGGAGGGAGGAATATGTACAAACAGAAGAGCTTGCTGGGATGGACAGAGAAACGACAGGGCATAGGACCGTGCAGCTAGGAAGTCAGGGCAAGTTTGTTGGAAGACGAGCGGTGATGGGATGTGGGTGTATGTGTACGTGTAGAAGAGAGGTAAAGCCACAGGGATCCGAACAGGTTGGAGGTGCAGTTGAAGCACCTTTGGGAGGCCACAGCGGAGAGCTGAAGCGAGAAGGCCCCATGGAGCTATTGAGCAAAGTGGTTGCACAGGCAGTAGCAGACAGGGAGGGACAGCAGAGAGATGCCCAGGGGCAAAGTCACTTGCCTGAGAGGAGACCAAGAGGCAGAAGAGACAGAGGCAGCACAGGGGCCAAGTGGGCCTGAGCCAAGCACTGATGCTGGAGACAGGCAGAAAGGGGAGCTAGGAAGAGCCCCCTCTCTGAGGCATCTTGGCAAGGCTACCTCAGAAGAACCATCACTTGGGAGCAAAACAAGGCCCCTCCCCATTGCTTCCTTCCCCCTTGCCACTGTCTCCCCACCCCGCATCTTCCCTCCTCTCACGGAGCTGTGGATAAGGGGTAGGCAGGCCGCATGCTCTCACTTTAGCACCTGGCTTGGGATCCCCAGCTGCTCCAGCTTCACATGCTCCTCCAGCTCACCCAGGAAGTTTGCATAAAAAATCTTCCGTCCAAACTTGAAACTGCAAAACAGGACAAGCAACTCCATGAGGGACCCGGAGTGACTAACATCAGCAGAGCTGGGGGAAGCCCAGGGCAAGACCAGCACGAGTGAGCAGGCCTTAGCAGAGCTGTCTGGGGGACCAAGAGCTGGAATATCATGGGGCCTGAGGGGCAGAATTGAGGGGCCTTGGCAGTGCTGGAGGCAGGACAGATTCAGCAGTAGGGGTACCACGCAACACAGCTCTCTCTCAACCCACATATTCAGTGAGGCAATGCTAAGGTTCCTCCACAGCCTGGCTCAAAGCCTGGCAAAGATGGGCTCTGTACAGCACAGCACTGCCCCTCCCTGGGCTCTGCAGCAGGCCGGAGACGGCTCCTTTTCTCAGCTGTGGCCCATGGAGCTGAGGTTTCACTGGTGACACACTGAACATAGTGCCCCTCTGGGTTTCATTCTCCTCCTCGCCTTTTGTCCTGGTGCTAACGCCTGGGACTTGTGGCCTTTGCAGGGGCTGAGTTCCTCAGGCCCCAGCAGAGGGGCTCTTGTTATGTCTGGATCTTTCAGGAATAATGGGAGGCATATCCCCTGAGAAGTTAATGCAGGAGTCACCAGCACAGGCACAGGAGGAGCTAGGAGCCTGTGCTCCCCTCCTGGCCTGCTAAGGAATGCTGCACATCCCACTGCACCCAGGCAGCTTGAGCCAGCCTCCGCTGACCCCTACCTGATCAGAGGCTTGAAGAGAATCAGCAGAGTCTTGATGAACATTGTTGGGTGCACGATGTACAGCGCTTTGATGTTCTTCTTGTACCTGCCAAAGGAAGCCGAGTGAGGGAGAGCTCTGCCTGGGCTGGGGAGCTGGGCAGCTCCATGAGCTGAAGACCGCAAATGGCTCCCTGGTGCTCTAAGTCCCTCTCTTCACACCCTCAGCACACTGTGCCCCTTTTTGGGGCCCCCTGTGTTAACCCCATTCCCCTCGTTTCCCAGCCCTCAGCCACCCAACAACCTCAACCCCTGCTCTTTGCCACCCCACGACTCCACTAATGAGGCACTGCCCCATGAGGGGACAAGCTGTCACATGGCCTGGACACTTGCACTGACTCTTGCCTTTACTAGCCCCCTGCTAACCCGGAGAACTTCCCGCAAGAGCGGTTTGTACCCCTCACTCTGTCTGTCTATAGAACTTTCTATCTTCATAGCATTTGACAAACATCAGTTCATCCCCACCACCTCCCAGCAGGTAGAGATGTGGGAGGGATCATGATCCCCAAGTTACAGATGGGGAAAGGACTTGCCTAGGACATGTTTAGCTCCAAAGAGGATCACACAGAGAGTCAGACTGTAGTACAGAACTCAGGAGTCCTGTCCCATTGGCTACACCTACTCACTTGCGGTCAAATTCCCGGTAGGCATCCCGCAGCCAGCTCAGGGACGGCTTGTTCTCACTGGTGAGGCCATGGTGCAGATACACCAATGTGTAGTCACTCTCCACATACTGGTCCAGCGTGAACTTAAGATACCTGGGAAGACACAGGAACTTCTGAGCTCGCAGCATGCATTGGCATGTATATAAGCTTGCTCTCTACTGGCCACAGTTGGCATAAGGAAAATTCTGCTGCACTGCAGAAACGGAGGCACTTGTGCCCTGGGAGAGGAGCATACAGGAGGGCAATTTCTGGCTGGGGATTGGCTGGATGTGTGGGGTGCAGTCCGCACCTAATTGGAGATTGTAACAGAGTGCACATATCCAGCCAAAGCAGCTGCTGCCTGTAGATCTGTCCCCTAGGACTCAAAGCTCAGGGACTGTCTCAGATCCAGGCTGTCACAGGAGCAGTGCGCCCCCAAAGCAGTACTCACTGCAGCAGTTTCACATGGTCAAGTTGATGGCTGGGCGGCATCCGGCAGGCACTGAACAAAATGACTTTCCGTCCATACTTGTCATCACCTGGGAATGAAATGCCAGAGATCACAGGGAGATTCAGGGACAACACTGGGCTCCCAGCAGCACATGTGCAATGGAGCAGGAGTCCGTGTCCCTCCAGCACAAGGCAGAAGCCTGGGATTTCACAGCAACCAACACAGCTTGCCTTAGCAAAGCCCACCTGGTCCATAGGTGGGGGAAGGCACTGATCTGAGAGCACCCAGGGCCCTAAGAGCAAGTAATGTGAAAGACGTCTGGAGCCAGTGTGGCGTATATGCCACATAGTCAGCAGGAAAGGGCAGGATGTGGCACTCAGATGTCCTGAGGCATGCAGGAACCCTTCCCCACACAGTGGCCCCAGACAGAAACAGAGACTGCCCAAAGTTGGGCACCTGCAGCACTGTGGCTGTATGCATTGCTACAGAGATGTGAGTACTCCTGGTGGAGGGGAGACCTTCCCCTCGCAAACACAGAGGCTTCAGAGCATGGGCTCAGGCTATGTGCTTCTCTCCTGGCATATTTGCTCTTGCTTCAACTGAAGTTTTCTCCTGCATGCACACTGAAATCAGACCACACCCTAAGGAAGAGGGTAAAGCTGCATTAAGGATAGGCTGGCTCTGGGCATGATGGAGCAGAGCAGAGCCAGGGGATGAGGGGCAGGCTGCACCAGGTGGTCTTACCCCACTCCTCCCCAGAGCCTATCCTAGAGAAGTAGGAATTCGTACCATGAGCCTCTCAAGTGTTTTGCAGAACAATCTTGTTTACTGGCTTTATCACCTGATGCAGCCTAAGGGTATGTCTACACAACAAAGAAAAACCCATGGCTGGCCCATAACCCTCTCATCTTGCAGAATCCTAGAGCCTGGGCTCCAGCCCAAGCCCAGATGTCTCCACAGCAACGAAACAGTCCCAGCCCGACTTGGTTGGCATGGGTCAGCTATGGGTGTCTAGCTGCTGAGTAGACATACCCTAAAACTCTTCTGGAGAGATCACCTGGCACATCCAGTGTGATCCTACCAAACTTAGCATGGGGACAACCCTACCCAACTCAAAGCCCAGCAAAGAACAGCTCTCATCACACCAGAAGAACTCCACCCTAGGGAAATGCTCCCTGATCCTCTCCTGTGGTTTCACAGATCATGGGCCAAATTCTCACCGGACACAATTCTTATGACCTCAGTGGACTTCTGCAACAGAGAATGTGGCCCCATGAATGAAGCTCTAGTAGGGAGATGAGGAGAGAGTTTGAGTGAGGGGATAGAGGGAACTGCACTCTATATGATCTTGAGCTTTTCTCCTTTGTACTGATTCACTAAGCACATGGGTACACAGAGCCTCAGTGCAGCACGCACACATATATCACCTGCAGGAAGGAGCCCTCCTCATCCACTTCCATCAGAGTAGTTTATTTTCAAATCCCAAGAAGGGGTGGGAAAAGCTTCCCTAAAGGACAATGAACACCAAACCTTGTCCTGAGAGCCTCAGTTTCCTGGTGAGCCAATGCAGCATGTCCCTGCCCAGTGAAAGAAGGGAGAATACACACTGTTCTAAGTAGCACCAACAATGTCACAAAGGCTGCCGCATAGAGAAGAAGTAGAAACTTTTCCCCATTTCAAACTATAGAGTTGCCCGGTATCATTCACAACCACTGAGTCCCCTCATTTCTCCGGTTCAGCATTTAAACTCACCTCCCAACGGGCATGCAGCCAGCCACTTCTCTTCACAACCCTGCACTGGGATCTTGGACCCCAACTGCCTCTTTATTACAATCAACGCCCAGCAACTGAGATCTTCAGTCAAAACAGAGCAAAGCAGGTTATCATGTCTAACAAACAAGGGGCAATTCCAAAGTTTGCAGAAATAATGCCTGCCTGCACTGAAGCAAGTGCTTGTTGATGTCAAGAGCAGCCACAGGTCCGCATGTGTGTGAGTTGTGGCCACAACACCCAAGAAAGCATTACCTCTCAGGGGCCAGCAGTCCTCAACCCCATCCACGCAGTCCTGGCGGGGAGATCGGATTTCCTCTGCAGTCTCTCGCTCTCATTTTTCCTTTTCACTGATATTTTATTGTAACTCACCAGACAATACAAAAGAATGTGGAGTTCACCCACATAAACAACCCAGTCCCTGTACAAAAGTTAGGGAGACAACTAAGGCACTAGGGGACAGTTCTGGGTACAGGTCAGGTGGGGGTGATCAACCACCACATGAACACAACAGTGACATGCTGGGGTAGAAGGCACTGAGAAAGGACATGGTACCCAGCAGATACACAAGACCTGGAGAGGGTGATGCAGAGACCATTGGGAACAACTGTACACAGCCACAGCCAGGCCACAACACCAACATCAAACAGATTATCCCATGGGTGCCCAAACTCTGTCTAACCAAGAAGCTTCTTGACAGCTTGCCATACACCCACTGTGTATAAATGGGTACATTGCAACTGCCTTCATATTGAAAATGGAAGTATAGCCTGCAAAGTCATGGGCTGGTGGATAAGGCACTATTACAGCTTCCCAGTGTGGACTGGTCGGTCAGCCTCTATGTGCCTCAGTTCCTCATCTGTACAATGGGGATACTTTCTGACTTCACAGGGTGTTGGCAGTATAAATCTGTTTATGTTTGTGATGCTCTTAGGCATTGTGATGATGGGGGCCCAGATAAAAATATAGAGACACTCCACATCCCAGTACGCAGTGTGGAAAGGGGCCATATGTTGGGAACCGCATTCTCTCCAGGCCACCCCTCCATTAATAGCCGCATGGTCCACATTTAACTGCCTTTCAGGCAAGGCCAGTTTGAGCAACAGGAGTCAGGAGTGGAGCCCAAGCATGGCCAAGTTCATGCCTTTGTTGTGAATGCTCTGCACTGATGTAATATCCACAGCAGAGTTCTGCACCGAGATCCTCGAGAAACTGATTTCTGAGCCTGGCAAATCACTAGACATGGACTAGCTGAAGTACATAGCCCTTAAGGGCAAATCAAACTACAGTACCTAAACACCTGCCACTGGAGCAACATGACAGATAATGCTTAGGGCCCAGAAGGCAGTGCCTGTAACTGCGATCAGTACAGAGTCCTGGTGAAAATGCCTGGTGCTGTCAGTTCTGTTGCCTGTGTTATACAGGAGGTCACACGAGATAATCACAATGGTCCCTTTCGGCCTTAGAATCTATGGATCCAGGACCAAGGTACAGTCCTTGGACCAGCCTTAGAGAGGAAGACAAATTCTCTTAGATACTTGCCAGAAGAAAGTAAACAGAAAGGAGCATCTAATCCCTCAGAGAGCTCCAGAAACATGGCTAGATTTGCCTTCCAAAATCAGGATAGTACATTGTGTAAGGGAATTAGGGAAGGCAGTTGGAGAACTATACTGAGACCAACATACCACCAGTGCCAAGGCTTCTCCTTAGCTTCCCTATACTGAGCTCAGTCAGCTAACTTATAAATCACCTGAAACAAACTGCTTTCAAATCCCATTTCCATCTCAGAACAGACTGGTCTTTCCAGCCAAGGCAAAGCCAGCTCCCAAGCATTCAGGGGGCTTTGAATCATCAATTTATTCCAATTTATCAATGAGCAACTGCAGCCAATTCGACAAGCTTTTGTCTAGCTGAGGAAACTGCCTCCAGGTGGCCTCTGCCTTGGAGAGAGCAGATCATATCTGATCTCAGACAGATGTTCCATTCCTTGTACCGTTTGATTCTGAAAATGCAAGGTTAATCTTATTTCTAAGTCTCTACATTTTAGCCACTTATTTGCAGTGCAAACAGCTATTGCTTCCACTAGGCACAACCACGGACCTTGAACTAATGACGCCACTGTTCGTTTGTTCCCCTCCTCTCCCAAATGGGGTATGTTCAGCAATGACTCAATTAGCAAACAACCAGCAATAAGTGATTATACGGCACCCAGAGTCCAAAGCACACAACAAACATCACACGTAGATGTCCAGACACACAAAGAATCACTTCATCCAACACTGAAGTGCAGCTACCTTTGGAGTGCAACAATGCACAATGGTATGCAAAGAATAGTACTATATTCATTTTGTAGATTCCAAGGCCAGAAGGGGCCACTGTGATCATCGTGACCTCCTGTATTACTCAAGCCATAGAATTTCCCCAAAATAATTTTCAGAGCAGACTTTTAGAAAGACATCTAATCTTGATTTCAAAATTGCCAGTGATGAAGAAGCCCCACGACCCTTGGTAACCTGTTCCACTGGTTAATTACCCTCACTGTTAAAATTTTATACATTATTTCCAGTCTGAATTTGTCTAGCTTCAGCTTCCAGCCACTGTATTGTGTTATACCTTCTCTGCTATTTGAAAAGCCCACCATTAAATATTTGTTCCCCAGGTAGGTACTTACAGACTAATCAAATCACCCCTTAATGTTTTCTTTTTGAAGCGAAGTAGACTGAATTTCTTGAGTCTGTCACTGTAAGGTGGGTTTTCTAATCCCTTAATCATTCTCGTGGCTCTTCTCTGAGCCCTCTCTAATTTTTCAACACACTTGAGGAATGAAACTAGTGTGAATTTAGGGAGACTCAAACATAACTACTCGAACTAGAATTAGAGCAGGACCCAAGGTAAACACCCTGAAAAGTACATGATGTTTTTAAGGACCAAGTGATCAGCACCTCAGTTTTCTCCCTCATCCATAGGGTAGCACCTCCAGCAGCACAATACACTTCCAAATACCAAACTGGGGCATTGGGGAAACAAGAATTATGACACCTTCTAAACTGTCAACACAATACCTTGCTTTTTCTAGAGAGCTGCCATTCAAATATTTGAGATCACAGCCTGAGATGTGCTGGCTATGTCAGAAGCACAAGGTGTATCAGAGCTATAATATAGTCCTAATAAGACCACTCTGCATTAAATGGAACCATAAATCCATTAAGGGAACTATTTGCTTAACTGTCTGCAAAACTCCATAAACATTTCCAGGCGTGTTTCACCTGGGGAAATACTGCCCAGACTACTTGAGATCTATGCCCTGATTTGAATCTGTTGCATGATTAGGACAGTTAACTAGAACCAGTTCAGGAACCCTGATTATTCTTAATCTCTGTATGAACAATCAGCTGGGTATCCAATTTCTATGCAAATCTCAAGTGGGAAATATCCTAGTACTTAAATATCATCAGAATGCAGTTAGACAGGGTCTACCACCAAAGAGCCAATGTTACAAAATACTCCAAAGATATAATATTCAGGAACAAGTATATGAAGTAACAAAGCTCAAAGATCTGGCCCTCAGCCACACTTGAGGTTCACAGAGACTACAGGTCCAGAACGCAAGACTGCCTGATCAACCTGGAGCACTGCATGCTTGTACCTTTATTGGAGAAGAAGCCAGCAACAAACTACACTATTTAATGTAATTTCAGGCTCAGGGCAAGTTGGTGACACAGCTGGGCAGGGGTCAGATATCACTGACATATTTTAGTTTCACTTCATGCCGAAGCAGACCGAGCATTTCATGCAGACAAGAAGCAAATCCTACAATTTTCAGGCACAGTTACTAGGTGTCCTAGCACGCAGTCTCTCTTTATCTAGGTATTTCTTCCAGACCCATCACCACGGTACCTGAGCACTACCAGAATTATAAAGCCATATGAAGAGCCCAGAGCCTGTATCCTTAATGGGTTTTGGGGAGAACTGAGAGAGGGTATCTGTGGAAGCTAGGGAGATGGAGTTGAAGTTGGCAAGATGCAGTTTTTCAAGATTACATTAGGAACCAGCTGACTCCAGGATTAAGGACAAATATATCATATCCATGTAATGCTTTCTTTGTACTTAAACTATTAAACTATTGCAGAGGGAGAGGGTAAAAAATGTAAAATGGAAGGAATATGCCGAGGGCATGGCAGACTGGTGAACAGGAAGAGATAAGGCAGTGGGGAACACCCACATGGAAAGAATTGCACTAAGGCAGCTGTGAAAAAACAAACCCGAAAAACTCTTTGTAAGCTCAAAAGCTTATCTCTCTCACCAACAGAGGGTGGTCCAATAAAAGATATTACCTCATCCATCTTGTCTCTGTGAAAAACAGTGGCATTTATCAGCAATTCCAGGGCCTGAGCGAAGGGCTCAGCCAGCGGAAAGTTCAAAGATAATGGAAAAAATTCCTAGCACCAGAACAGAGCTCAACTGCACTGATAAATCCATTGGCATTATAACAGTCAAGCTCCTGACATTTGGGGATGGACTTCAGAGAATGTTAACAAGTGTGATCACCTTCCTCAGCAAGCACACTGAGCCACCTAGCACAGCATCAGGCTAGCATGGAGGATACACCACCGTAACATGATGTCCCACCAGCAGCTGGCGGAAGAAAAGTTGCCCCTCAAGGATTTCATGGAAGAGTGGCCAATCGGAGTGCCAGCTGCACAGCAAGTCTATTTCCTGATTAGAACAGTGGATGAGAGGGAGGGAAGCAGTCTCAGCGCGGATGCCTGAAGCATACGCCACAATAGAATGAAGATGGATCCAAGCTTACCTGGCCCAAAGAAATCACCATCACCCAAGAGGAGGAACAGAACTCACACCAACACCTGAGAACCCAAGGGTGCCCAACATGAAGTCTGCAGGCTAAACTCAGCTCAGGGAGTTCTGCCATGTCTAACATGGAGGTGCAGTGCACAGAGATGACAGTACCAGCTGGAGCTGGATGCACCTCCACATTAAAGAGGAGGAGGGTGGCTGCAATTTACCTGGTTTAGTGCACATTACATGCAGCCTTCACACTTCTGGCAAGTTGCCAACACAGTCCTAGGCTGGGCAAAGTTTGGGTTCCCCTGAAATAACCCAGCTACAGGCCACAATCATGCTAAAGGAATACCATGATCCAGAGCATCAAATGCCACTTACATGAGAACCAGTCACTCTACCTACCTGACTGGGCCTCATCAAGTGCACCCTGCCCTGGAGAACAGAAACAAAGTTACAACAAGCCATGTCTGAAGCCCCTTTACAGGAACAATCTTAAGAACTGAATTCCAGAGTCTGTACAGGCAATCACACACACACACACACTCTCTCAGCAGCTCTGCCGCAGAGATCAGGGGTCTCTCTCTTTCCCTTCCCCTATGTTCTTATGAAAAGCAATATCATCTAGTGGTTCAAGGAGAGGACTGGGAGTCAGAACTCCTGGGTCTTACTCCTGCGCCTTTCCCTGGCTCTTTCACTGACTCAGCGTGTAACCTTAGTCAAGTCACTTCCCTGCTATGTACTTCGCTTTCCCCATACGTAAAACTGAGATAACAACACTCCCCTACACACTAGGGTGAAGTGAATCTTGTTCAAAGCGTTAGAAACCTCTGACGGAGAGGGGTTTAGAGATGGATGGAGGATGTGCCTTACAATATGGATCGATATAATTAGTAGAGTGAGCTTACTTTGCAATAAGTCAGATCTCACTTATAAAGCAGCGGATGGAGACTATTATATTCCAGGTGCTTCCATGATATTTGGGGAACTCTTAATATTATTGCCTACCAATATGTGAAAAAGAGCAGCTCCTAGATGGGGATCTGTACGTCTGAAAGATCCCATGCCACTCCCGCACATTTCCAGCTCTCTTGTTCAGCAGGCAGGCTCCAACATGGATACTAAGCCAGCTTTAGGAGGCTGGCAAGAACACAGCTACACTTAGAAGCCATCCCATCCTCTCAGCCTCACATGCCACACACAGGAGCCGGGCCTTCCTGGGCACGTCACAAATATCAATTCTGCAGAGCAGGGCTGGTTCCAGCTTTTTTGCCGCCCAAGTGGCAAAGCAAAAAAAGAAGAAAAAAAAAGATAAAGCCAATCGGCAGCACTTCGGCGGCAGCTCAGTCGTGCCACTTCATTCTTTGCGGCAATTCGACGGCAAGTCCTTCGCTCCTTCTCTTCCTCTTCGGTGGCACTTCTGCGGCAGCTCAAAGAGGAAGAGAGGGACGAGGGACCTGCAGCCGAACTGCCACCAAACACCCAGACATGCCTCCCTTTTCCATTTGCCACCCCAAGCACCTGCTTTCTTCGCTGGTGCCTGGAGCCGGCCCTGCTGCAGAGGCAGCTCATCACTTTGCACCATGTCAATGTCCCAAAGGAATGTCAAAGCCAGCAAATAAATACAACTGAGTGCAGAGAGGAAGGGATTCCTGTCCAAATAACAGCAATGAAAACACACTGCACTAAAGGGGAAAGGACCAGTGTTATCACTGAGGGAAGGCAGCGCAGGGGCCCTGCAGAGCACGCCTGTCACCGGCACAACCCATTGCGACACACAGCTCCAGTGCAAGCTCTGCAGACAGTCACTGCCTTTGCTCTAGTATCCCCTTGAAATGGCAGTTATAAGAACTCAGAGATGTGTTCAAAAGTCAGAGAGAGTCAATGTCGGCTCCTGGATCAATCATCAAAGTACAACACAGTAAGATGCAGCAACATGCAGTGCTCTGCCTTTTGCCATGCCTGCAGGAGGACTGGAATTCCTCTCCCTTTGCAGAGAGGGAAGCTCTCCACTGCTACAGGAGGCTGTGCTATACACCAACAATAGGACTGTTTTGTCAGGGCAGCCCAATAAGCTATCAAGGTTTGAAATCTACTGCTTCTCACTCATAAGAACAGAAACAAGCCTCCAGTTTCAGGGATTGGGCAGAGGCTACAGATTATTCACAGGAGATCACATACAGGGTTCTAATTTCCCTGTGCCAGGTGGGGGGAAGTCAATTATTTGGGGGAAAGCAGAGATTACAATGCATCTCGCAGCTGCAGGTTTGAGAGACAGGCACTAAAGGAGTAAAGGCAGTTCCTTTGTCTCCTTCACCATTACCTGGGCTCTGGAATGTGGTTCCACCGGGCAGGAGGATAAGTGGGAATTCACTGCCTTATAGCAGCTCTAAGATTCTCTGCTTTCCCCAAATTCCAGTGGGATTTGCATTCTCTGGATCCCACTCTCACCTCCTTGATGGACCCTAACCATTAGCCACGTTTGCTGTGATTCATTCTTGTCTGTGATTTGGGGTCAGGATTACTTGCCACAGTTTGGCTTTGCCCCCAAGGTGTCAGAAATGGCTATTAAATCTTTTAGACGTTACTAACAAAATACAGATCTCTGGAGAGGAAGTCCAGGGGGTGAGCCTGAGTCTGGAGTGGTTCCAAAAAAGCCCTCAGAGCATGGGCTAGCAGGCTTTTCTCCAAATGTTGCATGTTGTGGTTTCTCCCAGATCTCACATTGCAGAAGTGGTTGCTGAGGTGCTGAACAGCCTTTGCACGAGTTTCTGCAAAAGTGGTTAAGGAGTTTAACTGCTACAGAGCAGGAATTCCACTGCCAAGAAGCGGAGGAACCCACAAACAAGAAATGCACACAGGATGCACCAGAGATCTCTACCCTTGGCCAAGTCGAAAATTTTGTCAACAAGTTTGACAAAGAAAATTTGAAGAATTTTTTTTCACAAAATATGTCTGTTTTCCATGGAAAATATCAATGTTTCATCAAAAAAAATTAAAACACTCAGAAAACAAAATAATTTAGCCAAAATCTAAAATATTCTCATTCAAAAGGATGCCACAGTGCCTCATGGGAGTCATAGTTAGATGCCTTATGCCTCTATTCTTCTCTATGCACTAGGCTCTCTAGCAGAACTACAGCACCCATGATGCACCACAGCCAGGGACTCCTCAAACACACCCTCTTGCTTTATCAAGGAAGGTGAAATGGTGCATCATAAGAGAAGACATATTCCTTACAGAGAGCCTGACTCACAGAGGAGAATGGGAGCATACTGTCCCTCAAGTACAACTCTCATGGAGCAACTTGGAATCACTGTGGATTGAAATATTTCATATTTCACTGAAAAGCCAAAATTTCCAGGGGGAGCAGCGGAGAACAACCATCAAAAGACTATTTTCCGACCAGTTCTACTCCACACTTCTTAGAGTTCAAATCCTTCCTCTTAGGGCCCAGATAGCTTGCGAGTCCAGAGGATAACCTGGATCACAAATTAGTACCAGCAAGATAATGATTGTCCCAATACTTGAGTAGCCATAATTGTTTTTGTAATATTAAGATGTGTTGTACAAACACTGTTCATCCTTCCATCAAGAAGCTGCGCTAATCTCACCTGACAACCCTGGATGCACTAAACTCAGCCTGAGAATGAGAACTAGCCTTCTGCTTCTATTTCCTTGAAATGTCTCAGAACAGTGGCCCAGAATGCACTTCAGGAAGAGATGGCAGAATTAGCCACATGCCCTCTGCCCTGAAGGGCAGAACAGGGCATGGGTGGCTGAGCAAAGCCAAGGGAAGAATCTATTGAAGCAGCAGGACGGGCAAAACCTCTATCTCTGCAGCCATTTGGTAATGATTACAAGAGAAATGAGGCAGGGACTGGCCATGGTGAGCTGTCACTGCATGGAGAAGACTTAAGTGCAGATCAGCAGCCTGTCTGGTGAGCCAAAAGCAGCTCAGTGTTAGTTCTCCAGGTCTGGGTGGCCAAAGGCTATTTTCTAATCAGTTTCTTCCCAGTCTGTAAGAAACTCCCTTAGTGCTTCTTTCCAGCAAAGACACCGTGCGCTTTTCACCATTAATAGGGGCCCTGCTCCCACAGCACCAGTTCAGACCCTGCTGGATTAACCAGACCCCCTGCAGTCCTGGGAATGTGACCCTGTGATTCCAAGGTCTGGGCTGTGGTTTGACATTTTGAATATTGTTTCAGTTAGTTTATTAATAATTGACTAAGAGGCTGAATAAACAGACTTGTCATGGAGCCCAGAGTGTGACTCAGGCAGCCCCTTTGAGCAGCAGGGCCTGCTGCCAGGAGCTGAACACGTCCGGGAGCCTCTGGACTACATCTCCATTAACTTGCTAATTGGAGCTGTCCTGCCAACTCCCCACTGCCGGGGTGGGCTGTCATCAGTTCTGAAAAAACTGGTTGCTGGTGAAGGGTCCCAGACTAACATCTCTGGTGATCTATAGCAAGGGTGGGCAAACTATGGCCTGCAGGCTGCATCTGGCCGTCAGACCTTTTAATCTGGCCCTCGAGCTCCCACTAGGGAGTGGAATCAGAGGCTTGTCCCACTCCATGCATGCCATGGCTCCACACAGCTCTTGGAAGCAGCAGCATGTCCCACCTCCAGCTCCTACACGTAGGGGCAGCCGGGGGCTCCACATGCTGCCCCTACCCCAAGTGCCAGCTCTACAGCTCCTCTTGGCCAGGAACTGCGGCCAATGGGAGCTGCGGGGCAGCACCTGCGGACAGGGCAGTGCACAGAGCCACCTGGCTGGCACTGCACCTCCACATAGGAGACGGAAGGGGGACATGACGCTGCTTCCAGGAGCCACTTCTGGTAAGTGCCACCTGGAGCCTGCACCCTGACCTCCTTCCACCTCTCTAACCCTCTGCCCCAGCCCTGATCCTCCTCCTGCCCTCCAAACTCCTAAGTCACAGCCTGGAGCACCCTCCTGCACCCTAAACCCTCAGCCCCAGCCCGGAACCCTCTCCCACACACTCCAACCTCCTGCCCCAACCCAGAGCCCCCTCCCACACCCTGAACCCCTGATTTCTGGCCCCATCCTGGAACCCACACCCCCAGCACAGAACCCATACCTCCCTCACACCCCAACCCCTTGCCTCAGCCCAGAGCCCACTCCCGTACTCCAAACCCCTCTGCTCCATCCCCAGCCCCCTCCTGCACCCCAAGCCCCTCATCCCCAGCTCCACTCCAGAGCCCGCACCCCCAGCCGGAGCCCTCAATCCCTCCCACATCCCAACCCCTTGCCCTAGCCTGGAGCCCCCTTGCACACCCTAAACTCCTCATTTCTGGCCCCACTCCAGAGTCCGCACCCCCAGCCGGAGCCCTCACTCCCGCCGCACTCCAACCGCCAATTTTGTGAGCATTCATGGCCCGTCATATAATTTCCATACCCAGATGTGGCCCTCAGGCCAACAAGTTTGCCCACGCCTGGTCTAGAGCCTCCATTCTCAGAACAAGTTTAGCCTGGGCAGCAGCAGGGTGAGCTTTCCCCCACCAGCAGCTGCCAATGTGCTTCAGCCCAGCCCTAAAGAGACCTGTACCCCTTTTAGGGGTCAAAACAGAATCTCATTTCCATGCTACATTCAGTCTTGGGCCTTTCCATTGAAATTGCCAACAGCAAGCTAATTCGTGCCAACTATGCAGGTGGGTGTAGTGATGTTTGTCTGGACTGAGGCCATCTCCCTTTGAACTGAGTACTAGCCTTCCCTCCATTCACAGACTGGTTCTGCAACTGCTGTGGTCTCCCTCCTGGAACCTACAGACACAGAGAATCCAAACAGTGTCACGCTGGGTTTCATGGGTCTTCAGAGATCAGCTCTGAATCTACTTAATACAGTTCCAAGATGTTAGCTCATGGAATTCAAAGCTGAGTGGCAGGCACTGAGCATGGCCAGGGCACATGGTTGCTGGGTGGGAGAGTGGCAAGCAGAGGACTATTTGCAGGGGGAGGAAATCACCAGCCTAGAATAAGGCAGGTCAGTGCTCTCCAAGTTGGACTTGAGATGATCATAGAACACAGGAATTAGACAAATGTAGCAGGCCATCAGCAACCCAACTACAACAGCAGTCACTGGCACAAGCTTCAGAGGAAGGCTTTCAAACCACACAAAGATCACAGGGCTGGGCAGTTAGAAATTACAATGGATAGATAATTACCTCAATGGTGGGAGAGGAGATTCCTTCCACAGCCCAGGCACACATTCCAGTCAGCCATCCTGCCAGATGAGAACCTCCTGAAATCCCACCTACCATTTCAGTAAGATATGAAATTTTTCACTTTGTACCCTACACTGTTATGTAGAGTTGCTGTGCCCTGCCTCTGAGCTGGCTGGATTTCAGTGATGCCTATTCATGCAGTTTATAAAATACACTGGGATCCCTTGGGATAAAAGCTCTACAGAAACACTGGAGATTATATCAGCACACAACACATAGCAGAGGATATCCTTGGTTTGGGCCCATCACTCCGTGGTTCTTGTTGGTTCTGATCTAACCACTCCGTTAAGCACTGTGGCCTTTGTCTGAGGTGAATGAGTGTCATTTAAATCTTCAATTCCTGGTGTTTACAAACAACTGCCGGCTCCACCTTAGCAAATATCTGAGCTTCTGTCACTGAAGCATTAAATGGCACAAACCTGCACTCCTCCAACACAACCACAGCGTTATTGAGAACAGGGTGATGATCAGGGACAGCTATAATGCTGGGGATTTTAGACCCTGGAAACAGGATCAGGAATCTGGCAAACCAATACACTATGGACAAGAATTTAAGGGTATGTCTACACTACAATAAAATAGCCGCATCTGGCCCACGTCAGCTGACTTGGGCTTGTGGAGCTTAGGCTATGGGGCTATAGAACTATAGTGCAGATGTTTGGGCTCGGGGTATAGCCTGGGCTCTGGGACCCTCCTCCCTAGCAAGGTCTCAGAGAACAGGCTCCAGCCTGAGCCGGAACATCTATACTGAAATGTTATAGCCCCGCAGCCTGAGCCCACGTCAGCTGACCCAGGCCAAATGTGGCTGTACTGTGGATCTTTTATCACAGTGTAGACCAGTGGTTCTCAAACTTTTGTACTGGTCACCTCTTTCACATAGCAAGCCTCTGAGTGTGACCCCCTCCCTTACAAATTAAAAACACTTTTTAATATATTTAATACCATTATAAATGCTGGACGCAAAGCAGGGTTTGGGGTGGAGGCTGACAGCTTGCAACCCCCCATGTAATACCTCACAACCCCCTTAGGGGTCCCGATCCCTAGTTTGAGAACCCCTGGTGTAGACATACCCTCAGAGACACTTTGGCCAGGGACTGAATTTTTCCACTCATCCTGAGCAGCCAAGGCTCTCTAGACACAAAGTAGCCTGGAAAAAGCCATCGTTTTAGGGACACACAACAATAGTGAGAATCTTCAAAAAGCTGGAGTGGCATCACTGAAGAGGAGAAAGGAGCCAGACTCCAGCCAAATGTCCCAAACAACCCAGAGAAGGGGATAATACCAGTGCAACTTTCATTTCTCCAAGGGATCTGATAGTCTTCAGGCCTGGGATTCTTTTCTTTCCTCCCCTCCTCTCTCCCCCTTCCCCCGCTCCCCCGACTTCTCTTCACATGTATGAACACAAACCAGGGTGCAGAGATAGTGGAGGGGTGCATGATAATGCAAGCTGAAGAAGTGGGAGAATCAAGTTGTGGGGGACTAGGGAGGGTTTCTGGCAGCAGGAGAGTTGGGCAAACTAGAAATGGTTCCAGAGCAAAATCCTGACCTGCATCTTCCAAAAACTCCAATCACAGAGATCTCAGCTGTAACTGGCAAAAGGTGTTTGCAGTGCTCCAAGAGTTAATATATTTAAATGTATGTTTGTGAAACAGGGAGGGAATCAGGAAAGTTAGTGCTGCAGCCTAATTATCACTGAAGTATCAACAATGTTAACCCTTTCCCATCTGCTTCCGGTAGCAGACACATCCAGCAAAGGCTGCCCGCACAGTCCAGCTACAGTAAAGGGTGCTGCATAGGAAAAAGGCCACAAGCATTGACTATGCAAACTGTATGGTCCCCCACCAGTTAATGTGCCAATTGCTCAGACAACTTAGATGTTAGTTACTGCCCTGAAGAACCAGGGGGAAGTGGCAATTCTGGTGTGATCAGCTAGAAGGTGCTGCAGCATGCCTTGGGTCATGGTGGGGCTCCAATGAATGCACCTCAGCAGAAGTGATCAGTCCTCACTCTAATAACTTCAGAGACAGTGAGATCTGGGAATGATTCTGAGTCAAACTGAGAACAATGGAAAATAAGAACTGCCACAGACATCCCAAAGGTTTGAGGCTCCCATCTCCCAAAATGTCACCTGTCCCCGTTGTCTGCCAGTGGTGGTTGGCACAGGACAAGCCCCTTTCCACAAGCCCACATCTGATCCCACTGCAGAGGCCCCACTGGAAGGAGTGGGGAGAGTGGGTCATTCATTACCTGCTACTTCCACAATCTGGTGCCTAGCAATATCGTAGTATGGATCATCCCAGCGCAGGTGAGTGACGGGCTCAGGGGAGTGGTTAGTGTCCTCTGCACACAAAAAAAAACAGAAAACCAGCAATTAGCAGGAAAGCAGAAACGGACCTTGAGCAGCTCAGGGAGGGGCCTGGAAACACAGGGATGAGAACCAGAGGCTCAGTGCCATGGGGAGAAGTTAATGCACTAGCCTGGCCTTCTTGAACACTTGTTTTGAAATCCTGATTGGTCACAGGACAAGCAAGTGTTGTCAAGTCTCAGCCTTGTCCTTGGAAGGCAGCTGTGCATGTCCCAAACCCCACAGCTCAGAACAGTGTCCAGTCAGTCAACTTCTGCTCAGGACTCTCCTGAGCATGAAAATTCACCCAGCATGTATGAGAGGAAAGGAGCCAAGGACATGGTCAGGGCTGCTCACAGCACAAGTGCTTCTGTACATACCCTGCTGCCTGCCCTGCATGCTTTGGCCGACTCACCTGTTCTCTCTGGGCATCAGAGCCCACAAGGGCCCAGCCAGGTATTGCACTGTGGGCTTCGGGAACAAAATGATTCACCCATCTCCATTTCCCAATCCTCGCATCCCAGATGGGACTGAGTCAGAGTGTGAGAGGGTCACAGTTCCCTGCAACAGGCCAAGGCACAATGTGTCCTGGAATACCTCTTGGCCTCAAAACAAGCCCTGCACCCAAATGTCTGCTGGCCCCAGCAGGGATGCCTACCTGACTTGGGAAAAACAGGCACTTCATCTGCTGGCCAGTTCTTATCATCTAAGGAAGCCAATTTGAGCTGGCTCAGGGACTGGTTGGTGTCCTCCAAGTTCAGGTCATCCTGCAACTCCGAGAGCGGGTCCATGGCAATGGCCCCCAAACTCAGCTGCTTGCCTGAAGAGCCTAGAAGGAAAACTACAGAGATTCTTAAGTCAGACACATACAGATCATACAACTCCACTCCCACAGCCTATCCAGAGGCTCTTCTCTTCCTTCCCTTTCCCACCCCACTTGGCGCATTGACTTCCTACCCCTTCTCCTGACTTCCCCAAAGACTGATCGCACTTTACCCTACCCTGAAACTTTCTTTCCCCCAAATCCCACCCACAGAGCTCTTCTACTTGCAGCCATGGACACCCTGAGCAGCAGACCCTTCCCTTCTACCTCCTGTTGGGAGGGGGAAAGAGCCCTAGCTAACCCTTCCAGTGAGTCTCTGCCCTGAGTCAGCTGTGGCCTGACTGTTATCCCCACCCAGACTACTCAATTTGGGAGAGACACTGAGATACAAGGGAAGGTGACAGGCTATACCAGTCCCTGCCTGACACACTGACTGTATCAGCCATTATTTCCACACAACAATGCCCCTCCCTGCCCCAGTGGAGCTGACACTGGGCCCAGCTGCTTGCACAGCAGGGCCCTGCTCTGGAAGCTTCCCAGATTTCATGTCCCCCAGCTATCAGGGAGGGTCAGGGGGCTCTTAACAGCTATCTGCACTGACACATATAGGTGCTTCAGTGCACTAGAAACAAAATCCTGTTGGGGGCAGCTTGAGGCATCTCTAGCAAAATTTCACTGACTGGACTAAAATGCAAGGAGAACACCAACCCCTCCCCCACACAACCATTCTCCATTTAGCATCTCACACAGCAAAACCCTTCTCTCCCATCCCAACACGTAGGGCAAGAGGCTAGGATACACCTCATGTTATTTCCATAGCACAACAACCAGATGCAGGCAGCACTGCATACGCTGTGCCACGATACTGAGGAGGCTAGGGAGTTTGGAGATTCCAGGGCATGAGACTCAATTGCAGCTGCTGAGAGTTTTTCCTCAATCTCACTTGGGGTAAAACGTGTGTGCGACCTCAAAATTGAACTAAAGCAACAGATCTTCAGGAAGTTCCCATTTCTTAAGGGAGCCCTCTAAGGAACAGCTGATTGAGTTTAATGCTGATGTCCTGGTGATATGCAGGAAGCTGATCGATGGGTCCGAGGTATAGATTCTGCTCTCAGGAACTAATATTAGCAGTATCATGAAGATGAGAACTCTGCGGCCAGCAGGCTGCATCCCAAAGGGAGCTATAACAAAACAAGGCCAATGATGACACCACTGTTAAGACCATGGGTGGGGGCTGAGGTGGCTTTGTAGTGCTGCAGCCAGTGAGGCATCTGCCATTCACAGGGATGCACACATCCTGGGGGTGGTTCAGAGGGGAACTCAGGCATGTGCAGGCTGTAGAAAGACGGGTTCTGGGATGGGAAAGAGTCCTGTTTGTGTGTGAATGCCCAGAATACAGTGGCTGGGAACTAAACAGCAGCAGAACATATGACCTTGCTTGAAAACTGACAAAGGAAGCTGTGGTTATAGACCCAAGGTGGCTTTTTCCTGGAGTGCAGGAAGGTGGAGTAGCTTGATGCTTTGAATTCCAAGTTCCTACAGCTGCTTGTGAGATCCAAGGGTGCAAGAAGCCTACGAACAGTTAGTGTGACCAGGGTGACATTCCAAACTCTGGAGTCTTGCTCATATACTTGGAGCTACACCTACTGCCAGGTTTGGGGTGGGGATTTTGCCAGGGCATTAATTAGAACCTTGAGAGTTTGTCCTCTCCCTTTGGCAGGGGGTGTTGGGAGCACGGATCCTTCTTTATCTCTTCCCCAGCACCTCAGAGACAGTTTTTAACTCGTCCTTGGCTCCCTGATGTCTGGGAGCTATTGCAAGTCAAGTCAGATTCCCATAACCAGAGAGAGACAGACATATATGGGCAGAGGATCTTCGAGGCAAATCAGAAACTATGCAGGGCCTGACAGATCTGCAGTCAGCTAGAGAGCCAAGCAAAACTGTTCCCTGCCCCCTCCTGAGAGCTGGAAGAGCTGCTTGACCTTCCCTTGGATCTCAGTAGGGACATGGAGCAGGACACTATGCTCCTCTGGACCATGACCTAATGCTGGAACTATGCAGCAGCTGTAGCCAAGTGACAACCAGCTCGCCACACCTAGCAACAACAGATTCAGTTTCTATAGCAACTGCAGCCAGCATTTGCAGTGATTTAGTCTGATTATAGAATCTCTAGCACCAGTATAATTTCCCCAATAACCCAGCAGACACTCAGGTGTGAAGTCTGATAACCCTGGAGGTTGCATGGAAACTGTCCTCATCTGGTCCCATCTCAGACCCTAGGTCCCTGCAAGCTGCTGTCTTAACTCACAGCAACTTTAATAGGAATGGAGGGAATTCGGGTTCAGTCTTAACTGCTGCCACCCCCTAGATCAGCAGGAAGCCTTTGACAGGAGTCCTCTACATCTTAAGGACAAAGTCTAAATTCTACCAGGCAGAGGTGGTGCTGGCCCAGGGGCAGCATGGAGCTGGGTTCCCTTAGTCCTCATCATAGGAAATGCCACAGCCTGGCTTCAGGAACAACTTGCAGCACTGAGCCACAGGCCCAAGTTATTGATTTAAAAGCCAACCTCAAGTGGATTCCACATTAGCAGGCTCCTCTCACTGGTGGGGTCTCCAATGCTGGCACCACATGGAATAGAGTGCAGAAGTCTCTAGGTTCCTTATAGTTCTGCAGTAAAAGAGGGCCTCAGTGCCATGCTTGACAGCTGATGTTTCCACCCAAGAAGAGCCCTCCCCAGCCTTTGGTCCAGAGGTGGAACTTCCCAGCCCTTATACATGCAGACAGCTCCCCAAGTCCGGAGAATGGGTTCAGGCTCCATGTGACAGAGAAACCCATGCCATGGAGATTCAAGGGGTAGCAGACTGAGCTTGCTTCATCTCTTTGTGAGTTAGTCTCTCTTGCCCCTGAGAATTTCTAAGGTGCTTTTCAGGATCCCTTCAAATACTTAGATACCCAGCGCTGAGTGCAGTACCCCAAGGGAGGTCTTCCCAGTGCAGTGTGCCCCACCCCTCCCCTTGATTTGGAATGGGAGGGCTCTGGATTGAGGAGCCCAGAACTTAATGCAAGATCCGCATGGGGTCTCCCCAAGGAATAACCTCTCTCTGTTCCTCTGAAGTCTCTGCACACGTAGTCTCTTCCTGACAATGGCTTTTTTGCAGCACTATCGCATCATGAACTTGTCTCATTTGCTGCCTCCTCCACCAGGTTCTCAGATATTTTTGCACCCCAGGCTTCCCCCTCCAACTGATATTGGGGCTTGGTCATTTTTCTTCAAGCTGCATTATTTATTTTGATACAATACTCTACACCAAAGAACGCTCATCTACAACGCCAACTGCTTTTGACATATTTAAATAAATTAAAGAAGAAATACATCATCAAGTAAAGAAGCAATTCCCCTTCCTCAACCACATCTCATATTAGTCAGCAACTGCCAGACCCAATATGGATAAAAATTCTAGGGCCCTTTGAGTTATTTCTCCGTCCCTGCTCTGCAACTCCTGCCAGTTTAATCTCTGCTGCACACATAATTATTTTGCCTTACAAGACAGAGAAGGTCCCTAACCCATTACTGCAGGCAAAGATGTTAGCAATTTTTATACAAATATACACAGATTTTTTTTTATTTTTTATTTTTTTTACGCAGTTCAGTGTCAACATCACCCTCACAGCCCATTCAACACACCAGGACTTATAACTCACCGCTTCACTAGCCCAGTCTCTCAGAAAGAGTCTGGAAAAACAGATATGCCTTGAAACCAACCAACTCAAGCACTGCAAGAATGAGTTCCAGACTCCATGATGCCCAACCCCCACCTCAAAGTTTGGGAGCGGTTAGCTCAAACATCTCAGCTGACTGCACCTGCAGAGGTATCACCCTGAGAGAGAGACACCAACCAAGCAGAGATCCTCTAACCTAGCAGAGACCAAGGAAGGAAGCAGAAAAGCTGAGCTCAGGTTTATCCCTCAGAGTCCCAGCATAAGCTGCTTATCTGTTTCCTCCAGACTCACGCACCACACAAGTTGTGCTGAATTTCTGAGGAACTGGAGTCATGTGACAGCCTTGAAAAGGCAATATATCTTTCTAGCCAGCCACAAACCCACTTCCTTCTGGCCTACCCCCTTGTAGCTCAGCCTCCTCTGCACACCTGGATACCTTGAGCCAAACTAAAGATTCAGACAGCAAGATTCAAAAAGGGAATGGACATTTATCTGAAAAATAAGAATATCAGGAAGTCTAACTGTTAATGCTAAGAAAAGTTGGAAAGGATATTAAACCTCATGCTTAACAGCATAAGAAAAATCTAACCATTAGAGTTCAGGATGAGACTTAATGAGGTGGAGGGCAGGTGGCTATTGTACCACATCTGCCTACTGCAGAGTTCTTACACTTGCATCTGAAGCATCTGGTACTAGCCACTATTGGAGACAGAATACTGGACTAGATGGACCTTGGGTCTGCTTCAGTATAACAATGTCTATGTTCCAAATTCAGCACATAGAAGGCAGTGTATCTTCACCGATTTCAAATCCCATATATGTATGAACAACAATATAAAGTGACCTCCTGGGAGCCTGATCCAGAAGAGACATTTCCCTCGCAGGGTCCCTTAATATCCTGTTGTCCCCTAGTGCCCTAGTCTATCTTGTATCCCAAATGTTAATTGTGAATGTGGATCTTTGACAAATACTTTGGGGAAAACTGAAGCATATTACAGTTCCTGATCTTTGCTTCTGTCCCATAGAAACAGTCTTCTCCTTACAGAGCTCCAGCACATCCTTAATCCTGAACTCCCCTACCCAGCCTGTCTGACTGCCCCTCCATCAAACTGAGGTTCTAGAATTTATTCTGCCCTCTATGCTCACTGGTCTGCACTCACCAGCCTGCCAAGCCCCACACACGGCTCAGTTCTCCCCGAGCACAAAGGAATAAAACCAACCCAGGCTCCTAAACAAAGTGCCCCTTCCAAGACACAGGCTGCACCCTCCACCCCCCAATCTACCTATCGACAGCCCCACCATTATCACCTCAGCAGAGCATCCTGGCTCTGTTAAATAGTGGATTTTGGCCTATCACTGCCCAAGCCTCAGGAAACTCTCCTGAATCCAAGAGTTCATAAATGATCCATTAAAAGGCCTTCAATTCCCTTTACCACTGTAAACCTGGGCATTAGCCAGTCTTGGGGCCCTGAACATTGTAAGTGCTGATTGTGTTATCTGAACAAGTTCTGCTCCCATTCTGTATGTGCTCTCCACCAATACAATACTCTTCCAATACAAACCCACAGGGCTAGCCTCTAACCCTGCTCTTCTCTACCCTATTTGCAGCTTTCCTAAAGTGGGAGGGGTGTTCTAGTAAGGCCACCTAGACACTTAAATTGTGAAAGTGCAAAGGAAGCCAGGGAAAGGCACAATGTCTAAGTAGCTAAAGGGACGATAGAAAAAGCATTTTCTGGTCTCCTCCCTCTAAAAAAGCGGTGGCCAGTGAGTATTTTGAGTACACCCCATCCAAAGGGTACAAAGAGTGGTTTCTGCTTGGGGTCCATCACTTGCCGCCAAACCCGCCTAACTTTTTTTAAATATAACAACGACACCCAGAGACTAGAAATGCAAACTAGGAGATCTCTATTTGCAGCGTGAACAACTTTTTGTCTGGGAATTTCCTTAGTTTTAAAAAGAAAACTAAAAGGTCTCAGACCTCGCTCCCGCCCAGAATGGTGGACCCGGGTGCAGCCGCAGCGCACAGCAGACAGCTCCGCAGCTGGACACCCGCCCTGCCAAGCCCCACACACGGCCCGGTTCTCCCCGAGCAGAAAGGAATAAAACCAACCCGGACTCCTTAGCCAAGCCCCTTCCAAGACACAGGCACCCGCCTATCGACAGCCCCGCGCCGGCTGCTCTGCAGGCGTCAGCTCCCTGACCCCCGTCTCCCCGCGCGGGGAGCGAGAACCGCGCTGCCCTCATCCCCCGGCCCGACCCCGCGGCACTGCCCGCTGACCGCGCGCTCCCGGGCCAAGCCACGGGGAGAACCCAGGAGTCCGGGCGGCCAGTGCCGCGCTCCCCGCCCGGACCCGAACCCCGCAGGCCGACCCCCACCCCGGCTCCTCCCGCGACACTGACCCCCGTCCGACACCTGCACCGACACCGAAGCTTCCGCCCCCCTCACCAGTCGGCCGCTCCCGGAGGTTCCCGCCTGTCAAACCTGCTCATAAACATCCGCCTCCGAACCGGAAGAGGAATCCTCTCTCCATGGAAACGGCGGCCCGCCCCCATTCTCCACTTCCGGTCCCCGCCGCCTTCTGGGTCCCGAGTGAAAGTCGTCCGGACGCGGCCGCCGGCTCCCCGGATGGTTCCACCCCAAAGGGGGAGCCGGGAGCGGGGACCCTGTTCTCGGCTCCGGTCAGGTGCAGCGGCAGGCCCCGGCCCCGGCCCCGGGCCGGCATGGAGCGGAGCCACCTCGGTGAGTGGCGCGGCAGGCGCTGGCCAGGAGGGCGGGGGCTGCGAGCGAGCGCCCGGCGGGACCCGGTCCTGGGCCCTGCGCCTCCCGTGTAACGCCGCCGCTCCCTTGTCTCCCCGCAGGCCGTGAGCAGCGCCCCGTCCGCGGCCACCCGGGGCGGATCCGAGACCCGCCCGCACAGCCTGGCGCGTCTTGCGGAGCCCTGCGGAGCCTCCCTCCCGGGCTGGCCCTGGGGCCCTCCCTCGCCCAGGAACCGGGCATGGGCGTCTGGTGCGTGGGGAGAGCCCTGCCGCCGGGAGCGCAATTCGGGCCCCGGGCGGAGCGGCAGCCGGACTGTGCCGCAGAGACAGCGCCCTCGGAGGTACGGTGGGGCTGGGGGGCCTGACAGGCAAACCCCGGAGCAGCTCCAGTCGCACCAGCTGAGGGGGGCGGGCAGGACTCCCTATCCACCACAGAGGCTTTTCCTGGAAGGAGGGGGAGGGGGAAAGACTTAGGTCTCAGCCAGGTGCCAAGCCTGGCGCTGCCCTGCTAAAGAACCCACATGTCCAGCTGTGAACCGTCTGCTGAAGCTCTTTGTTCTCTGCTGCCCGGCTCCCATGTGCAGCATTTGCCTCGGCATTTCCAGTGTGGCTGGGGGAGTCTGCAAGCACCCAACACTAGGTGTCACGCCTCACTTTTATTCAGGTCCTTATTGTCTGCCCATCACTATGGGATCTGGGTGCCTGAGTCGCTACAGAGATTGGTTGCAGGAAGTGCCAGGAGCATCAACCAGCTCCTATTAAGGGGCAGCTGCTGGGCTTGTAGGCCTATTCTGAATTCATTTTGCTTTTCAGGCAAGTCAGTCTGGCTGCTGCTGCAGTGATGAATCCATTTGTGAGAGGAGCCTTAGCTGGAGGAGGTTAGTAGCTGTATATGGAACAACATAGGAGTTCCCTTTGGGACATACTGTAAGTGTAAAGAGAGGATCTGTAGCCACTGTAACACTGTGGGGTGGTCTCACTAGGCAATGTCAGGCTTTGCCATCCATGTATTGGTCAACTTCCAAAAAATAGCCCAGGTGCTTCAGAATATGATGTTGGTAACTCATCATGGGGTATTTTTCAGTTGTCGGTTCTGTGCCCTAGTTGAATGTTTCATTGCTGGAAGGTGCTGTCTTCCACGTTCTACCGCACGGTTGAATGCATTTCAGGGGTGGGTGAAATGCTCCCTGGCTGTATAAGGGCTGCTTTGGGATGAAAGATGCTGTGTAAATGTGATCTCACTCTTTCTTTATGTATGTAAGGGGAACGATGGATTCTTGGCTGTCTGTGTGAAGAGACTGTTTCTGTAGCAGGGCGGCCTCCCAGTGACCCATCTGGAAAGCTAAAGTGACACAGAGACCTGGCATAGTGAAGAGTGTTTTAAGGAGTCAGAGAGAGCTTTATTCTGGAGCTAGTGTGTAGTTACACGCAGCCCAAGAATTCAGAACATATTCTTATCAAGACATCGGGGGCCTCTTGTGGGCAGTTAAAGGGCTTATATCCTAGGATGACTCTTCTTAGTTGACTAACGTTTGATCATTCAGAGTTTGGTGCTCCCATTGAAGGTAATAGGACCTCCATGTGCCCCACGTGGGTGCTGACATTGAGCTTGGTGTCTTGCAGCTTGGTGAAGCGAGGCCGGGGGGAGGATGAGGCAAACGTGTCTTTGGTGTGGATCAGTGGAAGGCTCCACATCCGAGTGCGGCATCCTATCGCTGCAGGCACTGAGTTGCTATACTGGCCTACAGAGGCCCAACCTGGTCCTGCCCAAGTGGAGGGGAGAATGCTGCAGAGCGCATCGGAGGGCATAGCTGTTCCTGATGAGAAGCAGCCAAAGGGGCAGCTGGCAATGGCAGCTGTGACAGAGACAGCAACTCCAGAAGCAGAGGCTGTGGTGCAAAAGGAAGGATCCTCTCCATGTGGGAATGCATCAGAGCCCTTTGCAGGTACGTTCCTTTCACAGGACATGCAAACTTTGTTCTCCTCTTATGGAAAGGCCATGACTACAGTGCTGTTAGGCAAAGATCACTACGTGATTCTGGGGACCCCATAACCAGAGTGTCTTCAGAGCTTGGAGCATTGGTGCAGTCCCAGAATAAGGCAGGCTTTAGGGATTGTGAATTTGGAGAGGCCTATAAATTCAATAAGAAATTCCTCCCACACCGTTGTTGTAGGGATTGGGGCCCCTCCCCTTGGGAATGGGGAAGTAATGCTGCCCTGCCTTCCCCACTCTCTCAAAGGAGGAGCGTGTAATAGGAGGAGGAGGATACTGTGTAGTGTGCCAGGGAAGAGAGAGAATCTGCCTTGGTTGTGGGATATTTAGCCTATCTCCATAGTGAGCATTATAGAGGTGTAATGGGGACTTGCCTGTTTTGTTGCTGGTCAGATACCCAGGTGGGAGGTGGGCTGCTGTCTCTGAAGTGGCTGTAACTACATACCTCACAGAACTGACTCTTCATAGCTCTAATCACAGCTGTATTTTCCTCCTCCTGCTCTGAATGTCCCCTTGCGGTTAGTGTTTGTGTAGAACTATCCATTTTTGAGGAGTCCAAAAAACATACTAGCAGCTGGGACTCAATGGCCAACACTCTGGCCCTGCTGCCCCCCTGGGCCCTGTGACGGGGCCCTGACCCTACATCACTTCAGGAAGTGGCAATGCAGAATGGAGAATGTTGCAGTTCCTAGCTTCACCAGCCATGATACAGCTCCCCAAAGTTCTGCCTGGATGTGCTGGGGTTAAAATTCCACCCCTGTTTGGAGAGAGGCATCTAAGAGCCAGATGCTTGATGTTCCTGGGTAGGGTAGAGTGTCTGTCTCTGAGTTCCTCCATTTTCTCTGTTCCAGACAGCACAAGCCTGTTGTCTTCCAATAGCCAGTGTTGATTTCCCCCCTGTTGTGTGTCTGTGCAGGGGATCCTGATAACTCCAAGGTGATGGAGAATGAAACTAGAGTCGAAGGCAGCAGGCAGCCAGCCAAACATTCCCACAGGCCGCAAGACAACAGCAGGAAGGAGGAAGAAAGCATGACCCTTGGACATGAGCCTGGGGATGCCAAGATGCAGGGGAAAGAGAACCAGCACTATGAGAGCACCTCAGCAGCTAAGGCTAACAGCAGATGCAAAGAGTACTCGGTCAAGGAGATGGACCCGCAACCAAAGGTCGAGAGAGCAGATGGGGAGCCAAAAGAGGCATGTCGTGGGAAGTCCCATCTGCCGTTGTCTCCCCCAAACGGGGTTCGACTCAGCGCTCGCTTGGCTGGGAAGCCACGCAAGGTGCATGCACTGACCAGCCAGTGCTTGCAGGAGTGCAATGCTAGGGTATCTGGGCAGGAGGCCAAGTGGCCAAGCACTTCCGAGGGAGGTGATGCAGAGACACGCAATAAAGTAGGACAGGTTTCCAAAGGCCATTCCAAACTAGAGTCCCTGGAGCAAAGGATGAAGGGCCTGTCTGATGGTCCTGATGAGCTGGACAAGTACCCAGAAGTGGAGGTCAGTATTGCATTGGAGGAGGGTCCTTCTGGGAGCCTGGGTGTATCTCAGCAGAAGTCCCTGCCACATGGGGATGAGGCGGGTGAGCGCAGGTATCGCTGTGGGGAGTGCGGCAAGGCCTTCCTCCAGCTCTGCCACCTCAAGAAACACAGGTTCACCCATACTAGCTACAAGCCTTTCCTGTGCACTGAATGTGGCAAGAGCTACAGCTCTGAGGAGAGCTTCAAGGCCCACGTGCTCTTCCATCGGGGTGTGCGCCCCTTCCAGTGCAAGCAGTGTGACAAGGCCTATGGCACTAAGCGAGACCTGAGGGAGCATGAGGTGCTGCACACGGGTGAGCGGCCCTTTGCCTGCGAGGAGTGCGGCAAGACGTTCGCCCGCCGGCCTTCCCTCCGCATCCACAAGAAGATCCACCTAATGAAGGAGCTCAACCTAGCCAACCCCAAGGTATGCAAGTGTGCCATCTGTGAACGTTACCTGGCCAACCCTGGCTCCCTGCGCAACCACATGCGCCTGCACACTGGGGAGAAGCCCTACATCTGCCCCTACTGTGGCAAGGACTTCCGGCAGCAGGGCAACCTGCGCGGCCACCTGCGGCTCCACACCGGCGAGAAGCCCTACAAGTGTCGCTTCTGTGAGGATGCCTTTCCCCAGCTGCCGGAGCTGCGGCGGCACCTCATCTCCCACACTGGGGAGGCCCATCTGTGCACAGTATGTGGCAAGGCGCTGAAGGACCCCCACACACTGCGGGCCCATGAGCGCCTTCATACCGGTGAGCGCCCTTTCAAGTGCGAGCAGTGTGGCAAGGCATACACGCTTGCCACCAAGCTGCGCCGGCACCAGAAATCCCACCTGGAGGACATGCCTTACAAGTGTGATGTCTGTGGCATGGGCTATACCCTTCTGCAGAGCCTCAAGCGCCACAAGGTCACCCACAAGGGGGCCAGAGACTCCATTAAGATGGTGGAGGCTGCGGTCTTGCTGGGCATGGACATACCAAAAGCTGCAAGGAAGAGGCTCAAAAGGAAAGTCCCTCAGGTGGCGGGTACTGAGGAGCCTACAATGCTCATGGTGCAGTCAGTGGAGATGCCAGCATCAATAAATGAGGCAGAGCTTATGATAACTACCAATGGGCATTACATTGCCACTTACCAGCCCCCAGGCAGCCCCTCCGAGTCTGGAGTGCGCAGGGTGCTGGGCAGTGCAGCCCCTGCTGGGCACCTGGAAACGAACAATGACATCATTGAGATCATGATCTCTGAGCACGAGCACAAATGTATCATCATGCAGGACGAAGGCTCCCCCAGTGACATGGTCATCATCCAGGAGGGCGTAGGTTTCGGTGCTGTAGCCGAGGTGGTGGAGGTAGAGACGGGGACCTGACACCCAGCCTCTTTCCAACCCGTTTGACTTCTCTACAGCTGTACAGAATATAAAATCTATTTTCTAACTTGTGTGTGTTGTGTCTGTGTTGCTGGGAGACCAGGCCCTACCATGGAGGATGAGTGGCCAGCAGTGCTTCACATCTGTTTGTGGAGAGGTCAGGAGGGCGTGACATAAGGCCTGGTCTACACTAGAAAATTAGGTTGGTGTAACTGTCGCTCAGGGATGTGAAAAATATGGCATAGTCAGTGCTAGGTTGACGGGAGAATTCTCCTGTTGACTTAGCTACCGTCTCTCAGGGAGGTGGGTTACCTACAGTAATGGGAGAACCCCTCCCATCGGCATAGTTAGTGTCTTCACTGAAGAGCTACAGCTGCACCACTGCAGTGTTTTAAGTATAGACGAGCCCTAAATATCATTAACCCGGGTCTCTGGCAGTTGCCCCTCTCTGTTGGAAATCTATAGGTAGTGTGTGCTGGGCCTGGTGAAAGGAAAACACTGGCTGATGGAGTGAGAAACTCGTTACAGAGTATCAAAGGGGTAGCTGTGTTAGTCTGGATCTGTAAAAGCAGCAAGGGGTCCTGTGGCACCTTATAGACTAACAGACGTTTTGGAGCATGAGCTTTCATGAGTGACAAAATGCATCTGACGAAGTGGGTATTCACCCACGAAAACTCATGCTCCAAAACGTCTGTTAGCCTAAAAGGTGCCACAGAACTCTTTGCTGCTTTTACTCATTACAGAGGAAATCCCACTTATAACTAATACAAAAGACAATGCCACTGCTGTCCTGTCCCCAGACTGCTTAAGGGTTAAATAAGCACCATTGCTCTGTGGTGAAGGCAAGAGTGAACACAAGCAGCTAGTGAATCAGTTTTGACCACCCCTCCTCTCCTTGCTTTGGTTTTGTTCCACAGTTGCACTGCAGTATTTCGATTATTTCTTCCCCTTTCGTCCACTGAGGGTGATCAATACACCAGGCACAGCTGAAGAGATGCTGAGCCAGTTACCAAGGGGTTTACAAAGTTCTTTTGTTTTCAAAATTACTCTTTACAAGTAGAACAAGCAAAGCTCCATCCCATTCCCCACTAGAGGGCCAGGGCAGGATGCTTCTCCATATGGTCTGTGTTTTGCCTGTGTTTAGCCTTATATAATAATTCAAGGCCATGACAGTAGTTGCTCCCTGGGATTTCCCTCTTGTCCTCTTCCCTGCAGGCTCTGCTTCAGCACTTCTTTTGGCACCTACAGTAGTGAATGGGTCAGCACTGCATTGCAAACAGGACACCGAACACTGTCTTCAGTTTCCATGGGCTGAACCTCTTTTGCCCCAGTGAGGGTAGTTTGAATGCACTGTGCAGTTCCTCTCCTCATTAAAGGGCTCTGGTCTTGGAGTGGCTCCTTTTCCCTTTGCTGTGTAAAGGCTTTGGCCATCACTGGATCTGTGTTTACTCCCATCAGGAAGAACAACCAGGAGTCTTGTGGCATCTTAAAGACTAACAAATATATTAGAGCATAGGCTTTTGTGGGCTGTGACCCACTTCTTCAGATGTATGGAGTGACAATTACAGTAGGCAGGCATAAATATACAGCACAAGAAAAGAGGGGAGTTGCCTTACCATGTGGGGGTGGGGGGCAATGATTCAATCAGGGTGGATGTGTCCCATTCCCAACAGTTGACAGTGAATGTCAGAGTAAAAATTACTTTTTGTAGTGCTAACGATGCCAGTTCCATCAGGTGGATGGCCGATACTCAACAGTCGATGGGAGATTACTTCTTGTAGTGAGCCAGCCATTCCCAGTGTTTGTTCAGGCCTAATTTGATGGTGTCAGGTTTGCAAATGCATTCCAGTTCTGCATTTTCTCATTGAAGTCTGTTTTTGAAGGGTTTTTTTGTTGAAGAATGGTCACTTTTAAGTCTGAAATTGAGCATCCAATCCCAGTGTGCAACCTGCCACCGTCCAGCACAGTGTGTTTTGAGAAGTTTTGGCAAGACAGGGTGGGGTAGAAACAAGTTGTGCAGGGGTGACTGGGAGCAAGGGATCAGGTTCCCAGAATGCAACTGTCTCCATCCCATAATGTCATCTATACCCCATAATTTTCACACTTTTGTTAAAAAGCCCACATACCCATGCAGTCCTCTCAGTCCAGTATTTCTGACAGAAGCATGGAGCCTGCACAGCTCTGCACTATTGTTCTAAACATTGCAAGCACAGGACACACGATCCTCTGGTATTTGCCAAGCCATAAGAAGAACCTCATCAGTGAGGAACGTAACAGCTTCTTGGAGGACAGATTAATATGGGACAGTGAGAACTAATTCAAGGTTTCTGGTGGTGGTCGCAGAACAGCTGCATATGGTGGAGTACTGCTTCTGGGCCTGAGAAATGAGCACCGATTGGTGGGATCAGATCATAATACAGGCTTGGGATGATGAGCAGTGGCTGCAGAACTTTCAGATGTACAAGGCCACATTCCTGGATCTGCGCACCAAGCTCACACAAGGCATCCAGCGCAGGGACACAAAAATGAGAACTTCTCTGACTGTGGAAAAGTAAGTGGCAATCACACTGGGGAAACTTGCGACACCAGATTGCTACCAGTCAGTGGGAAATTGTTTTGGAGTTGGAAAATCCACTGCAGGAGACTGTCATGCAAGTGTGCAGGGCCATTAATCATCTCCTGTTATCCAGGGCTGTGACTCTCGGCAATGTGCAAGACATAGAGAATGGATTTGCAGCAGTGGGGTTTCCGAACTGCGGTGGAGCAATAGATGGCATTCAAATCCCAATTTTGGCACCTGGCCACTTTGCCACAGGGTAGATCAACAGAGGGCAACTTTTCTGTGATTATGCAAGCATTGGTGGCTCACGGGGGATGCGTCACCAGTAAAATGGTGGCTGCTCAAGGAAGGTGCATGTTTAAGAACACAGGACTTTTCAGAAAGCTACAACTGGCAATGTTAAAATACCACTAGCAGCCTTGGGGGGGACCCAGCCTCCCCTGCTCCCTTGCCTCATGAAGCCATACACCAGCCACCTCAGCAGCACCAAGCAACTAGCACCCAAGCAAGGTGATGGTTGAATGTGCTTTTGGTAGATTGAAGGAACGCTGGCATTGTTTACTTACAAAATTGTATTTCAGTGGGGAAAAAAACCTAATAGTTATAGCAGCCCACTGTGTCTTGCATAAGATCTGTGAAGCAAAGGGGGGAAAGTTGCCACAGGTCTGTAGGACAGGAGTGGAGCAGCTGTCTGTGGAGTTTGAACAGCCAGATACAAGGGCTGTTAGAGCTCAGCACAGAGCTATCTGGCTGAGGGAGGCTTGCAAAGAGCACTTTTAACAGTGAACCACAGTAACGTACTGTGCTGTACCTGCTCCTGATGTATTGTGGGTGTTAGGAATGGTGGGGTGCTTGGTGTACATCTGTGAATAGAACACTGTCAATGCATCTATTAATTTTGCGGTGCTTGGTGTTCATTTATGATTATTACACTTTGTCACTGATCCTATGAGCTGTGTTATGGTGTAGTACAGTGACAAGTAAGTGGGTGTTTTCAGAACTGCGAGGCACTCAGCAGCATATGTTGTGAACTAATAAAGATTACTTATTTTCCAATAATATAACTTTACTCTACAAAACCAGTGCACAGAAAAATGTATAACTTAAAAGCAAATATATTAAAAACTTACTAAATTAATGGAACAGAACTTAAGGAGAAAGTATCAGAGGGGTAGCCGTGTTAGTCTGGATCTGTAAAAGCAGCAAAGAATCCTGTGGCACCTTATAGACTAACAGACGTTTTGGAGCATGAGCTTTCATGGGTGAATACCCACTTCCTCAGATGCATGTAATGGAAATTTCCAGGGGCAGGTATATATATGCTAGCAAGCAAGCTAGAGATAACGAGGTCAGTTCAATCAGGGAGGATGAGGCCCTGTTCTAGCAGTTGAGGTGTGAAAACCAAGAGAGGAGAAACTGGTTCTGTAATTGGAAAGAACATTCATGTCCATGATCTCCTGAGTCCCTTCCAACCCTAATAATCTGATTCTATGAAAAATGCTACATTTCAACCATAGCTACACATACACTGACCTGCGAAAGCCATGGTTGCTGTATGTGAAGTTGTGGTTGTCCTTAATGTGGCAAGGGTAGGTATGTTCCCCCTGCTATCACATGGAATGTTGGGTAGGGGTGTGTGAGGGGAGGTGCTGTAGTGGAATTCTCCAGGGACTGAAAAGGGACAGGATCCCATGGTTATTGAACCTGTAGGTCCACAACAGTCAGCAGCATCTAGTTGCTGACAGAGAAGCTCTATTAAGTCCTGATGCATCTTTCCTGCTGGGACTTCTGGGCCTTTCTCCTGTCTGCTGTTTCCTTCCCCAGGCTGCCTGCAGTGTTCGCCCTCCAGGCCCATTGCTGATGGTGTGATGCAGCGCTGGGTTGCAGGGTCTCATTGAACATGTTATACCGAGTCCTCTTCTTTCTCCTTATCTGGCTCAGGCGTTCTGCAAGTGTGGAGAGGGACCCCTTCAACGCTGCAGGCAGATAAAACACACAGAGGTACCATTGTCCATTTAGTCACAACAGAAAGAAAAACTTAAGATTCAGAACTTCCTTCCCCTACTCCCCTTAACCTTTAAACAAGACATGCTCGTTGACACTTCTGCTTGGGAGTGCCTGTGCATGGCATCACTCAGCACCAGCCACAGTGAGTGTGAGCTGCAGGGGTGAGGGAAATGAGGGAATTGCTCAGTTGCATGAAACTGAATATAGGCAATGGCACTGAGTACTGGCACCGTTTTCTGCACGCAGTGGTGATTGTAGTGGGTATCTCACTCCTGAGGGTAACAAAGGAACAGAGAACACAACTGCTGCTGGGGGTATCCCAAAGCCACCTGGGCCCCTATGCTGCTAGTCTGTGTACTGCAGTGGTACCTGACGTAGTTATCACTGACTGGTATGCGGCAGTGTCCTATTGCAGAGGAAGAACTGAGGCCACCATCCCTAAAAACCTCTAGGAGAGCATTGCAGAGTACCTCCATGACAATTTAATCAAAATCTCAGGAGGATTCAGAGCCCATCCCTGTGTACATAAACTGCTCCTCATAGCGCCCCCCCCCATCTCTACAGGGGAGTGAAAATCACATAACAATGCTACCTCTTTGTTGTACCGTACGTCTTCTAGTGTGAGTGAATTAATGAAAAGTCTATAGCTGTGTCCTGTTGAGTTGGGGGCACCATCAGTACATCGCTGTAATGGGAAATACGTTTACACACTTACCTGAGATTCCTTTCCCTGCATCAGGCTTGCCCATGCTCGACTGATTGGACTGCATTGGAGTCTCAGAGATCCTGGCTCACAGTGTAGCTGGATTTCCCTCCACCCCCTTCCAGTTCCCTGTCCCCCATCCTCCTCATTCTCGCTGTTTATGCCAGGTGCCTGTGGCTTGTGCTTCTTGGAGGTATCCATGGTGAAGAGCGGAGGAGGAGGGGCGCTCCGCTAAGGATAGCATGCAGCTCTTTGTAAAAGCGGCAGGTCTGTGGCTTGGCATCAGATCAGCTGTTGGCCTCCCTGGCCTTCTGATATGCCTGATGCAATCCTGTCACTTTCATGTGACACTGCTGCTGATCCCTGTCATGCCCTTTCTCCTGCATCTCCCATGAGATCTGCTCATAATGTTGATGTTTCTATGGCTGGTCCGTAGCTGTGCTTGCACAGCCTTTTCTTTCCACAGACCCAGGAGATCTAATATCTCCTCTCTACTCCAGGATGGAGCATGTAACTGTCATGGTCACTTGGGCAGTTGCACACAACAATGGGATCTGCTAGGTGTGCTTGCCAAGCTGGACAATCAGGAAAAGGCATTCAAAAATTTTTCTAGGCTTTAAAAGGAAGGGGGAGCCTCCAGTCTGCCTGACCCTGGGCAGTGGAGTTCACAATTGTGACCAGAATGGTCAGTGTCAGGCATTTTGGGATAGCTGTTGGAGGACTGTTAGAGTTGACAGAGGTAACGTAGTATCTAAAATTGCACTGCGTTGACCTCAGTACATCGACCATGGCTCAATGCCACTAAGGGAGGTGGTTACTGCATTGCTGTAACTGGGCACTTACATCAGTAGGAGACAAATTTAAACATAGACACATGCACAACTAGGTCAATGCAAGGCAGCTTACCGCAACCCAACTTTGTAGTATAGACCAGGCCTTAGAATAGGTATATGTATCACTTGGATAATTGTTCTTACACAGTCAGTCCCTCCACTATCCTCCTCCGTGATTATTTTCTCTGAACTCACTCATTTGTCAGTCATCTTCTGGTAGGGAAACATCCAATTCTAGGTGCCAACTCAACACAGTGTTTTAGAGCAGGCCAAAACCTCCATTGGCCTGTTTGACTTCCATATCTTATTGCAAATGCCTGTTTTGTTCGCTGCCTCCAAAGTTTCAACCATACTTGCTGCCCCGATTTCCTCCTCTCTAAGGACCTATTTGATTAATTTTCCCCTGACTGAGTCTCCTGGGAAAAGCAGAGTCCAGTGCACTTGTGAGTTATTACCTGCTGCCCTTTTGGGCTTAAGGGAAGGCACCTGGGCCTCAAAAAGGGGAGACAACAACTGGAGAAGTTGCTGGGAGAGCTGTTACAGAGCTGCTGAGAAGGCTCAGGAAGAAAGTTGCTGGGGGAGCTCCTGGAGAAGCAGCCTGAGAATACAGCAAACAAGGGGACTGGTACAACCCCTTGACTTAAAGGGGAGAGACTGAGTAGCGCCTGGTAAGGACTGATAACTGAACCTATCAAAGAGGTTGTTGCTCGGTGGACCTTCTCGATGAGTGTCTGTGTCCAGTGGGAGACAGAGGTGGAAGAGTCCTTACTGTGCCTTTCTTTTATGTTAAACCAGACCCCAACAAGAGGGTTTGTTATTGGACACAAGTGCCTGTGGGACAGTAAAGGGAACCTGAGGCCAGGCATCACAGAGCCACGCTTGGCCAGCAGGTGGCACTGCAGAGTAGGCGCACATTTACAGGCCCTTAGGATTATTTGTCCTCATAGATGTCCAGCTCCTCCCTATTTCTTATCACCTGGGAATGTCATTGGTGTCTTTGTTCCCCATTTTGGAATGTTATTAAAGCAGTAGGAGGACCATACTGCTATTTCTGCTTCTTAAGGCTCCCCACTTAAACCCTTTCCCATACCTCATTCCATTGTCACGTATCATTCCCCTCAGTTTAGGGGCTTTTAGCCAGTTAGTAGGCCAGGCAATGGTCCCAGGTCCAAGCCAGTTTGAATTAATATTGAATAAGATGATAGGCTCTCCTGTCTCAGATGCTATGCAGGCATCTTGTCACTGCTGAGTGCACCTTTATTCAGTAATACGTATGTAAATAAGGTGCAGCTGGGCCCAGCGCTGCTGCTAAACTGTGTGGCTGAAGGTTGTTTTTGAAGCTAGAAAGATTAGTACATTTAGTATGTTCCTGCTCCTCTAACTCCAGGTGACTGGCCCAGCTCTCTGCATTTGTCAAATATTGACACAGTTGCAAAGTGACCTTAATGACACAGAGATAGCCATGTTTGAGCCAGGCATCTGTCCTCTGCCACGGCTCCTGGAGAGTGAGGCACAGTTGCAGGGATACCTGCAAACTGCAGTCTCCCTTACCTGCTGTTGAGTCTCTTACTCCCTGTGCTGACCCCAAGCTGATCTGGAAAGACAGGAGAGAATAAGCAAGACAACTGTGAATGGCCTTGCTGTAGCATAGAGACACCTTAACCTTCCTCCAATGCTTTGGTGTGAGGTGACAGCCTGGGGGCTCTGCTTTCCCACCCTGTGGGGCCAGACCATCCTGCCTCAGTGAAAGGGGCCCTAAGGTCACTGCAGTCCTGGAGCTCAGGCCCAAAAATCAAACAGACTTGTAGGGAGTGTGAAAGAGCACAAGGACTGAGCACAGGTCCTACCAGTAGCCTCTTCTCCCCTCCCCCTCTGTGTGCAGTTAATCAGCTGGGCAAGATCCTCCTGCCCCCAGCTGGGACTTGGAAAATACTGTGTGCTAATGTTATTGACACCTCCCCCTGTGCGAGAGAGGCTCTGGCTGGCTGCAGCTCATGGCCCTATTTCCCCAGCTGTCCCAATGGTGTACGTTCTCCTTTGCCTTCACACTCCTCCCTTCCCCAGCCCCTCTGCATTTCTCTCTCTCTCTGGGGATGATTTGCTCATGCTCTCTAGGTAACATAGGCTGTTTACAGGCTGATCTCTGACCCAGGGCATCTCAGCTGTTTCCTAAGGGAGTCCTAGGGGATTTCTCCAAATGCCTCCGGGTGTGACTCTCTTCTCCCCAGAACCCCTGTTCTCAGGTGGGGGAGGGAGCCTAGGTAACTGCTCTTTGTACCCCTGGCTGAAGAGTTATTTCTCCAGCTGCTCTAATACTAATATTTGCACTCCCTCCATGGAGGTAAACAGTAGTTAGAAGATGTATCCAATGCACATACTGGAAAAATACTCCATGAGTGCAGAGGGACATAACAGCTTCATGCTGAGCCACTGTCCCCTAGGCTCTGGCAGCCCCATTTTCTGTGCTCTGTCCCATGTTACTTTTACAGGCCCCGCTCTGAGGAGGCTCACGCTGGTGATGGCCACATTGCTTTTCTTTAACATGCTGTATGAAGTACTAGATCTTTCTTGGGTTCGTTAGTCATTTTGATTTCACAGCTCTCAGGTTAATCCTGCCTTCCTGTTCTCAGCAGATTCCTCCCCTGCATCTCCAGGGCTTATCTGTCCACCTGACTAGTTTCTTGCTTGGCAGAATCTTTTCATCTCCTTTCTTTTTTGGGCTCCCTTTAGTACATGCCCCCTGTCTCACTCATGTAGGATAAAAGGGGCCTCCAGCACTGCCCACTTTGTGCCCCCCTGGGGCGGGGGGGTTGTATCAGGAATTGCTTTATTAAACTAACTGGAAAGAACTCCAATGGGCTCTAGCAGCAGCTGCCACCCGCTCATGCTCCTTGGCAGTGTGGGGAGGGGAGGGGAGCTGATTCTCTGGCAGACCACCAGCTATGGTGCTCAGAGAGGAGAAGAAATGGTTGAATCCTGAATGGGAGGCTTGTGGCTAAGCCATGGGGCAGAGCTGGGAGAAAGTTCACTTCCTTAAAGCATTGACTCTGTTACATTTATATAGGGACCAGTCCCTGCTCAGGAATTCAAGATGCAACGCCCAACAAGTTCAGAGGAGAGGGCGAGCATAGGGGTAGGTGGTCTTCATCCTGACCTTGATCTTAATGATCATAATGAGTCTTTGGGAGGGGTTTGGAGGCAGAGAGCTGGGGGGGCAGGGGAGGCTGGCACACGTGGACTGGGAGGTTGCTTCATGTGTGAGGGGCCACATGGAGGAGAGTGAGCGTGGGCCTAGGAAACGAAGGGAGTGGTGGTGTTGGCATCCTTGGTGAAGCAAGGGGCTAAGAGGAGACCCTAAGAAATGAGCCAGGATGAAGACCATGCTGGAGCTGTGTAGGGCATTGGAGGCAAGGATGAGAAGTTTAAACTGGATGTGATGGGTAAAGGGGAGCTAGTGGAGAGATCCCCAGAGGGGAGGGATGCATTTGTAATTGGTGAGTAAGGGAGAGAATCCTTGCAGTTGCATTTTCGATGAAGTGGAAGTGAGGGGTGAGTATTGGGGAGGCCAGAGAGGAGAAGGCTGCATCAATCACAGATGACCAGGGTATTGACAAATGTGTGATGGGCAGAGAAAAGAGGAAAGAACAGGGAGAGTTGGTGTCAGCCTGGATGTGAGGGGAAGTGTTGACAATGAGTCTAGGGTTATGTCTACACTATGGGGTAGGCAGGTGATTCCCAGATCACATACACGTGGTTCAGCCGTGATGAGTACAAACTGTCTGAACCCTGTGGGCAAGTACTCAGCATGTCAGAGCCATGTGGCCGCTACCCATGCTACCATAGCTACCCTGCTATTTATACTTGCACTAGCTTTCCTCGAGCTAGCGTGAGTATGTGTAAGTGAGCTGGGAATCACACTCGTAGTTCATAGTGTAGACATAGACCATGTGATGGGGAAGTGGTGGGGCAAGATGGGCAGAGGTGTAGTGAGCGCCCTCCGTACCCTCTGACCGGAGGGGGCCCCGCAAGGAAGGAGGCCCCTAAAAGTGGCAAAAAAAAAAGTAAGGTATAACTAGATAAGTGACATTTATTGACGCTATTGCACAATCCATGTCGGTTTTACTGACAAAACCGTGAAGTCATTATGATACATCATAATGCTATTGGCTACATCAGTTGTCTGTCGGTCAGTTTTGAATTTTAGTTGGACCCATTCAAAGAATGTGTATTTGCGTTCATAATGGCGGTCGGCGGATAAATGTTATTAATTTAGTTGTTTAGTTTTTTATCGTTTCCAAAGCAAAAGCGTGCTTTGTGATGTCTAAGAGAATGTATAAGAGCGGAGCTAGTAAACGAAAGGCAGCAAAAGATGCCGAGAAGGAACTTGAGAAAATTCCAAAGTTGTCAACGTATTTTGCGCTGCAATCCAACGTACAGGTACAGGCACATGAAACGGACAGCGCTAGCAGTGACGAATCGTATCCAGAAGTATCCAGAAGTGCTTCAAGTGAGGTCGAAGGTGAAGCCAGTTGTTCTACCAAACAAACTGTGACAGATATTCCAGCTGCTGCCGGGAAAGAAGTATCTGAATCTGAACCACTGACTGATGATCCAGGAGATTGGCTGTCTATAATATCGGACAGGCAAGTGTGTGACATTGTTGCACGTGGCCCACCGCAGCAGAATGAAAGTTACGAATTTCCATTTAACGAGGAAAGACGGAGGTTCACAAGTACTCATTATCGGACACTCGTTGGGAGTCAAGAATTGATGCTGTGAAGCCATTGCGTTATCACCTTGAAGAATTGTGCAATGCTTTGTCATCTTTGCGAGAATATGCGCTCGAAAAGAAAGATGGCAATACAGCAACAGAAGCTGGTGCGCTTTTAGACCATGTTACTACGTGGCCTACGTGGTACGATATACTATTTCACGTCAATAAAACCAGCAAATTAATTCAGTCACCAGATGTGTCAATTGACATACTGCAGGCAGAAGTCGGTGCTACAATGAAGTTTTTGGAAGACTATCGAAATACAGGATATAACTCTGTGGTCACAAATGCACGTGAAATAGCAGAGCATATGGGCATTGAGCAGGTGTTTCCAGAAACCAGGGGGCGACGTAAGAAGAGAATGTTTGATTACGAATGTGCTGATGATTCGAGTCGTCTTTCTGCCGAAGAAAAATTCAAATCGCAGTTCTTTCTTGTTCTCACTGATCAGGCCATATCTTCTGTTTCGTCGCAATTTGACCAACTCGTGGAGTGGTATAAGTTGTTTGGATTTCTGTACAACGCTAACAGCCTGAAGCAGTGCCACAGAGAAAATGAACTGGAGAATCACAGCAAAAATTTTGAAAGAAAAATGGGAGACATTGATGCCAACGAACTCATAATGGAATTGAATCGTTTTATTTATGTCATCGAGAAAGAGAGAGGACTTGTCACAGCAAACAATTTTTTAACATACGTATACAAGAACAGCCTTCAGGAGATATATCCGAATCTTTGCATTTGCATCAGAATTCTTCTGACCACACCAGTTACTGTCGCTGGTGCTGAAAGGAGCTTCAGCAGAATGAAACTGATCAAGAATATCCTGCACTCAACCATGACAGATGACAGGCTTTCTGCGCTTGCAGTTATCTCAGTCGAAAACAAGATTGCCAGATCTCTGGACTATGACGCATTGATTAACCAATTTGTGGAGAACGAAGCTCGAAAGAAGCGCTTTGCATAAATACGGAATACATGTACACTGTAGGTCTATGTATACATAATATGAACCCTGTATATTGTATAAAATAAATACCGCATTCCAGTTTCTGCATTGTAAGGGGCCCTGGACATATGTTTGGAGGGGGCCACGTTCTTTGTTGCTACGGCCCTGAAGATGGGAGCAAAGATGGCTTGGGAGAAATTGTTTCAGCTCTGTTGATCTAGCAGTGACCTCACCAAGGTGGGCTGGGCTCTTCTGGCTCTGCTGCTGGCTCACTGTGTGCCTGGGAGCATCCTTCTCTTTCCATCTGCTTCCATTTCCCCATCTGTGACCTCCTGGCAGTTGTGAGGCTGCAGTCACTCAGCTTCGAAGTGTTTGGCCTGCCCAGTGTGGTGATGGTTATGACAGCGCTATATCAGAGCTAGGTAGTATAATTATTGTTGTTTTATTGTGCTGCTCAGACCAGTAAAATGGTTGAAAGTGAAAATGCACAAAGGGGAGGGAGAGAAGCCAAGCGGAGGAGGGACAGCTGTCCCTGACACACCACACACCCTGACCTCCTGGGTCCTATTTCTTCATGTTGGTTCAACATTAACCCAGGCAGGGCTGGGACTTCTCTTGTCCTGCTCCCTCTTCATTTCTACTGCAGCTGAGGCATATACCATGAGGCACAGCAGAGTCAGAGTGCTGGGCAGCCTGCTCCTTTTCTGTCTTCTGCACCTCGTGCTGAGCCATGACAGGGGTAAGGGCTCATTGAGTATCGAGGGAAGGGCAGGGGTGATGGGAGGCTGAGGAAAATGAATGGGACTGTTCATTTCCAAGCTGCAGCTGGAAGGGGAAGCCTGTATGAGGGGCTGACAGTCCCTGGAGTGGCCAGGGGTTTGTTCCAGCTAAGACAGTAGGCACTCGCTTGCTAAGAAGTGGGGAGAGAGCGCTCAGGGCTTCCCTGTTGCTGTGTAGGGAGAAGCAGCAGTCCCCAGTTTCTGGGGAAGGAGCTGGATGGGGTGAGGAGAGTGGCTGGCTACTACAATTCAGTGGATTGTGCTGGGTTATTCTGACTGTATATTTCAAAGCCCCCTGTCTTGGAGCATGAATGAACCTGGGGGGAGGGAAGGGGTATCTTAATCAGTCCTGCCCCTTGTGCTGGCCACATGTGGCATTTCCTGGGCCAGGGACTCACTTTCTCTTGGTGACCTGCTTTATTTATGGGGGGGGAGAGGGCGGCTATTATTCTCCACATTGCCTTTGCCCCTCTGGCTGTCCGAACAACACATGTAGTACAGGCTAGGCCCTATTTCACTCCCAGGCATATGCAATATACTGTGTCCCTGTTCCTGGTGCTCCTCCTTTGTTCCCCATTAGGGCTTCTGCTTCCTCATTCCTGTCTCTCCCTGACGTGGGGGCAGGGTCCCCTCAGACAGGACCTTCTGACGGTCGTCTCTCTCCACTGCTATGCAGAGGAATGGGAGAAGGCTGAAGCTAGGTTGGAAGTCAGGGTCTCTGAACAGGCAGATGGAAGTGATTCCCCAGCATATCCTACTGAGCTGGGATTGCAAAAAGACACACACCAGAGTGAGAGAAACAACTGCCAGTATGTGGCAGTACAAAGCCAGTAAGTGCTGATGCTCCAAGCAGGCAGACTTTGGCCGAGTAGTGAACTAGTGGAGCAGCCTTGCCGAAGGAAATGTACAGGGAAGGGTGGAGGCCCCAGCCATTGGGGCATCTAGGACAGGTCACAGCCTTAGCTCATAGATTGCAGGGAGATTAATCCTGCATGGGGCCTCAAGGTGAACTGGATAGGTCCTGCTGAGCCTCTTTCATCCTCCGTATTCCACTAGAGGTCAAGCAGTAGGAGAGACTCGCTGGCTGTGTGTGTTCACTGATTCAGACCCATAACGGGACAGGCAGAGCCTGCAAAGGAAACAGTTCTCTTCCATCTCTTTGTCAAGTGACTGGTCAGTGTTCTGGTTTGGTAGTTTTCCTTGAGCAGCAGCAAGCGCTTTCCCTGCTCAAGCGCCCGCGACGTGCCAACAAGGGATTCCTGGAAGAGATGCTCAAAGGCAACCTGGAACGGGAGTGTCTAGAAGAGAAATGTAGCTATGAGGAAGCCTATGAAGCCCTCGAGTCCACTGTTCGCACGGTATGTACAGCCACTCCCAGGAAATGATCCTTCATATGGATACCATGAGGAGAGACCAGATAGTTGAGGATCATAGCTTCTAAAGGGTTCATCAAGGGGCTGCCAAGGCAAGGTCCAGTGTGTTCCCAGACCCACTTCAAGGAATGACTTTGGTTCTATGACATATTTCCTAATTAGGGCAGGAACTACCTTCCTCTCCTGAAAGGTCAGAGAGGTTCTGGTGGCAGCACCCTTACAGTCCTGGGAGCCGTCCTGTCTGACAGAGCGAGAGGGGAAAACTCAAGAGAGGTGCATGACAAGCCCCATCCTCCTTACTGTGGGGGATGCAGCTTGGTGGAGGTTGGGGGTAAGAGGTTACTTTGAGGGAAACTGGGTATATTTAGTTCTATTTGGAAAAAAATGAGCATCACAGTGAGTGTAAATGAGTGTATGCTGGGAGTGAGGTGCAAGACAGCTGGGAAAGGTCTGTACAAGGAAACTAACTCTTAGTTGATACAGGGAAGAGCACAATATTCAAATAATGAAAAATTAATTGAAAACAGGTAAGTGTGCACAGGAATTAGGTCTAGGTTAAAGTACAATCTGGGCAGAGCCCCAGGGGTTGGAGTTAATAGGTCTGATTGCGAGATGGGGACCTCAAATAAAAAAAGGCAGAGATTTTAAAAAATCTAACTTACTAAGCAAATAAGGGTTAATACAAAAGCAAGACTTCCGAACAGCCACAGCCCCTATCCTGCAAACAGAGCACATGCTTGCTTCTCGGCTCCTGCTGATCCCAATGGAGCATGTGCACATTGTGGGGATTTGGGCCTATTTTCAATTTTTAGGCCAGTTAAACTAAGCTGGCTCAATTGTCTTTCATTTGCTTTTAAATTGAGACTAACGAGCATTCAGCAGAACAAAACAGGCCTGAAAATATCTAGTTATGCCATAGCTGAGGATGTTTTTATATAATATATATGTGTGTGTGTGTATATGTGTATGTATATGTGTATATATATATGTGTGTGTGTGTGTGTGTGTGTGTGTATATATGTGTATATATTTTAAAATAAGTGAAACTACAGGCTTGCCTACAATCTGCATTAGTCCACACCAGAAGGGTGTAAATTCTAGTGCGAGCTAGCGTGTAACACACTAGCTGGCCCATGATGGTGCACACTAAAGTTCCCTAGTGCACCTTTGAAACAGGACTACATTAATGTTCACTTAGGGTTACCAGCTTTCTGACTGCAGAAAACCGAACATCCTTGCCCTGCTCCCTGTCCCACCCCTTCTTGAGGCCGTGCCCCCACTCACTCTATCCCCTCACCTTCCATCACTCGCTATCCCCCATCCTTGCGCTCTCGCTCATTTTCACTGGGCTGGGCAGGAGGTTGGAGTGTGGGAGAGGGTGAGGGCTCTGGCTGGGGGTGCGGACTCTGGGCTGAGGCCTCCGAGCAGGGGGATAGGCTGTGAAAGGGGAGTATGGGCTCTGGGGTAGGGCCAGAAATGAGGGGTTCAGAGTCCATGTGGGCTCCAGACTGGGGGTTGAGGTGCAGGGGTGATGGCTCCTGGTGGGGGTGCGGGCTCTGATGTGGGGTCGGGGATGAGGAGTTTGGGATGCAGGAGGTGGCTCCGGGCTGGGGCCAAAGGGTTTGGGAGGGAAGGGTGCAGGCTCTGGGAGAGAGTTCGGATGTGTGAGTGGGCTCAGGGCTGGGGGTTGGGGTGCAGTAGGGGGTGAGGGATGCAGGCTCCAGGGATCCAGGCAGTACTTACCTCAGGTGGCTCCCAAAAGTGACCGGCATGTCCGGCTCCTAGGAGGAGGCATGGCCCTGGGGGCTCTGCAGGCGCTGCCCCCACAGCTCCCATTGGCCGTGGTTCCCAATCAATGGGAGCTACAGAGCCGGCACTTAGGGTGGGGACAGCATGCAGAGGCCCCATGGTTGCACCTCCGCCTAGGAGACGGAGGGAAAAGCTAGCTGTTTCCAGGAGCTGCGTGGAGCCAGAGCAGGCAGGGAGCCTGCCTTAGCCATGCTGCGCCACTGACTGGACTTCTAACGGCCCAGACAGCAGTGCTGATTGGAGCCGCCAGGATCCCTTTTTGACCAGTCATTCCAGTTGAAAACTGGTCATCTGGCAACCCTATGCACACTCTTAGTACACACCAGCAAGGTCCACACAAGCCAGTTAGTGTGCAGCATGCTTGTGTATACTAGAATGTATACCCTTCTAGCAAGGACTAACACGCCTTGTAGATAAGTCTGTACGAAATGGCTACCAATCAGCCCCTGACTCCTTTGCTTATGATGTATCCCTTGCCCCCAAGCTTTGTCAGTTATTTGTCTTTCCAGTTTAGAAGGTTTTTGCACCAGAGATTGTCCCTTACTACATGTGTAGGCAGCACTCAGCACATTTGGGTTACTAGTGTAATATAAATCATAGAGATAATGCTTGCCACTGGTGCCTGACCCTGCAGGGATGGAAGCAGAGAGGAGTTTGTGGCTGGCTGATGTAAACTTAGACACCTCAAGCCCAGAATGGAGAGGGAAGGCGGCTGACCACAGGAAAGGCCATTACTGCCAGTGTTCCTCATCTGAATTGCTTTGTCTGCAGTCCCCTGCTACTCCCCAAGTGGGGTAGTTCTCAAGGCAGTATGCTGCTTGAAGAGGATTTGACTGGAAACTGGTGTTGCTGAGATAGGTCAGGCAGAAGTGAAATTGGCTGCTTTCAAACGGCCTCCACTGGGGCAGGGCTGTGATAGGATAGGTAGCCCCAGAATTTGACAGGAAAGCACGTGACTCAGTGTCACTTTCTCTCTGTTGTGCTCCAGTGTCTTTGATCTCAGCAGGGCTAGAGTTTGCTCCCTGTTTGCCAAGAAGGAACATTCTCTTACTGAGATGGTGTCTGGCTTTGGTTTGAATTGCGGAAGTTCAGGCAGGGCTGAGGCTCCATTACTCAGATCCTAAGTGTTTGCATTTGTTTTGCAGGATGAATTCTGGAGGAAATACAGGGGTAAGTTGGTTCAAGTCCTGCAAATGTTTTGATGTCCCACAGGCTGTACTGCTGTACCCGGAAGAGCTGGCTCCCTAGCTTCATTAGCCAGGCCACTCCCCAGGGTTCTAGCCTCTCATATGTCATGCTGACTTGAGCTGCAGTGCTCATTGGAGAGCCTTTGACCGGACAGGTTTCTTGCTCTTGTTTGTTAGAATGTGAATCCCAGAGGAAGCTCAGGACAACTCTGGATGAGTGTCTGGCAGGTAAGAGGGGCTTGGAGACCTCGTAGATGGTGAGTTCCTGGAAACCTGTAGATGGTGAGTTCCTGGAAACCTGCTCCCAGCACAATTTGGGAGGAAATTCTAAAGAAGCGGGAAGGTCATCAGATGGACAATATCAGGGGGAGCAACAGCACTTAGAGGGGGAGGCAGAGCCCCCTAGACTTTCCTGCCATATTGATCCCCCATAAACACTTTTTTCTTTAACATCCCAAAAACCCTGGATTCCCCCTTGGAATAGCATGGGATAGATGCCCAGCTGCCGCCAGCTCCAGTGAGGATCGAGTTCCTCACTACTATTCCCAGCTACCTCCAGCTCCAAATCAAGGCACTGAGATACAGAAGTGAAGTCCATCAGGATGATCTGGGGGTAAAATTTGTTTAAGGTGGGTCTGTGCATGTATGTGAGAACCCAAGTCAGGGATTTGTAGGCTGGTACCTATGGACTCTATGAAAATAATGCCTCTGACTTGCCCTCTGTTGGGACTTTGGCAGGAAACTGTGTCTCAGGCAGTGGGCAGAACTATCAAGGGACAATTTCTGTCACCAAGTCGGGGATTGAATGTCAGTTCTGGACAAGCAAATTCCCTCACAGACCTGAGTAAGTCCATAACCCTCTTCCACACACACTATATCCCAGCTCTGGTTGGAGGAGCCAGGTTGTGAGGAAGACCACAACCCAGACTGAAGAGGTTCTCTAGGCTGCTAGCTACCTCATCACTCCTTTCTCATAGGTTTAACATCACCACCCATCCGGATGCCAATCTCACCAAGAATTACTGCAGGAACCCAGACAACAACCCAAATGGCCCCTGGTGCTATACCCGAGACCCAGCAGTGCGATGGGAAGAGTGTGCTGTTCCAGTGTGTGGTGAGCCTCGACACTGGGCCCTGAGATACCCCGTTCCCTAGGAGGGAAAAATTTACTCTAATGCTGATACTAAGGACCTCAAGAAAGGGGAGGGTCTGTGGAGAGTGGGTGCGGGAGGACTTGGAAGGCACAGAGAAGTGGGATGAAGGTCTGCTTCATTTTACTTTGAGTGACACAGCACCCCCAGGTGCCTCACTGGTGAGAAGGGGGCTCCTGGGCAGTGTGGGGCATCCCATGGGATTCAGGGTGGGGACCCCAGACATAGTGGAGTGATGGGACATAGTGAAGTGCTCTGGGGCCTGCTGGAATCTGGTCTGTAGCCAGACACCAGCACTTCCCACTGCAGGGCCATGAGTCCGATAATGGCTGTCTTGCTCCTTCTCTTTCAGGTCAAGACAAGACCACAGTTCCATTTATTCCCCGGACTCCTCCACTGGACAGAACACAGGAGCCATGTGAAACGGACAAAGGGCTGTATTACGATGGGAATCTCTCTGTCACCGTCTCGGGGGCCAAGTGTTTGCCATGGGCCTCAGACAAAGCAAAGGAGCTGTCCCATGGAATTATGTTTCTCCCAGAAGTGAAGCTGGTGGAGAATTATTGCCGGAATCCTGATGGAGATGATGAAGGTGTCTGGTGTTATGTGGATCATCCAAATACTACCTTTGAGTACTGTGACCTGCACTACTGTGGTGAGACGTGTCAGTGGGTATGGGGCTGCCATGGGGATCTTGGGCCTGCAGGGTGGGAGAAATTCACAATAGCCAGGAGGATACAGTACTGTGGTGAAGGGACCTTGTGGTGAGGAGTGGGTAGGCCACAGCCTCATGGGAGGCTACATGTATGGGATTCATCTGTTTACATTAAGTCATGCATGTGTGGGTCACATGGTATATGTGTACACATGTAAGACTATGCCTGAGGTTTGAGGAGCCCTTTATTGACTGACAACCCCTCCCCCTGCATCACGTCAATATGTGCCGCCATATTCCAGCTAACTGGATGGTGCTTATTAGTTCACCTGTTGGGCAGAGGTTGGGAAGGAGAATCAGTGAACCAATGATCTTGCTTAAAAAAGCAATACTTCCACCAACCCCACTACGTGTTGGAAGGGATGGTGCCACTTCTGAAGTCCTATGTAAAACGTTGGAGCTTTGCCTCTCAACATCTCTGTCTGTCTCTCTCAGCGAGGTCTTTGGATGAGATGGACGATGTAATAGCAGGGCGGACCATTACCCAAGAGCACCAAACCTTCTTTGATGTTACAACTTTTGGTTCAGGTGAAGCAGGTGAGCAAAGGACCTAGGAGGCACAAACATAGGACCAAAAGTGCTGCAGAAGCTGCAGCTCCTTCCCACAATGCCTTGTTCCTCAGGGAAAAAAAGCCTGTTAAATACCTACTGCTCAAAGCAGAAGTGGATGCTAAAACTACTTTAGTTTCTGTCTAAAAAACTCATCCAAAGCTAACCTCCAGTTGTGAGGAAGCCCCCAGTCCTTACAGTCCCAGCTTTCCCCAGCAGGAGGTGCAATGGGGAGATCCCTGCTACTTCAGCCCTGGTTCAGAGCAAGAAATGCTGTAGGAGAAGGTGCAAGACTGGTGGCTTTGGGAGATCTTCCAGTCCCAGCCAAGAGCACAATAGAGAATGAGTAGGTTACTGTCTTTTGAAATGCAAAAAAAATCAGCACTCCCTCCCCCTCCCACCTCCAAGGAAAGCCTGCCACAACCCCAACCACAAGGCAATTCCGCCACCCCCACATTCAACAGACACTTATAGTATCTAGAGGGAGAACATCATCAATAACAAATGGGCGTTTGTTTTATCAGCAAATTTTGCCAGCCAGCCTTTAGTCTGTTTCATTTAGCCAGTTGTCACTGAATGTGCAGTTTCTGATGTGAGCTTTATTTTTTTTTATTGGGGGCAGGGGAGTAGTAGGATCACTCATACCATCGCCCTGATCTTCCATTGTTTAATATGCCTTGCATGTCTCCTCACTCCTGCATGACTCAAACCCTCTCTCGCAGGTGCAGTGTGCTTGCATGTTGGGGGGCAGGCAGCTGTTATATTTTCAACAGTTTTGATTTCTTATTGCTTAAACTGTGGAAGTGGGAACACTGCAGCACTGGTAGCTGGACACACAAACTTTTAACATTAGATATCCCAGTGTAGTGTGGTGATAATGTAAATCTTTAGACCCGTATGGAAGAAACCAGGCAGATTACATTTATTTTTCTGGTAACTGGCACATTCATAAAAAAACCAGCCAGGCCAGTCAAATACCAGCCAGGTGGTAACCCTAAAAATGAGGCAACTACTATTACTCCCAGTCAAGCATGTTGTTTGTAGAGCGGGTCCCCTGCATTGCAAATCAAGTAGAGTAACAGAGACAGGCTGCCTGGTTTTTCAGATTGTGGCATCCGTCCCCTGTTTGAGAAGAAAAAGATTTCTGATAAGAGTGAGCAGGAGCTGTTGGCATCCTACATTGGGGGCCGGATTGTAAAGGGGGAAAATGCAGAAGTTGGCAGTGCCCCCTGGTAAGTACTGTTGCTGCAGTTTCTCTACAGTCTTTCCTTTTAGACCAGGGGAAACCAGGAGTCTGTCAGCTGGCACAGTGTATTCAGCCAGCACCACCTCTACTCATAGCCCCTTCTGGGGGCTGACTTGGCAGCACTACTACAGCTGGACAGAGACGCCCTCTCTCCTTTGGAGCCAAGTGCATGGCTGCCATGGAAAGGGAAGCACTCTGCAGACTGTGTGTTTCACCCTCATCCTAATCGTTCCAGTCCTGCAGGCACAGGTCTCTGTTGGTGGCCATGGTAGGAATTAGAAGTCTAATTAGATGGGGAAAGTGGCAGGAGAAAAGTACCCTTCAGATAGAATTGCAAGGAGAATACTCATCCTCAGTTCCAGGTCCTAAGGACTAGACCTGACTCATGCTAGGGGAGTGCTGTCATGGTCTCCTGGGGCAGTGAGAGCAGGTTTCCCTGGTCATGCCAAACTGCTGTTCCTGCAAGGCACGCAAGAGCATGCAGCCAGCTGAGCCAGTGCCCTGGGTAAATCTCTCACTTTCTCTTCCCATCCCAGGCAGGTGATGCTTTTCAGGAAGAGTCCACAGGAGTTGCTGTGTGGTGCCAGCCTCATCAGTGACCGCTGGGTCCTTACTGCTGCCCACTGCCTCTTTTACCCACCCTGGGACAAGAACTTCACCAAAGATGACATCTTGGTGCGGATTGGGAAGCACCATAGAACAAAGTAAGAACTTGAATGGGGGAGGGAGGGGAAAGCAGATGGGAGTCCCCCATGAGTGTAGTGGGAGAATAAAGTTGGGGTCTAGAGAGAATGTCATCTGGCATTATGGGAACCCCCATGGCAAACCAGACTGTCAGGTGCTTCCCCAGGTTATAGTGGGTTCCCATGGAGATGCCACTCACTGAGGCTCTGCTGATCCCCGAGTCTAAAGTGAAAGGGAGGGCAGTTTGCACCCCTCCCAGGGCCACTCTTCCTTGTGAGAAAGATGGTGCTGCAAGCCAGCCAGAGGGCCAGCAGCCACCAGAGCTCATAGCTGTTGCTGCTGCACAGTCACTTCTCTCCTTCTGTTGGAATCATTTCAGGTATGAGAGGAACATAGAGAAAATCGCCATGCTGGATAAAATCATCATCCATCCCAAGTACAACTGGAAAGAGAACCTGGACCGAGACATTGCACTGATGCTCCTGAAGAAACCCATAGTCTTCAGCGACCACATCCACCCTGTGTGCCTGCCCACCAGGGAGCTGGTACAGAGGTGAGGAGAAAGCAACCCCAGGGAGCAGGGCTGCAAATGTCTCCTTTGGGTCTACATGAAGTATCAGGAAAGCCCTAGGAAAAAGCAGGATGCATCTTTTGTGCTGGTTTGCAATAGGTGAGCCAGTTGGTGAGATGCCCCTCCAGAGTCTGGGCAGTGCTAGGCTATAAGAGTGACATGTAATATTTCCATGTGCTTTAACCTTGCTTCTTCCTGCAGCCTGATGCTGACAGGATTCAAAGGGCGGGTATCTGGATGGGGAAATCTGTATGAGACCTGGAGCTCTGGCACAGCTGCACTGCCCTCAGTTCTGCAACAGGTGAACCTCCCCATAGTCAGCCAGGATACCTGCAAGGCATCCACTAACATCAAACTCACTGACAACATGTTCTGTGCAGGTAAGTGCTGCTGGGTGTGCAGAGCTAACTGCTGCACATGGGGGCAGTGATGGATGGGTCAGGGGGCAAAGTTGCTCTCAGTACCATGTGCCATAATGCAAGGGTTCATTTAGCCTAATTACTGCCCAGTAAACTTCGATCTATCCTAAAGAAATAGTATACCCAGGGCATGAATGAGCCTCTGGAATTCCCAGCCTATGTAGGGGATGAACAGGGTGATCAGACAGCAAATGTGAAAAATCGGGAGAGGAGCCTACATAAGGAAAAGACCCCAAAATCAGGACTGTCCCTATAAAATTGGGACCTCTGGTCACCCTAGGGATGAAGAATTGAGAGCCATGAAGAAGGGTCTTGGGCATCAGCAGGCTGAGAGAGATGAGATAGAATGGAGCTTTCCTGTAAATGTACAGAATTAGCAGAGTCCAGCATTACGGGATTCAGAGGGCTTGGCTGTACTAGTGGTCAATACCTAGGATACTGAATGTGAGGCAGGGGCTGCCAGAGCCAGCTTACACTATAGTACTGTTTTACATAGTGCTTCATTCAACGTGCATTGATGAAAACATTAATGTTAAATAGCACCAGCTGAGGGCAGAGACTACAGCACTTACAGGCATGGAAACAGACTTATAATGAAAATAGAGGGAGGCTGTTCCAGAGCTGCAGCAGAGAGTCCTGACCCTTGCAGTGGTGATACTGATACTATAAGACAGGGTGGGCAAATTTTTTAGCCCGAGGGCCGCATCTGGGAATAGAAACTGTACAGCGGGCTATGAATACTCACAAAATTGGGGTTGGAGGGGGCATGAGAGGACTCTGGGGGTGTGTGCATGGGCTCTGGCTGGGGATGAGGAGTGTGGGGTGCAGGAGGGTGCTCCAGGCTGGGACTGAGGGGTTTGGAGGGCATGGGAAGGGGTGCAAGAGGGTGCTCTGGGCTGGGACTGAGGGGTTTGGAAGGTGGGCTTAGAAGTGCTGGCTCCAGGCAGTGCCTATCTCAAGTGGCTTGCAGAAGCATGTTGCTACTCCAGCTCTTATGTGGAGGTGTGGCCAGGCACCTCTGCACATTGCCCCTGCAGCTCCCCTTGGCTGCAGTTCCTGGCCAATGGGAGCTGCAGGGGTGGTGCTTGGAATAGGGGCAGTGTGCAGAACAGTCTCCCCTGTAGGAGCCAGGGGGGCCATGTGGAGCAGCCCCTGACCCCACTCCCCGGTGGGAGCTTGAGGGCTGGATTAAAATGGGTGGTTCACCCTGCTATAGGAAGAAATCAGGTGAGAATAGCAAAAAGTCCTAAGGGGACTACAGTACAGCAAGGCTAGGGATGATCTTAAATAAGGGCAACTGGATTCTGTACTAAATAGGAGAGGATTAAATGAATGTGAGAAGACTGACTGGATTTTGCTCAAAAAACCTAGGACTTAGAGTAGGGACCTACAATATCCCAGGCCAAAACTATAGTGTGTGTGTGGGAGGGAGATCACAGTAGATGGGAGTCTGGGGCAATGTACTAATCCAGGGGAGAGGAGATGGAATTATAGCAGCACGGGAAACAAACTGCAGAGATGTTTGGAGGAAAACAGAAGGTGGGGGTGGCTATAAGAAAGCACCTTAATTAGTATCTTTCCACTGAAAAGCTCAAAGTAAGCTGGTACCTTTATGACACACACACAGGGTGAGGAAGGGCCATACTGTTAATACCATTTCCCAGACTTAGCATCACTGGAATATTAAAGGTACAAATGAAGTAGAGAAAACAGCCCTTTGCCTCTTTTCCTGTAGGATACAGTCCTGAAGACTCCAAGAGAGGGGATGCTTGTGAGGGGGACAGTGGAGGCCCTTTTGTCATGAAGGTATGTGCAACAGGCACTAACATGGAGGTTTTGCTCATAGGAGACTTTGGGAGGAGGTTGCAGCAGAAGCCTTGTAATTTTAAGAGGGTTGAAGTAATAGCGGGGAGGTGCTTCTCTCAAATGGCTGCAGCTACCTAAACAGCAGCTCTATTTCTGGTTTTGAACTGAAGAGAAATCCTGAAATAATCCAGCCCCATTTTACACTGATCAAGCTTCAGGCATTCTGAGACCACCTGTGAAGAGTTTAAGGGAGTGATAGCTTGCCTGAGTGTATCTACACCAGCTGGGTATCCAGCTAACAGGTGACTGTTTGCTCCCATCCAACTGGGTTACAACTATCACTGTTGAACCTCTACCTAGCCCAGCTGGAGGTCTAGGCTGTCTAGGACACAAATCTCACTGCTACTGCTGCTCCTGAGGCTAGCATGGTGTAGAGCACTAATCTGTTTTCCTATCTGTCTCTAAGAGCCCAGTAGATAACCGCTGGTATCAAGTGGGGATCGTTTCATGGGGAGAAGGCTGTGATCGTGATGGTAAATACGGATTTTATACACATGTATTCCGCTTGAAGAAATGGATGCTAAAAACTATCAACAAACAAGGGCAATAAAGAAAGCATCTGTCACATCTCAACTCTTACAGCTGCTTTAATTTGTAGCACTATGAACACTAAGGAACCTGAAGTAAAATGGCTAGTAGTGTTCTCTGGCACCATTGCCAATAAAATGGTTATAGCAACAATTGTGCCTGCTTTGTATGTTGGCAGTGCTGAGAACAGGACTCAGTTCTATCCAACTCTAATCTGTAATTAGTGCCCCAGCACCTGAGCACTAATAAGAACATGTGTATTAAACAAGTCAGCTTGCCAACCTTTGCCCCTGCAGATAAGTCTAAAACTGGGATAATGCCTAAAGTTACAAACCAAGAGACCCTGATCACATGCTCCATGTCAGTTGTAGAGCTTCTAGATTGAGCCTACAGAGAAGGAAACACTAAACTGCTACAATGAGGCAATTAAAATGCTACTATAAAAAAACCTCACCCTCAGCAAAAGGAAGGCAAGGGGCAACTGTTACCCCTTCCTTGCAGGGATGGAGTTGGTGATCTTATGAGTGGAAGACATGGGAATCCCCCTAAACAAATACCTACAGTGCTTATTTGAAGATGAACACTTTGCTAGTTAGGTATCAGGGGCTCTTGGCTAGAGGAACCACATACCGCCCCCCCCCCACCCCAAAATGGCCTGTTCTGACCATCTTCATGAGCTGACAATTTAGTCAGTGTAAATGGTTATGCTGCAAGGGAAAGGTTGCATTTTTGAAAAGGCATTAAGCAGTAGGTTACTTAATTTTTCTCAACTGCTGGGATGTAATTAAACCCATCAGAACAATTGCTGGATGCCAGGCTCCCTTCCCCTCCCCTAGGTAATCTAAAAGTCATTCCTCCAGCAGTATTGCTCTCCCAGATTCACTAGTGTGACAAGGCTGAGAGCACCACCATATGGAATAAGGGAACACTCTAAAATGGTCAAATTCCACAAAAAACTTACAGGGCTATCAGGTGCTTGTTTTATACATTTAATGGCCTCTGCTTACAAGAGTCTGGAGTAAAATGTCCTGGCTATGAAAACAGTTGTCAATTCTAATGTACTTAGTCTAACAGTAGGCAAATGAAGAAAAAGACTAGTTTCATGTCTGGTACAGTCACTTTAAAGGCTGACTTGTTACACACTTGTTTTGAAACAAAATTTACCTAATAGGATGGAAATATTTGCATTAGGCTGATTAGTGTATGTTAATTAACAGCTTACATTTTACCTATCAAGTAATTCCTGGGCCAACCATACACCATTGGACAAGAATAAGCTATACTGCAGAAGCAACATAGGGCAAAAACCTTAGATAATACTGGTTTCTACCATTAATACTTAATTGCTTCTGAACTTAACTTCCAAAATAATGTGAAAAGTTAGTGTTGTACAGGTTTACAGGCATTCCTTTTACTTCACCCATTACTGCACCAATTGGCAATTACAAATGATGGATGCAGCATTTTACAACATATAATAATGTAACAGCAGAACTGAGTCAGTTGGCTACTTTGAGACTTTGTGCAAAAGGCAAACCATAACCCAGAAAGTAACTGGCAATTTATCAGTGCAACACAGCACTAATTGAGTGACAGCAGTAGCTCCCATTCCAGCAAACAAACTATCCAGCTACACCTTGTCAATACTTAGCCCCAGCTGCAGATTGTCTGAGTGCTCTGTCATACCCTTTTCAATGGAATAGAGCTATGAGGCCACCCTATGCCTAGAATTGTTTTCAGAAGAACTGGACAAAAAGCCTGGCAGGAGCAGAATAGGGGTGGGAAGTGATGGACACCATCTGGCCACTAGCATAAGATGGAGATTACTTCCATACTACACAGACTCGCTACAGACACTAAGTAGCAGGTTACTGCCTCACTAGAACTCCAGCCTCATCATTTCTGTGGGAGACAACTGCAGAAGCTGCAGCACAGAATTGATATACAGACAGTAACGATTTAAACTATATTCTTCAGAGATGCATTAAAATTCAGCCACAATTAGTTAAATACCAGCCCTGTGGTAGGAACTGCTGGCTTAGAGAACAGATCATGAAGCAGCAACTTTTCAGGGAGCAGAGATGAACCTAGAAGCAGAAATATACTACAGAAACCCTCTGTGCCATGAGTATCACAGGATACAGCTCAAACATATGCAAGTCATATTCCATAACTAGTGTGCTGAAGACAATTATCATGTTAAATATGCAATATGCCCAAGGATTTGGGGGTGGGGTAGTAGCCGCCAGAGGAAATGTCCTCTTACTAATCACAGCCAATGGCAACCATCTTCAAAAACTGGTATTACCACAGATTCTTGTAATTGCAATGGTGGTTCTGAAGGCTGGGATGCACTTGCATCTGCACAGCTACATGAGGAAAAGCCCATGAGCTTTGATTCCTAGCTGAGAGTATTTTGAACATGGGATGCCACTTACCTAGTCTGTAAGAACATTTCTCTCTCTCAGTAACCTCTCTTGAAGGGGGCAGACGTGTCACTGCACTCATCCACAATGGGGACTATGCTTGCTCTTGGTAGTGACTTCACACGGCCTGTAGCTTGAAGTTGCTAGATAGACTAATAAATGTCTAGCAAAGTCAATTTCTTTCTACTTCCTGAATGTTCTTAGCAGGAAGCTGAAAGGCAGCCATATTAACGGCAACAATACTGCTGGTAGAAATAAAAGGCTGAGAAGTCCAGGGTTCCCTTCCATGAATAGTAGCAGCAGCAGCCCAGGGCAGTCCATTGCTGTATTCGGTTCAAGAGCCTCTGGTTTCAGCTCAGCAATACCCATTCACTAGCATCCAAAAATACACAGTGGCTTCTATTCCGATGGACAGTCACTGCTGCTTCTACAGGGACTGGTATAGTTAATGCAAACTTTATTTACAAAAAGACACTTAAATTAGTTACGCCATGCCATGCATCCATACAGAATCAACAGTTCAAGGATTACATGGAGAAGAATTCACAAATTAAAAGTGAAACCACTAATGAGCTTCTAGGAGTTAAGAGCTAGGAAAAGATCTTAAGACAATTTTACAAATAAAAAACAAGGTATGAGAAGCTAGTCTGAGCAGGAGGACAGCTGTTTACAGGTCTGTACACTACACCTAATACACAGACAATCTTCTATTGTCAAGAGATGCTCACTGAGAAGCAGAGTATGTACAAATACTTGTGCCACAATGACTCAGATCATCCCCCAAAATCCACTGTATTATACATAAACCAGTTTGTATACACTAGACCTAAATGAGGCCCCTTTAACTATGAAGACTTCTAGTTTAGTAAACTAAAGCTGAAGACAGCTAAGCAGCAGCCATGCTCTCTCTCTCAAACAGCTTCATTTGCGACTGCTTTTTATTCTCTCCAGTCTTTTTTTCAAGTCATCAATATTGGCTGCTGTGGAGGAGGAGGAAGAGGTGGTGGTTCCAATGCCAGAGGAGTGTGTCTGATTGGAGTCTAGGTCCAAATGCTGGTAGTGCTCTCGTGATTCACGGAGCTGAGAGAGCTTACTGTGCAGCATATCCGTGGAGGATGCAACTGTAGGGGCTGCTGGTTTGGAGAGCAGTGATGTCAATGGTGGTCTGTCTTCCTGCTATGGGGTGGGGAAAAGGAGATGTTATTTAAGACACTAGAGGGCAAAAGCTCTGCAAGAAATCCACACCATAAATGGATGGCTCCTCACCCTCACGGGAAACTTGCTGAACAGAGGAAGAAAAGGAGCAGTCCAACATTAGTACAGTATATACATTCCAACTCCTCTATTTCCAGGACAGATTATATGTAAGCTATTGCCATGGTGCATTAGCTACTTGGAACCAAGAGGTCACCATTTTGTGTTAGTGGGGACCAGAGTGAATCGCATGCTTCTCATGATCACTTGCATTAAGCACAAGTCTTCTGAATTACCTGTGTGTGTGAAAAGTTCTCCATGTTTGGGCCTACCTACCTTAGAGCCTAAATCTTTGCTTAATCACTTACTCCTTCTCATCTCAATTAACTAAAGGAGCCAAAGGTCTGCACTATTGAGTACTACTTGGGATTTAAAGCAAAGCCCATCCTCAAACAACAGCTCTCATTCTCTTCAGAGATAATAAAAATCAGTTCCCATTTCATTGGGAAGGCCTGCTGTGATCCTGCAAGTCTCCCACTGTATTTAAAAACTCTCAGTGCAGACAGCAGCTGCTCCCACATATGGCATCATGAGGACTCAGTGAGGAATTCTGAGTCAAGTCACTGCTCTCCTGGGAATCTGCAGCTACAGAAGTCAGTGACAGAGTTGAGTCTACGTCTGTACCACGTGCCATTTTGCACTCAGCTATAAACTGATGTGCATGTCCTATCTTAAAAAGGTAAGGGTAGAGTTTTACCTAAACCTATACCACCTAATCCTTGTAGCTATTCTTGGAGTCACCAGTATGTCTAAAGTGGCTGGCAATAACCATCTTTCAGTGTGTAACTAAGATTCCCAGAGAGCACTGGATGTATTGAAGGTTTGACCCATTCCATAGGTTTCGGAGGTAACATACTGAGCACATTCAGCATTATTGCTGTCTCAAAATTCCATGTACCCCAACCCTACAGCCCTCCATTCATGCAGCTTTTAGTTGTTGTAGAGTGGAAGGGTACAGAAGTTTAGAACACTCAGTGTCATGTGACCCAGGAGTATAGCTTAATATAGGCATTACCCTTTAGAGACTAGTAATTAAAAGGAAGTCATTTAGCCTTTTCCTGAAACTCACAGTTAATTACCTGGCAAGAGAAGAGGATATCAGACTCAAGTTGTAGCAGCTAGTGGTGTCTACATCGGTGCAGCAGACAAAAGGGAGTTGAAGCACTAACAAAGTCTACTGAGCCAGGTAACGGCTTTAATGCCATTTACACCAGGAAAGGTACATGCAGTAAGACTCATTGGGATCAGAGTCTGGGCACTGTACAGCAGATCTCCAAATGACTGGCTTCACCCAAAGTGAGCCACTTCCCTTGTAGAGTTTATAGGGGTCTTCAGAAGTACAATACCTTTGCATTGTCAAGGCCACAACGCTGCCTGAGGATTTTTAGCCTTTCCAGGTAGACTGAAGGCCCCACCTCTTCCCCATTTGTGTTTCCTATGGATGTGGACACTGTGTTGGTGGAAGTGGGGACACACGTTAACTCCGTCTGAGGAGAAATTCCTAGGAAAGGGAAAAAACATGCTTAAGCCTCTTAGTCAGCCTCATGCATCCAACAGAACAATCCAGAGCTTGAGACTACATCAACCCACATTGTGCTCTTGGAAATCCCATTAATCACAATTATATTTACCGGTAGGGCAATGGGTTTTAGGGTTGACAGTGATTAGCCCATTTTTTTGAAAGAAGTCAAGCCACCATAAGTGAGCAGCAAAGCAGCTCCAAAAGGCAACATGTTCTGGCCATTAATTGGAACAGCTGAAGAGGCTATTAAAACCAAACGGTAAATTGACATTACATGAGGGAAAGGCTTTGAAATTTATCCTTTGCTCTTCAGTGCAGTAAGCCAAGTTAGAAGAACACAGAGGACTGATGTATTCCTCAATTGACCTAAACCCTCCCAGTATTCTTGTGCAGGAAGCTTAAGGGCACTGCTTCTCCTAATTCCTTTTCATGTAATTGAGAGTGGTGAAAGAGCTTCCAAAGATCCCCTTTCCCTCTAGCCTACACATATCAGACAGGCTTTATCAAATTAATGAAAAGCGCTCTCTCTTCATGGAATGGAGAAACTAAGAAGAGAGACTGAGGCAGAAGGTTGCCTTGGATCTTTAAAGTTGAGGGAGTTTAGGTACATATATGCTCTCCACCCACAGGAAACTGAGTCCTGAAGTAGTCCTTTTAGCCTTTAAATAAAACTAAGCAATATGATGAATGCAGTTTGGAAGGCTACATTGCTGAGGTGTTAGCTAGTGTATCATCTTTTGACTGTGCAGATTTTTCAAGGTGGGGACAGAAGTTAGTTCTGAATTACCAGCAGCATTTAGGAGGTTCTCAGAGACTCAGTCACTCCTTTTGCCAAAGGTTGTGACAAATTACTTTGGGGGAAGGGGAAGTTAAGGAGAAAGACCACAATGGGCAGTGTGGGATCTTCTAGGAGCAGAAGGACAAGCGTAGTATGTGCCCCTTACTATAAAAAGCTATTCTACTGCCATGTTCCATGATTGCCTAATGGGATCTGTAGTTTTATTATACTGCATTTTCTTAATTACTGGAGTGTGCTTACGGACAAATTTCCGAGTTCTGTTCTACTGAAACTCTTAATTGAGCAAGTTGAGATATCTGAAATTCAGAATTTATGGGAGCAAGGATCTAGTAAACAAGATAGCCTGTTAAGCAGGCCTCTGTGGTGACTGAGCTCTGAATGGAGAACTGTGACCATCCCCTGGCTTCCTGGGACATTTACAGAGTGACTTAACAACTTACCTGATATAGACTGCTCCTACTAAGGATTGCCAGGCTATTCCTAGCCAAGATTGGGGAAATTAGAAGAAAAAGCTATATCTTATGTCTGCTGTGTTGATGTGAAATCTACAAAGTTTATGCCTTGCTTCAGTCTTACAGTTTCATGCAAAGATCCTATGACACTATTTTAGCAGCCCTAAAAGAAGAGAGAGAATTTTGCGGCTGCCACTGTGATGTCCTGATAGTATGCTTCACCAAGGAAGCCTAGTTTAGGATAAGGAGAACTTCAGACTAAGTTACTGCAACAAGAATCGCTTGCTTGTCAAGCCTTCAACATAGGACTCCAGAGCACTGCACTCCATTAGACAGAGTAAAAGTTCTTGAATTTTCTTTGAGAGAGAACTTCTCTAACCATGACCAGAATGATGTGCACTGAAGTCCTTTCAGATCTTTACCTCTATCTCTTCCCACCTAGTTCGGTAAGGTAACCACAGCACCTTCCCTGTGAGTGGCAAAGCATAAGTGGTCTTTGCAACAGGTGCCATAGTGACTTCACAAAAGTGCCACTAACGAGTGCTCAGAGAACAACAGGGTCACTTTGGAAGCTCATAAGGCTCTCAAACATTGTGGAGCTTAAAAGGAGCAGCTACAGTTGCCACATTATAGCTAGATTCAGCATGCCAAGTCCCCAGGCCCAATTCACTTGTGTTGCCAAGAAGCTCTATACCTGTAGATGAAGGAATGCGTCCTTTGCCCTCCTTTTCCATCTCAATGTGCCGGAGGCCTCGTTCTACGTAGCTCTGGAAAAACTGAGATGAGTTTTTCAGGAAGGGTTCAATGTCTGCATCAGAATACTTCTTTTTGTATTCATACAGCTCTGCCAGACCCTGGGGAAGGAGGAAACTTTCCATGTGTTACCCAAACTGCAGTAGGCACATGATGCGATATCATCTTCCCCTTTTTCCTATGGTAAAAATGCACTCACCTCTTTAGTGTTTTCCTTGGAGCCAATCTTCTTAAATATCTCTGCTAAAAAATCATTTACTTTGGCCTTTGAAGACTTTTCATCCTAAGAAAGAAATTGAGACTCCTGAACAAGATTGTTTAAAGTGGCATCCCCAAAAAATTAGAGGTCCTTAGCTAAACAATTTACAATTCACTCAAGTGCCAAGGACCTACCAGATGCCTGTGGCACTTCACGGACAGACACACCCACAACAGCACAGGCTAGCTGGGTCAAAAGAACTGTCTTTTACAAGACTCGGGTTTATACGGATGTCAGGTACAGAGGATGACACATCTTAGAAGACCTGCATTTAAAGCCTGTTCTGGCCACAGTTAAAGTTTAGTGGACCAGCCATTATCAGAACTCATGTTCAGCAAGCAAGACAGGTACTATTGAGCCTTAATGCATCTCAGGAGGCACAGCATTAGAGGACCAATTTCAGACACTGATTACATGTTCCAGTGGGCAACCTAACTTCACATTTGACTGGAGCTAGTTAGGAACTTGTTTCTTAGAACAGAGTCCATTTGCCACCTTTCCCTCCACCATTAACTTCATGTTACTTACTATGCGAGAAGCCCCCTTTTCCGTCTCTTTATCAGTCTTGCTTCCAGTTTGGTCCATGGAGTGCTTCATTACTCGACACAAGTGAGCCTCCAGCTCAGATTCATTCTTGTTTTCTATCATTGTTAAATGGTCCAATATCTGAGAAAGACATAATAAAAACTTCAAAGACAGCTTGAGCATCTTAAATTAAAGCACATAGCTGGTTTCTGCTCTAACCTTGGGCCCTTTCAGCTTGCACAGAGTGTGAAGCAGGGTTTTAAGTGTTCTTATGGGGAATTCACTTTTACACTGCTTCAGCTTCTCCTTGGGAAACACCTTCATGAAAATGTGGATGTCCAGCAGGATTCGATCCAGGTTGATGCTATTGATGGTTTCAGGAAGAAGCCGCACCATTCTCCACAGACACTGGAGAGAAAGAAAAGTTTATGAAGAACCAACTGCTTAAGTCAGAGGGGAGTTCCTTCTGCAGGTTTTGCTGTATCCAGGGTGTCAGTATCTGGAGCTAGATGCCCAGAAGAGTAAGTGCTGTTGTTGATTCCATTACCAGTAGCAGGATATTGACCGAGTTATTAGTGTATGTACACTACCATGAGCTTCACACACTGCTCTGCGCCTGTTGGATGCTTCTAATCTCACTAAGGGTGTATCTAACCTAGGATAAGGGGTGTCTAACACATCAATATTTTAACTAGTATGTTTTAGAACCTTAGCAATAGATGGGGCAAGTTTTATCTTAACATGATCCAGATTAGGCACTAGAGTAGCATTTAAAGTTATGTTCACCAACTTGGTCTTAAAGCACTTTGTTTCTGTTTGAACCAACAAGTCTGGATTAGGAACAGACACTTCAGAGAAGGATCAAGTGAGTACACAACCCCCATTATAGGCTCACCTTCATGACAAGCTCTGAGAACTTGGGAGAGCTGGCTGTTGCTAGTAGACTGTCTTGGAGCAGAACAAGAAGGGCACTGGAGAGAACAAGTAGCATTAGATGGGCAAATGCTATAAAGGGATTGGAATAACACCGCCCTACTGAACACCACACCAGGGACTACAGATGGCAACTAGTTCAGCTTTCACACAATGCTCTGCACTGCCTCCCTGTCCCCAAAATCTTACTATCAGCTCCATAAAAATGGAGAGCTGAATTTCTGCAGAACATACCATGTCAAAACTGGTCAACTGACAGTCCAATGACAGACTACAAGTTTAGGTTGTAGAATGGTTCATTGTAAAGGTTTACCCCAATGATATAGATTGGACAGTGATTTAGTTATAACTGTGCACCTTTAGATACATCTACACAGCAGCTGAGAGAATCCTTCCCAGCAAGCATAGACATACGCTCACAGGCTCTGCTTGAGCTAGCGTGCACAAACAGCAGCATGGCTGTAGCAGTACAGATGGCAACTCAAGCTAGCCAACCAAGTACGTACCTAAGGGAGTTAGGCAGGGTTGTATTCAGGAAGCTAGTCTGAGCAGCTGTAGCCACACTGCTATTTTTAGCATGGCTACTTGCACTGGGAAGCATGCTCCCAGCTACTATGTAGACATTTCCTTAGATTCAGGGCCAGAAGCTAAAGTTACTGTCCTGATATGCTTGTTTTTTCAGCAGCCAGGTAAACTATTCTACAGCCAGCTTTGCTCACCACTTTAGTTGACAGGCCATTGTCTTGCAAGAGGACTCAATGAGACAGTGACTAACATATGGTAAAAGCAGACTGGAGAGCCATGTTCTCTGAAATCACATACATGAACAGTGACGTGGTATTGGACTGTTGTAGAGGGAGAGAACTTGTGTCTTCTCTGATTCTAGCGAAGACTAACTTACCTCAATATGTTGGTCTGGTCAGACTTCTCCAGAACCTTCACCACCAAAAGGTTGACTGATCGGATGACCTGCTGCCCTTCCTCAAGGTCCTCAACCCGTGAATCCAGCATTAATGTAATGAGGCCATGCATTAAGTCTTTCAACACTCCTGTGGAGGCCTCCCGAGCCAGGCTCTCCATCTGGAAAAGCTGCCAATCAAAGCCAGGATTAGAAATTTCTTCAGCATGCACCATTTAGTTTAGGGATTCATCTGGGATTCTACTTGCAACTCTCTCTTTAAATATGCACCTCTTTCACAAAGTGTTTATATAGTCTATTAAAATGTATGGGAAGAACATTAAGGTTATAGAGTCAAGCATTCAAAGGCAGGAAACACCAAAGTTAAGGCTGTACATATAAATGTTAGTTGGTTTTATTTTGAAAATAGAATATGTAAAAATGGTTTCTTACCCCAAAAGATCTACTCCTCATGTGTGCAATGGTCAGAGCTACTGATTTCAATGACTAAAATGGAGATTCACTATATTTCCTACTCTTGGCCCTCCTGAGCCAACCCAGCTCAGAGGGAGAAGCAAGATTCTACTGCTTCATTTGTGTCAAGAATGGTTAAAATAAAGCAACTCTATTACCTGTGCAAACCCGTGAGGAAAAAAATTAAGTTGGACTCTGAGGCGCTACTTTGACTTGCAGACCTTTATTGTTGGTGGCAATGCAACAAACTGACAGACAGCACCAGCTAAGATAGAACTGCATTTTAGTTGTGTTTCTTAACATAGTATCTTAATGCATACACGTAATTACATTATTTTTCAGATACTGCAATACGCTATTTTTCCTTCAACTTTAGATACACATGAAGCATTACTGTGCATGTCAGAGAATCTAGGGAAAAAAAAGTCATAGGCAGGCCTGGTACCAACACTTAAGGTTTCCCTATACTTCCCGCTATAAGTCCTTGTTTTCAGTTGCACCTTTGCCAAATTTTATCTGTTTTGGCTGAAGTTTTCCATACCAGCTATCTGCCTCAAGTTAACGGGGTTTTTTTTTTTTTTTTTTTTTAATTTTCACTCAAAATAGTTCAGCCGTTTCCAAGAACAAAGCTAGTGAAAAAATAAGTTGTTCTGCCCATGTTAAAATATTCTGGTGACTTATCCTTTGAAAAGCTTGGGCATCCCCATGCTTTGGGACAGGGGATGAAATTTGACAGGGAGAATCCCTGTGAAAATCCACCAGAATCTGGCCAAGTTATTCTGGGCTACTGGAGGCCATGCTGGGTCCAGGTCTCTAAACAGAGCAGGGAGACTGTCCAGGACCCCCCAGCTGGTGCCCAGATAGCATAGAGAAGGAACCTGCCTGCTTGATTTGAACACAGAAAGGACAAGAGCCAGACTTGCAGGGGGACTGGCTGGGCAAGAAGAGACTGGGACTGGGAGCCCATTAGCTTGAAGTGGAGGCTGAGAGATGTCTAGGTAAGGAGAATGGAGCTCAGACAATAAGCCAAAGGTGGGGAAAGAGACAGGACTGAAAAGACGGTTACTCACCTTTGTAACTGTTGTTCTTCGAGATGTGTTGCTCATATCCATTCCAGTTAGGTGCGCGCATGCCGCGTGCATGTTCGTCAGAAGATTTTTACCCTAGCAACCCCAGTGGGTCGGCTGGGTCGCCCCCTAGAGTGGTGCCGCCATGGCGGCGGATATATACCCCTGCTGACCCGACCGCTCCTCTGTTCCTTCTTGCCGGCTACTCCGACAGTGGGGAAGGAGGGTGGGTTTGGAAAGGATAGGAGCTCATACAGCATCTGTGAGGTAAGTGACTGTCTGCAATGTGTGTGTTTGTGGGTTACTTGCTGTGTGCTGAGCTTGTGTTTGTCAGTCTGTTTGGTTTGTTTGTTTGAAGGACCGTGTGCTGTAGCTGGCAGTTGGAGGCGGAGCTACCAGGAAGGTTTGAAAGCTAGAAGCCTCTGGTAACTGGCTGAGCCTTAACCAGTGGGCGGGGCATTCACTCAGGCCAGGGCTTTATAAAGCCGTGCACAAGTGACCAGGGAGCTTAGCGAACAGGAGCTGCTAACAGGGAGTTTTGCAAGGGAGTTTGGAAGGGGAGTAAGAAGGGAGTGGGGGTCCCTTGTCGGTCTCATCTGTGACCCATTGGTCCCCTGAACCTATAAACTGAGCCACATCCAGAACCTTTCTGTTTACAGCAGAGCAGAGTGGACAGGGAGCTGCAGACGGGAATTTGAGAGAGTTTGACAGAGGGAGGCTTACAATGGTGAGGAGGACCCACAACACCTGTGCCAGCACTGCTTCTGTCTCCTCCACCTGCGCCTGTAGCCAGACAGAGCACCAAAGCATGGATGCTTTTACCCAGATTCTGGTGTGGGCTTGCAAAGACTGTAATTTGCAATTTCCACTTACTGATATCCAGGCTGGGGGTGGCATCCAATGTGAAAGGTGCCTACTGGTGGAAACTCTCAGGCAGCAGGTGGGAGAGCTACAGGAGGAGGTGGCTAGGCTGAGGAACATCCATATCCATGAGCAATTCTTGGACAGTATCCATGTGCAGACAGCTGACGTAGCTGTCCCAGTTCACAGGACTACCGACACACCAGTGGAGGAAGAGATGCCTCTGGGTGTATTTGACACACCAGTGGAGGAGGCGGCTCAGGGTGGACACAGCCAGCTGGTTACTTCTAGCAGCAGGCAATGCTCCACCCCTGCTGCAAACCCTCCTGCTGAGGTAAAAGATAACCGTTATGCTCTTCTTGATACAGGAGAGAAGGAATCACCCCCAACAGTTAAGGAGGGGAAGCCTCGTACTCCTAAGGCTGGGAGGTCTGCTGCCACCACTGATAAGAAACGTAGGGTAGTGGTGGTTGGAGACTCTCTGCTGAGGGGGACGGAGACACCCATCTGTCGCCCTGACCGTTCATCCCTGGAGGTATGCTGCCTGCCAGGGGCCCGTATCCGAGATGTTACAGAGGCATTGTCGAGGATTATCCGGCCTTCTGACTACTACCCCATGCTACTTATCCATGTGGGCACAAATGATACTGCGAGGTGTGACACTGAGCAGATCAAGAGTGACTACAGGGCTCTGGGAGTACAGGTTAAGGAGTTTGGAGCGCAGGTGGTATTCTCTTCGATTCTTCCTGTGGAAGGTAGGGGCCCGGGCAGAGACAGATGCATCGTGGAGGTGAATGCCTGGCTGTGAAGATGGTGTCGCCAGGAGGGCTTTGGCTTCCTCGACCACGGGATGCTATTCGAGGAAGGACTGCTAGGCACAGATGGCGTTCACCTTTCGAAGAGGGGAAAGGCCTTATTTGAGCACAGACTGGCTAACCTAGTAAGGAGGGCTTTAAACTAGGTTCGACGGGGACAGGTGAGCAAACCCCACAGGTAAGTGGGGAACAAGACCTGGGAGATGGGTTGGAAACAGGAGGGAGCACGGGCTATAATGGCAGTGAGGAAGGAGGGTCAGGGCAAAGCTGGGAGGCAAGATCAAACCAGTATCTTAGATGCCTATATACAAATGCAAGAAGTATGGGTAATAAGCAGGAAGAACTGGAAGTGCTAATAAATAAATACAACTATGACATTGTTGGCATTACTGAAACTTGCTGGGATAATACACACGACTGGAATGTTGGTGTGGATGGGTATAGTTTGCTCAGGAAGGATAGACAGGGGAAAAAGGGAGGAGGTGTTGCCTTATATATTAAAAATGTACACACTTGGACTGAGGTGGAGATGGACATAGGAGACGGAAGTGTTGAGAGTCTCTGGGTTAGGCTAAAAGGGGTAAAAAACACGGGTGATGTCGTGCTGGGAGTCTACTACAGGCCACCTAATCAGGTGGAAGAGGTGGATGAGGCTTTTTTCAAACAACTAACAAAAGCATCCAAAGCCCAAGATTTGGTGGTGATGGGGGACTTCAACTATCCAGATATATGTTGGGAAAATAACACCGCGGGGCACAGACTATCCAATAAGTTCCTGGACTGCATTGCAGACAACTTTTTATTTCAGAAAGTTGAAAAAGCTACTGGGGGGGAAGCTGTTCTAGACTTGATTTTAACAAATAGGGAGGAACTTGTTGAGAATTTGAAAGTAGAAGGAAGCTTGGGTGAAAGTGATCATGAAATCATAGAGTTTGCAATTCTAAGGAAGGGTAGAAGGGAGTACAGCAGAATAGAGACAATGGATTTCAGGAAGGCAGATTTTGGTAAGCTCAGAGAGCTGATAGGTAAGGTCCCATGGGAATCAAGACTGAGGGGAAAAACAACTGAGGAGAGTTGGCAGTTTTTCAAAGGGACGCTATTAAGGGCCCAAAAGCAAGCTATTCCGATGGTTAGGAAAGATAGAAAATGTGGCAAAAGACCACCTTGGCTTAACCACGAGATCTTGCGTGACCTACAAAATAAAAAAGCGTCATATAAAAAATGGAAACTAGGTCAGATTACAAAGGATGAATATAGGCAAATAACACAGGAATGCAGAGGCAAGATTAGAAAGGCAAAGGCACAAAATGAACTCAAACTAGCTATGGGAATAAAGGGAAACAAGAAGACTTTTTATCAATACATTAGAAGCAAGAGGAAGACCAAGGACAGGGTAGGCCCACTGCTCAGTGAGGAGAGGGAAACAGTAACGGGAGACTTGGAAATGGCAGAGATGCTTAATGACTTCTTTGTTTCGGTCTTCACTGAGAAGTCTGAAGGAATGTCTAATATAGTGAATGCTTACGGGAAGAGGGTAGGTTTAGAAGATAAAATAAAAAAGAGCAAGTAAAATATCACTTAGAAAAGTTAGATGCCTGCAAGTCACCAGGGCCTGATGAAATGCATCCTAGAATACTCAAGGAGTTAATAGAGGAGGTATCTGGGCCTCTAGCTATTATCTTTGGGAAATCATGGGAGACGGGGGAGATTCCAGAAGACTGGAAGGGGGCGAATATAGTGCCCATCTATAAAAAGGGAAATAAAAACAACCCAGGAAACTACAGACCAGTTAGTTTAACTTCTGTGCCAGGGAAGATAATGGAGCAGGTAATTAAAGAAATCATCTGCAAACACTTGGAAGGTGGTAAGGTGATAGGGAATAGCCAGCATGGATTTGTAAAGAACAAATCGTGTCAAAGTAATCTGATAGCGTTCTTTGATAGGATAACGAGCCTTGTGGATAAGGGAGAAGCGGTGGATGTGATATACCTAGACTTTAGTAAGGCATTTGATACGGTCTTGCATGATATTCTTATAGATAAACTAGGAAAATACAATTTAGATGGGGCTACTATAAGGTGGGTGCATAACTGGTTGGATAACCGTACTCAGAGAGTAGTTATTAATGGCTCCCAATCCTGCTGGAAAGGTATAACAAGTGGGGTTCCGCAGGGGTCTGTTTTGGGACCGGTTCTGTTCAATATCTTCATCAACGATTTAGATGTTGGCATAGAAAGTACGCTTATTAAGTTTGCGGACGATACCAAACTGGGAGGGATTGCAACTGCTTTGGAGGACAGGGTCAAAATTCAAAGTGATCTGGACAAATTGGAGAAATGGTCTGAGGTAAACAGGATGAAGTTCAATAAAGATAAATGCAAAGTGCTCCACTTAGGAAGGAACAATCAGTTTCACACATACAGAATGGGAAGAGACTGTCTAGGAAGGAGCACGGCAGAAAGAGATCTAGGGGTCATAGTAGACCACAAGCTTAATATGAGTCAACAATGTGATACTGTTGCAAAAAAAGCAAACGTGATTCTGGGATGTATTAACAGGTGAGTTGTAAACAAGACACGAGAAGTCATTCTTCCGCTTTACTCTGCGCTGGTCAGGCCTCAGCTGGAGTATTGTATCCAGTTCTGGGCACCGCATTTCAAGAAAGACGTGGAGAAATTGGAGAGGGTCCAGAGAAGAGCAACAAGAATGATTAAAGGTCTTGAGAACACGACCTATGAAGGAAGGCTGAAGGAATTGGGTTTGTTTAGTTTGGAAAAGAGAAGACTGAGAGGGGACATGATAGCAGTTTTCAGGTATCTAAAAGGGTGTCATCAGGAGGAGGGAGAAAACTTGTTCATCTTAGCCTCCAATGATAGAACAAGAAGCAATGGGCTTAAACTGCAGCAAGGGAGATTTAGGTTAGACATTAGGAAAAAGTTCCTAACTGTCAGGGTAGTTAAACACTGGAATAGATTGCCTAGGGAAGTTGTGGAATCTTCATCTCTGGAGATATTTAAGAGTAGGTTAGATAAATGTCTATTAGGGATGGTCTAGACAGTATTTGGTCCTGCCATGAGGGCAGGGGACTGGACTCGATGACCTCTCGAGGTCCCTTCCAGTCCTAGAGTCTATAACACATCTTGAAGAACAACAGTTACAAAGGTGAGTAACCGTCTTTTCTTCTTCGAGTGATTGCTCATATCCATTCCAGTTAGGCGATTCCCAAGCCTTACCTAGGCGGTAGCATCGGAGTGAGATGTCGCAGAGTGTAATACTCCGGAGCCAAAGGCTGCTTCATCTCTGGACTGCTGAACCAGGGCATAGTGAGAAGAGAAGGTATGCACCGAGGACCAGGTAGCTGCGCGACATATCTCATGGATGGGCACCTGAGCCAGGAAGGTAGCAGATGAGGCTTGAGCCCTGGCAGAGTGTGCAGTGATGTGGCTCGATGGAACGTGAGCCAAGTCGTAACAGGTGCGGATGCACGATGTCACCCAGGATGAAATCCTTTGTGAGGAAACGGGAAGGCCCTTCATGCGCTCTGCCAACGCGACGAAGAGTTGGGGGGTTCTGCGGAAGGGTTTTGTCCGCTCGATATAAAAAGCGAGCGCTCTACGGACGTCTAGGGAGGGCAGCTGTTGCTCCCTGCATGATGAATGCGGCTTCGGGAAGAAGATCGGAAGGAAGATCTCCTGGTTAACATGGAAAGCCAATACCACTTTGGGGAGAAAGGCCAGGTGTGGACGCAACTGCACCTTGTCCTTGTGGAAAACAGTATATGGAGGGTCCGCCACGAGAGCCCGGAGTTCAGAAACTCATCTCGCCGACATGATGGCTACAAGGAAAGCGGTTTTCCAGGACAGGTAGAGAAGGGAGCAAGTCGCTAATGGCTCGAATGGGGCTGACGTAAGTCTGGTAAGAACCAGGTTGAGGTCCCAGGTTGGGGCACGGCAGCGTACTTGGGGGTAAAGGCGCTCCAAGCCCTTGAGGAATCGAGATACCATAGGATGAGAAAATGCTGAGCGGCCATTCTCCCCTGGGTGGAAGGTAGAGATGGCCTCCAAGTGCACCCTCAAAGATGATATCGCTAGGCCCTATTGTTTAAGGGACCAGAGGTAGTCCATGATGGTAGGGATGGGGGCCTCGGCGGGAAGAACGTTGTGCTCTGCACACCAGCATGTGAAACGCTTCCACTTGGCCAGATACGTTTGCCTAGTAGAAGGTTTTCTGCCTCCCAGGAGAACTTGTTGCACTGGGGCAGAGCAACGCAACTCAGACTGGGTCAACCACTCAGGAGCCATGCTGTGAGATGGAGGGACTGCAGGTCTGGGTGATGCAGTTTGCCGTGGTCCTGAGTTATCAGGTCCAGGTACAGAGGTAGTGGGATAGGGTTGGCTATTGACAAGTCTAGCAACATGGTGTACCAGTGCTGCCTAGGCCACGCTGGAAAGATCATGATCAAGCGGGCTCTGTCTCTGCGTACTTTCAGCAGGACCTTGTGGACGAGCGGGAATGGTGGAAAGGCGTATAGTGGGTGCGTCGTCCACGGTATGAGGAAAGCGTCCACTATTGAACCCTGAGAGGCCTTGAAAGGAACAGAACATCTGGCATTTCCTGTTCTTGCGGGACGCGAAGAAGTCTACATGGGGAAATCCCCACTTCCGGAAGACTGAAAAAGCAACGTCCGGGCGAAGTGACCACTCGTGGGAAAGGAAGGATCTGCTGAGGCGATCTGCCAGAGTGTTCTGAACCCCTGGGAGAAAGGACGCTATAAGGTCTATAGAGTGGGCTATACAAAAATCCCAGAGTCGTAAGGCCTCCTGGCAAAGGGTCGAGGACCTTGTCCCGCCCTGTTTGTTTATATAGTACATGGCTGTTGTGTTGCTGGTGAATATCGACATACAACGGCCCTGCAAGTGCTGTTGGAACGTCTGGCAAGCAAAGCGGACTGCTCTCAGCTCCCGGATATTGATGTGCAAGGCCAGTTCCTGAGATGACCAAAGGCCTTGAGTGCGTAGATGCCCGAGGGGAGCACCCCAGCCGAGAGATGATGCGTCTGTTGTCAGGGACGCAGAGGACTGGGGCGGATGGAACGGCAGCCCTGCACACACCAGGGATGGGGTCAGCCACCATTCGAAGGAGCCTAGGATGCTCGGGGAAATGGTGACGATCATGCCTATGGCATCCCTGCCGGGTCGGTACACTGAGTTGAGCCACGATTGGAGGGGGCGGAGGCGCAGTCTGGCGTATTTCGTCACAAATGTGCAGGCCACCATGTGACCCAGGAGACCGAGGCAAGTGCGAACTGAAGTCAACGGAACAGCTTGCAGACTTTGGATGATGGCCACCATTGCCTGGAACCGGGACAGCGGTAAGCAGGCCCTGGTGAGGCTGGAGTCCAGGGTGGCGCCAATGAAGTCTATCCTCTGAGTGGGAGTCAGAGTGGACTTTTCTGCATTGATCATTAGGCCTAGATGTAGGAAAAGGTCCTTGACAAAGCCGACGTGATGCGTCACTTGTGCCTTGGAGGTTCCTCGGATGAGCCAGTCGTCTAGATACGGAAAAACATGTACCCGATGATGACGGAGGTGGGCGGCGACTACAGCCATGCATTTCGTAAACACTCTTGGGGCTGTAGAGAGGCCAAACGGTAGGACCGCAAACTGAAAATGTTGGCGGTTGACTACGAACCAGAGGAACCTCCTGTGAGGTGGGTAGATGGCTATGTGAAAATACGCATCTTTCATGTCGAGGGCGGCATACCAGTCTCCAGGATCCAGGAATGGGATGATGGTCCCCAGAAATACCATACTGAACTTCAACTTTACCATGTATCTGTTGAGCTCCTGCAGGTCCAGGACAGGTCTGAGACCCCCTTTTGCCTTGGGGATTAGGAAGTAGCGGGAGTAAAACCCCTTGCCCCGTTCGTGTTCTGGTACCTCCTCTATGGTTCCTTTGGCGAGGAGCGTTTGCACCTCCTGGAGGAGGAGTTGCTCGTGAAAGGGGTCCCTGAAGAGGTATGAGGAAAGGGAGTGGAAGGGGGGGCCTGAAATAAATTGGAGGTGGTACCCAAATTCCAGCGTGCGTAAGACCCAGCGATTTGACATTAGCCGGGACCATGCAGGGAGGAAAAGGGAGAGGCAGTTGGAGAAAGATGGGGACGGATTGTTTGACGATACTGGTATGGTGCCCGAGGGCACATTTTCAAAAGGAGGATTTCGGCCCTGTGGAAGGTTTGGAGGGACCTTTGTTCTGGCCCCCTTGATTGCCTGACTGTCTCCGGCGACTGGTTCTACCCCGCCTTCTAGCAATGTCCTGTCTCTGTCTGGGCTGAGGGTAAGAGCGGTATGGCTGGGGGCGGAACGGCCTGCACTGAGTCACTGGCGTATGCATGCCCAGCGAGCGCATGATGACCCTTTTGTCTTTTAGGCTTTGCAGCCTAGGGTCAGTCTTATCTGAAAACAGGCCTTGCCCTTCAAAGGGGAGGTCCCGGATAGTATGTTGTAGCTCTGAGGGAAGGCCTGAGACTTGCAGCCAAGATATATGCCTCATAGTCACCCCGGAGGCTAGGGTCCTGGCTGCAGAGTCCGCCGCGTCCAGGGAAGCCTGGAGGGAAGTTCTAGCCACCTTTTTTCCCTCATCCAGGATGGCAGCAAATTCCTGACGGGAGTCCTGCGGGAGCAACTCCTTGAATTTGTCCGCCGCTGCCCAGGTACTGTAATTATAGCGGCTAAGTAGGGCTTGCTGATTAGCCATGCGGAGTTGGAGCGCCCCTGTGGAATAGAAGTTGTGGCCCCGTAAGTCCATGCGCCTTGCATCTTTTGATTTCGGGGCTGGGACCTGCTGGCCATGGTGTTCCCTCTTGTTGAACGACTGAACAAGGGAGCAAGGAGGGGGATGGACATATAAATATTCGTAGCCCTTGGAGGGCACCATATATTTACGTTCCACTCCCCGGGCGGCAGGTGGAACAGAGGCTGGAGAATGCCAGATTGTGTTGGCATTAGCCTGGATTGTCCGTATAAAGGGGAGGGCCACTCTCATGGGGGCATCTGATGTTAAGATGTCCACCACTGGATCCTCCATATCTGGGGCCTCCTCGACTTGCAAGTTCATATTCTGTGCAACACGCCTGAGGAGGTCCTGGTGGGCCCTTAGGTTGATAGGTGGGGGGCCCTACCGACGACATTCCGGCTACTGCCTTGTCAGGGGAGGAGGATGAGGAGAGACCCAGGACAAGCGGGTCAGTCGAGGGCTCCTCTGAGTGGACAGCCTCTGTCTCCCTCGGGATGTGGGAGACCTGTGGCTGGGTCAACACTTCCTCCGAAACAGAAGGAGGAGGGCAGCTAATGGTGGCCTCTGGCACCTGGTGCTCTGATGTGGCCAAGCGCAATGGGTCTGGATGCACACCTTGGGCCTGATGTTATGCCCAAGGTGTCCAGAATGTCCACTGTTGAGGTCCGCGATCCTGAGCCTGGGGCTCATGGAATAATGCGCATGGCACATCAGCGTCTCTGTCCTGGGCATATGCACTGTCCACCTGGGAAGACACGGACGGGTGCCGGGACGGCCAGGGAGGAGCTGAGAGACCGTGGTAGTGTCCCTCTGTCTCACTGTCGATGATCTCCTCAGCACTGGGGATCAGCACCTGGAGTCATACCAGTGCCAAGAGCAAGACCGGGACCTGTGACTGGCGCGGTGCCAGGAGGTCGACCTGGATCTTGAACGTCGGCAATGGGAACGCCTGCGAGAGTCGCGGTGCCGGGAGCTGGAGCGGTACCAAGAGTACCGGGTTGGAGGCCGAGACGTCAATCTATGCCGCAAGTACAACCGGTACCGGATAGGTGAGCGGTGCTGGGACTACGAGCGGCGTCAGGACCATGACCGTCCATGAGATCGTGAACAGCGCCAGGACCTAGACCGTGATCGGTGCCGGTCTGCCGTGCCAATGGAAGGAGGTCTCAATATAGCTGGTTTGCCTCTGGAGTGTAGTACCCACACCGGCGGTGCCAGGGGTTGAGGCAGGACAGACTCTGTCATGGCTATAAGGTCCCTGGCTGCAGAGAATGTCTCTGGTGTAGAGGGGACCGTAAGCTCAACCACAGGCCTCAGCGGGGAGCTCTCAGGGACCGGACTCGACGGCCCTCGTGGGACTGGAGTTGACGCTACTGCAGCAGTCGGTGCGATGGCAGGTGTAGGTGCTGGGTGGTCCAAACGAGGCTGCAACTGTGGAATCAAGAACACAGAGGTAGTGGAGGGCTTCAACCTCTTCTGCTTCGGGGAGAGAGATCGGTGCCGAGCAGGTCCCTGTGCCGGAGATGGCCGGTGCCACGGTGTCTTGCCGGTGCCAGGACGGTCCGGTGCCGGAGGAGCGCTACTAGCAGATTGCTCAGCGCCGAGGATGGAGGGTTCAAAGCTGCCTCCATGAGGAGATTCTTTAAGCGAAAAAGTCTCTTTCTTTCTTTCTTTGTCCTCAGTTTAAATGCCTTACAAATACGGCACTTATCCCAAGGCACTTTAGACATGAGTCGTGGGGATCGCTTGTGGGCATCTGCTTATGACAGGCCGAGCACGGTTTAAACCCTGGTGAACCGGGCATGGGCCCCGCCACCAGGTGCGGGGAAGGGCTAATGCCCAAACCCCGCTGAACTATATACACTAAGAACTAGTTATAGTTAGTTTAATATAAATAAAACCAACTATATGCAACAAGAAAGCGAAGAAGAAGGAGTAGCTAGAGGACTGGAGGACAGCTAAGCTGCGCTCCACTGTTCCAATGACCGACACGGGCGGTAAGAAGGAACTGAGAAGTGGTGGAGTCGGCGGGGTATATATCTGCCGCCATGGCGGCACCACTCCAGGGGGCGACTCAGCCGACCCACCGGGGTTGCTAGGATAAACATCTTCCGACAAACGTGCACGCAGCACGCGCACACCTACCTGGAATGGATATGAGCAATCACTCGAAGAAGAAACAGTAGTTGGGGCAGAAAAGCCTGTGCATACTAGAGCATACTCCCCTCCAGAGCCTGGATGGAACCTAAAAAAATGTTTAAGTATCACCATTCTTCTACCATTGTCATTCATATTCATGATAATGGGTAGTCACTGGGCCAGGTAAAGTGAGAGAATGATTCCACAGCCCAGTAGACAGGGCAATAACCTATGATGAGGAAACCCAGGTTTAAGTCCCTGCTCCAATTACTCTATTTATAAACAATCTTTCCTCTTATAGACTCATAGACTTTAAGGTCAGAAGGGACCATTATGATCATCTAGTCTGACCTCCTGCACAATGCAGGACACAGAATCTCACCCACCCACTCCTGACACTGTCCCATGTTAAGACCCACATCAGCATATCCCAGCAGCTAGGGCACTCTCCCACATGTGAGACCCAAGTTCAAATCTCATCTCCATATCAGGCAAAAACAGGGGGAACTGAACCCAAAGTCTCCCAAATCCCTGGTGAGTGTCTTAACCATTGGGCTAAAGCTATAAAAGGAAGACATCACTGCCACCTCTTCCTACGGCCCTTTTGTGAATATAGTTTTCTTGTTCTTTTGTCAAAAATGACTGAATAGCTAAACAAATGTTTCAGGCTGAAATGAAATGTTTTGACTCTGATTAGCTGAAAGATTTTTTTTTTAAAAAAAAGTTGGTTTCAATTCAACCCAAAACTGAAAACCTTTATTTGATTTTTCAGAATTGCCAACAAACCAAAAATGTCCAATTTGCCCAGCTCTAATCACAAGTTAGGAGATGCCAGAGTTAAGGATGCCTCTGCAACCTTAGTTCTGCCCCCTTGTGTATATGCATTATGATCATAATATAATATATTTTCCTCCACAGGATGGGCCTGCTGTGGGGTTGAATCAGGGTTGTGTGGTGAAGGAGACTGTTGTCTATAGCATAATTTCTCAACCTTCCTTTTTGATACCAGGGACTGAGTTGCTGCCTTCTTAAACTGTGTCAGGGACTGGCACTGGTCCATGGACTAGTCGTTGAGAAACACTGGTCTATAGGACCCCTGCTTCATTTGTTGCAAAAACTGGAACATGTGTAGTAAATGAAGCAGAGGATTGCAGGAAGAAAAAGGATCCTCTCCTGATTAAGGCAGTTGAATGCTGCCCGGAAAACTGAATTTTGTCCCCACCTCTGCCACAGAGTTCCTATGTGATGCTAAGCAAGTCACTTAAACCAGACTTTTCACAGGTGGTCACTAATTGTGTTCTCCCCATTTTTTGGCACTTGACTTCAGATCTTGGGGTCTAATTCGCAGAAGCACTGTACACTCACAACAACTGCATTCAATGGAGCTGTGCAGTGACTATATGAAGTGCTGTACAATGCTACATATACTCAAACATCAGGACTAGACATCTCAAATTCCTCTGTGGCCCAGCTCCTCATCTGTAAAATTGGGATAATAAACAACTCTCCCCGCTCCCGAATCTCAGGGGTGTTGTGAAAAATAAAATTAATAATTTGAGAAGCACTCACACTATGTGATGAACACCACAGAAATGCCCGAAAGAAATAATTCTGTCTTAAGAACAAAATTTGAACAGTGTGCACTAAAGAAGGCATGGGGATGCACAATGAACAAGGGGAAAAAATAATAGCATATCATTAACTGAGCACCACCCATCCTGTGCACTGAACAAGGTGGGTGTTGGGGGGAGGGGGAAATGGGGAACAACTAGTGATCATAATGTATATGAACAAGGGCTCTAAATTAAGGTAACACAGTCTATGCCTCCTCCACCATACACTGAAATCAGGCAGACCTATACAACGCAGCCATATTTTACTTAGGATGTTTGGAAGACTGTAACATCCAGACTGTACCGTACCTCATGCTCTAGTTCAGCCACAAGTTACTAGGCTTGATATACAAATTCTACAGTCTGTGTTATGCAGGAAGTCAGACTAAATCATAATGGCCATTTCTGGCCTTAAAAATGCTAGAACAAAAATACATTTCCCAATCTCCTGACTAGGGATACAACAAGTCATTTTTAGTAGTCAATGGTACTTCCTTTAGACAAGGCCTCATCCCTGCTCAATTTCAGCACTAGAGTTATTCAGGGTGGTCACAAGCTGTTGCAACAGGGAAAGTATTTCCCCCTTGCCACTGCCTCATTTCAGATAACTGTGCCATGTTAGAAAGTTAAAAAAGTCATCTTCTGACAGAAACCAAGTCTAGAAACTTTCAGCAATTGAAGACAAACAACCCCAACTGTAGCAATCACTAACCTTTCAGCCGCGGTATTCATGGTAGAATGAAAGCTCACCATTCAATCAACATCTCGTGTATAAATAATGTCTGAAACGGGCTACCATTTATCAGCAAGTTTCATAAAACAATGAGGATATGCATGTTCTGTACAGTACTAGACACAAAGCTCAATCTATACATCACACCAACCCATCCAGAGAGTGTCTGTCTAACTATAGTCCTCTTTGGAATAAGATTCCTTAACCTCTGTTGTCCCAGGATGCTTGCAGCTAATCTGAGCATTGGCTGGAGACAGACATGAAGCACTCATTCCCCCTATGCATCATGTACTTTGTATCCAATTTGATTTCCTGCACAGGGCTGTTGCTAGATTAGCTCCAAATGAGCCATTTTAGAGACTAGCTAGAAAGAAGCCTTCTTAAACAAGATTCACTAGATGGCAAGGTCAGTGCAGGACAGTGTCATCTCCACCCATTCACTTGCACAAGGCTTGTTCCCTTTCCTCCCTGCCTTACCGAGATCATGTTCCCGATGATGCAGCTGTAGAGCTTGACTATCTCATCCTTGTCCAGTTTCTCATCTGCCATGTGTGTGTTGTAGATCAGTCGGAGCTGCATGAATGTAGCTATTAGGAACTGGTCAATGTGTCCAGACATGGCTTCTGCTTTGTCCTCCTGTCTGAGGACCTCATCAATCTAAGAGCAAAACACCCCAGACACATTAAAGTTGATCCTCTGCAAACAGTACAGGAAGAATGTTTAACTTAGCTTCCCCCACACTTACTATTTCATTAGTCAAGACATCTGCTTTCTAAAAATTCATCTAAAAATTAGTGACTTTGCACTTCTACAACTAATCCCAGTACATTCAGTGGCATTAGTGATCCCTTGCTTAGCTATGACTTCCATCCTGTACTCATGGAACTGTGCAAAATTTTGAGTGATCAAGAGCTTATATTACGGATTTTGTCATTATTGGTCTTGTGTAATTTTCTGGGCATGGCGCTCCCTAACAAAATGGTTCAAGGGTTATGAGTCAGGGCATGTAACTCCTACACTTGGGATATGCAAGGCAGTTTAATCAAAAATTAACCCTCACCAGCACAATATGGAGGTGAGACATCCCAGTAACCTGAACGTATGTCAGGGTAAAAGCAAAGCTGAAATAGGAAGAAAGTCTAAGACACCACCACCATTTCATCACCACTGACAGCCATCACCAGCTCAGAGCTGGAATCTATATGGATGATCTACTACAAGTTCCCACCTACAGAACACGTCCTACGTTCTGTCTGATGGAAAACTTATGGAATTAGCGAGTCAGATGGCCCCTGTGCACTTGGCTTTGTCATCAGGGAGATTCTGAGTGGTGCCCACATCACCTGACATGGCAACACCACCAGTGTGCAACTCATCACTCTCGCAGACTACTGGCCTTAAGATCAGTGCACTGTAGCTACCAACTAAAAGTTCCACTTACCTGTGCCAGAGCCTGGATACTAGTATTTATGTCACCACTGGCTACCTGGGAGATGACAAAGTTGATGGTGGAAGCTGTATTACTGTGCATGTCATCGAAGTGTGGGGACACAGCACGAATCCTAAACAGTTGAGAAGGGAAAGGTCTTATGACTCTCCATGAAAAAATAGTTCCAACCTGCACTTCACTGGTGCCTTCCAGTCAGATCTCAAAGATACTTAAAGCGGGATCCATCCTCACAGACATCCCTGTGAGGAGAGTTTCATTCTCATTTACAGAGGATGGAAAAGAGATGTTAAGTGATGTGTCTTAATCACATAGCTACCTGGGACAGAACTGAGAGTACAACCTAATCTCACTCAGACTATGCGTTAACCATGAGACGAGGCTTCCTTTTCCTCTGCGTAGCAAGATCATGGGAACCTGACCACCACCCTGAACTCCCCTGCCCTCTATCCAACCCCACCTGCTCCCTGCCCCCTTACCACACTGCTTGGTGCACCAGTGGCTGGCAGCACTACAGCCATGCTGCCCAGTTGGAGCCAGCCACACCACATGCAGCACAGAGCACTGGGTCAGGCCGGGCTCTGCAGCTGTGCTGCCTGGCCACCCAGAGCACTGCGCCAGTGCAGCAGTGAGCTGAGGCTGCGGGAGAGGGGCCAGGAGTGAGCCTCCCAGGGCAAGAGCTCAGGGGCTGGCCAGGAGGGTCCCGCAGGCCATATGTGGCCCATAGGCCATAGTTTGCCCATCTCTGTTCTAGACAGTTTCAATTGGTGTTCATCTAAGCAGGAACACATCTAAACTCACTTGGGTTCTGGGATGAGGACTGGCTCAAAGATGTCATCTAATTTGTGCTGTACAAGTGCTGGCATCTCGCATCGAACTGTGCCATTGTCATTCTCAATTTCATCTAGATCCAGCTGGAATTCCCGTGGAACTGTATGAGTTATCTCAGAATGGCCACTCACGTTGCGGGCTTGGCTATGGAAACCAGAACAAAGGTGTTTATATCTATACACACTAAGCCAGCATGGTAACACTAGCATCCAGTGGTAGTCCTAAGCTCTCATATCAAGGTTGTGATTTTGCAGATCTCATTTTATTCAGTCCTCTAAATGAACCCTTTACAGTTCCCCCAGCTGTTAGCAGTAAAGGCTTATGCAAGCCAGGAGAGTCACCGCCAAATTACTTGCTTTCATAGTTCACCTGAGAAGCTGCTGGTTTTCCCTACAGCCCACAGTGAAGTTGTGACAGACATGCATTGCTCTGCCTATGACGGAGATCCAGCACCAAAGACGGCATTGATGGGACATCTTATTGAAGCTCAGGTCTTCTTTATCACAGCTAAGAGAAGGTACACTAACTGAATTAATAACCAGACAAGCCAATCAGCATCCAGGACTCCCAGAGGGTCTTGAAACACTTTCATGTTAGAGATTAGATTCCCTTTAGGTGGAACATTCTATTACATAAGTTTCACCAGGGGCCTTTTCTCCAAAAATCAGAATGATCTAAAATACATTGACATGTGGTTCAAGATACAGTTACTAAGCTTTGTTTGTGATATGAGTATGTATCCCCAAGCTCTGAGATTCAAAATGCTCATCTAGCTGGCCTCTGTACACTGGCCCTATCAAATTAAGAATGGATTCTAATCAATACCAAGTTTAATGCAACACATGGGAATGGAGTTCTAATATTTTCAGCAGTTGCCCAGCATGGAATTGCCATGTCTGCTAGCAGTTTGGGTTGTAGTTGTTCTTGGTAGAAGCCCTCTATTCTTGTAATTTTAGTCTCAGTTATTTACAAATACTTAGAACTGGCCAGCATAAAAAGTCAGGCACTCAGAGGGAATGATTAAGGCAGAAGTTAGAAAGATACAAGAGCCCTGCTACCAAGGAGTTAGTGGACAGTACTTACATCCTATAAGTGCGAAACATAATTCTGTCCATGGAGAAGCAGTGAAAGAAGGCACAAGACCATTTAGAAAGGATTCAAGAGACAGACAAGACAAAACAATGAAGAGAGATTCAAACAAACACACACTTTGTTTTACAATATTTGCCCAGACAGTTTTCACAACATGCAAAGACAATGACTACAAGAACTAAGGTAACACTGCAGAAGACAGAGAAAACCATAACTATTTCATTACATACTTGAGTTTGGAAGACATGTCCTCAGCCGGTCCTTTCCTCAGCACGCTAGCATTAGCATTCGTGCTCGGAGCACGCTGAGGTTTCTCTTCTGACTGCCTTGCCGGCGCAGCAGCGGGCCTCTTAGCAGCCCGCTTTATTCTCTCTTCCAGCATGCTCATGTCTTTCTCAGAAAGCTGTGAGAGAAAGACAACTTCAGTTCAGTCTGCAAACGTTTTAGGAAATGCAGCTGCCACCTATGATATACACAATCCTACTCCATTCATCTGAAGTTACTACACAGTGCTATGGGATAGCAGGAGAGGTCAACATTTAGCCTCCTTCCTCCGGAGAAGCAACCAGACCATTGACTTAAGGCCCTTAATATGATTAACCTTGGAATGGTTACAATCTATCTGAAGTGTCCTCCAGATTCTAAGGTCTTCATGGTTGAGAAATTACAGCTAGTAGTTACAGCATATGAGTATTAAGTTTTAGCAAAGGGTACCCCTGCAATACAAGGTGGAAAATAATAAAAGCACATTCAAGACACTCCAGACAGAAGTACAGGCAGTGCTGAGACCTTCCTATAAAGAAGAGAGGTGCCCTCTTAACCTCTTCTAAGGTATCAAGTGTGAATAATCCAAGCTGAAGCTACATTAAAGGAGCTGGACTCCCATATCTTCAAGTGAGAAGAGGTAAGTTCATAAACTTACTAAAAGGATTCAGGAAAAGACGTTACTTACTGGGAACTATAATCTGATTGAATGTTGCCTCTGCATAGTCACACTTGTCAGATGTGCTCTCCATCCCACTGAGCTTTGGGACCCTTCCAGAAATGCAGGGCCTTTTGGAATTGCACAAGCAGCCACCTTGGGGCACTGACCATGCAAAGCTGATTATATGAGGCTGGGAGGTCCAGCTACTTCAGTTCTTTCTGCTAAACCTTGGTATTCTGAGAACAGAACTTTTAAGAAAGAACAGGTGACTGGAAGATTGAGTGTTGCTTCTGCATAGTCACACTAACTGCTCATTCTGGTGAGTAGCCCAAAACACTAATGGACAAGCAAGAGGAAGGAAAATAAGAGAACTTAGGTGGGACTGTTTCTCATAGGGAGCAAAATTACCAGGGATAAGTGACTGAAGCAAAATAAATCCATTCCAATAACTTCTATTTCCTGGGGTGGGAGGTGGAGGTTTAAAAAGGGACAAGGTAGCAGCAGCCTTGGTTCCCACCTCATAACATTCTTCATGTAGGACCTCCAAAACACTTGCACACACTCTTAGGAATGCTATATTTCACAACTACGCAGTGCAGACAGATATGTACACAAACTCCATTTTTTAACCACTCTATAAATATCAGCGGGGAGGGCAAGCCATATAGAAGAGTATAATGGATAGGGAGAGGTCTCATTGCCAAACCAAAAACCCTTTTAGTTATACAGGGTAGGGAAACCCTTCATTGGCTGACAACAAAACAATGCAGAGCCAAAGTTGCCTGGTGGCATTTCTCATGCTCTTCAAGAACATCAAGTTCGGCAAAGCCTGAATTTGTGAAAACCAGAAAGTGAAGAGCTAAGATGTGTGCCCAGGCAACTAACTCCACACCTCCCCTCCCACCAAGCTGGAAATAGTCACTCGGGAATTATCTGATGCCGTCCAGCTGCATTCACTGTGTAAATGCACTGAACAGTGGAAAAATCAGTTAGAGCAACTTGGAAGAGCTGTGACTGACAGGAGGTTATCTGAGGGGCTGTGACCCTTTGACTGTGCATGGAAGCCCCTCTCTGACCCATGTGTGATCAGAAGGAAGAGACGCATGTGGACCTTGAGAGATACACTATGTCCCATTTCAGCAATGCACTGCATAAATTGCATCAGTAATGGGGCACTGGGGTTATCTTGCCATGGGGAATGACAGCACTTAAGTAGGAGATTAGTGTGAACTGAATTTAATGAATGGTAAATGGAAGTATAGCATTAGATAGCATCATGCACATAAAAATGAAGGGGTTGTAAAATTTAGCAATGTGGTGTACTTTCTGCGAAGTAGGCTAAGGGTTCAAGTGTATGGCAAGTATAGGTAGCTCCTGTTAAATACAGCACACGTGCATGTTGAGGACATATTGGCACATCACTTGAAGAGACAGAGTTAAGGTTGCATCAACACATACCTTCACTATTCCCTGTTTTTTACATGACCAAGTTTTGCTGAACTCTACTTTCTGGAAGAGCATGATATACCACATCAACTGTAACACTGCTTTGACAAAGTTCCTTGTAAGCAAATTTTCTAGGTTTTTTTAATTAAACAAAAAACCCCAGAAATTTTAGGAGTTAGTGGTCACCAAGGCAGTTGTAATCATCATATAGGTTCGCAGCTGTGATGTTACTAGGGCCAAGTAATACTACTACTACTACTACTTAGCTCTTACACAGTTCTTCTCATCAGCAGATCTCCATGAAGGAAACATTATTCCCACTGTACAGATGGTGAAACTGAGGCACAGAAAAGTGAAGTGACTTGGACAAAGTTATCCAGCAGGCCAGAGGCAGAGCTGGAAATAGAGCTGGAGTTTTCCAAGTCCCCATCTGCTGTTCTCTCCACTAGAGAGAGAATTTCAAAATTTCATCCTACATTTGTTACACTGGAATTTGTATAATGGTTGTTTTAAATTATAGTTTTATTACATGGTTACAATAACTTGAAGCATTGAGAGAGACTGGTCTCTTGCCACCCATTCCCTGCAACATATGATGCAAGTCAGGACAAGGTGCACTGACACAGCTATGAGACACTATACTTGCTGGAAGAGCAAGCGATGCCAACCAAACACATTGTCCACTCAAAGTATTAAGTCAGTTGAATGAGCTGGTACAGACTAAAGGAGCTAAGGAAAATTGAAGGAGTCTTACATCAGCACTGCCATTTATATGCTAGAGTGGAAAGTCAGATTAAATGAATTCCTATTTCAAAGAAACAAGCCAGCAAGACAATTGCTACAGCTGGTTTTATGCCTCATTTGGAATACATAAAAGTTTAGAATGGGGTGGGCAACCTTTTTGGCACATCTGGATGGGAAATTGCATGCAGGGCCATGAATGTAGGGCTGGGCTATGGGGTTGGGATGCAAGAGGGACTGAAGGGTGTGGGAGGGGGTGTGGAGTGCAGGAAGGGGCTTAGGGCAAAGGGTTAGGCATGGGAGGGGTCTATGGGCAGGAGGTCCGGGTTCAGGAGGGGGTTGGGTGCGGGCTCCAGCCCAGCATCGCTTACCTTGAGTGGCTCTGGGGTAGCAGCAGCAGCAGCAGCAGCAGTGCACAGTGAGCCTAAAACAGGCTTCCTGCCTGCCCCGCGCCACTCCTGGAAGTGGCTGGCACTACATCCCTGAGGCACTGGGGGTGGGGGTGGGAGGGCAGAGGGCTCCGTGTGCCTTGCCTGCGGGTACCTCCCCAAAAGCTCCCATTGGGCACAATTCCCTGTTCCTGGCCAATGGGGGCTGCGGGAGGGGGCAGTGCCTGCAGGAGGTCAGCGCACAGAGCACTCTGTCCCCTGCTCCCCCAGGGGCCTCAGGGACATGGTGTCGGCTGCTTTTGGGAGCGGCATGGGGCCGGGGCAAGCAGGGAGCCTGCCTTAGTCCCACTGTGCCACGGGGCTGGCAAATCCCCCGGGCCGGATCCTAAACCCTGACAGGCCAAATCCAGCTGGGGGAGGGGGGGGGATTGTTTGACCACCCCTAGTTTAGAACTTCATCCAAGGTTTAGAACTTCACCAGAGGCATCACATCATCATTCTAAAGTCAAATCACTATTTACAAACAATACAGTCCCCTATAAAGGGTTCACAGTCAGCATTTACTTCTTCCTTCAGTATTCTAGTTTGCCACCTATGGTTACTGGAGATTAGAGATCCCATAATCTGGAATTAACCAAATAACTTTTAAAGGATGTTTCATGGTGAATTAACTCTGACACCATCAGCAGAGCTCCTTGCATCTATCCCATTGTCAGCAGCAGGATGTGCCAGGATTGATCATTACCACTTCACTGTGAATGATTCCCTTACACAAGATTAAAACCTGGTTCAGGCTACCTCCTTCCATTTCCAGTTACTCACATTTCCAATCAACTTGAACACCTGGTCCCCATGCACATTGTAGACAGTCACGATGGTGTTGAGTGCAGCATTGCGGACAGTGTTGTCTCTGTCGCCAATGTGAATGGCCATCTCCTTTAATGCTTTGCCAGGAGTTGGCTGGCACACATTCATGCCGTATGACTCAACGAGACACCCCAGCTCTTCCAGGCATTCTACAGGATCAGAAACACTGATTTTTTAACTGAACCTCAACCGAGATAGTTAAAAAGAGAAGTGTCCCATTCCAATATACCCTGCAGTTACCTGAATCTATATTATGTGGTAACGCCTCTGTCTGTGGCATTCTAGTGCTCAATTTGGTGACAAACTGGAAACTCCCTTCACTTTGTGGGCAGGGTAAGAGGTGATTTAGTTCTGAAGGGGACTTGAATTTTTAAATTTGCCATCCAGCCACCCTTGACAGTAGTCAGTTGGCCCACAGTCCCCCATCCAAACATTGCCAGCCATAAGCACATTAGTTTAGTGTTTCTAAAATTTAGAAAATTTTAGTGTTGCTAAAATGAGCAGCAGTGAAATAATTCATGCCAACATTTAACTATAAAGTAATGATTAGTTAATCCCCCATAGATAAATAGGAACAGTTCACACAGCTGTTTCAGGCTGTTGGCAGATTCTGAAACGCAACCTTGCATCAGTTCTGAAAGTTCTTTTCACTGCCATAGAGCTAAAAATCTTCACGTGAAGCTTCAAATCCAATGCATGGTTCTGGGGTGAGGGGAGGGGTTGAATTGTGGGAGTTCTGCAGTATTATGGAAAATAACTGAGCCTTCTTCCATACATCAGTACAGGAATAGTGCAACTGGCGGGTGGGAGGTGGGTAAATCAATGAGAGCTGGACAGCTTAACCATTTGTGCGTGTGTGATGTTCGGTTAGACAAAACTGACTAACACTTTCTGCCTAATCACTCTTATTCCAGAGCAGGCCCCTCCCAGATAACTAGAATGTTGCTTGAGGCATAATGTTTGTGGCTCAGGCAGAGAGAGAGAAGCATGAGAGAGATGACAAGGAGGCTTGATATATTTCTTCTTTACAATCTTCTCGTCACCCAAGTTGTTATGCATTTGGGGAAAGATATCACAGATAGGAAAAACTGAGTTTTTCAGAAAGTGTTATGGCCAGCATATCCTGATCCACATTGCATTCTGAAATGAGTTTGGGATGTGTACAATGATACACCAAAAGTTTTCCAGCCAACAGTGCTATTTCCTACCTGCCCGCTGTTTGGAGTTTTTCGACTTTGTCCCCTCCATGATGAAAGTGAACATCTTGCTGGCTGGATAGATTAAGCACATCCTATTCAGAATGGCACGCACATCCTTGCGGACAACATCTTTGGGTTCCCCAACCTGGGGGGTGGAGGAGATCAGAGAAAAGAAACGAAACCAGGACAGGACACTTTTAAATACTTTGCACCAGCAGCATACTTTGCCAGTTAGTCTGCATGATACCAGGCTTACACTCAAAAAACCCAGCCACACCACCCACCCATGCTATTCAAAGGTAACTACATCAAAGCAGTACAGAACAGATTAACTACAGCATTAGCTGGTGCCCTAGCAATGTCTAGGGGCAAGTCATTATCCTAATTTCCCTCAGTATGTGGTACCTTCAGGATAAGATACGGGATGAAAGAGGATGCCTCGTTCTCCGTAAGATGATACTCCTCCTGGCTCAGCAAGGTGAAAAGCAATTTAAGGTATTCAAGGGCCTTCATCAGCACACTTGTGTTGGTATCAAAGAACCGTAGGGTGAGCCATTTCAAGATCAGATCCAGGCAGCTGATGACTCCATCTTTTTCACTCTCCAAGTGCTTGAGATGAAGGGAAAAAACATCAGGTTGTGCAGGATCAAATTCATAAATGGTATAGCCCATGGAAAGAAAAGTGAGGAAGGGCAAAGTATAAATCAAAAGCCATGTCTGTTCCAGTGAAATGAATTATTTATAGGTGGCAGCTTCCTGTTGTAGATTCATAAAAGATTCTTAGGCTTTAAGCCTTAGTGAGACCCCTCAACTATTACATACTAAGCAACTCTCCCACACTGCATGGTAGCAGCTGGCACCTGCCTCTAGATTTCACTAACAAAATTCAGAGCAGTACCTAAAATGAGTAAACAAAGCGTCCCCCTCCCTCAGCAAAAGAGATGAATACTAATTGTATTGTCCCTCTGAAAGTGCTCATTTAGGCCTATAACTTGAGAAATGTGTGCCCAAACTAGTACCATGAAGTCTCCTAACCTACTGACCGCTTAGGAAGAACTCCTAACCTGATGTTTCACTGCTGCAGTATGTGGATGTGGTAAAGGACATCCCACATTCCATTGTTGTCTGCTATAGGTCCCTAACTCACCTCTACCATTGCAGCCAATGCCTTGTTGTGGTGCTGAAAGTCTGTATGAAACATCTCATCTTGTACCCATCTGGCAACACAGCTGGACATCTGAGTTTTTAGCTGTTCGATATATTCATCACGGGGAGTAGTGAAGTTCCATTTCAGCACCTTCAAAACAAGAAACAAAAACACACTCATAACTCAAGGCCAGCAATATACTGCTTGTTACTGAGCTGATACCCAAGAGCCACAGAGCGTAACTAACAGAACAGCCACAGAGAATAGCAAACTCCCTCCTGCAACCAAAAAATGCACACGTTTAGCATTCTACATCCATAAGAATGAAAGCAGCAATATTTCAGTGTACTTGCTAGTACACTAGTGTTAACATGGGTCATATCTAAGCCAAACACCTCATCTTTAAACCATGTCTACAGATATGTGCCCACTTAACCAGCTGGGGGTCCAACCATCATTAGATAACCGAAAAAGTGTAGGTTTATAAGTAAGAGGAGCCTGCAAATTAAGATTTGTTATGAGCGCCAAGCTTGATAACAGGTGCTTGTTAGAATAAAAAAAAACAACAACATGTGGAGCCTCTCAGAACTCTAGTACTTAAAGATGGAAGATGCCCATTAGGTCACCTTGTCCGACCCCGAGAGCTTGGCCAGGCTTGTTACATATTTACTTTCTCTATTGTTTGGTTGAATCTAGTTTTAAGAGTGACCTAAAGCAATGAGGCTTCTGCCACTTCTCTTAGGAGACAGTTTTTGCTTTCTTACACATGCTATGGAGACTGAAGACCTTGTAAACAGCCTATAAGAGATAGTCCTTAGCTTTGAAGTATCAAGACATCAAATGAAGACTGGATTCCCATGCTACACAAGGTGCAACACTATGCTCACAGATAATACAATGTATTTCCTTTAATACCTAAACTTACAAAAATTGAGTATGCTCTTAAGATCCCTCTCACCTTCAATCCTTTCTCATCTTTCATTCTTTGCTCTTTCCCATTTGGGACAATGATAAAAATAGGACCTGATTTGTCATCATCTTCCTTCAGATTGGGCTTACTTGGTACCTTCTTCCCTTGTGCACCCTGAAAAAGCAAAAGTAGTACTGAGCAGAAAGCACTGCAAAACCTATATACAACACTTCATTCCAAGTGATGCCAGACACCAACCCCTGACCTCATGCTGGCCAAGTGTATGAGATGCAGGTAGAAGCTGGCAACAGTGGTTAGAATCCTCAGGTACATGCTCTGGCTGTGTGGAAGCAAAACCCACAGCAAAGTGTGCAATAGACTTTTGTGAGACAGGACGCTTCAGACTTGACCAGTGCACCAGTCACCTAGGGGTGTCTAAACTTTAAGTTGGTACCTGTTTGATGGGTTTGTTCTTTGTCAGACTGGTATTGCCTTTGGTGAGGCTTGTATTAGCCTTGGACATACTGTTATTACCATCAGACTGCTGCAATAGGCCACAGAAAAGGCTTGGTGGTTAGACAACTCAACATGTACCTCTAAATCACTCCCTTTAGACTCTGAAGCCCCCAAACCTGCTGTGCACTCAACAGCGCTAATTCTAGGTTATTTGAAAGACTTTAGATGAAGGAATTCAGTGGCTGCAGGCTGGTTTACAAAGACACCTTAACCCAGGGTTCGGCAAGCTTTCAGAAGAGGTTGCCAAGTCTTCATTTATTCACTCTGATTTAAGGTTTCGCGTGCCAGTCATACATTTTAATGTTTTTTAGGTGGTCTCTTTCTATAAGATATAACTAAACTATTGTTGTATGTAAAGTAAATAAGGTTTTTAAAATGTTTAACAAGCTTTATTTAAAATTAAATTAAAATGCAGAGCCCCCCGGACTTGTGGCCAGGACCTGGGCAGCGTGAGTGTCATTGAAAATCAGCTCATGTGCCGCCTTCAGCACGCGTGCCATAGGTTGCCTACCCCTGCCTTGCCTCTGATGTTTTTCCTGTTCCAAATTTGTGGCAGGATGGACTGCTATAGTTGCAGTGGCATCCAACATGTGGAGGAGCACTTGTGAAGTTTCTGACCCACTTACCTGGTAAGTTCAATAGCAAAGTAACAGAATATAAAAAACAGACACTAATGGTAGTACAACTTAAACTCTGCACTCAGGTACAGCCAGCTGTAGCTACCATTGCATCCTTAAACATCTCCATTGTGCACTGTGCTGAGAGATAGACCTTTGGATGCAGTGGACTAAAGATGGGAATTTCTCTGGCATGTGGATTCAGAATTACTGTTCAAAACTAGATTTTATAATATTAGAACAGAATACAAGATTAAATTTATCAAGATACATTTTAAATACAGACCATATTCGATAAAAAGCCAAGGAGGTTTATAGTAAGGGAAGCTAAAGAACCAGTGATCTGAACTTCAGACTGTGGCAAGCCTATTAAGTAGGACTGGGCAAAAACAATGATAGCAGCACAACGGATGTGAAGGGCATCTTTCACTTGAGAGACTGGATACTCTCAAGCTTGCACAGAGCACTTCTGTAAAAGCATCAAGGGCTCCATTAACAAGCTGTTACACTCCCCAGCTGGAACCAAGATCATTAGTCTTGCATGGTGGTATCACTGTACCTTAGCTTTAGAGGCAGCTCCTCCTGCTTTGGCCTTTTTGGGGTCAGGCTTGGGCTCCATGGTGCTGGACCCTGAATCTTCAGCAGGTGCTTGGAAACAAGAGATTATTTCAAAACACATTTTGAAAAAATGAGTCCATTCACGAACAGCACATTCAGTCCAGCCCTGTTCTTCATTCTCACTGCAGAGAAGGGATGTTGCTCATAATAAGAACAAAACCCTTAAATCACAAGGAGAGGCAGGGGTTTCAGATGCACAAAGGAAGATGACTGTGCTAACAGTCAGGTATTTACAGACTATGTCAACACCAAGAAACTAGTCCTCGTATCTAAATGTATATAAAAATTTGCACATTTTAATCTTCCTCTTTCCTCAATCTTAGTATGTTTCTGGTCTTACATGGCAAGCTTAACAGTGATTGTTCCTTACGGTTTATGTGGGGCTGCTGAAAAGTAGGCTCAGGTCCCTCAACAGCTTTGCCACGCAAGCACTCTAGAACAGTGGTTTTCAAACTGTGGGTCGAGACCCAGCACCGCTGACCAGGCCGTTAGAATTCCCATCGGCAGTGCTGCCCAGCTAAGGCAGGCTAGTCTTTACCTGTTCTGACACTGCACTGAGCCCCAGAAGCGGCCAGCAGGCCCAGTTCCTAGGCGGGCAGGGCAGCCACGGGGCTTTGCATGCTGCCCCCACCCCGAACACTGGTTCTGCACTCCCACTGGCCGAGAATCAGCCAATGGGAGCTGGGGGGGTGGAATGTTTGGCTGCAGGCAGAGCCACTTGAGAGCCTCCACCTAGGAGCTGGACCTGTTGCTGGCCACTTCTGCGGCGCAGCATGGTCCACGGTGCCAGGACAGGCAGGAAGCCTGCCTTAGCACCCCCGCTGCGTCGCTGACCGGGAGCCGCCCAAGGTAAGCCTACATTCCAAACCCACACCCCAAACCCAGGGCCCAGCCTGCACCCCAGCCCACACCCCAAACCCCTCACCCCCAGCTCTGTTGGGTCACAGCATCAATTTTTTTCAACTGGGTTGCCAGGAAAAAAAAAAAGTTTGAAAACCACTGCTCTAAAGAGGGGCAGGCATAAACGCAATCACTTAGAGTGAGTGACTTCCCAAGTTGGTGCTAGAAGAATGGGACAAGAGGGCAGGACTAAGCCATGCACCACTGTCAGAGGTTACCACTGCTGGTTCACAACAATTCTCAAAACTGACACTGCATAACTTCTCCTCTACCTTAGTTTGGAAGTGCCAAGGAGAAGGAAGAGCAAAGGCTGATGGGAGGGGGAACACACACAAACAGATGACACACCAAGAAAACCCAACAGTCTGTAGCCTCCCCAAAGAGCTCAGAGTGCCACAACAGAAGCAGTAGAGGAGGAATCCGGCATCCTTTTGAGGCTGACATACGGCAACTTTTCAAGCACAAGAACTTTGCCTCTCTGGTCCCCTGGGTTTGATTAATCCAACAGTCATGTTCTACAGACCAGAGAGATTCTACACATATAAGAATATCTGCATATTAAGCTAGAGACACCAAAACCCTAGGAACCTGCAGCTCCAGCCCACAAAAACTTGTCTTCCACAGACATCCAACCTACTATCTTGACAGGGGACATTACAGAGTGGTTCTTATTCCCTATACCCTGCTTCTGTAAACAAGGTCCTCCCCAAAGGGTCTGTGTCTTACACACACGCTTTCATGCTAGCATGACTGATCATTAAAATTTAGGGTTTCCCTTCAAATTACTATTTTCTGAGGAAATTCTTTCCCACACATTTCCCAGCATTTCAAGATAGATTACCTGATGCAGACTGGAATTTGGCTGGAGCTGCTCCTCCTACCACTCTGGAAGATGCCTTAGCAGGAGCAGCAGGTTTGGCTGGCATGATGGCTTTGGCTTTTTCGAGCATGGCCAGTACCTGATCTTTGGAAGTTGGCTAGTGAGAAAGATGCACATACAGAGAGATATGTCAGTCTATGAACAGGGATAAACGGCTGCAGTTTAAGAGTGCAGCATGCAAGAGGCTAAATGAAAGGTAGTTTAGCCAAAGGGACGGTGCTTTGAGAATTTGAAGTCGTAATGTAGTTAACATATGCAACTACTTTAAACCACACTCATTGAAGATCAAGTATTTCACACCTGAAGTCAGCAGTGATTCCTGAGAGTATAAATGGCTCAAAACAACATTCACAAGATCACTTTCTAGTAAGAGTCAGACATTTGCCACAGACATTACACCCACTTTCACCCAAGCTCATTCATACACTGCCTTCTTCCTCAGGTAAGAGTCTAACAATACCTTCAGCTTGCCAGTAGCTTTGGCCATCTTCTCAAAACCGAGATGCATCATAAAGAATGGCAAGGCATCCTGTGCTTTTTTACGCACGTCTCCATTTCGATCCTCCAGGCAGGAGTACAGGTGAGGCACACACAAAAGCAAGTCAGAAGGAACAGAACGGAGGGTAGGCAGCTTGTCAGCCAACCAGCCCAGAAGCTGGAAGGAGATAGCATACATTAGCTTTGCCCTTCAGAATATAACTGATGTCCGAAACATGCATTGTGGTAAGGAGTCACCAGCAGTCTTAATAGGAACAGAATTAGTTGTGTGAATTAGCTGAGGGGACCAAAACTCAGCTCAGATATTCACCATTTGCATCCATCCTGATCTTCAACACTAAAGTGCAGCCCACTGAGACTACAGATCCCAATATACAAGTAATTTGATTCAAGTGGCCAGGCTCCATTATGGCTACTATTCCAAGTTAAAGATAAGGGCAGCATGTCAGAGTTGTGCATTACTCTTGGTCGGTGAGTTGCACTTTGGGCATCCCTAGCTCAAGCAACATCCCAAAGCCACAGCTCTGTTCTTAAGCACCTGTGCATAAAGTAAGGCTCATTTGAGAGAAGCAGCACCTTTAATTTTATTTAAATTGGAGCAACACTGAAATTTGAATTTCAGCACCACCAGTGAGTGTAACAATATCATCCTTGTTAAATTCTCTTTTTACTTTTACAAGTCAGTACACAAACAGAATTACACATTTCTTACCCTCGTGATACTGCTGTCTGCACTAGTACTAGCCTCACCCCTTTATTTCTACAGTTGTGCTCATACTATTGCTAAGCAGCAATTCGAAGATATAAGGAACAAACTCGTATACACAGTACCAATCTTTACCTCTTGTCTTAAGAAAGGGTTTTCTTTTTTGAGCTCCTCAGACAGGTCTTCTCCTTCCAACCATTCTTTCATGCCAGTTTGTTCTGTCCAGGCATTCACAGTAGCCAGGGCAGCAGCACGTACATTGTTCTGTAGCAAGAAGATAAAAACTGGGGAGGTTCTGGGATCACCCTTTCCATCAAAGATTAAATCATCCTGTACCAAGAACTCACTTTTGTTCACTGCTGGGAAACCCAAGTCCCAGCATCACAAAATGCAACTCATTCTATCAGACAGAGAAGTCTCTGAAAAGTAGGCATAATACACTAGTCAGACGACAAGTTTAAGTAAGGCCTGACACAGAAAAGGAATGGGAGCATCTTTGAAAGAATTTTGTCTGCTGCCCCTACCTAATGAAAGGATAATTTCAAATCCACAATTCACAAGAGGGCTAAAGAATGAGGTTACTTACTTCCATGAAGGTTAAAACAGGTTTTGCATGTTTATGAATCCAGGAAGGATTAGGAGATACCTCCAGCTACTTTTCAGTAACCCAGTTTATTGTGGATCACAAATTGAATATGAGCCAACAATGTGATGCAGTTATGAAAAATAGGCTAGTATTCTGGGGTGTATTAATAGGAGTGACATGGGAGGTAACTGTCCCGTTCTACTGTGCACTGGTGAAACCTCAGATGCAGCACTGTGTCCAATTCTGGGTGGCACACTTTAAGAAAGATATGGACAAACTGGAGAGGATGGCAACAAAAATTAAGAAAACCTAACCTATAAAGGAAAAGGTTAAAATTCTTGGTATATTTAGTTTTGAAAAAAAAGAGGACTCCGAGGGTACCCAATGACTTGACTTCAAATATATTAAGGGTTGTTATAAAGAGGACAATGATCGATTGTTCTGAAGGTAGAAAGTAGGACTTAGTCTGCAGCAACTATGAAGATAGTTAAGCACTGGACTAGACTTCCAAGGGAGGTACTGGAATCATAATAATTGGAGGCTTTTAAGAACAAGTTATACAAATACCTATCAGGAATGCTCTAAGTTTACTTGGCCCTGCCTCAGTACAGGGAGCTGGACTAGAGGACCTCCAGACATCCCTACCAGCCTACATTTCTGTGAACTGCCCAAACCCAGCTACTTCTACTTCAGGGCATGAACTGATCATCGGCTGAGGTCAAGGAGAATGCCATCTCTTACTCCTACATACTCACAGCATGACCCAATACTTCCTAGTGACACCTAAAAAGAGAAAGGCAACAGCCTGCTCTGAAGCAGCTAATTTACACACCCATTCAAGGATGCCAGACTACATGGAATAGAGTTATAGACAATATGACATCTCTATTAAGTTCTGACTACTTAGATGTTAGTTACTTCAATCTATTCAAGGCACCTATCACACTAAGCAAAATAGAATTTAAAAACACAGCCATGTCAAAAATAAACTCCAACCCAACAAAAAAAAAAGAAAGTCTCCTTTAAGATATTCCTCCAATAGAATCATGTTTAGGACCTCCAATATACCTTATTTTCAGACAGACATTCTGAGAGGGCCCATGTCAGCAGGATTCTTCACAGCTAAATACTGGACAGAAAGCTACACATCACCTGGGGGTAGTCATTGGAGTAGCATTAAGTGCCCACTCTATCCAGAGAGCTAGGCCTGGCACTGATCCCTGCACAGCAAACCAATCTGCTGCCCTAGTACTGCTAACCTGGGCTGTATCTTTTACATTGAGAAGCAGAGTTTATTAAAAATCAGTTTAAGATGAAGAGCTGGACACTGTGCATAAATGGGCTGTATTGTACATCACGGACATTGAACAAAAAAGCCACCAGCTTAACCACAGCAGAGATAGTATTCATATCTGTGGATAGTAAATCTGCAGTAATTTGGAAGACAGAGCTCTGAGGAGCATACAGAAAGCTTCTGAAAGCTCACCTGCCTCTGAACATCTAGGCTAGTTTAAGTCAAACACTGAAGATTGCTCCCAGTGCATCTGGAAATATACAGAGGCTGAGCCTTCATTCCTAAAGGAAAATACAAGACTTGATTGCCTACCTTACTGTCTCCAAGAACAGTGATGATGGGAATGCCCAGGTTTTTCACATGTTGCCTAATGTTTGGGCCCATTGCCATGGCTAACTGCTGGAGGATGCTCAGTGTTTGTTGAACCTGGATGAGAAAGAAAAAAGTGTTTTAATGAACCAGTTATTAGGTGCTCTATGCTCCAGGCCCCCACTACAAACAAACATATTGCTATTATGGCTTATCTAGACTTTGTCTCTTGAAGGGCTGTGAGAACATGCCTATTCCTGCATTTACTTCCATTTGATAGCAAGAGATAGTTTATGCCATGTATAGGTGAAGTTATTGCTTAGTTTCATGTAGATTTAAAAAGGGACACCAATTAAAAAACCCATTTTCAGGCAAAAGTGATTTAATCTCCTGGTGTTGCATATATTATGAGTTATTGAACATAAAAGATTGGCTTATTTATATCATCCTTCCAGTTTGTGGGGTCTTTTACACAGCAATGGGGAAAGTGGCAGACAGAGGCCCTGGAACCACCCACTTCATTAACTTACCAGCTGTCTATTATACAGACTTCAGTAAAAAAAGTTCCTTTCATGGATGAAACACTAATCTACTTTTCAAGCCCCACTCAACCCATGAAGGAACTGAAACAGGCTGAATAATAATCTGAAGTGACTAGAACAGGAATTTGCTTCAGATATTAGGATTTTTAGTAGCATACCAAGATTTTATTGGAGTCATTGAGACGACACTTCAAGGCAGCTGAAAGTTCTCCTATATTTGGCTGTATAAATTTGGCATCATTAATGATGCTTGTCACTTCATCCAGACCTTCCTTTCGGATCTTCCAGTTTTTGTCCCCGATCTTAGACACCAATTCAGCTGTGATCTTATCACTGTAGAAAAAAACAAAAAAACCAATCCCTGACATCCAGTATCATTTTCTATTATAGTGGCACAACATATGAACCAGACACTCCTCTCTGAATGCCCTTCAAAGGCCACAGTGAACCAAAACAGAGAAAAGGACATCAGATACAAAGTTGCTCATTTCAGAGCATGCAGCAGCAAAGAGTCAGTCCTTAGTTTGTTGAATCTAAACCCACCTGATCTCTGTTCTTGGAAGAAGATCCACAACATCATTCCCTATATCCTCTTGCTCCTCTCTTTCCTCACCATCATCCCCGCTGCCACCACTGTGTCTGGAAGTGCCTCGAGTTGGGGCAGGTGCAGTCTGCCCTTGCATCTGCAAACATGCAATACATACAAGTTAGATGTTTAAGAATCCTACATATGGGACTCTTCACACACCTCCATAATCTCAGTAATGTGGCCTAGAGCAATACCTTTTCAACATAAAGCATTGCTCCAAAAAGCAGTAGCTTCTGAAATTCATCATAAAACCAGAAATGGATGTTACCTACCTGTACCTGGAGGTTCTTCAAGGTGTGGGGTCCCTATCTGTATTCCACACATGGGATATGCATGTGCACTGTACGCCTGAGTCTGGAATTTCTTGCAGTGTCCATGGGCCTGCACATGTGCCGTGGCTCTCCTCAGGCTCCAAACAAAGGGCATAAAGGGCAGTGCAGGCTGATGCCTCTAGTTTTTCATTCTTACTGCAGTGTAACGAATCCGCAGCAGAGGGGACACAGATAGGGACCACACATCTCAAAGAAAGTCCAGTTACAAGTGAGTAACCTCCATTTCTTTGAATGATAATCTTTGTGTATTCCACAGGTGGGAGATTAACAAGCAGTAGTCAAAAATGGGGTGGATGCGAGCATACTGAAGTGATAACTGAGCTTAGTCCTGCTGTACCGACAGTTCACAATTCTACCAGAGCATAACATCTGATGAAGGTATGCAGAGAACTTCAAGTAGTTGCCCTAAATAGCTCTAGTATGGGTACATCTCAGAGATACAGCTGATGTAGGTTGCCCCCTGATGGAATGAGTCTTTACCCCTTCGGGGAGCAGGAGGGAGAAGATGCCAGCTAAATGGTAACAAAAGGATAATATAACCAGAGATTCATTTCAAAAGTCTCTGCACTCTTGATGGCTCTGCTATACAAACAAATAGAACAAAGGACATGAGAAAGACACCTAACCTTTGTAGATAAAAGGACAAAGCCCTCTGGATAGTCACAAGATGCAGTCTTCTTACCTCTTCCCAGAGATATAGTTTTGGTTTTTTTCGGGGGGGAGGGGGCAGAAGAGAGGGAAGGAGGAGAATAGAGGTAAGTGGATGACCTGACCCACATGAAACAAACTACAGTGGGTATGAACCTGGAGTTGGAGTAGCAAGACCTTTTCTTTATAAAAGGTAGTATATGGTGGACCCACCATAAGTGCTCCCAGTTCACTGATTCTTCTGGCTGATATTATAGCTATTCAAAAAGGCCACATTCATGGACAGATGGTTTGCAGAGCATGTGACCAGTGGCTCAAAGGGAGTCTTCAAGAGATAACAGAACAAAAATGAGGTCTCATTGAGGTGTGAATTTCACCACTGGCGGACGATCAGAGAATCTCCTTAAAAAGAAAACACAACAAAAAACACCACCACCACCACCACCACCACCACCACCACCACACAGTTGTGATAGGATGTGTAAAGATCATAGGGTTATCCCTGGAAGATGGAAAGCATGGATGACTGATAAATGCACTCGCAGGGACCTGAATGCAAGATCTGAAAACTTATAAGTAGCCACTCTAACATATCAGTGACTCTGGTGGAGTCTGGAGACACATTGTGTTGATGAGCTCATGCGGAGGAACGATTCCATTAAGCTGAACAACAGCTTCTCATAAAATCTTTTCCTACTTTGGTTAAGGATGGACTGCGCCCTCTAGGAACGTGTTGTATATCTGATTTGCATCCAAAATGCCAGGCTCTGAGCTGCAGCGGTCCCGGACTGGGACATGTGACCTTGCTGCAGTGCTGCATTAGAAGGTCCGGCAACATGGGGATGTTCGTGGGCGGTTGCACTGATAGCTTCAACAGATCAGTGAATCAGAACTGTCTTGGCCAGTTGGTTGTGTCTCAGTAGATCTTCCAATAAACCGTGGTATTAAAGGAACTGAAGGGAATGTATACCCCAGGCAACCCTTCCACAACAAGCAGGAGGGCATCTTCCAGTATTTGCCCAGGGCTGCTCTAGAGCATTACTAAAGATGCTTCTTGTTCACCTGTGAGGCAAAGTGGTCTCAAGCTGGCACTCCCCATTGAACAAAGATGTCACTAAGAACCAAATCTTGAATCTCTCATTTGTGATTTGTGTTTGCTAAGGTAGTCTGCTAGGGAATTGTGTGCCTCTGGTAAATGTGTTGCTGATAGCACTGTGACATTTGATGCAACGAATCTAGAGGGTAACTGCCTCTATGCACAGAGGGGAACTTGTTTTCCTTTACTTCTTTATATAAAATACTGTTACTGTCTGACATTATACAAACCTCTTTGGATTGGATGAGTGGGAGGAAGGCACTGCAGGCCCAAGAGACCACCTTGAGTTCTAGTAAGCTGATGTGCATTCTGGCACTTCTGGGCATTCCAGATGACCCTGTGCCATATGATCACACACCCCAATCCACAGGCAGGCATTGATAACAATGGTTTGCCTTGGGCGTTTGGGCAGGTAGCTCTTTCCACACACCAAACCTTCTCCAATTTTGTCCACCACACAAGAAAGCCTAATACTCTGGGCAGAATTGTGACCTTCTCATTTATGGTGCCCTTCTCTGGTGAGTACACTGAGAAGTCAGGCTTGTAGGCATCATAGATATAGCTTGGCAAGTGGTGTAGCGTGCATGAAGCCACGTTGCCAAGGACAGAAAGGCAAGTTCTGACTAATGTCTTGTATCTGACAGTGACCTGGTCTATGACAAACACACACTCGTGGCCTGAAACCTTTTGAGGGATAGATAATGCTCTTCCTGTAGCAGAGTCTAACGTCCCCGTACAAAGTGTATGCATCTTGTGGAGATCAACATGGATTTGTCATGATTGACACTAACACCTACGGAAGGCAAAAGGCTGAGCAGAATATGGGTTGCTGTGTCGACCTTGTCGTAGCAGTTCCCTGTGAAAAGCCAGTTGTCAAAGTATAGGAAGACTGTAAAGCCTTGTCTTCTCATCCAAGCAGCTACTATTGAAAAAACTTTTGTAAACACCCTGGGTGCTGAGGCCAGACCAAAAGTTAAGACTCTGGATTAGAAATTGTCTTGGTCAAAGAGGAAGAATCTGAGGAACTACTTGTGGACTGGATGGATATCTAGAAGAAAATACGCATCTCATGTTAAGAGCTGTGAACCACGGGCTCTCCTCCAATAAGGGAATTATTGATGCCAAGGATATCATGCAGAATTTTAGTTTTTGGATAAACTTGTTTAACTGACAGATCAAAAGTTAGTCTCCATCCTCCATTTTACTTGGGAATCAAGTAGTAAAGAGAATAAACCCCCTTCCTGTGGTGGTGAAGTGTAACATTTTCTTTGGCTCCCCTGAGGGGCAGGGAGTTCACCTCCACTCTTAAAACCTCCTTGTGAGTGGTCCCTGAAGACGAACCAGGAAGATGATGTCAAATTATCAGATAGCCAGCCTGGATAACCTCAAATATCAATTTGTCTGTAGTTAGGGCCCTCCAATTAGGCATCAATAAAGGGTGGTGGGTCTCAACAACCCCATCAGAAGAACCTCTTTGCCTGGGGGTTCCAGTGCAAAGTAACAGTTGTCATAACTCTCCTACTCAGATCTGAACCTTAGAGTTCAGAACATGAGAAGCTAGCATGAAACCTCCAAACTTAATTACCAGCTTGGATCTGATATCGCTGCCACCAGCCAGAATTCCAGTGTCTGGCTCACTGTGGTCTCCCCAAAACCTTTCCTGGGGAACCCCCAAGACTCAGATGCCCTGAGTCTCACCACAAAGGGAAATAACCCATTTCCCTTCCCTCTCTTTACCTCCTCCCAGATTTCCCCACTCTGGGTACTCTAGGAAATTCCCTGCTTCAAGTCCTTTTGAAACACAAGTACTGAGAGATCAATCTCTCTCTCCCCTCACCCAGAGGGTATGCAAAGTCAGGCTTAGTAAATCTAACACAAAGAGATTCTCTCTTCCCCCCTATCTTCTTCCTCCCACCAATTCCCTGGTGAGCTGCAGACTCAATCCCCTTGAGCCCCCACTAAAAAAAAAATCCACAGGTCTTAGAAAGAAAGCTTTATACAAAAAGAAAGGAAAAGACATAAAAATGGTCTCTGTATCAGGTGTCAATTGCTTAACAGAAAAAATGAATAAAGAGCCTTATCCAAAAAGAATACAATTTAACACATTCCAGCAACTACACACATATAAATACAAAAAATAATATAAACCTATTGTCTTACTATCCTTGTACTTACAACTTGGAAACAGAAGATTAGAAAGCCTGGAGATAGAAAGATCACTCTCAGAGCCGAGAGGGTCACCGAACCAAGACAAAGAACAAAGAACTCACACCCAAAACTTCCCTCCACCCAGATTTGAAAAAGTCTTGTTTCCTGATTGGTCCTCTGGTCAGGTGTTTGGTTCCCTCTGTTAACCCTTTACAGGTAAAAGAACATTAACCCTTAGCTATCTGTTTATGACAACAGTGGATGTTTCAGAGGCTGGGTTCCTGGGTCTATACACCTCTGTTTCTTATGTGGTGAGTCTTGATGATGTTGATGATAAAAGGGTGGAGGAGATGGTCTTGCCCCATATCCCTATCTATGATGCTTACTCTTGGGAGCAAAGGTATAGATGCCCAGCAAGTGAAGTGTTGTTCAAGTCTTTGAAGGGGTGGAGATACTCATCTGTTTTTCTGTGCAATCGTACTTGCACCTTTTTAGGGAGACCTGAGGATTGCAACAAGTCTCTCCTCATGACAACGATCATAACCAAACCCCTCCACCATGACTTAAGAGTGAAGTTTTGGCCACCAATTTGCCCTCATCCAACAAGGCCTGAAAGCGGGCTCTATCCTCCTCCTAGACATTGTCCTTAAACTCTAGAGACTAGCATAACTGGTATCATATTTGGCCAAGAGGGCCTGACAATTAGATACACTGAACTGGAGGGAGGTGAAAGAGAATATCTTTCTTTCCAGAAGGTCAAGTCTTGTGTACCCTTATCAGAGGATAAGAAGTGCTGTTGCTTGGATTGCTCTGTAGCTGCCTGGCCATCAAGAACTCCCCTGGATGGGACAAAAGTAGCGATACTTGGCCCTTTTAGGGGTGGGAGCACAAGAAGCAAGGGTGTATGAAACTGCCTTTGTTGGGTTCATGATGTCCTCATTGATGGGGAAGGCCACTCTACTGGGACTGGAGAGCTGAAGAATGTCTAGAAAGCTGCCCTGAGACTCTTGAACTTCTTCCAGCTGGATCTGTAGCTCTGCCACTATCTTATACATAAAGTCTTGGTATAGTTTAGTCATCCGGTGGAGACTGAGAATATGGAGTGACCACCTGACCAGTTACTGTTCTGGGAGCAATCTCGTCATTGTAAAATCCAGGTCACCTTCCTCCTCCGAATACTCAGAGCTGGTTGTATATGGCCAGACAATGACAAGTAGGACTAATGCACTGATCTGGGTGTCTAGGGTAGGGCTCCTAATAGTGCCAGTAAGATGGAGTCACTGGAGGGGGATGGCATGGAGTACCACCTGTCCCATGGCCAAATCATGTCTGGTTGGAGGTTGGAACCCTGACCTCCTAGGGCTTCTGTTCGGGGCCATCTCTCAGTACTGCAGACACCTATGGAGTCTCTGACACCAGAATAGAAGGCTGGATCCCCAGTCACTGGTGGGACTGATGGCTGCAATTCAAAGCTGGCAGGTGGAATTGGGGAACGACTATCTCCTTGTGATAGACTCCTCCTTAAGCATAACATCCTGGAACGTTGACATACCTGATAGGAGCTACTGATGCCGATAGGGGAGAGCAAAGACATCTTCCAGGGAGACATATGTCCCGAACTGTTCCAGAGTACAAGGAGAGTCCACCGGTGGAGCTGGTCACCATATTTGTCTGATCTCTCTGGGGCTGTTTAGCTATCAATACCACCTCAGTTGCCTAAGTGGATGAAAGCACAAGGAGCTAACCCCATGTCTCCACCACCAGAGCCAGCGTCAGAACTGTTGGATCCATACATTTGTGAGCCTTCTTCTTTCTGAGAAGATTTAGTCTGGCTTAAGACATTAGAGCTTGTGTGTGTTCGCTCATGACTAAGGGGGTAATGGAGAGATGCTTTCTTTTTATGACATGGACACAGAAGACTTATCCTTATGTCCATGAGAGTGCTCCATACTTTTGTGAATCCTTCTCTTAGGCTTAATAGACTTAGCCTCCATTCCTGAGCTAATGCTCAGAGGGGTGCTGCCCACTTGAAAAGGTTGATGTAAAGGGGTAGTCCCCCAGCCTAGATCTGATTGGGACTTCATTGCCTTCTCCATAAGGTATTTTCTGAGTCTCAGTACCCAGCCCTTAAGAGTAAAAAGAGCAGCAGATGCTGTACTTGGCAGATATGTAAGCCTCACTCAGTAGAGCCAGCACTGACGTTCCTCACTCACAGAAGAGAAGCAAAGGCAGGAAACAGCTTTTGAATCCTGGGATCCTGGCATTAATCCCAGACTTCTCAGAGGAAAATTCCTGGGGCTGGGGAAAAATTCCCCTTTAACTATCTATGCTATACTAAGGTATAACTACTACTAAAACCAACTATACACAATTCTTAAAGAAATGAATAACACTAAAAAAGGAGCTGAGGACACCTCAGATCAGGAGGCGACACGAAGGAACTGGAGAGGAGATGGCCTGCACCACCCTTATTTCCCCTTGGGTGGGAGCATAAGAACAGCTATAGCCAGACACTGCCTGCAAAAAATTATGTACTCAGCCACATGGTGCGCAAGTGTATCCCACATGCGGGCTACAAAGTAGGGACCACCACTCAAAGAAGAGTGACTCCTTATTCAAGGCCAAAACAGCCAAGACCCTCATTTGTGTGGCTACATGCCCTCCAAAGTGTGGTGGTCTCGCACACTACTAATCAGTCATCCAGGAATACCAGTAAAGAGCCAGCCTACTTAGAGTTCTAAACCTATATCTGGGTGACCAGACTGTCCCGATATTTGCTTGTTTGTCCCACGTCCCAACCAATGGTAGGTTGGGACACTGGACAAACAAGCAAAGGCTCCAGAGCCTGGAAGGGCTCATGCCCTCCCCCGCCCCGACTCTGTCCCCTCCTTCCCCCACTGGATCCCTCCCCAAATCCCCACTCCCTCATTGCCCCACTGGCTCCCTCCCCAAATCCCCGCCTCTTGCCAAGAACACCATGCCCAGGAGATGCAGGGGAGCGCGGGGCCAGGGTGAGTGAGAGTCCAGTCTGGCCCCAAGCAGGCAGGACTCGGGCATGGTACCTGGAGAGAGAGGAGGGGGCGGCCTGCAGGGCCAGGCAGCAACTGTTCTCCCCGCTTAGGCAGCGGGACTCAGGAGCAGCCGTTGCTGCAGCTCCCACTGCCGCGGGGGGAGGAAGTGGCCAAGCACATGGCGCTCGGCAGCTGCGACTTCAGCGCCCGGGCCCGAACTCCCCGAGCCCGGGCAAGCTGCAGGGACCCAGCAGCGTGCATGTTGCGCCCAGCCCCTGGCCAGTCGCGTCTGGGCTGGCTGCCCAGCTGGTGCAATCCTGCAGCGGAGGCATCGGCAGCCCAGCCCCGTTCATTCCCCTGCGAGACCCAAGCGGGATGGGGGGGGCCTGGGGCCTGCTGCCCCCACTCCGGGGCTGCCCGCGGGATTGCACCAGCTGGACAGCCAGTCCAAACACGACTGGCCAAGAGCTGGGCGGGCACCCAGCCCAGAAGTAACTGGCCAAGAGCTGGGGATGCGCAGCGTACGCGCTGGGTCCCCACAGCAGGCCCGGGCTCTGGGGGGTTCATGGGTGCCAGAGTCGCAGCTGCCAAGGTTGGCCAGCAGCCGCTTTCTCCTCCAGCAGCAGTGGGAGCTGCAGCAGCGGCTGCTCCCGAGTCCTGTTGCCCAGGTGGGGAGAACAGCCACCGCCTGGCCCTGTGGGCCAACCCCGACTCTCTCTCCAAGTACCGCGCCCGAGTCCTACCTGCTCGGGGCCAGGCCGGACTCACACTCACTCCGGCCCCGCGCTCCTCTGAGTCTCCCGAGCCTCCCTCCAGAGCTTGCGCAGGGAGGAGGAGTCTGGGGTGGGGGATTTTCTTTTGCTCTTCCGCCATTTTTTTCCCCTCTGTCCCTGCCCCCCCGCGTCCCGATATTTGACCTCAGTGATCTGGTCACCCTACACTATATTGAAGTTAGCACTTCCAGCTGTCTACTAAGAGAACTAAGGCTTGCAGAGGTCTTACCTTTTCAAATTCTGCATCTATCTGGGAGAGAAGAGCTGGCTTCTCATCCTCAAAGAACATCCGCAAAGGGGGTCCCACATAGAGATACATGACACCCAACAAGGTAATAGCAGCAGTCCTTACAGCCTGCCAAAACAGAACAGAAAGCACTTAATGGACTTCAAACTAACAGTGTTGAAGTTTCAGAATTAATTTACATTTACTCACTGGGTTAGTGGCTGCAAGAGCTGTCTTTACGTTGCTGATGAAAGCCTTAACATTCAACCTAAGAGAGAATATGAATATCATAAAATCAGGATAGCCTACAGGGCAACATGCAGGAGGCATCAGTAAGAAACAAGGCTGCTACAATTAGTTATGGAAGATAATTTAACTTTTAACCTGTTAGACTGTAACTATCAACAAAACTCCCCAAAGCATCAGACATTTATATTTGTAGATAAACCTAAAAGGTAGTGAGTTAACAGAAAGCTCTTTCCAAAGTTGGATAATCTTTTTCAGTGAAATACTGCCGAAGACCAGTTTACTATAAATATGAAGGCAGCCCTTTTATTGCCTGAAAAGCTAGTCCATGAATAAAAACGGTTACATATATTGCAATAATGGTTCTTCTAGATGTTTTCAGTATGGGTCCCACTGTAGGTGCACACATTCCCCATATACATAAGACAATTTTCTGAATGGCAATGTACCATGGACCTCTGTGTGAGGGCATAAAGGACAGAGTGGCTGTGACCCCCCCCTTAAGTTCAGAATTTGAAGCTCATGGTAGCGAAGGACTCTGAAAAATGGGGACATGGGTTCCACACTGACAACATATGGAAGAACCACAGCCAGTGTAGATAAAGGAGAGGTTACTTACCTTACAATAATACGTGTTCAACATCTTTTTGTCTATATGGGTGCTCCACTGTAGGATGGGCATATGCTCATGCACTCTTGATCAGAGATTAAAGTAGTGCTCACAGGCCTGAGCCTGTGCAGAACAGCACCTCGTATTCCAAATGAGGGGATATAGGGAGGAGCAGGCTTGTCGCCGCTCAGTTGCTTCACAGCCATGAAGCCAGAGACTTCACAGCAGAGGGAAAGGAGGGTGGGAGGTGGAGCACCCACAAGAACAAAAACCTTAAGAACTCTAGTTTCTGTAAGTAACATCCCCCTCCAAGTATATGTCCTCATGGATGCTCCACCATAGGAGACTCTTAAGCAGTAATTCAAAGAGAAGGTGAGTGCTGGGGAGGTAGGTCAAGAACTGTGTAGAGAACTGCATCACCAAAAGACAGTGACATCTCTGGAAGCAGGTAAGATGGCATAAGACTTGGTAAAGGTATGACTAGAAGTCCAAAAAGTCACCTACAGATTTCTGCTATAGGAACATCTTTTAGTAGAACCACAGACTTTGACTGAGATCTAATGTAATGTGCTGTCAGTCTGTGGAGAGGCTGTACCTCAGTTCTTTCATAACAGGCAAAAATACAACCCAAAACCCACTTAAATAATCTCTGCTTAGAAATAAGCTGGCCCTTCATTCTTTCTGCAAATGATACAAATACGCTTGGAGAGGTCCTAAAGGATTTAGTTCTGTCTAAATAGAAGACAGGGTCTAACATCCCAGTGAATGAAGGCTTGATTCTTCTCTACAGGAATGAGATTTTGAGTTGAATACAGGAAGCCAAATCTCTTGGTTAATAGGATATACTGATGAGACCTTAGGAAGAAAACAGGAATGAGGGCATAGTACAGCAGTGTCCCTATAAAAGGTGGTATATGGTGGTTCAGCCATGAGTGCCCCCAGCTCTCCCACCGCTGACGCAGAAGTAATGGTGACCAGGAATTAAGTTTTAAAGGAGAGATGGAGGAGAGAGCAGGTAGCCATTGGTTCAAAGGGGGCTCTACTTAGAGCATTAAGAACAAGGCTGAGGTCCCACTTGGGGGCTTGGTCCCAAACAGGATATAAATTGTACAGACCTTTGAAGAATCTGCCTGTGACAGGGTGGGCAAAAACCAAGAACCTCTGGATGGGTGAGTGGAAAGCTGTGATAGCAGCAACTGTATCTTCACTGAGATTATTGGAATTAAAACTGAGGCATCTCAACGGATAGTTCAGTACCTTGGGAAGCGGAATTTCTGAGGCTTGAGGAGATGGAAGAGCACCAGAGTGAAAGCATTTCCACTTCTGGAAGTAAGTCTTCTGAATACTGGGCTTTCTACTGGACAAAAAAACCCAACTTAACTGCATCTGAACAGGTCAATTCCATGGGTGAGAACCATTCAGGATCCATGTCCTGAGGTTCAGAAAGGAACGGGTGGGGAGGATGAGGGACCCCAAGCTGTGTGTCTATAGTTCCTCAGTGGTAATCACAGGGGTGCCACCTCCAAGTGGTGGATGAAGTTTGGGTACTACACCTGTCTTGGCCTGACTGATGCTACGAGAATAGCACTCTTTCCATGTATAACCTGAGAAAAGAGTCTTGAGTATTAATGATATCAGTGGATAAGCATAAAGCAGGACCTGAGGCCATGGAAATATCCACACATCTCCAAGAGAACTGAAGTTGTAACCTCCCTTGGAGAAACAACAGGTGACATCTGGAGTTGTTCAGGGTGGCAAAGAGATCTACTCACGGCAGACCCTGGGTCTGGCACATACTGAAAGACAGTCTTGAAGTTCCCATTTGTGATCTTGCCAAAAGCAATTGCTCAGGGAATGTGCAATTGTATTCCGAAGGCCTAGTACATGGATTGCTGATATGCTTATTCACTGGGAAATACACCAGTTCCAGAGTCTTAGCGACTCTGCACATAAAGATTGGTTTGCTCTAGTTGGGGGTCCGGGCTGGGACTGAGGGGTTCAGAGGGCAGGAGGGGGATGAGGGCTGGGGTGCAGGCTCTGGCTGGGTGTGCAGGCTCTAGGGTGGGGCTAGGGGATAAGCTCTTGCTGTTGTGGAGTCCAAAATGGCTGCCTATCGCAGTTGTCCCCAACCTTTTCATCTGTCGGGTGCCAGATGAAGGACTGTGACGGCAGTCGAGCATTCACACTGGGGACCCCTGGCCTATAGGGACATACCCTTGAATAAGGGAGAATGGTTAATACTTAGTGTGTCGCTGTGGATCCCTGTAGGTGATTGGCAAGCACCATCCTCATTAGATGATGTGAATGAGGAGTTTCAGCTGCATTAGTCCAACAGTGATTGTAGTTTTGCTCTCCTGAACTTGGTGTCTCCTCTGGCAGCTATGTCCAAGATGTTTGGCATAGGTCAGTAGGTTACTCCGTGTCATCATCTTGCAGATCTGATATTAGCACATCTGAAGCAGCCGGAAGACATTATTTCAACCCTGGGGCAGTAAGCCTTTATGTTTGGTGAGAGAAATTCACTCATGAATTGGTAACAAGATACATTATGTGATCCATTCTGACCTTTGTAATGCACGGCTCTATCGAGAGAGCGAGAGCATGTGTGTAATTCCCTAGTCCCTGCCCCCACCCAGTATTGGATGCGGTCTTTGAAAAGAGACAGGTAAATTAATGGATTAGTTTAGATGATATTCCGAGGCCTTCCTGGGGATGAAGTTCAGGTGAGGTATTAACTCCACCATGTCCCTATGGAATGTTGTATAGGGAGGGTCAGCAATAACCGCCTGAAGCTTTCTTTTTCTTCTGGCCAGAGTGACAATGATTAGTGTTTAAGGCCAGAAGAGACCTCCAAGATAATCTACTTTGACATTCTGTATATCACAAGCCACCAGCACCCACACACTAAAACCCAACAACCAAAATGGACCAAAGTGTTATAGCTCACAGGAGACTACACTTGTGCTAACAGAGAATAAGAAGGACCACGGTGAACCAGAGCCCAAAGGCCCCCCCTCCCGCCACAGTAACAGGGAAATGATCAAATGAGGTACACGCTGCACAGAGGTGCAAACAATTTCCAAGGTCACTGCCTGGGGAGAAATTCCTTCCCAACCCCACATATGATCAGTTAAACCCTGAGCATGTGAGCAAGAACCAACAAGCCCAGCACCTGAAGGATACCTGGTGCCACATCAGAGCTCTGGACCTCCTGGATGCTTTCCTAACCCCTGCAGGTGGCCAGCTGAAACCCTGAAGCATAAGCTTTCAGGAAAAAAAGACAAATCAGAAGTGAGCTTCAGGGCTGTTGAGCCCTGTGCCCCCTACCATCACAAGCCAACCCATCATAAAATTGCACTGAAGTTTGTCCAGCTCTCTGGAAACTAATTAAGTTGTTTGCACCCACAATTCCTACCGTGAGGCTGTTCCAGAACCTCACCCCTCTGATGGTTAGTAATCTTCTAGTTTCCAGCCTGAGTTTGTTCATGGCCAGTTTATAACCATTTGTTCCTGTGAACAACATTGTCCTTTAGCTTAAATAGCTCTTCACTCTCCCTGGTATTTAACAAACAAGCCAAGCTCTTCCAGACTACTCTCAGACTGTCTTCAAAGTGAGATGGTGTATAGAGCATTCCAAGATACACTGAAATAGAAGGTCAAATGGAGTCTCCATGTCAACAGGAATAGACAGACATTCCATGCAGGAATGGGTTCTCTGACTGGTGAGTAGCAGCCCTTTAAGAAGCATCAGTACTGTGGGATGAAAGACCAAACATGAATGTAAAGCAGGCAACAAACTGGAATGCCAAAGTGGCCTTTAATAGAGCTGAACGAAAGACTGGCCTGTCTGAGGTACAATATAATCAAGGTTCTGTGGTACTGAGATCTGCTCTGGGTTTGGGCTTTTATGGCCTGCCCATATCAAGAACCTCTTTTCTGAATAATATATTCTGGTAAAAGTTTTCCTGTTTTGTATCAGGATTTCCTGGATCTGCAGGGAGAAATCTCTGTCTATGGTGCTTAGCCACTTCACCACCACATTATTAAATACAGTGACTTTGGGTCTGGATGAAGAACTTTATGCCACCACTGTCAGATCAGGTCCAAACAGTCTGACAGCTGGATGGACATTTGTAAATCAGAACTACCTCACAAAGCCTAGAGCCACCAGAGTGATCACGGCTTTGTCTCTTGATTTTGGAAGTCTCCCTGGGAATCAAGGAGTTGGTGGAAAGGCATAAAGTAAGCCTCTGTTCTACTGCAGAAGACAGACATTGGGCACAGACTCTGGACTCAGGCCTCTTTTGGAATAGAAATTGACAATCTGCATTTTTCTTGGTGCCAAACAAGTCTCTCATGGAGGATCCCTACTGATAGAATATCACTTCCATGACAGATCTGTGCAAGGAACATTCATGGTTACTGTCTGCCTGCCCAGGAAGTCTGCTAAGTTTTTGCTGATTCCCAGGAGATGAAGGACTATCAGTGTTACTATATTCTAATGTCACCAATTCCAGAAGCTGATAGCTTCTTCATGTAGTGCATGGCTAAGAGCTTCCCCCACCTGGAAGCTATGAGGTAAATACTGCAGAATCTGTATGGTGCCGTACCTGTCCAAATTTTGAAGTGTAATACCTGTCCTATACAGGCCAATCTGATGGCTCAGAGAGCAAAGACATTTGCATGTAGCCCCACTTCATCTGGGGACCAAGTCCCTTGGATCTGCAGGTGATTCAGGTGAGCTCCACAACCTGTTCCTGCCACATCTGTAGTTAGTGTCTGCCATGGAGAGGGATGTTTTGTCACGTTTGTGAGTTCCAACAACCAAGCCAGTTGAGCAGTGACAATGTGGTACTAGGACCTTCTTATCAATCCAGTGTTTCACCTCAGAGCAACCAATCATCCAACCTGGGGTAGATATGAACGTCTTGTCTCCTCAAATCAGTTGCTACCACCTTGAGGCATTTCATTAAAACCTTCTGTAGAAGTGCCAGTACATTTTACTGATAGTTATATGATCAGCTATGAAACACAGGCACTTTCTGTGGGTTTGGTGGATGGCTACATGGAAGTACAAGTCTTGCAGCTTGAGGAGAGACAGTGCATATGTGGGCCCAACAGCCACTGCTACAAAAGTTCTCTAATCAGCACTGCAGGGCGGCAGACATCTACAGTGGAGCATCCATAGGAATACTACTTGAAGAAGCTAACCAGTATTCACTCATGGACGTCCTTATTTTTACTATATGGCTACATTAAACATTTAAGCTGACCCACGAAGACGTCTATATGACTGAATAGCTTTTTGAAGCTCGTAGTTAAATACTAATGTCTGAGAACTCTGGGAACAAAGGCCTGATGCACTTGTCTCAGCAGTCCGTCAAAAAACAATCCACACTGCATTCTGTGGAGAAGCAGAATCTCAGTTTTTCCTACAATGAAAACTCACATCCCAATTTTTCTATTCAATACCTTATCCTAAGACTTACCCAGAAAAGCCAAACTCTTTGATTGCATTCGAGAGCCAGTTCAGGGTTTCCGACTGGTTTTTAGGATTCTTTTGAGAGAAAGCCATGGACATAACCTGGAATAGAAAGGAAAATTCAAATCTTTATGGTCACTGATAGATCAGATGGACCACCCTCTAACAGAAGAGTGCTGGCACCTGCTAAGACGTTGCAGTGCTGTTAAACTGAGATAGATAAGGATATATGCACAACAGATAATTAATGCTCTACTGTAAGGAGAGAGTGGTTGCAATAAGGTATATATCTGAAGAAGAGAAAGTTATGAGCCACACTAGGCAGCCAGAGGTAATCTCTGTTCATTCCCCACTGACCTGTTCAGCAGTCCATGGCAACAGACACGCTTCCGCTATTGCTGTCATTGCTTCTTTTGCGTTACTCCCACATTTCACATCACCAATCTTGTCCACGAGACCATCCAGCACAATCTGGGCTGATGTTTTGGAAAAGTTCCCCTTCTGAGCAATCAGGGCAACTATATGAAGCTTCATTTGCATTACCTGGGAGGGACAAACAGCATAGCCATATTAGGAAAGTAAATAGACTTGTGTGCTGCTATATGTTCTAGCCTGGACCACAATGCAGCTCAGATTAGCCTGAAGTCCTGTCAAACAGAATCTCCGAAGACCCCAGTAGAAACAGAATAAAAGAGTAGGTTTACAGCTAGTACGGAAGTTACTAATAACTAGCAGGACACAAGCAACTAGAGCAGTGGTTCCCAAACTTTAACAACCTGTGAACCCTTTTCACTGAAACATCAAGTCTCGTTAACTCCCTCCTAAAAAATTAATATTTCCAAGGGTTTTCTTCTTTACTTGAATATAAAGTTATAAAATCAGTGATCTTGGAGATAAAATTTTTTTTATGACAAGCTTATTATACATTATTTATCACTACAGTATTTTTATTACATTATGAAAATGGCAACACTCTTCCAAGATCTCACTTTCGTAGCTTGTATCATTTTGAATAAGCCTCTTATAAGACAAGGCTCCTATGTTTCATCAAGGAGTATCAAATGTGAAACAGCATGAAGGCATTTAAGAAGCCAACTCAAAAAGAGTTCCTCCTACACAAGCTTTCAGGTCTTGAGCAGTTCAGGCAAACAAACGCATGTTACAACAACGCTTAAACTTGTTCTTCATAGTAATTTTAAAATACTAGCTGTCTACTTAAATTAAAAAAAAAAAAAAGGCAAAAAAATATTCACCTCTCTTTCCAATTCTTATAAGGAGTCTTGAAGTTTAAATCTCCTCAGCATGACAGATATGCTTGCTTTGATTTGCTTAGCTCTTGGAAGTCCAGGGGCTCTGGGCTGCTGGCCCCAAGTTGTCCCAGTCACTAGGGACAGCTCTGCCACCATTAGGAAATTCTCTCTCGAGAACCCCCGTAACATTTCATGAACCCCCAGGGGTTCCACATTAGGTGACTCTAAAGCAGTATCCCTGGAAGTGGGTAGGAGTTCATGGTCGTGTAGACTGCAACACAACTCTGCTGAACCCAGTGTCACCTCTGGCCTGCTGAGTGATGGCATAATGAGCGGAAAACGTGAACACACTGCAGCTTTACAGATGTCCTGGACAGGGATGTATGCCAGGAAGTCGGCTGAAGATGCCTGTACTCTTGTCGAGTGGGCTCGGACAACCAGTGGCGGCGGAATCCCCGCCAGGTCCTAACAGGTCCTTATGCACGAGGTAATCCAATTGAAAATTCTCTGCGAGGACACTGGGTGACCCTACATCCTATCTGCTGTAGTGATGAAAAGTTGAGTTGATTTTCAGAAAGACTTGGTACGTTCCAAGTAGAAAGCCAAAGCCCTCCAGATGTCCAGGGAATGAAGATGCCTCTCCTCACTGGTCTTGTGCAGTTTCGGACAGAACACCGGGAGGAAGATGTCCTGATTGATATGGAAGGTGGAGACCACCTTAAGCAGGAAGGCCAGGTGAGGCTGTAACTGAACCTTATCTTTGTAGAAGACCTTGTACAGAGGTTCTGAAGTCAAGGCTTAAAATTTCAGAGATCCCGTCTTGCAGACATCACCACCACCAGAAACACAACCTTCCATGACTGGTGAGCAAGGGAGCAGGAACTCAGCGGATCAAAGGGTGGGCTGTGAGCCCAGGGAGGACCAAGTTAAGACCTTGCTGCGGGACAGGAGTCTGTACCTGCGGGAAGAGTCTCTCGAGCCCTCTCAAGAATCTGACAGTTATGCCATCAGAAAACACCATTTGTCCTTGGATTGGTGAGTGAAAAGTGGAGATGGCCGCTAGATACACTCTAATGGAAGAGTGTGCCAGCCCCTGGTTCCTCAAATGAGCAAGTAGTCCAGGACAGCCTGCATGGAAGAACATGAGGGAGAGATGCCATACTCTGACACCCAGCGGGAAAACCTCATCCACTTGGCAAGGTAAGTCAGTCTGGTTGAGGGGTTCCTACTCCCTAGGAGGACCTGTTGGATTCCTTCCAAACAGGTCTGTTCCTCCAGGTTCAGCCATGCAGCATCCACACAGAGATGGAGGGACTCGAGGCTGGGGTGTAGGAGTTGGACATGGTCCTGTGGCAGCAGGTCTGGGCGGTTGGGCAGGGGCCAGGGAGTCGGTGCTGACAAGCTCACGAGCATTCCGAACCACTGTTGGCAAGGTCACGCCAGGGCGATCACAACAACCTGTGCTTTGTATCTCAATCTTTGCCAGGACACTGCCACTGAGTGGAATCGGAGGGAACGTGTACATCAGGCTCCCTGACCATGACAGGAAAGCATTGGAGAGGGAGCCCTTGCTCGGACCTTGCCAAGAGCAAAACCAGGGGCATTTCTTGTTCAGTCTGGTAGCGAACAGGCCACTTGGGGAGTTTCCCAACTTTGGAAGATCATGCAGGCTGGATGGAGCGACCACTCATGATGAGAGGAGAAGTCCCTGCTGAGTTGGTCCACCAGCATATTCTTGACACCAGGAAGGTGACAAGCTTCCAGATGTATTTCGTGGCTGATGCAGAAGTCCCATAGATAGAGTGACTCTCGACAAAGTCTATGAGTGCGCTCCCCCTTGCTGTTGATGTGGAACATAGCGGCTGTGTTGTCCGTCAGAACTGCTTGGAGCTCTTTGATGTTTATGTGCAACTTCGCCTTCTCTGGGGACCACATGCCCTGAGCATGGAGGTCGCAGAGATCCACAAGCCAGTCGAGGTCTGAGGCATCCAACACCAACTCTATGGAGTGAACATACCCCTCTCCAGGACTGTCTTGCGGTTGGTCCACCACCACAGCAAGGTAAAGATTGCCTGGGGAATGGTAACGATCTTTTCCAGAGGGTCTCTGGACTGGGAATAGACTGTCCTTAGCCATTGTTACAGAGGCATATCTGGAGCCTGGTATAGCAGACCACATAAGTGCATGCTGCCATGTGACCCAGGAAGCACAGCCAGGGTCGGTCTGCAGTCAGAGGGAAGGAACATGGAGACTTCCGTGATGAAGTCTGGCAACATCTGACCCTTTCCAGCAGCAGAAACGCCCTGGTGCAGGTCAAATCGAGGACCGCTCCGATGAACTCCATCCTCAGCACCAACATCGACTTTTTGTCATATCCCAGCAGGCCCAGAGAGCAACACGTGGCCTGAAGCACCCTGATATCCCTTTGGACTTGAGACCTAGAGCTGTCCTTGACGAACCAGTTGTCAAGGTACAGATAGCTCCGAATACCCCAGTGCCTGAAATAAGCCACTACCACAAACATGCACTTGGCAAACACTTTCTGTGCTGTCACCAGGCTGAACGGGAAGACTGTAAACCGGTAGTGGTGGGGGCCTTGACTGTAAATTGGAGGAAGGGTCTGTGTCCTTGAAAGATCACTATGTGAAAGTATGAGTCCAAGTCTAGGGAAGCATACCAGTCTCCCGGATCCAGGGAGGGGACAACAGAAGCCAGGAAAACCATGCAGAACTTTAATTTCTTTAAATACTTGTTGAGGTCTCGCAGGTCCAGGATGGGCCATAGACCGCACTTGGCCTTTGGGATTAAAAGTACCGGGAACAGAACTCCTTGTTGATGTACTCATGAGGAACTTCTTCCATTGCACCCAGCTGTAGTAACTCCATTACCTCCTGCATGAGGAGACTCATGAGAGGGGTCCCTGAAGAGGGACAGGGAAGGGGTGGTAGAAAGGAACTATAGGATATAACCCAGTTCCCCTGTACTGAGGATCAGAGGTTATAGCGATAAAGGTAGGCAGGAAGAGGGAAAGGCAGTTGGAGAACACAGGGAAGGATGGATCCAGTAAATAATCTGGTAGGTAGCCCTCAGGCGCACCCTCAAAATGACTGTTTGGCCCCCTGCTTTAAAGGTCAAGCCCAATTGGGCAGAGGGTAGAGGTGGGTGGCTCAAGTGGCACTTGTAGCCCTTGGCTCATTTATGGGGGCTGGTCCTGCCAAGGCTGACTCCTCAGGCCCTGTGATTGCTGCAGTTTGAACAGCTTACGTGCCAGGGCTGGGGTGTAGAAACCCAAGGTTTTTAGGGTGGTGCAGGAGTCCTTGAGGTCATGCAATTTACTGTCTGTTCCGCTAATAGGGCCTGGCCATCAAAGGGCAAGTTCTGCATTGACTGCTGGGCCCCAGTGGGCATCCAGAGGAGCAGCAAAGAGGCTCACCACATGGAGATAGCGGAAGCCATGGCATGGGCAGCAGCATCCACAGCGTCTGATGCTGCCTGGAGGGCCACCCTGGCCACAGTCATGTCCTCATTGAGGATCACTCAGAATTCCTTCCTGGAAGCCTTAGGGAGCGACCCTTCAAACTTGGCAATGGCTTGCCACATATTGAAATCAAATCAGCCAAGGAGAGCTTGGTGGTTGGCCACTCTCAGCTGAAGGCTGGAAGACGAATAAACCTTTCATTCAAAAAGATCCAGCCTCCTTGAGTCTTTATTTTTGGGGGTGGCCCCAGGTTGTCCCTGCCTCTCCTTGTGGTTAACCACCTCAACCACAAGAGAATTGGGCTGGGTGGGAGTACAAGTACTCATGCCCTTTGGCTGTCAAAGTACTTGCATTCAGCTCTTTTAGAGAGATAGGGGTCAGGGAGGAGGGGGGTCTGCCACAGGGCATTAGTGATCTTAGAAACCCCTTCATGAAGAGGTAGAGCCACCCTGGCAGGAGCTGAGGACATCAAACAGAGTCCAAGGGCTCTTCCAAATCCTCTGCCTGAAGCCCTAGGTTAGAAGCAATCCTCTTTAGAAGTTCCTGATGTGCCTTGATATCATCCTGAGGAACTGGGCAAGGGGGGTCCCATGATGTCCTCGTCGTCACCAGACAATGCTGATGCTAGTTCCACGGGAACCCCCATGTCCACTGGTGGCACAGCAACTTGCTCCCCGGGTCCTCCTGGATCTGCAGGGTCTTACCCCCTGAAGTCTCCAGCACCAGAGGGGGCAGGATACTGAGGCCGCTGGCCTCTCAGAGGCTCCTGACACAGAGTGAGCAGCCTGGAAAGGTTGGGTGAACCCCTAAGGGTTCCACAGATACCACAGTACCAGACACTACGTTTGGGGAAATGGGACAGGTTTTGGTGCTGATAATATAGTTGGCACCATCGGTACCGGGGCTCGTCCCACAGTCAGGGAACCTCGTTCCCAGCTAGAGGTACCAGCAGAGCAGTCGGTCCCAGGTGACCAGGATTGGGCTGAGCGGTGGCTCTTGTCCGACTGGTGCCAGTCGCTGCATCCTGAAGCCGACCTGTCCAAGCAAGACTGTCTTGGTAGGGCTCTTGGGCACTAACATTCAGAGGATCTGCATCGACTACCCGACTGGGATGTCGAATGAGACCGAGAGCTACTACAAGCCAGTTGCTGGATCATCCCGAGCAGGGTGACCTTCCCTTTTGGAGACAGGTGATGATGGCCTAGCGATCTCTGGTACCCGATCAGTCCTGGGATTGGCTCTGGGCCCAGGAAGATGGTCAGAGCTGGTCCTGGAGCACTTGCAAAGTGGTATGTGCCTTAGAGGATCTGTGCCAATCTACTAGCGAGGTACGCCTTGAGTCCCTCAATCGGTGCCCCCAGTGCGGGGACCGAAGCAGGCTCCGCTGAGCCTGCCTATCCCATCCTGAGGCAGGACAGCTGCAAGTGGGTGAACACTGGAGGGATGTCTCCTTCAATAGGGAATGCTGAGGCAGGGACACATGCATAGATCCCAACACAGATTTTCCCCAAGACTGGGGTACCGCAGGAGCTGGTGAAGGGCAGCACCAGGAGCATCAGGATCTCTTGAGCTGCGTGAAGGGCTTCGGGCACCGACGTCACCTGAAGCTGGCCAGGGCCTGCACTGCTATCCGGAGTCACAGTCAAGGCATGGGATGGGCTGCACCACTCGACTTGAGCTGGGGCCCAACTTCTCAAGGGAGACGTTGAGCTGCCTGACACTGGTCTTGGATCACCCTCACCCTCTCCTTTCTCTTGTACGACATAGGAGATCTTCTCCTCAGTCTTTTTCGGCTTCTTGACTGGAGTTGTGGAGAGAGACCGGTGCTGGCTTGTGGACAGCGCCGGGGGAGCCCTGCGTACAGAGGCCATAGTGCTTGGTGCAGAGTTGGACCACTGCGCCAGCGCCGGAGTGAGTGCCAACTCCATTAGGAGCATTCTTAGACAGATATTGAGCTCCTTCTTCGTCCAAGGTTTGAAGGACTTGCAGATATGGCACTTGTCACTTAAATACCCCTCACTTAGCTGATGTGTGGATTGCTGACAGGCATAGGCTGTTTGTAGCCATCGCAAGGCTTAAAGCCTGCGGACTGGGGCATGCCTCGACCGTGTTTCATTCAGGACTAGCAGAGTTTGAGAACTACTACTAAGGGTAACTAGGAAAACTACTATGCATAACTATTTTACAGAATTTCAAAGATCACAAGAACAGAGAAGGAATCAATGCTAGCCGAAGCAACAGACGTTCCAGCACTGTCACCGGCAGCAAGAAGGAACTGAGGGTGCGGGGTGCTGGCGGCACCCCTTATACTGTGCCATGTGGATGCCACTCCAGAGGGCACCAGAGCCAGTCCCCCACAAATACTGCTGAGAGAAAAACTTCTGGCACTGGTGCCTGTGGCGAGCATACACACCTAATATGAAATGGACATGAACAAGCACTCGAAGAACTCAATTTTCTTCTCTTGCTGACAAAGCCACAAAAATACAGCTGTTCAAATTTTACCCAAGAATGGATGGACAAAAGGACTTCTAGAACTACTATTAAAACTGAGGTGGTTCTATCACTGCTTACACCAAAAACTCTTGTGCCTTCAACCACTGTTTTATCTGATATAGGAGTATTATGCTAGCGCTATGTTAAGATCCTCAGAACATTTTAACAGAATTTATTTTCAGTTGATTTCAATTTATATTGGGTATCAAAAATATTTTCTACAAAAGCCCAACTTCAGGCCTAAATGAAGCTAACAGTATTTCTTTAAAGGTGGCCTCTAAATATGAATTCCTTTAGATTGTTCCTCTACTACAAAGGCATGAAGAAAAACAAGTTACTTGGAAAGAAGTGCCCCATTAAGAATCCTAAAGCAGAAACTGACATGCTCAGAGTATTTATTGACTAAGTAACGAAGTAACCAGCCACCAGCAGTTGCATTTTTATAGCCTAAGATCTGCATTTCTTTTAGCAGGTAAGAGGGTGTACAATGGAGTAACAGACTTCTGTTGTAGCAAGAGACTGCAATCAATTATCTATAGGAAAAGATAGTGGTCTACCTGAAAGTTGGTTTCCTTCCACCCAGGTTTCTTGGCCAGCATCCTCACCAGAGCTTGGCAGGGCATTTCACTTCTCTCTATCAGTTCTACGGCCTAAAGGGTCAAAATCAAATTAACCATTAGGTCCAAAACATGCAAAATAAAATCCAAGGAAACTATTGGGAGTGAGATTTGCGATTTAGGTTTCTTTGCAAGATAAATAGGACTAGTCTGGATTTCATTTTACACCAAGGGGGGGCCTATGAGCTGTTATGTCCTTTAGACAAAAGGCCTTTTTAATGCATTTGTATTTATTTCCTTTGTTTTATTTAACGTGCGCCCATACAAAACTCCAAACACACGAGCAGCCATGCCCAACAATTTTTTTTAAATGGCAATATTGTCTTGGACAAATAGCACAGCATCCTCTAAAAAAAAATCCAGTAACTATTGAGAGGTGCATCACATACCCAGTATCGTTTCAACTTAAAACAGAGGTTGCACCAGCCAACTCCTCATAAAAATGGAGTCTAGACATCTTGGACTTAAGTCTACTTTGTAGCTTTTAAAGCTACTCTTTAATCCATTCCAAGAGGGGAAGTTGCGTCCCAGTGAAAACTTGAAGCTTAATGATTGCTAGAGGCTAGATGCTGCTCCAGACCCCATCAGACTATGAAGTGCAGCCCTTTGTGGTAAAAGGGATAGGCCACTACACTTAAGCCTGTTTATATGCCAAATACTGAAGCTTAATAGCAGTTGCAATAGGATATGAAATATATGCAGATGTGCAGTAGGTGCCTTTTAAAGTAAGACTCAGTCCAAAAGCATCACATGGTAAGGATGCTTTAAGGGAAGAAAGCCAGCTCCACACTAAATAGACCAGTGTCTGTAACTCATAATGCTTAGCTTGTGTGTTTCCAGGGCAGACAATGGAGATCCCTCATATTCCCAGCTGTAAAGGCTGATGTAATAGGATGCAATCAGCTGGCATTTGAAACTAGAAGCATCTACAGCCAGCATTTGTATTTTAATTGTTGGCTAGTGTGGAGCCAGCAGGGATTTTGGTAGACTGTGGCAGACATTTGCAGTAGTCAGAGTAACAGGTTGAGACTAAATGGCAGCAGAAAGTCATTAATTCCAGTTTTTCATGCTTCCTTTGAAAAAAAAAAAAGTCATCCTCTTACTATCCGTTGCACAATACTTACCTTCTGAAACTCCTCCATGCAGGCAAGTCTCTCCTTCCAGTTACCACTATCTAACTGCTGTATGCAAGAGGCTGGGAGGACAGCTGAAGCTCTCTCTTCACACACTTCTATCTACAGACAGAATACAACAAGGTTAATACCTTACCGTATGCTCTCTTTAATAATCAGATTACTGACCGGTATACAAGTACAGGAGGGCATAGAGATTGCATGTGCCTTGAAGCATAGTTATGTAGGAGGACCAATTAGTAGATCCACACAAGAGATCGAGAGGAGGAACAGTATTTCTACTAGTTGAGATGACTGCTGCAGATTACAGTTTATAGGCCTTGTGAAAGTGGTATTCAGGAGGAGGCATTTAAATTATGAGAAAGGATACCCATGCATTGTGATAGAGGAGATCAATCTAAGCATAGCAATCAGCAAAAGTTAATCAGACATACTGGGAGAAGAGCAAAGTGTAATCTTGTGCTGTCTTCTCTTAGTTTTAGGGTTAAGCAAATTTTAGTGTAGCTTTGCAAATATTATGAATATTTAGTCAGGGAGACAAAGTCAATCATCAGGAGGACTGATAAAGAGGGTGGGGGAGGGGGAGAGTAGAGAAGACATTTTACATGTCCATTCTAGGAGAGGGGATGAATAGCGTTTAGCAAGTTTATTTCAGTGCATTATCCATAAGGAGGGAGCTTATCTCATTCATTCATTCCCACTAGGTTCTTCTCATCTGCATCTCCCTCAAGGGCTGCATATCTGACAGACTGTCAGATATTCAATTTTTACACCAGTAGCATCAAATAACTAGGAAAATTCTCATTTTTAGGACTCTCCATACAAATCTAGAGCATGAAGGCTACACCAAGGAGTTCAAACACAATGACTTTCTTTTTATTGCTGCTCAGCACACAGACAGCTTCCTTGTGGGTTTCTAACTTTTTCTGCTCCTTCATCAGAACATAGCTACTGATACAAACTATATGTCTCAGTATGGAACACTTCAGATTCAATTGCAAAACTCAAACTCTTTCTGAATAGCCCAGAAGCAGACTAGGTTTTCAATAGGTAGGCCTGAGCAAATCACTGAACTATCTAGGGTATTTCAGTCCAGGTTTCAGAGTCAAACTCCAGGATACTCTTGGGTTTTTAAGGCTTTTACCTCCAGACAATACAATTTAGTTACACACCTGGTAATTCCACAGAAATTACATCTCAGCCTCCCCACTCCTCCCAACAGCTCAGTTCAGCTGAGAGGCAAAAGGACTCATACTTATGCCACAGTCAAGTTCATAAAAGTCCCCACAGATATTTGAATAATGGATTGTACAGAAAACAACCTGATTGTGTGTTTATTAGAGGCTCCACAAGTCAAGATTAACAGTTATGTACAGTTCTTCACACACTGTTCCAGTTTAAACCCATTGCTTTCCCCTGCTTCAGGTGTTTCAATCCCAACTTCAGGGCCATTAATTCTACAAAATCAAGAGAATAGCCCAACTAGCACTGCTTACATGATACTGCATTGCACTTCGCATTACAGAATACAATACAGTACCTACCGAGAGTTCAGGTTCAAATATCTCTTTGATCTCAGATCCTTTCTTGCCTTTGGTTCCAGCACCTCCTGCACCAGCAGCTGCAGCTGGCTTGCCTTTCTTGGGAGGGCCCCCGGACTAAGGAGGAAACAAGAGTTAGCAAGGGATCAAGCTCTTAATTCACCAGAGTTCAAAATCAATACTTAAAATCAAAGGGTCTTGCTTTCCAACATTCCATGCTCCACTTCCAAGGATACATTAAGGCAGGGGTACTCTATTTTTTGTCAAGGTCCAATTTCTTGGTTAAGGCCCAGACTCTGGAGAAACATTTTTTCACACTGCAAGAACCATGATAGTACCATGTAAACAAAAAGACTTTGTGGTCCGTTAAGTGTCTGGCCATCTGGATTTGGCTCAAAGAGTCTGCCTACTGATTACCCCTGCATTAAGGAGACTTACGTCTTCAGTAACAATGTAGTTCGACAAACAAGTTGTTTCTTTTAACAGTAGCAGTGTGCAATGGGCAGGATGATAACGAACAGACTCGCTCAGACGTTATATTTCCAGGACAGTAAACTTCAGGAGTTGGGTCAAATAATAGTGAGAAGTTAAAGGCAGTGGAAATAGAAGAAGGATTAATGTTCATTTGAAAAGGGTGCGAGAAAAATAAGTTAATCAAATCAATTTCCTTTGAGGTTGCAGTTAGGCATAAAGTGTGACTGGCAGTCTGGAAAAATAAAATTAGTTTTTCACTACAGTACGGAACAGGTGTTTTGAGACCCCTCATCAATTTAAATATTCACTTCTGCATTCTTCAACAACTGTTTGACCAAGCAAAGGGGACTGAAGGGTGCTAAAACAATGTATTGCTTGAAGCTTCTAAAAATTTAATCATCACAGGTTTTGTTTTTTTCATCCGGACTGGTAGTTTACACACTTGATAATCAGGAAGATAACACTCCAGAGCATGTTTATTGCAAGAGCAACATATTGTCATTGAGTGTGTTCTCTCTTCAGCGATGCATTGGTATTACATTGGCACACCCAGCTGCATTACTGCTTACAGAACCCTTTGGAAGTATTCATTGGGCTGTCCGCAGTATCACATCATCAGGACTTGGCATTAAAACACAAGCAAGAAATCATTTAGTGGACATATAATGGTGGAATTCTCAATTCCACACCAGATTGCTTTCTGAAAGAGTACAGGATGCATTCTTTTAAAGCCTGTTACTGCATATCACCTACTCCTGAACAAGAGGTAGAACAGGAACAGAAGAAAAGATTTGTTTTGATAAACTTGTACATTAGATTTGCAGAGGGCTGCAACTGGAGGAAATTTAAATAGGCCAACTTTGGGGTTTCAAGCAGTAAACTATCTCAGGCCATTATGTGCGAGGCAGACTGTCTATATTCCACTTACCTTGGCAGCAGGAGCCTTTTTCAAAGGTCCTGATTTGGCTGAAGTGTCTTTTGTATCCTTGTCCCCAGCAGCCCCTGAAAGAACTGGGGTCTTTCCAGCAGCAGGTCTGCATTCCTTTTTATCAGCTGCTCCACCTGTGTTCTTACCATAAGCCAGCTCCACCTTTTCAGCACACTCTTTAATCTAAGGAACAATGTTAAGAGACCAAAGCCATTTAAGTACAGCTGCAGCATCTAACCAGTCAAAGCCACCAGTCCAGAGCCAGCTCCGAGACACTACAGCTCCAGGAGCTACATGAAAATCATACAACTTGTTTTACTGCCAAAAAGCTAATGCTATTTAAGCAGCACTTAGCAACGTTAACAGGACAAAGGCATCAATTTGAACTTCTAGTCCCCACAGTACAGTCTCAACGTGTGCATACAACTCCCATTAATGTAACTGGAAGATGTGTATATAGAAAGGAAGACCTTATAAAAGAGGTTAAAAGCAAAGTCAGTCTTTAGAGCAGGTATCACTGAATGACTGACTACATAGTTTAAAAGCTTATTTAACAAGCCTGTCAGCATCTGTACATAGGTGAATACCTCACTCTGAAGGGACAAGTCCATACATAGTGTTATGCAGGATTTGAAGCTTAACTAGGGTCACAAACCAGATGGCAGAGTTCCAAACTCCAGCTGGCAGAATGGAGATAAGATAGAAATCTATTACAGACACCACAACCTCCAAACCAACAACAGAGGCCTTGTATCTAAATCAGGATTTAAGGAGCGATGTTAGCTAATGTACACTAACAAGTTTAGACATCAGTGCCTTTAATGATCCTAAACTGACCAAGTTACAGCTGGCAGGTTGGGGGGCATGGGAAATGAACATCACACCTTTAAATACTAGTCCACATTAAGCCTCAGATAATACACCTTAGAGAGAGATTATTCCCTACATGGGTTTTAGGAAATTTGTTACCCACAACACACTAGGACACTGCAGAGGTATGAAAGCACTTCACTAGCCACTATATATACAGCATTCTGTCCAAATCCATAAGCTCACCCGATCTAGTTTGAGTTTGTCCACATCTGCTAGGAAAGGGTTCACAGCTTTCTCTCCAGCCACCTTCAGAGCTGTGCCTAGTGCTTCAAATGCAGCATCTCTAACTTCAGGAGCAGAGTCATTGATATGCTGTTGAGAGGATTCATTTGTAAAGAACAAGGTGAGTACTAAGTACTGTTATAAATTATAATAGCAATAACCTATTTTTACTGGAAATACTTGTGGTGAAGAGTGGATTGTATGAAGGGAGGAGGCATTAGTGTAGTCCACTGGTGACTAGTTATCTTAAAGCTATTGCTCCCTCAATATCATTTTATGACAGAGTGGCAGAAGTTTAGTTCAGGGGAAAAAAGCTTATACAATGTCACAAGCAGGCCTAGTCTCTCCTAAGTCAGTGATTTCCACTCTTTGTCCTAAAACTCCACCTGCACCATAGGGAAGAGTCTTTTCCATTCAGGAAACTAAACAGGATCAAATAACGTTATTCCACTGGAAAAAAGAAAACTAGTCTCCATTGCTGCAGGTTAGTTGTCACCCAACCCTCCCATTTGTCCTACTTGCTGCACTAGAATACGCAAAGCTTCACTACATGGTACATCCTATCAGCAAGGCTTCTCACCTCATCCAATCCAATGCGTCCATCACAACACACTGCTTCCTACAGAAGTATGAATCCATCCTGTTTTACCTTAAGAAGAGCAGCACAGAAGGGTTTTAGCAGGCTCTTTGGCAGGGTAGAAGGTGTACAGTGACGAAAACTTCTTGCAATGAATAGGGATGTCTGCTGCTTGATTGTTGGGTTTTTGTTATCCATCACAGCCAAAATATCCTCACTTATGTTCTGCAATGTAGTCTAAAAGGTTGAACATGTGAGGTGGTTAGCTTCAGAAGAGGGATAGGAGAAGAGAGTCTTCTCAAACAATCAGCATGATCAATTCTCAGTAGCACAGTATTGACAGAGTTTAACACTTGTCCTTACCGTAAGGAAGATTGCATCTATGGCTTCCTGCAGGGCCTGCACGACCTGCGGCTTCTTTTCTTTGAACTTCTCCAGGATAGTCGGGACAACCTGTTTTTAAAAAGGACACACAATACTTCAATTGCCTAACTACAGAAAAAACAAAACTCCTCCCCAACGTGACACTTCTCACCCTCATGAGTCATGAGTGTATTCACATTAGTGAAGGATTCCTCAACTCACCTCCCACACCCCTGCCACAGGGACATAGCAGTGGTAAGGAACCAGCTCCTGCTGGCCCTATATGGCACCATTATCACCACCAGAAACAGCAGGGCACTGGACTTCACTCATTTATGACAATTTTAAAAAATGTCTGGTTTCTAAATGTCAGGGACACTGATACACTTCTCCTAACACCTTCCTCCAACAAAAGAGCCGCCATGAGGAAGAAGGCTGCCTAAGGGCTCTGCCCTCTGAGGAAGGAGCCCTGAGCCCTAGTCCTGCTCTTCCAGCTTCTGCTGCCACTTGTTGGCCAGAAAGCCACTTTACAGTTGCAATTCAGCCTATAAATAAGTACTTATCACCCCTCTTCTCTCCACCTCATCTCTTCCCCTAAGCAGTTAAGAGCGTTAGGGAAATCATGATACCAGAAAGTTTGTGTCGAGGAAATGAATGTCTGATGCCATTAATGCCTCCCATTTTTGCTGGGCTGATCACTACATATTGTCATTATTTCCATTGTTATGCCACCATGATTACAGCATACCTACACCTACTTCAGGAACATACTGCTCCAGCACCACACATTCCCTGAATTCAACCAGGTTACAGTTGCTAAAAGGTATCCAACAGATCTGTTTTTCCTATGGCATTTTTCTACCCATAAAACTTATTCCTCCACTCTGATCATTCTATGGCCCATTCCACCTATCAGTCCAAAAGGGGAGAAACTATACAAAGAATCAGCACAGCAGACGTAAGAAACTAGACTCCAGACATTTAATACCTACACGCTGCATGGGACTATTACCTCAGCATGCGCTGGAAGCAGCCAGCACAAAGCAAAACAAAGTTAGGAGATTTCAATGTGCCTATTAAAAGACTGTGGATGCAAAAGTTGAGAAACTCAGCTCTTCACTCACCTTCCTAGGGATCTCACAGGTCATCTACAGGCCAACACACGGACCCTGAACCTCATCTTCAGCCTCATCAGTATCAAGATCATCACTAACCAGCTACTGTCTTGAACAGACCCCCACATCATTAAGATAACAGTCAGGGATCTTTCAGCTTCCAGGTAACAAGACTTATGATCCCAATTTGACCACAAAGACTCATTGATTCCAACAAATTCCAAGGTATATGAAAGGACAGCTGCACTCAAGACAAGGAATTGAAGATCTGGAAAAATCTGCATATTAGCTTGGAACATCAACACACTGGTATCCTAAAAACCCCTTCCCCCATCACCCATACTGACCCATTTAGTTTTCTGAAACTCAGCATCAAATGGATAGAAAAGATCGAAACTCAAGCACCAGCAACAAACAATGATTGATACAAACAGGATAAAAACAAACTAATTCCTCCAAGCCTCTTTTGGCCTGTAATACAGCTGCCCGATAACGTTCCTATCAGCCTCCCCTAAAGCTACTAAAGACCACCCAAAGGATATACACAAGGCAATAAACTACTTCAATCTTAAGTGCCGATGGTGTTCAGTTCTGATGCTGGTTAAATGTTGTGAAGAACTGTCATCCTATTTGGCTGAAAAGATTATGTACATTCAGGAAGAACTTCCCAAAATATCTGGATTTGCCTCACTTATACCTACCAATCTACAGCCCTGCTTGCATTCCTGGAGTTCAATACATTAACTCGGCAAGAAGTGCTGGACAACCTAAAGAGAGTCTTGACCCATGCCCTTCCTGGCCTGTGAAAAAGACATGAGCAATTGATACCACTCCTGGCCAACATGTAATTCAGAGAAGGAATCTTCCCCTCCTTTTTCAAACAAGCAATAGTCTGGCCAGCACTGAAGAAACTCTCTTATGAGTCGATTTTAGCCGAACTACTAGCCAGCATCAAGCCCCTCATTACTCAGCAAGCTCCTAGACAAGCTAGTCTAAGACTGAGTTCAAGTTCAACTAATTGAAGTCAATATTCTAAATTCTAATATTCTATCCAGCAGTCTGGATTCAGGACAAGACACGAAACTGAAACCACTTCAGAAGCACTGACGGATGATCTACTGTCACTGGCTAGAGGACAGATATCCATTTTCTGGACCTCAGCAGCATTTGATATTGTTGGTCTGTCAAGGTTTTTTCCCCTACTTTGAACTTTAAAGTATAAATGTGGGGGACCTGCATAGACCCTTCTAAGCTTAATTCCTAGCTTAGATCTGGTAACGCTGTCACCAGCCAGAATATAGTGTCTGGCACACTTTGTTCCCCCAAAACCTTCCCTGGGGAACCCAAGACCCAAACCCCTTGGGTCTTAAAACAAGGAGAAATAAACCATCCCCTTCCTTTCCCCCCCTCAGACACCTTGAGAGGCTTACACAGATCCAAACTCCTTGGATCTTAAAACAAAGAGGAATTAACCCTCTCCTCTCCTTTCACCCCACCAATCCCTGGTGAGTTCAGACTCAATCCCTTGGATTTTAAAACAAGGAAAAATCAATCAGGTTCTTAAAAAGAAAGAAAGAAAAAAGGTAAAAATTATCTCTGTAAAATCAGGATGGAAAATGCTTTACAGGGTACTCAGGTTCATATAGACTAGAGGGACTCCCCCTCCCCAGCCTTAGATTAAGTTACAGCAAACAGAGGTAAAAATCCTTCCAGCAAAAAGACACATTTACAAGTTAAGAAAACAAACATAAGACAAATCTGCCTTGCCTGGCTATTACTTACAATTTTGAAACATGAAAGACTGATTCAGAAAGATTGGGAAAGCCTGGGTGTATGTCTGGTCCCTCTTAGCCCCAAGAGCTAACAACGAACAAACACAAAAAGCACAAACAAAGACATCCCTCCACCAAGATTTGAAAGCATCTTGTCCCCCTACGGTCCTCTGGTCAAGTATCAGCCAGGGTCGCTGAGCTTCTTAACCCTTTACAGGTAAAAGAGACATTAACCCTTAACCATCTGTTTATGACATGGCCATAAAAAATTTTCCGCCTCACCTGAAAGAAGTGGCATGGTAATGCACTAAAATGCTTTGAGACATTCCTTGAGGGACACATTTGAAGAGTGGTGATGGGAAACTGCATTTCCACCACCAGACCACTCACTTGTGGAGTCCCAAAAAGATCAATTCTCTCTCCAATCCCATTCAGCATCGACATGCAACTACTAAGCGAAGTAGTCAGATGACAGACTCAAGCATCAGCAATATGCAGATGAAAGACTTACCTTCTAGTAACTGTTGTTCTTTGAGATATGTTGTTCACCTCCATTCCAATCAGGTGTGTGGGCACTGTGTGCAGTTGTTGGAAACTTTTCCCCTCAGAAGCTCCTGTCAGGCTGGCGCCCTGATGGCGCTCAATATACGACACTGCTGACCCGACACCCCTTCAGTTCTTTCTTGCCAGTTACCTCAGAGGGGAAGGAGAGTGGGTGTTGGAATGGATGTGAACACATCTTGAGGAACAAGAGTTACAAGAAGGGAAGTAACTGTCTTTTCTTCAAGTGATTGTTCACATTGATTCCAATCAGGTGACTCCCAAGCTCTCCTACGGGGATGTGGGGTTGGAGTTGAGGAATCACTGACTGGAGCACTGCTCTGCCGAAAGCTGTGTCGTCTCTAGCATGCTGGGTGCTGGCATAATGGGTGCCGGCATAATGGGTGCCAAACGTATGAACTGAGGACCAGGTTTCCGTTCTGCAGAGCTCCTGGATGGGCACGAGCGGGCACCTGGGCTAGGAAAGTGATGGCCGAGGCTTGAGTCCATAGTCTGCATCCAGGAAGAAAGGTGTTGTGAGGAGACTGGAAGCCCCTTCATCCAGTCTGCCACTGCTACAAAAGCTAGTTCAACTTCCTGAAAGGCTGTGCGCGCTCAATGTAGAATGCTAGTGCTCTTGGCACATCTAGTGAACAAAGCCTCTGCTCCTGTGCATCAGCATGTGGCTTGGGATAGAAAACCAGTAGAAAAATGTCCTGGCCAATGTTGAACTGGGATACCACCTTGGGCAGGAAGGCTGGGTGTAGCCTGAGCTGTACCATGTCCTTGTGGAAGACGTGTGTGTGTTGGGGGGGGGAGACGGGGAGGGAGAACGGTGGGGTTTGAAGGTTAATGCTTTCAACTCCAACACCCTCCTGGCCAATGTAATGGCAACTAGAAAGGCCACGTTCCATGAGAGATACAGAAGGGAACATGTAGCCAGTGGTTCAGATGGGGCTCCCATTAGTCTAGCTAGGACTAGGTTGAGATCTCAAGCCGGTACCGGTGGGCAGGACCATGGATATAGCCATTCTATGCCCTTAAGGAAACGGCCCACCATAAGGTTGGTGAATATGGAGCACCCCAACTCTCCTGGGTGGAATATTGAGATGGCAACAAGGTGTAACTTGGATGATCCAGCCAGGCCCTATTGCTTCAGATGCAGTATAATCCAGGATGAATGGTATATATATGCCTGAAGTGGGGGTACATGACTGCAATCACATCGGCATCAAAACCTTTTCCATTTGGCCAGATAAGAGGCCCTGGTAGAAGGTATTCTGCTATCAAGGAGCACCTCCCTCGCCAATTCCATGCACTGGAGCGCCATTGAGTTTAACCATGAAGCTTCCAAGCTATGAGATGGAGGGCCAGATGAAGCAGGTGGACGTGGTCCTATGTAATCAGACCAGGGAGGAGCAGCAGTGCAATCGGGTCATCCCCTGACAGCTCCAGAAGCGTGGTGTATCTATGTTGACGTGGCCATCCAGGAGCCAGCAGAATTACCTACACCTTGTCTCTGCGGATCTTGAGGAGAACCTTGTGATTGAGTGGTATCAGAGGAAAGGCATACAGTAAACGGTTCCCCCAGGGTATCATAAATGCATCAGAGATAGAGCCCAGTCTGACCTTTTTGAAGGAGCAAAACACTGGACACTTCCTGTTGCTCCTGGTAGCGAATAGGTCTACCCGGTGAAATCCCCACCACTGGAAGATGGAATGTATAACATCCATCTGGATGGACCACTCATGACTGCGGAATGACCAGCTGAGGTGGTCCACAAGCTTGTTCCGTGTTCCTGGGAGTTTAGTCCACTCCATTCACCTGGAGGCATCCTCAAAAAAATTGCATGGGTGGAGAGCCTCCTGACAGAGAGGGAAGGAGCAGGCTCCACCTTGCTTGTTTATGTAAAAAAAAAATATGAGTGTTGTCAGTCAACACCGCCACACACTGACCTTGCAATATGGTATGGAAGGTCTAGCAGGCTAGTCTCACTGCTCTGAGTTCCTTTACACTGATGTGGAGCAGTATCTCTGACTGCGACCACCTGCCCTGAGTATGTAGGTTTCCTAAGTGTGCCCCCCAACCCAGGTCTGATGCTTCCATTACTAAGGTGATGGATAGTTGAGGAGTGCTGAATGGGACTCTGTTGCAGATCATGCGAGGGTCCAACCACCAGCCGAGGGTATCTATGACTCGCGCCGGTACTATTACTACCATGTCTAACCTGTCTCAACCTGGATGATAAACTGAAGCGAGCCACACGTGGATGGCCTGAACCTCAGCCTGGCGTGCCTGATCACACAGGTGCATGCCGGCATGTGTCACAGGAGACTGAGGCATGTCCTCATGGTCATAGCAGAGTATTTTCTGAGAGTCTGAATGACGTGACAGTGTTTGGAATCTGGGCTCTGGCAGAATGGCTCTTGGCTGAACCGAGTCCAACACCACCTCCAATTAATTCTATTTGTTGGGTGGGTGACAACATTGACTTTTTCACACTCAGGAGACGACCTAGTCCCTGGAGCTGTCTCTGACAAAATGGACCTGGGACTCCACCTTCTCCCTAGAGCACTCCCGCAGCAGCCAGTTGTTGAGGTAGGGATACACCTGCACCTGCCTCTTGTGGAGAAAGGCTGGGACCGCAGACATGCACTTGGTGAACACCCAGGTGGCTGTTGACAACCCGAATGGGAGCACTGTGAACTGATAATGTATGAGGTTGACAATGAACCTCAGGAGATGTTTGTGAGCCAGCCAAATGATTATATGAAAGTATGTGTCTCATGTCAAGGGCAGCGTACCAGTCCCTCAGACCAACAGAAGGAATAATTGTGCTCAGGGAAACCATGCGAAACTTCAACTTCACTATGAACTGATTGAGTCCTTGCGGATCTGAGATGGGTCTCAGACCCCCCCTTTGCATTGGGAATTAGGAAATAACGGGGGTAGAATCTCTTGCCCCATAGCTCCTGAGGAACCGCCTCCACTGCCCCTATAGCAAGAAGCAATTGCACCTCATGGATAAAGAGTTGTTTGTGAGAGGGGTCCCTGAAGAGGTATGGGGAAGGAGGGTTGGAGAAAAGGGAGGAGAATGGGAGAGAATATCCCACCTCTACCATGTGAAGAACCCAGTGGTCCAATGTTATATGGGACCACACACACAGTAGAAGTGGGACAGATGGTTCAGAAAGCAGGGGGGAAGGATCCAGCATAGTGACTGGTATGCCCTCCTCAGGTGTCCCTAGAAAATCCTTGCTTGGACCCCAATGATGGCTTGGTTGGGCCCTGCCCTTGACCTGAGGGAGGGTTGGAAGGTCTATATTTATTATTCCTGCCCCTACAACAGTATGTATCCTGCCTTGGGTGGGCTGGTATTGCCTTTGCTGCTGTTGGGGCTAAGGCTTGAAGGGTTTTCTCTGGGTAGCAGGAGCGTGCAACTCCAGATATTTCATAGTTGCCCTCGAGTCCTGTAGGCTGTGAAGCCTCAAGTCTGTCTGGTCCTTTGGTTGAAGGCACACATCCACAACTGAACAATTCAGTCAATACCTTAGCACTACTCTGATCCCTCACTGACTCAGAGCTCTCACATAGCAGCATCCATGAGTAACGCTTTCTAGTCAATTGATGATAGACTCCAGCCCATCCTGACCAATGATGACCTGGGCCTCAGTTATTCAGGCTGTCACCACTTCTTGGCTGCACTACAGCAATGCAGTATGCCTGGTCATGTAGCCTTCAGCACTTCGGAGTTCTGTACTAGCTGGAATTTCCTAAGTTTCTCTCTTCAGCAATGCAGGCTTCTCTGAATACATGAAATTTATCCTCTCCTCTCTACACTGGCTTCCCACAGAACACCAAATCAAGTTCAAGGCCTCTCTCCTTATCTTCAAAGCACTCCATAGTCTGAAAGACCACCTAAACTTTCAGGATGAAGATTGGTCAACAACTTTACTCCACTGGCACAATGAAACTTTCTACCACAAAGGTAAAACTTAGCTGTGTGGGAGACAGTGCTTTCTCGGGGGCCAGCCTGAGCTTGTGCACTGAATTCCCCCAGAAACTAAGGATCATTACCAACCTCACCAGTTGGTGCTCCAAGTGCAAGGTGAATTTCTTTGATCGACCTTCATGAACACTTGCAATACTTTGAGTGTATGTATTACACATGAACGCATACATATCTAAAACTTACCAAAACAAGATACTTCATTGTGCACACTTCGCCCCTTAGGGAGAGAATGACCAACATGTGACAGAAGTCTGTCACATCACTTTTAACACACTACTGGAAAATGCTCATACTCCAATGATGAGTGCTGTGTACAAATGACATAAAACAGAAATAAAGAGGGAATTCCTACTGGACTCTTGGTACCTCAGGAAAAAGGCAAAATGTAGTATGGACATTCAATTAATAGACAAAATTCCATAAACTATATTCATAAATTTTACTTTCTGTACACCAGTAGCGCCCAGTAGGTGGTAGGCACTCTCCAACTGTATGACAAGTGAATTTGTCTGGTGCTTGTTCATCACTGTACATCAGTGAGTATGACACGGGACCACACACTCTCCAACTGTATGACAAGTGAATTTGTCTGGTGCTTGTTCATCTTACGGGAGAGGCAGGAGTCGATCCAAGACCCGGGGACTAGCGGGTCTTGGATCGACTCCTGGTCTTGGGGAATGTCCTGAGGTGGCAGATCTTGTGGGTCTGGCACGTGGGTTGGAGATTCCTCCGTACCCGCTGGGGGAGGTCTGCTCACTGTGGTCTCTGGCGCCCGATGTTCAGAAGGCCTGGAGCGCGATGGTATACGCAGATCACCTTGGGTTTGGTGGTAGGCCCAAGGTGTCCAAAAGGGCCACCGATGAGGTCCCTGGTGGTTATCCGAATCCCCATATGATGCAGCGTCTGCATGGGAGGAGATCGACGGATGACGATACGGACACGGGGGAGCGGAGACCGTTTGATGTGGGTCTCTGCGTCCACTCGAACCGTCCCTACACGGTGCCGGAGAACGGTACAGAGAGTTGGGACGGTGCAGGAAGTGGGACCGGGACCTGAGACCAGTGCGGTGCCGGGAGGTCAACTGGTGCCTGGAATCGCCGTGCCGAGATCGGTTGCAAGAAGTACGGTGCCGTGAGTGGTGCCGAGATCTGGAGCGGTGCCAGTAGTATCTGGACAGTAACCAGGACCTTGAGCAGTGCCTCGAGTACGACCGGTACCTCGATGGGGAATGGTACCAGGACTACAAGCGGCCGCGGGATCGGGATCGATGGCGGGACCAGGAATGCCTGTGGGACCTGGATCGGGACCGGCGATGTTCCGTGGTACCGGGCGAAGAAGGTCTCATGAAGGCTGGCTTGCCTATGGACTGAGGAACCCGCACCGGCGGAGCTGGGGGTTGAGGCAGCTCAGGCTTCGTCAAGGCAATCAAGTCCCGTGCCGTGGAGAATGTCTCCAGAGTGGAGGGCACGATAAGCTCAACCACGGCGCGTGCCGGGGAGCTGGTAAGCACCGGACTCGACGGCTCTTGCGAGGCCGGAATCAATGGTGCGGAGGACGTCGGTGCCGCGGCAGTTGATGGTGCGCTCCACTGTTCCAACGACCGACACGGGCGGTAAGAAGGAACTGAGGAGTGGAGGGGCCAGCAGGGGTATATATCCAGCACCACAGTGGTGCCACTCCAGGGGGCGCCCTGCCGGCCCACCGAGTGTTGCTAGGGTAAAAATCTCCGACGAACGTGCACGCGGTGCGTGCGCACCTAACTGGAATGGATATGAGCAAGCACTCGAAGAAGAACCTAACTAACTAAACTAACTGAAAACAGCTAACTGGCTACAGGAACTAATGAAGAGTTTTGGGGACAAGCTGCAGCAAAGCTGGAGCTGAGTAGTTCCGATGCACCTTCACTGGCGGCAAGAAGGAACTGAGGGTGGGGGCGGAGCACGCAGCTCCCCTTATACCGCGCCAGGCAGGCGCCACTTCAGGGGTTGCTCCCCGCCCCCATGGGTACTGCTAATGGAAAAACTTCCAGCACCAGTGCATGTGGCAAGCATGCACACCTATTGTGGAATACACATGAGCAAAATCACTTTAAGAGAGTGTTAGACAACCAAAGCTGGAGCCAGAAGCGGAGGCTGGCAAGCTAGAGTGCCTAGGGCAGCGTTTCTCAAATGCTGCCACCAGGGGCTTTTCTTGTGGCCACAGCCTCCTGAGGTGTGATAGGTGAGACAGCGGCCCTGCTCTCTCCCTGGTGCTCATGGATGCACAGCCTTGGTGTTGGTTGCTTGGGCTTCCAGCAAGGGTTGAGCAACCAGTGAGTTCCCCACCTTTCCAGGGGTGGTGGGGCTCAGGATTTGGGCTTCAGCCCAGCGGTAGTGGGGAAGCAGGTTCCGGTTGTGAGGCTTTGGGATCCAGCCCCGGGACTTCAGGCTCCACCTCCTCCCACCACCATTGCCCCCGGCGCCTCCCCTGATGCCTCATCCAGGGCTTAATTTGTCCCCAGACTTCCCAGGGCTGAGTAAGTCTGCTGTAAAAAGTGATACTAACAGACTTCCTAGCTAGCAATAAATAAGTTACAATGATTTGGACATGTATCTGTGCATATTTGTTCTTCCTAAAATACTCAATTAGCTTTAGGAAAAAGTGAGCACGGCCACCAGCAAGAGTTTGTGGCTACCAAATAATTTGTCCTGAGAATCTCTGGCCTAGAGAGCAGCATATCAGCGGAGGCCTGATAAATCAGATAGATAAGCCACTGAAGTCTGCTACAAGCTCCCCTTCTTCCCCAACATTTGGCATTCTAGGTCAGTGAATATTTTCTTTTATGAGCTATAAATCTGTGTTTCTGTGGGTGTTCCTTTGGTAATGAGGGAACAGGAATAAAGGGTATTTGAGGGCAGTAGAACAAATTAAATATCATGGATTTTAAGAATTGTTCCTGCAATGACAGTGGACCCTGCTCATGCTTAGCAGTAAAGAACAGGAAACAACCAAGGATCTTGTAACTTAATACCATGACTAACGATCTGTATGTACTTGGAAACTTTCACCCCTTAATCCAGCAAGTATCAAGGTGCAGAAGGAATATGCATATCACGTTTATTTTGTTTAAGTAGAGAAATACCAGGCTCTGACAGTCATTAAAAGGAGTAGTTACTTTTAAAAGCAGTTTTATTACTGTCACCATATACCAAGGAGGAAATGCAGAGTGAAGTACCTATTACTTACTTGTCCTGCATATTGTCCAAATTTCTTCCTGAGGCCGGTAGCCAATCCAGCAAGGCATTTGGCAGCCAAAGCAACCAACATGACATTTGTGTCCTTTCCAACAACCTGCAAAGAAAGGACAACAACATTACAGGCAAACAGGCAAGATTTCAGAAAATCAGAAGCAGTCTAGGCAGAGTGCTACTCACATTGAAAGGATGGCCACAACAGCAACAATGAATTTGTCCAAAGTTAAGAGTGAAGCAGTTACTTGGAGAAACAACTTAAACTGGGCTGGATAATTTCATTCAATCCCAGAAGAATATTGCCATCACTGTCCCGGTACGCTGAAGCAACATTTATAATTCAATCAGTGAACTGTATTAGTCCTAGCCAGTCAATGAAAATCCCATCATACTATGTTAAAATTACTTCTGGGGGAATTCTGGTATCAGACCGGAGAGGCAGAGTTCTCCTCCAAACACACACACCCCGAGGTGTCCAGCTGGCATGTGACACACACCAAGACTGAGGCACCCAATGAAATGGTAACAGAGAAACAGGAACTGGGTTGTTATAGGGGTTTAAAACTCTTCTCCTGGGAGAAACTTTTTTGTTCTTGTATGGTTACAGACATACTTGATGACAGGTATTTTGAAATAAAGTTACCAAAATAATTGAAACTGGTGGGATTATACTGTGTTATTTTGACAAAGAAAATATGCAGAATGTTATATCATCGTGCACAGAATTTAATTTTTTGGTGCAGAATTCCCTGCAGAGTACTACATGGCTATGTACCAGTTTGTGACTGCCATCTTCTGCTCAGAAAGTTTTAAGATGTTAGTGCAAGTTATGCCTTGCATCTGGACTCAAAAGGGTCACTTGGTTGCTTCTACCACAGGCCTGTAACTCAATGTGATGTGCATACATGCGCGTGTGCACACACACACACACACACACACAGGTATGTGTACATTTTACAGAGTGCATGACAGACCCAAACTCAAAGGCAATCAGAAATCAGATTCTAGTTCTTGCCAGAGAGAATTTTACTCTGAGTGTGCATCAAGTGTGTGTGTGTGTGTGCGTGTGCGTGAGAATAGTGGTTGATCTCAAACAGGTACATTTCAGGACTGCCTTTAAAGGGATGTAGTTTGCCAGTAACAAAGTGTGCCTGACTAACTTGAAAGTCTCAGTCACAAAGCCATATGGATTTCTGATAGAAGAGTAAGACAAGGGCTGGATGAGACAAGTCTTCCCCATTTTGCAGAACTATACTTAAGTTAATTCCAGTCTGTATTTATTAATGACCAGGTGTTTGGATGGAGAGCTAAAAAGGTTCGTTGAAAGCATACATCTAAATGCATGTACATATTACACACTTACAATGTAGTGCCATTTGGGTGTCCAAAAATGGCAGTTTTATGAAGAGTTGCAGGTTGTGGAGGTACCACTCTCCTCTACTTGGATTTGTGAAATCCCAAACACGCAGCCAAAGCCCTAGAAAACGGCAGTCCCCTTAGGGAGCATTGAGTAGGCAGGCTGCTCCCCCAAAAATCAGATTTGAAAGTTAGGACTGTAATACAATCAAGTGAAAGCATTAAATTTCCACTATTTTTGCACCTTCACAAGCAGACCATTTGGTCTGAAGGTGGAAGGAATATGATCAATCCCTAGAGAGTTGTGGACAAGGCCAGGAACATACGAATTGCCACACAGGTTATAGACCACTGATCCGATCCAATCTCCAACAGCAGGCTGCACCACCTGCTTCAAAGGAAGATGCAAGAAGCCCTGCAGTAGGAAGTTGTGCAATAACCTACCCCGAGTGTTACAGGACAAAGGGGAAGTTTCTTACTAAACCCCACTCATTAGAGGTTCTCCTTTTTCTCTGAAGAACGGGGTTTATAGCCTTCCATATCTTTTTATTTTAAATCTTTATTATAAGAATTCTGAATATTCTTGTTATTTGTATAACCAGCCAATCCCTTTCCAAATCCAGTTAGGCTCTTAGCCTCTGATGTTACATAGCAATGTGTTCTACAGGCCAATTGTGTGTCGTGATACCCTGTAATTCTGCTATATCCTATATGAGAAAGGGTGACCAGAACCGAACACAGAATTCAAGGTGAGAGCATACCACTGATAGATATAATTATATTTTCAGTATTTTTCCCTCCATCTCATTTTTTCTAAACTGCCTTCAAGTGTCTGCAGGAAGAGGCACATTCCTCCAATAATACATTTGGGTAAGGTCTGTTAGATTCTCATACTATTTGAGAAGACTACAGGTATCCATGTTCAACAGGACAGAAGCAAGCCAAAATAATGTAAGCATCACCCTATTGGGTGGGTCTGTTCATCAAAGGTGTAATGTTAAGAGTAATTTGGACAGAGGCAAAGTGCCAGTATTTGGTCTTATGACCAGTGGTGGCCTTTCAGGCATTAAAATCTAATCTTTTGGCATTAAGCAATTAACTGCTGCAATATACAAATGCAAAATACATATGACTGGTACAGCAATTTTTACCTTCTTAAGAACTTTCACCATGTCTGCATAGTCCCCTGCTTCTAGTTTGGGATTCTTCACCAGCATTTCAACAGCTTCCAGAGCTTCTTTCCTCTCCTGCCACTTTTTGGCTTCCTGCAAAGCAAAGCATTCTACATTTGTGTACACCAGACACCTAACGGCTCTAGGAAAGCTCACTGTAGACAGATCGTAGACTCTAGAGCCTAACTTCGTCCCAAGAAATTCAAATACTCTTAGAATCCTCATATACTCTAAGATTGGTGGTTACAGCTAGCCATTGGAATGCACTCCCACATTTTAATTTCCATCTTGATTTTACAGCTATTTATGCAGATTAGACAGCCTATATCTTGCAAGCCAGCTCCCTATTATTCATGTAACAGTACTGCCTATTTGCAGGATGTATGTTGGGTCTTAAAGTCCATCATCCCTCACCTCTCAATATTGCAGAGATAAGAGTTAGCGGTTTATACTTACTATTTTGTCATAGAAGTCTTTGGGAAGTTTGGAAAGAATCTCCACAGCTTCCAGCAGCTCATAAGCATCCACCTGTGGGACAACCTCATCCCCATCATCTCCTCCTGCAGGCCAAGAGAGGACAGATTAGAGGAGGTATGCAAGCTTAGCAGAGATGCTTGTCATGTCAATCAAATTTCATTCTTACACATCTCCATGCTCCCTTCATCCAAGACAGGAGGGAAAGTGGTCTATGAATGGTAACGTTTTTGCTACTTTGATACTAGGATGATGTTCAATACTATTTTCTCCCCCAAATGTGTCTTGTTGATAGGATGGTGTGCCCCATTTGCTGTACGTCTCTTAACTGAATGCACCTTTTTGGTCTGTTCTATTTCTTACTGTCTCTTTTAATAATGTTAAAAGTTTAGTGTTTCCAAGTACCAACATCACATAGGTTACCTCCATCTGCATCACCTCCAGCTGCCTGCTGCTGCTCAAACTTGGCTTTCAGCTCTTGCTGGGAACGCAGGAATCTGCTCTGTTTGGGAGCTGCTGGTGGTAGCTTGACCCATTCTTCTTCCAGCTCTTTTAGCTGTAAGAATCACAAGAATAATTCTCAAGGCCTAAAGCATGAAACATAACATCCCACCAATGATACAGGATTACTCAAGGCAAACTTCCACCTTATTAAAAGCAATGTATTTCCCCCCCCAATTGTCAGGAATTTTCTTGTTTAGGTTTTAATCTTATAATCTGGTTGTGCTATCCTTTCAGTTCACTTGCAATGATATTGTAATACTACTGTATTTGTCCGATTGTGGAGATGGCCAGAGGCAACAAAGCTAACCTCCCTCCTCACAGAGGTATGGTAAACTCACTGCTTAGGATTCTGACTAGTTATATTTATAGAGCATAGAAATATTACCAGAGGTGAGGGGAATGTTTACTAAAAAGCAGACTGGTTAGAACAGTGGGAAAAGGTTATTTTTGGCTTTTGTGAAGAGGTTACGATCTAAATAAAGAGGAAAAATGGCTGGTTGAGTATATGAAAATCTTTATTAATCTCTCTGCATGCGATGGCATGGCTATAGCATAAAGTCACTAGGTGAACAGGGTTGGGTCAGCCCAGCTTTGAATACCTAGTTGTAGAAACCAGTACTGGTAATTGAGTTTTTCAGGAAAAGGAATCTCTTTTTGAATCTCTCTGTATACCAGAGATGTTACTACCTTACTGTTTAAAAGCAACAATTTCCCATCTGACCACAATACTCAATTAAACAGGGGATGGACGTATGGGCATTTGAAAAGCTCTGAAGATTGAGTATTTAGTTTCCATAACACTACACTGTTGCATTAAGACCTTCCTGTGCACAGACAATGCCTATCAAATCCTGGACATTACCAGAACATATTTATTTTTGTTATAATACATTGCAAGTTCTCTCTTTGCCAAGAGAAAATAGTGACCCTGACACCTAGTTATTAAAAGGAAGAAGATGGCAAGTGTAGTTGCCCAAAAGAGATGGGGAGAATCTGAACTACCCACCTAATTTCCCCCTCTAGTTGCAATTGGATATGGTATTTTCCCACGTCTCACCCACTGAAGAAGTAGTGAACAGATTTGCTATGCATCTTTAACTGGAATGTTGCTTAGTTACTATTTTGAAGCCACAAAAGATGAAAAAAAATGGTTTTAGAGAGAGAAAGTTAGTGTTTTTACCAGACAGCAACAGTTTTCAGTAAGACAGAAAGACTCAAGAAAATACATGCTCAGGTAAAAAATATCCCATCCTGGTATATAGCAGGGGGTTATAAGAATTAGTTTGAACACTGGAATATTTATGAATTAAGGTTCATAAATTTTTGCTAAGATAGACACTTTCTGTAGCTTACCTGAACCGAGTTTATGTTCTGTAATGGTGGTCTCAGAGCATCCCTTATCCAGCGGTAGATCTCTACAGCGAGGAGTTTGGCTTCATCTCGAACAGCCTTCTCTCGAGACTCGAAGAGTTTTGGCAACACTTTGATAATTGGCTTTAGTGAGATTATTTTTGAACCAAATTCACTGAAAATTAAAAAAACACACACATCAATGGCAGAGCACAAAATCCAACAAATTCAGCCACAAAGACCATCAACATTAATTAGCTATTATCTTGACACAGCTGGGGTCCTAGACAGAACTGCTTGTACAGAGGACAGCCTATATAAGAGGTTGTGTCAGAATATATACTATCAGCAATGGTTCTACATATTAACATGCATTGCCATCATTTACCAATCTGAAGCTACTCATTTGTTCTGTTAAAGAACAGCTCTATCACAATTCCTTCCCTACTTCACATAGTTTGAAATAATAAAACCAGGCTTTTGAACCACTTCAAAACATGTAATCCAACCTGCTGCTTAAGACTGTCCCCTTGCCAGAGAACCAGAAATCTCCTTAGACTGGAGTTTGTGTGACCTATTTTTCTGATCACACTAGAATCTCCTTTGACTATCCCTTGGAAGCACACTGCAGAAAAGCATTAGTCATTTTGCTGTTTGTTAGAGCAGATAAGTGAGCCATGGGTCATCTCACAGAAAGAGTGCGCTTTGACACACACTTCCCCTCCACAAACCTGGTCATCCACCCTTTGGTACCAGAATTGGCATGTTGCCCTTGTGCCTGTTGCATAGTCTCAGCTTTCAATCACTACTGAATGGGAGCACACCAATACTCTTCTGGTACTCTGCTACTAAGAACTGGTCAGGTGCTACTGTACTCTTATGTTATCAGGTGTTTACTAGAAGCTTCATAATAAACAGATTAGCTGCAGGAGGAACATCCCAGTCATGGATTAAGATATAGAATACAAATGAGTCACCAATCCAGTGCAAGGGAAGGTTAATATATACCAGAGTTTCCCAGGGAAGCATACTAGGACCAACGTTGGTCATACATTAGCCTACAACATGGTTACGTCAAGAGACTAGGGATGATTGAGAGTAATTATGGAAGAATTTCCCTATTAACTAGCTAAACAACAGACAAAAACCTGAGGTGTGAGGTAATGCACACTGAAGGAACATTTTTTAATTAAAACAAATGGGTTCTAATTGGTTACATGCTTGACAAAGCTAGGCACCAATGCAGACAGCTCAAAGGATGCCTGCTTGATACACAGGATGGGCCACAAAGGCAGAGATCTCTGTTCTTGTATTGATACAGCAAAAATGCAAAAAACTGCTTAGTTCCACGGGTCAATGGTGAGTTCCCCCTTGAATAATGAATTTGGTTTTACCATCTCATCTCTGAAGGATATAAAATAACTTTATAGACTAGTTTAAAGAACTGAACATAACTACAGAATGAGCTAGAGCTGAAACGTAAGTGGCAGAGAAGGTTCATCAGGATTCCCAATTACACAGTTTTTATAGCACAATATGGCATGATTAAATAAAGCAACTTATAACTGATAGTTACTCTTAAATCTGGGACACTACTACAGTGGCACACATCTTAGAAATAAAAATAGGCTTTAGACGTAGGACATCATCTGCAGTAACAGTAGATGAAACAACAACAAAGAATCTATCCTCATGCTTTAGGAACTAGCTGATTATTAGGGGGTTGCTCTCTTCAGAAGGACCCAATACTGTCCACTTGTATCTGTTCCAGAGATTCGTATGCTTAAAGTTTCTATTTCACATACCAAATACTGACAGGATCATCCATCAGACACTGAAAATTTAGAGATATTGAGACTGGGGGGGGGGGGGGGGGGAAGTGTCTTGGGGGAGGAGAGAGGGGAAAACAATGATAATAAGCCTACATTTAGCAAAGAGAAATAATACAGGGATTTGGCAAACTCCACACACTGGTGAAATTAGACACGTCCAAGGGAATAATTTTTAAAAGTTCATCTACAGATCAAGGGGACAGCTAAGTAACTGATACTACATGGAACTCCTGAATTAGAAATCTGAAAGTGCAAAAAATATAGAAAAGTATTCAGAAACTGTTATAAGCAAAAAATTCCTTTTTTGCAGATTTGATACATGTAAGACACTTCATGTGACATTTGCACCCAAGACGTGCTCTAAGTCTAAAATCACATTTAATTTTACACTTACACTGATTGGGCTTCTGAGAAGTTTCAGTAGCATGTTATAGCCTTTCCTATTAAGAAACTCCTAGACTATGCCAGACATATGAATTCCCATGCTCATCAGTTCTTGCTTTAAAATAAATTATTGCACAATACAAGACGCATCTTTTCTTTAATTGTATGCACACCAAGCCAAAGATATTTAAAATTTGCTTTAGGAACAACCTGAACAATATCAAATTCTTTAGTGACAGCTGTTATCCCAAGTGAGACTGTTTCATTAACACTACACTGATAGATTATATTACTTTATGTATTAGCAATCGGCAGGGGGAGCATTTGTGGGGAGGACACAAAACCATTTTTATTTTAAAGTCAAAGATACACCTCTACCCCGATATAATATGTCCTTGGGAGCCAAAAAAACAAACTTACTGCATTATAGGTGAAACCGTGTTATATTGAACTTGCTTTGATCCACCCGAGTGCGGAGCGCCCCCCACCCCCACAGCACTGCTTTACCGCGTTATAGCCACATTCATGTTATATCGGGGTAGAGGTATACTTATTTACAATTGTTCTAGTTCATTCAGCTACTTTGTTTTAATCTGTTCGGAAGAGGCAAGTTCCCGAGCTTGGAATCAATAGTTCTGCTGGGCAATAACTCTGCTCCTAGCATTCAAGAAAATGTTTTCCTTAACCAGTCTGGCAACCAGATTGCCAAGACTGAAACTGATCAAGATACAAGAATGGTAATTGCAGAGAAAAACACTCATCTGACTAAATCCCACACTGTCCCTGTCAGGGCAAATGCGGCCATTATAAAAGGTTTAGTTCACTGAAGTCATTACAATCTAGAAGATTCAACAATATCAAATTCCAGAGCCACCTACAGCCATACCTATATTATCTGTTACTTAACAGCATGTGGAGTTGAAACAAGAGAACTTACCTCAGTGCTTTCCTCAATGTCTCTATACATGCTACTATGATCTTAGGGTTCTTGTTGTCCAGGCCTTTTAACAGCTCTTCTTGTACAGGCTCCCCTTTCTCAATTTCTATATACATTAAACAGATGTCTATACCCAACTCCTTTGCTCTGGCTTTAGGTTGATTGAACACTTTATTTACAACTCCAGAAATCACTTCTCCTGTTGTCCTGAAAACAGATGACATTTAGTTTTCAGCAGACAGAATAGAGAATGTAATTAGTTCTAGGACCCATGAGACATATGCACACATAGTAATACTCAGATAACTAAGCAAGTTCCACCTTCTGGAAACTAGATCTTATTTAGGTTAACCATGGCAATAACATTCCCTAAAAACTTGCTCCACTATATTACTGAACTTGGTTCGGTACTACACATGCACTTTACTAGCTAAAGAGTGTTCCCCCTCTATTTGTTTCATGTGCCTGTTGTATCTTGTTTAAGATTGTAAAACTTTTGGTGGCAGGGACTGTACAGTGCTAGCACAGTGGAACCCACACTAATGGGGATCACTAATTTATATTTATATTATATACATAGATACACACACACACAAATCTTCCAATACATGCAGAACATGACGCCTGAGGAGACTAGTTTTAAGAGTTCCAGGGCACTAACCAAAAGTTGTGCGTGAGAGAAATATTATTGACAGACACCCTGCTGCCTCATAGGTATACAGTGCTTCATGCAGAAAAGAAAGATGCAAATCCATGCTCAAGTAACTTGCAATCTAAGTAAAGTACAAAAAGATACCAGGAAAAGAGGGAGGTTCACATATAGCAATTATGGAATGACATGTTCTGTCCTTTAGCTTCTTTTTAAATCTTTAGATAATATAGAAGGTTGGCATAGAAGAGTGGGTTTGAGGGATGAGGAAGAAAAGATTAATTGAAGGAGGGATTTGGAAGAGAATAAGGGAAAGTATACTGGTATGTACCATTAGGATGGATATTCCAAGTGCTGGAATTTAGCAGTTAATTATAGCATGAGCTATAGTTTTGAAACTATTGACAGAACTTTTTATGTAACTCCCATCTGAGGTACTAATATTTTGCATCTTCAATTTTGTCATTTGAAATAGAGTAAAAATTTCCAACACAGATGCTCTCTTCATTGAGCTGAACGAAAAGTGGACAACACTAAGTCTATACTATGAGGGTACATCTACATAGCCAAGCAAAACCTGCAACTGGTCCATGCCAGCCGACTCAGGCTTGCAGGGCTCAGGCTGCGGTGCTGTTTCATTGCTGTGAATGACTTCCAGGCTTGGACTAGAGCCTGGGCTCTACGACCCTGCAGGGTGGGATGGTCCTAGAGCCCGTGCTCCAGTCCAAGCCTGGAAGTCTTCACACAATGAAACAGCCCCACAGCCAACGCCCTATGAGCCCGAGTTGGCTGGCATTGGCCAGCCCCAGGTTTTTCTTTGCTATGTAGATATACCCTGGGCTATGGAAGAAGAGAAAGGTATAATACAATCTAGGATATCACTGCGGCTGGCAATACTGCACTTTGGTTGGGAAAGACAGAGTCTATTCTAAAGACTTCTGTTCCTTAATTTAAAAAACAGCGATATTAGAACACCACTGTTCACTATACAAGCAGTTCTGGCTGTCTCTAGCCTGATGAAGCAATTCCCCAAAATATGACAATTTTAACTTCTCCAGTATACAAGAGAAGACCACCTACAATTGCTTGGAGTGCTGTATTTTCTTAACGTCCTGAGTTAAGGTTAACTGATTTCTAATGCTACGTCCAACGAACATGGTGAAGTGGGTTGCTAGTTTTGAACTAGAGACAAACAAAGTCCATTGGTTTGATTTCTACACATTTCTAGAGCATATAGAATTTTCCAGTTAAATTATGAAAAGTTGTCGCATTTAATTGTAAGACTTCTCCCCTCCCCATTTTACTTTTTCTGCAACTTAGCAATAGAAATTATTAGACTGCTAACAAAATTCATTACATATTAAAAAACTAAAAAGTATGTCCCACACTATTATTTCCTGTAAGTTCCTTATGACAAGGAGAGAAATACACAAGTTTCAAAAAGTTCAATGAACAGAAAATTTTTGGGGGCAAAATAGATCTGGACAAGGAGAAATAGTCTGGAGATAAATATGAGAAGGGAGGGAAAAGCAGTAGAAACAAAAGTGAAACTGTTTGAGCAGAATATTCCAGGAGTCTTGAGGTCTTTCTGAATGTAGCCTTCATTGATCTGAGACCTACCATACCATTCTCTTACCAGAAGGGAAAGCCTATCATGGCAGTGGGCTGTAAAAGAGACCCAGTTTGGGTCTCATCTATCTCAGAGTTGTGAAGAATATCTATTAAGGTTATCACGAACAACAAGAATGCACTTTTAGGTAAAAATCCATGATTAAATCTAGTCTTCCTGACTAGTGATTTAAATCAAATCCACTCTGAGTCAGGAGGAAGAAAGTTAACCCAGATGGCTCTTTTCTAAACATCAGTAGGTTTGAAGAAACAACTACTATGCAAACAGCAGCTCCTGATTTCTTGTAACCTTGCACTGTACATACACTATATTGGATGATAGACCTGATCACTTAACACATTAGAATGAGTTTTCACTTATATGGTTTGACAATCACAATGATTCACAAACTGTTAGTTGGCTGGGATTTTGCACATTAAAACTAAAAATCACATAGTATTTTTACGATACATAATCCAGGCAATCTCATCTAAGCCTGACTCCAAAGCTAATTATGTTTTCTACTCACTCCATATAGGTCTATTGAGGAGTTCCGTTTCATTTGAAAGATTTTTTAACTTTGAATTTTTTATTCCACTTCTACCCTTCTCAAGTTATAAGCCTGCTTAATGCATTGTGGTCAAGTGAGAAAAGGAATCCTAGTTTATGGCATCCATTCCTTCAACTCATCAGTGCATTGTACTTGTCTTTCCTGTTTCAGAACATTTTTTTTTTTTTAGGATTTACAATACTAAACACACTGTTTTGTCACAGAGCTTATGAATACAAGAAGTTACAGTCAGAGCACAGCAGAGTCATTAGCAACTGGCCATCCAGTAAACAGTTTCTTCAGATCAGGCAGCAAATTGGCAACATGGCAGAAACACTAAAAGTGGCAGCTGCACAGGACAAATTAGCTCTTCCTAGAAAGGTCATGTTAACTATCACAAACATTAGGAAGGAGAAAGGACTTACTTTCCTGCTACATGAGCATTTTCAACATAGGCAAGTGCTGCTTCTAATCCTTTCAACTGAGCCACCGCATTGGAGTCTGTCACAAATTTTTTTATTAGTCCCAGATACTTGGACCATTCAGGGCTTTTCTCGTCTTCTATTTTCTGAAAAAGCTTCAGAGCTTCTTCATAGCCATTCATTCTGGCTTTCCACAACTAGGAAAAGAAGTCATGAGTTAGGCACTGCATTTAGTTAAAAAGCCTGCTGTTCAACTTTCATTATAATTTGTGTAGATTTGTCCTTCTCAGTACATAGCTTGAATAGTTGTCTCTGATCAAAGGAAGCACAGGCTAAGAATAGCAAGCACACAGAAGATCAGTTGTGAATGAAATTTGTGTAGATACACCAACCGCAGCTAGTCTGCCTATTCTCCACTGAAGAAACATCAGGTTCATGTAAGAATTAGTTTTACCCACACTGGTATTATTGCTTGTTAGTCCACTGAAGATTTGGGGGAAAAAAAAAAAAAAAAGTGTTTAATCCTACAAGCCGTCTATGTGCAGAATTCTTATCTTCCTCAATAGGAATTCTGTACTGCTTCAGGTCCTAAGTGTATGTACTAGCTTTGTAGAATTGGTTTAATTTTGATCATGGCAAGAGTTATGATTAATACATTTATTCAGTTACAGACACTGTTTATTCTGCCCTAGCCTGTATGTCCAGAAAAGTGCATTTTAGGTCACGTTTAACTTCAAAACAAAACAAAACAGAACAACCACAAAACTAACACACACGCACAAAAACCATCACTGCTACTTTAAATGAATACAGCCAAGATTACTTAGAACATACAAGCTAAACAAAAACATTTTAGAACACTATTTAAAACTTCTCCATCTGTATGAACTGGGCAGCTACATAATCCCAAAGCACTCTTTCCAAGGATGATCAACATAAAATGCATGCAACTTGATGACACGTCATGGCAGAATGTCTGAGATGCAGTCTGAAACTTCCAAGTAAGGGGGAAAAAAAACAGGATAATTTTTTTGGTTGAGTATAAATCAGACGATACAACATCTAAAGCAGCATCTCTCAAACTGGGGTCCACTGAGGGTACCTCCAGGGGTCCAAGGAGCCTGCTGATTAGCTCCTCCTCCTCAACTCCCTTGCGCTAAAAAAGTCTGTCAGTGCAGTGGGGCTAAGATGTTGGGGGGGGGGGGGAAAGAGAATGTCCCTCCGTGTACTGCCCCCATCCGAAGTTCCAAGGCCACAGCTCCCAATGGCTGGGAACTGCAGTCAATGGGAGCGGTGCTTGCGGGCAAGGGCAGTGCACAGAGACACCCCCCACCCCCACACCTAGGAGCTGCTGCCAGAGAGGTGTGCCGGTTGCTTTCGGGAGCCACCAGAAGTAAGCACCACCCAGCAGGAGCCTGCACCCCTACACCTTGCTCCAGCCCAGGGCCCACACCCAAACTCCCTCTCATACCCAGAGCCAACACCCCCTCCCACACCAAAACTCCCTCCCAGAACCTGCACCCCAACCCCCCTCCTGCACCCCAACCACCTGCCCCAGCCTGTGAAAGTGAGTGAGGATGGGGGAAAAGAGTGCCACAGAGGGAGGGGCAGGGCAAGGGCTAAGCAGGGGAGGCTTGGGGTCCCCCAACATTTTTCAATAAAAATGGAGGACCTAGGGTTGCTAAACTTTGAGACCCCTAATCTATAGATCAGCATAAGTCTTGTGGCTGTGGGAATCTCCAAGATTCTTATACTGATATATGTCAGGCTAAGCATAGATGCCTCCCACTTTAATTCTTGAGAAACCAACTTCTAAAGTGTAGTACATAAAAACAAAGTTATATCTGCAGGGACCAATCCTGAATTAAAGATGAGGTGATTCCAATAGTTTTTTCCCCCAACTTCAATTTGTGATTCTATGCCCATTTTAGCTGGAGTGAGAGTTTGGAAAGTATTTTATATTCCAATGCAGCTTTTCTTGAAGGTAGGAAAGGTTTTCACAGTTAAGAAAGCATGGAAGACTCATCTTAGGAAAATTCTTAATTTTTATCTAAAAATAGTTGATCACCCTTAGTATTTGCTCATAAAGTGTTTAGTTACCTTTCTTCCAGTTTGTTCAGTAAGATGGAGTGCAAGGATGCATAAGCTCCTTAAATTTACAGGTTGAGTACAATTCACTCTGGCCTTAAGGACCTCCCAGCTCAGTTATACTTGCCAGTCAACTGGAATCAGATTCAATTCCTCCACATAAGACTTGTCAGGAGATTGAAGTGGGAATAAAATCCACAGAATGTACATATACCTAATCTCAAACTCCTAGTACATACTGAATACACTGCTAGCTTGATATAAAACCACCTGACATAACACAAGTTTGGATACAATGCAGTAAAGCAGTGCTCCGGGGGGGGGGGGGGGGGAGGAAGGAAGAGAAGAGATGGGGCTGCACAATCCAGTGGATCAAAGCAAGTTCAATATAACACGATTTCACCTATAACGCAGTAAGATATTTTGGCTCCCAAGGACAGTGTTATATCGAGGTAGAGGTGTACTTAGTTTACCAAATACATTAGCCTAACTGAATTTAAATTCTGAACGTTTTATTTTTCCTGCGTATCAAGACATCCTCGCTGTGTTGGCAACCTCAAGATTTCTCTTCCATCATTACAGTATAACCTCAGAGTTACAAACACCTCAGGAATGGAGGTTGTTCATAACTGACCAAAATATTATGGTTGTTCTTTCAAAAGTTTACAACTGAACATTGACTAAATACTGTTTTGAAAATTTCCTATGTAAAGAAACATGCTGCTTTCCCTTTTTTTAGTAGTTTACGTTTAACATAGTACTGTACTCTATTTGCCCCCCCTCCCAATCTCTGCTGCTCCCTGATTGTGTACTTCCAGTTCCAGATGAGGTGTGTGGTTGACTGGTCAATTAGTAAAGCTGGTGTTCATAACTCTGAGGCTCTACTGTACTTGAAGGTAGACATGAAAAATGGATATATCATCATCACAGGTTGATATCAATTCTTCCTATCACTCCTCAGGGGTCCTGGCAGCAGTTCAACTGCAGAGGACCTGACATGGACATCCATCTCATGTGTGGAACATGAACATGTTCGACACTACACTTCGATTGATCTATTAAGAGGAGGCTATCAACTAAGTTCTGCTCTAGAAATCCTACTCAGCTTTCAGTTCCCTCTTGTTAACAGAACTAAGGCAGTTTCAAATAAGGTTGCATGCTTTAACATGGGATTGTCCAGACTCTACCCACTTTGGTATAATTAGTATGTACAGCAGCCACATTGAACCACCCACACCAAGTACATGGAGCAAGCCAGCTCCCACGGACAAGTTCTCCTACCTTGTGTTCGCATTTCTGGTCAATGGACAGTTTAATCCACTCGCTATCGTCTCCCATTGTGCCTCAGGTTCTCTCTATAATTACAGTAATTCCTGGGGAGAGAAAAAAGTAGTTAACTCCAACAAGCCAGGCAGTTTCAGAAGGTGCTACATCTAGTTTATTATTCCAACAGAAATAAAAGTGAAAATCCAACATTCCATAAAAACATTCTAATCCTTGTAGCTGAGGTTGGGTGGGAATTAAGCAAGCCATTATATTTAGGTACCCACCACTAAGATCATGGTATTCTTCTAGCCTTAGAAGAAAGGCAACTAAACAGTTACAGGTTCAAGAACATTGATGCTGTAATCTGTTATATTCCAGGAGACTGAAGCTTTGGTCTGGGAAAGTTTCAAACGGGAAATAAGACACGCAGAAGTCAGACTAAGTATAGCGAGTTCAAGGAAGTTTTTAAAAGAGCCAAAAAGTACTAGGTGCCTATCTACACTAGAAAGCTGACTCACTTCTGTCAAGAATTGTCAGCAACAGGTACCCTGAAAATAGTTGACTTGCTAGTATAAGGACAGCCATTTCTAGGACCTTGACAAAAAAGCATGATTGATTTGAACAGTGCTGAAAGAGGTACAGACTCATTTATGCTAGCAGTCAAATTAGTTTTATCATTTGTTCAGAGGGACACAGAGCTAACAGTTGTCAGCAGCAGGTCAATTTTTTTACAAATTCACATCCATTTAAATATTTCTAGAAGTTTCTTAAATCTAATAGGAATGAGTCACAGACAATCAAGACCCAATCCCCATCTTGGATGTATTATGTGACTAGTATGACTGCTCAGCAAATAAACCAAGAATACTGCTACAAGGGAGAAGAAATTAGTAGGAAAAAAAAAAAATTCAGCAGCAGGAAGGGAAGAGTTCCCAGGGCTCTGTATACAAACAGATGAAGTGAATCTGGAAAAAAGGGTCAACTTGAAGCGGTTGCAAAGAATCCAGAAAAGCAACTAGGATGTGCAGAACAGGAAGAAGAGTAACAGGTAATACTAGGTGAGCCATCTTCTAGAGTTACTTTATAAACTCAGGTACTTTTTTTAATTAAATCAGGAAGATCTACTCAAATACTCTCAGCTTCCAGGGATATTGCTCAAGATTTATACATCCATGGTGAGAACAACCAGCTAATTTGCACAGTCTCCACAGTAAAAGAAAGAGTCAACATTAGGCTTATGTGCAGAAAGTACAATCAAAAGTAGCAAACCTACTCTGAAGTGTAACTACGTAATTTGTTTTTCCTTGTTTGCAAACACTGATGTGATTGTTTTCTTCCTTTTCAGCAACAGCAGAGTTACTTAAATGGTATTGAAAATAGGACAAGTTTGGTTTTGCAGAAGCAAAGACAGAAATCAAACTTAAGGAGCCAACAAAAATGGGGACTTGTCCTATTTAGTTAAAAAAACAACATTAGAGTAATAAAGAGGCCATCCCCAGATCACTCTAAGATTCTATGCATAGGAGGGTGGGAAGGCCAACAATGGCTGGGTTTACTATTCCTATTTGCCAATTTAATTTAGATTATGGACCAAATTTAGCCCTCTGTAAGTGGATACAACTCATCAATTTAAATGGGCGTTTCACCCATTTATACCAGAGCTTAATTTCAGCCTACTGACCAAATTCTTCCCTTGGTACATAAGGTAGGACAAGCCATTAACTTCAACACAAAAAAGGTACTCTGTATCTAGGGCAGAATTCAATCCTTGAAGTTTGTGTTAAAGGAGGTACCATTTAAAAACAAAACAAAAAAACCCAACACACATGCCAGAGGAGAAGCACCATTAAAAAACCCCACACACTTCCACACTCCACAGAGGTACAGTAACTCCCCACTTAAAGTTGTCCTGGTTAAGTTGTTTTGTTGTTACATTGATGATCAATTAAGGAACATGCTTGTTTAAAGTTATGCAATGCTCCCTTCTAACCACTGCTTGCAGGAAAAGCAACTCATTGCAGCTAGCTGGTGGGGGCTTGTAACCAGGGTGGACTGGTAGCCCCCTTATCAGCTCCCCACTCCCCTAAGTTCCCTGTGCCGCAGCCACTCAGCAGGCTATCAATTGCCAGCAGTTCAGCTGTCCCTCCCCACAATGTCATATACTGCTCCTGTCCTCTGCCTTGGAGCTGCTCCCAGAGACTCCTGCTTGCTGTGCAGGGGAGAGGAAAGGAGCTGCTAATGTCAGGTGTCCCCCTCCCCCCTGCTCCTGCACTCTGCTTACCCCTGTCTCCATATAGAGCAGGGAGAGGACACAGAGGGAGAGAGACAGAGAGCTTGGGGCAGCAGCCACTCTCTCAGCTTCCTGATCCACTTAAAAAGACAATACACTTAAGAGTGGGTCAGCTTACTTAAAGGGGCAGTGTGCATCTCTCTCCCCCCTACATACAGGGGTGTGTGTCTGCCTCTGTTTGCTATGCTCTCTCTCCCCTCCCTCATGTTTGTGCTGCCTTGTGTGAGAGGCTACATTAACAACAGTGTTAACCCTTGAGGGCTCAGCCAAGTGCTAGTTCATGATTTAGCAGCAAGGCATTCCCTGGGAAAGCTCTCTACCTCTTCCACCCTCTAACTTCACCATCTCAACCAAGCTTCACAATCATCACAGCTGTGAACAGTATTAAATTGTTTAAAACATATACTGTGTGTATATTTATACAATATATAGTTGGTGACAAAAATTTCCCTGGAACCTAACCTCCCTTATTTACATTAACTCTTATGGGGAAATTGGATTCACCAGCATAGTTTCGCTTAAAGTCACATTTTCCAGGAACATAACTACAACTTTAAGTGAGGATTTACTGTAGTACAATAAAGTCAGTTTCAATAATGCACCTTATGGTGTCAGAGCCCCTCTGTTTCAAGCCAGATCACCAGTATTCTGTAACTGAATTTGCATCTACATATCTGACCTCTTCTCTTCCTACATCTTATACTGATTCCCCTGTTCCACCGAAATCCCTCTGAACTACCTGTTACCTTTCACCTAGTCCTACAAGTAGATTAAAGATAACACTGTGCCCTGAGACTGCCAGCCTGCTCTGCCCTCCTCCCCCCAATCACTTGCTCCTCTCAGCCCCCGGCAAGATCCCAGTGCACCTCCAGCTCCAGGCAGTCTTTGCTTCCCATCACCTATGGGGCCCCACCTGTCTCCCCAGAGCTAAGCCACTTGGGACTGGTGCAGAAGCCTGGCCAGTCTCGGCAGTTAGGCAGGGGGGAAAAACAGTGTGGGGGCCTTGTCTGGGCCTCTCCAGGCAAGTGGTGCCAAGCCCACAAACGATTAATCCGGCCCTGCCAAAGATCCACCTTTCCCATAATGCTTGTGTGCACTAAAGTAAGGGTTTGAAAAATACATTTACCAGTAATAAGTGGGAAGCTTCCCAAGTGTGTGAGGGATTGTTTCTAGCCCTTATAATTGTGAAGGTAACCATCCAGAAAGGAACCAAATGTAAACAGACGTAGCATTGTCTTCCCCAATCTGCAGACAGCTCCAGTGTCTGCTACTCAGCTTTGCCAAGCAGCAGGAGTGTGAAGTTAAGACATTGGATAGATTTATGGCTCCTACTCAGAATCCTGGGAGCAGCAGTGAAACTGTCACTTGTTTATTTCATGTTCTTGAGGAAGTCTACAAGGAGCAGCAGACACAAGGTCTCAAGTTATTCACAAGAAGAAAGCCTAGAAGAGACAGGGACAGATATTAAAATGAAGGTACCAGAAAAGCACTGTCCAAAAAGCACTGCAACAAAAAAAGTTGAACACTTGCCTTGTTCAAGGCAAACCCTCAGCTGTGTCCAAGAAGAGAGATCAGCAACATGAACTCACTACTCCATGAATAAAAGGAAGTGTTTTGCTTCTCTCCAAAGTCTTCTAGTGTTAAGCACTAAGTAAAGGTTTGGTATAGGACAGAAGCGACCACACTAGCCCCACCAGAGTTGCATCTAACATTATGATCAACACAGCAACAGTAAAAGTTAAGTAGCTTTCTAGTGAAGTGTTAATGTAACACTGAGCAAAGTGGACCTCTCTCTTCATCCAGCTATTTTATCTTTGAGCCTGTTAATTCAGTGCTGAAGTTTCTGAAGTTTAACTCCATAGCTTTTTGTATTTTAGGGATCATCTCATGACCAAAAGTAAGGCCAGCCCTAAAATAGGGGTCCTCAAGCTTTTTCATAATGTGGCAGAAAGTCAGGCCCCCAGAAACCTTCCTACCCATTCTTCAACATCTTCCCTCTCACTCACAATCACGTAACATCTATGACAACTGAAGTTATAGGAAAGTAGTACATTTTACCCTGCCTTCCAGATGCCAAATCACATATAGAAGTAATGAAAACCAACCAGCACCCTATAAGCAACCAGCTCTCTGAGAATCAGCAAAAAAAATAAAAAACAACACTCAATTGTCCACAGCTGGAGAATTGCAGTCTTAAAGATTACTTCTCTTTAGGCTTAATTATTGCCCCACATATTCCTTATTCTTAACATCTTACATAGTTTGTATTTTTCTTCTGTCAAAATAGCTTAAAAATGAAAGTGAAAAACCCTTGAGACCCTTTAATAGGTTCTGCATGCCTCTCCAATTTTTTAAGTCTTGTATGATACTCCAAAGACCTCATTTGCAACCAAGGTTCTGCTTTTATTATCTGAAGGCTTCTTACAGGAGGCATATGAATGCCAATGTGAATACTTTCTAACATCTAAATAGCAATTAGCCTCCATAGATAACAATGCATGCTATACTAAGACTGCTTTATTACTAATAGATTTGCAAGACTGAAGTGTTTTAGCTCTGGAACTTTTCCAACTAGTTCACTAGTAAATAGGATGAAAAGTTCAAATAAAGAACAGATTCTAGTTCTTTCAAAGTCAATTGTTACAATTCAGCACTATCCAAAAAATGAAAGCCTGCTAATCAACTGAAGAAAGTTTTGCAAGACTAGTTTGGTTTTGGCTTGATCAATAAGACATTTATAACTGCAAATTCCCAGATTCATCTGCACAGATGAAAGGCAAACCCTCCCTAGCAACTCTTGGCTGGACAAGCTCCTATAATACAGAGCAGCTGACGTATAAAGGATGCCAAGGAAAGGGGTATGTCTACAGACCCTATAGGTAGTTTATAGGCAAGAGAGGGGAGGAAAGATGTGACAAGGGGAATTTTCTGTAATATTTATGAATCCTATGTGTGCCTCAGTTTCCCTCTTCACTTCACACTGTAAAAAAGTATGTCTCCTGGTCAGACAGCACAGAAGGCATGAGGTAGGCTATCACCTGGTTGCCATGAACAGGGTCATATAAACTGTCTGAAACTGACCTTGAATCAGAGCAACCAGTAAGACAAAGATGTCCAATGACTGAACAACAAACAGCAGAAAACCATCGGGAGACAGACAAGGGGGAGAGGGAGAGCAAGAGATGGAGTCTATCACAGCTTGGCTGGCTCACCATGGCACTGGTTTGACCTGGGTGGACTGACTTGACTCTCTGTGCTAATCTAAGGACTTTCAGCTTATGTATGCGCCAGGTGACTAATATATGTTACCTTGTTTTGAAAAGGCTGCCTGTTTCACTGTAAATACTCAATGAGTGTGTCATGCCCTGAAGGGGTACAGTACAAGCCTGGTGCAGGACTCTGGCTTGGCTGGATTTACTGCAGAGAGACACAGGGCTTGTCTACATCAGAAAGTTGCAGCGCTGGTGAGGGAGTTACAGCGCTGCAACTTAGGAGGTGTACACATCTGCAGGGCACCACCAGCGCTGCAACTCCCTGTTTGCAGCGCTGGCCGTACTCCCGTTTTGTCTCGGGTGTAGAGGATCCAGCGCTGGTGATCCAGCGCTGGTAATCAAATATAGACACTTACCAGCGCTTTTCTTGACCTCCGTGGAATAAGCAGGTATCCCAGCATACCTGAGGAAGCCTCTGGTAATCAAGCTGGTCTCCTTCCCCGGTTTGCTCTCGCGTTCCCCGAACCCCGAGCAAGCAGGTCTCCTTCCCTGAGGTTTGCTGGGTGGTTCCGGGAACGCGAGAGCAAACCGGCAAAGGAGACCAGCTTCGCCGCGGTTTGCTCTCGCGTTCCCCGAACCCCGAGCAAGCAGGTCTCCTTCCCTGAGGTTTGCTGGGTGGTTCCAGGAACGCGAGAGCAAACCGGGAAAGGAGACCAGCTTCGCCGCGGTTTGCTCTCGCGTTTCCCGGAACCACCCTGCAAACCGCAGGGAAGGAGACCTGCTTGTTCGGGGAACGCGAGAGCAAACCGCGGCGAAGCTGGTCTCCTTTCCCGGGTTTGCTCTCGCGTTCCCCGAACCACCCAGCAAACCGCAGGGAAGGAGACCTGCTTGTTCGGGGGTTCGGGGAACGAGAGAGCAAACCGGGAAAGGAGACCAGCTTCGCCGCGGTTTGCTCTCGCGTTCCCCGAACCTCCCTTGAAGCCGCCCAACAGCGCTGCAGTGTGGCCACATCTAACACCACTTGCAGCGCTGGTTGCTGTAAGTGTGGCCACTCTGCAGCGCTGGCCCTATACAGCTGTACTAATACAGCTGTAACAACCAGCGCTGCAAAATTTTAGATGTAGACATGGCCACAGAGAGAGACAGGTATAGCTGTTGCCAAAGGCCTAGTCTCAGAGTCCTGGAGACCATGGGCCTGCCCATGTGGAACTCCGTGGGTCCCTGGGGCCCAGCACACTAAATGGGCCCCTCCCACAAGACTGGTTACAGGCTGGGGCATAGACTAGACCCTATGACTCTAACACAAGGCTAACACTTGGAGGATTCCAAGAGACATAAAGTGTTAAAGTGGGAAATGCTGAGAGAACATTATAAAGCTGTGGACAAACTGCCCAAGGTTTGTTGTGACATAATGAGGAAGAGGCTGTCAACTGAAAGTTTTTAGTAACACTGAAGAGCAACAGTTGGCTGCCAAATTTAACTAGAAACTTAGGCCACGTCTACAGTAGGAGTGACAGTGCATTATACTGCCAAAGTGCTCCTAGTGTGGATGCAACTATAATGGCAAAACTGCACTTTACTGGTTTGGCTGCATCTACACCAGGGACTTTTGGCAGTGCAGCTATGTTGGTCAGGGATTACAACCCTGAGCGACATAACTATGCTAGCAGAAGTCTGCAGTGTAGCCAAAGCCTTAGTTCTGTTACCTAAACCTGGCTCTTAAAATCTTGAAGATGCAAATAGTGAAGACATTTGGTTTTGAGATGTTTAGAAACATAGAACTTATTTAGCAAAAGTAATCCTGTTTCACCTCGCAAATGACTGGTCCATGACAAGTGCAAATACCAACAAGACTAATTTGTCCTAAGCCAGAATGGACATATTACAGGAACGGACGTCTGCTCCTGCTATCGCAGTATTCATGACTCCCCATCATTTCAGTATCAAAACATTACTGTTCCAGAAGAACAGATACCTACTGTTTCAATACTGTTGTACTCTTACAAGTAAAACAAACTTTTCTAGAAGATTGTTTAAAAAGATTAAATTTTGAGAAATTGGTTAGATCAAGTCAAATTTCCAAGGAGGCTCTCTTCAAAGTATTAAAAAAAATTAAGCCACTCAAGTTTCTCCTGCAGTGGAGGCACTGTTTTGCCCACTATAAAGAAAGCTACAATATTAGTTGAATGAACCAGCTGAGATTAGACCTGCCAATTCAGGTTGTTCCCTTCTTCCTGAAGGGATGACTACACACTGCATTGACAGGACAGGATTACCTGTCCACATGTACTTGTTTTATAGCAGTTTCAAGTCATGCTTAATTTCTAGCTCTGAAAATGCCAAGTTTTACTTGAACTAGATTAAAGTTTTAATCACATTTACAATATTTATGAGTTTCATCACCATGGCATCTGAGCCTTAAGTTTCACCTAAGCTAAAATCTGAACATACTAAAATAGCCCGATAGAAAAGTTCTTCAGAAAACCCAAGAGATCAGAGCAGCAGACAACCACCTTTTACTTTACAACTCTCAACGGTGCAACAGAAAAATTGAGTGTGTAAAATGTTCCTAATCCAAGAACTATAGTCTGTTCAATCAGACCTAGTTAGAACTCTTTGGGCTTGTGTAGCAGGTTCTACTCTACTACTGAAAAACTCGAGTCCTATTACCAGTCCTGACCTCTTGACGTCTTCAAGAGGAGCAATGATAAATCTGGGGAACTTTAACCATGTCACTCAGTAAAAATTTCTCAAGAGGATTAAAAGAGAAACACTGGTAGGCTTTAAGTCAGAAGTGGGCAAACTATGACCAGCGGGACCATCCTGCCTGGCTCCCAAGCTCCTGGCCCTGGAGGCTAGCCCCCGGCCCCGACACTGCTGTCCCCCCTCTTCTGCAGCCAGCTTGCTCTGCCACCAGCACAATGCTCTGAGTGGCAGAGCTGTGAGCTCCTGGGGCAGTGCCCTGTTGACCACCAGTGCTCCAGGCAGAGTGGTAAGGGGTCAGGGAACAGGGGGATTGGCTAGCAAGCAGGGGAGTTCGGGGTTGTGATCAGAGGTGTGGATAGGGGTTGGAGAGAACAGGAGGTTGAATGGGTGTAGGAGTCCCAGGGGGCAGTCAGGAATGAGAAGGGGTTGGATGGGGCGGCAGGGGTCCAGGGGCCATCAGGGGACATGGAGGGGAGGTGGAGGGGGCAGGGGTCCCAGAGGGGCCATCAGGGAACGGGCAGGGGTGGATGGGGCAGGGGTACCAGGGAGGGTCAGATAGGAGCTGGGGGCCAGGCCATGACCCCCTCTCCTAACTGGCCCTCCATACAATTTACAAAACCCAATGTAGCCCTCAGGCCAAAAAGTTTGCCCACCTCTGCTTTAAGTCAACGATTGGATATTCCTCAGCAATGGAAGACGGCTGGGTACTGTTTTGGGAGGTAGAGAGAATCTCATTAAGCCATCTGCAGGGATGACAACGATCTTGAAGAAATCATGCCCAAAGATTATGGAAACCCATGGCACAAATCCTCAGTGGAAGGAAGCAAACAGGAAACACAGATAGGGAGAAATGAACTCCAAATACAATGGCAAAGACAGTTGAATAAGGTTGTTTCTCTCAGCTGAAGAGGCAAGATAGCTATATACTAAGGGCATATCTTCACTAGCGATGTTGAAGCGTTGCTGCAGCAGCACTTTAATGTGGCTGTGTAGTCGCAGCCCCAGCGCTGGGAAAGAGCTTTCCCAGCACTAGGACTGGGACTACACAGCCACGTTAAAGCACTGCCACAGCACTATGAAGAGCTGTCCCAGCACTTAAACACACACACACAAAAAACACACACCACCTCCACAAGGGCAATAGCTCCCAGTGTTGGTGCACTTTACAGCGCTGAAACTTGCAGTGCTTGGGGGAGAAGCGGTTCACAACCCTGAGCAAGAAAGTTGCAGCGCTGTAACGTGCCAGTGAAGACAAGCCCAAAGATGTCCAGCAATAAGGTGTTCTTAGTAAGTCTCCCCTCTAGTATTCAATAACTTTGTTCTAAATCTGCCTTGCTGAGAACTCAAAAAAAAAAAAAAAAAGCAAATGCAAATTTAATCACATTACTGCTATGTACTGAGGAATGAAAATTGAAAGAAATTCCAGAAAATGTAACTTTTCCTAAATGCGCTCTTTGAATGCAATTTAGATGCACTCTAGAAATATATACAAGTTACTGAGGTGAGCCAAAGCAAACTGACTCTTCATCCTGGCTAAGAAAGCAAGAGTGACCTGTGCTGCAAGAATAAAACCTGAAATAAGGCCAATGTTAGAAGCAAATGGAAAGGGGTGGGGGAGGGAAGGAAGGACAAAATGTGGTCAGCTTTGGAACAAGTAGGCTAAATTCTAATGCTAGATATGAGAGCTCCAAATGCTAGTGGGTCACTACTTACAGACTGCCTTGCCTCCCCTACCCCACCTGAGTGTTCACAAAGCTAAGGGCCATGAAAACCTTTAAAAATTTTAGGCTGAGGGGAACTGAATCCTCCTTCACCAGCATGTTAAACATATAGGGGTTCTTGCTAGCGGTGATTCCTATAAGATCACCAGCTGCCTCCCACTCACCCCCCCATATGGAGACACTCTCTAGCCCCAGTCTAGTTCACACACAGCCACCCTCCCTGTAACAGCTAGAATTGTCACCCAGCTGGACTTCTTGCTTAACCCCCTCACCCAGGCTTTCCAGCAAGCTACCCCTCAAACCCTGCCAGATCCTCAGGCCTAAACTTCCCCTAGCCAATAAACAACTCATTTGCCTGCCAGATTCCCCCTGCCTAAACCCACACGAGACCATAAACGTCCTCTCCCAAACTCTCCAGCGGGGCCCCACCTCCTCCAGATGCGGCAGCTCGGAGACATTTTATAAGCAGTCCCTCTGCAGCTAAGACAGAGCTGTTCCACGGATGGAAAGATTCTGGGCCCGGAGCTACGGCTCGGTGCAGCCCCTACTGCTCGGCTCCGAGACCAGATAGAGCGGAGCAGGCCTCCCGCCCGACATTGTTTATCCTCGCAGTCTCCTCCGCCCCCTCCCTCCTCCCGGACGCTAGGCCCCGACAGCCTCGCCATCACTCCGGGACAGGCGATTATCCCCCCAGCTTTCCTTGTCCCCAGCAGACCAAGCCAGACACTCACCCGCGCGGCCGGGACCCGGCTCAGCTGCAACAGCGGGCGGAGCGCTTCCTCCCCGGCCGGGAAGCAGGCGGCACCTCCTCCAAGGGCGGAGCGCAGAACGCTGCAGCCGACGCCACCAGCCCCCGCCTCCCCTCGCCCCTGGGCGGGAGGCAGCCCCCTTCCATGTGCCAGACAAAGGCGCCCAGAGTAGTTAGAAGCCAACCGGGCTAATTCTATACCCACTTTTCCCAGTGTCTTCAGAGGTTAGCAGAGAGGAGCCCACAGCCCCATGGGGTCCATCTTCTCTACACTTGTCCCCAAGCCTCCTCCCCTTTCCAGATCACATGAACCCACAGTTCCAGGGCTACCAGGTCTCCTCCGGCCCTTCATGAAGGCCCATTTCTTTCCTGAGGCACCAGCTGAGGTGTCCCCCCGTAGAGGATCTAAATTCCTCTGCTCTGAAGTTGAAGAGCAAAGGCTTGGCTCTTGTGGGAGAGGATGTGCTGCTCCAAGCCACTTGTCTCCTTTGGCAGCAGCTTGGAGCAAGTCAGACACTCTTCAACACTTTAGGCATTTCTAAACCAGTCACTGCAGTAGATCGGCATCAACAACATGCAGTCAGTGAGCTACCAGGTTGGCCCTTAGGATGCACAATTTTCACCTGTAACAATATCACCTAGCTCCAATATAGTACTTTTTCTCAGTAGATCTCAAAGCACCCAGAGAGAGACGTATCATTCCCATTTTACAGATATGGAAATGAGAGGTGAAGTGACCCGCCCAAGGTCACAACAGACCAGTGGCAAGGCTGGGAATATAAGCCAGGTCTTCTGGGTCCTAGTCCATTACTTCTGAATTCTGACACCGAATCACAGTATTTTATCTACAGGACCATAGCCCCCTGATCTAGATATATGCTTAGTTTTACAACAGCCTACATAAAAAGGACTACTGAAGTCAGTACAGAATAAAATGTCATACAATTACTTGTTTATACTGTTCTATATATACTATACAATGAAATGTGAGTACAATATTTATATTTCGATTTTATAATTATATGATAAAAATTAGAAAGTGATCATTTTTCAGTAATAGTGTGCTGTGGACGTCTCATTTTGTAGGCAAGTAATATTTGAGTGTGGTGAAACTTGGGGGGTATGCAAGACAAATTATACTACTGAAAGGGGTACATTAGTTTAGAAGGATTGAGAGCCATTGTTCTAGAACATGCATCTCAAAATGTCAAGCAAACATATCAGAAGTGTTACTGATTGATCTGCCCCCCAGGATAGCTGTAATTGCACGTCTTGTGTAGAGCACTAGCTGAAAGTATGGTCTTCTCACAGGTTACATCTGTAATGTCCCACAGCTCCAGCCCATCACTGCTACCCCTGTTAGCATTGTATGCAAGTTTTAAAAAGCCTGACAGGCATAGCAGGCAGATTCTCTCTCAAAAATGATTTTGTTGCAAGCACTAACTGGAGGAGTTCAATCATAGAAATGTAGGACTGGAAGGGACTCAGTCATCTAGTCCAGTTCCCTGCGCTGAGGCAGGACTAAATAGTCTCTCGACCAGGGTGCCCAACCTATGGCCTATATGTTGCCCACCAGAGCATTTAATAAGACCTGCATCATGCTTCAACACAGCATACTAATGGCCAATTTATTAGCATTTTGTCATCATGTTTACATCGTTTAGTTTCTACAAGGAAGTATGTAGAATATGTTTGGCAAACAGAAGGTTGTGTTTAGGTTTATGTGGTCCTCGTATGTAATAAGTTTGGGCACCACTGATCTAGAACATCCCTGACAGGTGTTTGGAGGTTTTTAAGAAGTTCTTGTCCTATCCTCAGTGGATGAGGAAAATAATTTATCATCCTCCTCTTTATAACAAACTTGTACATACTTGAAGACTTATCAGGTGTTCCTAACTTTATAGAACATTAGATTTTAATTTTTTTAACATTGAAGTAACTTATGTAATATGATTCTGGCTTATGGATTTTTACAGGGTTGGGAGGGAACTGAGTTCCTACTACAAGTCCTGTTGCATCCGTAAGGATTGAATGCCTGTCCTCCACAGGAAATTCAGAGTTGAAGCACACTGCAACCATATCAATCCATAATATACAGCTTTATTTTAGACTGTGACCATAACTTTGAGTTCCATAATCACACATGATAGTGCCACTTCTTTATGGCTCTTTAATCATACATCAGTGAATCTTACAAACACCTGTGAGATGGTTAACAGGTAACCAATTATTTATTCTCCACTCTTCATTATAAGACCAAATCCTAAACTACTCAGCACCTCAAATGATTGAGCATTATTCTTCCACCTAAGTGGCCAACTCCCCCTCTTCCACACCTAGGCACAGAACTAGCACGTCTTCCCAAACATATCACATGACTAGATCATGAAGCTAAAGCACATGGACAGCAAAAGTTAGCACGGAAATAAGTCACATTTAAAATATGAGATGCACATATGAAAAAAGTTGAAAATGTTTTTCTACATTTTTGTTATTCCAACAAAAAGAAATGATGGGATTCTTGAATCTCTACAGCGAAGAGTTTTCCATACTTCAGAAATCCAGCTTTTCAAGTTTAACCTGAATTGTGTGCGCACACATGCCTCTCTCACTCACACAAACGTTGGAACTCCCAGCTACTGTTCTAAACTTCCCATCTTGCTGAGAATTCTCACCAATAAACTACTAATTGCAAGTTTAAGGTCCTCTGTTTAGAGCCACATTAGGGCAATGAACTGCTACTTTTGCTGGCATTTTCCTCAATATAACATGTTCTTTGAATGCAACACAAAAGTGTTCTAATTTCATTGCAACTTCTTTTTTTTTTTTAAAGTACCTCTGCAAATTTTAAAGATGGGAGCTACCTGTGCTGAAAGGATAAAAACCTCAAACAAGGTCAAATGTGGAAAGAGAAAGGATGTAGGGGGAGGGAGAGAAATAGGAGAATTAGATCACCTTTTGAATTTATAAGCTCAGCTACTCCAGTGTTGGAGCCTACATTCACTACACTGCAAAATGCATATTTAAAAGGACACACTGGCAGGTAAATTTCCATGGCCTGCAAAGACAACTGTGTTAGTAGAGGTGATATTATGTGACCTCTCTATCATGAACAAGTTCCCCTATAGCAGACAATCCAAAATTCAAAGTTCCATTTTTTTCTGAAAATTAGATAGCTAATGGTCATTATACTAATTGAATCTATTTCCCTATGTTAAGTTCTCCTCACACTTTCTACAGGTCATCTCAATTATCACTTTAAAGGTTTTTTTTCCTCCTGCTGACAATAGCTCATCTCAATTGATTAGACTCTTCCAGTTAGTATGCATACTTCCACCTTTTCATGTCCTCTGTATGTATAAATATCTCCTGTGTGTTCCATTCTATGCATCCGAAGAAGTGAGCTGTAGCTCACGAAAGCTTATGCTGAAATAAATTTGTTAGTCTCTAAGGTGCCACAAGTACTCCTGTTCTTTTTGCAGATACAGACTAACACGGCTGCTACTCTGAAACAAAAGTTTTGTTCAACATTTGCACTGCTGAAGAACAGAGTAAGCAATTCTGGAAACAAGCCACATTTTAACAAGATAAACAGAGCACCATCTTCAGTCACAGCCCATTTCAAACCCTGTCTGCACCTCTGTACACAAAATAAAAATTAGAATCAAGGAAAGAAAAGAATGCAGCATAACGAGGCAGCCTACATATGGATTAAAATCTACTCCAATCTAGCACTGTAAATACACTCCATGAGAAATATGTGGCAGAATGATTTGCTTGCAGGGGTAGCATCCAGTTTTAGCTTCTGTTATGTGCACAAAATCTAATTACATTCTCTGCCTTCTTAGGCTGCATAGTATCAAAGCTGTGCTGCATTTTTGGATTGTCACTGACAGCCAGATTCAGCCAAAGTAAATTTTGCAAAAGGTAATAGATGGCCTAGCCTGTTAGCTGGTGCTATGATAAGGGTCACAAGACATCTTTCTACTTAGCAAGAATACCAAAAGATTTGACAGAAATGAGAATATTTTCAGGGGATATCTTGTGACCCACACCACAGAGAAGTCAGTAGGAAACTTACTTTAAAGCTAGATCACCAAAATCCAAGACACATCTTAAGTCCAAGTATCAAAAGCTGCAAAGAACCAACTGAGTTCCAAGAGTTGTGAAGAGAGAACTCAACTCACAAGACATCCGTTTTTTTCAAATCAGTTCTGAAGGCAGGAATTGTCAAGCATCATAAACTGGTTTCCACTTAGAAAGTCTGGCCTGATCTAAATTCCATAGCAAAAACTCAAGTGATCATTTTCCAAATTAGTTGTTAGGAAGTCTGTCTGGTGCTAATAAAGCTCAGCATGCTGGGGTAGCTGATAACCTGCACAGTGACCCAAAAAGTACCTTTAATGCTACCAGGTAACAAGAGCCCGATACACTACACCCTAGCTCTGAGCAGTGTCAGCTGAATCCCGCATTGACAGCTCACGGGAAGTCCAAGAGCTGCATCCAACACTTTCAAGCGGGGCATATTTCAGCCACCAGCTGCGCCAACACGGAGTTGCGAGTACAGGAGGGGGCACCGCGCCTTCAGCGCTGGAACCGCTCATCTCCGCGGGCCACACGCTGGGCCCCACCCCGCGCTGGCAGGCACCTAATGCGGATGCCTTACGTTCCCCATAGGCGCCTGTGCAGACTCGCCCCACGGCCTCTCCGGGGAGGGGCCGCTGCCGGCCAGGGCGCTGTGTTCGCAGCTCCGCACCCCCATCGCCGCACGGTCGGGGGCTAGCAGGGGCAGGGCCCGAGCTCTGGCTCGCAGGAGAGGCCCAAGGGAACGGGTTTATTCTTCTCGGGCCCCCACCCACGGCCCCGGGCGCCTCACGGCGTGGATGGGCCTAGAGACCCCGCGCCGGCCCGGCCCAGCCCGGCCCCGCTCCCCAGTAGAACGTTAAACTGTCCGCTCACTGCACTGCCCCCCGCCGACCCTGTTGAGCGGGAGAGGGGGAAACACCACCCCCGAGCGGGAGACTCGTGACACGGGCGGGAAGGCCCCAGACTAGACTTGCTAAATCCGATGGGCGGGGGGAAGGAGGGAGCGCTGGACGCTGACAACACTCACCTGAACCGGTCCGGTGAACCCCAGGCCGCTCCTCAGCGGGGTTTGAAATCACTAACACCCCCCCCCGACACACACACACCTCCCAGTGTCCTGAGCACCCATTGGTGGCTACCGGCCCCGCCCATTGCCTCAACCTAGCATCTCATTGGGTAGTTTGAATCCGACAAAGCCACGTACCGTCCCCGTTCTTTAAAGGGGTAGCTCCAGGCCACGGCGGCTGCGGCGCTGCGTGTGGCATAGGACACTTCTCCGGCCAAAGCCCCGCCTGCCCGATTACCGGCGCGGGCTGCGCCCTACTAGGGAACCGGAACTGGAGGCAGCAGGGCCGCGAGTGACTCGGGCAATGCAAGGAAGGCGCCGGGGTGAGGAACGAGGGGCTGGGCTGCATGTCTCGCCGCTGTGTTGCTGGAGGGACGAGGGGGCGTGCGCTGCGCGTGGAAGGCAACACGTGACACTAAAGAAATGATTCTTTTTATAGGACGCATCAGTGACTCGGGGAACTCACTGCCACGGGAACCCGCCAGGGGTTTAGCGGGATTCAAGAAATGGTTGCTGGTTCGATGACCAGTGAGCAGCCATAGTTACATTAGAAATGATAAACCTATACAGGGGACATATGGCCTGCCCTATGTCCATATGGAGGGGGCGAATGAGGTGCTAATTAAGTGGTAGGTGAAGAAAAAGCTTATGCTGAAAATCATTCTGTAATCGCCTGCTTCATGTTTTCATAAGTCTTCCTTGGACTGGATTTGATGGACCACTGATCTGAATGAGTATGGCAATTCCTAATCTAAAGTGATATAAAAGTAATACAGTTGCACCCAAGGCTTTAATTTCGCAAGCTACTCATTAACCCTCATGGCATGTCCACCATAGAGTGCATTATTGCTTTGACAATAAAGATACAAAACAGCATCTGAAGCATAAGGAGGAAAATACAGAAAATAACTAATTCCTCTCCTTTAAATATGCCAGTTGCTGGAGACTGCCATTGAAAATAATCCATAGAAGGTAGATGTGGGATGTAAATAGCACTGAGTATCGTAGTGAAGGGGCAATGATTTAAATTTCTGACCTTAGATAGCAGTGATATGTTCACTGATAGCCTGCATACTTTGCTATTACTTTCTAGGAAAAGTCTAAAAAACTAATCTATAAAATGAACTAGTCAACAAATGAGGAAGACTTGTGTCTGCAGGAGATAGAACTTTCACAGAAGATGGATCAAGACTGGAATTTACTGCCTGAGTTAATAAGAATAACTACTAACCTTGCTGCAGGTGGAACTAACTGTAGAGAAGGCTGGTCTTCCAAAGCAGACCACAACAGGGTAATTCAGTTTGGGTATGGCAGCTGGGAGTGCCTGAGCCCTCACCTTTTTATTTTTTAATGTTGCAGTGGCTCCAATTTCTGGAACAAGTTCTCTCTACTGCCAAACCAGAGAGCCAGGCCCACTTCACACTCACTTCCTAACCTGGCAGGGTTTGGGAATTATGCACAAAATGCACCTAACTCCTGGGAAGACAGAACCTCCTGTCACAGGTGAAGGAGTTTCTGCAGCATAAGGAGGCCTGAAAGGAGATACACTCCTCTTTGACAAAAGGAGGGTGGACTTTAACTTAGTTTTCTCAAAAATCAGCATCCTTACATTTTGTATATATAAAAATATGCAGAACTTTAACCGTGTTGCTGTTGGCAGGGTTGAAAAGAGGGGCTTTTCTTTTTGTATTTACTTTTCAGGAGAGGTGCTCAGATATCACTGTGTCAACCACACTATAAATTCCTAGACAGAGGAGTCAACAAATATAGGTGTTCATACTGTACTCCTCAGTGCAGTGTTCAAGCTAAGACCCAATCTCTTCTCTCATGGGGGAGCCTAATATTGTTGTAAACAAGAAGTGATTTTCTGATGGCTTTCTGAATACTTTCCAATTGCATTGCGGTATTAAATGCAAACATCTAGGTTAATGGAAATGGTTAGGGTAGCAGTTTAAATGTTATTAAGTCAAGAAATGCACCAGTTAATGTTCCCATGGGAACTAACTGCCCCACATATTTTTGTGGCCACATTTCATTCTGGCAGCCAGCCTTGAACTGAAACTCCTATTAGTCAGTCTAGGTTCTGCTGTATCTATCAGAGGATATTAGAGCAGCATATACTTTAGCAGTTAGGCCTGTTAAATGAGACCTCAAGATATACTACTATGCAATGTGACAAGTTAGCATTGTGATGAGCCTTCGGTATTGTGACCAACCTGATTGCCTTCTATGATGAGATCACTGGCACTGTGGAGATGGGGAAAGTAGTGGACCTGCTCTATCTTGACTTTAGCAAAGCTTTTGATAGTCTGCCACAGTATTCTTGCCAGAAAGTTTAAGTATGAATTGGATGAATGGACTAGAAGGTGGATAAAAAGCTGGCTAGATTGTTGGGCTCAATGGGTAGCGATCAACAGCTCGATATCTAGTTGGCAGCTGCTATCAAGCCCCGGGGTCTGTTCTGTTCAACATCTTCATTAATGATCTGGATGATGGGATGGATTGCACCCTCAGCAAGTTCACAGCTGACGCTAAGCTGGGGGAGAGGCAAATACGCTGGAGGGTAGGGATAGGGTCAAGAGTGACAAATTGAAGGACTGGGCCAAAAGTAACCTGATGAGGTTCAACAAGGACAAGTGCAGAGTCCTGCACTTAAGATGGAAGAATCCCATGCACTACTACAGGCTGCGGACCAACTGGATAAGCAGCAGTTCTGCAGAAAAGGACCTGGGGATTACAGTGCATGAGAAGCTGGGTATGAGTCAGCACACCCTTGCTGCCAAGGCAGCGAACATCATACGGGGCTGCATTAGTAGGAGCACTGCCAGCAGATCAAGGGAAGTGATTATTCCCCTCTATTTGGCACTGGTGAGGCCACATCTGGAGTATTGTGTCCAGTGTTGAGCCCCCCATTACAGAAAGGATGTGGACAAATTGGAGAGAGAGTCCAACAGAAGGCAACAAAAATGATTAGGGGGCCAGGGCACATGACTTACCAGGAGAGGCTGCGGGAACTGGGTTTATTCACTCTACAGAAGAGAAGAATGAGGGGGGAATTTGATAGCAGCCTTCAACTACCTGAAAGGGGGTTCCAAAGAGGATGGATCTAGACTGTTCTCAGTGGTGGCAGATGACAGAACAAGGAGCATTGGTCTCATGGTGCAGTGGGGGACATCTAGGTTTGATATTAGGAAAAACTATTTCACTAGGAGGAGAATGAAGCACTGGAATGGGTTACTAAGGGAATTGGTGGACTCTCCATCCTTAAGTTTTTAAGGCCTGGCTTGACAAAGCCCTGAGTGGGATGATTTAGTTGGGGTTGGTCCTGCTTTGAGCAGGGGATTGGATTAGATGACCTCCTGAGGTATCTTCCAACCCTAATCTATAGACTTCTTACAGTTCAAAGCCATAATCCTAAGATTAAATTTAGTTTTTCCATTTAACTTCCCTATTTGTTTTGTTCTAAGAAAACAGAAATGTAAAATGAGGAAACAGAATGCAATTTGTCCTGTTGATCTAATTGAGTACATGTGTGAGGTGTGATACACACACACCCCTCTGGAGTCTCCCCAGGACAAATCCAAATTCTTAAACAGTCCACCTTATGGGAACTTACAGAAAAAATAAAACCTCTCAGGGCAGAGTCCAAGATATTAGAGGCTGAAACTTTCTATGAATGTTTTGCAGAGGAACAAGCATACATACATGGAGAAAATCAATCCTCCTGGGCCAGGCTCCACTACTATCCCCTGCATGTGTTTTGGAGCATCATGGCAGTCCCAGCTCAGGGCATTCATCACTCCATTGATTTTGTTATGCAGTTGGTGGCTTCTGTACTCCCCTTTTAGGATCATCTCTGTCAATACCCTATGAATAGTTGACTCCTGTTTAGCTCTACTCTTAAGTCTACCTGCCTTTTGTCAGAGGAGTGGACCTCCTTTTCGGTCTCCTTATGCTGAAGTAACTCCTCCACCTGTGACAGAAGGTTCTGTCTTCCCACCGGTCCCAGGAGTTAGGTGCATTCTGTGCCTACTTCCCAAACCCTGCCAGATTAGGAAGTGATTTTGAATTGGGCCTGGCTCTCGGTCTTGGCAGTGGAGACAACTTGTGTCAGAAATTGGACCACATGTAAACAAACATAAGTATCAGAGGGGTAGCCGTGTTAGTCTGGATCTGTAAAAGCAGCAAAGAACCCTGTGGCACGTTATAGACTAACAGACGTTTTGGAGCATGAGCTTTTGTGGGTAAATACCCACTTCGTCACATGCATGTAGTGGAAATTTCCAGGGGCAGGTATATATATGCAGGCAAGTTAGAGATAATGAGGTAGTTCAATCAGGGAGGATGAGGCCCTGTTCTAGCAGTTGAGGTGTAAAAACCAAGGGAGGAGAAACTGGTTTTGTAATTGGCAAGCCATTCACAGTCTTGGTTTAATCCTGAGCTGATGGTGTCAAATTTGCAGATGAATTGAAGATCAGCAGTTTCTCTTTGAAGCCTGGTCCTGAAGTTTTTTTTTTTGCTGCAGGATGGCCACCTTAAGGTCTGCTATAGTGTGGCCAGGGAGGTTGAAGCGTTCTCCTACAGGTTTTTGTATATTGCCATTCCTAATATCTGATAACCTGTAGGAGAACACTTCAACCTCCCTGGCCACACTATAGCAGACCTTAAGGTGGCCATCCTGCAGCAAAAAAATTTCAGGACCAGGCTTCAAAGAGAAACTGCTGAGCTTCAGTTCATCTGCAAATTTGACACCATCAGCTCAGGATTAAACAAAGACTGTGAATGGCTTGCCAATTACAAAACCAGTTTCTCCTCCCTTGGTTTTTACACCTCAACTGCTAGAACAGGGCCTCATCCTCCCTGATTGAACTACCTCATTATCTCTAGCTTGCCTGCATATATATACCTGCCCCTGGAAATTTCCACTACATGCATGTGACGAAGTGGGTATTCACCCACGAAAGCTCATGCTCCAAAACGTCTGTTAGTCTACAACGTGCCACAGGATTCTTTGCTGCAAACATAAGTATCACCGTGACATTTAACAAATAAAAAGTTGAGGGCTCAGGAGCACCAGCTGCCATGCCCACACTGAATTACCTTGTTGTGGTCTGCTGTGGAAGATCAGCCTTCTCTGGTACAGAGATGGATATCTGCATAGAGAAGCTTGAGTATCCTCTTCTTTCAGTTTTAAATTATTACTAAGATCAAAAGGTCCAAATCCCACTTCTCTCAGTAAACTGTGTGAGAGTCAGTCCTGTCTAGCGGTTGGAGCAGGGAGACATGGCTGGAGACGTCGATGCTATTTACAACTCTGCCACTACATGCCCTCTACCACCAAGAATGACTTTAAAGCATCAAACTGCATTAAGCAAAGGCACCAATAAAGAGATGTCTTCTGCAGCAGCCATAGAAAAGGCTTACAACAGTTTGGTCACAATGTTCTTCAGAATGACCAGGCCACTAGCCCCTGGTGTCATGTCAGAGAGAAGGAAGAATGTGAACTCACTGCATTTGAGCCACAGCTGTCTCTTTCTTAGCAGTGGGCCCTGGTTTAGGCTTCACTGCTGAAGAATGTGAGAGAGAGTCAGTGGGATTATCCAAAGAACAGTGCTTCCATTTTCATCTCACTCCCTCCAACCGCAGTGCTCAGTGAACAGAGATGAGGTTCTATGCAAACAGGGTTGGGAGCACCTCATCCTCTAGAGAGAGCCAGTATAACATGCATGATTCATAACCCAAAGCCAAGCAGAGTGATTAAGAAAAGCTAAATTTATATTAAATTATCAACTCCTAAAATACTGAACATAGTGGTTAAATAACTCCAGAAAGTCCAATCTCTCCAGTGAGTAACATTAAAATCATTACACAAGAATGCAGAGGAATCACTGCCATTAGCTCAGGACAGACAGGAGACAGAAGTTTGCTTTTTACATACTAAATCAGTGCTCAAGAGATCATCCCCCAGTTCTGACCTTTCTACATTCTGTATAGTCCTCATGCAATTAAGGACTTTTCCTTCCCAGAATGGGAAAATGCAATGCACCCCCTAGGCAGCATCTCAAAGGCTGTTTGCTCACATTGGGGAATCTTATGTCTGCTCCACCAGCCACATCAGTAGTGGAACTAGGGCTGCTGGAGATTTCACTGCTCCATCTCCCCAATGTAGCAGACATATGACCTCTGGTGGGGTTGGAGAGGAAGGGACTGGGAAAGTTTAGAGAGTAGCTGTGTGAATGATCTTGGGGCTGGAATGTACAGGTTTCCTTCCTAGGAGTAGGAATGTGCATAGTTTCAGGCAGAGTTTGAACACTAGTAGCTGTTGGAAAGACTGATTGAGCTTTTCCTTCTATTCTGCATTCTTAACTCAAGCAGCTATAATCTCTACAGGTCCACTGAGTCCCCACTGAGAGGAATGGGTGGATGTTTAATGTGCAGTGCAGAGTGATGCATTGACATAGCTCATCAGGAGAGAGCAGAGGTAGGGTTGTTCTCCCAGGATGTTAGAGCCTTTTCCCACACCGGCTAGTTTTCCCCCCGCTACTTCTACTGCCCTCCCTAACCCCTACACACAGGCTCCCTCTCAACTGTGGTCTTCCTCCTACACTGGAGCCCTTGCTTTTTCGCCCGTGTGATGAAGCCTGGCTAGCCCAAGTCCATGTTAGTGAGATGGCAAAGCTCTGGCTCCTGCTGCTCTTTCTCGTCACTGAATCCACATCTTGGAGCCTCTGTCCTAAAGCGCATCTGCAGCTAGTACCACACAAAGCAATGGTGGCATCTGGACCAACAACTCCTAGCCTAGAGCCAATCAAATAAATTAAAATAGAATTTTAAAATATTAATTCTAGGAGCAGGAAGGAGTCCCACATTAACATGAAAATTCTCAAGCCCCAGCCCTCACTTCCCACATGAGCACACACCAGCCAGGCCTAATGGTGCAAGTTATAGATGGAGTTTCAGGCCTGGCTTGCAAATTTGAGATGAACCTTCCCTGTCCTAACTGCAGCAGTATCTCTGGGTGTAAGCAGTATTGCAAGCCTGCTGGTAACTGCCACTTGCTCTGGGCAGTACCAGGGTTTCTGGGATTTGAGCTAAGGCTAAACAGAAGCAGAAGGGACTCTCCTCTGTTCACTAGATTAAAAAAAATATTGCCTGGGTATCCCATCCAAATCACCACTCCATGCAGCATCCCTAGCGCCAGCTGGGTCCTCTCTACACCATGGATGGGAATGCACATGGCCTTTCCACAGCAGAAGGCAAGGCTGGGATTGTCATAAGAGATCCCTCCTTGGGACAGTTTTGTTTCCAAACACCTGGCTTGGGATCTCATTTTTTACCTTAGATAAAATTCCTATGAATGAAATTTGGGGACTAAACCCTTTTTTGGAAGGGGGAGAAGTTTTCTCCTTTAGATGTGGCAAGTCAAGAGATTATTAAATGACCTTTGTGCCCGGAGAGCGCTAGAGCTTCAAATGCTGCCAGGGATGTCTCTCTTGAAGCTCAAATAATTAGATGTGTGGGTTTTCCACACCCCACTTTCCCTGCTCTCTCCTTCCCTCCTAAAAAATGAGGATTTGCAGAGACTAGTTCATATGTGGTTTGTCTGTGGGTTCCCATGAGCCCTATTGCATGTGGATGTCTGTTGCCTATGTCATGCCTGGGACACCAGTCAGCACCCAGGCCCAAACACACCTGAAAGCTACCAGGGCCCAGCAAGAAAATAATCATGAACTGTGTAGGGGAGCCAGATATAAGGGAAAGGCCTCATAGACTGCAGAGCCAGAACAGAATTGTATCCTCATACAGCTGAGGGGAAGAACAGACTGCTGCAAGAATTATTTGCCAGTAAAAAATGGAGCTTAAAGCACAGCTCTAGTTCATAGGTTCTGAAACTGGGGGTCGGGACCCCTCAGGGGGTCGCGAGGTTATTACATGGGGGGTTGCGAGCTGTCAGCCTCCACCCCAAACCCCACTTTGCCTCCAGCATTTATAACAGTGTTAAATATATAAAAAGTGTTTTTAATTTCTAGGGGGGGGTCACACTCAGAGGTTTGCTATGTGAAAGGGGTCTCTAGTAAAGTTTGAGAGCCACTTCTCTAGTTGATAAGTGACTATTCAAAAATGGCCCCTAGAGCTCCATGGTTATTTTCTCTGATTCCATGTCAAATGGGCTCAGTTTACTAATAGAATGGTTTCCCCAATCATCCCATTTCACACATCACTAGTAATAAAAGATTCTACCGACCACAACAGACCCTCAGTGACATCTAGTCAGACCCATGGCCTTCCATGGGTTTGCACAAATGTAACTGGCTGACTTTCTGATTGGAACTTTATGAACAGTTTTGTTGATGATGTAAAAGAAGGAACAGACTCCAGACTTTCTCTCTTCCTCTCAGTAGGCCTGTGGAGCTAAGAGCAGTAAAAATATACTCTGTCCCCTGATCTGGCAGCTCTAACTCCAATATACACTGAAAGCAGTTAGGAGAGTCCTATCTGCCTTCCGTTACTTTTTGAAGTGGGTGATAGCAACAAAGTGATTAGGAGCAGTGTCCGTTGCCAGCAACAGACACAATGCTCCAGCACCAGGCTTCATCACTCTTGTAGAGATGTGCCAGAATGTGGGGAAAGTGGCAGTGACATTCTAATGACATCAATCACAAGAAACATAGCAGCTGCGGTTGCTCTCTTTATCCCCTTAGAAGTGACCTGCTGCTACATTGTCCCCTCTTTCAGCCCTCCACCAATTCCCTAATGTAGAGAGAGCAGAGCTGGCCTCTGAATGAATCAGAGGCAAGAGGTGCTGAGCCTGATAAGAAGCTGGCAGTGCAGAAGCTCTGCTCTCCCAGAGGCATGAATTGTGAGCTTGACAGTGCAGGACTTGCAGATTGCCAGAGGGGACATAATCTGAATTAGACTCAGCCCAGAGGAGTCACTGCAGAAGTTATCATGGCAGCTTCCCGGAAAAGGGAACATATAAATAAACCACAAAACAGTGAGAATGAGCCAAAAGGGTCTCTGGGGTCCATTTCCCCCTGCCGTGACGGAACAGTCTGGGCCTGGCTCCTTGCTGAAAGGCAGCTAGTCTCTGGGCTCCTTGCAACACGAAGGCTAGTCTCTGGGCTTCTCCCAGCATGGCAGAATGAGTCCCATCTCATTCATATGGAACAGGGGCTGGGGAGGAGCTGGGCATCTCCAAGGTAGTGCATGCTTTAGACCTCACTCTTCGTGGAGGGCTTGCATTGGTGTTTCCAGCCTGTGTCTAGGAGTGACCCACGTCGTTCCGGGGTGGCTGCTGCCGTGTTGACACTGCTGCATTCAGACTGCTCCTCTTGCAGCAGCTGCTCAGTTTCGGTGTCATCCAGTGAGCCAGAGCTGGCCTGGATAGAGACAGTGTCAGTCTTCATGCAGACATGGTCCCGAAGTATCCCTCCCCGGGAGCTCCGTATCTGCTTGAGGTCATCCCACTCAGACTCATCACCGGACAAGAGGCATATCCCTTCCACAATCTTGATCTTTTCCTTGGTGTAGCAATGATCATGACCAGCCTAGCAGGGAGACAACAGAATGCAAATACCCGCAGAGCATCAGTCACTTCTAGCCTAAGAACAAAGCAGCGGCTGGAATGAGGACAGGCAAAGAAGCAAGCAAAGGGATGGCCCTCAATGAAAAGAGTAACTGGTTGCTGCCATCAGGACAGGAGAGTCCATTCTAGGCTCCCCCCTCACAATGCTCAGCCTAGCACACCAGCCCTCCTCAAAGGAATACCCATTCCAATCTCCAGGCTCCTTCAATCCATGAGGGGGTTGGGGGGAGTGGAGAGGGAAGATGGCTCTTCTGCTTCACTTGGACAAATGGAGCCAACGCTATTTGGGGGCAGGAATAATACTAGAGCCAGAGCCTGAATAGGAAGGAGAAATCTGGGAAGCAGGAATAGCCAAGAGAGACTCAAGGGCAGTAGGCAGGAAATCAGGTAGGAGTTTTCAATGGGATAAGGCTGCTAAAAAGGTTAATCAGTTTGGGAGATGCATATGCAGTGGCTTTATATCCCAGAGCAGGGAGAAGCAAGTTGACATCTACACACATCTTGAGACAGCTCACCTGGGCTACTGTGTTGGGTTTGAGCACCTCATTGCAACAAAAATAATGGAGGAAGTATAGAGAAGAACAACAGAAATGATCAGAGGGCTGGAGGGACAAAGTTATGAGCAGAGAATGAATTCTGTCTAGCTTGGCTCAGTGATGACTAAAGAGGCATGGGTGTAGGCATCTGATAGGTGTTTGTGAACAACCTCCCTGAGGAGAGAAGAATTGTGTGTGTGACACGTGGGTATATCTAAGCAATGGGACTAAGAAAAAAAATGGGAAAGATTTAGAGTGAATCTCAGGGAAATCATTCTGACAGTGGGGTACTGGAGGCTGTGAAATACAGAGGAAAGGTTGGGGGATCTATTTCTTGGGGCATTTAAAACAATATCACTAAAAATTGTCCTATATGGAAGAATCCTATTCTGGCCCCTGGGAAAGGGTGTCAGTGGTATAACCGGCCTTATCCGTCTCTAGGATCTTCAAGAATCATAACAAATGCCCCCAGGTAAATTATTTTCTTTAAGTGGCATAAACTGCAAACCCTTAGCCACACAACCAAAGGACCTGTGCTAGAAAATTCCCTCTCCATCCTCAGCCAAGGGAGGTAGTTGAGCTAGTTCAAAGGCACAAAGGCAGACACATGGGAAGCCAGCCGAGCAGCAATTAGTACATGACAGTGTTAGAGCCTTTCAGTGCTGCAGGAGTGAGGAAGGTGGGGGTCACTCACACATACACATACCCACATACAAACAGTGCAGTGATACCTGACATGAGGATGTGAGCAGAAATCAGAAGGAGAAAGATGAGAAGCTATCAGGGGGATGAGAAAGTTGCTGAGGAAACAAAGAGGAGAAACTAAGTGCTACATGATAAAAAAGATACAGCCCTATATGGGGCCCATACCAATGCCCTGGTCATCAGCATTTTCAGTTCTTCTCTCCACCCTACCCCTCCACACGGTGCATAGACAAGAGCTGCGTCCTTTCTAGCCAGAGTCTTCCTGGTTCTCTGACTGCCCAGAGCAGCGTTAGGATGAGTGGGGAAGGACAGGACTCAGCCAAGGAACATGAGTCCAAAGGTAGAATTTTCCCTTTAAACTCAATAGCCTGGCGGCCAGCAACACTGTAAAAGGGACACAGGAGACTACAGGAATGGAGGGGAAAGTTGGAGCCTAAGGCAGGTATGTGCAACTGAGACACAATGAGGGACTGAGAGATGCTGCTAGTTAAGCCCTGTGAGTCTTGCTTAGTAGCTTACTGCAGCTGCCCTCTCCCATCCCAGGGATCTTTTTGGGACAAATGGTGGAGAGCTCTGGGGATGGGGATGTTTTTGGGGTTCAGGTACCTGTCAAGAACCAAGCACAATTCTCTCTCACTATTTACATAGATTTGTAATGTTAGGACAGTTTGAAGTTGGTCCCTGAGGCCTCTACTAGCAGCTCTTACCTCCTTCTTATAGCACAGCTGGTTGTACAAGGTCGACTTGGGAATAGTTTCAATCTTCACCTCCTGGGTAGATGTCCGGTATGACGGGTTACTGTAAGTCAGGTTCCCCAAGCCAGAGTCTGTGAACTTAGACTTCCTGTGTCTGTAGAAGGAGAAACCAGGAGGAGGAGGAGGAAGAACAAATAACAGAAATATCCAAAACACATGACCTGGTAGTAATGGGAGACTAACTACCCAGATATCTGTTGGCAAGGTAACACAAAATGCCAGTAAATTCTTGGAATATGTTGGGGAGAACTTGTTTCAGAAGGTGGAGGCAGTAACTAGGGACACAGCTAGTTTAGACTTGATTCTAACTAACAGGAAGGAATTGGTTGCTAATCTGAAGGTGCAAGGCAACTTGGGTGAAAGTGACCATGAACCATGGGCTTCATGATTATAAGGAAATGAAGAAGTGAAAGCAGCAGATTAAGGATTATGGACTTCAAAAATCACACTTTAACCAACTCAGAATTGGTAGATAAGGCCCCATGGGAAGAAATTCTAAGAGAAAAAAAGAGTTCAGGGAAGCTGGTAGTTTCTCAAAGAGACAATATTAAAGGAGCAACAGCAAACTATCTCGATGGTAAAGAAAGATAGATAGAAAGACTAGTAAGAGGATAGTATGGCTCCATCAGGGGCCTTTAATGACCTGAAAATCAAAAAGGAAACCTACAAAAAGTGGAAACATGGACAAATTGCCAGGGAGGAGTACAAAAGAATAGCACAAGCATGCAAGGACAAAGTCAGAAAGGCTAAGACACAAAATGAGTTACACCTAGCAAGGGACATAAAAGGCAATAAGAAGAAGAGGTTCCATCAATACACTAAGAGCAAGAGAAAGACAAATGAAAGTGTAGGTCCTCTACTTAGTGATGAAGGAGACCTAACAGAGAACTCCAGAAAGCTGAGGTATTTAATGCTTACTTTGCTTCAGTCTTCACTAAAAAGGTTTATTGTGACCAGATGCTTAATAGAATTAATTTAACAACAAAGGGGACAGAACACAAGTCAAAATAGACAAAGAACAGATTAGAGAATATTTAGACAAGTGAGATGTATTCAAGTTGGCTAGGCCTGATGACATTCACCCTAGTGTCCTTAAGTAACTAGTTGAAGCAATCTCGAAACTGTTACCAATTATCTTTGAGAACTGATGGAGAACAGGTGAGGTCCCTTTTGACTGGAAAAGGGGAAACATAGCAACTATATTTAAAAAGGAGAAACACAGAGCACCTAGAGAATTATAGAGCAGTCAGCCCAACTTGGATTAGGAGAGAACAGGGTTACAAGGAATAGTTTAAATGGATTTGTCAAGAACAAATCATGCTAAACCAAACTAACTTCCTTTTTGACAGGGTTACTGGTCTAGTGAATAGAGAGGAAGCAATACTCATGATATATCTTGATTTTCATAAGGCTTTTGACACAGTCCCACTTTATATTCCTATCAGCAAAATAAGGAAATGTGATTAAATTACTATAAAGTGTACAACTTGTTGAAAGACCATACTCAAATCGTAGTTATCAATGGGTCACTATCAAAGTAGAGGGACATATCTAATGGGGTCCCACATGGGTAGTATCATTCTGGGTCTGGTACGATTCAATATTTTAATTAAACAACTCTCTTAATGGAGTGGAGAGTATGCTTATAAAATTTGAGGATGACAACAAGCTGTGACAGATTGCAAGTACTTTGCAGGGCAAGTTTAAAATTCTAAATGGCTGACAAATTGAACTGAAATCAACAAGATGAAATTCAATAAATACCAGTATAAAGTACTACGTTTAGGAAGGAAAAATTAAATGCACAACAACAAAATGGGGACAGTCCTGCTGAAAAGGACTGGGGCGGTTATAGTGAATCACTAATTGAATGAGAGCCAATAATGTGATACACTGTGAAAAATGCTAATATTTTTCTGGAGTATACTTACAGGAATGTCATGTGTAAGACACGGGGTGAATTATTCTGCTCTACTTGGTACTGGTGAGGCCTCATCTGGAGTTCTGTGTCCAGTTTTGAGTACCACATGTGGATAGATTGGAGAGAGTGTCCACAGGATAGCAGCAAAAATGATAAATGGTTTACAAAACCTGACCAGTGACAAAAGGTTTAAAAAAAACTGGGTATGTTTAGTCTTGAGAAAAGAAGACATAGGGGCACCTGATAACAGTCTTTAAATATGTTAGGGGCTATTATAAAGAGGACTATGACTGATTATATGGAAATATGAATGATTATAAGGAAATGAAGAAGTGAAAGCAGCAGATTAAGGATTATGGACTTCATGGATTATGTTCTCCATGACTACCGAGGGTAGGTGAAGAAATAACAGGCTTAATCTGCAGCAAGGGAGACTTTAGCTAGATGTGAGAAAAAATTTCTAACTATAAGAATATTTAAGCACTGGAATAAGTTCTCAAAGGAGGTTGCGGAATCCCCATGAGTTTGTCTAACTCTGTTCTTAAAAACTACCTGTCACAGACAGTCTAGATTTACTTGGTCCTGTCTTAGTGCAGACGACTGGACTACATGACCTCTTGAGGTCCCTTCCAGCCCTACATTTCTATAATTCTGTCAGTAGAGAGATAGGGTCCTATTGTCAAAAGGTCCATTTCTACAGACAAGGCCCCAACCCAGTGACCAGAAAGTACCAATGATCTGTTTGTTCCCTCAGGCCAGAGGAGAGCCTGTTTCATCAGGTACAGGTGTTCCCTTAAGCTGCCTGTAAAGCCACCATGCACCAGTGCAATGCACTCAAGTTGTCTCTCGCTTAAACCAGTATAAGTCAGAGGTGACTCCACTACTAGGCAATTAAGTCATATTAGTGTAAAACCCATGAGAGCAGAATCAGGTCATGGACTTGACAGAGACAGAGACCGGTAGAGGGAAACAAGTGCCCCTTAGATGAGGGTCATGTTCTGGAAGAGCTTAAGAGACGAGCTGTCTGAAAGCATTGGAGATTTACTAGACCAGCATTCCTCAAACTAGACCCAAAGTGGGTCACAACCCTATTTTAATGGGGTCACCAGGCCTGGTGTTAGACTTGCTGAAGCCCGAGCCCCACCACCCTGGGCTGAAGCTGAAGCCCAAGGGCTGCAGCTCTGGGTGGTGGGGCTCAGGTTATAGGCTCTTTGCCTGGGCTTTGACTTTGCCCCCGTCATCCTCCTTCCCCCAGGGCAGTATGGCTCAGGCTTTGGCCCCCCATCCTAGGGCAGCAGTGCTCGAGTGGGCTCAGGCTTCGGTCCCCCATCCTGGGTTCATGTAGTAATTTTTGTTGTCAGAAGGAGGTCGCAGTACAATGAAATTTGAGAACCCCTGTACTAGACAAAGTCCAATGCCATGGTGATACAAATTCCATTGCACTCCTGCATATGATTTTCCAGACTCTCTATAACATAGAACCAAACAGGATTTTGAAGAGCAGGGAGCAGGAGGGCTGGGTACACGTGCAGGGAGTGGCTCTTTCCACACGCTCTTTATAGGGAGGAGGAGAACTTTAGGGCTGCCCAACAGCTCAGTCTGCTCCCTGAGGTCCATGTGGTGCAGGGGGCTTTGTAAATGAAATGAAATAGTTGTCATTACGGTTTCCAGATAATGAGATGCTTGTATCCCCAGTGATGAAGGACCTCTGCTGAAAGTCTCCTTCAACCGCAAGACTCAATTCACCAGCAACAGGGAAGAAAGGGACAGGATGGGAAGGGGGGGGAGGGGAGTCAGATACCTGTATATAATTAGAGCAGCAATAAACAGCAGAATGACCAAGACACTGAGGAGGCCTCCAATAATGTAGCTGACATGCAGCCCTTCTCCTGAAAAAGAACAGCAAGGGTGAGAGGAGGCCCTTTCTATGCCACTGGACTATGTTCTAAACTAGCGTAGCTGTGTGTGCACACACCTATGTACTGTGGTTTAGCAGCCCAACTCTAGGGTGGAGCTTGGCACAGCTTGAGCCCATTTTCTCCCCCTCAGGGAATCTGGAGAAGACCTCTGAAGTAGGGGTGATATTATTTCTCAAAGAAGGGCAAGTTAACCCCCTTCTGCTATGAGGTTACTCCCTGCTATGGGGTCAGTCTTCCTCACCAACCATACTTAAGGGGGAAAGCACCCTATGGGAACTAAGCTTGTTCCGCCTGAGTGATGAATTTGGGGGCTGGGGAACTCTGCTGTCCTTCAAACTAAAATCCTCTCCTCTGGCCACCTGGGGAAGAGCCTGCTTGGGACTGAAAGAGCGCATGACTGATTTTGTCTTGCTCAGAATGAGATTGAAGAAGGTCACATTTGAGTCCTGAACACCTTGGAGTGAAAGGCCCTGGCATAACCTGGAAGAAATGTTCAGCTAGCAGAAGGTAAGGAAGAACAACTCACCTGTTGTTGCCAGTACTGCCTCATTCTTCCGGTTGCACAGGCCTTGGCCAACATCTTTGTCAGAGCAGCTGAAGGGCACAAAGACACACACAGTTATCATCTCATTGCACAGAGCAGCCAGTCATCTTCTGGGCATGGATGGAGCCATGTAGGATAGGGCAGGCTGCAGCTGGGAATGGAGGGTAAGCTGGGGGGTAGAAAAGGGGCACTATGACAAGAGCTTCCTTTGCCTACTCAAGTATACCCTCCTACCCAGATGCGAGAGGTTTCTCTGGACCTAACTCCGTAGATCCTAGAGTGTCCACATTCTTCTGTCTCACTACAAGTGAAGCTGGAATCTTTGGACAGCTTGTGCATGGGACATATTCAAGAAAAGGCATTAGCGCTGAGCAGTCACTCTTCCCCTTCCCTCTACATAATGCTAACCTCTCAGGAAAGGATCAAAAGAAAAGCCAGCTCTGCAGAGAAAAAAATGTCTGCAAGGATTTTTATTCCCAGCAAAAAGAAAGTGGTATGTCTTTGCTTGGAGTTAATAACCCAATGCGATGGAAGAGCTCTCCCTGCTGGGCGGGGAGAAAAGTAGGCCAAGGGAGAATGGCAGAAAATACTTTCTATGCATTGAATCATAAAAGACAGACCTTCAGACACGCTGTTTGGTCCTATCCTAGCCATCCCTTCAGGGTCAAGGCAGGACTGCTCCCAGGGCTCTGCCCAGTCTAGTTTAAAATGATCAAAGCAATGGAGCTCCCACCCCATCCCATGGGAACCATTCTCCAAGTTAAGAGTTCAGCAGTCATACATGTGAAGCACAGGGTACCATTGGCAGAGTCAAGAGGATTCCTGCACCTTGCACAGTCAATCAGGCTAGCAAGCACATTTGAATGAAGTGGGTAGCAAGGCCTATGCAGCCCATGCCAGCTCCAGAGATACAAAAATGTGGATCCACATCCGAAAGAATCAAGTTGTATCCGACCCACAATCTGCATTCTGTCTTGTATCTGCAGCCGCACCAGAAGCACGCTATCTCACAATGCCTCTAAGGAGGAACGTCTGTGTGTGAGTGTACTGTATACAGGATCTCAAAAGCAGGGAAGCAGCTGTCTGCAACTCATAGCCTATGAGGCTGCTTCCTCACCTTCTAGATCCTGTATTCCTCCCCCCTTCCTGCCCCCATACAAGGGGAGGAGATATGAGTTGCAGACAGATGCTTCCTGATCTAAGGCTTCCTGACTTACTTTGCAGAAGCAGCTGCCTCCCCCTCCAACTGACCTGATACGGCAATACTGAAGTCAGGAGTTTCCTAAATTGCTTGGCTGCTTAAACTGTGTCAATAGGAGCCTGGGGGGTTTTGCTGGCTTTCTTGATGTATCACCTCTCCTTTCTCTGTATGAAGCAGGGAGATAGAATATAGGATCTAGAAGGCAGGGAAGCAGCAGCCTCACAGGCTATGAGCTGCAGACAGCTGCTTCCTCACCTTTGAGATCCTATATTTAGAGCCTTGCGTGAATACAACATTTTAATCTGAATCCAATCTGCAAAAGTGGTCCTCGGATATCCACAGATTTGCAGGGGTCTAGTGCGAGCCTCTGCCTTCACAGACAGGGTCTTCTGTGGCTATTTAGAGGGTGTCTTGAGGTTGTATGGTCTCACTCCATCTTGGGGAGGTGTGATAGGAAGGTGAAGGGGACATGCGCATCCTGCATTTAACTCTCAAGTCCAGATTGCAAGCTGCAAAGTCACTCACTTTACTTCCGTTACTTCCAGGGATGTGTGGGGTTTGGTCGTTGAGGAGCCTGATCTGCCAGGTGAGGTCTGGCTCCTCTCGCTCACACTGGTTGTTTCAGGAATAGGGGGCACCATGCCAGGAACTAAACAATAGAGACAGAAAAATAAATAAGAGCCCAGTTTTGTGAGAGAGATGGAGAAATTTGCTAGACCACAGATCACTTCCTAAATAGTGAGACCAAGAATTTGTGTACAGAGCTCAGACACCCCATGCCCATTCTTTCTAGCAGGAAGCAATGTAAGAAAGATATTTGAAGCTCACAGCTGCTTGCCTTACAGTATAGAACGTTGTAGGGACTTTTGTAGGTTGTGGAGACCTCCCAGATACTCTGCTTCTCAACAGGAGATTCTATAGGCCAGGGTGAGAGCGCTGGCAGTGGTTCATATATGGATGCTATTACCCCAGAGAACCTCTCTGAACTCACCAATGGAGCAGAGTCGTCCGTCAGGTTCATCTGGACATGCACAAACAAAGTCAGAAACCCTGGCGAAGCAGAGATGGGTGCAGCCTCCATTATTCACTCCACAGGCATTTGTACCTGAAGGAGACAACCAAGACATTAAACCTGGAGCAGGTGATCAGGTGAGGCCTTGATGGAGTTCAGTACACAAGGGCAGCAGACTCACTTCCCTCTCAATCAAGACAGACTGCCCAGGAGGCCAAGGAATTTCTGTGCCACATGAACCAACCCCTCTACCCCACAGTGCTGAGAGAATGATGGAGAGAGAGTCAGGCACCAGCAGATTACAATAACCATGTCAAAAATGGGCTAGAATCTTCTAGGAATCAGCAGAGAGGAGCCCAACCAATGCAGTCAAACAGATAGATCTTAGGAATAGACTGTTACTACAGGGAATTCTTTCCCAGGTCTCTGACTGGAGGGTCTTGCTCACATGCTCAGGATCTAACTGATCGCCATATTTGGGGTTGGGAAGGAATGCCCAGGTCAGATTGGCAATCCTCTGCAACATGGGGCATGGGTCACTTGCTGGTCTGACCGAGAGCAGGGGTCTCAAACACACAGCCCGTGGGGCTCTTCTGTGCAGCCCGCCATGGTCCCCTCACCCCTCTGCCCATCTCCAGGCCAGGGGTGGGCAAACTACATCGGCCCGCGGGATTGCCCCCCGTGGCGCCGCGAGCCCCCTGCCGCTCCCTTAAGCAGCTGGCAGCACTGGATGAAGGGGGGGAGGCAGAGGGCTCCTACATTGCCTCACTTCAAGGTACCGCCCCCAGCAGCTCTCATTGGCCGGGAACAGGGAACCGTGGCCAATAGGAGCTTCATGGGAGGTACTTGGAGGAGCAGCAGCGGAGCCCTGTGCCCACCCCCGCTCCCTCAGGGGCCGTGGTTCTGGCTGCTTCCTGGAGCAGTGTGGTGTGGGGCCAGGAGCCTGCCCTGGCCCCGATGCGTGCCGCTGCCACCCCAGGGCTGCTCTAGGTAAGCAGCACCGGGCCAGAGCTCGCACCCTGCACCCCTCCTGCACCCAACTCCCTGCCCTGAGCCCCTCGCCGCATCCCACACCCCTCCTGCACCCCAACTCCCTGCCCTGAGCCCCTCGCCGCATCCCACACCCCTCCTGCACCCCAACTCCCTGCCCTGAGCCCCCGCCACACCCTGCACCCCTCCTCCATCCCTTGGTGACATGGAAGGGGCGGCATTGGGGTGGGGACTTCGGGGATGGGGGTGGAAATGGGCAGGGAAGGGGTGGGAAGAGCGAGGCAGGGGCAGGGCCTCAGGGAAGAGGCAGAGTGGGGGCAGGGCAAGGTGCAGTGACGGTGGGGGTGTCAGTGATGCGGACCTCGGACCAATGCACTAGATCTCATGTGGCCCTTGTGGTCATTTGAATTTGAGACACGTGACCTAGAGTAAATGGTGGATTCTCTGTTACTTGAAGTCTTTCAATCAAGATTTGAGGACTTCAATAACTCAGACAGAGGTTATGGGCATAGGGCAGGTGGGTGAGGTTCTGTGGACTGGGGTGTGCAGGAGGTCAGACTACATGATCGTGATGGTGGTCCATTCTGGCCTTAAAGTCTATGAGTCTGAACTCATTGTTTAATAATTTCTTCCAGGATATTTTCCAGGTATCAAAGTTAGGCTGACTGGTCTATGATTCCCCAAGTCCTCTGTTCCCTTTTTAAAGACAGATACTATATTTGCCTTCTCCTGTCCTCCGGGAACTCCCCCTCCCCTCCATGAGTTCTCAAATAATTGCTTACTGTTTCCAAATTGCTTCAGCTAGTTCCTTACAGACACTAGAATGAATTTCATAAGGTCCGGCCAACTTGAATATCTAAAATTTATCTAGATGTTCTTTAACCCGATCTCTCTCTATTTTGGCTTGTGTTCCTTCCCTCTTGTTATTAATATCAATTGTGTGATGCATCTGGTCATAATTAATTCTTTTAGTGAAGACCGAAGCAAAATAGGGATGAAACACCTCAGTCTTTTTCCAATTGTCTGATATTTGCTCTCCTTCCCTGCTAAATAGAGGTCTATACTTTCCTTCATCTTTCCCTTGCTCCTACCCTGTTTATAGAACCTTTTCTTATTGCCTGTTATGTCACTTGCCAGGTATAACTTTTTTTGTTCCTTAGCCTTTCTGGTTTAGTCCCTACATGCTTGTGTTATTGTTTTGTAATCATCCTTAGCAATTTGTCCATGTTTCCACTTTCTGTAGGTTTCTTTTTTGATTTTCAGGTCATTAAAGAACTCCTGATAGAGCCATTGGCCTTTTGTTATTCTTCTTATCTTTCCTTCACATCGAGATAGGCAATATCAATGGAGCAACAACAAACTCTTTGAGAAACTACCAGCTCTCCAAAACTCCTTTTTCTCTCAGAGTTTCTTCCCATTGAACCTTACCTACCAGTTCTCTGAGTTGGTTAAAGTATGATTTTTTTTTTTTAAGTCCATCGCCCTTATTCAGCTGCTCGCACTCCTTCCTTTCCTTAGACTCATGAAATCTACCACTTTATGATCACTTTCAGCCCAGTTGCTTTCCACCTTCAGATTTGCAACCAATTCCTCCATTAATAAGACTCAAGGCTAAACTGATAGTCCCCCTGGTTACTTCCTCCACGTTCAGAAACAAGAAGTTGTCCCCAACACGTTCCATGAAATTACTGGTCATTTTGTATTTCTTTTACAATAGATATCTGGGTAGTTCAAGTCTCCCATTACTACCAGGTCTTGTGTTTTAGTATTTCTGTTATTTGTTCTGGACGTGCTTCATCTCCTCCTGATGGTGGTCTGTAGTAGTCTCCTACCATGACACTGCTCCTGGTTTTTTTTCCCCCCTTATCTTCACCCAGAAACTTTCAATGGGCCTTCCTCTCACCTCCTTCTGGATCTCAGAAAAAGAATATGTATTCTAGATATACCGTGGAACTCCTCTTCCCCTTTTTCCCTGCCTGCCCTTCCTGAATGAGGAAAGACAGGCAGCTATAAGGAAGTTGTAACATAGGCTTCCTCAGCTGAAATCTCAGAGAAGCAGAGAATGTGCCCCAACATGACTGAGGGAAGAGTCACAGTTTGTAGGGCACACAGAGGGAAAGGGCTCTCTGGGTAGACTCTGCGCTCATTAAATATGCCAGGATACCTGCAGCCTGCTTGGTGCCAACCACCAGAGGCAGCAATTAGGATCACCCCATATACCTGTCTGCCTTTGTGGGGAGACCACAATTATATCCATTAGCCCCTCAACGTTGGCCAGGACAGTTTCCTTGTTTCGGCCTGAGTATTTGTCCACTCGCTGGATAGATTTAGTTTGCCAGTCAGTCCAGTAGATCCACCTGTCCTGCTGCTCAGAGGGAAAAATCAAAGACATTAGAGCACTTGGCCACGTATATAAAGGAACTACACAGAAGAGTATTCATGGGGCTTAGGGCTACAGACAAAGCCCCTTCCCAGCCTAACTTCCCTCTTCTCAATGTCAATCAGATGCTTCCCCCACCTCCTCGAGCCGTGTAGCGTAGGAATAGCCTTAGGTAAATCCCAAACCAGAGAGGCACACACCAGATCCCTCACTACCCCATATATACCCAAGCAGTCTGTACTATCCCCTAGGGAGCCTGGCTGTACAGCAGCCACTGCATTCACCACTACCCGCGGGCTCCTCTTTACCTGTGTCAGGGCAAAGGGGTGCAACACCTGGCTGACCAGCACCTGGCGTAGCTTCCCATTGAGATCAGCACTCTCGATACGGTCAAGATGTGCATCCACCCAGTAAATCCTGTACAGACAGGGAAAAGAGATGAGACCAAGCCCCACGGTTAGTTTTCACGCATACTCGCACTCCTCTCTTCTGAGTCACTCACTAGCCCAAGATGCCTCACATCAGGCAAAACACTTCAGAGGATCGAGCTAAAAAGGCTCAGGTGCACTACATATCTTACTCAGTTCTCCTGGGTATGACAGCATCACTCCCACTCTTGCACTGACCTTCTAGTATCATAGTCTAACGTCAGTCCATTGGGCCAGCCCAGGTCAGTGTTGATTAGAATTTTGCGTTCAGAGCCATCCAAGTTTGCCCGCTCAATTTTAGCAACGTGACCCCAGTCCGTCCAGAAGAGGTACCTGAACAGAGACAAGGCAGATGCAAGAGATGGGTAAGCCCCTGGGGAAATGGGGGAGGAGGCAGAGGGACAGGTTTGAGACTTTGCATTATTAAGTCCACTAAAAGCTTTACTTGTAGACTAAAACAGCTGAGTCTACATTTTTTACCAAAAGCTCCAGTTTTGTTCATTTATCGCACCCTATTTTTCCAGTCTTGGCCCCCATCACTCCCAGCTGGACCTAACTCTTTCCCAGTTGCTAACATCATCCCACTCCATGCACAGGCAGCCCAGTCTCTGGAAACCTGCCAGACTCAGACCACACATCCATCCTTTCTCACAGATCTCCCTCCCACTGAACTGGCCTTGTACAACCTAACCTCCCCCATCTTCCCCTCCACTTCGCTCTAGACCTACCCCTTCTTTGGAAAGGCAGCAATTGCTCGGGGTTCATCCAGGCTGTTATTAATAAGAACTTTTCTGCAGCTGCCATCCAGTCTGGCAACTTCAATGGTGTTGCGACCTGTATCCGTCCAGTATAGGTTCCTGGCAACCCAGTCCACTGCCAAGCCATCCGTCGTCTTCAGTCCATGACCAATGACCGTCTCCATGCTGCTGCCGTTCAGGTCTGCCCGCCTGGGGGAATCAGTGCCAAATAGGATAAGGCATAAGAGGGCTCCTCATGATACTTCAAGTCTCCCTGTGCCATTCTTCTCTATCAATGGGACCACCAGACCCTACTCCCAGTTACTATGAAGACTCCAACAATTAGTTCAGTAACACAAACTGCTCTGTGTGCTGTCAGCAAGTATCGTAAGAACATAAGAATATAAGCATGGCCCTACTGGATCAGACCAAAGGTCCATCTAGCCCAGTATCCTGTCTTCTTTATTTTAAACCTGCTGCCTATTAATTTCATTTGGTGACCCCTAGTTCTTGTGTTATGAGAAGTAGTAAACAACACTTCCTTATCTACTTTCTCTACACCAATCATGATTTCTCTGCACCATTACTACATTCCCAGGCCTTCAGGCAGGAACCACCTCCACCTACTGGGAAAGTCTAATCTATAAGAGCAGCCAACAATGCAAAAAAACTCAGCCTGAGCGGCTGGGTGCCCAGCAGCCACTTACCCCTGGGCACCTACCTGATGACATCAAGGAAGACATCTGTGTAGTAAATCTTGCCATCCACGCTGTCATAGTCCAGAGAGATGACATTGTTCAGCTCTGGGACAGGGACATGCACATCAGTGTGATCATTTGTGTCCAGTGAGATGCGTCGGATGGAGCCACGGCTGGAGAAGAGCAGATAGGTCTCTGGAGAGGGGTCACAGGTCTGCTCATCGGTCTTCAGCTGGATGCCAGTGGGGCAGGCACAGGAGAAGCCAGCAGGGTGGGGCAGGCAGAGGTGGGAGCAGCCACCATTCCTTGTGCTGCACTTGTTAAAGCCTTTGGGAAAACGGGAGAGGAAAAATCAGCCTGACTCCATGTTCCCAGAGACCTAAGCCTTCCATCTCTTTAGAGGGCATGAACACACAATTCACTGGCAGCTGATTTCATTCCAATCACACCCTTGCTAGGACTAGATTGTAGGTCACCACAAAAGGACATTTACCCAAAGATTCAACTGTGCTCTGCAGGGATCAGTGGATGTGGGGGGTCCAGTAGGGATAGCCCCCTGGCCTGTACCCCTTGATATCAGAATTTCCCAATGGAAGAAACAGCAAACAGCTGGTTTCCATTGGCCAGCTGAGGATCATGTGATTCCAGTTTAGCTCTGCTATTTGCAATAGCAGCAACAAGACCCTAGATGGGAAGAGTGCAGGAGTGGCATAATAAGCCACCCCTAGCCAGTCTGGCCCAGAAGTTTCCATTCTAAGTTAGACACATGCAGCAGGGGTGCTAGGGAGGCCCACATTAAACTAATGGGCTTCTTAGTGGGTTTGCATATTTAGTTTTAACATGGGAGTAGTCAGACTTTAATTAATAAATCTATATATATTTAGTGTAAGGGAGGAAAGTCCAGCAGAAGCAAGGGGGAACGCAAAAGGTATGGGACAAGGGCAGTGCCAGGGCTGGAGCAAACATGAGGGAGTGGGACTGGGATGCTGACCAAAAGCAGCACATCTTGAGGAGGGAATGGGGTTGCACAGTGTTAGGGAGGATGTTCCAGTCATGTGAGAAAAGGCCAAGAGCTGCCTGTAGGAGAAGGTAAGGAGACACATTCCAGTGAACCAAGCCAGCAAGTGAGGGAATGGTGAGAATGGGAAATGAACTGGAGAGAGGGGATGGTTGTGCAGGCCCCAGAAGGGTAGGGTAAGGAATTTTACACTGCCAAGGAGACAGTGGAGGAAGAGGATGTGATGAAAGCAACAGTTTAGCAGCAGTAGACTTAAGTATTTGCTGTGTCTGAGAATGGGCTAGACTGAGTGACAGCCTCAATGTAAGGAGAGCAGGGAAAGCAGGAATAAAAAATGACACCAAGACTGTGTACCTGGGTGGATGATGGAAACAGTCAATTACTGTGGGAGGGGGTTGGGTGAGGGACTAAGGTCGGAGAAGGAATTTTTTTTCGGCCCTGCATGATCTCCCACTGAAACACCAGAAGATCCCTCTCAATGACAGCTTCCAGAGGCCCCTCTAGTCATGAAGGCCTGATGATGCTCTCGGCTCCAAGGCAGCCAGGAAACTCACCAAGTGGTCGTGTCCTGTCAACAGCTTGAATGTCCATCAGGCCGGGCAGGTTTGCCCTCACCAGGATGACATTGGCACCGGTGTCCTTGTCAGCCCTGTGAATGCTGCGGGTTTGCCAGTCAGTCCAGTAGATGTATGAGTCCAGTAGGGTGAGACCATAGGGATGCTGCACTGGGGACAGCAGGGTGTGGCGGTTTGCACCATTTAGGTCTGCAGCCTCAATGCGCTAGAGAAGGGGCAAGAAGGAACGCCCTGCTCAGTCCTTTCCCTTAGATAATGTCCTGAGCAAAGACAAGCATGCATGAAGCTGGGACTGGAGTCCAAGCAAGCAACATGGCTCTGGTCCACCATCCCCAATGGCCCAAGCCCAAAGGAAGCCTCAGAGTGCTTCCACACAGTCCCTTTCTCTTCTGACACTTTACCCAGGGGCTTCAGAAATGGCCTCTAGGATACCAAGGCTCCAATGTTAATCCCATAGGAATCATTGAAGAGAAGACACCAACCTCTGTGTGCGCATCAGCCCACAGCAGCTGTAACCCGGCCTTATCCACTGCCAGCCCATTGGGCCAGCCCAGGTTGTTGCTGATCAGCACCAGGCGTCCTGAGCCATCCATGCCCGAGCGCTCCAGCTTGGCATTCTCACCCCAATCTGTCCAGTACATGTATCTAGGAAAAAGAGGAAAGCCTAGAACACATCAGAGAAACAGCAAAGAGGTTAATGCCTCCAGGCCTCCTCCCTCAAGACAGTCCCCTGCCAGCACTAACCCCATCTCGTGATACAATGCAATTGCTCTTGGGCTGTCCAAGTTCTGCCAGACCAAAACCTTCCTCATTGATCCATCCAGGTTGCCCACTTCAATCCGATTGGTTCCCGTGTCTGTCCAATATACCTTGCGGCCAATAGCATCCACTGCTAGCCCATCTGTGGTCAGCAGACCTGAGAAACCAGAATTGTACCAAGGTAACTTCTCATCCTTCAACAATCAATCAGATAACCCAGGGGATTACCCCTGCTCACCGCTCAAGTCTGGGAGCCCTCCCCCTACAATACCTACAGAACTTCCACCTCTGACTTCTCTAGAGCTGGAAACCCAAGGAATCTCCCTCCAGGCTAACACATGAAGACATAGTGCACTCTACAAAGCATCCCTCACCTGTGGTGATGATGTCCTCATACTGTGAGCCATCCAGGGCAGCCCTGCTGATTTTCCGCAGCGTACTATCTGACCAGTAAACCTTTCCTGGTAGGGAAATAGGAAAGATTAAAAATCAGCAAACTCCTTCAAATAGCCCCAGGCCTCCTTGAGATTATAGGCACCTGGATTACTCTGAAGAGCAGCAGGGTCATGCAATCAGTGGTCTGTCAGTGTCCAGCACCACAGGACACAGAGCCACAGTAATTCAGTTAAAGGGATAGAAAAGCCACAGCTCCTCCAGCTCCAGCCTCTCCCAGAGGGAGGTGCCATAGTGAATGGTGAGGAGCACTGCCTCTGGGGAGCTCCCAGCTGCTCTTGAAAGGGTCCCTGTACAGAACAATGCAGTTTATTATTTAAAATGTTACTGATTAATAGCATAATCAGACCCATGTCTGGTTTTCAGGAGGGTCCCAAAGGACAAGAGTCAGACATTCTAACCCACCACACAAAATGGGGTTCAACCCAGACATATGCCAGATACACAGGCCAGATCAATCCTCAAACTTAAAGTCAAACCAGTTACATTGCTCAGGGGTGTGAAAAATCTGCAGCCCTGAGCAACAGACAGAATTCTTCTGTTAACTGAGCTGCTGCGCCTCTCAGCAAGGTGGGTTACCTATGCCGATGGGAGAACCCCTTCCATCACTGTAGTGAGTGTCTACACTTGAAATGCTACAGCAGCGCAGTTGCAGCTGTGTTGCTGTAGCATTTCGAGCGTACACAAGCCCTTAGTGTAAACCAACAGCCACCAGCCCAGCTCTCTTTACATTAACAAGACTTAGATAGAGCAAATTATTTAAATTCAGACTATGTGAGCCTGTCTCAGTGGACCAAGCAGCTTATTCCAGCTAGTTGGGGTTTTAGCCCTGCACATCAGCCAGCTGGAGCCTGTCTTAGAATCACAACAGTGGTGAAGGAAGGGAATCTATGCAGCATGCATTGGAGAAACAGGAGCCTACATCTGTCCACCTTTATGACACTGAGTGAACCACTGGCAGTGCCTTCCCTCGGTGACAGACCGCCAATTGAGAGCTGCAGCCCTGTAATAACCAGTGTTGAATGTGGTTAGATATACAAGGCAGTTCAGACCTTCCTGGGGATCTACCCCAATGGCAATGGTGTTTTTCATAGTGACATTGACTGAGACAACGACGTCTGCAAAATACGGGATATCCAAGGAGACCATGCGGATGTCCGTCCTTCTGGCAAAGATCAGGAAGCTGGTCATCCCTGCAGAAAGTTGAGGATAGACCAAGAGTGTCAGTGAACGGCAGGGAGAAGGTCAAGCCAATTGCCCCTGGGGCACCGTCTGCTGAATCATATCCTTGAGCCACCCAAGAGACAGCTTCAGCCTTTAAGGAGAAGGGAAGGTCTTAGATCTGAAATACCACAAGCAGAAAGACTCTCCCACTCCAGTGAATAACACAGAACAGTTCTCTAGTTACTTTTGGAATGGGAAGAGGAAGCCCTCATAGAAGTGTTAATTGTGGGGGAATGGAAACCAGTTTTCCTATTGAGGAGAACAAGATGGGACCCATGCAGAGTTATTGCTTCAAAAGCCTGAAGCCAAGACTCTTCATGGTACTGAAAGGGAAGGTGGCTGCGAGGGGAGGGGTAGGCTCTATTCAGCTATACTATAGAGTACAGCACCATTCCAGGAAGGGGCTGAGCCCACTTCAAACTCAAGACAGATCTATGGGAGAGACTGACATACAGATGAACCATATAGCATCACGTTGGTGAAGTTTTCCTTTTGGACAGTTTAATCTCCCCACACCCATCCTGGGGCACCCTAAGCCAACCCACAGACTTTTACCACCAGTCCTGAGGGCACGAGCACTACATGGGCTTCTCAAGGGGCCGAGGATGGTGGAGTCAAACCCAAGTCCCCTGAAGAGTGGGATCCAATAAATTGTGCCAAGGGGCCAGGAGTGGAACGTGAAGCCTGAGATCCAACTGCAGTGAGAACCCTACAGAGGAAACTTACCAGACGAGCAGGTCTTGCCATCAGCTTGGAGGTTGATACCAGTGGGGCAGGTACAGCTATAACCTTTAGGGAGAGGAGCCAGGAGGCATAGGTGGCTGCAGCCACCATTATTAACACCACATGCTGTGAGTACTGGAGGGGGGGAAAAAGGAGAAAACCATGAGGCCCAGGCACACACTCGAGAGCTCAGCATTAGGTTCGTGGAGGGAGGGTCACTATCAAAGTGGGCAACAGCTGTAGAAATGCAGGCTGCGGGTATGGGAGCACACTCTCTTTAAGAGGCCAATAGGGATTCAATACACACACTCACACTCACTCACTCGCCAGATGTGCAGGGCAGCAGGAGCCTGCATGAGTTCAGAGCTCCCCATGGGAGTGAGGCTGACTCTATACCTGTACGTCTGTGCCGGTGGAAAACATGAATGTCCATGAGGTTCTCCAAGTTATCCTGCAGTGTTTCACGAGCCTGCCCCGTCCTTCTGTCCGCACTCTGGATGCTCTTGGCCTGCCAGTCTGTCCAGTAGATCCGCTCACCATAAAGAGTAAGTCCAAATGGGTGGGGCAGATTGCTTCCAATCAGCACCTGTCAACCCCCACAAAAAAAGTCCTCAGGAAATCACATTGTGGTGCTTCCACCCACACCTCCAATCATCCCCTAGAATGGATGGGGCTTGGAGAACAACAAAGGTGATATGTAAATGGAATGGTAGCATCAAGGTGGGAAAGGTTGGCGTGGGAGAGGTGGCTGCCCACGTACTTTGCACTCATAAAGGGAGCTCTTTTCTCTCTGTATAAATAGCTGACAACGTCTTGATTTGGGAACTTTACTTCCATTTGGCCCATGCCATTCTTTCCTGCTAGCACTTTGCCCTCTAGGATAGGGACTCAGCACCCCAGCCTCCCCTTCCCTCTGGCCTGGTTCTCTTACCTTTCTCTCACTGCCATCCAGGTTGGCATACTCAATGGTCTTCATGCCAGCATCTGCCCAATACAGGCGCTGAGACTCGTAGTCAACGGCCAACCCATTGGGCCAAGTCAGATTGGAGGAGATGATCACCAGGCGGCTGGAGGCATCCATACCGGCACACTCAATCTTCGGGCTGACTCCCCAATCAGTCCAGTACATGAACCTGAACACAGGGCCCAAAGGGAAGTGAGCACCTGCACTCCTACTCCTGCTCCCACAGAAGCTCACCATTAGCCAGAGAAGGCAAGTGTCTTGGTGCCTTCAGCAGCCAGAGGGAAACAGTGTCAGGCTAACATGATCTGTACTTCCATCCCTAGAGCCCTGCCACCTTTTTATACACATTGTCCTGGTCCAGAATTCACAGCCCCTCCTCTGCCAAGAACCTGGCAAGGAGGAGAGAGATGGTAACACTGAAAGAGGATGCAGAAGCAAGTTGGCTTATTGTTGCCTTAAGATATTTCTTAACTGTCTTCAAATCCCTGCAGTCATGAGAGTAAGCAGAGCTGCTTTGCATCAGCCTCCCAGTAAACACCAAAGAAGAGAACGGTGCAGATTTATTCCAGCCTTCCAGCACTTGGGAAGCAAGAGCTGCTGGGCTTGTGCCCAGCCACCCAACCTAGTCTGATGCTTGGCTCTGCAATGTCCTGTGGCTCAAAGGCAGAAGCTTTTATTACAATTCACTTCCTACAAACATGCTGTTTTGAGATTTTCTTTCTGTGAGAGAATGAAACCTTGGAGAGACACTCACTGGATATGATATTCCTAGGCCCACTGATTCTGCATGTCACTTGGGACCAAAAATGTTTGCACTAATTTAGTTGGTGATATGCCACTGTAATTCACTTCTGTCTTCAGATTAACCTAATGGCCAAGCAGATATCAGGGCCCTCACAAGAACTCAGCATCAACATGGAATGAAGAACACTCTGAATAAATAAATAAAAGCCCTCATTCTCTTCTCAAACTTATTTTACACTAGTGTAACTATAGGGACTTCAGTGGGTTACTCCTGATTTACACTGTGTGAGTGGGATGAGGCCCAAAATAACAGCTATCACTCTGACAGCTTGTTCTAGAAGTCCCTGCTGCTTGTCCTGTCACTGCCATCAGCATCCACAAGTCAGGCCCTTCTTTTCAGACTTTGGTAGACCTGTTATGGAGGCCTTTCTAGGTGTGGGTCTCTCTAAAGTCCCAAGGTGTCCAATAGAAGGGCAATGGCACAATGAATCAAACCCAAACAATTCAGAGAGAGACAGAATTTATTGCCATGTAATCCCAAGAGGAAAGAAGTTCTCACCCTCCAACAGGATCCACCACAATATCTCGTGGTCTATCTAGGTTCTCCCAGATCAGTACAGTCCTCATGGTTCCATCTGTATTGGAGACCTCTATCCGGTCCGTTCCTACAGAGATCAGGAGAGTGGAGGAGAGAGAAGGAGAGAAAGATCAAAGACCTCTGGAACCACAGGAGACAGAAGAAACTAACATTGATACAGTAATTCAGTTTCCCTGCCTGTCATCCTCTCACCTGACCTGGGAGGCCTGAAGTGAGTGCGGAACAGACTTACTCAGCAGAGAACTCTCACGTTCAACTTCCCAACCCCAGCAACTTTTGAAACCTGGTGCAGCTGGTATGAAGTGCTCTACCAGACCATCATAGGCATCTGGCTAGGCCCCAGAGGATGTCTAGGGGCATACCTTCCTCACATACCTCAGAACTTATTTCTCTGGCAGAAAAATCCTCCAGATTCTAACCATTCTGTCCTGAGGTATGTGGTTGGAAAACTCAAGTGAGAGCCATTTGCAGCGAGCAGCTGTTGTCCTTGGACATGCACATTCCTGCGGACATCAGCAATGGGGTTACAGCCCCAGTAGAAGTAACACAAGAAGCCAAATTGGTTCCTGCTTCATTAGAAAGATGGGGAAGGAGAACCCATGTTTGCCAAATGGAGAAAGACAAAATTGAAACAGATCAGGCTGCCAAGCTAATACTGAGTTTTTATGAACAGGGAAGAAGATTACACCCTGCAGAAAGCAGAAGACCCCAGTACCTGCATCAGTCCAATACAGCTTGTTGGTGACCCAATCGATAGCCAATCCAGCTGGGCTTTCCAGGCTGGTATCCACCACAACCTGAGCAAGAACCAAAACAAAAAGTCACCAAACAAGAAACTCCCTTGAGAAGAGTCCTTGAGCCTGGCTCTCCGCATGTCCACTGCCAGCAACACAAACAACTCAGGCTAGCAAAATCCAAGCAGGAAAGATCCACATGAGAAAAAAAAGTGTTGAGGACTTCAGAATTCAAACTTGTCAGTGAAAGAATGGCTGTTGGACACCTCATTTTCTACTTTTATTCCATTCCCCAACTGCCAAATTCTTGAGGTCTGTCAATGGCAGCCTGAGCATGAGCCAAAGGGGATGCCCAGAAAGTAACTCACAGTCCCTGCTGAGCCAGGGAAAAGGGGATTTAGAACCTTGTTCGTTTGTGTTTTATTGAGACTCTGCCTGTGAAAAATCAAAGCCGGAGCTGAGTATTTACAAATCAATGTTCTCTCTTGCCCTAACTTCAGGGAGTCCCAGACAAGGAGGTGCAGACACAGCACACACAAGGGTCGAAGAGCTCACCTTGGATCACCAGTGATTAACACGAGCCAAAACTAATGTGGGCATGGACAGGACCAGGGCAGCAGACCCCCAGAAGGCTGATACAGCCCCAATGGTTCATACAGAAACCTCAAGCCAGATTCACCACACAGAAGGCTGAGATCCCCAGAAGCTGCTTGGCCTGGTAACCTCACATCTACAGAATACAGTACCTCCTGGCCTGATCCGTCCCATTTTGCTCTGCTAATAGAGTCGGTGCTGACATCTGTCCAGTAGACATAGTCATCCTTTGAGTCCCAGTCCAGAGCCACAGCACTTCGCACATCAGCCAGGGGGATGACATCATCTGACAAGTCTTCTGTGTCGAAGCTGATCCGACGGATGTCCATCCTTCGGGCAAAAAGCAGGAACTTGTCAAGACCTGATCAAAGGTCGAAAGGTCTTCTTTTAATTTCTCTAAGTTCAACAACATAGTGACAAACACAGACAATTCTACTGTTACATCGGAGCTCCACTGCATACACACCACTCAATGCTGATTCACAGGCCAGGCCCTCACTGCTGGAATGGGGTGGGGTGGGGGGGAGAACATAGTAATGGGAATCTGTTTCCTGGGGGTGGGAGAGACCACAGTACATGGAACAAGCCCATCAGATCTGGAACCTATATGGAACACAGATCTGACCTACAGCAGGTAGCTTTGCCATCATCTGTGATTCCAGAAAATAAAGGGGCTAATTCTCCTGTAATTGAGCACACTGTAAATCAGGAGTAACTCCCCTGCAGTCCTTGGAATTAAGCTATTCATTGTTCACAAAGGCTACAGGTTGCAGTTCAGATGGGAGTTTCCAGGTGACACACCCCACCCAGCTGCAGACACACACTGTGGTATAAGCACTACTTCAGCTGTAAGCAGGCTAGAATGGATATGCAAAGCCAATATGCATCTTGCACCAACTTGGTGCACAGTAGGGGGGTGCAAAAAGATGACATGATCTTACAGTAAACCACCTACAGTTACCCTACCCACCTCTAAAGGCTTTGTCTGCTGCACCCCTCTCACCCCACGTCTGGAAGTGACACAGCTGCTGCTTACTCAGATTTCTGACCCACTTCTACACATGGGACGTGGGGCTGCGTGAGCACATCTGAGACTGGTAGCATTTGGGACTGTGACATGCAGGCTCTGATCCCACCCCACTTACTCTGAGCACAGGTGTGGCTGCTGGTCTTGCGGAAGCCTGTGGGGCAGGCACAGGTGTAATCCTTGCTGTTTGGCAAGCACAGATGAGTGCAGCCCCCATTGTTGGCCCCACAGCGGTTTTTCCCTGCTCAAATAGCCAAAAACAAAAACAACCACGCATAAGGCAACCAGTAAAGAGAGCAAGAGACATAGCAAGGGTGAGGGCAGGTGGGAAGGGCAGAGAGGGACACGCAGGCACACACGCAAGAGCTGGGAAATGTTCTACTTTGAGGTAGCTATTTGGACCTCCTGCCCATTCACGTAGACCAGTCCTGCAGGGACATGGGTACAAACGGCTTGTCTACATAGGAAAGTTATTCTGGAATAGGGTAGGGAGTGAATTTAGAGTGGTGTAACTATTTCAGAATGACTCGTGTGTAGACAAGCCCTAAACTAGTGGTCCCCAAACTTTTTTGGTTGCATTCTCCCCTTTCCTAGTATGCATCCCCCCTCCAGGAGCTGCAGTTGGGGCTGGGAGCCATGGTTGGGAGCAGGGCCAGTGCTGCAGCTGAGGTTGCGGCCAGGAACAGAGGTGCGGTTGAGGCTGGGAGCTGGGGGCCACAATCAGGAGCAGAGCTGTGGCCAGGAACAAGGCTGCAGTCGGAGCTGCAGCTGGGGCCAGGAGCAGGGCTGCGGTCAGAGCTGCGCTGTGGCCAGGAGTGGAACTGCTGTCAGGAGCCAATGGCTGGGGGTGGGGCCAGAGTGGAGCTGGGAAGCAGGGTGGTGCTAGAGTGGAGCTGGGAGCAGGGTGGGGCTGGGTAGCGCTCCCTCCCTGCCCCCTGTGGGGGCTGGCCCAGGTCCCACTGCATCCCCCTGAACATTCCACCACATTCCCCTGGGGGGGGCACACCCCACAGTTTGGGGACCACTGCCCTAAACACTCACAATCAGAAAGCAACTGTCCCCCTGTGCCAGTGGGGTGGGGGCGAGGGGAGGAGGAAGAGGCTGTGGTACACCCATCCAACAACTGGAGAAAGAGCCTTGAAATAACATCAAACCAAAAGCTGCTGGATGGAGAAATTAGTGCTGGACTCTGGTACCAGAGGTAAACTTGGGGTCATGCATGGGCCTCATGAGGGAAGATAGTGAGTAGTGGATAGAACAGTATCTCTGAGTCCCAGGCCTGGACTCTCCCTGCCAAAGAGTCCCCAGCCAATTGGCTTTCTCCCTGCAGATGTGTCTCCCTGCACCCTTTGCAGTTACCTGCTGGCTGGCGCTGAGGGTGCAGTGTGTGGATGTCCATGGGGAAGTGGAGTTTGTTGCGGATGATCTCCTGGTTCTTGCCGGTGAATTTGTTGGCACTATTGATGCTCTTGGTGTGCCAGTCCGTCCAGTACAGGCTATCCTCAAACACTGTGATAGCAAAAGGGTGTGGGAGGCCTGCAGCAAGAGTCCAGCACAGACATACAGGTTAATTCAGATCCCAGAAAAGCTAGACTAGCAGAAAAGCAGAGGAAAGCCCCTGAGCCTGTCCCTCTGGGGCGCTCCTGCACACCCAGGGGTCTCTGACCCTGACAGACTCAGCAGAGTCAAATCCAGTGTTCACCAAAAAGAACTTTGCTTCTCTTCAAGGGCTAGTAGGAAAGGGGTAGAACCTGTCCCCAAGGGATGGGAGGAGTATGGCAGACTCACTCTATGGTGGTGTTTGGGGAGTTGGGGGGGAATGAAAGTAAATGTAGCAGCTCTCAGACAGGTTGCTCCAAAGCTCACTCTGTACTGCTATATCTTTCCTGATGCAGCATAGCTCTCCCCACAGCTGAAGCCTAGTTCTCACCTTGGCTGATAACAGCCTTCCTGTTCCGCCCATCCAAGTCAGCCCTCTCAATGACATGGTGCTTGGCATCCACCCAGTACATCCTGTGCCCAGCATAGTCAATAGTCAGCCCATTGGGCCAGAAGAGGTGTGTATCAGCAATGATGCGTCGATTGGAGCCATCCATGCTGGAGTATTCAATGCGAGGTGTGTTGCCCCAATCTGTCCAGTAGATGGTGCTAGAGGAGGGAAGGAGAGGCCTGAAGGCTAGGAAATTGAGGCCCTAAGAATGACGCCAGGCATCACTTCACAGCAAGGGAGAGAATAAGCCAGCTCTGTAACCTCAAGCCATGGGACTGGGTCTCAGTCACAGGGGAAGCGAGAGCAGCCCCAACCTGCCATGCAACACTTTTTGGATTCAATTTGCAGTGACCCAAGGGAAGGGCAAGCATTTCCCTGGATGCATCCTGGCCTGGAGCCTCCTGCTTTGTAAGGCTCCCTAACCCTGTGATCAAAGGCAATACTGTGTGCACAGAGGAGGCCCTGGGCCAGGAAACAAGGAGAAATCTAGATCAAGGATAGGGCCCTCACTGCTCAGTCTCATGTATCTGGAACAATACTTAATTTGTAAAGAATGGTTGAGCCCCGGCACCGCTATTAGGTGCCAGGGCTCTAGGGTGACCAGACAACAAGTGTGAAAAATCGGGCCGGGGGAGGGAGAGGGGGAAATAGGAGTCTATATAAGAAAAAGACCCAAAAATCAGGACTGTCCCTATAAAATCGGGACATCTGGTCACCCTACAGGGCTCAAGCAATCTTTTTACTCTCATAACTGATGCGACAAGCCCAGAGATGCCGAGGCTATGAACTTTCAAGCCTACAGGTGTTGGGGTCAGCCCTGGCACAAATTAAGCACTGATTTGGAGGGTTCCCCCAATACAGGAGTTAGTGGAGCCCCATGCCCCCACTCACCCCTCCATGGGGTGAAGCGCAATTGCTCGTGGTTTCTCCAGGTTCTCCCACAGAAGCACCTTTCTGTGCGTGCCATCCAGATTCGCCACTTCAATCCGAGACGTCCCAGAGTCTGTCCAGTACAGCTTGTCATGGATCCAGTCGATGGCAAGTCCACCTAGCCAAGGGGAAGAATTAATCACAGACCAAAACCAAGGAGGGCATATTATGCTGCTAGAAACAATTCCTCTTCTCCTTCAATCCCTCTAGAGGCCCAGCCTCTAAACCTCCAAGAGGAGAGTACCCTCCACCATCCCCATCCAAAGGGGACACATCCCAGCTGCCTCTCTCTTCCTCCACTCCCACATTGTGTGGTCTGGTCAGCTTCCCATGACTTTGTCCTAATTACTGGCCACACACCTGGGCTCTCCAGCCCCGTGGACACCACCTCCTCTACGTTGCTGCCATTGAGGTTGGCCCTCATGATGCGGTCCAGTGTGACATCAGACCAGAACACAAGCTCCTTGCTGTGGTGGAAATCAAGGGCAATGGCATTCTCCAGGTTGTTCAGGAGCAAGGTGTACTCTGAGCGGTGAGGCAGCACCTGCCGGATGTCAATCCGATTGGCAAAGAGCAGCACTGGCTCTGGCCCTGAGGGACACACAGAAGAGAGCATGAGGGGAACCTGAAGTGGGTCACCCCCTGAGCCCAATGTCATCACTTCCTTACATTGGTACCAAAGAGCCAACTGATGAGTGTAAAGGACTGGGAAGAAGAGACAAGGTGAGTGTTCACACTAATGACACTGGGATAGACAGCTTGGAAGCACTTTGCAAATGCTCAGCAAGAGCTGATCAACCCCATCCCCTGCCTGAGCGTCTCACATCAGCCCCATCAGCCATTCCCCCAGACACAAGCACCCAACATCACAAGCATATAGTGTACTCCGCCCTCCCCCTCTACAACACAACTTACAGTCTGAAAGGACAGGTGAGAACAGTTACAGTTAGTCCTAAACAGCCAGAGCAAGCTTAGCAGAGAGGGGCTGTCTTTTTTTTTTGCTTCTTTTTTTGGTTTTGTCTTGTAAGTAGGTGTACAACAGCACTTGCTGAGCTATGCTACATTAGGGGAGCTAAGGAACCAAGCTAAGGTGAAAACAACGTGTGTCTTTAAAAGCACATGGCGTCCACACTCAGAGAATGAAATATGCAAACATAAAGCAGAGTCTTGCCAATACAGAATCAGTGATCATGAGTCTGTTTCTATTTCTGGTTACAAAGCACAGTCCAAACCCATAGAGGAGCGACTGTGCAACTAGCATGACAGGGAAATTCCTTCTGCTGCAGGGTCTGGGACACAAGGGAGCCAGAAGGAGAGGAGCTGGGCTTGACCCTAGCAGAGGGAGAGTGGTGGCACTACACAGCTACCAACCACTGGGCAGTAAACCTGGAGGGTGAATCTCTGTCCTAGGCAGATCATACCATCTCTGACACAGACTTGAGAACCCCACCTCTCTTACATATTAGTAGGACTTATCCACCTAGCCAGGTTAATGAAGTATTACTGAACTGAGTTACCAGAGTGTGCACACGCAGGCACACACACTAGAGCTGACAGTTCCTTCTTACCCAGAGCTTTGCAGCTGCGCTTGTCCGGGCGAAGCTCATAGCCTTGCTCACACCAGCACTGGAAGCCACCCTCACTATTGGTGCAGCCCTGGCTGCAGTAACCTTCCTCAGCACATTCATTCACATCTACAAAAGGGCAAGGGAACAAAGTTTCAATTAGCTCACCAATATCCCACCACTATCAGAAGCTGTCCACATCTCCCTGCTACTCTGTCTCTATGCCCGTGTTCCAACTTCCACCCCCGTCACAGACCTCCAGCTGCGAGAACCTTATTGCTGCAGTGAGGAGAGATGGAATGACTGACCCTGCCTGCTCACCTTGACATGATCGGCCGTCCTCCAGCAGCCTGTAACCTGTGTGGCAGGTGCACTGCACCATCCCTCGCGCCATATGGCACTTTTGGGCACAGCCCCCATTGTTGAGATTGCAGTTCTCCTCACCTGTCCGTGGACCTGTAAGGGCAGCAACATGTAAAGAGGGAAGAGATGAGACAAGACAGCTGCTATTATGCTCAGCTGTTAGACGGCAGCAGGCTTGTGGAAGAGGCTAACCCTGAAGGGAGGAGACATGTCCAGCAGAAGGCTGCATCCCCTTAGGTGGTAGCAACATTCCACTCAGACAAAGGGTAACAACTCCTCCCAAGATCTGTGCATTGGCGGTTGGAGCAGGAACCTTTGGGATTCAATCTCTGAAAAAACATTCAGCTGTTTGACAACACAGGATTGATCTTCCTATTGCTCCCCCCACTATCCCCTCTAAGCCTGCACATCAATCACCCCAGTGACCAGTGCTGGGGTCTCTTCCTCATAACTCCTATTAAGACTACTAGGGTCGCTTTCCCTAGGCACACAGCTCTCCATAACATCATGGGGGTTGACCCCCACCTTACCCAGCTCAACCATGAGGCACTGGGAACAGGGAGACTTACGGCAGTTTTGGTGGGGACTCTCATCGCTGCCATCTCCACAGTCGTTCACACCGTTGCACAGCTTCCTCTGGCCAATACAGCGTCCGTTCCCACAAAGGAACTGGTCAGGGGCACACTGGGGACTCCCTGTGGGGGCAGAAGGGAAGTCACATACCCAGAACTAGGATTCAAACAAGAACAGTTCAGCAGAGGTTTGCTGCACAGGACAGCAAGTCCCAGAGCAGAAAGAAGAAAAGAGGAGTGCTTGGCTGTGCTAGGTTACTGCATCTCCATCACATTCATTACAGTCTTCTCTTTTGGAATTAGAGTGAACCTTTATTACAAGTGATGTGTGAGAAGAGAAAAAAAAAAAAAAAAAAAAAATCAAGAGACTATGGTGATGGGCACCAATACAAGATCCAGATAGACACACAAACCTGGAATCCAACAACATATTTACAGAGTCGCTTTTCAGAGCAGAGCCAGTTAAATGAGCCATTTTGACATCTGAAGCTTGTTCATTATAACTGACAGAAAGATGCCATATTATTTCTGGATTTGTGATTTCAAATAGCTGACTAGACAGACTAAAGCAACACCAACTGATCAGCTTTGTTGCACTGACAATTACGTGTCTGGAAGGTGCTTGTGTCTTAAGTTTTTTTCATAGCTGGTAAGACTAATTCTCCACTGAGCCAAATTTCAGCACCAGTTTTGGACTCTTAAATGTCAACTTTACTATAAGTCGCTGAACATTAGGTAACATTCCTGGCCAGACAAATCCTCAGACATTTTACAGAATGTGTGTATTGGATCCCATCAATTAATTAATTGTTATCAGCTGACCTTCAGCATATTTATAGTAGGTATTGGCTATTTAATGAAGAATCTCCTTAGAGTTGGCTTTATTATTGTGTTGGATGTATCAGTTCATCCCAACCCTGATTTCAGGGGTACTGCAGGTTTGATTTGGTTTCTTGGCAGTCATCATTCCTTTGACTTTTTGTTTAGATACCTTCATTACTGGGGTGAGGACCGGTGGTGTTATCAGACTCCTTGTAGTTGTAGTTACATGTGCAATTGCATTTTCAGGATTAGCATCTCCTGCACAAAGGTACCTACAACAGCTGATAGCTCTAAAACAATCAGCATGGACACTTGAACTTCAGTCAATATCTACAGAGATGTTATTGACTAATGCAGTAAGTGCAGTCTCCATACCAGAAGTTGTTGCTGAAGGGTGGGCAAAGGGGGAGGTGGAGGAATCAATACTTAGCTACCTATGATATCTAATTCAGATCCATTAGCTGCAACAAACAACGCAGCTTCCCCCACCAAGACCTACCTGTGTTCTCACAGCTCTCCTCATCACTGTTGTCAGAACAGTCATCCTCTCCATCACAACGCCATGACAAACGGACACAGCGCCCAGATTTACAGCGGAATTGGTCAGCTGTGCACATGGATGTGGCTGAGGAAACAAAGGAAAAGACAACTATACAGAGCAATTATAAATCTAACCCACCAGCCTTATACCCTAATTCCCTTCCACTCCATATCACCACCACAGCCCAGGCCTCTGCCTGGCATCCCAGACACTCACTGCAGTTCTTCTCATCTGACTGGTCATCACAATCAAAGTCACCATCACACCGCCAGCCTGCATTGATACACAAGCCACTGTTGCACATGAATTCCCCGGAGCGGCACGGCTGGTGAGATGCTGCAGAGAGGGCATAGCATGTTAGTACCAAGGCATTTCAATTCCCCCCCAGGCCATCCTCACGTCCAACTGGTACGAACATGAACCCCATGCTCAGGGCAACCGCAAATCTCTGACTGCCAGAAGTAAGGAAGGGAACTTGGGTGGATCACTCCAGCTGCCCTGTTCCGTACTCTCCCCATGAAGCACAGGTACTGGACTCTGTTGGATACAGGATACTGAGCTAGATGGACCATTGGTCTGACCAAGTAGGGTCACTCATGTAATTGACCCATTCAGGAATGCTTCAGCCCCTGTATCTAGGGCTCCTGGCTAGACAATGACCCTGCCATCAAGGCCAACAAAACCAACATGGGCTCCACCAATAGGAACTTTCCTTCTAGGCAGTGTCCCTCCCCAACCAATTCCAGCCAGGGCACTAGGGAGGGACAACTTCCCCAACTCCAGCCAAATCCTCCCATTTGGATCAGCTGCCGGGGGGGACCCAGGGGATTACTCTCCCTTGCTGCTGACTCACAGCAGTCGGACTCATCAGACCAGTCCCCGCAGTCATCGTCACCATCACAATGGTAGATGTCCAGAATGCAGCGTCCGTAGGCACACTGGAACTCCTCTAGGCTACAGGTTGTGGCTGGAACATCTGATGCTAACAAGGAAACCAAGGGAAAGGAAAGGCTGAGGGCAGGGACCAAGCCACTTTATGCTTATGCTGGTGGGAACAAGAGGGGCCGGGGAGGCATACAATGCAGCAGGTGCAGTGCATGTGCACAAGTGACTCGCTCCCTCCCTCCAGCCCTCAGCATGTCCATAGCACTGACAGGGACTCAAACACTTCACTGGAAAGCTGTTGACAGCTGCATGCAATGGAACCAACCCACTCAGCACCACCCAGAGATCCATCCTTATCTCCAAGCTTATCTACGAGTTACAGGTGGGGAACTGAGGCATAGAGAGGTGAAGCAACAGAGGTAAAGCCAGGGACAGAACCTAGGAGCGCTAACTCCCTCGTTCTGTGGTCAGAGCACTAGATCATACTGCCCTATAATAAAGACTTACATAATACCTCAAGGGGTGGGAGTAGGGTGAGGGGTGGACTCAAAGCAACAAGCCTGACTCAACCCTATACCTCTTAGAATAAAGTCAGCCTTTGTGGTGTGATGCACCTCACCTGACTGAGGTTCAAGGTAGGTCAGACTGCAGGGACTGTTCCTTGAGGGACTCAGAAATATGATGGGAAGGTAAGCAGTGGAGCAGCAAGGTGCCTGGGTTTGCACCAGGCCTTTGAAGCATTGCTTCCCCTGACATGCTGCCAAAACAAACTGCTCCAAATCACTGAAATCCTTCCCAGCAGACTGACCCTGTGCAGGACCTGGCATACTCAGAGTCAAGAGTTTGCCCGCTGCCCTGCTCTGGGACAGCCGGGTGCTGCACAGGAAGGTGCCCTCGCCAAGGAATTCTTGGAGAGTTCAGTGCAATGGAGACTGAATTCCTCTCTAGCCCCAGGCAGGGAGCCGTGGGACACTGTCCGGAGAAGAAAATGCAACATTTAAGCACATGGAGGCTGAAGAACCCAACTAATAACTTCGTGATCTCTGGAGTCAGAGAGGCTTTGGGATGGGGACTTGCCTGAAAGCTGCCACTGCTAGGAATTCATACAGAACTGTCCCTCCAGCTGGGAGCATGGGACAAAGGCAGACACCCAGTAAGAGCTTTATTTCATGCCAGTGTTTGATATCCAGATGCTGAACAGGAGCCCAAAAACTGACTGGCTCCAGGTACTCTTATAGAGAGCTGAACAGGCAGGCCGTGGGGTTCAGGGAAGAGAGGGCAGCTGGCAGCCCGGGGGAGGGGGATAAAAGGGGAGAGGGTAGGAGACTGACCCTGCTATCCAAATAAAATGCTTACCTGCAAAACAGTTAGAAAGTAGAAAAGGGGACTAGCCAGGCTTTGAGAAACACAAACTAAGCCTGAGAGAAGGGGACACCATTTCTACCCCATCCTGCCATGCAGCAGGAAGTTGGAGGTCTCCCTCTCCCTTCCCTGGGGCCGGTACATGGACAGCAGGGAAAGGACAGGCAGGGGAGCTGGAAGGAGGGAGGGAGGTTGGCTTCTTCTCAGAGTCCTTTCCCAGCTCAGAAATCTTTGCAGCTCTGGCTCTCTGCCAGCTCTCATTATCTGGAGAGATAAAAGACAACTCCCCCTCCCCCTCCTCGCATACCCCCTCCCGCCCTTCAGGAGCTGGAGGCCCTGATCCCCCTCCCAGAGCCTTTTGAAGTTTCCTCCTATCTAGAACAAATTCTGCAAAATGCCCTTGAGAGAGGAGTGGGGGAGGGGAGCTCTGCAACTTCCACAGATACTAACTGCCGCTCAGAGACTCAAGAGCAAGGGAGTAGGGGGAGTAACAGGATCCTGCCTCTGTTGCTACAGGCCCGTAGAATGGAGACAGCTGCTTCTGGCTCCCCCACATACCCAAGATCTGCTCCCAGCTCTTCTATCCACTTAGCTAAAACTGGACAAAATTTTCAACAAACTATCCCAGTAAACAGATGGAAGGTCGGGGGGACCCCAAAGAGTGTGCAGGCATGGGGGGGCTCCTTTAGAATTCTCTGCAGGAATCCAAGGGGGAGGTGAGGGGAGGGATCCTTCCTCTCCTTCCCCACTTCATTATATGGCCCATCCGTGGTGCACAGGACCCCTGGCTCTGGCTCAAGGTCGCACCAGCCTGGGAGCAGAAGGGAGAAGCAGCCAGCCCAGGTTACCACTCAGAGACAGACAGACAGACATACAGTACTTGTCTGCACCATGGGGCTGATGATGGCCCCCAGCACCAGGGATGGAACACAGTGAAGCTGCTAGTACAAACAGGGCCAGTTCATTTCCAACACATATTACAGAAGGCACACTAGACCCCAGGTTGGTAGCAGGGGCAAGCAGCTAGCTCCCAAGGCTCTGAGGGAAGGAGGATACTCACGGCAGTTCTCCTCATCCGAGCCATCCTTGCAGTCTGTATCGCCATCACAGAACCAGTGCTCGGCTATGCAGCTGCCATCGCTGCAGCGGAATTCCTTCTCCGAACATTTCCTCATGTCTGCAGGCCAGAGACAGCAATGCAATCAGAGCTCACGTCTCCCAGGGCACCCAAACATGTCAATGCCACCCACTGTGCCCAGATCTCCCAGAGCACCCAAACATGCTTGTGCCACCCACTGAATCCCCCAGTGCACCCAAACACACCCATGACCTCTGGTGCGTGGGCACACCAAGCAGTGCTCATTCTGTTTAGCATTGGCTGTTGGACTAGAAAGGAATCCTCAAGAATTCAGAGCTCTGTGTCAAGGAACAACATGTCCAAGCATGGACAAATGAGACCAGGCTGGGCTGCCGGTTAGAAGAGAAGCCCCACAGCCTTAGATCCCAAGCAGTAACTCTGGTAAGCATGCCCTCAACTGCTCATCTCAGGCAATCCAACTATGTGGCCTTACCATACTTTAGGAGATTAGCACCCAGTGGATGGGAGTGGATGCAAGCCCCTTTGTAAGCAGCTGTCCTAGGCCAACTGCGCAGGCACCCCATTCATGACATTCACATAGTCATGCCACTCACCACACTGCTCATCGCTGTTGTCACCACAGTCGTTGTCACCGTCACAGTGCCACAGGCTGCGGATGCAATATCCATTCTGACACGAGAACTCATCCTCCTCGCATTCCCGTGGTGCTACAAGGACACAGCTGAGAGTGAGCTGAAGACAAGCTGATTTACCTTACAGAGTCAAGTCTTCAGGCCAGCACAAATGGGCCTTTTGAAACAATGCCCTCCAAGAGGGTGCCACCATGAAGGGAAAACTCGTCCCCCATCACACAGCACAACATGAGGTGGAGGTTAGGGGGAGCCAAAACCAGCCCAGGATTCCAAGTCATTTCTTCAGATCCCCTCCCAGAGATTTCCTTGCAGGACAATGAGGAACGGACTGCAGTATCAGCAACTTTTCAGCGGGCCCCTTCCCTCATTGAGAGGAACTGGATCCAACTGAAACTTTCAGCTAGGACAAGAATCTCCTGTACTGCAGACTGGGCAGGTCACCTTACTGACCTAGCCCACACTTCCTGGGAGCTCATGCATGTAGTCAACTTTGTCCTCTTCCTTCCCACAGTTCCAAATCTCTCTTCTTCCCCTTCCCTATTCCCCGGAAAAGGCCTATCCATAGCCCATACTCCTCCAACACCCAACTCAGCATTTCAGCAGAGGGTAAAAGGTCAGCACAGCTCAGACCTGAACATGTTAGCAACAGTACATGCCAAAGCCCTCAGCAAAAACAATCTCAAGCAAGCTCTTGGCTTCAGGTCCAGAGAAGTGTGCCCTATTCCAAAGGACTGTGATCTGCAGGGATAAAGCTGCTTCTCACCAACACGTCCCTTTTGTGTGTTATCCCCATTCAGGAGCAAGAGTTTGCTGCTGGATCCTGCACATAATATTGGTTTGTCGGGTCTCCTGTTTCCCCTAGATTTGCTGCCATGTAACAATCATGAGGAAGGGTCCCTCTCAGTGACACCAGATTTGGTCTCAGAGTTCCCATTAAAATCACCACCCCTGCCTTACTGCTCTGATCTTCCAAGGTGGGGTAGGGGATGGAACTGGAGAATCTTGCCGTAAATGACCAAACACTTGCACCCCGAATCTATGGGCATCCCAATCCCTGTCTAGAGGAATGTCCATGTGAGCTGGCCCTGATTAATGAGCTCTATGGATTGAGAAAGGCATGGAAAAGATACTGGAAAGTTGGACAGCCAAACAGTCATACAAAATCTCAAACCTACAAAGCCCTAATTCTACACTCCCCCGCCTCGAATCTATAGTCCCAATGGGGAGCACTCCAATGACTGGCAAAATGGCACTACGTGGGCGTGAGTTAAGCGCTGCAGTTGTCTGGGAGGTAGAAGGGGGTCATCAGGGAAAGCATCAAGTCAGGTGCTCTGGGAGCAGGCTCAGGAGCACACACACATGGATCACCCTGTAAACTCCTCCCCCATTGCTCAGTGTACCTGGGGAGAAGTGTGCGTCGAGGAGCTGAGAGCACTAGTCTGACAGCGTGCATCTCAGCATCTAACAGCAGCCAGACACCAGCCCTAGTGTCAGGTGCAGCTCCTGAGAGCTGTAATTGATGTGTGCTACAGGAAAAGCTGGTTCTCTGGCACATGCTGACAGTTACTGAGATGGCTGCAATGAAGCAACCACAGAGCAGGGAGGGGCACTTAAATCACTTTACTTATAAAAAAAATCCCCAAGTAACCCCTGCCCCAGCACAGAAGGAAAAAAAGGTGGAGCTGCAAGAGATCAGGTATATTTCCATTCACATTCTGTTAACTTTACTGGCATGACAACAGCCTTAGGTGCTGCCAGAGCTATTGTGGTACAGTAGAAGTGGCTGGGCTCTCTCATGTGGTGCCAGGTTGCCATCTCTCAGAGTAACTGGGCCTCTGGCCAGGCCAATATCCCAGCAACACTCTCCTCAGTGAACCTGTTTGAACAGAGAGGACCCTCAGGATGGCCCCACACAGCAGTGGAATCAGACAGTGGAACCTGAGGCCACAGGAAACCAGCCAGACAAACAGTTTAGTGAGATTTAGCAGGGGTTAGGCATTTCCATGAACAAGGAGCACAGGAGCAGCTCAGCTCCCTGGGAAGCTTGGGGAAGTGCTTCATGGGACATTAACTAGCAGGCTGCAGGGCGTAAACTGTTCTCCAGCTGGGACCGGGAAGCATTCCGTCCGCCAGGATAAAGAGCTACACAATTGTCTGGCCAGGTGCACTGGGGGAGGGTCACCCTCCTCTGAAGCATCAGGTACTGAAGCATATGGAATTATGTGGGCCATTGAGTGGAAAAACTCTCATGTTCCTGTGTCAACAAAGTTAACATTGGTTAACCGTTTGGGTTCCAGCTTCCCAGAGGCCTAGCAAGCCAACGTGGCAACCATCCTTTCAGCAGTATGTCATTCCCCCCTTGAAGGGTTAACTTACGGCAGTCCTGTTCATCAGAATCATCTTCACAGTCATTGTCTCCATCACAGACCCATGAGCGACGGATACACTTCCCATTGTCACAGTGGAAATCCAAGGGCGAGCAAGTAGGCAGCACTGGACACAGGAGAAAGGAGACAACTCACTATGTGCCTGCAGCAGAGTTCCTAAAATGACTGTTTTCTCCGTCTCCCCGGCTAGCAAGGGGGAAGTCCCCAAGCGGTACTGACGATGAGTTTCAAGTTATCAGTGAGAACAGACGCTGGGAACCTGTGGCTGAGTGCTGCTGCATCACCATAGGAGCACTGACCTTCCCAATACAGGGGCCGAGCCACAGTATCCCATTCAGCTTCTTCTCCCTTTCCCATCCCCTACACAAGGCAATTCTCCCCATTCTGGTCCCTTCCCTGTAGTTTCACGTCCTTCCGGACATTCCAAAGAAAGTTAGCTACATAAAAATATATCTAAATTCTTCCCCTCCCTACGTGCTCTCCCAGTGCATCCTGTCCTCCCTTGTCTATTACACAGGAAGTGTCTCTGAAGTGATGCTGTTGAGCAATTGGGTTTCTGAGGCACATGCCCAGCTTGCCAGAGAATGTGTATGAGAGGTGCTCTCCCAATGAGATGTTGTTTCTAGGACTCATAAAAAGGAGTTTAAGGCAGCAGATGAAGATGCTACTCCCTGCTTCAGGCACAATATACAGCAGAATCCAGGCACTGTAGGAAGAATAGGAGGATGGGGGTGGAGGGGAGGCACCTTTATGAGTTTAGTAGAATGGCAACAAAGTGGAGCTGCTGGACTGTGGCTTTAAAGGGGGCCTGTGAGCATCCACAAGGCTGGAATTTGAGGCAGAGCATAAGCTCAGCCCTGCCCTTCCCTCACAGATGAGAGGAACACTCTGAGCCCTGGGAGGTTCATGCTTTCAAGTGCTGCCAGCTGCTGTGAGAATGAGGCTTACACAGGGCTCTGCTCCTGACAGGTGTCTTCACCAAAGAACAATGTTACCTTAATGATACAAAGAGGAGCAGAGCAGGAAGAGGCTGGGTCTCTGAAACCCTTTCATGCTAGCCCAGCCTGCTGATAGCATCTCCCAGCTGTCACCACCAGGCCAGTCCTGCTTTGCTAGGCTCATAACTCCTCCGTTCCCTGCCAAAGGCTCTGGGTGGGGGGTGAATATAGCAGCAACACAATAGACAAGGGAAGAGGCAGATCCCCTATGGGCAAGAGAGAAGATACTGGATGGCAACACCCTCCAGTCCCCCACAGCTCAGAAATGCTGCCAACATCCTGTGTAGCCAGTGCAAATTAGACGGAGGAACCCCACGGGCTCTTTTACTTAATCAGACCCACCTGGAACTGTAACAGGATTAAACTCAGCATGGGAGAGCACCTCCTGCAGCTTTGCAGAACCCACAGAGCAAGTGCCCGCACCCATGGCTTCCACAGTTTCACTTAACTCTAACAGGCCTCTCTGTAGGACCAAATATTTTCCCTTCTCAGCAGGAATATTAGGGACCTAAGCCCAGAAGCATGCATGGCTCTCTACTATAGGTGGAAAATGGCAAGGAACCAAGCGCCTGTACCAGAGAGCTCCCAAGATAACAGCACAAAGGTGCAAGAGGTCTAGGGCCTGCTCTGCCTCACACACACATGGTTCCTCCTTCCTAAGTGTAACTTCAGGGCCTTTTGCTAGGTCTTTTCTCTGCTTGATGCATCCTGGGACAGGGTTCATCTCCTAACGCAGGGCATCTCTGCAGCCCACCCCAATTTCTCAGTGCATAGCCCCTCTGCATCCCAGCCTGTTTGTCACCCTTCTCTAGCTAATGTAAGGCAGCTAGCACCATGGTATTTAAGTGCTGAATGTGCTTTTTTGACCGCCTCTCGGGACTCCCACTTTCCAACCCACTTTTACTGTCTTAAATGAGCTAAATCACTACAACACGGTTTCACCCTTAAGCACCATCTACTGAAATGCTAGCCCCTCCACTGACAACGCGGTTCCATGGAGGAAGCTGAAAAGAAGAATAGTTCCCACTCCCATCATAGCAAAAGCCACATGGGATGGCAGACTTGGCACAGGGCTGGAAGCTAAAAGGACCTGAACTCTAATCCCACCACAGCCACTGACTGGTCTTTGAGACACTTTGTAACTAAACAAAGGCTGTAGGCATAATACACCTTTACAGACGTTTAGGGGACTCAAAACAAGACATATCTGTTGAAAAGAACATTCACAATGGATATTTCATTCACCTCTATTTAGAGTGATGCATAGGGATATAAGTAGGTGCAATGGGCTGAAATTAAGAGGGGACAAGTAGGCCAAATATGAAGGAAAACTTCCTGACAATGAGGTCTCTCAGGGTGTAGGATATTCTCCCCAGGGAAGGAGCAGAAGCCCCACCACACAGAGCATTTAAAACAGCACTGGACAAATCTTTACAGAATCTTGCACTGGCCCCCGAGAGACAGACTGGAGGAGCCAAAAGGCCTTTTCCATTTTTACTGCCTAGGATTCTACAAAGACCTGTGTTCAAATCACACCTAGCCTTTTCAGATACATCTCCACAGCCCAGAGCAGCAAGTCTCACAGCCCGGTCAACAGACTTGGGCTCACAGAGCTCATGCTACGGCATTAAAAATAGCTGTATAAATATTGTGACTCAGGCTGGAGCTCAGGCACCAACGCCCACCACCTTCCAAGGTTTCAGAACCCTAATGTCAATACAGCAATTTTTAGCGCTGTAGCACAATTCTGAGTCTACTGACCCAGGCTCAGAGTCTTGCTGTCGCAGGTTGCCCCTCCCTGCATAGGCGTAACCTCCCACCTGTCTGAGGCCTGGATGGAGAGGAAGGCACACATACACGTCTCTAAGTTTACCAACCAGAGACTCAACAGTGGAACAGGTTTTCTAGCTGCTGGTTTGTTTCCTTTGACCACGCTCTCCTTCAAGGCAGGTGCACACCTCCAACAACCTCTTCCTAGAGAATCCCAGTGCTGACTGAACATGGAGACTGGAATTCCCCTCCTGCCCCATGACAGGAAGAGGGGGCAACACCCTCCTCCCCAAACTTTACTCCCAAAAAAACCAGCCAGGAAATGCAGGATCTTGAGAGACAAGCCAAGCCCATAGCTCTGTCTCTCTCCCATCAATGCAGCTTCTGCAGACAGCACACAGACCAGACCCTTCCTAGCCTCAGCAGCAGTTTCAAGGCTAAAACCATCCGCCCCCTCCCCCCCAACATATGCATTACTGTCTGCTCTCCCCAGTCCCAGCATGACTAATCACCAAAGGGCTGCGCAGGAGCTGTCTGGAAGGGAATTTGCATACTGCCTCTCCAGGGAAGAATTTTTCAGGCTCCCAGAGGTTTAGGCCATTAGCACTGGTTCAGAGCGGATACCAACATCCCATTGAATTCCTGCTTCTCTTCATGAGGTAACTGCACAAAATGAAATTCCACCCCTACAGGGAGCAATTCAGCCAATTTCATACTCTCCTTAAATATGAAAAATAAGCTTGAGGAGCTAGGAAAAATAAAATGACACACAGAAACTGCTACATGCAAAGAAGGGCCCCATTCCCACCCCAGCACACAGCAAGTGTGTCTGCGAGTCCAGACAACACCAGGGCACAGATAGAGCCACCTCTTCAAGAGTCTCCTGCAAAGAAACCCAAGGCTGAAGTTTCACAGAATATAGGAATTGACAGCTCAGACCAGACCACTAGTGTCCATCTAATCCAGTACCCTGGGCTGGGAGAAGGGGGAGAGAAAAAAAAAAAAAAAAGAGTTAGCTAACCCACATAAGCTAACTTGGATTTAAAACAGCAGAAAAACATAGCAACTCAACTTTTCACTCAGGTTAGCAGCTTGAGTTCAAGCCTAAAAACTTAGTTGTCTGTCATATCTCCACTAAATTAGCCAACCTAATGCTAGCTATCTACCTCAGTTAAAAGCATCTTTTTTTTGCAGTGTGGACCTATCTATCCTGACAGCGGCCAGTAGGTGTATCTCAATATATCTGCTATCTCATAGAACTGGAAGGGACCCTGAAGAGTCATCGAGTCCAGCCCCCTGCCTTCACCAGCAGGACCAAGTACTGATTTTGCCCCAGATCTCTACGTGGCCCCCTCAAGGATTGAACTCACAACCCTGGGTTTAGTAGGCCCATGCTCAAACCACTGAGCTATCCCGCCCCTAGCATCCCCAGAGTGTAAACTTATTCCTAAACTCACTCCCCTTTTACCTCTCAGCAGCTAACTTTATGCATTAATTTTATGTACTATATTTGTAATCCTCTCTAATGTTACTGTGGATATTCTCACTAACCATATATGGCTAATCCTTTTTTGAATCCTCCTTAGCCTCAGTTGGTACCTTGTGGTAATGAGTTCCACAGGCTAATTCTGGTCACTGGCAGTAGGCAACACAAAAAGACCTTTGAACTCCTGACCATTTCCGTACTTATTCCTATTGCACAATCGCACTGGAAGTCCTCCAAGATTTCAGCAGAGCTAGATCTACTATAGGCCTGTTGTATCCACTACTTCCCGCTGGTTTTTATGGTCAGGGGGGTGGGGGGGAAGAGTCATGAAAGATGAACAGGCTGAATCGTGTCCCACAGCCCTCAGAATGCTCCAGCCCTGCTTTGTGCTGCGGAAGAAATCACCTGGCACCCAGGAAAGCAAGTGCCTTACAGTCCTTACCAGACAGGCTGTTCGCTTGACACCAAGAAAGAGAGGTTGCTTTTTATATTCTTCACAGAATCTACATTAACATTTCATAACTATCTCCAGACTGGGTTTGAGCCTCACAAATAACTCAACATGCTGCTCTCCAGCTGAGACCCATCGTCATCATCAGGTATCCCTCAATACGAGGATGATGTCTGCCGGGGGGGGGGGGAGGAGGCATTACTGAGACATACGATGGCTGAGGAGTCCAATCCGTGCTCTACAGGTTTTTCCACATATTTGACAGGTGGTTGCTTGGAGAGAGCACAAGTGCTGGCTGGGATGCTGTACCCTTTCCTTCCTTCTCTGACATTTCTCAGCCTCTCGAGTAAGGCAATTCTCTCAAAACGGGCTGAGGCTTGATGTATGATGCGATGCCAGCCAGCTTGTCCCAATTCGTGAGGTCAACACCTCCCTTCTAAAGATGTACTTTCAGGGTGTCTTTGTAGCATTTCTGTTCCCCTGCGAGTCCTCTTACCATGACTAAGTTGAGAAAAGAGAACTTGCTTCTGAAGAAGAGTATCAGCCATCTGCACATAATGAACCATCAATTTTGCTGGGATGGCCATCATCTTTGCCTCAACATTGGTGATCTTAACTGCAGAGAGAGCGCTGGCATTGGTGCAACAGTCTTCCTATCTGATACGGAGAACCTTCCTAAGGCAGCATTGGTGGCACCACACCAAACACTTAAGATGGCTTCGGTATGTCACCCATGTATCACACCAAAAAAGAATAGTGGGAATAACTACTGCATTGTAGACAAGGATCTTAGTTTCCATCTGCAGCTCTCTATCAATAAAGTCACAATGCAGCAACATTCTGAAGGACGTGCTGGAATAATGGATCCTATGTTCGCTCTGCACATCAAGATTGGTAGCCATCTCTCCCAGATAGACAAAGTAAGGGAAATGCTCAACGTTTTCTAGGAGTTCACCACCGATGACAATTTGTGTGAGAAGGGAGGCAACATGCACCGGGACAGGCTGGTGGAGAACCTTAGTCTTCCCAATGTTGAGGGAAAGTCCCGGGCTATGAAAGGCCTGAGAAAAGATCTAGGGTGGATTGCAAGTCCGCCTTGTTGTGCGCAAGCACAGTCTTCAGCATACTGAAGGTCGGTAGTAACAGTCCTGCTGACCTTCGTTTTAGAATAAAGACGTCGCAGGTTGAAGAGCTGGCCAGCCACACAATGCTCAGTCCCAACTCCAGAAGAAAGGTAGTCATGAATAAGAATCAAGATCGCTGCAAGGTAGATGGAAAAAAGGGTTGAGGCAATAACACAGCCTTGCTTAACACCAGTACAGATGGTAAACAGGTCTGTCTATAACCCATTACAGAGGATAGTGGCAGTCATCTCATCATGAAGTAGCCTGAAAATGTGAATGAACTTGAATGGACAACCTAACCTTGACAGCACTTTCCATAATGCTTCATGACTGATGGAATCAAAGGCCTTAGTTAAATAAATAAATGCCATAAACAATGGCTGGTGTTGTTCTCTACACTTCTCTTGGATCTGTCATGCAACAAAAATCGTGTCAGTGGTGCCCCAAGATGGTCTGAAACCACATTGGGATTCCGGAAGGATATCTTTGGCAAGAGAGAGGAGATGTGAGCATTCAAAAGGATGTGAGCAAAGATCTTCCCCACAATGGAGAGGAGGGAAATGCCTCAGTAATTCCCGCACATTGCCAATATTGTCACTGTTTTTCAGAAAGGGGACAAATCATTCTTTAGGTCAGGTAGAATTTCCTCATTAACCCAAATTTTAACAAGAAGTTGATCAAGTTTTTGCACGAGTGCTATTCCACCAGTTTTGAAGACCTCTATGGGGATGCCATCTGGGCCTGGTGCCTTGTTGTTTCTAGTCTGAGTGATGGCTCGCCAAACTTCCTCAGAAGATGGGGGTCAGCAAGAGGTTCTATTACTGGTTGCTGGGGAATGGACTCGATGGTGGCAGCTGAGAATTTAGATCAATGGTTTAATAGGGTCTTGAAGTGCTCTTTCCAATGTTGTTTGAGAGCTACATTGTCCTTAAGAAGGGTGGAGCTGTCCTGAGATTGCAGAGGAGTCCTGTTGCTTGAGACTGGCCTGTAGATGGCTTTCGTTGCTTGGAAAAAAAAAACAAAAAAAACAAAACACACTTCTCATATCATGTTGATCAGCAAAGTTCTGGCTCTCCATGGGCATTGCTTGCCACCACTGATTCTTGATGTCACGCAGCATCCTTTGAACTACAGCTTTAAGCTGATACGTTTCTTGTTTTTGCTAGTTAGAGGGTTCATTTTGCCAAGTGCAAAATGTGCTTCTCATCTGATGAGTCAGTGCTAGGATTTCCATGCTGTTCTCATCAAACCAGTCCTAATGGCGGTGAGTGGAGTATCCAATCGATTCGGCACATGCCTTGTGAATAATGGTCTTGAACTCCTCCCAATGTGTTTGGATATCACTGCTGTTGTCAGGTAGGTCAGAGAGCCTCTCAATGAGGCATTGCTGAAGGGTCTCATAACTAGCATGATTCTGAAGTGCCCTAATGTTAGATCTCTTCCGCATTCCTTTCGGTTGTTTTGGTGTTGTGGTGCAAGCCACATGTTCATAATTGATCTGACCAAACAATGGCCTGTCCAGCAGACAGCCATACCTTTCATCACTCATGTAATATGGATATCAGTACAATCATGGGCTCCAACGATGACATAGTCAAGAAGATACAAGTGTCTAGAATGTGGGTGTTTCCAAGTGGTCTTATATTTGTCCCTCAGTTTAAATATGGTATTTGTGATAAGCAATCGTGCTTCACACATTTGCTGAGGAGGAGAATGCCATTAGAGTAGACTTTCCCCACCCCTTCTTTCCCAGTGGTGCCTCCCCAGTTCGGGGGGCCAGCTGAGAGCACATCACACAGGTCTGCTCCACGCACAGAAGCCAGGGACACCACGCCTTTGTTAGTCGCTGATGCTTACTAGCTAAAGGAAATCAGCAGAATGTGCAGCAAACCTAAAATAGAAGGCAGAGACCCTTAATCCAGCCTTGAGCAGAAAACAGGATGCTCAGCGGGGGCCACTACTTTTTGCTGTTATTTCTCCAGAAACCAAAATAGAAAATACTCCCTCTAGTGGTATCATTGAATTTGATGTTCAAATGTACTGTCAGAAAATCTGGACTCCCACACAAGCTGTGCAAAAGTGAGACAGAAATAGAAAGGGACCATCTGCAACGAGCACCAAATCCTTTGCAATCCTGAAGCGGCAAAGGACAATGCCTGGGAGCACCATATCTTCTGTGATGTGGTTTGTCTGTTAGTTTCAGAGATATGAATTAAGCCAACTGCAAAGCTAAAATCCCCAAAGTAGGTCAGATGTGGGACTGGTGTCACTTCAGGGGTAGAGTTAATGTAGGTTGTGGACTATTTTGAATTTCCAGACTTTCAGAGGTTGAGGATTCTTTTAAGTTTAACCTGAACTCTTAACCATCGCTCAAAAGTCAGGAATTTATGTGGTTTATGGAGTAATTATTAGGTTTCTTTTACTTACACACTAACTACAGCAAAAGGCTGCTGTAAGAATTTTTACCCTTAGCATCACCTCACAGTTTTGGTCTGGGACAGATTAGTTTAGTAATCTCACACACAGCCCAGTTCTCATAGGTGAAAAGAGATACAGAACCCAAGAAAATGTCTCAAAAAAAAATAAAATAAAAAAGGGTTTGAGTTACACACTCCTGTGGCTCAAGAGAAGCTGTCTACACTTCCTATTGGGTTCAGAGCAGTGGAGTTTTATCCCATTTTCAATAAACTAGGACAAAGAGAGTAATCAGTCCCCCACTCCCCTTACGCCCAGAAAGTGTGGTACAACAGGATGTTGGGTCAAGCAAGCAAGTCCCAAAGAGCCAACAGTTCAAAGGCAGAACAGGACCAATACAAGCACAGGTGGAGTATGTTCATCAGAGCAGGAAGACTCCATGGAAAAGGGGACAGCTGGGATGAAACAAGGGAAATCTTTTGGGAAGCAGCCAGTTTGTCAAGGCTGAGGCTGAATTTACTCAGTTCTCCTCCCACCCTGGCCTCATAAAGTGGTACAGTCTGCTTTGGTTAGCAACAATCCCAGGCAGCCTCTGCTAGGCCAAGGTGTGTAGGCAGCTGAGCTGCTCTGGCACATGTTGCAAGTGGTTCCAAAACAGATGCTGTCATGGAGCCAAAGAGCTGACACCTGAAAGAAGGTCTGTGCAGCTGGAATGACAGCTGCGAGGGTGCTTATTACTATTATTACTACAGCACTTTGGCTTCTAAACATAAACCAGAGCAGGAAGCAAATATGAAATGGACTAATTGGCTCCCATAATAGCAGGGGTTCAGCTTTGGGAGGGAAGCAGTCCCTGCCACAGAGAGGTCGGCAGAGAACACATATGCTGGCAGAGGATAGGTTCTCCTTGCCCAGGCCATTACTGATAATCCTCAGGGCCAGGGGAAGACTCTGTGCAAGTCGGATACACCAGTTACTCTGATGCAATAAAACTGAGCAAGGCCTCAGGGAAGCCAGGCAGGGGCTGGAGCAAGAAGGAAGGGTAACAGGTGGGGAACAAAGGACGAGTGACTAACCCAGAAACCATGCAAACTTGCTTCGTAGATGGAAATGGAAAAAAGGCCACTCCAATGCCTTTACTCACTGGTGCATTCTCTCTCTTTACACTGGAAATATAGAGGAGAAACTCTACACATACGCACACACATACTTTGGGTATGTCTACACTGGCAGAGTTACATCATCGCTCAGAGAGCACTGAAGAGAAACCACTATTGTGTGTTCACACTGTCAGCTGCCTGCACAATAGCGTGTTCACACTTGTGGCACCTGCATCACTATCTGGAACGGTGCACTCTGGGCAGCTATCCCACAGAGCATCCTTCCTCTTCTGCAGCTAAGACTTGTGGGAAGGCAAAGGGGGTCAAGGGGCATCCTGGGCCCTGTCCCAATGCCCCATAATGCATTGCTTCACATCCCAGCAAACCCTGTGCTTCTGTTCGCATTTGGCACCATCTTTCAACGGTTTGTGTACTGCGCGCTCTGCCTCTTCACTCTGCAGGAATGGATCCCGCACTGGTGATCAATATGCTGCTTAATCTCACTAACATGATGAGTGGCAGTGGGGTTATTCCTTAAACTACAAAGGCAAGAGGAGTGTGTCATTGATCTTGCCACGCATAGTAGCTACAACACAAGACTGCTTGTGGCATTCACTGAGATGCTGACCACAGTGGAACGCCGCTTTTGGGCTCTGGAAATAAGCATTGAATGCTTATTTGTCATGCACGTCTGGACTGCAGAACTTTTGGATGAGGAAAGCCACATTTATGAGACTGTGTGATGAGCTCACCCCAGCCCTGCAGTGCAAGGACATGAGAATGAGAGCTGCCCTATCACTGGACAAGTTCGTGGCAATTGCACTGTGGAAACTGGCTACTCCAGACTGGTATTGGAGTAGGAAAGTCGACTGTTGGATTTGTGTTGATGGAAGTGTGCAGGGCCATTAATTAAATCGAGCTCCGAAAGACCATGACTCTTGGCAACATGCACGACATTGTGGATGCCTTTGCACAAATGGGCTTCCCTAACTGTGGAGGGGCGATAGATGGCACACACATTCCAATTCTGGCACCAGACCATCTAGCCCCTGAGTACATTCATCTGAAGTGGTATTTCTCTATGGTTCTCCAGGCGCTCGTGAATCACTGTGGATGTTTCACGGAAATTAACGCAGGCTCATCCAGAAAGATGCATGATGCTGCAAGGAGGAACTTTCTTCCCGGACCAGAGGATCACCGTAGGAGAAGACAAAATGCCCATTCTGATCCTGGGAGACCCTGCCTACCCCTTAATGCCATGGTTTATGAAGCCATATACTGGGAACCTTGATGGCAAGGAGCAATTTAACAACAGGCCGAGCAAGTGCAAAATACTTCTGTGTTTTTGGCCACTTAAAGGCTCTGCTGGCACTACTTATATAGGAAACTGGATCTGGCTGATGACAATATTCCTATGCTATAAGCTTACAGCCACATGCTGTCACTCCATAATATTTGTGAAGGGAAGGGTGAAAGCTTCACCAGGGGCAGCTCCAGGCACCAACACGCCAAGCGTGTGCCTGAGGCGACAAGCCACGGGGGGTGCTCTGCCGGTCGCTGCAAGGGCGGCAGGCAGGTTGCCTTCGGAGGGTCCACTGGTCCTGTGGCTTCGGCGGACCTCCCGCAGGCGTGCCGCTAAATCCAAGGGACCGGGGACCTCCCGCAGGCAAGCCGCTGAAGGCAGCCTGCCTGCCGTGCTTGGGGCGGCAAAATACCTAGAGCCACCCCTGAACTTCACTCGGGGCTGGATCACTGAGGGTCAGCACCTGGGGGCTGAATTTGAACAGCCAGAGACCAGGGCTATTAGAGGGGTGCAGAGCGGAGCCATAAGGATCAGGGATGCCTTGAGGTAGCAGTTTGAAGCTGAAAGCCACTAATATTTGTTGCTATGCTCGGGAGTGCAGTGCTGTAATGCTAGTAGGTGATTGTGATTGGTGCAGACAATGTACTGCGGAGATTTAAGAAAATTGCCTGTTGCTTTGCAGGGCTCTGTTTGGTTTCAATTAATGGAATAAAGATTGCTTTCAAACCAAAACAATTCTTTTATTAAAAAACAACAACAGGAGGAGGGAGAGAGACAAAAAACACATCAGTACTGTGGGGGATGGGAGGGTCTCAGGAGGAGTGGGGTCCCAAGACAGTTAAAGATTTGTGTATGTCCAGGTATCATATGTAACCTTCTCCTTTGGAGTACAGTGCAACGAGTACTGTTCTTCAGCAGGCTAAACTGCAGAGGGACTGGTGTTGAGTGCAGCAGGTACTCGGAATCCGCAGGGCTAGACTGTGATGGGGCAGGAATGGAATGCAGCAGGTACAGACTGGAGCCAGGAGGTTGATAGTGTGTTGGCGGTATCTGCGGGGGGGCACATGGGAGAGTTTTGCGACAACAGTTGCAGAGGAGGATGGGCGCAGAGCTGCTTGGTTTGCAGTGCTAGTAGCGCCTGGAGCGTGTCCACTTGGTGCTCCATAATGTTTAAGAGCCACTCCATGGCTTCATTCTGGCATGCAGCCTTCTCCTTTCGGTCCCTCTTCTCGTCGTCCTGCCATGCCTTCAATTCTTGTTTTTCAGCCGCGGAGCGCATCATGACATCATGCAGAAAATCCTCTTTAGCTCTTCATGACCACTTTCTAATTCTGCACAGCCGTTCTGCTGGTGACAACCAAGAGGGAGGTTGGACTCCCAAGGTCATATCTGTGAAGCCAAAATGCAACATTTTACAGAAGCATTATTGTTTCGAACACACAGACCACTGATTCAGTGATTTAAAACACAGCCACTATTTGCGTACCTGTCACTAACTGGTTGACCCCAGGCAAGCACACATGAGTCACAAGACCCCCAAAATGGTGAGCAGCTGCAGGGGCAGGGGAAATCAGTGTTCCAGGACCATACTGTATACTGGACACGTGGCTCTTGGGGAGAGCCACCACTGTAGGAGGGGGCCTTATAATCATTACTGTCCCCACATTTTCCACGGGCTGTGTTAATTATGGAAGATATCTCGCTGCTGAGGGTGAGCAGGGAATCAAGTGAAGGTCTTCTCCAAGACTGTGGCTTCTGCCCTAGCCCTCATGCAGCTCACACCTGTGTGAAGCATTGGTCATCCCCCTCACCACCCAAGTGATGGCAGAGTAGCACAGAAAAGTTACCCTTAATGGGGCAAGAAACAAAGTAGCTCTGCCAAAGAACCTGCGGCAGTAGATTGCCCAGTATCTCCATGAGAGTTTCCTGGAGATCTCTGAGACAGATTCCCATGAACTGAGGGAGTCAATCAACTCCCTGTTCCATCGCTCAGACTGGGCATGTGGTGGTACATACATCATAAAGACACAAGCCTGCTTTCTGCAACCCTCCTGCCTCCAATAACTTGCTTCAGTAATTCCCAAAATCCAAGACACTTACCAGAGGCCTCCTCTGTTTGTGCTTCACCAAGCTCCCATCGCTGTGAGTGGTTAGCCTCCTCTAGGGTAGAGAAGAGCTCCTGGTTGCATGTATCTCTGACCTCTGAGTCATCCTCTGTGTCTCCCTCCCCTTCCCCATCCAAGATTTCCTCCTCCTGGCTCAGTCCACTATCAACTGGCATGTGAGCCACCAACACATCCACAGTGGCCTTCGCAGTGATGGTGGAGTCACCACCGAGTATCGCGTTCAGCTCTTTGTAGAACTGGCAGCTTGTGGGTGCAGCACCGGAGCAGCAGTTTGCCTCCCGTGCCTTATGGTAGGTGTTCCGCAGCTCCTTCACTTTGACCTTGCACTGCAGAGTGTGCTGGTCATGGCCCCTTTCTGACATGCATCATGAAATCTGTCTGTAGGCATCATAATTCCTATGGCTGGAGCGCAGCTGAGACTGGACAGCCTCCTCTTCCCAAATGCTGATGAGGTCCAGCAGCTCGCATTGCTCCAAGCGGAGGATTGTCTGGTGCATGGAGCAGGCATGGTGACCTGGAAAGATGCACTGAGGCCACTGCACGCATCACCGAGTAAACAGGAAGGGGTCTTTCAAAATTCCCAAGGAATTTAAGGGATGGGGCTCAAGGTTGGTCACCTGAGGGCAGGGCAGTAGAGTTCAAACCGATGACCAGAGTGGCGAGAACAGGCATTGTGGGACACCTCCTGGAGGTCAACTGCAGAGCTGTAATCGACCAGGGTGTCTGACTGGCACTGCGACACTGTAGCTCCAGCGCAAAAAGCTGTACACCTCTCGTTGTGGTGATTTCTTTACAGCGCTGTAACTGCACTATTTCTGTGCATCAAGTGGCTTGACAGTGTGTACACCTTGGGAGTAACACCGCAGAAAGCTGCTTTACTGTGCAGAAACTTGCCAGTGTAGACATGGCCCTAGATTTGGGGTGAGAGTTAGATTTCCTGCCTCCTGGGGGAAGATTTGACAGGAAGTTGGTAGCCACTATATTTAGAACTGAAAACCTGAGACAAGGCCCACTCGTAAAGGATGACATGTTCTCCTCTGTTCATCCCTTTTCTGCACCCGCTTTGGGCTGACACATCGCCCTTCATTGCTGCATGTCCTCCTTTCTTGTTCACCTTCCATTTCAAGCCCTCCCCACAACAATTAGCACGTTACCACTTCAAAAGGGTTGACAAATGGCACTAATGTAAAATTAGTTAATTGCAATTAACTAGCTCAATTACTCCAGCATACACCACATTTTATGGACACAGATCCCACCTCAAGAGCGGAGACCTTTGGGTCTGCGTCACTGTTTGCCTTTGGGGTTATGAGTTCTAAAGTCCCCACAGTCCTCTCCCTCTCGGGAGTGGGGCATGACTCTCTCAGGAGCTCATCAACATTACTTCATTAATTGGCCAGAGGAGGAGCTATAGCACCATACCTTGCGGAAGGCTCGTCCCTGTACTTTCTTCTCCATCTCAGATGGTAATACGCATGTGGCTGCATAGAACTAGATTCATGGGCCAAAACACATCATATGGCTCATTCCAGTCTGAATCCTAGCTCCATGGTTTTCAAGGAACCTCAATGATGTCTTAACTGGGCCTTTAACTTCTGGAAGGGAAGTGTGCAATCCTATCCCACTGCCTCGTACTTATGCCTATAAAAGCTACCTGGGAATTCAAGAGTTTTAGACATGCTGAAAATGAGCAGAAAAGAAATAGGGCAAGTTCAGAATAGGAGACAAAGAGAGGGGAGCTGGAAGCAGACAAAATCCAACAGGAGGAGGAGGCGGCGGCAGTAGCAGGAACTCTAACTGGGATAGCATATGGATCTTGAAGAAGCTGCTTGAACAGTGGAAAAATGGAAGGAAGGAAATGGTTAGGCTGTGATGTGAGTGCTCTTAAAGGTGCTTTGCCAGGAGCTTGTGAGAATCCAACACCTTCAGACATCTCTGGGAAGACTAACAGGTTTTATCAAACAGGGGTCACCGCTTGTGTAGGGAAAGCCCCTGGCAGGCCGGGCCGGTGTGTTTACCTGCCCTGTCTGCAGGAGAGTCTGGCCGATCGCAGCTCCCACTGGCCGCAGATCACTGCTCCGGGCCCATGGGAGCTGCTGGAAGCGGTGCGGGACGAGGGACATACTGTTTGAGAAACCCTGGACTAACAGCTAGGCTAGGAAAGGGATTCAGCAACTATTGGCTTTAGCAAGGAGATTTCACCATAACTGGTAGGCAGAATGGGAGATTAATAAAGGAAGCAGTCACCAGCACCACACATCATAAAGCTGTCCTGTCCCGTCCCTAACAGGCTAGTAATATCACGCAGCATGATGCATGCTAGACAGCCACTCAGACGACTCAGCAGCCTCAATGGAGCAGCAGTGTTCTGAGTGCCTCTCTAAGCCTAGCAATTGGGAATGCTCACATAGTCCTGGGATTGGTGGGTTCTTTTCAAGTCCTCTGTGAGAGTCACCAGCTTCTCAGCTCCAGCATCTAGCTCAGGGGTGGGCAAACTTTTTGGCCCAAGGGCCACACTGGGGTTGCAAAACTGTATGGAAGGCCGGGTAGAGAAAGCTGTGTCTCACCAAACAACCTGGCCCCCACCCCCCATCTGCCCCCTCCCACTTCCCACCCCCTGACTGCCCTCCTCAGCACCCTCAACCCATCCAACCCCCCCTCACTCCTTGTTCCCTAACCACCCCCCAGGAACCCACCCTCAACCAACCCCCCCTGCTCCCAGTTCCCTGACTGCCCCGACCCCTATCCACACCCCAGCCCCCTGACTGGTCCCCAGGACCCCACACCTATCCAACCACCACTGTTCCCCATCCCCTGACCCCATCCACACCCCCGCCTCCTGAGACTCCCATGTTTATTCAATCCCCCCCACACACATACATTCCACATTCCCCATGGTGGTGTAGCTGTGGGGGAGGGAGGACAGCAGGGGAGGGGCCTGGGACTAGCCTCCCTGGCCAGGAGCTCAAGGACCAGGCAGGACGGTCCCATGGGCCAGATGTGGCCCATAGGCCGTAGTTTGCCCACCTCTGATCTAGCTTCTGCTTTTGCCTTCCTTCCTATCCTGGCTGTGACCTGAAGAATTCTTTCCCTTTATTTACCCTGTTTCCTCATAGGTATTTATAGAGGCAGATATTTTCCAACCCCTCCCCTCAAGTTACTTCTACCCTGTATAAATTTAGCTCCTTCTGGCTCGTCTCCCATTTTACCAGTTTTGTTACCCTTCTTTGTATGCTCCAGCAGTTTGTCTCTCTCCTTCTAAACTGTGGAGACCAGAACTACACACAATAGTCTGGCAGCAGGGGGTCTAATCACTCCTGTCTCAGACTTGCTGTTCCCAGAGAGCTGCCCCCAGTTTGCAGCTGTGTTATCTCCCCTCCCTGAGTGTAAAGGGTCAGTCACTCAGACTGATTCATGTTGATGGCCTGAGATTCCCAGGCTTTATAGCTCACTTGGTTGTCTGCAACAGCCATGTTTATTTCTTTTCCCTCCCAATCATAGGGAGGTCAGCCAATCTGATCACAGATCAATTTGCCACCCCTCCCCAGTTTGTGTGACGCCTCACTAGTTGTGTTGACGCCCAAGTAGACCCTGTCTCCCTTTTATCTCCCGTCCTGCCTCAGTAAGTGCACTGGAGGCCAGCAAGACCAATTTTCAAAATCAGCCTAGGGTGCTTGGTTATCAGATATTCCTGTCTCACTATTCTCAACCTGAGACAGACAACTGGTGGGTTCCTGTTTCTCTCCTCCTACCCTTTTCAGGGATTGAGATTTTCCCTGGCTCCCAGGCACCCACCCCCACAGTACATGAAGGTTCTTCTTGGAGGTTTTGTGCTTTTCTTGCTTGGGTGCAGTCCTGAAGGTCTGGGCAGATTCTATCCCCATTGTTCCACTTCCTCCTTTGTTCTTGGACTCTCCAAATATTGTTTCTGATAATTTCCCTGCTTCCTGCACAGGGTTCTCAGGTTCTCTTCCCACTGGTCACCTTTATGTCAGAGTCCTGCTCCCTTTAATTTCCTGAGGGCCTCTTTTCCCCTTGTGAGTTTCCCATGTTTCTAAATATTCTGTCCAGAGATGCAGGAAACCAAGGTTGGGGAGGAAGGTAATTTCCCTACAGCAGTGCAGGATTCTCCCACACTTACGCAGATAATCGAAAGGGGGCAGAGAAACATCAGTGGGATTCCCTAATACTCCATTCCACAAGAGGAATGAAATTTTCTCCCACACAGATGTCAGAACAGCGGGAACCAAGGAGAGGTTGGGTAGGGACATATGTCTCAATGGAGAAAGATTTCCCCACCTCCACTAGAGAGAGGGGCCTGGATTCCCTTTGAATACCAGGTCATTTGAAGAAAAGTAATTCTTCAAGTTGAGCTTTTATCCTCCAATGGAATCTGTGAAATCCCAGGAGGTGAGTAAAGGAAGCAGCTGCATTTCCTTGTGGTCCTAGGGAGAGGAATTCTGCATTCTAATTATTTTCCTTCCTGCTACACCCACTGGGAGCCCAGCTTTTCATCAGTTCTCATCTGTGCATACAGCTAAACAGACACGGACATCAGTTGTCAGATGATCTCGCTCACAAGATCCCACAGCAACAGATGAATGAATGACAGGAGCATAACTTAGAAGGGCTGTTTTCCCCTCCCCTCACAGAGCACCCAGGGTGGGTAACATTGCAGCCCACTAGATGGAGGGAGGGCACACTAATCCAGAACATACTCACACAGCACATTTGTTTATTTACTCCACCTATATAGCTCACCTACACAAACCAATTTACATGAGGAAGAGGAAACTCCCTCTTCCCCCCCACCCAAACACAATTCCTCCCACATGACCTCAACCAGTCCAGAAAGCAAGAATGGGCCTGGCACAATGCCCGAGGTTAGTGGATTTCCGCTCTGTCAGAATATGGGAGCCTCAGAGTCCAGAGCCCCACAGCTACTAGCTCCCTAGCTTTGAAATCTGAGGAGTGTCAGCTCAAGCACCTTAGTGAACCTCAGCTGTTGTGAATATAAATGGAAAAGCATCTCATATAGTCAGGACCACTGGAGCTCCCAAAAAGGAGCCAAGTGGTAAAGGAGACACTGCCCAAGGGCAATTGATCTGAAGGGCGGGTGGAGCAGAGAGGTAGGCTCATTTGGTGTGTGTGTCTGTTCACAGGTTTTACATTTTAGTTCAAAACTATTTTCATCAGCTCAAACAGAAGTAAATCAAAGTTTAAAAAAAAAAGCATGCTAGGGACTGAACATGGGCATAGTACAGAGCAAGCCTCCTCTTTGACTTCTACTCTGACTACAGATGCCTCCACTATTCCCATCCTGTGCTACCTATACACATAGTCCTGACTAATAGCTCTCTGTTATTCCAGAAATAGGCCTCAGTCAAAAAGGACAGTTAGCAGGTGCGAAACAAACCAAAACAAACTCATTGTAACTTCTAAATCAGACACAGAGTTCTCAGGTCCATAGAGGAAAGTTAAAACCTTCATATTTCAGCCTTCTCTCTCTCTCACACTCTCACACACTCCTGCCTGTAGATGCCTGCTAGCGTGCTCACCCACATGTACACACAAAAGGAGTTATTTCCTTACTGCAGCCATCTTCATCACTGTGGTCCCCACAGTCATTGTCACCATCACATTGCCACTGAGCCGGGATGCACGTGCACTCGCCAAAGGCACTGACTGCACAAGTAAAGTGATTGCGTCCACAGGAACAGTCAGTGCTGCTTTTTACACCTGCAGGGGGAGACAAAGAAAATAATCAAAATGGTTAGAGAGAGGGAGAAAGGATCCCATTGTTTTAATGTAAGTGCAACAGCTTCCAAACATCACAATTATTCCCCACATATACAACCCATTGCAAAAAGAAAAAAACCTTCCATCCTTGGTGTCACTGATATGTACAGATTCCCAGAATGACACTATCTGGAAGTAACACCACAACGCAAGCAGCCAGGAAGAGGCCTGGGGATCAGCACAGCAGGCAGATATTTGTGCTTCCTTAAATTTAATTTTCACTGTCACCTTCTCACCCGTGCATCTTTGTTATTTACTTGAGTCTAGTTCATCAAAGAGCAGACCCCTACAGATCTAAAACAGTTCACTGTAATTCATCTGGTGACATTTGCAGTCGCACCTCGTTGTGGAGTTCATGCAAACAAGAGAAGAACACAGGACCCATTTAAGAGAAAACAGAACAAAAGTTAATATGGGTGGAATCTTCCAGAAGATCTATAACAGTGAGATGGGTGAGGCTGTGGCATCAATTTCCAAGGGATAAGGTGGGAGCCCTGTCACTTAGGACCAGAGAACGGAAGACAAAGGCCATAGCGAACAGACTATAGGGAATATTCCACCACTGGACCCGAAGGAACAGGTGGACAAGATGGCTTAAAAGGTATTTGCATCTTTAAAAATTTCTGTGATTTGTGAATTAAGAACTCTTCCAATTTTATCCCAAGTCTTGCGATATTGTCAGGGATGCTAAACAATTATATGAGTTTCTGATTTCTGCCTTCAATCTTGTGAAGTTTTATCCCTATCCAAAATGGCCCCCAGTCTCCCTGATGATAATGAGAAATGAAACGACAGACTGCCCTCAGCAAGTTGGCCACCATGTCCCTTTAATCTGTACATGTGAAAGTGAGCTGGCTGTCCCCAGGAAAGATGGTCACCTAGGAGGATGCAGAGGAGGCAGAAATGAAACTACAGTGACAGCAGGGCGGGCAAATCTGTTACATAACAGGGTGTTGCCTAATCTTGTAATATTTGATCGATATTTTATTTAAAGCCCTCCTGGCATCTCAATTACATAAGTATCTCAGTTTCTAGCCTCTAGCGTAGAAAAACATTGATATGGGACTCAAGTTCATCCTAAGGGCTTACAAACCAGGAGGGAAATATAAATAAAACTTTTATTTTAAAGTCTCATGATCTTTAGGGGTCTGTCTCATGATATTGAACATTTGGGTTTGGCAATACTGGAAATGGGACAGGAAACTATGTGGAGTCGGGGACTGTGGGGAGCAGGAGGAACAAAGGGGTGTGCTTAAGGGAACATAACATGGCAGAGAAGGAGAACGTGACTGGTAGGAGGCTGTGAGGGGAAAGGAAGTGCAGTATAGAAGGGGCAAGAGAATTCAGGGCCAGGTGGGAACTTCAGACTGTTGGTGTCACTCTGGCATAACCCTAGGTAACTCGGAAAGGTGATAGACCACAAGTGTCAATGAAGCCCTCCTGTTGTAGGCCTTAATGAACCAATGTTCCTCCATGTTAAACACTTTGTGTAACCTAATGTACTAATAGCTGCAAAAATGTAGTGTTAGCAGTTAGTTTTGGTTGTAACAGCCAGTTTTAGGGGTGCAGGATCTGAGATTGTTATTTCTCCCTGGCACCTTATTTGAGCTCAAATAAATTTGGTTGTTTGCTTCTCCACCCTAGTGTGTTTATTGGCGCTTAAGCACTCTAGGCAACGAACCACTGTTGCTTGCCTCTGGCACTGCTGTGTCTGCAACAAGACCGTGGGAGAGCAGGGAGGATGAGTGAGTGGGACAGCCAAACTAGGGAGAGGGACAGAGTGGTAGTTCACCACCCCCTCAGCAACAGAAAGGGATAAGCAGAGCCCCCTTTGAGCAGTTAACAGGAAGAACTGTACTGGGGGGGGGGTATTTAAGGGGCAGTTTTGAACCTAAGATGATGGCACACAAATTGGAGAAGGAGCTGGCACTTCTCTTCCAGGCAAAAAACCAGAAGGGAGGCAAAAAACAACTGTTATTAATTTTTAAATATCTCAATTTTTAAATTAATCTCATGAATTTGGGGGGTCTGATGCATGGTATTTGAATATATGGGCTGGCAATACTGAACACTTGCTGCAGACATTCTAGCTCCCTCCACACACACACACACACACACACATACACACACACACACACACACACACCAACCACTCCAGAATGACTCAGTAGGAAGGAAAACAAAGGAGGCCATCAGACCCAGAAAGTGCTGAGCTACGGTTGCCAGGCATCTGGTTTTCAACCTGAACGCCTGGTCGAAAAGGGACCCTGGCGGCTCCAGTCAGCACCGCTGACCAGACCACTAAAAATCCAGTCAGTGGCACAGCGGAGTTAAGGCGGGTTCCCTGCCTGCCCTGGCTCCATGCTACTCCCGGAAGTGGCTGGCATGTCCAGCTCCTAGGCGCAGTGGTGGCAATGGAGACTCCACGCACTGCCCCTGCCTCAAGCGCCGGCTCTGTAGCTCCCATTGTCAGGCAGGTGCAGCGCACAGAGGCACCTGGCCACTTCTGTGCCTAGGAGCGAGAGGGAGCTGCCTCTGAGGTAAGCATCACCCAGAGCCCACACCTCTCACCTCCTGCCCCAGCCTACACCCCAAACCCCTCATCCCCCAGCCCCACTCCAAAGCCTGCATCCCTAGCTGGAGCCCTCAACCACTCCTGCACCCCAACCCCCTGCCTCAGCCCGGTGAAAGTGAGTGAGGGTGGGGGAGAACAAGTGATGGAGGGAAGGGAGATGGAGTGTGGGGGGGGGGGAGCCTCGGAGAAGGGTGTCGGTTTTGTGTGATTAAAAAGTTGCCAACCCTATGCTGAGATAATCAGCAACACCAGCAATAGAGCTTCCATGCTATCTGAAGTCCAACACCTATTAGTTCTCTACAGAGTCCTTAAAGAAAAAAAGAGGGTTGATAAAATCTGAACTTCTAGTGTATCGGTTTTAAATTAAAGCCTCCTAGACCTTCTTTAATAGAACATAAGGAGAGTTCTGGGGAGGAGAGGAGACAAACAAGCATTTCCCCTCTCCCTTGCCTCCTTTGCACATCACCTTTAAAAGGCTTCATGGAAACATGTTCTTAGAAGGAATTTTAAAGAACAGAGAATAGTTAACATTTGGTGCAAAAAGGAAAGAAAAAAAATGCTTCAAGAGTAAAGGGCTGGGGGCTGGGACAAAGGTGCAAAGATGAGAGAGTGGGAAAAGGAGACCAAGGGAATCATAGAATCATAGACTTTAAGGTCAGAAGGGACCACTATGATCATCTAGTCTGACCTCCTGCACAACGCAGGCCACAGAATCTCACCCACCCACTCCTGTATCAACCTATGTCTGAGCCACTGAAGTCCTCAAATCATGGTTTAAAGACTTCAAGGTGCAGAGAATCTTCCATGCCCCACACTGCAGAGAAAGGCAAAAAACCCCCAGGGCCTCTGCCAATCTGCCCTGGAGGAAAATTCCTTCCCGGCCCCAAATATGGCGATCAGCTAAACCCTGCGCATGTGAGCAAGACTCACCAGCCAGACACCCAGGAAAGAATTCTCTGTAGTAACTCAGATCCCACCCCATCTAACATCCCATCACAGGCCATTGGGCATATTTACTGCTAATAGTCAAACACCAATTAATTGCCAAAATTAGGCTATCCCATTATACCATCCCCTCAATAAACTTATCAAGCTTAGTCTTGAAGCCAGATGTGTCTTTTGCCCCAACGGCTCCCCTTGGAAAGCTGTTCCAAAACTTCACTCCTGTGATGGTTAGCAACCTTTGTCTAATTTCAAATCTAAAACTTCCTGATAGCCACTTTATATCCATTTGTTCTTGTGTCCACACTGGTACTGAGCTTAAATAATTCCTCTCCCTCCCTGGTATTTATTCCTCTGATATATTTGTAGAGAGCAATCATATATTCCCTCAGCCTTCTTTTGGTTAGGCTAAACAAGCCAAGCTCTTTCAGTCTCCTTTCATAAGACAGGTTTTCCATTCCTCAGATCATCCTAGTAGCCCTTCTCTGTACCTGTTCCAGTTTGAATTCATCCTTTTTAAACATGGGAGACCAGAACTGCACACAGTATTCCAGATGAGGTCTCCCCAATGCCTTGTATAACGGTACTAACACCTCCTTATCTTTGCTGGAAATATCTCGCCTGATGCATCCTAAAACCACATTAGCTTTTTTAATGGCCATATCACATTGGTGGCTCATAGTCATCCTGTGACCAACCAATACTCCGAGGCCCTTCTCCTCTTGTTACTTCCAACTCATGCGTCCCCAGCTTATAACAATAATTCTTGTTATTAATCTCTAAATGCATGATCTTGCACTTTTCCCTATTAAATTTCATCCTATTTCATACTAATACTCCAGTTTACAAGGTCATCCAGATCTTCCTGTATGTAATCCCGATACTTCTCTGTATTGGCATTACCTACCAGCTTTGTGTCATCCACAAACTTTATTAGCACATTCCCACTTTTTGTGCCAAGGTCAGTAATAAAAAGATTAAATAAGATTGGTCCCAAAACTGATCCCTGAGGAACTCCACTAGTAACCTCCCTCCAGCCTGAGAATTCACCTTTCAGTATGACCTGTTGTAGTCTCTCCTTTAACCAGTTCCTTATCCACCTTTCAATTTTCATTGATGTGGGAAGTGATAGCAGAGCAAAGGGGGGGGGGGGGAAGAAAACAGAAACATAGGCAGTAGCAGAGTATTACAGAGCCCTGAAGATGAGGCCAAGCTAAGAAACTTGAGCATGATTCAGAAGGTGGGGAAAGCCAGTGACGGTGTTCAAAGGGGAAAGCAAGATGTCATCCAGGAAACTTGCTTGACTATTGGAAGTTAATTATTTGGGGTAAATAATCAGCTTGCCAATTCAAAATTAAGTTTACAAGACCAATCACCCCCTTCAAATCTCTTCATCAACCCACATTGACAGAGAAAAACACTCAAACTGGAAACTTATGAAAATTCTGGGCAAACCATCTTCTGCTGGGAGCTTACCACTGCCTAGAAAGGCAGAAACCTATTGCATTTTGTCTCTGTGCTCTCAAGTTGTCCTTACCTAATCCCTTTCTATGGTCAACTTCACAGAGCACCAATTATTCTACCACTTTGCCCAACAGTACCTGGCAACTCATCTGAGCAAGTTTGAACTCTGACTGTGTTCTAAGGGAAGACACAGCAGCACCCCCAGCTTCGCCCTCCCATACAGCAACAATCTGGGAGGTAAAGGAAAGTGGACGAGACTTTTCAGTTTCAGTGTTGTTCCTTCTCCACAAAAAAACAGAATAAAAATGTAATTCAACAGAGGGCTAGGCCTACAGCGAGTTTGAGCCAATCAATTTGAGGTGGCATCTGCCAACAACAAGAGATAAAGTGTCAAGACAGTCAACTCCCAAACTTGGGGGGAAACTTTTACAAATTATTTTTAGATGAATGGCAAATCAGAGGTTTATTTTTATGGGGCATTAGTTTTGCTGCCAAATATCAAGACAGTGGTGGAGCTTAGAGAGCTGAAGGGGAATAACTGCAGCTGTCTAGTAATATTAAGAATTCACTGTGTGTGCTGCAACTTACTCTGCTATATTCCCAATTTTATCATCATCTTTAAAGTTAAACTCTGCTATTAATCATAGAATCGTAGAAATCTAGGGCTGGGAGGGACCTCAAGAAGTCATCAAGTCCAGCCCCCTGTGCTGAGGCAGGACAATGTACACCTAGACCATCCCTGACAAGTGATGGTCCAAGTAAATGTACTTTGCTTGACCTAAACTGATACAGTACATAAAATAGTTAAGTCACATGCCTTTTATTATCTTCAGTGGCCTAATATTTTGTGGTTTGTGATCTTTAGTTTCACTGGCCTTGTGGTTATTTCTAGTAGTGCCTTTTATAAACCCTGCTTTACCCTGGCAATACTGCAAGCTGAGGACACTGCAGATACTACAACCCCTTCCCCCAACACTGAAAAATAGGCTTAAATTTTTTATACGTAACTAAATCACAGTTAAAGCGTGTCAAAGAACTAACCACAGCAAGGTGGACCGTTTCTCTCTTCTATAAACACAAAAGGTAAAATCCCCCTTCCCCTCTGAAGTCAATGAAAATTTTGCCCTTGATTTCAGTGAGGCAGGATTTTAACCTCCTGTGTTCAACACTCTGCTCTATCCTCTCAGGCCACGTCCAGACTACCCACCGTATCAGCGGGTTAAAATCGATTGCTCGGGGATCGATATATCGCGTCTAATCTAGACGCGGTATATCGATCCCCGAGCGCGCTTATATCGATTACAGAACTCCATCAACCCCAACGGAGTTCCGGAATCGACACGGAGAGCCGCAAACATCGATCCCGCGCCGTGTGGACGGGTGAGTAATCCGATCTTAGATATTCGACTTCAGCTAAGTTATTCACGTAGCTGAAGTTGCGTATCTAAGATAGATTCCCCCCCCTAGTGTGGACCAGCCCTCACATACAGCACACTCGGAACTTTACTACTGCTCCCCTCTGTAACAGGAGACACCTAGAAGACTAGGGATTAGGAGACTGTTCTCCCCAGAGTACCAAATTACCTTGAGGGAAAGTAGAAAGAGTGCAGTGGGTGTGAGGAGACTCAATGAAGTGTCATTCCTTGCTGGTGAACGCTCTCTCTAAAAATAGGGCATGTGTGATAGGAAACTAAGTGCACATTGGTGTGGAACATGACCCTGTCTCACGTTTCAATTCCAATCAGCTAGAGGAATCTGGAAATGGGCCGGAAGTCAGGGTGTCTCCCCTTCGGGCAACTAAATAAGCAACCAGGCAGAAACATCCCCTTATAATCACATTAGAATGTCACTCACTTGGGCTACTGCAGACTCCTATACAACAGGAGCACACACTGGCATCCCCAATCTTGACTTTGCTAAACATTTATCTAGAATTTTTCATTGCCAAGGAGACCAAGACACTATCGATTCTCTATACATAGGAATCACTTTGCCTGTCTCTGAAGCAAAATGGAAGCTGTTTAACAGTGCACACAAACTCCCTAGCCACAGGAAGATTGTAAGAATATTGACTCAGTTAGCAGGCTAACTGCACCTCTGACCCCTCCTGCTCTCTTTGAGAGCATCACCTCAGGTCTTGGGCCACAAGCAGTCACCTCTCTAGGGGTAGAATCACACAATTTTCCCACTCTCAGACCAGCCCCTTGGCTGCCGTCCCTGTGACCAACCGCAATTACCGCAGCAGGACAAACTTATCCTCAGTACCTGCAGTTCTGTTCCCTCCAGGAGCAATGATAGTGGTGTCCAGTACTCAAGCAGCCTTCCTATAACAAAATTTTATTTAATTTAGAATGAAAGCTGTCATAAACAGAGTGTTAAGGGTTAATGTCTCTTATACCTGTAAAGGGTTACAAGCAGGAAACTGGACACCTGACCAGAAGACCAATCAGAAGACAAGATACTTTTAAATTCGGGTGGAGGGAAGTTTGGGTGTGAGTTCTTTGTTCTTCTCTCGGAGGGTCTGAAAGAGACCAGACATTACTACAGGCTCTCTAAGTTTCTTTTCATATAGTAAGTAAAACAGGCGGTTTAGGCTTTTTAATTGTTTTACACTATTTGCATTTGTGGATCTGGCTGGTTAACTTTTATATGTATAGTTGCTGGGAATATTTTGACTTGTATTGGTACTGGTGGGAAAGTCTTTTTTTGGTATCTGTAAGCTATAAGACCCTGTAATATTTACATCTTGAAGTTACAGAGATAATTCTTTACTTTTTCCTTTCTTTTATTAAAAGATTTCTTTTTAGAGAACCTGATTGATTGTTTTTTTCTCTGTCTCCCTTGTTTTATCCCAGGGGATTGGGATAACTCACCAGGATGGGCAGGGGAGACGGGAGGAGGGAGTGATAAAATCTCTGTTTTCCTTGAATCTGTTTGCCTCTTTTTGAAAGGGAAGGGAGATGCTTCTCTGTATGGTGATTTAAGAGGTTAGATCAGTATCTCAGGATAGCCCAGGGAGGGAAGTTCTGGGAGGGGGAAAGGTGGGGGAATGGTTTATTTCTCCTTGTTTTAAGAACCCAAGGGATCTGGGTTCTTGGGGTCCCCAGGGAAGGTTGGGGAGGTCAGAGTGCCCCAAAACAAAGCACTCCAGCCAGAACACATTTGTAAATGAAAGACAGTTTCTTTTGCTTTTTAACTCTTTCGGGAGAGGCTAGGAAGTTAAAAGGACTCTGTTGCTAAGCAACCCCAGGAAGCCAGAGAACCTGCATTTCAGGCAGTAAACACCAGAGGGCATCTCAGCACAAGAAAACAGGATCCTGAAACAGGAACTGGCAAGACTGGAGGCAGAGGGACAAATCAGAAACGCAGACTACAAGCAAGACATGGAAAAGAAACTACAAGAACTAGAAATAAAACAAAAAGAGATGGAGCTGACAGAAAGAGAAGAAAAAAATCAAAGAAAAAGTAGAGAATTATCTCTGTAACTTCAAGATGTGAATATTACAGGGTCTTATAGCTTACAGATACCAGAAAGAGACTTTCCCACCAGTACCAATACAAATCAAAATATTCCCAGCAACTACACATATAAAAGTTAACCAGCCAGATCCACAAATGCAAATAGAGTAAAACAATTAAAAAGCCTGTAGTAATGTCTGGTCTCTCTCAGACCCTCCGAGAGAAGAACAAAGAACTCACACCCAAACTTCCCTCCACCCGAATTTAAAAATATCTTGTCTTTTGATTGATCTTCTGGTCAGGTGTCCAGTTTCTTGCTTGTAACCCTTTACAGGTATAAGAGACATTAACTCTTAACACTCTGTTTACGACAAAAGCATTATAGAGAAAACAGATATTAAAAATCAACCAATCATCCTATGTGCAGGCCTATTTACCTAGAATTTACCATCCAAAAAGCAGACTTTAACAAACTCAGAGAACTGATAGGCAAGGTGCATAGGAAGAAAAATGAAAGGATAAAGCAGTTCAGGAGAACTGGCAGTTTCTCAAGGAGCCAATATTAAAGAGTATCACTGCAAAGTATCCCAATGCAAAAGAAATGCTGGGATGAACAGTCAGAGGCCAGCAGCGCTCCATCAGGAGATCTTTAATGACCTAACAAATCAAAAGGAAATTCTACAAAAAGTGGAAACATGGATGAACTGCTAAGGAGTACAGAACAATAGCACAAGCCTGTAGAGACAAAATCAGAAAGGCTAAGGCACAACGTGAGTTACATTTAGCAAGAGACATAATAAAGCAGTGACAAGAGATTCTTTAAATACATTAGGAGCAAGAAAAAGATGAAGGAAAGTGTAGGGGCCTACTTAGCAGGGGAAAGGAGAGCTAATAAAAGGAGAGCTGATACCAATAAAGCTGAGGTGTTTAATGCCTATTTTGCTTCAATCTGTACTAAAACAGTTAATAGCACCTGGATACTCAACACAATTAATACTAATGATAAGGGAGAAGGAAGACAGGCCAAAATTGGGAAAGAACAGGTTAAAGACTATTGAGATACATTAGATGTATTCAGGATGGCAGGGCTTGATGAAATTCATCCTAGGGTACTTAAGGAACAAGCTAAAGCAACCTTGGAACCATTAGCATATCTTTGAAAACTCCTGGCGGATGGGTGAGGCCCCAGAAGACTGGAGAAGGGCAAACATAGTGTCTATCTTTACTTCATTTGAGAAAGAAAAATCAAATGCACAACTATAAATCAAAATAAATATGAGTCAACAGTGTAACGTTGTTGAATAGAAAGGAAACATTGTTCTGGGATTTATTGGTGTTGTAAGCAAGACACAAGTAGTAATTCCTCAACACTAGTCCACACTGATTAGGCCTCAACTGGAGTAGTGTGTCCAGTTCTGGGTGCCACATTTTAGGAAATATGTGGACAACTCTGAAAAAGTCCAGAGAAGTGCAACCAAATTTTTTTTTACAGGTCTAGAAAACCTGACCTATGAGGGAAATTGAAAAAAATGGGTTTGTTTAGTCTGGAAAAAAGAAGACTGAGAAGGGACATAATCTTTTACATACTTGAAAACTGTTCTTATAAAGAAGGAAGAAAAATTGTTTTTGTTAACCTCTGAGGATAGGACAAGAAGCAATGGTCTTAAATTGCAGCAAGGGCAGTCTAGGTTGGACATTAGGAAAAACTTCCTAGCTGTCAGGCTGGTTAAGCATTGGAATACATTGCCTAGGGAGGTGGTGGAATCTGTTATTGGAGATTTTTAAGAGCAGGTTAGACAAACACCTGTCAAGGGTCAATCTACAGCAAAGGTCCCCAACGTGGTGCCTGCGGGCGCCACGGTGCTCGCTGCAGCGTCTAAGTGCACCCGCGTACTGGCCAGCGGACGAGCATCCGCCGAAATGCCGCCGATAAGCCGAGTCATCCAGAGCCATAGCCACCGAAATGCTGCTTGGATGATGCTAGTTGTTGGCGGCATTTTGGTGGTGATGCCTATTGACATTGCAGCTTGTCGGTGGAATTTCGGCGGATACTCATCTGCCACCACAGTCCTCCGTGGCTTATCGTCTGGCACCCACCACTGATCTAGAGAATACAGTGAAACTCCGCTATAACGCCATAATTGGGGTTCAAAAAATTCAATCGTGATAAATGTGGGATAACTTTATAGGGGGGTTATGAAAATTTATTATTTCAAGCTGGTCAGTTTAAGTCTTGTATTAAAAAAAAAAAACCAAAAAAAAAAAACAAAACCACCCAACAACGGTTATCCCAGCATGTTTTAAACACAAAAGTAGTAATTTAATTACATGTACTGTACATGAAAGAAACGTGATATTGACTATACTAATCATTGCGCAGAGTGCAAAGTCAATCTGGTTGCATGACTCCATAATTTTAAATTTCATCACTTCTAAAAAAAAAAAAGCTATCTAGTGTGGTCTGCTTATTTGTTGAGGACTGTTGGCTTCTAGCAAAGTCAAGTATGCTTCTGAGTTGGAGGATTTTGATGCTGTCCATGTTTCCAGTCACCTCAAACTGGCTTCTAGGTGCTTTACTGCCTTGGACACTTTTGGTGGGGGAGCTGAGGTGCCATCATTGTCGTCATCATTAGCGCCACTGGTTTCAGGCTCTGGTGGTGCAGCTTCATTCTTCCCACTGACATTTGCAACAAATTTCGTCATCTGAGATGTGTTCATATATGGGGCAGATGTCATCCGCTGAAAATCAGTTGAGGATATCATGATGATTGTGCTCATATTCTCCGAGCGCTTCTTTGGCTAAACATACGTCATCTTCAATGAATCTTGTAAATTCAGGCTTGTAGTCATTACCATCATCATGTGTAGATGACAGAAAAGCTGGACCAAGACCTTTTATCCAGCATTGTTCAATGCAATGTGCAGCAATAGCATCCCAGGCTTTCCCGCTGAGGTGACAGACTTCTTTCAAGTTGAGTGATGCCAGTGATATGTCGACAGATGAATTGTTATCCGCTACCATCCGCTTGACCATTTCGCGACGATAGTTTTGCTTAAATACCAATATGATGCCTTGGTCCAGTGGTTGGATTTCTGATGTAGTGTTCTTCAGGAGATAAGAGACTTCAATCTTGCCATCATGACTGGGAGTGGGCAGGGCAATTATCCAGCAGCAGGAGAGCTTTTTCCTCTTGCTTGAGTTTTCGCAAATGAGCCCGTACGGCTAGCACGAAAGTTTTATGGAACCAGTCTTTAAAATATGGAGCTTATTCATCCATGCATTCTTGCTGTTGGTGTATTCAAAGGGAAGGGCCTTCATATTAACATGAGGAAAACATCTGGGAGACTTCACTTTTCCTATCATCAGAGGTCTGACTTTCTGGCTGCCAGACTTGTTGACACAAAACAAGAGTGACTTGGTCCTTCCTCTGCTTAAAGCCTTCTCGTTTGTGACCATCGGTCCTGGTTGTGAGGGTGCGATCAGATAACATTTTAAAGCATAAACCAGTCTCGTCACAGTTGTAAACTTGATTGGCTGTGTAGCAACCTTCCTCTAGCAACTTTTTAAGCTCAACTGGGTAGGAATTGGCAGCCTCTTTATCAGCTGAGCGGATTTCCCTGACACAAGAACTTGGCTTATAGTGTGCCTTTTCTTGAATCTGTCCAGCCAGCCATTACTCGCCCTAAATTTGGATTCATTTCCATTGATAAGGCGATCAAATTTTTCTGCTTGAGCTTTCAGAATATGGCCAGAAATGGGAACTGTTCTGAGTGAGCCAGGACAAACCATTGATACAAGGCTGAATCTAGGCCTTTGTCGTTAGCAAACTTGACCTTTTTAAGCAGTAAACCAGTTTCTTCTTCAAGAACGCAGGATAGGCTGTGGAGCTTTTCTTTTTTCCACCCTCGCAGAGTGGACTTGCTAGTTCCTAGATCACTAGAAAGCTGGGTTTGTTGTTTGCCCTTCTTTGGTTGATCCAGGGCGTACAATTTCTCTTGGGCAAAAAACAACTTGCATTTGCGAACTGCTGCATCCATAATGGTAAAATATTTTTTAAAATATAGGAAATTAATAACAAGTTCATAGGCAAACACCATACACACGTACAACCCGAGAACTAAGTGCAATGGGCCTGCAACAGCCATGAGTCACTTTATCCTATAAGACCAGAAGAACATGGTTTATTTATAAATGTCGTAAAAAAAAAGTATTCCGGCAAAACATGACCAGTATTACGGCCTTAAAGGAGAGCCAACTTATGATCGTGTTATATCCGAATTCGCATTATTGCAAGGTTTGACTGTACTTAGTCCTGCCATGAGTGCAGGGGACTGGACTAGATGACCTCTCTATGATTCTAAAGTGGAGAATAACTGGCTATGTGGTAGTACTGCTGAAAAGGATCTGGAGGTTGTAGAGGACCACAAATTTAATATCAGTGAACAATGTGATGCACTACATAAAAAGCTAATGTTCTGGGGTGAATTAGCAAGAGTATCATATGTAAGACACTGAATGTAATTGTAACGTTCTACTCAGCACTGGTGAGGCCTCAGCTGAAGTACTGATTCCAATTCTGGGCACCACACTATAGCAAAGATATGGACAAATTGGAGCGCGAGTCCAGAGGAGAGCAACAATGATAAAAGGTTTAGAAAATCTGACCTATGAAGGAAGGTTACAAAAAAACGGACATGTTTAGTCTTGAGAAAAGACAACTAAGTGGGGACTTGACTCCAGTCTTCCAATATGTTACAGGCTGTTATAAAGAAGACAGTGATCAATTGTCCTCCATGTCCACTGAAGGTAGGACAAATAGTAACTGGCTTAATCTGCAACAAGGGAAATTTACTTTAGATATTAGGAAAATCTAACGACAGTGGTAGTTAAGCTCTGGACTAGACTTCCAAGAGGCCACAGAATCCTCATCACTAGAGGTTTTTAAAAACAGGTTGGAGAAACACCTGCCAAGAATGGTCTAGGTTTACTTGGTTCTGCCTCAGTGCAGGGGGCTGGACTTGACTTCTTAATGTCCCTGCCAACCCTACAGTTCTATGATTCTATCCCTCTCATTTAGTCTGGAAGGACCAACTTCTTCAGAGCTTCTCAATGTTACCCTGTCCCCTTGAACAGTCCCTGACAACTGATCCCCTCTTCCTCTCCTGAGAGAGCTTTTTAACTGTTTAGTGTCCTTTTGATCTCTAGTTTCCCAGCCTGGCAAAACAGCTGTGCAACATCAGACTGAAGCCTAGAAGCATGCCACTGTTCTGTAATTGCACCCCAATGTGTGTTGGTAAGTTTGCTTTTCTCTAGCTCCTGTGTTGCTTTCCTGGTTGTTTCACCTCCTTCACACTCCAGTTCCCTATTAAGCTAGATCAATACATTCATATAGGAAAGTTTTATAACCCAACATACAATAACTTTCCCTTACTGACTAGGTCACATACAATGTTTATAAAGTTATTACATTTCAGTAGTCTGAGATTATTACGTAGTAGCTCCATATCAGTCACAAATATAACATCCATTGGAATTTACAGGGAATTTAGGGAGTCAGAATGTAATCACCCAGACTGGACTTTGCAGCCCCCTGTTTTATTAGAGGTGTCCTTTTTCAGATGAGATTAAAATTCTTGCTTCATTTAACTTCCCATGGCCTTTTTCCTTCCAAGGGTAGGGATGTTAATTCCAATTTCAGCAAGAGCATAAGAACTTAAGAACGGCCATATTCGGTCAGACCAGAGATCCACCTAGCCCAGTATCCTATCTTCCGACAGTGGCCAATGCCAGGTGCCCCAAAGGGAATGAACAGAACAAAAGAGATTATGTGGCTACTCTTATTTCCAGTCTGTTGCTGGTTCATCTGCCAGATACTATTGCTTAAAAAAGTTCCCCATCTGCGGAGGCTGGCCTCTGAAGTTAACAGCTAGTTAACTGATCAACTCTTTGTCAGGATGTGGAAGCTCACTCTGGAATGGTAGCATTTTCTAGTAATCCCTGAATAAGGTTGAAGTTGCCTCAGTGGACATGGGCTGAGGGTAGCACATGTAATGATGCTGCTATGGATCCTATGTGGTCCTCAGGAGTACCCACATTCCTTATTCCCAGACACACAGAACCAAGTGAGTAAGCAGGGTACTGCTTCCCACTCCCCCCAAAAAAACATCTTTTTAGTTATCTATCTAAATCTAACATGATTCTACAGAAACTGGCAGACAACAGTTTGCTTGTTGGGTAGAAGTGATGCATTTACCCAAGATTAGCTAACCGTTATGTTCTGGGTACACATACATCTAGACCTTTCATAGTATTGCAAATTTGAGAGATTTTTGGTGAGGTGGGGTGGGAGTACTGATCTAATGCTCCGAAAATCCAGAAAAGACAATATCTGCCTGGGTTTACTGCCTGTATAAACTATTCAGTTTTGAACCACAGGGCTCTAGGAAGATCATTCATTCTTTAGGTCCAGGACTGAGGGTTTGGCTACACTTGCAGCTGTAAGCGCTGGGAGTTAAAGCTGTCTTCGTACAGCTGTGTAGGGAAAGCGCTGTAGTGTGGCCACATTTGCAGCAGTGTTGGGAGTGGTGCATTATGGGCAGCTACCCCAGCGTTCAAGTGGCTGCAACATGCTTTTCAAAAGAGGGGGGTGGGGTGGAGTGTGACAGGGAGCATGGGGGAGACAGAGAGAGTGGATTTTTGGAGCTGACACTGTGTCAGCTCCCTGCCTTGCAAGTTCTAAGGACTTGAAGATACACAGCACCAACCTTCAATCATTTTAAAAGTTTCGACCCCTTCTCTCTCATTCACTAAATGCAAATAGCCTTCAGATCAGATAAGCAGCTGCTCCAAAATGGAACCCCCTTCTCCGCCTCCGGGCTGCTTCTCTCCTCAAGCAAACACTGTGGACATTCCAAAGGGATCCCCCTGCCTGCCTCTGCTCGAGCAAACAGTAGTTGTGTTTGTTTTTTAGATAAGCAGCTCTGGGAGCCCCGAGTTCACAACAAAACAAAGAGAGGCATCACAACAAAACAAAGAGTGTTATTTTTACTTAAAAAGCATTATGGGAAGGTTCCGGAGGTCAGTTACAGCGTAGTAAGATTAATCACTGTTTACACTGGCACCCCTGCGCTGCAAGAGCAGTGCTGTTCTCTTTATTCCTCTCGTCGAGGTGGAGTACAGCCAGCGCTGTAGCCAGGGAGATACAGCGCTGTATGTGCCTTCCCAGTGTGGACAGAGAGTAAGTTACAATGCTGTAAAGCCACCACCAGCGCTGCGACTCTCAAGTGTAGCCAAGCCCTGAGTGTCACAGATCTGGGGGGGTACACACACACACACAAACTTTTACCTTCACTTGGTGCACTAGAGCAAAATGTTAGTGGCATACTGACTTTTGTTTGACACTTCATCACTAGAAACACACACAAAAATTGGAAGAAAGCTGAAAGAAAAATATTTTGGGGAGAGGGGAAAAAAAAAACTAAATATGTACAGTATAAAGTCTTTGGGAGAATGTGGGTGTGTGTCATAGGCTCGCTGACCCATTAAGGAGAGTCAGGCCCAGCCTCACTTGTGATGGCTGAGATCCCCCACCCCACTGATCCTGATAGGCTAGAGATCAAATGGCCCTGTTCAATTATTAGGCCCAGCTGAGAAAGGGTTCCTTATTTCATATTTGTTTTGGACTGACTTTGGACTCTGCTACTCTGGATGGGGGTTGAACGCTTGTAATGACCTGCCTAGAGGGTGGTAACACAGTCAGGGAAACTGAGGCATGGCAACTGCAGTGCTGTGCTCACTAAGAGGAGTCACATGGGCATGACAGCGAGATAACATGCTAAAATATTTGGAGCATCTGAACCCCTTATTGGGAAACCCTAAAGTAGACACTGCAAAACCTGCCTTACAAGGGAGGCTATCCTTCTAGCAGGAATGTCTCTGACACTCCCCTCAGAACACAAAATTCAGGAAATGGTGCTTGAAGGCTTTGAAACTATTGGCCTGTCCCTACAAGTGGTACATTCAGAAGTTTGTATAACTTGCATTCGAATCAGATATCAAATCTCTGGAGGCCCTGGTACAGGCAGGCAAAGTTAGTTCAGCTTCTCCCACTACTTAAACATCTTGGTGGCCTTTATCAGTGAGCAGTGCCCCTTCTGACATCAGCATGTGTTGGTGTAATGTTCCTTCTCCACTGTCTGCCAATAGAGTTCTCTGTTTAAACAATGGTCAGCAAATCCCTCTTCTAAAGCTGGATTAACTGTACTCTCCTTCAGTGGAAAACTGCTATTTGGGGAAGAGAGGAAAAATCCAAAATCTACTTTGAAACTAAAATTCTCAGTTTCCCTCAAGATAGACAAGCAAAGAAAGTGTAGCCATTTGCTATAGAAAGTGATTCAGGGAAACAACTTCCTACAGACCAGGAAGGGAATTTCATTCCAGCCTAACTGTGCTCAGGTCAATTCAAAGATCAGAGAACTGCCCTAACCTCAAGAGGACAACTGCATGATGCAAAACCAAGCCCAGCTCTTAACAGGGGACAACTACAGAACTATTCTGGCACAGGCCTTGTAACTGCAGGCCCATTGGGTGCTACAAACAGTGGTAGACAAGCATGTACAGAATTTACCCCAGAGCCTTACTGAAAACATGAATTCTAGCCCATGCTTCAAATAAATTGTCAAGCAAGTGTGGGATCTTGGAATAGAGAAATGAAAAAGGCCTTTTAGACCTTCAGCTGAACGTTTCTGGTATCTTGTCAAGTGTAATTTTTATATACCCCCAGCAATGAGGCTTCCACACCTTCCCTGGGGAAGCAATTTCACAGCCTCTCATACTTTACTATCAGAAGTCTGTTGTATTTATTTAATCAAAATATTGCCTAATATTTTTTACTTTTATCTTCAGCCTATTACTCTTAGTACAACTGTCATCCGAGGCCAAGTTCAACAAATTCAGTAGATCTGGGTTATAACATAACGAAGACAATTGCAATAAGATTGCAGTCAATTAAGATTTGAGAGCAGCAAAAGGACATACGAGTTAATGCTAGCAAAAAGGGATTCAGGGGAAGTGGTGTCGGATTCTTACAAGTACTTTTAAGGGTAAATGAATAAGAAAAACTGGTAAAAAACTGGAGGGAGTAGAATTAATAACTAAAGGGGAAAAGAGACAGGAGGCTTTTAAAAAATGTGAACATAAGGCTCAAGAACCAAATGCTCAAGAGGGGGATGACTTAGAGTTGCTTTCTCCTCCCTTTAAGTTATATACTCACACCTTGTGAGAGAGAACACTGGAACTCAAGACTCCTAAATTCTAGTCCCACCTTTTCCACTGACTCAGTGCAATATCTTGGGCAAATTATTTAATTTTCATATGTAAAATATACTACTTCAGCAGGATGCCTGCCTTAAGGCTTCATGCTTGTAAAGGACTTTGGTATCCCTGAATGAAAGATACCATAGAAGGGCAGAATATTATGTCCATAAAATCCACCTACTCACAAAACTAATTCAACTTGTCTTGAATATGAACCAGAAAGATCCAACTCTGACTAAATGACCACAAACAAAGGGTAATGAGAAGTGGCACTATGTCAAGCTATGGAGGGTGAAGATGCTAGTAGATACCATTGGGAACAGTGTTAGGTCGAGTCTTATTTAATATCTTCATTCGTGATCTGAAGGAGAATAAATGGCATGTTAAAGAAGTCTGCAGATGCCGCCAGAATAGGACTAGCTGCAAACACTACTGAAGACAGAAAAATAATACAAAAGAGACCTTAAAAGATTAGAAATATGGGCAGGAAATTAAGATTCAACCTAGAAAAAATGCAGCTAATGCATCTGGTGGAAAATAATTTGAAACAGACTCTCAAATAGTATGAGGGAAGTAAAAATCTGGAAAGCAAAAATGCTTAGAGAAACTAAGGCGAGACAATGGACAAGTTAGACATGGGTTTACAGTACAATACTGCAGCCAAAAATATATATATGAGCTACATATGCAGAGGCCTGGCATCAGGGAGCTGAGAGGTCCCTCTCTAAATAGATCTGAAATAAAACATTCAATTCTAGGTACCTCAGCACCAGAAAAATGTAGAGAAAGTGGAGGGAATTCTGAGAATGAGATTTATCAGGTGCTGAAGGGATTTCAGAGGGAAAAAAGAACACCACCACAGTATATAGCTTGGTTAAGTGACAACCAAGGGAAGACATAGCAATAACCATCTACAGATATCTGAACAGGTTAATACCAGTAAAGGAGAGGAACTATTCAGGGTGATCACAGGGATAAAATTATGAGTAAGGAAGTGGAATGAAGAAAGGAAACATTTAGGCTGAACATCAACATTCCTATTCCTGACTGTGAGATGCATTAGGTTTTGGTATTGTCTCCCTAGGGAAACGATCGAAGTCCCATTACTTGGATCACTTAACACTAAACCAAACAAAGCCCCTGGAGAACAGACTGTAGAAAACAATTTTGCTTTCCAATGGCTCACAGGTGTGGAGCGTGAAAGAGGGATGGACTATATAAAAACCAATACAAGAAGTTTTCCATATCAGCCAGGCAACTGCTGAACCTGCTGCTCCAAATAACTGGTGTAGCCAGGCCCATTTATTTAGAAGAAAATAAAGTCACTCAAAAGTTCAAACTGCGCCATCTCCACACATTGCTTGGAAAGAGCTAAATCCAAGACTCTGGAGTAGTTTAAACGAACCAAAAGAAACTCCTTCATTCTTTAGTTCCCTACTTCTCTTGGCTTAGGTGTGCACAACTCAGGGATCTTTTCTCTGCATTTAGTTGCCATTGGATGGTAGAAAATTTGCATTGTTATATGGGTGTTATCAAGATATCTTACTTTGGTCCAGTTAAAAGGCCTACACTGTCACGCTAACTGTGCCAAATACAACTAAATATCTCACGAATCACAACCCAGGTCTTGTTAGCTGGCTCCAAGTGCTTAGCTGGCTCCAAGTGCTTGCCAAGGGATACTCTCCCTCCAAGCAGTCCAACACAATACTAGCCTCTCAAACCAGTCTTCAAGCATCATGAGCTTGGAGGGTTATAAATCCAGTGACAATATCAATGAGCACATCTTTGTTCTAGTACCAGAACCTCTATCCTTCAGAGAAGGATTTGGACTGTCTGAAATACACTAGTGTTCAAGGCTGCACTATCACCACTCTCTTCTCAAGAGCGTCTGATGGCATTAGATCCTAAATAAGGCAGTTTACATCCTTACAGTTTCTCCATGGAATGCATCACTAGAAAACTTACACTGGGGCCCATTAATTTCTGTATCAATATTTATTAATATTTTGTTTCGTACCTTCAAGGTACTCACTGGCTGGGGTCCAGCTCCTTCAATCTTTTATCATCATGTATATGCACTCATTCACTGAGGCCAGATTCAGCTGGCCACTTGCTTTGTCCTATATAGAACCTTGAGTTCCAGAGAGTAAGGCCATTATGCTTCCTGCACGTAGAATTTACTTCCTATTACTAATAGACATATCCCTGTCTTGACATGATGTTTGCTGCAGCTTTTGCCTTCTCTTAAGCATAAACCATTTTATAACACATAGCTCATACAAAGCACCCAGCGACTCTTGAAGGATACTTCAGAGAAATACCTTTTGCTTTAAGCCATGAGTTGCTTTTTCTTGCTTAGTTACAAGTTCCTATGAAATGGAACCAGTAACTATTTCCTACCACACAAACACAGAGTTGCAACTAAACATCTCAGGGACAGATCTTATGTGGCCACCCAAAATGATAAATGACTTTCACACAGGACCACTCCACGCAGACACATTAAATGGTAATGAGCCACCAACTGGAAAGAGGTAAACATGAAAAGGTTGCTTCTGTATAATGTGGTCCAAAGCTGTCACCACCAGCCTCTAGTCAGGACATCACCTGCAAGACAGAATGTAAGTGATTCAATCCCTAAAAATTCAAACATAACTCAATGTCTCTAACTCTAACCCCATACTAACTATCTAACAAGTTAGCCAGTCACCACAGCAATGTGATACAATGATCATCTCTCTCTTTCACTCAGATGTTGTTTACGCAGAGCCTCCCAACCAGTATGGGACAGCAAAGAGTAAAGTCACCGACTGGTCATTCCCATTCATGAAATGACAGTCAAGTTAAATTAATAATTAACCATTCTTCCAACTTACACTACTAGAAGACCTTATCAGACATTGGACAACTGCCAAGTCCCAGCTAGATGACTGGGCAAGAGGAGCAACATGCTGCTATAACAGAAGACCAGAGCTAGGTGGTGTTCCAGATGTATTCACTCCCTGCAGTGGGGAGTGTCCTAATTAATTTCATTAATCACCCTCCTTAGGGAATGAAATTTGTTGAGCATTCAAACAGGGAGCCCCTTTCCTGCTTTACAGCTCCTATTCTATCCCAACAGGACAAGGGCAGCACTTTGCTCCATCCCATATGCTTCCCTTCCCATCTTGCCCAGTTACAAGACTTGTGGTGCCAAGGTTTCACTCCCAGGACTTTTCCAATTATCTACCTTTCAGAGAGACATTTCCCCTAATCCACGGGCAGAGGAATGCCTCCAACCTTACAACTGTGCAGACCATTTCATGAAGGACATAGGCCCTCAGACTTTAGTGAGACGGTTCTCCTATTGTGTTGGGTGGACCACTGGCTAGACACATGGTGTGGTCCCCTCCTAGATCCCAGCTGCTAAACTATATTAGGAGCTAAAATACATTAAAGACTCTTCTAAATATTTATTTCCCCTTGTAAACAATTGCTGTGGTTGCCAGAGGGAGGGTTATGGGATCACCTATAGGAGGAGAGGGGACCAGAGGTATCTCCAAGAATCTCTCTCTAGAGGTTCACATAATTAAGAGTTTGAGAACCCTCATGAGTCAGGGCACAAACCAATCACTAACTGCCAGGGTTAAGAAGAAACTTCCTCTGTAGCATTTGACACTGACCACTCTCAAGAGACAGAATATTGAATGAGATGGGCCACTGGTCTAAGCAATTATGGCAAGACCTATGAAAGACCCAACTCCTCTCTATTTCCAGACCTCAAAACCTCACTGCTTGGATCTCAACATTTCATTCACAAAGGGTTCTGCAGAACCCTGGAGGTCAAACAGACTATAGACCAAACAGTTGGAGAACTGTTTGCTTATTATAGCACTGCCAAAAAGGGTCCTGGGCTTTTGGATTTCACCATATTTCTATTATTCATCTAGGGACTAAACCAGGGATGGGAAAACTATAGCCCAGGAGCCACATCCGGTCCTTCAGATGTTTTAATCTGGACCTCAAGCTCCCGACAGGGAGCAGGGTCCAGGACTTGCCCTGCTCTGCATGTGCCATGGCTATGCACGGGTCCCGGAAGCAGCAGCATATCCCCACCTCCAGCTCCTATGTGGAGGCACAGCCAGGCAGCTCCGCATGCTGTCCCTGCCCCAAGTGCTGCCCCCGCAGCTCCCATTGGCCAGAAACCACGGGCGGGGCAGTGCACAGAGCTGCCTGGGTGTGCCTCCACGTAGGAACAAGAGAGGGGACATGTCGATGCTTCCAGGAGCTGCTTGAGGTAAGTGCTGTCTGGAGCCTTCATCCCCGACTCCCTCCTGCACCCCAACTCCCTACCCCAGCCCAGAGCACCCTCGTGCACCCCTAACCCTCAAGCCAAAAAGTTTGCCTATCCCTGGGGGAGGACAGCTCAGTGGTTTGAGCATTGGCCTGCTAAACCTAGGATTACGAGTTCAATCCTTGAGGGGGTCATTTAGGGATTTGGGGATTTAGTAAGGGATTGGTCCTGCTTTGAGCAGGGGGTTGGACTAGATGATCTCCTGAGGTCCCTTCCAACCCTGATAGTTCATGATTCTAAACCCACTCCCAGCAGCAGTTATTTTCTCATGACCAACAGTCACTCCCCATCAATTACGGAGTCATTTCTTGGATGTTTCCAGAATCAGAGTTTGAGAGTTATTTCACAAGTCAGGAAACTACAGCTCTGCCTTACCACTGTTTGGCATGAGGTTTAGAACCCTTTGATATGCGTCACCCATGCCAGTAGCATAGGAGACTGGCAGTTTGAGTTACATACATGAATTCCTCCCCCTTCTACCTCAACCCCTCTCTGTTTCTATCACTCAGGCATTAACTTTCAGAACAGTTCTAGAACTTCCTCCTGTAACTGCAACAGTATCACCATCCTGGTTTATCCTACTTGCCCTATTAATGGCATATAAGAGGACAAACATTCCAAAATGGACTCTTTCCCAAAAATCTCTATCATGTCTTTTCCAACCTGCCAGTCTCTGGAATTCACAAGTCACCTTGTTCAACAGTTGGGAGGCACTCCTGTCATCCCAGAATGAATACTTCTACAGCACTCTAAGTCTGGCTGGGCTCAAAGCTGCAGTTTTTCTTAGCTCTCTTGAGCCTTTGGAGGAATCTCTTCTGACTGGGGGTTGTCAGGATTAAATCTGGTAACATAATTTGGATCTTGGGAGAAGATCTTCTTGCAGCCTCTCCCCTATTATTATGAAAATGAAGGGGCTGCCAGACCAGTTGTTTTCTACCTTAACTTTTATCAAGTTGAATTGGTTCTTTTTCTGTGTCAGGTCCCACCAGCTCAGTCACCTTTTGGGTAACAAAGGACTTCCTTGCTGGTGTGTGAACACCCTAATATTTCTAGCACGCAGCTGATTCTCAACCCTCTCAGTCCTTCATTCCACTTGTCAGCAGTTCCTTATTACACATTCTCTGAAGGATTTGGGTTCCATTTTCTTCAGGCTCACAGGTTTTTCTCACTTTCAGCTTCCTCTCCCCCTGCCCAAATCTCCACTCTCTTCTGGTCATCCCATTATCCAGTCCATCAGGGCTTGTTGGTACATTCCTGAGGGTCTCCTCAACAGAGGAAGAGCGTTTTGCACTTAAGGTATTCAGTCCCTCACACTTCTCTATTTGCATTTTAGAAACATCTGTAAGTTATATGGGCAGAGGGTGTTATTTTTTGATCAAGCTATCAAGCTTCCTGATGTAACAAAGTGGGAATTGTATGTAATATTTTTATGAATCCTATGCGTGCCTTGGCTTTCCCTAAATTTCATATGGCTACTCAGTGGGAGTAAAAGGGCTGTTTGCTCTCTGGGCAGGAGAGGAGACATAGGTGTGAATTCAGGTATCAGAGGGATAGCTGTGTCAGTCTAGATCTGTAAAAAGCAACAAAGAGTCCTGTGGCACCTTAAAGACTAACAGATATATTGGAGCATAAGCTTTTGTGGGTGAATAACCACTTCGTCAGACGCACAAAAGCTTTCGCTCCAATACATCTGTTAGTCTATAAGGTGCCACAGGACTCTTTGTTGCTTTTTAAAGGTATGAATGTCGCCTAGCTAGCTGAGCCTGAATAGGTCACTAAAAAAAGTCTATTGATGTGGGGTCGGCCTCAGGCAGACAACCCAGTGACCAGGACATTGACACTTAGCAGCCAATGACCCAGAGGGAGATGGATTTCCCCATATCTCAGCAGGGAAGCTGAGCAAAGATCCCAGTTTGAGAACCAAGATTGGGAAGGTCTGAGGTGGGGGGTAAGAGTTGGCTGCTGAATGTACCTGGACTCTCACCTGTGAAAAATCCACACCCAAGTGATGCAGTTAAACTGACCTAATCTGTGGTACAGACAGTGCTAGATTGACAGGAGAATTCTTCCATTAACCTAGCTACTGCCTCTTGGAGAGGTGGATTACCTACACTAATGAAAGACCCCTCCCTTTCGCATAGGTTGTGCCTGCAGTGAAGTGCTACAGTGTCACAGCTGCAGTTGTCCCACCGTAGACAAGCCCTGAAGGAGAAACCGAGCTTGAACATGGGAGTTCACTACAGCTAGGCTGTGCTCTAGGCTAACCAGAATGGGCTTGGACTATGCATTATCCTTCATGTCTCCGGGCTAACCAAAGGAATTCCTATGTTTTGTTCCAGTTGACTAATAACCCTGTTTTGACAAAGGTCTTTGAGTGTCACTGCAAATGCTTGCTAAGGTGCATTAATCCCTGGAGACATACAAGTCTCTATCAGGAGTCCATCTCAGCTGGACTTGCTGAACACAGCTCATGGTGTGAAGCAGGAGTGCTGAAGCTCCAGAAGTTCAGTCTTAGGAGGCAGTGAGGCCGCATGGCTTACCCTGATGTGGCCCGTCCGCCTCCTGGAATTCAATAAGGCCTACCCTGAAAGAAGAGTGAGACCCTTTGTGGGTCTGGGATACTGAAGGGGTTCCTCCAAGAGACTGTTCCAAAGCTGGGGGTGTAGCACCAATCCCGCAGATCTGTGAAAACTGGTTCCTTGGTGAATGCTAAGTCAAAGAAAGAAAAAAAGAAAAAGAAATAGATGGATCTTACAGTGAGCTGATGGTAGTTAAGGTAAGTCTCTCTCTGATCTCTTTCGGGAGGGTGTTCCCAGGCACTGGGCTTGCTGTTAAAAAGGCTCTGTCTTCTCTTTCAAGACATGTGACTGCCCTTTCCCCAGAGCCAGAACATGGAACATTCACTGCTTGTTGTACCCCATTCATGCTGCAAACCTAGTTCCACTGCCCTCACAAATAAAAAAAAAAAATAAAAAAAATTAAAAAATAATAAAAGAAAACCAACATCACAACAATCACACCTCCTTTTAGGGAATCAAGATCATCAGTGTTCCAGGACCCTCCGTAGTAGGGCATCTTATACACCAGTGGGACTGCAAAGCCCAAGCCCCACAGGGTGAGGAGAGGACAGGGGCTCTCTCCAAAACAGCCTATTTTGGCTTTTGCGGGTTGCAGTCAGACTCTTCCCATCATTATAGTATGATACAGAGAGGCCAGGCTCCTGGGACAGGACAGAGACTGTTCTCTTAGAAGGTTGGTTTAAGGGGGTTATTTTGGTGTTCTCTGAAGAGGCCATCATGTTGGTGGTGGAGCATCTGAGCTGTGTAGCTCCCCAGCTCTCTACCACACTAGAGACTGGGACACAAACCACAAAGGCTCAGCTTAGCAGAAGAGTTCTCTAGGGAAGGGATAGGATACACAGTGTGGTTTTGTGGTGAGAAGGAGGCAGAAACTCATTTTTGCAATCCCACAGACAGAGGGACTTCAAAAGCAAGAACCACAAGATAAATGGAGCTATTCTGGGAGAGAGAGTTGCTCTATAAAGCTTTAAAAAAAAATAAGCAAACAATTGCTATGATGTGACCCTCAGAGGGTAAGCAGCAAGGGGGCAATTATTAACTGCCCACACTGAGTTGGCTATGGCAGAGCTGGGGCTTGGCCTGGCAGAAACAGTACCTCACAGCCACAAAGACATCACAACAACCCTGCTGCCTACCAGAAAACTGGAAGAAATTAACTTAAAAGTAAAAAGAAACCATGACCAGTTAAAAAAAATATTCAAACACAAATATGTTTTACGGGCTCAGACAGGACCAGCTCTTTCCAACAGAACTGCCAGCAGGAAAAACCAAGAACCTCAGCAGTGTGTCCATGGCCTGCATCCTGCTCCTAGCAGGAGATATCAACCCCCACTCATCCCATCCACAAGCACTTGACTGCTTTCTAGGTAGCTCACAAACTACCATCCTGAGACTCCCACTGCACCTGGGCCTCAGTCTCCTTTGCAATATTTAGAAAGGAGTTATTAAATATTTCAGCTTCAACTGCACGAAGCAAATCTCTCCAGCCTCATCCCAGATCAGGGCCTGTGTCTACACACCTGCAAACTCTCTGATTCATTCTCATTCACACCTCAAAACCTCTTCCAATGCTAACTGAGGAGCACCAGGGTGCCCTTAGAAGGCCACCTCACACTCTGCACATCTGTGCCCAGAAATTGGATTTCACATCAACTTGAAGGGAAAGAACAGCAACAGAGACCACGGAAGAAAAAAGGATGCCCAGTTACAGATCCAAATTTGACCGGGGTCTATATCCTAGGTACTCCTATGGCTTCCGTCATTGTAATATCAGAGGGCCTCACGTATATTAATGAATCTATCCTCAATACCTTTGGGAGTTAGGGAAGTAGAATCACCACTTTACAGACAGGGAATGGAGGCAAAGAGATTTAGGGCCTGATTTTTAGGATTACTGAGCACCCACATCTCTCATTGACTTTAACCAGCATTGGAGATGCTCAAAGCCTCTGAAACTCAAGTCCCAGGGGACTTGTTCAATGATGCACAAGGAATCTGTGCCAGAGCTAGGAAACTAACCCAGATCCTCTTGAGTGCCAGTCCAGTGCCTTAACCACAAGACCGTCAGTCCCCCACATGTAGGTCCATGTCCCTAAACTGATGATTAAAACACGCCATCTCTGGAAAACAAATCACTGTCATGCAGATGTGACAGGACTTACACAGTCCATTCGAGAAATCAAAATTTCTCCTGCTCCGCTTCAGCTATTGAAGTGCAACCAGTCCTCTCCCCTTATGCTCTCTGATCCAAATGAAATGGGATCTGCATCCTGCCAGAGGAAGGCCAGAGTTCAGCTCTTGAGACACTCCTGGGGGTCCCAAGTTCCTATACTAGCTGTATAATTATTAAGAAGCTAGCATTAAAGCAAGCCCAGCCCTGAAGTCATTGTTGATCTAATAAACACTGGAATTAGATTTCTTCTCAGTGAAGAGGCTGCCTGGCCTGCTGGCAAGAAGCCAACACTTAAATGCTACTGTTGCTCAGAGCCCTAAATTGGTTTTGGATCTAGGGAGTTTGCGTTGATCCACAGCCAAAAGAAACATGGAGGGAAATTTGTTAAATGTTAACAGAGCTACAGGAGGGGACTACTGGGGGTGTGGGGGAGGGAGGAAACCAGCTATCAGAAATGAAGAGAGCCATTCCCAGGTAGGGAGACCTCAGTATTGGGACTGAGAAGCTGGTCTCCTGCACTAGAGAAAAGGAACAAAAAGGAGGAACATTGGGGGATGTTCCCAGATCAGATTGTCTTGTAGCTGGCTGTGTTTACATGGATCTCTACCACCTACCTCTCTCCACATTTGCCATGAAGACGAATCATAAGTTAGAGGAAACTATTATTCCTGAATCCTTAACCATGCAGACACTGAGCTCCTGGGCATCCACAAGCAGGGTGGTTATTCCCAGTCTCTGTGAATGAACGATGCTGCTAGTGACAGATCCTTTTCTCCTCAGTCTCTCTCACTGGGAGCTTATATTTCTCTTGGAATGCACCTGCAGCGAGCTATACAGAAGTGTTTTCCAAGCATTGGGGGAAATGAGAGGCCCCTCTCTCCCAGAACATATTCTCACCATGCTATTCTCCAGCCTACTGATAGATAGGCCCCCTTCAGCATGGGTCAGTTTCTCTGTCCAGGATCTTCCCCATAGCACACAAAGACACACATTCTACAGGAAGTGCCAGATTCAACTCACAGCAAAGGGGATTAAGTGGAGGGGCAGGCAGGAAGACATTTCTTCTAGCCATTCTTTCCCTCTCCCTCTAGAAAAAAGCTCAGTGAAAGAGGCTCAGCACTAGACAGCTACCTCCTGTGGAACCAGTTAGCCAAGGGAGCATGCTGCATTACTGCTTTTGGATAGGCAAGACCAAGGGGGGCGGGAGGGGTGGAAATTGAAGGGAGGAAGGAACAGCACCCACTTCAGAAACCACCATCCCCCTCCTGACTGTATCCACTTCCCCTCCCCAAGCAAGAAGCACTGAATACTGAAAAGCAACTCCTCAAGAGTGGTCCACAAAATACCTTTGTTCTCCTCCCAGTTGTGTCCTGCTCCTTTTCACCTTGCTACAGAAACATTTCCAAGTCAGTAGGCATGCACATGCAGGGGTGTCTTAGGAGAAGGCAAAATGGCTGGAGAACTTACTCAGAGTTTCTACACTCCCATCTCCCACCACCCTACTCCTCCATATTGCAAGCTGGGCAATGATGGGGGGCAAGAATGGCCTCTCTCCCTCTCCCCGCACCAGAGCACAGCAACCCCTTTCTAAGCTCTGGGAGCCTGTGGGAATACATCAGCTGTGCTGCTCAACAGCACAAAAACCCCATGACATTGAACAAGCAACAGACTGAGTAGAAGGCACACAGGATCAGGGAGAAGTACCAAATACATAACTCATGGGGTAACGGGACAAGCAAGAGCCCCATAACTATTCTTATGGTTAATTTTTCCTATTTGAATTCAGACTAAAAGGGGAAAAGATTCAACAAGCAGAAATGAAAACTCTCCAGGGTACAATGGCAGGACAGATATACCATCTAGTTCCAACGGACTTCTTGGAGAGCCCTTGGTACAGGATATGTCTATACTGCAATTAAACAGTTGATTCAAGCTCACAGAGCTCAGGCTACAACATTATTTAATTGCAGTGCAGATGCAAGTGCTCAGGCTGAAGCCCAGGCTCTGGGACCCTCCCTCTGAAGCCCGACCATCTACATCACAATTAAACAGCCCCATAGACCAAGCCAGCTGCCACAGACGAGCCACGGGTATTTAATTGCAGTGTAGATATACCCCTAGAGCCCAATCTCATCACTGAAGAGGCCAAACTTTATGATAGCCTAGACACTTGTTACCAGAGGCAGGAAGCTGTGTTTCAAAAGGCCCTTCTGCAGTCACCCCTCTCAACCAGTAGATTTAGTTAGAATGCAGCTTTGGTTTTTTTTTTGTTTCTTTTCCATCTGAGAACACAAACATACAAATATTTAACTAGGCACCCTTACAAGATACTAGTATGTGTCCTTTTTATGCTAAACATGCCATAGTAATATCCAAGGTCATAGAGAGGACTTCTGCATTGTTCCCTTGTAAGGGACTGAAGAGGAATTTTTTTCCAAATCTGTCTATGGATTCTTACCTTTTGCATTTGTAGGGTTCAGGAGGAGACAGATATGGGCCCAGACTGCTGCACAGCTACTGAAACAAGTTCTCAGCAATTACCACCACAAGGGGAGTTTGGTTCTGAACTGCAGCTTTCAAGTGACGCAAAGGAGCCTTTATTCTGTGCAGCAGCCCTTTGCCCCATACAGAGGTCTCCTATGGTGCATGCAGCCCCTTCCCCAAATAGTAGTAAGGCCTTCTCTCTCAGACACACACATCTCTTGTGAAATGCTGGCTCTCATAACAACCTCCTCAGCCTGCAAAGAGTTAAGGCCTGGTTATCACATGCTGGTAGGCTGACAGTTTTATGTCTATAATGGTCTATGTGGGTTTCGGAGTCTCCCTTTAATCAGGTTCCATTGCAGTTAATCAGGCTGCTTTTTAAAAAATAAAATGAACGGCCAGCACTCTATTCAGCCCAATTCAATTCGGCTGGCCAAATCTCATGACCAGCTGGAATGCCCCTTTCCTAGCCTGCCCAGCAGGATGCCCAAGAATGGCGTGTGAACGTTTCTCTCTGCCCCTGCTCCAGCGTTAAAATGAACAATAGTCCCTGCCAGTGTCATTCTCCAGCAATTCATCTCCTCCTGTCACCAGACTCTTTCGTTCCTCCTTGCCCCTTGCACCTTTTTTTGTATGAAAAGCAACAGCAGTCCAGCAGCAATACAACGAAATAAAATTGTATTTATTTTTGGTTGGGGGGGGAGGGGGGCCTGGAGAGAAGAGAACAGTCCCCCTTCCACAGTGTGGCACTGTGAAGACACAAAACCCAAAAGTTCTCAGGCCCCCATTGACCTACCCCATTGCATGTCTGGTTTGCCTGCTGCCGGGAGAACCAGGTTTGAAGGGGTTAGGGGGACAAAACCTCTTTCTTCTTTAGGAAGTTGGAGCTATAAGTGCAGAAAAGCAGTTTCCTGGTGGAAATCCATATGGATCCCAACTCATGTTCCCTGTGTATTTCACGTGCAGGCATGTAGCCTTTAGTCCCCCCTCCCCCCTTTCTTTCACCAGCCCTCAGGTCAGAGAAGGGGAAAGTAGGAGGTGAACACAGTGTACGTGAAGACTCAGAACATTCTCTACACCCCAAAGCAGCAAAAATAGGGGACAGTTACTTCAAGACAATTCAAAAAAGGAAAAGGAAAAATATCAAACAGGACCCTGAGAAACAACCCACCCCTGACCTGTAGTCACCAGGATGAGAGCTGTCAGTGTAACAATCAGGCACCATTGTTGCTGCACTAGAACAAGCAGGGTAATTTAGTCAGCCAGACCACGGAGATGGTGCTGTAGGGAACAGCATAGAAGAATCACTGGCTATAGAGCAGCTGTGAGCTCCCAATACCAACCTCTCCCAGTAGAAGAAAAACTGTCAGGTTTGGAGTGCTGGCTAAAGAGCTCATTAGATTTTAAGAATAATTTTGCATAGGTGAGAATTAGAAGTGCTGCTCTTTAGTACATAGAAATTGCCACAGCAGGATGGAGCTATAATTCCGCTAGTCTGGTCTCTTGTATTGCATGCATCAGAGAAAACTTAAACAGCTATTGACAGCAAAGTGTATGTACAATTACATAAAAAAAAAAGAACATTAAGGCTGCAAAGTCAAGAACTCAAAAGTTAAGAATAGAATAGAATTAAGGTTGCCTGTTCAACTTTCATTGGCCTCCTTGTGTGTGTAGGCGCAGTGATCATGTCATTAAACTGTATCATATATTATGTTTCCACTGCACTCCAGCCTCATTCAGTACATAGGACAGATAGTGCTCACAGAATGAGTAGCTACTGAATATTTCTTTTTAGCCTCATCATTCAACATATGGCTCTATGCTATATTTACTGCATACAACTCAACTCCTGCAATGAATACCAAATTATTAAGTTTCCCCCTGAGCTTTCTGTAGCACTATATCTGAATAGTCCACAAACATTATGGATTTATCATAACAATGCCCCTGTGAGGTAGGGAAGTATTATTATCCCTATTCTACAGATGGGGAACTGAGGCACAGAGAGATTAAGGCTAAGTGTCCACTACTGGGTGCCCAATTTGAGAAGCTCTAGACATGATTTGCATAAATGCCGAGCACTCAGAACTGCAACAGAAGTCATGGGAGCCGTGCTCTGAACAGAGTGCTATAAAAATGCTAAGCACTCTGGAGAGGGGAAAAAAAAAAAAACCCTCAGGCCCTAGACATCTCATACTGCATACCTGTCAAGTTTGTTAGAAAGAAAAAAAAAACGGAAACAAAGATGTGTGTGTGTGATGTTTCTCACCAATAAGAAACTGGTCATTTATTCCTCCCCATCCCAGGATGCCCCCAGGACAGTGGAAAAGATGTGAGAGGAGGCACGAGCCTAGTGCCATGCACAAGCAGAGCGATATGGGATATGAGGAGGGACTGAAGAGCCTGGAGAAGCTAGTGGGAAACAAGAGCAAACTGTAGAAGAGAGCCTGGAGGCTTTAGGGGAAGAGAGGAAAGAGGTTGAAGAGTATGAACTGGCCTCCCTTATTCTGTACCTGTTCCTCATTACCCCACCTTTTACCCACCACACGCAGCCTAAACTGTTTTGCCCTGTCCCTTGTTTCCCTGCTTTCCCAACCTTGACACTGTCCTCCACTCCTCCTATCCTCTCTGCCCCTACCATGTCCCTTCATTGCTCTCTCCTCTGTATTCAAGTCAGGCCACTGCTGCTTCCTCTTCCAGGCTGCGTGGGTGTCAGCTGAGGGAATATTCAGCACAAGAGAGAAAGCCTCCCAACAATCAGTTCTAGTACACAATGCCACAGCAGCCCCCAGCTACCTGAATGAACAATTGTCACAAAAGTCTCACTCAACTCTGAAGCCACAGCCTGGAGCATGCTCAGTGCAGACCAAATTCCTGGAGATTTTTGCTGCCAACCTCTAACAACCTTCTACTGAGCAAATGCAAGTGGCAATTTTCAAATGTTTATAACTTGGCCAAATATGCATGAATTTTCACAAGGGCAGCAAGATCTCTCTCTTTAATCTAAAGGTGAACGCCAGCCTATTTCAAGTCCTTGCTGCAAAGCACAGAAATCCTAGAGTTTCTCAATGAAAAAGCTGTAAGATTTTAACACGGACTAAATAACATTTCCCCAACCTTGTTCTCAGAAATCACTGAACCATTTTCAGCTGAAACTTTCCAGAAAGATTCGACCTGACGCAGACGCTCAACGTGTAAAATTTCAGCCTGAATGGTTAGTTTTCTAAAGTTATAAGCAACTGAAAAGGAGGGTTTATAATGGAAAGTGTTAGACGACCTTTCCTTCAGGTACTGCAGCAAGTTCTGCCTATAATGTACAACTAGGAGAAGTCACAAGGAGGGGAAGGCTCTCACCATGTCTCAGTAAAGCACTCATACTACAATGATGAGGGTCTTAAAAGAATCTGCATAGGTAGGTTCAACATTTGGGCTTCCCCAGAATCCATTTCCTGTCTGGGATATCTGTATTTTCTCCCTAGCATTCACATCTTCTGATCAGAGGCAGCAGCTTCCCCCACAGAAACCTGTTATAAATGGAGAGATTGGTAAAGGGAGTTGCACAGATGCATCTGTGCGTAGGCAGAACTTCACTAGCAGCCTTACTATTACCATTGTTCTCTCTGCACCTGCACACATCAGCACTTAGAGGGACAAATGCATTTTGCACAGTCACCAAGGTACCAAGCCTGCCTCCTCTCACATCCCATAGAACAACCCAAGCTTCTGAAGGGCTTGGCAGAAAAACTGCAAGCATATCTTAAATCACACCAAATGAAGTGAATTTACTCTTCTCTGCCACCAGGGGATCCATTAACCAGGGCAGTAGGTGTACAAGTCTTCTTGTTCTGTGACTATTACAAGGCACAATAAAAGAAGGTAGGCAGCCTGCTTCTGACCATGGGAGTGACCCAAAAAACAAATGCACTGTTCACAGCATTCCAAGAGAAAAAGAGGCAGAGAGGGCACTTCAGTATCTGCAAAATATTTATCTAGTATTATTTGTACTCTGGTAGCATCAGGGACTCCAATTATAGTTCAGGCCCCAATGCATGAGGCACTGTACAAACACAAAAAGAAAGTCTCTGTCTGAGGATCTTACAATCTAAATACAATACTCCTCACCATTCTTATTTAGGCTCAGTCTCAATAAACAAACTCAGACTCTCCAACACAATAATTGTCAATGCTGTTTGTCATTGCTTCCTTAGCATATTTCCCCCAGGACGAAATGGTATATGCATGTGTATGTGAGAGAGAAGGCATGTAGGCATGTTCCTTGCAGGCTCCCGCCTCCAATCCATTTGAAACCACAAGTTCAGCTTCCTTCCAGAGGGCTCCATCAGTGCCAGCTCAGCCAACACATGCACAAAGCATCAAACTTTACACTCCAAAGCACCTCCCAGGGCCTGGATCAGAAGAAGATGGCACTCATATACACAGCTCCTTGTTATGTACAGGCTGCTTGTCAGGAATTTGTGGGGCTCTCTGGGAATGGAAAGGGAGCAGGGTTCCCATAGCCTATAACATGTGGGTTCCTGGGTATCAAAGCTTCAGGAACAAGATGCATTTTGCTGATCTGGGATTCAAGCCTGACCAAAAGTCACAAACCTGCCATCTTCTCTCTATTTCTAAAGTGTCCATCAGCTTAGTATTAACGCACGTTAGTTCAGCTGACCAGAACAGACATCCAGAGTTAGAAAGGCATTTGGGGTTTGTTTTTTAATTTAGTTACAATGCTGAAAATGTGAGTGTTTTTATAGCCTGGGCAGGAAATCAACAATGACCTATTAGAGAGCAAGTGTCCATATGCAACAGAACCCTCTCCCCCAGCCACATGCCAACATTGGGCCAGGTAAGCATCTCTGCTCAGGTACGGTAAGATATGTCAGGAGTGGAAATAAGTCTTCTTGCATCACTCCCACCATGCTCAGAAAAAAACAATTTGAAGAGACATTTTAATCTATAATACACAGCTCATAGAATGTGCCATACAGAGCAGCCAAGGTTAGAATCCAGGCTAACATAATTTATATACCCAGCTTGTTACTGACCCTACAGCTTGGCTGGAATGGCATGCTTCAAATATTAGCCCCATTAGCCTCTTTTGGGACGCAAGGCAGAGGAGGGCTAACATGGAGGTTTTGTAGCAACAAGAGTCCCCAGTTAGACTTTTCAGCTTTAGGATGGGGGCATAAAGGAATGGCAGCCTGTACTCAGAGACTACCCAGCAGGAAGCATTTAACTTTCGACTCCACTCCAGTCTAGAGCATTCTCCTCACCTATGCTATGGATTTAATTTATTTCTTATTGCATGTACACTGCTTTTTTTGGTTACAGTGTATGATGGATGTGTATGGAAAAATGTATCTTTGGAGAAAAATTACAGTTTGTTAATTTGAAAAAAAAAAAAAAAAGGAAGCATTTGTGTTAGTCAGACTCCACCTGAAGCAAGGTGCTTACATGACTATTGCAAGAATGTAGTAATGGGGTAGAGGAAAAGCAAGGCTACAAAGGCCAGGGAACTGCCTTCAAATGGGCCAGAGCCACTCCAGGGCAGCTGAGTATCAATACCACATTACAGTATAAACCTCAGCAGTTTACAGCCACAGTGGAACCATTTGCTTTAAATATATAACCACCTTTGCTGTTTCTTCAGCCTCTGGAGCCTGGACCCAAAGACAAAAAAAACCTAGGAATTGAAAAACAATTAACTAGGAGCAGAAGAGGTGGGAAAGTTGGAAGAATTGTGCTCACATCAGCATAGTAGAAGCAAGGCTTATATGGTTCTCTATCAAGAGAGCAGGCTTTGACATTAGGGCATACTCAACCCTTCTGCCCAAACTGCTCAGACCAGAGGGCATCTCAGCTAACAGGGCTAGGAGACAGGCTGGCCCAGAGCCACCACGTCCCAAAGCTCACTCACCCACTCCTCAAAAATCAACAATGAATACAGATCCTCCAGCTTCAACACTGAAGCCAAGTGATGAATAAAGCCCACTTTAGAGTCCCACATCTCCAGAAATGATGAGGATAAGCCCCTTCAGTCATACCCACTGTCTCCTCTCCCCTCCCATCCCCCACAAATCTCCTTTGCCCTCCCACCCCACACACCCCTCAAGAGCGGTTAATGAAAAGCTGTAGAAATATTTGTCCAATGCTGGAGCCCGTTGCTGGGCCCGACTGTATTGTTGATGAGAATACACACCGCAAACATGCACTGTGAGCACTGCGGGACTCCAGCAGCTTCTAGGAGGCTTTGTGAGGCTAACTCTGTGTGTACTGGCCAGACTATTGTGAAAGGGAAACAAACAGAAAAATCGTTACAAACTCAAATGCTGCCTCCCCTCCAAGTTTCCCCCCTTAGTATCTCCCACCCGCCAGTTGCCACCTTCCTCAAGACAAATCAAGACCGGAGGGGGCTGCTTCTAAAGAGAGAGAAAAGGTTTCCTCAGTTAGATTTAAGGCAACAAGTTAGAGCTGCAAGGAGTCCTTTATCCACCAGGGAAGCCTCCCACTGCTCCAGGGCTGGGCTAAGCTGGAATCCTGGGGGCCAGCTTTCTGAAGGCTTCCATTGATTTGTCACTGGTGATAAGTGAGGCCAGAACTGTTCCCACAATCCCCTGCAGAGGGGAAGATTCTCCCACAATGCTCGACGGGGGAGAAGCACAACAAAAAGAGAAAAGTACAGAATGTAAAGGTCGAAAAATCTGGAATGTTTCTTTTCTCTAACAAACAACAACAACAAAAAGAGAGTGACTATTCTGCAATCCAAGCAGGGGAGAGGAGACAATGGTTCAAAAGGACAGCATAGCAGCTTATGAGAGCACAGGCCCTCTCCGATTAAGCAACAGCAGATAGGAATTCTTCAGCCCCTTGTTTCCGAAGGGCCTCCGAGTGCCAACTCGGTGCAACAATATTCCTTTAAAAATTCCCCAACTGCTCCTTTGCCAATAGCAGGACCCTTTTAAATCTTCTATTTACACACAAACACACTTCCTCCTCCAAGCAGATGCTGCTCAGCGTTAATTGTTCTCCTTTCAGAAGGACCTTTTCTCACAGTATTAAACAAATGAGAGATTCTAAGAAAGCACCTAAGCCTAGAAGGTGAATTCCAAAAGCAACAGAGACCCTGAAGGGGCATCACACCGTCCCAGTGGGAAGAAAGATAGAGCAGCAGCCCATACAACACCAGACACATATGATGACTTGAGGAAAGCAAGTAAGTACCCTGTGCCTAAGTAAAATACAGCAAATCAATCATGAATAATGACAAAGCTTCACTGTCTTTTGTAACTGGAACACTCAATAGGAGTTCAGGGACAACCACCTTAGATTTGGTTTCAAAATGTGTTCATCTAAGGCTTTGAGACCAGGCAGAGTCTTAAAACTACAGCTCACCACACAGGAGCAGTGTTTAGGGTGGGGAAGAGAAGAGGAAAAACTCTTAGTTCCTCAACAAAACCTCTAAACTAGCTTCCCTTCTACCCAGAATAAGGCTGAGAGAGGCAGGCCTAGTATGGTGACCCAAAGATCAAACAATTTAAGCTCCAGTAGGGAAGAGAGTACCCTGCCTTCAGCCTTCTCCCAATTAAATCAGGGCAATGTTCAATCCAGTGACTCAGATGATCTCAACAGCCACAGTATCATTTGAGAAGACTCAGGTGACCAGGTCCGTCGGATAACACCGTGATGAGAACAATGTAAGCATTTAAATAGACGTGTAAGAGCCAACCTGATTACAGCTTTACAGGTTAAAATCAAACATCTGAACCAAAATCAGCAGCCAGTAGAGCTTTTTGTAACTGGAACAGTATAGATTCGTAGATTCTAGGGTCAGAAGGGACCAATGTGATCATCTAGTCTGACCCCCTGCACAAAGCAGGCCACAGAACCCTACCCATCCACTTCTATAACAAACCCCTAACCTATGCCTGAGTTATTGAAGTCTTCAAATTGTGGTTTGAAGACCTCAAGCTGCAGAGAATCCACCAGCAAGTGACCCATGCCCCATGCTGCAGGGGAAGGCAAAAAACCTCCAGGACCTCTGCCAATCTGCCCTGGAGGAAAATTCCTTCCTGACCCCAAATATGATGATCAGCTAAACCCTGAGCATGAGGGCAAGACTCACCAGCCAGCACTCAGAAAAGAATTCTCTGCAGTAACTCAGATCCCATCCAATCCAACATCCCATCTCCGACCACTGGGCATACTTATCTACCGATAATCAAAGATCAATTGCCAAAATTAGGCACTCCCGTCATACCATCCCTTCCATAAACTTATCAAGATTAATCTTAAAGCCAGATATGTCTTCTGCCCCCACTACTCCCCTTGGAAGGCTGTTCCAGAACTTCATTCCTCTAATGGTTAGAAACCTTCGTCTAATTTCAAGTCTAAACTTCCTAGTATCCAGTTTACACCCATTTGTTCTTGTATCTACATTGGTACTAAGCTTAAATAATTCCTCTCCCTCTCTAATATTAATCCCTCTGATATATTTATAAAGAGCAAGCATATCCCCCCATAGCCTTTTTTTGGCTAGGCTAAACAAGCCAAGCTCTTTGAGTCTCCTTTCATAAGGGAGGTTTTCCATTCCTTGGCTCATCCTAGTAGCCCGTCTCTGAACCTGTTCCAGTTTGAATTCATCCTTCTTAAACATGGGAGACCAGAACTGCACACAGTATTCCAGGTGGGGTCTCACCAGCGCTTTATATAACGGTACTAACACCTCCTTATCTTTGCTGGAAATACCTCGCCTGACGCATCCTAAAACCGCATTAGCTTTTTTAACGGCCATATCACATTGGCGGCTCATAGTCATCCTGTGATCTACCAATACTCCAAGGTCCTTCTCCTCCTCTGTTGCTTCCAACTGATGTGTCCCCAATGTATATCTAAAATTCTTATTATTAATCCCTAAAGTGCATGACCTTGCACTTTTCACTATTAAATTTCATCCTATTACTATTACTCCAGTATACAAGGTCATCCAGATCTTCCTGTATGATATCCCGGTCCTTCTCCGTGTTAGCAATACCCCTCAGCTTCGTGTCATCCGCAAACTTTATTAGCACATTCCCGCTTTTTGTGCCAAGGTCAGTAACAAAAAGGTTAAATAAGATTGGTCCCAGAACCGATCCTTGAGGAACTCCACTAGTAACCTCCTTCCAGCCTGACAGTTCACCCTTCAGTACGACCCGTTGTAGCCTCCCCTTGAACCAGTTCCTTATCCACCTTTCAATTTTCAGTATAAGTCTTAACGTGGAGCCACTTTTGTGACATGGGAATCTAGAAGCACCCAAGTATCCAGCAAGCCCACCAGCTTGCAAACCTGAGTAACAAAAGGCAGGCAGGCACCCCTAATGGAGAGGGCCAATATCACTGTGGTGGGAATCTCCCTTTTAAAGAACTCCGGGACTAATCTAAAGTCCATTTAATCACTGTTAAGACTCCAGTTAACTTCCATAGACACTGGATCCAGCCTCAAGTTTCTTCACATTTATTAAACTATTTAACCTCTTCTAATTACAAACCTTTTCAGAGAAAATAAAGCTCACCCATAGCTGCAGACATACCTATCACCTTGTGCTGCAATCCCATCAGACCCCACACATTAGACTGGGTCTATCTGAGTCAATACTTGGGTGGAAAGCCTTCAAGAAACTGAAAGTGCTACAAAAAGTGGCATTGGTGATTTAAGAGAGTGCACTCCTGTCACTGAGCCAAGAATGACCCATGGCACTCCCTCCTTGTCTCCCCCCACCACACACACACACAGACACAGACACACACACAGTGTTATGGGGCACTGTACTCCTGGATGTACCATCTTTCAAAGGAAATGAAACTTATTTGTGGTCATTAGAGACCCCTGGAACTTTTCCCTACTCTAGTTGGGGTGTTAACTTTCATGTCCTGGCGAAATTCCAACTTCTGTAATTAGATTCTGTCTCTCTAAATCTTTCTTGCTTTTTCAATTGGATACGGATTCTTCTTCACTTCCACTCAACACTGCCATGTAGCCGTTAAAAAAGCTGTTTTGTTTCACTTAGAGGCAGCTGTATTTCCATGGTGGGACAGAGACCGCTATGTGCAGTTCACATCTCAGTTAAGTTTGTGAAGTGCTTTTGGTGCTACACAACCACTGTTCCTCTCATCCCAAAGTGTGATTGGTTCTAATTAAGGCAATATATTTATAAACTAATTCACAACAGAAAATATACAAGAATAGGTAAGCCTAGTGCCTTCTGTTGTATAAGAACATGTGCAATGGCTGGACATGCAGGAAGTGAACCTTGTGAGGTCAGGGTCAAACCTAATGGAGCAAAGGGATGCCACTAAACCAGACACAGGTAGGATCATGTTATCGCCCCTTTCTTCAAGCTGCGGCACACATTCCTTCTTACTGGCTGAACTCAAGCAATTTCCCCCTGATCCCAGTTTCTTATACATAAGTTCAATTTGGTAACTTAATCCCACTTCAAATTGTATTTATTTTTTCTAAATGCAGGTACTAAAATGATAAGAATTAGTTTGTGTAATTCAGTAATGCTGCCTGGACATCATCATCATAACTCCCCCATACTTCAGATGTCTTATTCCCCCCAAATACAAATGCTTAGTAATTAGAAAAATTAACTGGGATTTGAACAAATATAAGAGAAAAATTAGCTGTCCAGTCACCAAAGTTGTGCAAACTTATTTTCTGTGTCCAAGGAACAACCTCTACTCCTTACTCCATATCCCAGCATTTTGTTTCTGTGCAAGATATTGTTCCATGACAGACCTCCCTATATCCTCACTTAGAGTGTAACATTGATTTGAATGTGCCTAAGTGACAAAACAGCTCTCAGGTCACCAAAAAATGCAGTGTTTAAATAGAGGGGGAAGGGGGCTGTCAGGGAAGCAGCACTTTATGCAGAAACTAAGTGCAAGGACAAGGAGCAGAGGGTCATTTCCTGTCCAGGCTTTCACAGATGTGTTTCTGCAATGACTCAAGAGCTATTTTGTTTCCTATATACTGTTTACCAAGTGTTTGTGCATATGGGGAAAGGGGTGCGTGTGTTGTAAAGTCAGATATTATGAAGAGGAACAGTGTGAATCAGTTCATTCTATACTTCAGTACAATAAATTGTTTAAAATGTAACCTCCTAATCTGGGACTATACCACCAACTTCAGTACATGAATAAAGAGCTTTGAGGAAAGCAACCAACTTCAGTTCCACAAATCCTTATCCCTACTGGGAGAAACTCCAATATCCTTCAAAATAAAGCCTTCTGCTTCTCTGTATGCAGGGAAGAGACTAAACAGCCTGGGGAAGATCTAAGCATAAGCTCCATTCACAGCATCACTGAGCCAACAACCCTAGAAGACCATGAAGTCAAAAATCTGTAAATAGAGCACTCTCAAAATAGGTCTTGTGCAGATAATCCTCAGAGATTCCAGAGAAAGGCACTTCAGTTATTGAGTAAACATGGCTGTGAAGGTCAATCACATATTTACTGAGCTCTAAAGTAGAAATTTAGTTTAATGCTACAAAGACTTGAAGGGGACATTTAATGGTTATTGTCTGAAGTTTGCTGAAGCCAGAAGATTCCAAGTTAGACCTAACACTTGGAGTCTACCAAGCGAGTCAGACAGTTTAGCCTCTATTTTCAATTTCCTGCCCATCCATAATCCATTCTACTGGAGCCATTACAGCCAGAAAAAGAGACTTTAGCAATAAGCTGGATTCACAGACCAGATGTCCCATTACAGGCAATTGACAATGCCAATAAGTTAATGAACACACTGGCAGAAAACAAGGAAATATAAGGGTCCACAGGATTTCTCAGAGGAATAGGAGAATGCCACCAATAGGGTAGCACCTTTTTTCCCCTTCTATATAAATAGTAGTGAGAGGCCAATATTTAAATAGGCCATGATGACTGAATTCCCCCTCTCAAGCCCTTTTAGGTTAAGGCTGAGGCACACTGTCAGTTGAGGACATTCGCATGGCTATTGGCAATGCTAAGGGGGGGAGGGACAGCTCAGCTCAGTGGTCTGAGCATTAGCCTGCTAAACCCAGGGTTGTGAGTTCAATCCTTGAGGGGGCCATTTAGGGTTCTGATGCAAAAATCTGTCTGGGAATTGGTCCTGCTTTGAGCAAGGTGTTGGACTAGATGACCTCCTGAGGTCCCTTCCAACCCTGATATTCTATGATTCTGTATATGTATTCTAGGGATTAAAAAAAACAACAACAGTTCTCAGCAAAGTCAGCCTGGCACCCTCACTACAAGAAAATCACTTTTAAAAAATGTACAGATGGACATCAGGTATGTGGTAGGGGAAATAGAATAGTGCTCCCATCACTTGTCTCAAAACGTGGGACTTATACATTTGGAATAGCACATTTTTTAAATAAATCAGCTACAACCTAGATTGCGCTAAACCCTAGTTGTGGTGTTCCAGCTAGACCTTGTGCCCTTGTTGGCAATCACACAAGTCATTTGCAATTTAATTCCGTAATTACCTGAGCAGCAACAGTAAGGTATGAGCTAGGCAACTGCAGAGATAAAGACCAAACCCCATCCCATAGCCTCCAAATAAACCTCTTTGAAGATTATATATAGAGACTCTTTTTAAAGTGTAACTAACAAGACAACACCATGGAGGGGGTCTAAGCAGGCAGAGCTCAAGGGATGAGGGAGAGCACAGGTGTGATTCGTGATCTGCTGCAGGACATTTTTCTTAGTGCCCCTGAAAGAAATGGGGACCAGAAGGAAGGCAGACAGATTATCATTACAGCAAGCTGGGAACATTATTAAGTGGAAGAGAGGAAGCAGTTTTGGCTTCCAAGGATAAATGAAATTTCCTTAAAAGAAGGAAAACATGTTGGATAAACCATGAAACCGAGGACTTGGGGAAGGGAGGGTGCTGACAGAAAAAGGGGAGGAGCCACTATAGCAACAAGAATAAAACCTCCAATAATTTTTGAAAAAAGCTCTCATCAAAATACCCCCTCACCAACACTCTCACATCGTGTTAGAATTTGCACCCTCATCCCACCAAACTCCATTCAAAGATATTTTATTGGCACAACAAGCTATACAAGTGCTGCCCACATATACAAGACAGAACACTGGGATTCTATCAAGAGACAGATTCAATACACAGAGCATCTGCCCAGGCCAGTGCTTCAATGTGTTTAGGGTTTTGGTGACAGTGAGGCCACATAGCATGATGCCACTGACTCTGACTCCATTAAAATGTGATAAGGAAACACTATTCAGAACCCAGTCTAGGAGAAAGGAAAAAGCCTTATTTCTGATAAGATGAAATTTCTCTCTCTCATGCCTTCTCATTCTGAACACAGAAATAGAATGTCTCTCCGTCTCTCCTGTCATTTCAGCAGCACAGTCATTGATTGCTAGGTTTATGAAGCTTCCCTCAGCTTCCAATTCTAATGTACAATGGCCAGTTCTGTATTTGGTAAGAGGCAGCCAAATCGGGTGGCACATTTCACTATGCTGAAGTATCTGCCAGTGTGATTTCTGCATATAAGAATTTGTCACAGCCAAGGTGGCTATTGGTTTTGATCTGTTCTCCACAGCTGGGGTAGGTTTAGCCGGGAGTCTTATTAAGCATTGTATGGTTCTGGAAGAAGTTGTTTGCTCCACTGACCTAGAGAGGAGGGCTAAATCCCAGGTGTGATGTTTATACAAGAGGAACGGATTACTTTTTCTTTTCGTTTTAGTTTGTAGTCCTCAAGTATTTTTACACAGTGGGAATATTTGCTGCTTTGGCTGAGGTAGTACCAGGAACAAATCTCTTTTTATACAATCATCAGGAAGGGGAATCATCACAGTTCTGTTCTGCAGCAATTGTCATTGAAATTCCTGTGCACATATAGTTCCGGGGGAAAGAAAAACAGTGTAAATACAGAATTTTGCCCCAATTAGTGTAGATGGCTTGGAGCCCCAGACTTCACACTCATACAGGGGAATGGGTTGAATTATACTATCAAATAGAGGTAGCAGGATTATCAGTGTGTCATATTCATATAGCTGCTCCTTTATGTCTCGGAGGTCCTTTTCTCCCTAGTAATGCACCTCTACCCCAATATAATGCTGTCCTCAGGAGCCAAAAACATCTTACCACATTATAGGTGAAACCGCGTTATATCAAACTTGCTTTGATCCGCCAGAGTGCGCAGCCCCACTCCACCCCTGGAGCACTGCTTTACCGCGTTATATCGGGGTAGAGGTGTACTTAAGTAGCCAGTTTGAAGCTTCCCACCATATTTAAAGCCCTGGAATGCAGGTATAGATTGTGTAACTATGATATCATTTGAGTTTACTTTGGGCTTTTTCTCAAAAATATCACTTTTCTCTTTTACGGGTTAGCCTTTAGGACCCATGCACTGAAGTATGTTTCTAGCAAACTTAGGTGTATTAGCAGCTGTCACAGTCATTTAATGAGCCCTCAGCTCAGAGGCTGCTTTGCTAGAGGAGTAAGCCATCATGTACATATTCACCCACGAAAGCTCATGCTCCAAAACGTCTGTTAGTCTATAAGGTGCCACAGGATTCTTTGCAGCTTTTACAGATCCAGACTAACACGGCTACCCTCTGATACTTGATACTGAAGCTGTTATCCCTGTCTCACTCCCCTGTCTGGCTTGAAAACCTATTTGCATATTGTTTATTTCTATCCTGCTTTTGATGGATTGGTACATGGATTTAGTGGTGCTATGATTTCCTAACAGGTTTCTTTCTGTAGCATGGTAGGGTTCGGTCCTGTGAGACACGCTGAGACAAATAGGTTTTTTTAAAGCCCATAGAGCAGGCAAATATCTTCCATTGTTATGATTCCCCCCTTCTCCCACCACTACGCACACATATCTGTTAATGAGCATCTGAAACATAAAGATGTGGTCAAGGTTCATTTCTCAGCAAGAAGACTCCTGAGCTTCCTCTCTTCCTCCCACAGCACTAGCATCACTGATACTATCTGTCCATTACCCCACCAGAACCAGCTAATACCAGAGGAGCGTGTACCTATGTCAATATCATGCTTTGTGGTGACTTTACCCTAATCTTATGAACACTTGCGCCTCCAATACAAGAGAGCACTGCAGATGAAAGTCCTGGGGCCTTATGGCTGGAGCTAGGACCATTCAAATTGGTAGGAGTGGCGAGTAAACATTTTCTAGAGAGACAGAGGGTATGGCTACATCTGGAATTTCAAAGCGCTGCCCCGGCAGCGCTGCGGGAGCGCTGCCGCGGCAGCGCTTTGAAGTGTGAGTGTAGTCAGAGCGGCAGCGCTGGGAGAGAGCTCTCCCAGCGCTGCATGTAAACCACATCCCTTACGGGTGTAGCGTGCAGCGCTGGGAGCCGCGCTCCCAGCGCTGCTGCCCTGATTACACTGACGCTTTACAGCGCTGTATCTTGCAGCGCTCAGGGGGGTGTTTTTTCACACCCCAGTTCCAGCGCTATAAAGTGTGAGTGTAGCCAAGGCCAGAGACTGGAAGGTGCAGCATCCTGAGCTAGAGCAAATCCCAAAGTAGCAGAAAGAAGAAACAATCACAGAGACAAGCAGAATGAAAAAACCTCTCCCATGCTCTGCACTGTCAAGACCAGCGCCTGCTCCAGCCTTGCTCCTCTTTTTCCTCAGGTGCAAGCCCTTCACGTCACACCATCAAACTCTGGTTTGTTCAAAGCTTGAAACATGGAGACCATTAATTGGCTTCATCAGAAGACTCACTCCTTTGAGGGAATTTCCCTCTCTCCCCACGCATTTGAAAAGCTACAGGCAGAGTGAGTATTGTTTGTTTAGAGAGTTTGTTCCCTGGGCAGATCACTGGGTGAGCACCCAATCAACACAAAGAAAGGGCATCAAGCACAACAGGAAGGCAATGGGGTGGGGGGCACAGACATTTTTGTCTGCAAGTGATAAGTGTTCTTAAGTGCCCTCGTTCATTCAGACAGGCAGCCTAGAGGAATGTGGGAGCCAACGCTCAATGAGGGCCACTTCAAATTCTGAATAACCTCCTACCTACCAACTCCCACTGTACACTTCCGAGGAGTTCCACAGATTCAGCACTTGGGTAGAGATCTGTGGCCACACTCTATGCACAGTTGTTGCTATTGCTACCTGCCCAAGTCTATACTTTTCCACCTATCAAAAGTTTCAGATTTTAGTCCCAGGAATGGCACCCTACCCCCAACCTGTTCAAACTTCTGTCCTGGCATGCGGAGCCTAGGTTCTCATCATATTGATGCTTAGTGCCTATCACCATAGGCCCTCTAAAAACACCTACGAGAAACAGGTTTGGGGGATGCCCTCAGAAAAGCAAAGATGCACATTCAGGGATTTTAAGAACAGAAACAACAGATACCAAGAACAGAATTAGAAAACAGAAACTGTGAGGCCCCCATTTATAGATGCTGCACAAACAGGTATAAAGATGTATGCTCTCCCTAGTTACCAAGCTCTGTCACTTTTTCCTTTACAGCACTGCTGAAATCAGCTCTCTCTCTTCATCCCAGCGGCTAATATCATTCACATCTCAGTCACCTCTCACCGTGCAACCTCCTCTTCTTTGTCCTCCCCGACTCCAACTTTGCTCCCATATAATCCTTCCAAATGCGGTGGCTAAATCACCTCCTCCTCCTGCCACTCAGAGAGCCCTTCATCTTCCTATAGTTGGATCTCCTTGACTGATTCCCCACTTCACTCCTCATCATGCTCAAGTTTCTGGCCCTCACTTTCACGACTGCACACATCCTGGCCCCTGCTTACACCCTCCACTCTTGTTCCCACCTAGGACTCTTCACGTTGCTTGTGCTGCACCCAAGCCTGCTTCCTAACAAAGCCCTCCATCTATCTACTTCTCCAACTCTCAGCTTTGTGCCATCTTCCATGTCACCTCATACCCTTGGAATCCCCTCCTTCTCCTTGCTCCCCAATGGAGCACTCTCTTTCAATTCCAATCCGTCCCTAGAATACAGCTCCCATTAATCCAAAATCCAGAGAAAAATTAGAAGGCTGTGCTATTTTAATATTGGACCTCATCTCCCCTACCAGCATCCTATGCGTTTGATCTGTACCATCTCTCTAATTTAGAACAAAACCACTTCGGGGCAGACACAGCATCTTCCTGTGTACTGTGCAGTGCCACAGCATTCCGCCTCATCTGCTGGATGAGAAAAATACACAAGAGACCCAAACACCTTATGCTTTGCCAACACCAGATTTATCCTGAACACCAGGTTTGGGGGATGAGAGGGGAAGTAAAGAAACTGGCTTTTCCAGTAGGTCCAAAAACAGGTCCAAGAGTAGGTTCCCTGCTGAAGGCAGTTTCCTCTGCAAGAGGAGTCTGCATGGATGGGGAAAGGAGGGTGACTGAGACTGGACTTCTTAAATATTTTTTTTCCCTTGTGCCTCCCCAACTCCCAGTAGCAGGACTGTAGCCACCACTTTTCCCTCTAATCTAATTAGGATCACTTTTTCTGTCTTTCCGGAAGAAGCATGAACTGTGTGCGATATATTATACAACACTTTTGTGTAACTGCCTCTTGGCCAGATGGGAAATTTTTCTTCTGAAGACTTTTGTTTCCAGCTTTGATCCCAGTTTTGGATCTGCTCGGTTCACCACGCCCTCTGCACAGAGGTGAAGGGAGAGCTGACAGGCCAAGTCAGGGCTCACTGCAAGTCACAGTCATCCCTTCCATTAGGTTGGTTCCTGGCTCCCCTCTCCCTTCCAACCTGGAACTGTCCTTGAATTTGAAAAGCCCCTATTAAACATTTTTCAGAGGACACATTATTTTGATGGATGCTGGGACTAAAGAGGGGGATTTCTAAGCACAGGGAAATAATGGAGTTTGTTTTAATGGGTTTAAGAGATGCCCGGGGGCAACAAGAAGGTTTGCTTCTCTGTAAATCAAAAACACAGAAAACCAGAAAATGGAGTCAAACAACTGAACTCCAGGAAGCGGGGAAATCAGGCTCTATTTAACTGCAGCTCTTGGTTACAGCCAACTTCAGGCTGCTTGGAAAAACAGCACACACACTACATCACTGGCACAAACTTAACAGAGGAAAACAAAGAGACAACAGGGGTCAGAGTGGGGGTGGCAAGTAGAAGGAGGCACCCACCCCCTACCAGAGAGTCAGATCAATTATCCCTGAATACTAACAAGATTTCTGATTAAAGAACTGCTGCAATGCAATAAGGAGAGAAAGCTCCAGCAGTCAGGAGGGGCTGTCAGGCAGTTACAAAAGGACACAGAAAATTATGCCTTGCTTGGGCATACTAAGGAATTCACTACACAAGTAACCAGGAGAGGGGTCTCCACTGCCTACAGTCCCAGTCATTCCTCACTGCTGATAACTTTAACCTCAGAGACAAGACTCAGTCAGTTGCTATAGCATCTGGAATTTGGTTTCATGTAAGCTTGTTGCTTCAGCACAGCTTCTAGCAGAGGCCTGTTCCGGGGAACGTCCTATTACCACAGGTCAGTAAGGAATCAAAAATAATCCACTGCATACATAACTCATGGTGTGAGATAGCTGGACACTTCACTTAGCCATGAGTATTACCATCAGAGATGATGCATCAGCAAGATCCATTTAGATGTAGGAGTATTTGGGGAGCAAAAGCATACTGTCTTTGGTCAATATCTACATTTTAATCCAACTAGACTGCAATTTGCAATCCTAACATTTAATATAAATATTCAATGCTAGCCATTAAATGAACACCATTAGACTGTGGATCTCCTGGATTACCCATAAAGCCCACAACATCAAATATCTGAAAACTGCCAGCCCTACATGAAACAGAAATTTAAAATTTCCAACACTGTTTATCAGAACTCTAAGGTTGCACTTTCATTCAAACCCTTCATGCAGGCCTTTATCTGCCCTGTGATACAGTGTCCCATTTAAAAGTCAAGCTCACAGGTGAGTTCAGAAACCCTAATGTTGCTAGAAAATAGTCAGATTTGGAAAATTTCAATCACCTGAAATATCGCAAGATTAGAATCAAAATGCACCAATTCCATTTGATACTAGCGAAGTGTCTATCAGAACTTCTCTTCATACCCGGTGCATGGAACCTCCTTCCATCTGGATTTGTAACATATGAAAAAGGTTCTATTAAGAACAGAACTAATTTTCTGGGGCCCAAAACTCTCAGAGGCTAGATGTACAATCTGGAGCACCTCAGCATTTAATGGGTAGTGCTGTGTGATTAAAGTAGAGAGAATGTGTGCAAAAGCTCAATCTAGACCAGAGGTAGACAACCTACCGCACATGTGCCAAAAGCAGCACCCAAGCTGATTTTCAGTGGCACTCATACTGCCCGGGTTCTGGCCACTGGTCTGAGGGGCTCTGCATTTTAATTTAATTTTAAATGAAGCTTCTTAAACATTTTAAAAATCTTATTTACTTTTCACAACAATAGTTATATTTTATAGACAGAGAAAGAGACCTTCTAAAAACGTTAAAATGTATTACCGGCACACAAAACTTTAAATTAGAGTGAATGAATGAAGACTCAGCACACCACTTCTGAAAGGCTGCCAACCCCTGATATAGACTAATCCACAGCAAGGTGAAAATCAATCACCCCCACTATAATACTGTCCCTGAACCACCAGACCCACAGAATGAATAAACCCATTATCCTATGGGATTGAAAGAATTCCCTAACCTACAAATTCTCTTCATTTTTGCCTTCAATATTGGAAAATGCAATTCCTTGCAGAAGGGACGAAAAGAAGGGATTAAAGAAATATTACTGCACCTAGTCTCTGGCCAGTGCAGACAACAAAATCCCAGAGGAGAGTGATGCCTAGCATAACAGCTGTGTCAAAGAACCAAAGTCATTGAAAACTCAACTCTAAGAGCCTACTGTCAGGCACATTAAATTCACAGATGGCAGCTACGGTTAGTGTTCTTTGCAAAGGTTTCTGCAAAATACAGACGGCCACCAAATACAGCATGCCAATTAATGTGGTGGGTTTTCTGCATACCAGAACTCCTGTTCTAGATTCTAAAACAAGGTAAAGACAAAAACACTTTAAAGAGAGGCCATCAACTTTTTAAACAAAAAAAAAAAAAATCTGTCTGAAAATGTTATACCTTCTACAAGCAATAGCTAAAGAAAAGATAAAAGGAAATTAGAAAAACAAATTATCTATTTTTGTAATCTACTTTCTGTAGTTGACAGTCACTTAGAGTCAGGTTCACTGTTTTCCCTGTACAGTCAGTCAGTCTTCCCCTGTTTCATGGATATTTTTTACTAGTAGCTTCCAGGTTTGAGCTGCAGACACAACTGGAGAATGCTTCTCTTTTTAAATTTCCAAGAGATTGCACAGAAACACTTATATCACTCTTGGGGTTTTGTGAAGCCTTCTTTTTATAGAATCTAGTTCAGGGCCTGAATTGATCTGACAATTCCCCTTTTAAAATGAAAATACTTAGTATCTTTAAAGTACTTTTTAATATAGTTACAGTACGCACCCTAATTTCCATAGTATGAGCTCAGAGAAAGGGGGAATCTCCACTACAGAAAATGCTAGTGAACACACAAAATTAAATCCAATTCAAAATGTTTGTTTAATGTACTCAGGCTGTGGTCTCCTGTATTAACTGACCAACCATAATCATTTCACCATGGAAATGGAAGTTTCTTTGCTACCGCTGGCAAGTTTTGTTGCTAGCAGAAGTACATAAAAATAGACCCCTATTCTTCTTTCTGCAGCACCCAGTCTTGATTTGGAAAGATCTGGGGTAAAATTATTTTCATTGTACCTGCAACTTCTTCATTATTCTGACAAGAAAGAAGCAGCACAGTGTTCTACACCAGCTTTTATAAACAGATTTCCTTGCCTCTGGAAGGTCACCTCACAACCTCCAGTGCCAAGGTAATGGGGTCAACAGTAATCCTGTGGACCCTCAGCACATCCTGTGAGTGAGGTAGGTAGGTAGGTAGAGTAGGTTTCAATGACTTGCCCAGGATCTCAAGTCAGTAGCAAAGCCAGGATCAGAACCCAGGGATCCTGACTCCCAGTCCCAACCACACTTCTTCTAATGGAAAGTTTCATTTTAGTTTGGGATTCTAAAAAATGTTGACAGTTTGTGAAGTAAAACTTTTAAATAAATATGTTATTCTAGTGGCAAAGATCTCAAAGATAAACCTACAGGCACAACACTCAGAAATATTCTGTAACCTTGCAGACGAACTCTAATAGACATCACTCCATCAACTCTTCCTTCCCCACCAACACCATTAACATTAACTTGCAAGCATCTCTTCCTATGCCTCACCTCTCCACATGTGAGCCAAACATATGCACACTCCCTTCTTTGGCACAAGCATCCACAGCCGCTCTCCATTAATAGTGGGTCAAAGTTCAATCTGACATGCTTGTTGTTTGGATAAGAGCCCCTCTTCTTATCCCTGAGCTGACACACAGAAGTAAATGTGCTGTTTTAATGGCTGTTGTACTTTGAACTGTGTGGCACCCTCAGCACCTCAGGTATGGATGCTTTGTAAATAAAATTATTAAATCCTAAACCTTCCAAATGGATATTGCTAAGATGCAATGCTGGTAAGAGACTATAGAAGCAGGAGAGCAGACACATGAAATGTAGGCATTTGCACCTTCCTTCACACCCACCCCAAAAAGGGGGCAAAATATTTGGGAATTATTTCCTTATTGAAACAAATCTGGTTTATGTTTTTTAAGTAAAGAGGATAAACTTTCCCAAAACTACAGTTGGCACAACCCATTTTAAACCCTAGCATTCAGTTACATAGGGAGATCAGGAACAAACACTGGCGTGGAACCTCAGGCATAGACAAACTGCCATGAAAAGCTTCCCATGGACATCAGTGTACTATTGCTTAGAGCAAATACAGCAATTCACCTGCACTTTACAGTGAAACATCCCCCACCTGGTCAGTCGTTAACAGCCAAGACACATTAACTACGAGCACCTTGGTAACAGCCAGAATAAAATTCCATCCAGTTTTTTACCTACACAAATCTCTATAGTTAAGATTCTTTCCACTTCTTCTGGATTCCAATTAAACACCTGTATGGCAATTCCAGAGGCACTTCTATCTCCCCTGATTACTAATACCAGATTCTCTGAGATACAAAGCTACAGCCTTGTTTACCTAGCATTTTCAAATCATTTTAGCACCTTCTTCAAAATAGTGTGCAAATAGTATTCTTGGTAGAAAGGGAATAACACTGCTTGAAAACTAAACACAACCTGGTTGTACCCCAGAGGCAATGCTTGCACAATCATGGAGATCAGTGTAAAGATTCCTTACAATTTCATCCAGCATCTGAGAAAAATGCATTGTATCAGCCAAGAGTGGAACTCCAGCTCACAAAATGTCAACTTCTCTTGTAAACATTATTGAAAGATGCTCAACAGAACCCTTTCCTCCCTATTACTACCACCTCCCAAAATTTAATACAGCACTGTGTAGGGGGCAGAACTAGTCATGAGAATTTTGTCCTGTTCGCTAGACTGGACTTAAACAGAGCAAATAGTTGGACACAATTCTCATGACTAGTTCTCAAGCTGTTCCACTACCTCTTACTACAAAGAGGTTATTACACACACATAGTTTTGTATCCACTATTTTTGGCAGTTCCCCTCTGTTGACATTTCTATCTCAGGGAGTTCCAAGATGGCATGTAGGGAGAAAAACACCTTAATTCCTTCAAAAGCAGAGAGGTAAGTTAGAAGACATTTCACCAAAGCAGGACTGTACCTTTAAGGGGCCGTGTAATAGGATGAGTAGCTGCATTCCTGCTCAGAAAGGGCTGCTGTCCCAACATGCAGGAGAGGCTGGAAATAACCTGTACACATACAACCTTCTAGCTCAGAACTCATCCTCTATGTCACAGTCTTTCAAAACACACAGAGGGGAGGAACACACAGAGGGCGCAACAGAAACAAAGAGCTAAGTCCATTAGAGACCAAACTTCGGAGAGAGGAGGAAGGAAACTGCATGTGCAGCCGAAGGGAAGGGGCCCTTTGGAAAACCGTGAATCATACAAGAATAGATCAAGGGAGCGGGACTCCTTTTCTGTGGCTTTGTGAAGGGCCTGGCCCGATTGCTGCAGCATTATCTACTCGGAAAGTTGTTCAGTGATCTTCAGGAACCCCAGGGTTCCCTCCAGAACTCCACCACTAGCTTGCCCGTCTCTGGAGCAGGGGAAAAAGCGAGTGCCCGGGGGCCTGGGGTGAGGACACAGCAGACAAAGCCCAATTCGGGAAAAGGCAACGCGAGGTTGCCCAGGTATCTAACCCCGCGGGATAACTCCAGCGCCACAGCGAGGCAAACTCTCAGCCATCTCCAGCCCACTACTAAATCAACAGATTCCGGCAGCGCGCCCCTTCTCGGGGTGCCCCGCACGCGGCGGAGCTCTCCCCCCAGGGAGAGCCAGCCAGGTGTGCGGTACCTGACCCAGCGCTAGCGAGGGGCTCACCCCGCGCTCCGGACGCGGCTTTGGAGGAAAAGGGGCCCAAGAGTCCGAGCAGCAGCTGGGGGCTTCAAGCACCAAGGCCCGGGGGAAGGAGCAGCTGCTGCCCCCAGGTCTCAGCCGGGCGAGTACAGCCCTCCTGGCCCGAGAAGCTGGGCAGTGGGGTCCTGCACCTGGGCGCCCCGCAGGGGGAGTCCCGCGCACCTAGAGCGCTGGGGGAGCGGTACTGCTACTGCCCCCGGCCAGGGGCCTTCAGCGCACGGGGGGCTGCCCAGGGAAGAGACGATCCTGAGGCAAGCGCTTACCTCGGACGCAGAGCAGGGCTCCCAGCAACAGCGGCAGCAGGGAGCCCCCGAGCCGCCTCATGCTGGCAGCCCCCGCCGCAGCTCCAGCCCTGCACCGGGCTCTGGGGCACAGAAAGTTCTCCGGGTCGCTCCGCAGCAGCGGCCGCTCCTCCGACGGGCTGGGCGCTCGCTGCAGCCCCGGCCGGCCGAGCTCTGCTGGGACTATGCACCAGAGCTGGGGGTGGCTCAGTGTCTAGGGTGCATTCGCTCGTGCAGCTTCCTCCAACGCGAGCGCAGCCGAGTGAGTCCGCTGCAGGCTCAGGCTCTCAGCTCAGCCCGCCCAGGCCCTGCCCCTAGAGGCGGAGTCCTGCTGGGGAAGCCCCCACCCCCGCGCTCCCCAACCAGAACCCCAGCGCTGAGGAAACTCTTTAAACTTTCCGAGTCTCGAGGCACCGGCAAAGCCAGTGAAGCCCCCATTATCCAGGCTCCTTCCAGTCATCCCCCAGGAAATGGCACTGGGGCCGCCCCAGCCTCCCTCCAAGGCAGGCCCCCCGTGCCTCCGTTACCCTCCTAGTGCGCCCCCACCCCTCCAGCGTCCCTACCATCACCCTGTGTCCAACCAGAAGGGCAGCTCTAATGCTCCCACCAGGGCATTTCTCAGCTAGCCCTGGTCTCTGCACCAGATTAGCAGGCCTTAGCCTCCAGCACTGCCCCATCACACCTCCCAACGGGAGGTCTGCCCTAGCCTAGGGCATTTCCATAGCCTAGGACAATCTCCAGCCACCTTTTTCCCTGCAGGGAAGCAACCAACTCTACCTGGCTAACCCCCATTCCTTAATCCTCATTCCCTCACCCTCCTGAAGTATCTCCAGTCCCCAAGAGCTCTCTGACTAGTTTATTCCCTTTAGTCCTCCAACAGTGCATCCCTCAGGACAATCCCCTCCTCCAGAGCACTGAGACATCTGCAATGCATGGTGCAGTCTGGCAGCCCATCCTACTAGATCTTCCACAGGGCATCTCTGGTTTCTGAGTGCATTGCCATGTATATCTCCATCCCTCAGATACCTATCTTAGTACCAGAGCTATATGCCAATTCTCTGAGATTTCTGCATAGTTTACAGTACTCTTGAACACTCTTATCTGGACTATTTTGCAAAGTCCTGCACCTTCTCCCTGGAGCATCCCCCTTTTGCCCCTAGTGCATCTCACCAAGCTTTGTGTCATCTGTAACGTGAATACTCCCCTCTAGCCCTTGCTCATCCATCACTTTCCTGAACCCATTACTCAGTGCATGCTGCAATGTCCTCATGGGAAATATCTGATACCATATTTCAATCTCTTTATTTTATTGTGAGTCTCATTAAATTCAGTGTTCTTCTTAAACCCTCAGATTCTAGAGAAAGCTGATTAGGTGAAAATCTTAAATTTCATTACAAATAAATAATAAATGTTTCTAGCCCTCACAGTTGCGGAGAAGCACTTAAAAATCTGATCCAAGTGCCCCCTAAAGACTCAGAAACCAGAAGGCAAATAAACTGTTTGGGTTTTTTGTGTATTTGTTTCGTTTAGGGTTTTTTGTAAACTCAATTTTTAAGCAAATCTCATGATTTTTTTTGAGCCTGACTCAGGCTTTTTTTAACTCTGAGTATTTACATTACAATAAACTTTAGCTGAAAAAATCAATCTTAGTTGGCTTTATGACATTAATGTGAATGAATAACTGGTTAAGAGACCCTAAACAAAGGGTCTGAACTTCAGGCTGAGGTGCGAGTTGTATTAAATTGGTACCACTGGGCCAGAGGTAGAAATGGTCTTACTTAACATCTTCATTAATATGAAGTCAGTGGGAGCTGCAGATGCTCAGCTCCTCTAAGGATCACGATCTAATGATTTGCCAGAGTGAGTAACCAACAGATCAGTGAAATGTGCCAATTATGCTAAATTAGAAGGAATTGGAAAAAAAAAGTGAGGAGAAAGAATGTTGTTAGAAATTTGGTGAGAAAAGAAAAAATAGACTCACTCTGGCCAAATTAAGCTAATGCATCTAGAAAGACTTAATTTAAAACAGAGTCTCAATGTCGAGAAGAAACTTGAGGTAAGTAGCAAGTCAGAAAGTTTTAAATATGATGTGGCTGCTACACAGGCCAATGCAATTTTTGTCTATATATGTAAAAGCAACACATCCCTGAGCAAGTAGGGGACACATTCCCTCTATATGGGTCTAGTACAACTGGACCTGGAAAACTGAATTTTATTCTGATTACTTCCTCGCTAGAGATACATTAATGAACTGAAGGAAATTCAAAGAAGAGCAACAAAAATTTATCAGGTAGCTGGAGGAAGTGATGCAGGAGGAGAGATGAAAAAGGCTAGATATGCCTACTGTGGCTAAGCAACATCTGAGGCAGTGGGGGGACATGAAGAGCATGCAAATATTTGAAGAGTGTAAACTCCAAGGAGGGAGAGGTATTGTTTATGGTGAAACAAGAGGTAGAATTAGGAGTAATGGGATGGAGTTAAGAACATGTTGGTTTAATTTAGCCAGAAACCTCCTCAGCTTCAGAATAAAATTAGACCCATTTCCCACAATAACAAAAATACTTCTACCTGTTTGTGGAAAGAAGAACAGACCCAAATCTTGTTTATGTCTAGACTCCCTGGAGGATCTATAAGGTAAGAGCCTCAGCTAGTAAATCAGCATAGCTCTGTTGAGTTCCATGATCAGGTCCACAGAAGTTTGTAGGATGCTCAGACGCACCAGTGCTGAGTATGGTAAAAGTACATCGATTAGACATAGAACTTCCTGATGGTGACATGCATCAGGCTGTATAATAGTTTCTGAAGGACTGAGACAGAAGCATTTTCCTGTGCATGAAACCAAATCCTTTTGAGAAATACTTTGTCATGACCTTTAATAAACAAATAAGCCTGGTAAACTTTTGTCCCCTCCGCTCTCCTGGGAAATTTATTATTCCCTTGTATGTGGTTGCATTGTGTTTACAAAGTCATGCTATAAAAGGAAGAGGACACCTACTGAGCTTCCAAAAAGTAATATGTTTAGACTAGGATTATGGGAATCAGGTGACCTGGGTTCTAGTCACTTTTTCTGTCACCTTTTCTGTGGATGACATTAGGCCTGTCCATACTTCAGGTTCCCCATTTGTACAATGGGGATAATTATGCTTACTATGCTTTGTAAATAATGTAGAGATTCTCTGGTGAAAACACTAGAGAAGTGCAAAATATGACCAAGAGGGTAAACTCCTGTGCTTGGGAAGCAAGGACAGAGGCATAAGCAGGTAAGGCAACTAGCAGAGAAATGAGAGCACCTTGTAAAACACATTGTCGAATACATAAGTATTCTACAGAGAAACCTTGATGAGCAGAAGGAAAGAAGAATTGGAGTACGTAAAAATGTTTTTTATGTGTTATCTGTCAAAGTGTTTTTACAAATCCTGCCATGGGCTATGTGCACAAATCTTCCCTGAGATGTTAATAAATATGTAATTTATATATAACTAATCAGAAAGTCTATTAGGAAATCTTGCATTGTGACTGGTCAAGAGCAGTTCGTCAGTAGGTGGAGCATTGATTAACTGGGACCGTAGTCTATGAAGAAAGAAAAAAGTTGTTCCACACAGAGCAGTTGGGTCCAGAGTGCTATGGCTCTTGACCAGTCAAAATTCAAGATTTCCTGTATTACTTGTATTAACATTATTATTCATAATTACTACATTATTACAACATGCATCTCAGTTCCCTTGCCTGTGACATCTCTAGTGATCAAAAAGATCGTAGCTTGAGTGGCCTAGGGTTTTGGAGTTGAAGAGCCAACCTTTGAGTTCCACATCTCCAGGAGTATATTAAATATACATATACCTGACTCTGGCATCTTCATGTGAATACTTTATACTGTGGATTCACCTCTTCCCTTGGTTGATTTCCCTGAAGTTTTCTAACCATTGATGTTTTTTATAAGATGTGCTTATGGTTGTCAGTTAAACTCTACTGCTTTCCTGTGTACTGCTTTCAACCATCAATGCTATATTTTACATTGCAGATCTGCAAAACCAAACACATATTAAGAAAACCTAAACCTAATTTCCCCAATACTAATTTCCCCCAACTATTATTCACACCTTCTTGTCAACTGTCTGAAATGGGCCACTCTCATTACCACTTCAAAAGTTATTTTTCCTCCCTTGGTATCCTGCTGTTAATTGAACTGTCTCCTTAGACTGACCTTACACTTGGTATGGCATTACTCACATCTGTTCATGTATTTATACCTGCTCCTGCATTTTCCACTCCATGCTTCCGATTAAGTGGGTTCTAGACCACAAAAGGTTATGCCCAAATAAATTTGTTAGTGTCTAAGGTGCCACAAGGACTCCTCATTGTTTTTTTTAAAGTTGCAAATGTAGCCTGAAGTCTAGCCTCAGGCACATCACAATTGTCTGCCTTGAGACTGGCAAAAAGGAAAGAGTAAACAAGGGAGATGTTCATCTAAGAGCTAGCAATGGCACTCTGAGAACTTAGTTTGAAGGATGGAAGTCCAGCTGCCCCTAACCTCACAGCCTTATGCATTCAAATGTATGAGAATAAAGTTGGTCTCCTAACTCCAGTGTTGAGCACCTAGAAAAGTGGGTTGATTTTTCTAAGGAGTTGAGCACCTACAAGTCTCTTTGATTTCAGGCTACTGATTTAGTTTGTAAATGTTGGTCACAGTGTTAGGCTGAGAGGCTAAGTGGAGGAATTCCATCACATTACATAGAGAGGAGGAGATTGCCTTATCCTAAACAAGCATCTGAGGCAGGGTGCTCTTGTGCCTGATGAGATAAGGCTCCCTATTCCTGAAATACTGATTTGTATGAATTGGATCTCAGAGGGAAGCTAGTGCTCGGCAAATTCTCATGGAAAGGAAAGGGAAGTGAAAGGCACCAACATATAATTCTCTCAGCCCACAAACCTGCTCAGTAACAGAGATAGGCCTCTTGTTAGCAAGAGCTCAGCTACTGTGGTGATGAGGGACATGTAAAAATGTTGACAGAAATATGTGGGTGTTTGCTTTCTTGGAAATGAATCAGTCCTTTTACTTTTTTGGCATGGTAGGCTAGCCAAGGGCTGCCAACATGTAAAAGACAGAACCCTTAGGTCTGTCTGATAGAGATATAGCATGTCAAGCTTCTGTCTTCCCATCAGATGGCTGACTCAGAGATTCCTCTTCATACCTCTCCCATTTCTCACCTGAGCTCTTGATAAAAGTGGTTGAGAGAAGATTGGAACCAACTAATTGCTTCTTGCCTGCACTAAATTGGAGATTCATGAAGTCACAGATGAGGGTAAGTTACACAATTGCACACACCCTCCATGTCTACACACGTGTCTGAGATCAGCCACGCTCCCCACGCATCTAAACTCCCTCCCAGCCATATATACCTGCATCCAATATGTTCACACAGGTCACTGCAGAGTTGGGACTTCATTACACACAAACATTAGATCACTGGGTTGTTTTTTTTAATAGTAAAAGGTCTGATTGTTATTATTTAAAATATTATACTTGAGTTTAGTGGTCATGCAAGGCACCATCTAGGTAGTCCTAGAGATGGAATCATCTGCTTATTCACAGAAAAGGCAGTACCAGTAGTGCATATTTTCTCACATCTACCCCCTGCCGGTGTGCCTAAATCCTGAAAGAGAGAGGGCCTACCTCTAATGGGGGAAGAAAAAATACAATCCCCATGTCTCATTCAGTTATTTGTCTCTCTGCAACAAGAGGGCTAAAATGTTGATTGTAATGGTAAGATTTTGGGATTGGGGGCTACCAGTCCAGTGGGAATCTTTTCTCCTGCCCCCATCATTTCATACAGGCCACTGAAAACAGGTAAGATTTGGTTACTACCATCATGGGATAACTTTGAACTGGTGACCTGGGGTGCAAGACTAAACATTGTATTGCCAATAAAACTCTCTCTATTCTGTATTTCTAGCATTTTCTCTGTGGCTGTGAAGTTTGCCTGGCCTCTGCATCAGCCACACAAATCCTTTAATTTAAAACTCAGAGTTGGAGAGGCAGCAACCGTTATAGTTAAGGATACAAACGGTTTCCATTATAAATCCCTATTTTAGGCACTCATCAACTTGCAAAATATTTACATTTTGTGTTGAAATTTTCAAGATTTGGTCTCTGCCCAAGGGTGAATTTTCTGGATTGTTTAAGCAAAAATAGTTGATTTGCTTTTGATAATGAGGAGAGTGAAAAATTCTTCCCATTATATTTTTGTACAACCTGTTTGTGAAATGGCTGGAGGGGAAAGCTGCATATTTAAAATGTATATTAAAATTCTGACAATCTGAGGCAGTGTATCTGAGTGTGTGCTGCATTGTTTATTTAGAAAACAAACTCCAAACTGAAGCTGCAGAACTAGAATTAATTTGCAAATTGCATACCATCAGATTAGGCCTGAATAAAGACTGGGAGTGGTTGGGTCATTACAAAACCTAAACTTAATTTTCCCAATACTAATTTCTCCCTACTGTTACTCACACCTTCTTGTCAACTGTCTGTAATGGGCCACTCTCTTACCACTTCAAAAGTTATTTTTCCTCCCTTGATATCCTGCTGTTAATTGATTTATCTTGTTAGACTAACCTAACACTTGGTAAAGCAACCCCCAACCTTTCATGTATTTATACCTGCTTCTGTATTTTCCACTGCATGCATTTGATGAAGTGGGTTCTAGCCCATGAAAGCTTATGCCCAAATAAATTTGTTAGTCTCTAAGGTGCCACAAGGACTCCTCATTTTTTTAAAGGATCTGTTGGACTCTCGAGTGAGTCACCCCACTTCCTTTGGTCAGTTTGGGACTACGATGAGGTAATGTTCACCTGCCTCTGAAGGGGGGAGGGCAAAGACAAGAGGGAAGAAAGGACATGATAAACGGAAGAGGTGTTTGCCATGCTCTTCTTCTCTCTTCCACCTCCATCTACAGACATCACCACCAAGTGACTGAGCACGGATCAAAGGGAAGAGCCTGGCTTAAGGGCAACCAGCCAGCCTGTGGTGAGAAGCATCTAAGTTTGTAAGGGCACTGAAAGTGTTAAGATCAGCTTAGAATGCATTTTGCTTTTATTTCAATTGACCAAATCCAACTTATGCTTTGACTTATAATCACTTTAAATCTATCCTTGTAGTTAATAAATTTGTTTGTTTATTTTACCTGAAGCAGTGCCTTTGCTTTGAAGCATGTCAGTGTCTCCCCTTGGGATAACAAACCTGGTACGTACCAATTTCTTTGTTACATTGACAAATTCATATAAGCTTGCAGAGTCCAGTGGGCATAACTGGACACTGCAAGGTGGAGGTTCCTAGAGTTCTGTCTGGGACCGGAGATATTGGCTAGTGTCATTCGGTTGCACAATCCAAGGAGCAGCTTACATGCCAGAGGCTGTGCATGAACAGCCCAGGATGGGGGGTTCTCATTCTCACAGCAGAGCAGGGTAAGGATGGCTCCCAGAGTCAAGGGTTGGAGTGACCTAGCGGATCACCGGTCCAGATAACAAAAAGGGGAACATCACACATGTACATCTCAGTTTCTCTTTTCTAAGCTCCCCAACTACTACAAAACTTTCTGGCTCCCACTTTCTCTCCATATAGCACTACAAATATTGTTACTCTTGAAAATGTCTCAGGTGCTGTATAACCAGCAGGAGAGACAATGAGCATTCCTTACGTTGTCCCCTTCACATTATTCAATATTCTCCATTCTGTATACAGAAAACAGGCTTCTTTTCCATGACAGGCTGCATAATCCATCAGAATTATTACCTGATTACAGCCCAAGAGGCTGCATCTCTCTCATACACAGTCACACTCAACCTCTATCTATATCTCTTTTGTGTGCACAGGCACACACATACACAGTGGATAGACAGTCCTGGCTGCTGAGGGTTACAGGGAATATTCAGCAGTCAAGAATGAAGAATGAAAAGCACAGGCCTTCTTGGGTTACCCCCCAGGATGAGCTAAGCCTTGGCCGTCAGAAATGTTTCCCATGCCAGAATTTCCAAGCAATATTTATTTTTACCAGGCGATTTAGACTTTTTTGTTTGGCATGAGAGATCCTGTAAACTCTGCCAGAAATGGCTGTTTTTCTTCTCTGCATCATTAGCAGGGCAGCATTCCAGCAGAGAAGGGTTACTCACTTGGTACTTAAGTACTTTAAAAGATGTTGCCTTTTCCTTTCTGAAGAGATAATGTGAACAGAAACTATTGAGAGATTATCCTCCAATTTACCATCACAGAAAAAAAGCCAATTTTCTTTGCTGAGGCTTGAACTCAGGGATGGCCAATGTTTGGGCTCTATTCTTAATGTAGGTTAGAGATCTATAATGCAGCTTGCAGCTACCCTCAACTTTGATATGAAGATGCAGCTTGCACAAGCTACACTCCCCAGCATACAATGCTTCCTCTTGACCTAAACAGATCACACAGATTTTAAAAGCTATATCCATGATCTGGGGTAAGGAAAAATGTTTCAGGATTTTTTTTTAGCAATTTATATTTTGAATGTAAGAACTTAAGAGTGGCCCTACTGGGTCAGACCAAAGGTCCATCTAGCCCAGTATCCTGTCTTTCGTCAGTGGCCAGTGTCAGGTGCCCCTGAGGGAATGACCAGAGCAGGTAATCATCAACTGATCCATCCCGTAGCTCATTTCCAGCTTCTGGCAAACAGAGGCTAGGGACACCATTCCTGCCCATCCTGGCAAATAGCCATTGATGGACGTATCCTCCATTTCCATTGGTGACCCCTAGTTCTTGTGTTATGATCTGGGAACAATATTAAACCTAAGGCATTATGAATGTAGGGTTCCAGCAATCTATAGAGTTTAAAATGAGAACAACTATGTTCATGGGCACATCAGATCTCCAATTAGGTTCCCTCTATTCACCTGCCCAAGGGGACAAAATAAAACTCGTTCCAACCCATAAAGAATCCAGGTGAGTAAGTAAAAATGGAAAATTTTGAAGGTATTGCAGATTTCTATTTGCTTCTGCTATATTAGTAGTGAAATCGGCACTTGACACAAGAGCCCTAGGTGCAATTGCAAGTGTTAAATTTGAAGCACTTTATGGTATGAATCTTGGCTGCTTCAGAGATGTGTTATCTTTCATAGTTACCTCTTCCATTAGTTGAGAATCCTTAAAATGCTTGTGCTAATAGCCTTCAGATTATAACTTCTGGCAAGTTGTTGGCTGTGAAAGACCTTTGACTCGGACCATTGCTCCCCTGAAGTTTGTTGATGTCCAGAGCACAATGCAAGGCCTTCCTATTTGCCCAGCCTTTTCCCTGAGAAAGTGAGTTCAGATGGATGAGGTTTCTTTTGAAGGGATATTAAAGGAGTAGCATCAAACAACTAGCATAGGAGTGACTAAGCTAAGGGTTGTGTCCAATGTGATCTAGATGTTTCCTGCAGCTTGAGCAGGCTCAGAATGAGTCAAGTACCAATCTTTCTCTGCAACCAACCTGTCTCTTGAGAGTTCATTATTACTACAGGGTAGGGATTTCCATGAAGTCATTTCACTGGATTTTTGGCTGAATCCTTTAACTGACATGAAGTCAATTTGCTCATCTTTTTATTATTTAGTGAATGTGCTTAGGGAATTTGGTAAGCATATTTATAATTTCAACAATTAAATCAGTAATTCCACAAGGGTTTCTAGGCCATTTTCACAATGCCTCTCATAAATTAATCACCCTGCCTCAGCTAGTACGCATTCCTACAGTGCACAGAACAATGGGACCCTGATTTCAGCTGAACCTTTTAGGTACCATTTGACCATTAAACCAAAAGGGATTATTGCTAAATAATGACCTATTGTTAAGTAAATGAAAACCCTAGGAAGCTTTGGGAATAATTTGTAATAATGATATAAAGTTGTTTAACCTTTATTAAGCAACAAAACTCTTAATGTTTAGTATATTATCCAGTTGATCAGAATAAGTGTTGTTAACCACAAATGCACTAACCACATTCGTATGGAAAATCTGGATATTATTTTAATATGAGCCTGGAAATCTGCAACATGTAACAGACAAAAGGGGATATGCGTAACTGTCTTGTATGTTTTTAAAAAAGGAAGTTATAGGCTGTCAACAATCTATCTATAAATAACTGTAAGTTTGAGTTATTGGTTGAACTAGACAGGACTGGGATCAGACTATCATCAGCTGTAAGTTTTGGTTCCATAAGGACTGAGTATTGTATATCTGTTCTTATTATTCACTATTCCCAAAGAATAAATGGAACTTTATTAATAAAGGCAATCAAGCTTGACTACTCCTGTTGCACTATTTTATTACCACCTAACACTGGACCACTAATAATTAAATGTAATCTATCTATTTATCTATAAACACATTGTAATACAAATAACAAATAATAGTTTCTAAAGCCACACTTCTCTGCTGATTCCTATCCCTCTTCAAGATTTATCTTTGCTGCCAAGGCTAAAAGAATAACTAACTAATTAAGTTAGTTGATTTTTTAAAATAGATTGTGTTTTACCCCTCTTACCCACCCTTTGTCTGTCTGCCTTTTTTAGACTGGAAGCTGTCTGAGGCAGAGACTGTTTTCTTGTGTGTGTGAACAGTGTCTGTTACCTTGCCTATCCTACCAGAATACTGTTGAGCTCCATGGTGTTAATGGCTGCCATCAGTTAAGACATGGTTAAAGCTGATGGGTGTACTAAGTACCTTTCTATCAGGGTAAAGAGAAGGAGCAATTACATGCCCCTTTACATAGTGATAGCTGAAACAATACAAGTCATTGCCCAAGATACTGGCAGCATGTCAAGGTTTGAGCAGAAGCTATCTAGGCTGATGGGTTTCTGTACCACTTTGGCCTGTCACCTTGCTAAATCTCACATGCTAAGTAGAGCTGGGTCAATATTTGGATGGGAAACCACCAACAAAAACTAAGGGCGTGGCTACACTTGCATGTACTTCACCTCTAGGAGAGGAATAAAGAGAACAGCACTGCAAGCAGCTCTGAGGTGCCAGTGTAAACAGTGATTAATCTTATTACGCTGTAACTGACCTCCGGAACCTTCCCATAATGCTTTTTAAGTAAAGATAACACTCTTTGTTTTGTTGTGATGCCTCTCTTTGTTTTGTTGTGAACTCCGGGCTCTGGAGCTGCTTATCTAAAAAATAAACACAACTACTGTTTGCTCAAGCAGAGGCAGGCAGGGGGATGAATGTCCACAGCTAGTGTTTGCTTAAGGAGAGAAGTAGCCGGAGGTGGGAAGGGCGGGGTCCGTTTTGGAGTAGCTGCTTATCTGGTCTGAAGGCTAGCTGCATTTAGTGAATGAGAGAGGGTTGGGGGAAGGGGTCGAAACTTTTAAAATGATTGAAGGTTGGTGCTGTGTATCTTCAAGTCCTTAGAACTTGCAAGGCAGGGAGCTGACACAGTGTCAGCTCCAAAAATCCACTCTCTCTGTCTCCCCCATGCTCCCTGTCACACTCCACCCCACCCCACCCCCCCCTTTTGAAAAGCATGTTGCAGCCACTTGAATGCTGGGATAGCTGCCCATAATGCACCACTTCCAACACCATTGCAAATGCTGCAAATGTGGCCACGCTGCAGTGCTGGTAGCTGTCAGTGTGGCCACACTGCCGTGCTGGCCCTACACAGCTGTACGAAGACAGCTTTAACTCCCAGCGCTGTACAGCTGCAAGTTTAGCCAAACCCTAAGTGGTGCAGGAAGTGAGGCCATAGCTATGCTCATCAGAGTGGGAGCTTAAAGATCACCTGAGGCCATGGCTACACTGGCGCTTTACAGCGCTGCAACTTTCTCGCTCAGGGGTGTGAAAAAAACACACCTCTGAGCGCTGCAAGATACAGCGCTGTAAAGCGTCAGTGTAAACAGTGCCCCAGCACTGGGAGCGCGGCTCCCAGCGCAAGCTAAACCCCATGAGGAGGTGGAATATGTGCAGCTCTGGGAGAGCTCTCTCCCAGCGCTGGTGCTGCGATTACATTCACACTTCAAAGCGCTCCCGCGGCAGCGCTTTGAAGTTTCGAGTGTAGCCATACCCTTAGAGGCAAGAGACTTGTTCCCAAAGTTTCTTGTGAACCTAGTGTACAGTAATTTAATAGAAGTTAGAGCCAAAGCAGGACTAGAGACTGCCTACAGTGTATTCTCTGGTTCTTTGTACATCTTAGTTGTAAATATTTTAAGCAAAGGGGTTTCTATCGCTCTTCTTGCTTCAAGACTATTCCACAGACCTTGAAGATCACTTACATTTCTCCCTCCAGCATAGTTAGGGTTTATGTAGTTATTGTAGAAATAATTGCCAAAGTCCTAGGCATTTACAATGTTTTAATCTTAGAGGAAGATGTGGGAGCCAGATGAAACATTTTCAGTGATGGAGCCTGTTTAAAACAAAACATTTCCCTTGGAAATTTTGCTTGATATCTGTTTCTATTTATTATTTTTTATAAGACACACAGCCTATTTTTCTGAATGAGTAGCTCCTGTTCAGGAGAACTTTAATGAGGGGAAAGAGGTTTCTCTTTGGGTTTGATAACACCAAACAAAAGGCCAAAGAGAGAAACAGTAAGAAGAAAACTAAGCTGTGCACCCAAAATATGTTTGAATGAATGAAAGCAAAGGAGTCTGATCTAAGTCTGATAATTAATTTGCTGAGAAACATTTATAATATTGACATAAAATTGAGGCTACATATTCTAAGATATCAAGGAAATTATCTAAAACACTTATAACTCTAGGTACTTGGATGACTTTAGCTAAGAAATTTACTAGACCACTGACAATTTTTCTTTAAGTAATTAAGAGCTTGGGAGGTACCCGCAGATTGGAGAAGAGTACATGAGGTACTGGTTTTCACAAAAGGGAAGAAGAGTGATCCTGACAGTTATTATCTTGTAAATCTAACTTCTATCCCTTGTAAAATAGATGAACATATGGGATGGAGAAATTCACTGACCAGCTAATGGAACCACAAGCAATAAACAGCATAGGGCATTTATAAAAAGCAAATGTTGCTTAATAGACTTGATTGCCTTTTCTAATAGAATTAAAACATGAGTGGATGAATAGAAAACAGTACATGCGATATTAAATACATTTGTATTTTAATGAAGTATTTGATACAGCATCTCATAAACCTTACTCTCAAAATTAATTCAAATGGTTTTAGCTATGAATATTGTAATTGAGATTATGGTCCATTTGACTGATGAATCAAAAACAAAAGCTAACGATAAACAACAATATATTGAGTTGAAGTCTATAGGGGGATATTGCAGGAATCTCTGTTAAGTCTGAGCTGCTTTCATGTTTGTCTAAAAGATGATTAAATGGGCATGCAGGGGAGACAACAATCTACAAATACACCTCTACCTCGATATAACGCTGTCCTCGAAAGACAAAAAATCTTACCGCGTTATAGGTGAAACAGCGTTATATCGAACTTTATTTGATCTGCTGGAGCGCACAGCCCTGCCCCCCGGAGCGCTGCTTTACCGCGTTATATCCGAATTTGTGTTATATCAAGTGGCATTATATTGGGGTAGAGGTGTTCCTAAAGGGTACAGAAATCGAGAAGAGAGGAATTATTGGGGTAGGATGCAGGAAGAAATTAAGAAAGAAATAATGTAGGATGAACATCAGAAAAGGTTCCCTGGGAGATATCAGAGGCTAATGTGTGATGTAAAAGTCTCCCAAATGAAGGGATGGAATCCTACCACAGTGGACGATTCAAACTAGTCTGAACAAAACACTAAAAAATATAGTCATAAACAATCCTACTGTGATTTTTTGGGGATCTCCCACACCAGTGAAGGGTTCTCTCACTGCCTGCTTTATAACTCTGGGTGCCTTAATGCTATGTTGATATGGCTCAGAACCTTGACACCTGTAGCCAGCCTACAGCTGGCTTCCACCAGCCTCATCACTTCTTGCAGGGTGACCTCAACATCCCTTCCAGTCCCAATTTGCCCCAAATCTGTCTACCCTGAGTTCTTTACTACCAGGAACCTGGACTTTTCCCCGCTAGATCGTCATCACTGAAGGAGTGAACACTGTTCACAAGTTTTCAGTTCCCTTTGCAACATGCAGTTTGTACAACAGAGATCTGTTTTGGGGCTAAAAATAAGTAAAGGGTTTATTTAACAGAAAAACTATACATTCAAAGGTGAAATAGCAAGGAAAATGGACACAGAGAAAATAAACAGAAAGACACAACTTCAGGCTCTACACTTCTGTATTAGAGAAATTGTTTTTTGTAATGCCAGTTATTATTGCCTCTGAACAGTTTCCCAGTGTGCCTGCTAGCCCTAAAATGGGATCCAGTGTTCACTGTCTTTGAGACTGTCCTTCAGTTTAGGACATAAAATTTCAGCCAATTGCCTGCTTTGAAAAAGATTTTTGCCCTTTTTTCCTCTCCTGGAAGGATGACTCATGGTTATTCAGAGTGGGGGAAACTTCCCCGTTTTTTAGTTTTCCAAGACTGGGGTTTTCTTTTCAGTGTCAGTGTCTTTACATTAACTGTAAAGGTCCATAATTTGTCTTTTCCTGCATTGTAAAATGCTAGATTCTTGGAGCTAGTCTTGTCGGTTTGGGGAGGCAGCCCCTACCCACCTGGCTGACCACCTCCCTGGTGTGAGGTGGAGCTGAATGTTGCAGCACAAATTGAGCACAGCTTTATATCTACACAAATACATAAATTCACAACCACACTCTGTATACATAACTCATAATAACCATTACTTGACATAGCTGTATACATAATAACGTCGTATACAACCAATTGATTCAACTGCTTCTTCATTGAGGGTTCAGACCCTTATTCTCCCTTTGGTGTGTATGGACCCTGATGTCACACCTACTCTGCCTGGGAGATGGACTGTCTGACCCAATAGGCCTTTAATGTTTGCGACTCTATAAATAGAAACCAAGCTACAACTCCCAGAATCCTCTTATAATTGAAGTTCTCTGCATGGGACTAGCTTCAGTGTAGCAAAGTTATTAATGAACAGAAATTATTATAACTCCTAATTCCTTAAATACAGTGACAGAAAAGAAAAACAAGAATTGAAGGTGAAGTGTCTAGAAAAAATAGTACTGAAGCACAAGAGATTCCTCTTTATAAGGCTGTTGATTCTCCAGAACGGTTTAAGTCTCCTGCTACTCGACTGGAGTCCATTACAAATTCCTTCAATATAACTATGACAAGTGACAGTCCCAACAGTTGCTTAATATAGAAGGATTTTGTGTTTATTTATTTACCTTTGTTTCAATTTGAGCCCATCAGAGTTCTCCAAGCTCAGTATAAAGTTAAATTCACATAATAAAGGAACTGGTCCCAAAGACATTGCAATCCCAAACTAGCTTCAAACATCCACAGTCCTAAAAATAAGCTCTATCTCAGTAACTCTGCCCCCTGATCAGATAAGCCTGGGAGAACAGGTGAGTCCTACAGCTGGTCCTGTGGGTCACCCGAGCCAGGCTCCAGCAGGACAAGGGGCAAGTGACTTAAGGGAAACTCTGTGAATGGCTCCAGAAATGACATCTTGTTTTTATATAGTTTTCTTTGAGTCATTAACAGTCAGGCGCCACTCGTGCTGTAACATATCATTATTACAACCGCAAATGTTCTTAGTGTCCAAAAGGAAGATTTATTCCCTTAGCTAGTTAAAAAAAGAAAAAAATCCAATCCACAGAGACCAAAAAGTAACAGAAGAATCCCAGAGAATTAGAGAAATATTAGAACATAACATTTAAACTGGACTTAAAAGGCCTCTCATAAATGAGGGCTCCAGATGTTGACAGAAGAGCTTGTGGTTTACAGAGAATAACCAAGGATCAGTGTACAACTCATAGAAATTTCCTCCTGCCCGAGTTTATTGGCAGCTGATGGAAGGCAAGTCTTTCAGATTTGGCTTTTCAGTGGCAGCTAAATTGACTTGCTCTAGTAGCAGATAATTTTAGCTGGTCTTGACAGTAGCAATCATTGCCAGTTTTAAGAATATAGGAACTGCTAAATCGGCTCAGACTGGGGGTCCATTTCACCCACTGTCCCATCTCCAATTGTGGCCAGTAGCAGATGGTTCAGATTTAAGAAACCCCAAAGTAGGCAGTTATGGAATAATTTACTCATAAGGAAAAATTATATTCCAAACTCCCATCAGCTAGATAACTGGCCAGTGTCCTGACACATACGAGTTTGCATTCCTTCGAAATTTCTGGCTTTTTTTGTTTCATTTTAATTCATACTAATGCAACTCTGTATGTTCTCATTATCCAAAATATCGGATCCTTTTTCAAACTAGGCTGAGCTCCTGGCCTCAAGGCTCTCCTGTGGCAGTGAGTTCCACAAGCTAACTGGTGTATACAAAAGTGTTGTTAGTTTCAAATGTGCTACCTTTCAACCTCAGAGACCGTCTCCTTGTCCTTGTATGATGAAAGCGTGACTAGGAGTTCCTGCTCTGCTCTCTCTACACCGGGCCTGATGACACGGACCCCCCCACCATGCCCTGTTATTCGCCTCCCCGCTCCCGCATGCAGTGCCGTTCTCTTCAATCACAGCCTCCTCCCGCCCCTCATCGCCCAGCTCGGGCCCTGGCTGCTGCCGCTGCCGCGTGCCGCTGCCGCTGCCCCGGGGGTGGCCAGAGCTGCGCGCACTCTACAATCGGTCACGACTGTCCCCGCCTTACTGCGCCTCCCTCACTGGGCCCGCGCGCGCGACTCCCCAGTCAGAGCTTTCAGCAGGGCACATCTCGTGCCTGTCAATCAACGCGGCCCGCCCTTTGTGCTGCGTGCCCCTCCCTAGCGGGGCTGCTGGGATTGGCAGAGGGCGCGGGGCGGGACAAGGAGAGGTCCCCGGAGGGGGCGATTGCCAGGTGTGACGCTGATGCGTTTCCCTCCCCCCGGAACCTGAGTTGTGCGGGTCTGTTTCCAGACGGAGTTTCAAATCATGACTCTTCCCCCACCCCGCGACGGCGGCTGGCGTCCTGGAGACGGACGGAGGCCGGGAAGGAGCAACGCGCGCTGGGGAGATGCTGAGCCCCGAGCGCCTGTCCCTGCCGGGGCCCGAGTACTTGGGTAAGGGCAGCGGAGGAGAGAGGCTGGGCAGTTTGAGGGCGGGGCTCTGAGCCCGCTGCGGAGCCTGTGCGAGGGGCAGTGAGCGCGGCTGCTCCTACAGCCTCTGCCCCATGTGTCAGGGGAGCTGGCGGGGAATTGGCCTCCCGGGCACAGGCCCCACGGGAACCTCACTGTCGGTGCCTCTAGGCAGGGCTCCCTTTGCCCCTGCGATGGTCTCTAGCCAGGCCTTGCTCAGCCTTGTCTTCAGCGCTCGGTTCCCGGGGGCCTGGCACGGAGGTGCTGGGTGTTAGGAGCGGGCAGGAGGCTGCCAAGGGAGTCTTTGTTCTGGGGTTTTGTTTTGTGGCTTCCTAGTTGGAGGGGCCGAGTTAAGGCGACCTCAGCTGTCAGTCACTCTATGTTTGGGAAAGTAACCTAATTTCCAGTCTTTCTAGCCTGGAAAGTGAATATGGAAGTGTTATTTACACCTTCTCATAACACAAGACTTAGGGGTCACCAAATGAAATTAGCAGGCAGCAGGTTTAAAACAAACAAACAAAAGGAAGTGTTGCTTCAAACAACATGCAGTCAACCTGTGGCACTCCTTGCCAGAGGCTGTTGTGAAGGCCAAGACTATAACAGGATTCCAAAAAGAACTAGTGAAATTCATGGAGGATAGGTTCATCGATGGCTATTAGCAGGGTTGGGCAGGTGATTATTCTTTTTTTCTAGAAGCTGAGAATAGGTAACAGGGATGGATCACATGATGATTACCTGTTCTGGTCATTCCCTCTGGGGCACTTGGGATTGGCCACTGTCGGAAGATAGGATACTGGATTAGATGGACCTTTGGTCTAACCCAGTATGGCTGTTCTTATGTTATGTTTGTGTTTTTGATATGTATAAATGATGCTACTATCATGAGTAACCCCCCAAGGTTTGTTTGATAGTCACAACTTTCTCTTCAGTTAACCATGTTTTTTGTTTTTTTCATACTAGTGTCCTATTTTTTTTTTGTAATATGTGAGAAATGACCAGTTAAAGGAGACTGTGTTGTTCACAAGCTGAGTGGAGGTGTAACTGGTATTTTTCTAAAGGTCTATCTTGTTCTCCAAGGCTAGAGTCCCTGACTTGCTCCCTTGTGCCTGCTGCCTCCATCCTGGGAAGAGAGCTCCACTGGTGTAGGAGTGGGCGGGTATTTGAAGCATATAGGTTTTTTTTTTGTTTTTTTTAATGGAAGTGGACTCTAGATAACTAGATGGGCGCTCTGTCTCCATTTCTTGAGTGTTCTTTGAAACCAGTGGTGCTCAAGGATCAAATTTTTTTTTTATCCATGTACTATATTCACTTTTTGGGTGACAAGGTTGAGTAACAGGAGGTTTTATTGCTGGGAAAGAAAAACAACCAGTTTCTATTGATCTGTCAGGGAAGAGTCAAGAAACACCATGTTGTGGTTCTGGTCATATTTTGTTTGTTTTTAAAAGTATGTACATTTCATAGCCCTTGGGTGTAGCCCTTGGGTTACTGGCAGGATGCTGCTGCAAGCCACAGTTAAGGAAAGTGTGGTCTCCCCTTCTCTAAATTCAGTTATTTATTTTCTAGGGTAAGTAACAAATGTTTTTTACTGCTTTCATACTATGACAAGGTGGAACATAAAATCCACGCAGCCTACTGTATTTCTTTATCTACTCTGCATACAGATTCCCTTCCTTTGCTCATTGTTGATTCAGGTGTCTCCACATTGAAGTGGGAGCTGCAAGAGTTGGCAGACATGGCTTGAAAGAAACTTTCATCCACCACTGAAATGAAACTCAGTAACATTGTTCTGTGATTCTCCCTTTGTCAAATATAACAAGAGATTACAAATCTCCTGCAGCAATGCTCTAAGGAACTGCTTTTTCTCTTTCCCCTGCTGTGGGTGTTGGTCCTCTCTAGACTGAGCCTAGTATGGTCTGTGGTACTGCTTAATGTTTCATTGGACTAAAGCGCAAAGGGTTCTGGCACCAGTGTGTTGAATGGAAGTAACTTTGGTAAAAATAAAGTCAATATATGACTTCACTTAATGATTAGAGAGAAGCTGGGATGAGAAGGACAAAAGGAGGTTGGAAAATGTTGCCTAATGTTTGAACCCCTTACGACTTTTACATTCAAAACTCCTTGGCTTGCTGCCCTCAGATGGTTAGGGCTGTTCTGAAGTCAGGGTAACTTGTGTATTAGTAGCTAGTGTGCTTGTTTGTCCAGAGTACAGAGGCTTCGTTTATACAAAAGGGCAAGAATCAGAGTGATTTTGTTTTGACCACTGGACCCATCATCATATTCTCAGCCCTGGCAAGTCACAAGGTATTGGTCCTTAACATCACAATCTTGCATTTAAAAAAAAACAAACTATGCCCCACTTCTAACCACCAGTGTGCCAAACATTCACAAAGTATGGATTGGATTCGATCCCTAGCAGTTCCCAAGGTAGCAACTGCTAAAATTGTGTTGAAACTGAACTGAGAGGGAAGTAGGATGGTAATTTTTAGGACTTGAAATCATATCATGCTGTCTTGTGAATACCCAAGGCTAGGTAGGTAAGAGCATAAAAATTGCCTTATTGGATTGGAGAATCTTGGTCCATCTAGTACAGTATCATGTTTGCAACAGTGGACGGTACCAGATGCTTTTGAGGAAGATACAAGAAACTCTGTGTAGGCAGGTGTGGGATAATCTACATCCCTCTCCCCTGGATGAATCTCTTTTTAACCCCTAATAGTAAGAGATGGACTTAACTCCTGAAATATGAAGTTTTATAGCCCTTCCAAAACTTTTTTTTAGTATTTTCTTTCATAACTCCATGTTCTTGTTACCCATATAATTATCTAGTCCTTCATTGAATCCTGCAAATTTCTTGGCCTCAACAATTTTTTGTGGCTGTGAGTTTCAAAACTGATAAAGGAAATACTTTTTCACACAACATGTAATTAGCCTTTGAATGTGCCACCTTTTAGTTTGACCGTCCCTTTGCTTTTTGTATTATGCAAGAGGATGAATAGAAGTTTCTGATGTATGTTCTAAACACTATTCATTAGTTTTGTATGCTTTACCTTGTCCTTTCTTATTTGTTTTCTCTCCAAAGTGAATAGTTCCAGTCTTTTCAATCTTTTTTTCAAATGAAATGTTTTCCATGTCCCTAATCGTTCTTGTTGTTAGTCTCTGAACTCCCTCTAAAATGGCAGTAGTGTTTTTGAGCTAGGCTGACCAATACCGAAAACAGTATTTCGAATGAGGCTGCTCCGTTGATTTTATATAAAAATATATTTTCCATAGTAAACACTAAGCCATTCCTTTTGTACCCTAACGTTTTGTGTGTTTTTTGACCACAACTATGCACTGAGCAGAAATTTTTGTCTACAGCAATGCACAGGTCTTTTCCCTGAGTAATGATAGTTAATTTAGAAACCTGTAAGGTGAACGAGTAGCTCTAGTTTTTCTCTCTAATGTATATTACTTGGTATTTATCAACATTTAATTTCTTCTGCTGTTGTATTACCCCTTCACTTTGCTTGGTTATGTCCTTTTGAAGTTCCTCATGGTCCTCTTTGCAGTTGATTAACCTAAATAATTTTGTCTTCTCCAGATTTTGCCAGCTAACTCCCTTTTCTGGATTTTTAATATCTATAAATTATAGATTAATAGAGTTTAAAGACAAAAGGGACCATTAGGTCCTCTAACCTGACCTCTTTTATATCACATGCTATTACAGACCCAACTGGGAGAAATGTAATGGGCCCGGTAATTTGTGTTTGGCTAAAGCATATCTTCCAGAAGGCATCTGATCTTGATTAGAAGACCTCAAGAGTTGGAGAATCTACCACTTCCATTGTTAGTTTGTTTCAGTGATTAAAAATATATGCCTAACTTCTAAGTTAATTTTTGTCTAGCTTCAGGGTTCAGTCACTGGTTCTTGTTGTGTTTTTCTCCACTAAATTAGTTCTTTAGTATTGGATATTTTCTTCCTTTGAAGGCGTTCATACACTGTAATCAAGTCACCTCTCAGTCTTCTTTCTGATTGACCTCTTTAAGTCTCTCACTGTAAGGCATCTTTTATATCCCTCAGATAATTTTTGTGGATCTTCTGCACCATCTCCAATTTTTGAACATCTTTTTTAAGATGTTGACACTAGAACTGTACACGGTATTCTAGTTATGGTCTCATAGGTGCCGTATAAAGGGGTAAAATCACTCCCTACTCCGCACTCTCCTATTTATACAACCAATGATCTCTTTAGCCCTTTATACCATAGCATTGCACAGAGCACACGTTGAGTTTCTTGTCCACTATGACCCCTAAATCCTATTCACATAATGGTTTCCAGATATAGCCACCCATTCTGTAGATATGACTTGCATACCTTATTCCTAGATGTCTGTCTTTGCCTTTGACTGCATTAAAACACATTTTGTTTGAATGGGCCCAGTTTTCTGTCTTCTTCATTATTTGTCACTCTGCCAGCCAGTCTTTATGTCATCTGCAAATTTTATCAGCGCTGATTTTAAATTTACTTCCAGATTGTTGATGAAAATGTTGAGTAGCACTGGGCCTAGTACCAATCCTTGCAGAATCTGATTAGAAGCACTTCCATTCAATGATGATTCCTCATTCTTTTGAGATCTGTCTGCTATCCAGTTTTTAACCCATTTAATATGTGCTCTATTTACATTGTGTAGTTGTAATTATTTAATCAGAAAGGTATGTGTTACTAAGTCAAATGCCCTACAAAAGTCTAAATAATATTTCTGCGCAGTTACTTTTATCAACCAAATTTGTAATCTCCTCAAATAATAAGTCTTGTTTGAAAAGATCTGTTTTGCATAACATCATTTTGACTTGCATTAATTATATTTCTAACCTTTAATTCTCTATCAGTTGAATCCAATATCAGCTTTTCCATTATTTTGCATGGGTTTGATGTCAGGGTAAAATATTTATAGCTGACCCAGGCCTTATCTTACTGAATTTGTCCAAATATATTAGCATTTGTATTTAGCTCTGTTAACCTAATTTACAAGGTAGTGTGCCCCCCACTCAAAAACAAGTCTTTAATTCCTCGGTTTAACTATACGTTATTGGCACTCGAGGACCAAATATGGCTGGCCCAGGACTTGGGTTCAGTATAACTTTCAGTACTTAGTTATTTCAGTCCTATTGGCTGTGCACTTAAGCACAGATAGATGTGTTTCTCAGGTAGCATACCTTACCATACCTCAATTGTGTGCCATAAATTGTTTGGTAGTTTTGGGTTTTTGTTTTTTTTGTTTTTGTTTTTTGGAGGGGGGGATCTTCTGATATAGTTCTCCTTCCTTTCAAAGATTTAATGCTGCAGGAGAACCCTCTCTTCAGCCAAAGAGATATGGATGTAGCTCCTACAACTGTGTCCATCATCTGGAGGGATTCACTAGAGCAGGGGTAGTCAGTTATTTTTGTTAAGGTCCACATTTCTTGGTCAAGGTCCAGATTCCAGAGAAAATAATAAAAAGTAAAGAAAAATATTTCAGGGTCTGTTCAAAAGTGTCTGGCAGTCTGGATTTGCCTTGTGGCCTGCCTATTGACTACCCCTGCACTAGAGTGATGTGTGGTGCTTCCTCTCTTTAGGGTATTCATATGTTATCTCTGCAGCATTTGGAGCCTCCTCAGGTCTAGGAGGAAGTGGCTGAACACTGATTCCTGCTCACGTGGAAGCTCATTGTGCCCTGAAGCCAGTTTGCTGGTTGGTCACTTTGCTTTTGTCTCATTTCAACGTTTTCAATCTAAGCCCTTCTGGAGGGGATTTATAATTCTACTCCAAAGAGGTGTTCTAAGATGAAACTTGAATAATGGATTTTTTTTAAGAATTAGCAGGCTTTAATTTTTTTAATGAGCTAGTTATTGTTGGACAAGTATAGTCAAGAAAATTAATAATAGTTTCAAGACACTAAATAACTAGTTTTTACGTTAAAAATGGGGAGGTAGGAGGGAAGGTGTAAGAATAGGGTTACCTTATTTGAACTTTCAAAAAAGAAGACTCTCCATGGGGCCAGGATAGCCCTGCCCCCTATCCACTCTCTACCACTTCCTGCCCCGACTGCCCCCCACAGAACCCCCAACCCATCCAACCCCTGTGCTCCTTGTCCCCTTATCTTTTCCTCTGGGACCCTTTCCCCTAACTGCCCCCTGGGATCCCACCCCCTATATAAGCCTCCCTTCTCCTTGTCACTGACTTCCCCCTCCTGAGACCCCCACCCTAACTGCCCCCCAGGACCCTACCCCCTACCTGTCCCCTGACTGCCCCAACTCCAATCCACACCCCCGCCCCTGAGAGCCCCCCAGGAACCCCCAACCCATCCAACCCCCCCGCTCCCTGCCCTCTGACTGCCCCCTGGGATCCCCTACCCCTTCTCCAACCCCCCCAGCCATCTTACTGTGCCGCTCAGACCAGCGTGTCTGGCTCCACACAGAGCCAGACACGCTGCCCGCTCCCCCGTGGAGTGCACAGCCCCCTCCCCCCGAGCTCTGCCAGTGCGGCACTGAAACTGCAGGGGAGGGAGAAGCAGGGGAGGGGCTCTGCCTGCTGGAGGCCCCAAGCGGCTGAATCCGGTCCAGCCGCTCTGTCAGCCGTGCTGCACTTTGCATTGGGAGGGAAATCCCAGACCTTTTTAGATTTTTACAGTCCTCCCAGATGGCTATTTAAAACCCCCAGATCTGGACATGTCCAGGATAATCCGGACGTATGGTAACACTATGTAAGAATCAATACTTATCCCTTTAAGAGGCACTTGAAAATGAATGATTACTTAAAAAACCCCCGCAATTATTCTGAAATTACCAAATATGCTTTTCACAAAAGCTATTGATGAGTTTTGTTTGCCTAGTAGAAACCTAGTATAAGTAAATAACGCTTTAGAAAGCACCTTTGAGCCTTTTTCTTTTTTTTTTACATTGACCTAGCTGTGTAAAAGCCTGATTCTTTAGAGAAGATAACCTTTCTCCATCCCTATGGTGTGTTACAGGGTCTTGTTAATACCATTATCTGGTTGTGAGATTACAGGTAGTTGTGATTTAAAAACAAACAAGATTAGGTTTCTCTAATCTCATTCAGTAGTCTATGTTGCTCCAGGAAGTCCTATCAGGTGTTCTTTGACGAGAATCTGAGATCAGCCTGCTCTCTGCTTTTTTCTCATCTGGGATAGGCAAGCTGCCTTTAAGCCCCCACTGCAAACAAATGTCTGACAGGTCAAATGAGTGTCCAGTGCAGCTAATGTCTGACAGGTCAAATGAGTGTCCAGTGCAGCATTATATGCCATGTCTTTTTGGTGTCTCAATGTTTTTTCATATTGGAGATTATTCTATGATGTCCATCTCGTGCAAAGAGCAGTACAGTTTAAATGTATATTCTAAACAGGGCCGCCCAAAGGATTCAGGGGGCCTGGGGCAAAGCAATTTCAGGGGCCCCTTCCATTAAAAAAAAGTTGCAATACTATAGAATACTATATTCTCTGGGGGACCCTGCAGGACCCGGGGCAAATTGCTCTACTTGCCCCCTCTCTGTGCGGCCCTGATTCTAAAGAGAAGTATCGCTGCTCAGAGTTAAATAGAAAGTAACAAACAGAAATTAGGCATTTGAAAGAAAGAAAAGTGATTTGAAATAAAGAGTATTCAGTAAAAACAACAAGGAGTACTTAGACAGTTCCAGGAGCTGCAGATGTTAAGGCTCTTGCTTCAGTGATGGTGATATTGTGTAGAGGAGCAGAGGAGGCCAGAGCTCAGTTAATGGGGATGGGTTTAAACTAGGAAGGTGAGGCTTTCGTTTAAGTGCATGTGAGTCTGTGATGAATCTTATAACAAGTAGGACATTTTAAAAACTGGATTCTGCAGTCAGTGAGAAGCAATTTGAAGTTGTGGATGAGGTCCTTTGGGTGTAGTTAACATTCTGTGACATTCTGTAGGGCTGACACTCTGGGAAACCACAGAGGAGGTAACTATAGTCTGAATAAGTCCCTTCCAGCCCTGACTTTTACGGTTCTGTGACTGATCGTTGTTTAATATTCTTTGTTTATAGCTGATAAAGCATATCTCTAAGTCTGAGGAAGATGATTAGACATTTAGAATATTGTCCATAGCAGCTTCAAACTGTAGTGGAAGGTACTCTTCTATTATAAAAGAGATTTAATGGATTATAGCACTTTGTGATATATATCCATTTTCCCACCCCCAAAGCTCTTTCCCTTCACCCTTAGCCAACTGCAGGCATGTGAGAACATGAACCCTGTGCCAGGGAAAATCTGCACCTTGTAAAACATGGCCCAGTTTAGTGCTAGACACACAGACCTCTGACAAAGCAGCGGTGAGAAAAGAGAACCAAGAAGTGATGAGGAGCGAGAATCTTTCTACTCTTGGCATCCAGAGAGCTGCCAGACTCTTGCAGTACTGAAACACTTTTTTCAGGGGGAAACTGCAGTTATGTGGAGTGTTTTCTGACAGCCAGGGCCCCACATCCCTCTACACAGTCTTTGAAGTATTTGGTTGGGGGATGTAGACATAATTATTTTCTTTAACTGAAATATTTAGTTAATTATATTTGTGTTACAGAATCAACTAGACACCTCAAACGAGATTGGGACCAATTATACTATTAATGGTATAAACGCATAATAAAAGATGGTTCCTGCCTGGAAGAGCTCACATTCTATATAGAAAAGAAAGGAAATATTATCCCCATTTTACAGATAGGGAGCTGAAATGCAGAGTACGTGACTTGCCCAACGTTACATAGGAAGTCTATGATGGAGTTAGGAATTGAATCTGGATCTCTTGAGTCCCAGTCCAATGCTTTAATCACAAAGCCATCTTTCATCTCAGAGCTGTGGTTGTATTACTGGAACCACCATCCCAGCTGGAAAGGTTTGAAGAGAACCTTAAATATAGCTGCTACCATAAGGTCAGGGTAAGTGGATGGAAATAGTTCCTTATTTTCAGAATGAGAAAGAGATGTTTGCATTTCAGTGGGCAGTTCTTTCCCGGTGCCTGCCCTATCTTCTTACTCATCCTCCTTGTGTACAGAAATATGGGAGTCTGGAGAGTAATGGAGCTCTTGCATTACAATTTCTGTCTGAATAGATAGGAGACAGGCACACTTGAAATTTGTTATTAGAACACAGTTCTCTATAACATTGTGGTAGCAAACGCCACACAGGAAGCAGAAATAACAGCCAAATAGATGTTCCTCAACTTAGAGCATGTGAACATCAATGTGACTATCATGCTTGTGTGTGTTAAATATGTGAATGACAATAAGAGGAATCTTTCTGTCTTCTTGATAAAGTAAAACAAGAAATCTTCCTCTGAGAAGGTAAGCCCAATTTGGTGTTCTTCCCATGCTCTAGTTATGCTGTTACAAGTCTGATGTCTGGCTTTTTTGCTTCCTGCACCACTGCTAGAATTCTGGTGCAGGCCAAGCCAAAAGAACCTGACTCTGGAATTACTCTGCTTTGTTACATAACTATTTAGCTTACTTTATTTCTAAGGCTCTCATCATCTTAGTTCTGCCTCTGCTTTTCAAATCCTGTCACTGTGCAACATTGTAAAAAGAAAAATACCATCCCACCTTTTAATTCAGTGAATTTGGCGTTACCTCTCTTTAGGGACCAATGCTTGAGAGGAAATTTCCTGTTAAAGGACCACGGTCACCTTAAAATTCACGTTTGTATGAAAAGTATTTACTTTCCATTGCTACTTCTAACATTTAAGGTTACTATAAATGAAAGAGGTTAAAAGGAAAATGTTTCTGTTTTTCAACCCATTTGTTTATACCTTTTACTGCACTTCGTTTAGAGTCCGTTGTTCTGTTTCCTTTGCGTGATCAGTGACTTTCCCTTTTTGTACTGGATTTCCACACAGCAATGTGGAAGGAATTTTTTTAAAATAAGAAAATGTAATTGGCTAAATTTTATGATGACTGTGTCTCTTTTAAAAACAAACCACCCCAAGCTAGTTAATGTAGAAAGCTGGATGGTAATTTTGTCTGATTGTATGAATGAGCATCATTAATGAGGCAGTTCAGTACTCTACATTAATCAGCAGTACAAATCAGGGTGAGTATTATCTGTGATTGTAAAAGTGAGGGGCTGGATAGCATGGAGTCGCCAATGTCAATTAATAATGCAGGCAGGCCTTCTGCAAGTTTAAACCACTACTTTTCCAATGCATGCCAAACTGTACCTGCTGCCTGTATCCACCTCTGACCCCTCGCAATCCTTGCTCTTTTGTGGAAAACTGTCAGTTTTGTCAAATCACGCACTGGCTTTGCCATGTAGACAGATATTTTTCAGGGTCTAGTTTGAGATATTAAAACGTGTGTGATGTACAAGTGATCTCGGATCTCTAGGGCTCAACAGTGGATGCATTAATCCATTATACTAGTAAGCCTCCCCTCCAGTTTATTCTTCTGGCAGGTATTTAAGTGCATGGTCTTCACAATGTGCTGCTTCCTAAGGGAATGACTAATACTGATCATGCTTTGACATAGCAGTGCACTTCAGAGGAGTCTCATCCCTGCCAGCTGCTGTGCTATTGTCACATCAGAGGTGTGATACCTGTTGGAGAGCATTAGACACTAAACTAAGAGGACACAGAGGCCAATCTGTGTGCAGGTTTGGAATAGAGTAAATGCTGTACTGTAATCGTTATGCTGTCTTATTGTAAGAGTATTTGTTCTCAGTAGTTCTCAAGACCAAGAAATGTTTTGAATCTTAATTTAGACTGTTTGTCCCAAGTGGTTTTGAAATCGTAAGTGTTAAAAATATTTCACTGTTGGATTGTGTAACCTTTCAGTACATCTCCCTGAGCAGCCACAGCACATGCCGTGCATTGTAATGTTATCTGTGCTATGACCCCTTGTACTGACACATTGTACCACATGGTAGGGGAACTTTGTTCCTTAACAGTAAATGATATTACTATTAATAAAGAAATTACTCTGTCAAAAAAATCATGCTGGGCTCTGAGTGGTGCGAGCAGTGTGGACAGTGGTTTAGCTTTTGGTTTAAGGCATGTCTGTCTTGTTTAGGCTGCTCTGTAGCAATGTTTAAAGTGATTAAAAGAATATCTTGGAATGATCTACTGATGTTGAAAAACTACAGAGACAAACTCAGTGGATAAAAGTGGATGATTTAAAAATCAAACACAAAAATCCCCAGCTTTTTTAAATTTAAATTGGATTTTTTTATGTAAATTAAAAACATATTTTTTAAAATAGACCTATTTAAAATTACATTTGAAAATAAACTATGTTCAGGTCTAAACTTGCTATAAAAAATTAAAAATAAATACAAAAACTATTAAGGAGCACGTTTGCCCAATTTTAAAGAATGTCAAACCATTGAAATGGTGGAAGTTACTCGATAGTTTATAGAAGTGCTAAACAAGTTTTTGACAGCAGTAGCCTATTATGCAGGTGGAGAAGGAAAAAAATTTCATTTCTTCAGTGACTAGTTCGTTAAAAGTGAAGAAACCAATTCTGAGTTGAAAAAGCAGAAGTTTGTATTGTATTCTTTGCTTTCTCCTTCTAGTTTATGAAAAAAACGGGCATGAAAGGGTGAGATCTACTAGTTCTAAAATCTTGAAAGACATGGTAACCAGAAATAATCAGCTCAATTCACTAACTATACTATACTGTAAATCAGTGGTTCTTAACCTTTGCTGCAGCCTGCACCCCTTTGGTTCTCAAAAATGTTCTCGCATCCCTTGTAAAAAATCGTTGAAGTAGGTCAATTCTTTCAACCTAGATATATCATAACTATAGAATGAAAGAGAGAATTATATATTTATTTTAATTTTGCAGTTAAAATTTAACACAATAATGGTTAAAAAATGTATAATGTTAATAAATAGGAGGTGATGAAACAAAGTAGTTGTACTTACGTGCCTGTTCTTAATTTGTGTTTTCGATTATTTACTTTCTAAAAAAAATCTGGCATGTCTCGCACCCCCAGAAAGGGCATCTTACACTGCCAGTGGGTGTGTGCACCCCAGGTTAAGAACTACTGCTGTAAATAAATAAATCAGTTAATTTTAAATGCAAAATGTTGTGATAAACTTCTTCTTCTGTATTCAGCCTTTTTAAGGTGGTTTTATTTAATAAAAAAAATTAAAATGCTGGTTTTGTACACTTTCATTCTAACATAAATCACAAGTAAAAAAACTAATAATCATCTAGAAAATAAGAAATGCACCAGTCACCATTTTCTAACATAACACAAAATATAAAAATAAAGAATCTGAATAAATTAAATTAAGCTGTATATTTGCTTAAATGTGTATAGGCATAGTGTATTATTCTTGTTGCTAACCAGAAATACCCAATGTGACGGGTTGGATCACAGAAACCCCCCTGGGAGCTGCCAACTAATGTGCCAAGACTATCTCTGCTCCTGTTTTCCCTGCCAGCTCAGGACTCCAGCACCCTGCCTTGCTGAGCCAGACACTCCTGTCTGCTCCAGCAAAGACCCAGGGTCTGAATTGCTTGCCTCAAAGCTGTAGGTTTACCTGAAAACAGCTCACAGAAGTGTGCTTGCTTTAGCACTCAGGGTACGTCTACACTACAGGATTATTCCGATTTTACATAAACCAGTTTTGTAAAACAGATTGTATAAAGTCGAGTGCACACGCCCACACAAAGCACATTAATTTGGCGGTGTGCGCCCATGTACCGAGGCTAGTATCGATTTCCGGAGCGTTGCACTGTGGGTAGCTATCCTGTAGCTATCCCATAGTTCCCGCAGTCTCCCCCACCCCTTGGAATTCTGGGTTGAGATTCCAGTGCCTGATGGGGCAAAAAACATTGTCGTGCGTGGTTCTGGGTACAGCCTCACCCCTCTCTCCGTGAAAGCAGCAGACAACTGTTTTGTGCCTTTTTTCCTGGGTGAACTGTGCAAACGCCATAGCACAGCAAGCATGGAACCTGCTCAGATCAAGACTGCAGTTGTGGACGTTGTAAACACCTCGTGCATTATCGTGCAGTCTATGCTGAACCAGGACCTGCAAAGCCAGGCGAGGAGGAGGCGGCTACGGCAGAGCGGCGACGAGTGATGAGGACATGGACACAGAATTCTCTCAAACCACGGGCTCCTGCGCTTTGGAGATCCTGCTGGTAATGGAGCAGGTTCTAGCCATTGAACGCTGATTTTGGGCCTGGGAAACAAGCACAGACTGGTGGGACCGCATAGTTTTGCAGGTTTGGGACGATTCGCAGTGGCTGCGAAATTTTCGCATGCGTAAGGGCACTTTCATGGAACTTTGTGACTTGCTTTTCCTTGCCCTGAAACACCATAATACCAAGATGAGAGCAGCCCTCACAGTTGAGAAGCGAGTGGCAATAGCCCTCTGGAAGCTTGCAAAGCCAGACAGCTACCGGTCAGTTGGGAATCAATTTGGAGTGGGAAAATCTACTATGGGGGCTGCTGTGATGCAAGTAGCCAAAGCAATCATTAAGCTGCTGCTATGAAAGGTTGTGACTCTGGGAAATGTGCAGGTCATAGTGGATGGCTTTGCTGCAATGGGATTCCCTAACTGTGGGGGGGTGATAGATGGAACCCATATCCCTATCTTGGCACCGGAGCACCAGGGCACCCAGTACGTAAACCGCAAGAGGTACTTTTCAGTGGTGCTGCAAGCACTGGTGGATCACAAGGGACGTTTCACCAACATCCACATGGGATGGCCAGGCAGGGTTCATGACGCTTGCGTCTTCAGGGACACTACTCTGTTTAAACAGCTGCAGCAAGGGAATTACTTCCCAGACCAGAAAATAACAGTTGAGGATGTTGAAATGCTTGTAGTTATCCTGGGTGACCCAGCCTACTCTTTGATGCCATGGCTTATGAAGCCATACACAGGCAGCCTGGACGGTAGTCAGGAGCAGTTCAACTACAGGCTGAGCAAGTGCAGAATGGTGGTAGAATGTGCATTTGGCCGTTTAAAGGCATGCTGGCGCACATTACTGACTCGCTCAGACCTCAGCCACACCAATGTCCCCATTCTTATTGCTGCTTGCTGTGTGCTCCACAATCTCTGTGAGAGTAAGGGGGAGACCTTTATGGCAGGGTGGGAGGCTGAGGCAAATCACCTGGCCGCTGATTACGTGCAGCCAGACACCAGGGCGATTAGAAGAGCATACCAGGAAGCAGTGCGCATCAGAGAAACTTTGAAAACGAGTTTCATCACGGGCCAGGGTACAGTGTGACTGCTGTGTTTTTCCCCTTGATGAACTCCCCCCATGATTGACTCATTCCCTGTAAGCAACCCGCCCTCGCCCTTCGATTACAGCTTGCTTACGGAAATAAAGACACTGTCGTTTAAAAATCATGTAATCTTTATTAAAAAGTCATTATAAAAAGAGGGAGAGAACTGACAAGGTATCCCGGGTGTGGTTTGGGAGGAGGATAGGAGGGAAGGAAAAGACCACTAAAAAAATTTCAAAGTAATAACAGCCTTTTGGTTGAGCTGTCCACGGAGGTGGAGTGGGCGGGTGCACGAAGACTTCTCCCACGCGTTCTTACACGTCTGGGTGAGGAAGATATGGAACATGGTGAGTGGTGAGGGTGGTTACACAGGGGCTGCAGCGGCGCTCTGTGACCCCATTGCTCTTCCCGAAGCTCCAGCGTTGCATCCCACCACTGCTGATCTTCCTGCCTACACCTCTGATCTTCCTGCCACCACCTCTCATCTCGAGTGTCTCTCCTTTCACTTTGGTCCCACCTCTCCTCACATTCACTGGCATCTTTCCTGTAATTTGATACCACCTGCTTCCACTCATTCAGATGAGCTCTTTCATTGCGGGTTACTTCCATGATTTCTGAGAAGATTTAGTCTCGCGTCATCTTTTTTCCTCCACCTTATCTGAGAGAGCCTTCGGGATGGAGTAGGAAGGCTTGAAAAATTTGCAGCTGCATAAGAGAGGTAAAAAAGGGAGAGAAGTATTTAAAAGATACATTTTACAGAACAATGGTTATACTCTTTCACAGTGAACACATTATTCACCTTACATAGCACATGTGATTTCACTACAAGGTTGCGTTTTGCATCTTAATATTGAGTGCCTGCAGCTCTGGTGTTAGAGATCTCACAGATGCAGGTCCGGGCAGCAGAATTCAGCTTGCACGCGGCCATGGTAAGCCATTGTCTTTCGACTTCTGCAGCCTTCATATACACAGTGCCCTCCTTTCCCAAATACCAAGCAAATCCCGTTCAGTGCTGCTTCTTTCCTGTTAACATGCAGCAGCAGAAACCACCCCCCCATCCAATTCTCTGGGATGATCGCTTTACCCCTCCCCCCACCACATGGCTGGTAGCAGGGAAGATCCCTGCTAGCCAAACTCGAAAAAGCTCAGTACCATTCCCCGCCTCCCTTCCCCCTGCTTGGCTACCTGCAAGGAAGGATTTCTTTTAAGCAACAGGTAAACTGCCCAGTAGGAATGGCCATCTCTGTCCCCTTAATTAAATTCCTGAATTTCAACCAGATTGCCATGAACGATATCAGTCTCCTGAGGATAACACAGAGAGATAAAGAACGGATGTTGCTTGAATGCCAGCAAACACCGTGACCATACGCAGCTAGGCTTTGTCATGCAATGATACCAGACTACTTGCTACATGCATAGTATGGTCAAGTGTCCTACCATGGAGGACGGAATAACGCTGCCTTGCCCAGAAACCTTCTGCAAAGGCTTTTGGAGTACCTCCAGGAGAGCTTCATGGAGATGTCCCTGGAGGATTTCCGCTCCATCCCCAGACATGTTAACAAACTTTTCCAATAACTGTACTGGCCGCAAATGCATCCCAAGTCCTCAGGGCAAATCAATCATTAAAAAACACTTTTAAACCATGTTTTATATTTACAAGGTACAATCACCAGAGGTCGCTTCGATGGCTTCATTGTCTGGGCTAGTGGCTTGGGAGGGTAATTCTGTCTGGGTGAGAAAAAGCTCCTGGCTGTTGGGGAGAATGGAGTGCTGTGTGCTGTCTGCAAGCTCTTTCTTCTCCTCATCTTCCCCGTCTGCAGAATCCTCAGCCATGCCTGAGATTACCACCCTCACCTCAGAATCCACGGACAGAGGTGGGGTAGTAGTGGCGGACCCCCCGAGAATTGCATGCAGCTCAGCATAGAAGCGGCATGTTTTCGGCCCTGCCCCGGACCTTCCGTTTGCTTCTTTGGTTTTCTGGTAGGCTTGTCTGAGCTCCTTAACTTTCACTCTGCACTGCACTGAGTCCCTGGTGTGGCCTTTTTCCATCATAGCCTTGGAAATTTTTTCAAATGTTTTTTCATTTAGTCTTTTGGAACGGAGTTCTGTTAGCCCAGAATCCTCTCCCCATATAGCGATCAGATCCAGTACCTCCTGTGCGGTCCATGCTGGAGCTCTTTTTCGGTTCTCAGGAGACTGCATTGTTACCTGTGCTGATGAGCTCTGCTTGGTCACCTGTGCTGGTGAGCTCTCCACGCTGGCCAAACAGGAAATGAAATTCAAAAGTTTGCAGGGCTTTTCCTGTCTACCTGGACAGTGCATCCGAGTTCAGATTGCAACCGCTCTGGACAGCAATGGTGCACTGTGGGATACCGCCCGGAGACCAATACTGTCGATTTGTGGCCACACTAACCCTAATCCGATATGGTTATACTGATTTTAGCGCTACTCCTCTCGTCGGGGAGGAGTACAGAAACTGCTTTAAAGAGCCCATTATATCGATATAAAGGGCCTCGTTGTGTGGATGGGTACAGCCTTAAATCGGTTTAACTCTGCTAAAATCAGTATAAACGCGTAGTGTAAACCAGGCCTTAGATGCCCAACTCTCAATGGAGTCTAAACCCAAATAAATCTGTTTTACCCTGTATAAAGCTTATGCAGGGTAAACTCATAAATTGTTCGCCCTCTACAACACTGATAGAGATGAACAGTTGTTTACTCTGAGTTAATTAATAAGTAAAAAGTGATTTTATTAAATACAGAAGATAGGATTTAAGTGGTTCCAAGTAGTAACAGACAGAACAAAGTAAGTCACCAAACAAAAGAAAATAAAATGCACAAATCTATGTCTAATCAAACTGAATACAGATAATCTCACCCTCAGAGATGCTTCAGTAATTTTTTTCCCTCAGCATCTTCCAGGCCTGAGCACAATTCTTTCCCCTGGTACAGCTCTTGTTCTAGCTCAGGTGGTAGCTAGGGGATTCTTCATGATGGCTCTCCTCTCTGTTCTGTTCCACCCTTTTATATATCTTTTGCATAAGGCAGGAATCCTTTGTCTTTTTCTGGGTTTCCACCCCCACTCACTAGAAAAGCACCAGGTTAAAGATGGATTCCAGTTCATGTGACATGACCACATGTCACTGTAAGACACCAAGCCTTCATTCCCCTCAACCTGACTCACAGGAAGGCTTGCTTGCAAACAGAGCCCCAGTCAATTGTCCTGGTTGAGTGGAGCCATTAAGATTCCAAACCACCATTAATGGCCCACATTTTGCATAATTACAATGGCCCGCAGTTATATTTCATATTTCTAGTCCCAGGTACAATAGTGGTAGAGTTATACATATAGGATGATCACACTTAATAGGTTATAAGCTTTGTAATGATACCTTACAAGAGACCTTTTGCATGAACATCAAAGAGTCCTGTGGCACCTTATAGACTAACAGACGTTTTGGAGCATGAGCTTTCGTGGGTGAATACCCACTTTGCTGGATGCATGTAGTGGAAATCTCCAGGGGCAGGTATATATATGCAAGGAAGAAGCAGGCTAGAAATAACAAGGTTAGTTCCATCAGGGAGGATGAGGCCCTCTTCTAGCCGCTGAGGTGCAAAAACCAACGGAGGAGAAACTGGTTTTGTAGTTGGCAAGCCATTCACAGTCTTTTTTTAATCCTTAGCTGATGGTGTCAAATTTGCAGATGAACTGAAGCACAGCAGTTTCTCTTTGAAGTCTGGTCCTGAAGTTTTTTTGCTGCAATATGGCCACCTTAAGATCTGCTATTGTGTGGTCAGGAAGGTTGAAGAGTTCTTCTACAGGTTTTTGTATATTGTCATTCCTAATATCCGATTTGTGTCCATTTATCCTTTTCCATAAAGACTGTCCAGTTTAGCCGATGGACATAGCAGTGGGGCATTGCTGGCATATGATGGTGTATATTACATTGGTGGACGTGCAGGTGAATGAACCGGTGAAGGTTGGGCTGATCTGTTTAGGTCCTGTGATGGTGTCGCTGGTGTAGATATGTGGGCAGAGTTGGCATCGAGGTTTGTTGCATGGATTGGTTCGTGAGTTAGAGTTGCTATGGTGCAGTGTGCAGTTACTGGTGAGAATATGCTTCAGGTTGTCTGTGGGCGAGGACTGGCCTGCCACCCAAGGCTTGTGAAAGTGTGGGATCATTGTCCAGGATGGGTTGTAGATATCTGATGATGCATTGGAGGGGTTTTAGTTGGGGACTGTATGTGATGGCCAGTGGAGTCCTGTTGGTTTCTTTCTTGGGTTTGTCTTGCAGTAGGAGGCTTCTGGGTACACGTCTGGCTCTGTTGATCTGTTTCCTTATTTCCTCGTGCGGGTATTGTAGTTTTGAGAATGCTTGGTGGAGATTTTGTAGGTGTTGGCCTCTGTCTGAGGGGTTAGAGCACATGCGGTTGTACATCAGTGCTTGGCTGTAGACAGTGGATCGTGTGGTGTGCCCGAGATGGAAGCTGGAGGCATGAAGGTAGGCATAGTGGTCGATAGGTTTTCGGTATAGAGTGGTGTTAATGTGACCATCGCTTATTTGCACTGCGGTGTCTAGGAAGTGGACCTCCCATGTAGATTGGTCCAGGCTGAGGTTGATGGTGGGGTGGAAGCTGTTGAAATCATGGTGGAATTTTTCCAGAGTCTCCTTCCCATGGGTTCAGATGATGAAGATGTCATCAATGTAGCGTAGGTAGAGAAAGGGCATGAGTGGACAAGAGCTGAGGAAGCGTTGTTCCAGGTCAGCCATAAAAATGTTGGCATATTGTGAGGCCATGCGGATGCCCATAGCGGTGCCACTGATCTGGAGATACATATTGTCATCAAATTTGAAATAGTTGTGTGTGAGGATAAAGGCACAGAGCTCAGCAACCAGTTGTGCTGTGGCATCATCAGGGATACCGTTCCTGACAGCTTGTATTCCATCTGTGTGAGGGATGTTTGTGTAGAGAGCCTCTGCGTCCATGGTGGCTAAGATGGTGTTTTCTGGAAGGTCACCAATGCATTGTAGTTTCCTCAGGAAATCAGTGGTGTCACGGAGATAGCTGGGAGTGCTGGTGGCATAGGGTCTGAGTAGAGAGTCTACATATCCAGACAGTCCTTCAGTGAGAGTGCCAATGCCCGAGATGATGGGATGTCCAGGCTTTCTGGGTTTGTGGATCTTGGGTAGTAGATAGAATAACCCTGGTCGGGGCTGTAAGGGTATGTTGATTTGTTCCGGTGTTAGTGTAGGGAGTGTCTTGAGTAGATGGTGCAGTTTCTTAGTATATTCCTCAGTGGGATTTGAGGGAAGTGGCCTGTAGAATTTGGTATTGTAGAGTTGTCTGGCGGCCTCCTTTTGGTAGTCAGACATGTTCATGATGACAACAGCACCTCCTTTATCAGCCTCTTTGATTATGATGTCAGGGTGGTTTCTGAAGCTGTGGATGGCATTGTATTCTGCACGACTTAAGTTATGAGGCAAGCGATGTTGTTTTTCCACAATTTCTGCCTGTGCACATCAGCGGAAGCATTCAATGTATAGGTCCAGACTGTCATTTCGACCCTGAGGAGGAGTCCATGTGGAGTTTTATTCCTTGTGCTGTTGGTGGGAGGGTAACTGTGTATCAGTGGGCTGTTCAGTGTTATCCTGAATGTATTCTTTGAGTCGGGGACGGCGAAAGTAGGCTTCCAGATCGCCGCAGAACTGTATCATATTAGTGGGAGTGGCAGGGCAGAAAGAAAGTCCCCGAGATAGGACAGACTTTTCTTCTGGGCTGAGTGTGTGTGGTTGGATAGATTGAGGATATTACTGGGTGGATTAGGGGTACCACGGTTGTGGCCCCATCTGGCAGGTAGGAGTTTAGACAGCTTACACTACTTTTTCCTTTGTAGAGAGGTGAAGTGAGTAATGTAGATCTCCTGTCTAATTTTAATGAAGTCCGTTTGTTTGGAAGTTTGGTTATTTATGAGAGTCTCCAAGGTTGGAGAGCTCTTTTTTGATGTTTTCCTGTTTGCTGTATAGGATGCTGATCAGGTGGTTCCTCAGTTTCTTTGATAGAGTATGGCATAATCTCTCACTGTGGTCTGTATAGTATGTAGATAGCAGTGGATTTTTTACCTTTAGTCCATTTGGTATGATGTCCATCCGTTTGCATTTGGAAAGAAGATATCTGTCTGTATTTGTGCAAGTCCATTGTCTACAGCCAAGCACTGAGGTACAACCGCATGTGCTCTAACCCCTCAGACAGAGACCAACACCTACAAAATCTCTACCAAGCATTCTCAAAACTACAATTCCTGCACAAGGAAATAAAGAAACAGATCAACAGAGCCAAACGTGTACCCAGAAGCCTCCTACTGCAAGACAAACCCAAGAAAGAAACCAACAGGACTCCACTGGCCATCACATACAGTCCCCAGCTAAAACCCCTCCAATGCATCATCAGGGATCTACAACCCATCCTGGACAATGATCCCACACTTTCACAAGCCTTGGGTGGCAGGCCAGTCCTCGCCCACAGACAGCCTGCCAACCTGAAGCATGTTCTCACCAGTAACTGCACACCGCACCATAGTAACTCTAACTCAGGAATCAATCCATGCAACAAACCTCGATGCCAACTCTGCCCACATATCTACACCAGCGACACCTCACAGGACCTAACCAGATCAGCCCCACCATCACCGGTTCATTCACCTGCACGTCCACCAATGTAATATACACCATCATATGCCAGCAATGCCCCACTGCTATGTCCATCGGCTAAACTGGACAGTCTTTATGGAAAAGGATAAATGGACACAAATCAGATATTAGGAATGGCAATATACAAAAAGCTGTAGGAGAACACTTCAACCTCCCTGGCCACACAATAGCAGATCTTAAGGTGGCCATCCTGCAGCAAAAAAACTTCAGGACCAGACTTCAAAGAGAAACTGCTGTGCTTCAGTTCATCTGCAAATTTGACACCATCAGCTAAGGATTAAAAAAAGACTGTGAATGGGTTGCCAACTACAAAACCAGTTTCTCCTCCCTTGTTTTTCACACCTCAGCTGCTAGAAGAGGGCCTCATCCTCCCTGATTGAACTAACCTCGTTATCTCTAGCCTCCTTCTTGCTTGCATATATATGCCTGCCCCTGAAGATTTCCACTACGTGCATCCAACGAAGTGGGTATTCACCCATGAAAGCTCATGCTTCAAAACGTCTGTTAGTCTATAAGGTGCCACAGGACTCTTTTGCTGCTTTTACAGATCCAGACTAACACGGCTACCCCCTGATACTTTTGCATAATGCATATTCCAGTTACATTATATTCACCTATTACCATATTTTTATAAACCCATATAGACTGCAATGTCATACCCAATTTAGTGTAAAGGCTGTATTTAATTGCTAATCAACATGTTTTGATGGATAACAACTGAAAGGATTGAACCTTTCTTTAGGAAAATAACTAAAAAGTACAAATCAAAACACAATTAAAATTGATTATTTACAACAATATTTCATGCTTTTGGTGATTTAAATAATGGTTAAAATTGCATCGATTTTTAAACCAATCCATCTTGAAAACAGTTCTGTTCATAGTCTGTAAAATATATGCATGCATGCTCCTATTGCTGTGCCTTTTCTTTGTGATAGTGCAACAGAGCCTTGTTATGCTCTCAGCAGTTTGTTCTAAAATGTGGCTTATCTAAGCATTGCTTCCTAGGTATATGTTCTCCTACCCCTAGTTTATTTTGGAGATATTTATCTATTTTAAGGTCCACTTTACAGTACTTCTAACATTAACTAACTCCCTATAGTTTAAACAGAAAGACTATAGAGCAACTTTTCTTACTCTGCATCAGATATTTATATTCTCAACACTTCAGTTCATAATGTGGCAAATAATGAACAAAGATCAGTCTGATGATGCAGCGTAGCTCACTCCTGACTTTCAGCTTCCCTTGCTGTGCTGTAGTGGTGGACCCCCTGCCAAGAAAGTTCTGTCTCTCATTCGTTTACTTTGATATTTTTTATTTTGTTTGAGAACAGGGAAATTCAGTGCAGAAAGAGAAGCTCCCTGTAAAAGCAGCATGAAGTTTGTGTATTTAAATGCATAAACATCAAGAAATTAATTCTTGAAGTATGGTTAACTTGGTCACACAATGCCCATATATTCGAAGGTACTTCAACAGTTCTTTGCCTAGATACTTACATGGCCTTTGTCACCATAGCACCTGAGTGCTTATAGTAATACAAAATACAGTGTGTGTGGCCTTTGTCACCATAGTACCTGAGTGTCTATAGCAATACAAAATACTGTGTGTGCAATGTGGCTAAGTGAAAAGTGCTGTGGGATTTTTCTGAATGTCCTGATTTTTCATGCATTTAAATTCAGTCATGCTGTTTCATGACCATATGTATTTTTTACATTGAATATCCCTTTCTTTCCAAGTTGCTCAAGTATCAGATTTCCTTTTTACAATCGTAACCAACCCCACAGATCTCAGCATTAACATCTATAATTAAGACTGAAATACAGCTTCCATTTGTTTTAACAGCAATATTTTTAGGCCTTTGTCTGCATAAACAAAGGTGTGGTATTGAGGGTGAGAAGAGTTAGCTCAGTTTGGTGCAGCCTCTTTGGAAAAGGCTACATCATAACCAGATTAAAATCCATCATGGAGTGGAGAACAGGACTAACCCATATCTTTTTAACTGTAATAATCCAGTTTAACGCTATATTTGCGGGCTGTTCAAACTGTCGACCAGCCCTGAATTCAACAGATGTTGCTAAATTCTGAGTTGGTTGGAAGCCAAAGTGTACTAGTGCCAGTATTTGCTCATGGCCCCCTAAGGGGTGCACACACCACGGCATGTAGAGGCTAGGCATGTGAACCTGACACTAATGACGACATATGCAATATATAAAGTATATTCAGTATAGAAAGCCATCCCCCCCGGGAGGAGAAAGAAAGGGTTGAATTTGGAGGAGCAGTGTTATGTATAGTGCTAATGCTTGTACAGAAATTATATATTAATGTGGAAGTGTCACCCAGCAATTAAGTTTCTATTAAGATTTTCTGTGCAAAGTTGTCAAGAATGTGGCTAATAAGTACATCCTCAGCTTAACATCTGGATTTCAGCTATTTCATGTTTGGATCCAGAAGACTCCAGTGTAAAATTGCCTTGACACATGAAATTTTCCTCTTTCCACCAAAACTGTTCAGTAGCTTGTCAGTGTGACCAGGTGCTCAGCATACAGGGACGTTGTATAAACTTATTTTTGGCAGTTATATGATGTGTTTCAGGAAGGAACTGAATGATTAACTATCAGCTTGTGCAGGCTTTGTCTAAATGGGGGATCCAACTTCCATAGCTTTGATTTGGCAATGGTTGTCCTGCATAACTTCCTTCTCTCTGCTGCTCTTTTCCTGGCCCTTGACCACCTGGTATATTTTTAGCTTACTGCAAGTCCTTAATTCACTCCCTCTTTTTAAGTGGGATATAAGTTCAGTTTGTGGACCAGATGGAGGTGGGCAGATTCTCAATAGAGTGGAACTCTCCCAAGACTCTGGCAGGAGTAAAGAGACAGATTCTAGATAACAAAATGTGATGAAGTGTTGAGGTATATGAATGTGTGGTGGTGGATACTGTGTCCCTTTCAAAGAAGAAAGATGAGGGCTTTCTCTTAGTGCTTGTTACAGTTAGAGAGCTTGTGAGTTGAGTTTGATTCCCTGATCCTGGTTTCTCTCCATAGGAGCTGGAACTAAAAGGACTGGGGGTGCTACCTCACTGTCTGGGTTGAAGTGTTTTCCGTCATATATAGGATTTACAATTTGGTACAATGACTCTTAGCACCCCCATTATACAAATTGTTCCAGCGTCACTGTCTCTTTCCCTGGGTTGTCAGATCAGACATGTGAGGGCAGAATGAATTCAGGCTCTGGAAGGCAAAGGTGTAGAGAGTGCCTCATGTTGCTCTGCAGTGCTGACTGGGAACCCCATCTTGCTATCTTTTCGCTAGAAGGAGAGATGCAATGGGACCCTGAGAGTGATGAAGGGAAAAATGGAAACTGTCTTCGGGACAATCCCAGGGATATTGGGATACTAAAATGTTTTCACCAAACTGCTTGTGTGATGCCCTCAAACAATGAAAGACTTAGTATTAGAGATGAGGGGAGAAAAACCGCCAGTAAGCCTCCTGCTTGGAAGTTGCAGGATGCTAGAGTTCCAGCAGGGAGGAAATGGGTCTCTGAAGGTAGTGGTAGCAAAGTAGCAAAATCTTCTAGTGAACTGGGCACTGGTCGTATACGAATTGTAGTATGGACAAATTTATGAAGAACTGGATGCATTTATGAATGCAATTATATGATGGGGTAGCTTGTGATAGTAGGAAGGCAGGCTCAGCAGCCAGTTTGGCTCATTTTTAATTTGTCTTGTGTTCCTAAAATCTCATGCTTCAGAGTTCAGCCGGCTATTAAACTAGATCTGGTGGTCCCTTGTCACATTAAACTTTGACTCTACCATTGACTCACTGTCTGACTTTATATTACTAAGTCTATCTGTACTTCAGTTTCTTCATCTATGGAGCAGGGATAATGTATTCCGTGGGCGTGAAATTTTCACTCCTTACTACAGAATTGTGCTCCAGAATGTTTTAATTTTATTCAATATGTATGTGTGTGTGACAGGTTGGACCTCCCGTTTTGTGATGCCACCTGATGTACTGGGGTTTCACTGAACCCCTCCTGGTCCACCATCCTGGATTCCCTCTCCCTGTTTTGCTGAATTTGGCTCTCTGGCCTCTTGCAGCACACGCAAACAGGTAGGGCCACACCCAGCTGCAGATGCAGACTGGAGTCAATTCTTTGTGAGAGGATTCACCCAGCACTCATGCGCACATCCCTTTTGGTGAATAAACCCAGAATAATACTGTCTTGCGCTGTATAAATAATACTGTCTTGCACAGCACAAGCTCATAAAAATTAGCCCTCTCCCTCAGTGTGAAGAGAGATTTGCACAACTTATCTCCCCCCCCCCAAGTTAGAAATTGCACAAACTGGGTTTAATAATAAACAAAACAATTTTATTAACTATAAAAGACAGATTTTAAGTGATTATAAGGGTTAGCAAACAGAACAAAGCAGATTACTGAGCAAATAAAACAAAATATGCATACCAAGCTGTATTTTCCACTCTATACATCTAATGAAGTGGGTTCTAGCCCACAAAAGCTTATGCCCAAATAAGTTTGTTAGTCTCTAAGGTGCCACAAGGACTCCTCATTGTTTATAATAAGCTTAACATCTTAAAGAGACTGGTTTCAAGAAGTAATTTGTCACCCTAAATGTTATTTTAGGCACATTGCAGAGTTTCAGTAGCTTCATGTTCCAGTTATTTCTTCTTACAGACTGGACCCCTGTCTCAGTCTGGACTCACCACTGCTTTTTCCCTTCAGGTTAGTTCCTTTGTCCCTTCGGGTACTTTCAACCATCCTTCTTCTTGGGTAGGCAGTGGAGGAGAGTCCAGATTAACCCCCTTCTCAGCCTTAAAAGGATTTACCTAAAGTGGGAAACCTTTGTTTGATCCCCAGCCCCCTACAGAGGAAAAGTACCAGGGCTTGTCTACATCAGAAAGTTGCAGCGCTGGTGAGGGAGTTACAGCGCTGCAACTTTGAAGGTGTACACATCTGCAGGGCACCACCAGCGCTGCAACTCCCTGTTTGCAGCGCTGGCCGTACTCCCGTTTTGTCTCGGGTGTAGAGGATCCAGCGCTGGTGATCCAGCGCTGGTAATCCAATGTAGACACTTACCAGCGCTTTTCTTGACCTCCGTGGAAGGAGGAAGCCTCTGGTAATCAAGCTGGTCTCCTTTCCCGGTTTGCTCTCTCGTTCCCGGAGCCCAGAGCAAGCAGGTCTCCTTCCCTGCGGTTTGCTGGGTGGCTCCGGGAACGCGAGAGCAAACCGCGGCGAAGCGGGTCTCCTTTCCCGGTTTGCTCTCTCGTTCCCGGAGCCCAGAGCAAGCAGGTCTCCTTCCCTGCGGTTTGCTGGGTGGCTCCGGGAACGCGAGAGCAAACCGCGGCGAAGCGGGTCTCCTTTCCCGGTTTGCTCTCGCGTTCCCAGAGCCCAGAGCAAGCAGGTCTCCTTCCCTGCGGTTTGCTGGGTGGCTCCGGGAACTAGAGAGCAAACCGCGGCGAAGCGGGTCTCCTTTCCCGGTTTGCTCTCGCGTTCCCGGAACCCCCCTTGAAGCCGCCCAACAGCGCTGCAGTGTGGCCACATCTAACACCACTTGCAGCGCTGGTTGCTGTAAGTGTGGCCACTCTGCAGCGCTGGCCCTATACAGCTGTACTAATACAGCTGTAACAACCAGCGCTGCAAAACTTTAGATGTAGACATGGCCCCAGCTGTGTCCAAAGTGGTATTTTGTATCAGGTGACCTGGTAGTGTCACAGCTATCCCTCTGAGGAAGGAGATTAGTATCTTCACAGTCTTATTGTTTCTTCCTAATGGCCTATCAAGGCTGTGATGGCTGGTTGTTTGGTGGGTGTCTACCAAATACACACACAGTTGTAATCGTTACATAGTCAATATTCCAAACTTTAAATACAGAAATGATAGATGCATACAAATTGGATAATCACATTCAGTAGGACATAACCTTTCCAATGATACCTTACAAGACCCATCTTGCATAAAATATATCTTAGGCCATATTCATATCACAATCATATTTCTATGAGGAATATGGGGTGTAACATCATAATGCTTCTAGCCCTTGTGGTTGCAGAGAGAACCTTGAACACGAGAGCAGTGTAAATTGATACCTGATTTTTCAAAGAGCATGAAACAACAGTCCTAAGAAGTGTGAACTGTCCCATTCATCTCAAACAGGGCTTTATGGAACTCCATAATCCTGTGCTTTAGAAACTGGTGAACCTTCAAAATGGAAAATTCAGCATTTTACCATGGAAATCACCATTTTGCTACTGTCAGGAACCTGGCATTTTGTTTTATCTCGCTGTCCTGCTAGGACCTGCTTGCAGTTGCAACTTGCTCTCCGGTTTTCCCCCACAAGAAGGAGTTAACTGGATTGCAGAGCAAGCACCCTGCATTGTTCTGTGGAGCCAGGCAGCAGCAGGTCTGGGAGCCAGAGCTAGAGTCCAGTTTGCAGCCAGAAAGCTCTGGGAACTGGTAACATAGGCTGGTGAGCTGGGCAACCTGGAAAAAAGCACAGCAGCTGGGGAGTTAGGGAGATGGATCTCAAAAACAGGCCACAAGCACCCTCCATCCCCTTCCCTGGCACACATGGGGAGAAGGAGGTGCTGTGCTAAGGCACTTAGACAATATTCTGGGAGTCAAATCACCTGAGGAGTGTAGCAAAAAATCTCTCCAGAAATGACCATTGATTAATTTTATGTCAGAGACAGTTTTCAGTGTTGAGCCATTTGTAGCTCTGTGTGTTTGTGAGGAGCTGGGAATGGGAGGCAGTTTAGTGTATCATCATGAAACAACTTTCATCTGGAATTTAGAAGTTGTTGCCATACACTCTAGGTCTGCTTTCTATGGAACTTGGTCTCATTGCACCAGGGAGTATAAGGGACCCTGATAATACCTAAAAATCTTATGAGGGTTTAGATGTGGGCGGTGGGAATTAATTAATATTTGTGTGGTGCTTTGACAAGGGAAAGTGTGATAGTGTCTGGGAAGAGGGTCTTGGAGCATAGCCTGGGCCACATAGTGAAGAGGAAGGGATGTGATGGAATAGAATGAAAAACAGTCTTTCCCAGTTGCTGTTATCTTAAGAGTGTGACTGAGCTGCACAGACTCATTCCTCCCTCAGGGGACACAGGTGCGCAGAGCTATTTTTCTTTAATCACTCACATAAATTAAAAAGTGTTCCTTTGCATAAAAATAATTAAATAAAGTTACGCCCTATATCTTTTATTGCCAGATAATATCTTTGAACCTTTGGCTCACCATCTTACTATCAGCTGCAAGGTATTTTTCAGGGTATGCTTAACCCATTCTGCCATTGTATCAAATCTGAAAAGCGTTATAGGCAGAGAAATCCCCTGACAGCAGTTAGTGCTGGTGTGAACTTTTAATCATTGTACCTGTTCGGAATAATGTTTTCCAGACATCTTTTGAGCTCTACCTGCCCCACACCAAGATGAAATGTACTGAGTGTGGGTGGGACATGCTTGATACTTACCAAGGGCTTGAATTTGTGTTTAAGTGGATTGTGGATGTGATTCTAAAGCAGATTGATTGCTGGTGAAGGAGTGATGCCATTGAGTCTGGAACAAATTGGTAAAGAGCAAGCACAGCCTCTGCCATCCCTACCCTGAGGATATTTTCCTGCTCTTTTTAGGACAGGCTGCTACTTGCAGTGGTGCTGTAATGTACTTTTTTGGGATAGGAGTGTGTACTTTGGGAACAGGGTTCGTGTGCGCTTTAGGTTGGGAATGGTTCTCCTTTGTTTGTTGTGGTTTGGCTCCTGATTGTTGAACTCATGGATCTGGCAACCCTTCTTCTTGCTAGGTGGAGCATCAGCCCAGACTTTTTGCTGGTCTGGTTCACTTCTAGCCAACATCATAAAGGTTTAGTGACAGATCCACACTATTTCCCTTTGGTATCTGCACTGCTTGTGCTCTCCTTGCCCTTTGTGGAAGCAGTGAGTGGTTAATGTATTGTACCAAGTTGTCCTTGTCCCCGGTGTTTATCACAGACAAGAAGCATTATTTTGTTAGCTAATGACAGATCCAGCACTCCTGTCAAGGTGTGTAGATATCACCCAGCACTGCATCCAATTCCCTAACTGTCATCCTCAGAACATCCCTCAGGAGGACAGAAGTGCTTTGATTTGTGTCTTCCAGAATTTTTTTTTCTACAGACCAGCATTTAAAACAATGCAGAGCCCCTGAAAGGTGAGATTGGAGGACATCGGTAAGCTCTGCAGCAATCGTACTAGAATTCTACCAGTATGGTATTCATAATCTGTGTAGGGAAGGTTGTTGCAATACAGGGCAGAGAAAAGGAATTCAGGGGCTTCTAGAGGGTCCCTACCAGGCATTTAATGGTGCACAGTTTCAAAACTGGCAGTGCTGCAACCCTCATCTGCCCCCTTATTTCCAAAACCTAGAAAAATTAAAGAAGGGTCATCAGTGCATAAATGGGTAACTCTGTGTAGCCAGAGAGGAGAAGCAGAATTTAAGTGAGCTATTTCACCAGCCATATTTATTGTCCTGAGGGAATTCTATAGTACTGCACAGAATTCATGCCCCCCACTTATTTCTTTGCTTCCCTGCAGAAAAATGACTTTCTGACAGGGAAGCAAAGGGAAGCTGCAAGAGCCATAGGCACCAACTTTTCCCAGTGCCGGTGGGTGTTTGCCCCCAGCCCTGCTACGCCTCCACCCCTGCGCACCCCCATTCCAACCTCTTCCCCAAAGTCTGCACACCAATTCCAACCCCTCCTTGCCCCTATTGGACTCCTTCTCCAAATCCCTGCCCCAGCCCTGCCTCTTCCCGGAGCACACGGCATTCTCCCTTCTCCCCTGCCCCAGCACTTGCCACCGTGAAACAGCTGTTTCGCGGCAGCAAGCGCTTGGAGGTAGCGGGAGAAGTAGGAACGCGGTGCGCTCAGGCGAGGAGGTGGAGTGAAGGTGAGCTGGAGTGGGGAGCTGCCGGTAGGTGCAGAGCACCCACCAATTTTTCCCTATGGGTGCTCCAGCCCTGGAGCACCCACGGAGTTGGCACCTATGGCAAAAGCAGTCATGCACCACTCCCTAGCTACGCAGGTACATTGTTTCAGGCATCTGGAGCAGGTGGAGGAGAGGTAAATCACTGCAGGGCTAAGGAGACATAGCCAGTGGCTCCTACCCTGAGCCGGGATCAGCTGCTAGTCCTGGCTGGACTGGAGGCAGGAGAGGACAGGACTTCCCCTTTCCCTGCAAGGAGTGGCTGGGGCTGTGTCAGACCCATTCCCAGAAGCCTTCCCCAGCTGCAGGAAGTTCAGCATCCTCCCCTGCTTCCTGCCTCTATAGCTCTTCAGCTTCAGGGGAAGGAGTCATTGTACAGGAGCTGCTCCCCCATCCACCCACACACCCAGACCTCTCATACCCAGACACTCCTGCTAAGCCTTACCCTGTACACCCAGAACCCCTCGAGCCCTCCATACCCAAACCCCACCTCATTGAACCTCAACCCCTGCATTTGCAGCTCCTCTGCCTTTGGGCCCCTGCACCCAGACCACTTTCCCACTGAGCTCCCTGTACTCAAACCCCTACCTTTGATGAGCCCCCACCCCTGCACCACCCTGAGCCCCCACATCCAAACCTCCATACCACTGATCCCCAACTAGCTGCACCAAGACTTCCAGCCCACCAAAGCCTACTCCCCAGCACTCAAGACTCCCCCTGCTGAGACCCCCACACCTAGACCCCTCCGCTGAGCCCCCACTGCTTTCACCTCGAAGCGCCTGCAGGGTCCCATTGTCCCTGCATCTGGAACCCCCTCAATGAGCCTCTGTGCATCCAGATTTCTTCCCCCCCCTCGCCCCCCACCGCTGCCTGCACCCAGATTGTCCAATACAGAATCCTCTCACCCCACACCTGGATCCCCCCCATACTGAGCCCCTCCACACTTGGATTCTTCCTGATTGAGCCTGCCTGCCCCACGCCTGGTGCAGAGGGGCAGGGCCCCAGGGTTTTACTGGTGCAGGCCCGGGCCTTGTGCTGTGTCAAGTTCGAGTGCAGCCTCACCACTGAGTCTGTGTCCTGAGAGCGGGGAGGCTGCTGGGTGATCTCTCACCCAGGGGTGGCTCTAGGCATTTTGCCACCCCAAGCACGGCAGGCAGGCTGCCTTTGGTGGTTTGCCTGTGGAGGGTCCACTGGTCCCGTGGCTTTGGAGGACCTCCCGCAGGCATGCCTGCGGGAGATCCTCCGAAGCCACGGGACCAGCGGACCCTCCGCAAGCCGACGAAGGCAGCCTGCCTGCCGCCCTCGCGGCACTGGCAGAGCGCCCCCTGAGGCTTGCCACCCCAAGCACGTGCTTGGCGTGCTGGGGCATGGAGCCGCCCCTGCTCTCACCTTCGTGGAGCCTGTGGCCTGTGCTTCCCATTACTATGCTGGAGCCTCTGCATTTATTTATTGAAAAATAAAATGCACAGAATTTTTAATTTTTTTATGCAGAAATTTTAATTTTTTGGCACAATGCCCTCAGGAGTAATACTTAACAGAATGAGAACCTCAGCTTGTCTCTCTCTACGTGGTGAGAACAAGTGCTAATAGCCAGACAAGGATGTACACCAATAGCCTGGCCTGGTTCTGGGCTTTGAAAGCCCCTTGTATTCTAATCTCTCTCTTGCTCTTTTGTTTGTAGCTCAGAGACATGTCCTCACGTATATGGAGGATGCAGTGAGCCAGCTGCTGGAGAACAGAGAAGATATTAGTCAGTATGGCATTGCCAGATTCTTCACTGAATAGTAAGTACATCAGGAGTCTGCCAATAGGACCACCCTGAGGGAGGCTCTTGGAAGCAGGCAGGGTACATGGAGAATGGAACTGGATACATGCTGATTATGTTGTGGCAGTGAATGCTGAAGTTGAGTAGGTTAGCCAAGGGCTGCCTGAGCATGTTTCAGAGATGTGCTTATTAAGGACAATGGGTCAAATTCAGACCTGATTTAAAAGCGGGCAACTCCTGTTGGCTTCACTAGTTGTGCTTGCTTATTTTGAGGCTGAATTTTGCCCAGATAGGACTTCTATTCTGTTTTACTACTGTATCTGGGTCATCAAATATTATCTATCTTTGAGAGCAATTTATTTTTTAATTCATGCTCTCGTTCACAGACAGGGAAAAAGGGAAAGTCTCTAGTTGTACCAGCAATACGCTCTTTCCCTTTGAAGACTGTAGTGGGACTGGGCAGATGTTCTGAAAGAAAATGGGTTGGGACAGAGAGGGGAAGGTTGCATTTTAATACGTTGAGACTGACTCTTATTGAGCTGCCAGGCCAGGTCTCCGGGCCCTCTTCTTTGTCATATTCCCAAACAGAGGAAATGGGATATGGGACATATTTCAAGGCATTTGTGTATTGTAGCTCTCTGTGGTAAGAGGACTGGTTCCTTGTGGTACTTCATCCCTCTGATTCCCATCAGTGTCCTTGCTGATGTGCTCACTTTATCCTCCTATCTCTGTGGATTATCCATTGTGCTGTTCAGTCTTGTCCCAGCTGTTCTTTTTGTTTTCTGTCTGTGATGGGGTACACAAAACCCACTCTGGGCAGCCAGGGATTAAGGAACTGCTCTGAACTCAGACAGCCCTGGCCTGCCACATATGTAGGAAATGCTCCAACTGGAGGAGGAGTTAAAAAGCAGAGGAGCAGCTCATTTGGTGGCAGACCAGGGAAGAGAGCAGACCTGCAACCCCAGCAAAGGAGAGCTGAGGGAAAGGCAGAATCTCTCCTGAAGACAACTGCCGAAAGGTCCCTCCTGAAGGAGGGGAGAACCTACTAGAGAGAGAGCGCCTGAGAGGGAAGCATTCCCCCTTCCCTCTCATAAGACTCAGTTTTGTTAATTCCCTTTTACTTTGTTTGGACTACCCCAGCAGGGAAAATCCCTAGGCCTGAGCTGGCCCAGGAGGGTGGGCCATACTGCAGAAAGAGGCAATTGCTGCCCAAGAGAGGAAGAGAGCTACCATGGTACATGCAGCCTCCAGAAGGTGCCTTTGTGGTGAGAGGATGCCCTTCATGACGCCAAAACCCAGGTAGCGACTTTGGGACAGTTGCAGGCAGGGTGACAGGAAGTGGCCCAGGGAGGGCAGCCTTAAGCAGCCCCTGGCTGTCAGATCACTGATAGCCCTCAAAGGGCTGTGGGTTGAAGCTTCATGAAGTGGGAGGGCTTGAGCTCTCCTACTAACATCCCCCCTGCAGGTCACGGGCCTAAGCCCTGACCACTAGGCAAAGCTACCAACCAACCTCCAAGTGAGGACCATCACACTCTGGTTCTTGTAAAGCTCCCTTTATTTGCTTGGTATGTTGTTGCCTGGCTCTTCCAGACCCAGTTACCATTATATATGGCTCAGCATAGCCCACAATGCTGATGATCACTGATCTCAAGAGACCCCAACTGAGATGTAGCAAAATGCAAGATTAAAGGGGACCAACAGATATACATGGAAGATATAAATATGGAATCAACAAGACACATACTAAAGACACATAGGAAAGAAGATTTCAAGATGTTTTTGAAAGTAGCGTGAGGAAGAGAATAAGAAATGTCTGGAGGAGGGATTTACAGCCTCAGTTAATGTCTGGTTTCTTGCTGATAGAAGATGCTACGGTGGAATCCCTAAAAGATAGCTAGTACCAGAGCACAGACATTCTTCATGGTGAAGTTCAACAAGGACGTCTCATGTGTGTCTTGGTCCTCACCATTCTGGGTTTTAACGAACAAGTGCTGCCAGCCTCTCCTCCCTCTGCCACATTATGGAAAAAGACAGTAGGTTTGGAGTTTAAAAATCAGGCAAAATTAATGCAAATGAATTCCAGGGGGCATTACAAATTCTGGTATTGTGCTCAGTAGTGTAGAGAATAAAGAAGACATGAACCCTGAATTCAAGTTGTCTGTCTTGATTCTAAAATGGAAAAAGAATTTTTATTTTATTTGTGTATTGTGATGTTTCTTAGAAGTTGATTTCTCCAAGGGAGGGGGAGACAGAAATTAAAATCCATTGTTAGGTGCTGTCACTGGATTCAGATTAGTACATAGTGGGAGGTGATGGGGGGAGCCTTGGCTTGCTTTGACAGGAGGTCCAGCAACTCCTTCATTGGTGGTGAGCCTTTAGTGGCCAGTTGAAGGCCTCTTACTTACAGATTGACAGAAAGCAATGAAAATTTGAGCCACTGACCTTTTTGCTGGGGGTGTGGCTAGGTTGTGCCTAGATGTCTGAAGGACACTTTTTTTCCCATTTTTTTTTCCTCCAGGTCTAACCCTGATTCTGAATTTTGATTCAGTGAAAGGGGTTAACACTTCCTCCTCCCCCCACAGTTTAACCCTAAAAATAGTCCCTCTGTATGAACAGCCAGTGTCAAGAATACAAGGTTCCTATAACACGATCGTGGATACTTCTGTGTCATGAACAAGTTGCTGTGATGGAAGTATGGTGCTTCCTATGGATACACAAGGTTGTGAGGCACCTCACCCCCACCTGCCCTCAGCGTGAAAAAGCCTTGTCTGTGCCTGCCATCTGTCAGCTCCCTGACTTTATTAGTAACTGGCAACGCAAGCACTTCCCTCCATGCCTCTGCAGGTCCCACTTTCTCTTTACTGCAGTGTCCAGACTCTGATCGCTGGACACACACAGTTACCAGACCCGCTGATCCCAAAGGAACAATACACCACAGCTTACCAGTTACACCATAGAACACAGCTCCAATTAACACACAGCCCTTGGATTTGTTTATAGAGAGAACAAATTTGAAATTGAGAGAACAGAGATTCAAATGATAGAAAGCAAGAATATTGGAAACAAAAGGTTACATATAAAATGAAATCAGAGAGTGCATACTAGAGATTCATCTTAACTATCAAGACACTCCTTGTCTAAGTTCAGCTCACCCCAAGCCTGGCTGTGATCCTTTTTTCGTGATGCAAACACAATGTCAGTTCACTTCCTAGGTGGAGGACCTCAGGTGTTTCCATGCCTTCTCCTGGTATATCAGACTACTTCTTGGATCTTGGTCATGAATTGGACATCCTCCTGCTTTGTATTTCTTCCTGCCTGTATATTTTGTGATCTCCTTGACTTCACAATCTTGATTAGTTGGTGATTCCATATGCAAATAGATTTCCAGTGTAAGACACACAATGGTCAGCCAGGGAGATAAGTGCCTCCTATCCCTTGTCTGAACAGAATCTGTTTATCACCCTTTGACTTATCTTACATACTTTAAGAACATGATTTGGTGTGTGTGTGTGTGTGTGTGCGTGCACACACATCCTTACATATTATCTGTACATACATTTCACAATGGTTAGGATAATCCATGTGACACAGGCTTTCAGTAGAGACCTTACGTGACCCTCTTTAGCAAACTAGTATGTAGCTACCAGACCCAGGAGATCCCTCTAACCCTTCTGCATGCCTGTGCCCTCTGTTAGTCGGCATCAAGAGGTCCTTGGATCACAAGTAATCCCCTGCTAACGGGATTGCATGAGTGGATCCATGTCATAAGGTTATTGGGACAAATTAAGGTTCAGCCTGTGGAACTGATACAGGTAGGAGACACCATACTGTGACTGATGCATATGGCTTTCTGTGAAAAGTGATGTTCAGATTGTTAACCTTTCTCATCAACTCTGAATAAGTTCCCTCAATAAGCAAGGACTTGAAGGAAGAGAGAGTGAACAAAACTATGACCTTCGCCTGTCAATCAGACTTCTCTTTTATCATGGTTGAGAGGGAGGAGGCTATGACACATCCAGCTGGCATTATCCAGGCACTCTTCCAAAGCAGATTTGGTTTGCACCTCCTTTCAAGTTCACTCCTCGGGGCCCTTTTAAACTTCTGGTCACCAGTAACTTAAAAATTGAATGACGATGAAAGAGCCCCTCCCTACCTCTTTGAAACTGTTTTTAGAACGTTTCTCTGCAGTATTTCTTCATGTTGGATCCTGCTGCCCAGACCCTCTCATCTCCTCCCATTCTGCTCTTGTTCCACCCTTGCCTACGGTACTCTTTTGGTTCTTGGTATTTTCAAACAAATATGATTTGTGCCTGTAAATGTAGAACATAAGTGTTTGCCAGCGTGTACAGCTCTGAAAGATCAAGATGCCCTGAACTGAGTTCGTTTCCCTGATACTCCTGAAAAGGGGATATGAAATACCAGAGGGCTTTTGTGTTCATGTTGAATACTCCATAGAGCTGTTGACTGTTTCCATAGGACAGGAAGAAGTTATCAGATGCTTCTGTCCCTTTTGTTCTGGTAATTAAAGTAGAACTTGCCATTGTTAGCAAGCCATACTCAGTGCCCCGGTATCAGAAAAGAAATAGGCTAAGAAGTAATTCTGATAGTTGTGAAAGCTCTCAATGTAGGATATATGAAATGTGGGAGATTTCTCCACTTTAAAGGAGCATAATTGACCAGAAGAAGGGACCTAGATATCAGCAGTGTAGGGAGCTGTCTATCATGAGAAAATAACTTATTCTGGTTCCCCAATCTCACTTGCTTCCCCTGCCCTTTGGAATCCCCCATGGAGCCAAGGTCAGGTTGGGCCCAGTGGTTTACGCTCATTGTATGTCTACATTGAAATTGGGAGGTGTTTGCAGCATGTGTAGACATACCCAAGCTCACTTAGATCTAGCTAGACCAAAGCTAGCTTGAGCAACAATAGTGGAGTTGAGGCAGCACAAGTGGGGGGACATGGGCTAGCCATGCCTGCCCAGGATCCTGAGTAAATACTCAAGTGAGCGCTGCCTGTACTGTCCCTTGCTATTCTTACCCAAGCTAGCTTTGAACTAGATCAAAGTTAGTTCAGATATATCTACACGTGCTGCAGTCACACTCTCAATTGAAGAGTAAACCGTCCCTTATGTGCTAGGGCTCTGCCATGCCGGTCAGTTTGATAAGGAACTCCAATATCTTTGGCACAAATTCTATTGATGCTCAATCTGAAAGACTTGTTTTTCCCCCGCAGTATTATCCTCCCTTCCAATGAACCTCCTATTGCTGTGACCTCCTCTAGGTGAGAGGATTGGCGAACACTCCCTTTGAAATGTGTGCACACCATTTTTGGTGAGATGGGAGGACTCAATACAGTGTGGCTTTCTGGCCCCTTTTTCCCGCTTTTCTTAGCCTTCCCTACTTTAGCGTGGAGAATGAGAGACAAAGCGAGGGTTTTGTAAGACCAGCAGGGTCAATCTAGAGAAGCAATGGTATGTGTGTTAAGTGCCTGGGTACTGTAACTTTTTAATCTGCCTAGGTCCTGTGTTCTCAAGTTTGTAAATCCTAGAGGAAAAGAATCAAGTGAGTGTGGTGAGGAGGAATGAGAGATACAGGATTATCTCACAGAGCCAGAAGTTCCCATACTCTTTTGAGTGTGCACCATCCTCTCATTTGCCATGGCACAGCTCCTAACCATCCCCTTCATGATCACAGAACATCTTTGTGCCATTTACAGAAACAGCTTACGTGAGCAACTAATATCAGGAAAGCATTTAATGTATTTTAGCATGTTTTAGTGTTATTTCGAATATGGAAACCATGTGACCAGCCAGCTGTCTATATTAACGATCAGCATATGCTCAACAGACCTCTAGTGTTTCATGAAACATAGTTTGAGAACCATTTCCTTGGAGTAAGAGGAAGTTACGTGATATATATTCCACTGCTATCCATGGCCTAACAGTAACTGCCCACAGGAGAGAGCTAACCTTTATCGCTCAGAAATATCTTTTGAAAATAGAGCTGTAGCCTTGGAGGATGGTTTTTCTCCTTCGCTAGTCTCATTTGTCCCAATCATATGGACATCTGCTTTCAGTCTTGAGAGTTCCCTGAGGCTCCTGTTCTAACACACTATTGGCTGTTACAGGAACAGGGCTCAGTTCATCCTTTTGCAAATTAATCCAACTCTCTCTCATAGCTTTAAGAGCACAGCTCTGCCTCTCTCGTGGTCAGCCCTGATTTTACTGATCTTCTGAGAGGCTACTGGTATTTATTCGTTAAAAATCCCAGAAATCTCTTTGCTTTTGAATCTCCATGAAATACAGACTTTCCTGAAACCTTCCATGCAATTAGGCTAATGTTGTTTTACTTCAACAAGCTTGACTTCTATGCATCTAAAAGGGACTTGTTCCTTCTATACATTATTGATCATGTCGTTTCTTGATCTTGACTTTCCCTTGACATTTAAGGCACTGCAACGAGGGGAAAGAAGCCCCCCTCAACACATCAGATACATACAACCTACCTATTTGCTGACATCCCTTTATATATTGCCTTCTTGCCCATCTCTGGCTTCACCAGTGATGCCAGTGTTGATTGCTCGTGTTTTCTCTTCCCCCACAAATGGCTTTCTGCTTTCTTCCATGCTGCTCCGTGCATGGAATTAAATTAATATATATATAAGAACTCTGCATTCTTCCCCTTCAGATGCCTCCTCGTAACCCACTTTTGTTGTGTTACCAACAAGAAATTAGCCATCTGACGATGGCTGAATTGAGTGGCAGATGGGGTCAGCTGACTTCATTTATTTATAAAAGGAAAAAAGAAAAGCGCTTTCAGCTGACTTGGAACCATCAGTCTGTTCATGCCATTAACCTGTATAAGCATGTGTTCTTATAACTGTCACTGTCATCTTTCCTCTCCCTTCCATCACTGATGTCTTCTGGCTTGTTTGAGATGAGATTTTAAGCTCTTCAGGGCAATGACTGTGCCTTCCTCTGTGCTTTACAGCACCTAGCATGAGGGGCATCAATCCTGGTGAGGGCTTGTGTCTGCAGTACAGACAATGGACTGGTGGGGGGAAATCTTCAGGGCACTGATGATCCACTTTGGGTGGGAAAGAGAGACCCTCAGAGCCGAACAGCTCAATTGCTGTCATAATTAAAACTATTTAGTGAGATTGAAAGCCTTGTTTTAAATTTTGGTTCACATTTTTAGGAGCTGATGAGGCTCTTGAATTTCTCCCACATGATCTATGCCAGGGAGCCCCAAGCAAATACGCAGTTTTTCCTTCTCTCTCTCTCTCTCTCTCCCCACAACTATTGCAAAGATGACAACATTCATTCAGCTCCTCAAACACCCACCAGGTCCCTGCATCTCTTCTGCTCTAGTGAGGAAATGACAGGATTATGACACGCGGACTGCCTGGCTGCACTGAGCCATGTGACAGATGTGAAACTACTGCTGTCACCAACCTGACTGTGAAACAAGCCTTTTGGCTAGAAATCTCCACTGGGATTGTGTGCTGCTGATTTTTGACAGGTCTGCTGCTGTGTTAGCTGTGATTCGCTGCTCCCTAAGGGCACCGCTGGCTGGCGGGAATCTGCCACTTCTTCACTCTCCAATTATCTGTGGAAAGAGGCTGACGGAGTCTGCCACTTCTTCACTCTCCAGTTGTCTGTGGAAAGAGGCTGATAAATTTGCATGAAGACAGGCAGTTCTGCTCCTGTGTTTAAGGTGTCAGAGTAAGGGTGAATCTTGCAGCACATGTGAATAAGACACTTAGAGAGAGAGGATCTAACCCAGCCCTCTGAAAATCTTGCCACAGAGTATGGTAGAGAAGGGGTTGCAGGCCTCTGCAATGTACTCATGTTACTTTCAGTGATTCCAATGGAGAGAACACTTGGAGTGGAATGGGAAGGTTACTGTATCTTTGTCTTGCTTAAAGATGGGGGAAAGCCATTTGCTTTCTTCAGAAACTGAATTTCAGTTCACGATCTCTGCTTTTTGAAAACATTTTTCCCAGTGAAGGTTTATACAGATGTTCATGGAAATGGATTCGGGGTTCATAGCTCAGATTCACTTTGTGACGAAACTAAACTAGTTTCGGGCAGAAGGAGTGGATTTGCCATCTGAATGGAGACCCATATGCTATAGCAAGGGTTGGCAATCTTTCAGAAGCGGTGTGCCGAGTCTTCATTTATGCACTCTAATTTAAGGTTTCACTTGCCAATAATACATTAACCTTTTTAGAAGGTCTCTTTCTATAAGTCTATAATATGTAATTAAACTATTGTTGTTGTGTATCAAGTAAAAAAGGTTTGTAAAATGTTTAAGAAGCGTCATTAAAATTAAAATGCAGAGCCCCCCGGACCGGTGGCCAAGACCTGGGCAGTATGTGTGCCACTGAAAATCAGCTCGCATGCCGCCTCCGGCACACATGCCATAGGTTGCCTACCCCTGAGTTCTAGGATAATTTGATAGCAGCAGCAGCAGCAGCAGCAGGAACTTGCACATCCCACGTTCAGAGTGATGGAGCCCTCTTTTCACTTCAGTGTTGCTTCCTCCGTAGCAGCTGTCCCAATAAGTACTGGCCTGTTAAACTAGGCAAATACACTGTCCTTTTCTTTGGCAGATTGCTTATGTTTATGGGAATAACACCCAGCAATTTTCCAGTACAGATTTTATGTTCTCCAAAATATATTTACAAAATATTGGAAAATGAGGCTACTTCTTCCCACTTATTTGCAGATTTTTATGTGTGAACAAACGTCCAGATGAATCCAGCTATGTGTAATCAAATAAATCAAAAAAGAGAAATTATTCTGACTTGTTGATTGGGAGTGCTAGATTGTCAAGTCTCATTGTCCAAAACCTAAGGTTAGTACTCCAGATCTGTCTGTGACCACTCATTTATTAACTAGTGCTTTCTGTGTAAAGATAACTGCTGAAAGGTGTGCGCACATGCGCTCTCTCATGTTGTTTTTCTGCTGAGAGAGAGACTCACTGCAAATAAACCTTCTTTTCTGCATGCATTTATTTCATCATTGGCTTTATTTGTGGAGTCACATCCAGTATGTAAGGCTGCTACTGGTATCGTGTAATTCAGTACAGGCTGCTGTGGTTTGGGTGTTTAGTGACTATACCTGCTGAGTGGTGGAGGATATGCCAGATACCTTTTGGAAAGAAAAGCAATATCCACAAAGGAGAAACTCTGTGTGGCACTGTTACGTTGCAGCTAGTTCTTGGCTGAACAAAGGCAGGGGAAGAAAACCCTGAACCAAATTTGCTGCAACTCAGCTCTGCCCTCCAGCATTTCCTGCATCTGTGCTGTTTCCAGATGTCTTGGACTCCAAGCCTTTGAGCCTCATCAGTACCACAGAAGGGGATGTTCTGGTCCTAAGACAAGCCTCTACCTCCCTATTTTTTTGGCACGTACACCTAGGCAGAAAAGTTTAGGTACAATGATTTCTTCTTTGAACTTGCTTGTTGGAATGTGAGAACAATATGCACTGGTATATCAAATGATCTAGAGGAGTTCAGTGGCTTAGGAAGTCTGCCATTATTGACAGAGAGCTGGAGAAGCTTGACATCAGTGTAACTGCTCTCTGTCTGAAACCAGACTAGCTGACACAGGCTCCCCACACAAGATGCATTACACCTTTTTCCAGTGTGAAAAGAGCAAACAAGACCCCAGTGAGCATTGGTTAGGTTCTGCAGTCAAAAATTTTTTAGCACGGATGGTAACGACACAAGACCAAGGAAGGTCTCTCCAATTCATTATGAATCTCTGGAAAGCTGTGTCATTGATTTATCTCTCCTCATTGAATGCAGATGCATCATGGAACACGCACAGACTGAATATCTACATACGTCAACCTCAGCTCTTGGTAAAAGCTCTGTACAAGATAGATTGGTTTGCAGCATACTCTGAAGAAGTGCTTGCAGGTGTAGGTGGAGATATGCTGTGCATTTTGCTTCATACATAAACCCTTCTCGTGATGTGTGGTAATTGCAGATTGGCTAAGAGTGCATTGTCACAAACATCAAGTCAATGTGGTCAATCATACTGGCTAAATTTGTACGAGAAGGTTCAAACATCCATTGAGAATGGAGGTCTAAGAGGTATGTATGATTTAAATCAAGAAAGAAATAGGTCCTTCAGTCAAGAAGACTGTCCCACTCAAGTCACTTAATGGGGACGACATCATTGAAGAAGCAGACAGACGCAAAATTTATTTGGAGCACAATTGCAAACTCTATTAATTGAAAGCACTTCTTCAGAAACAGTTCTATATCAAGCTCTTCAACAGTCAGGAGCATTGGGACTTGCATTTACCACTATCTATAAATGAGCTTGAAAAGGCACCTGTCTCCCAAGCACTGGGAAAGGCTACAGGAAAAGATGGAATTCCAGCTAAAGTACTGAAAAAAAGGAGGACAGGTTGTGCTTAACCATCTTCATAATGTCTTGCTTGCTGAAGGGAAGGACGGGTACCAGAAGACATGAGGATGTCAACAGCATAACATATAAGAACAGAGACTATCAGAGTGCTTGCAACAGCTACAGAGAAATCTCCATCCTTAGTGTTCCCGCTACGGCATTTGCATGGATTATTCTCAAAAGAGACTGCAAGTTCTTGCTGAACGCATATATCCAAAGAGTCAGTGTTGCTTCTGTGCCTGTCGATCAACGATCAACATAACCTCTGCACTTAGTCAACTTCAAGAAAAGTGTCAAGAATAAGGAAAACTTCTCTACATTGCCTTCATAGATGTTATAAAGGTTTTGACCTAGTCATCAGGAAGATCCTTTTCCACTTCCTAGAGAGAACTGTTTGCCCCCAAGTCTTCCTCAGTCTGATTTGATCCTTCAGTCTGACAGCTTTGAAATCTTCAGTGGTGTCCAACAGGGATGTGTGTTGGCACACAAACACTTCAATATATTATTCTTTCTATTGCTTTGTCATGCTTTCTCAAGTAGCACTGAGGATGTACATTTCCATACAAGATCATGCATATTCTGTTTATGTGGTCACTTCTCTGTAGTGACTTATTTCAGAGATGGATGCAGTCAAACATTTCATAGACTAAGACCTTGTCTTCTCTTTTTAGATTTAAATTGGATATTTGTTTCATTACTGTCTTTGTGAATATCCTAGTGGTCCTCGAGATCTGTATATTGGAGAGTTCTTTCTCTGTCTTGCAATTCTGACTGTAAAGCTCTTCTCTTCTTTCCTTCAATTTGTGATGTTGGAGAAGTGAAGGAGCTCTTGGGCCGTAGATGGTGAACAGTAGCTATCTCAGTTGCCCTCCCTCCACTGAAGAAGTATAGTGAGGAACTCATCATAATGCAAAGGAAAAAAGACATACCACAGTGAGGTCATTGCTCAGCAGCATACCTCCATGTTGGCAGCTCACTCTCTGGGAAGCCATTTATCTCTGCTCATCACCTGTACTAATGGAATGCATAGAAAAATAGGATGATCAGATAGGAAGTGTGAAAAATTGGGACAGTGGAGGCGGGGCGGGGAAGGAGAGGGGAGTAGATGCCTATATAAAACAAAGCCCTGAATATTGGGACTGTCACTATAAAACTGGGACATCTTGTCACCCTGTAGAAAAACCACATGTCAAAAAGGTAAATAGATACACATCCTTAACCATAGATTCTAGGGTCAGAAGGGACCAATGTGATCATCTAGTCCGACCCCCTGCACAAAGCAGGCCACAGAACCCTACCCATCCACTTCTATAACAAACCCCTAACCTATGCCTGAGTTATTGAAGTCTTCAAATTGTGGTTTGAAGACCTCAAGCTGCAGAGAATCCACCAGCAAGTGACCCATGCCCCACGCTGCAGGGGAAGGCGAAAAACCTCCTGGACCTCTGCCAATCTGCCCTGGAGGAAAATTCCTTCCCGACCTCGAATATGGCGATCAGCTAAACCCTGAGCATGTGGGCAAGACTCACCAGCCAGCACTCAGAAAAGAATTCTCTGCAGTAACTCAGATCCCATCCCATCCCATCACCAACCACTGGGCATACTTATCTGGCGATAATCAAAGATCAATTGCCAAAATTAGGCTCTCCTGTCATACCATCCCTTCCATAAACTTATCAAGCTTAGTCTTAAAGCCAGATATGTCTTTTTCCCCCACTGCTTCCCTTGGAAGGCTGTTCCAGAACTTCACTTCTCTAATGGTTAGAAACCTTCGTCTAATTTCAAGTCTAAACTTCCTAGTGTCCAGTTTATACCCATTTGTTCTTGTATCTACATTGGTACTAAGCTTACATAATTCCTCTCCCTCTCTAATATTAATCCCTCTGATATATTTATAAAGAGCAAGCATATTCCCCCTCAGCCTTCTTTTGGCTAGGCTAAACAAGCCAAGCTCTTTGAGTCTCCTTTCATAAGGCAGGTTTTCCATTCCTCGGATCATCCTAGTAGCCCGTCTTTGAACCTGTTCCAGTTTGAATTCATCCTTCTTAAACATGGGAGACCAGAACTGCACACAGTATTCCAGGTGGGGTCTCACCAGCGCCTTATATAACGGTACTAACACCTCCTTATCTTTGCTGGAAATACCTCACCTGATGCGTCCTAAAACCGCATTAGCTTTTTTAACGGCCACATCACATTGGCGGCTCATAGTCATCCTGTGATCTACCAATACCCCAAGGTCCTTCTCCTCCTCGGTTGCTTCCAACTGATGCGTCCCCAATCTATATCTAAAGTTCTTATTATTAATCCCTAAGTGCATGACCTTGCACTTTCCACTATTAAATTTCATCCTATTACTATTACGCCAGTTTACAAGGTCATCCAGATCTTCCTGTATGATATCCCGGTCCTTCTCCGTGTTAGCAATACCCCCCAGCTTCGTGTCATCCGCAAACTTTATTAGCACATTCCCGCTTTTTGTGCCAAGGTCAGTAACAAAAAGGTTAAATAAGATTGGTCCCAGAACCGATCCTTGAGGAACTCCACTAGTAACCTCCTTCCAGCCTGACAGTTCACCCTTCAGTACAACCCGTTGTAGTCTCCCCTTTAACCAGTTCCTTATCCACCTTTTAATTTTCATATTGATCCCCATCTTTTCCAATTTGACTAATAATTCCGCATGTGGAACCGTGTCAAATGCCTTACTGAAATCGAGGTAAATTAGGTCTACCGCATTTCCTTTGTCTAAATAGCCTGTCACCTTCTCAAAGAAGGAGATCAGGTTGGTTTGGCACAATCTACCTTTAGTAAAGCCATGTTATACTTTGTTCCAATTACCATTGACCTCAATGTCCTTAACTACTTTCTCCTTCAAAATTTTTTGCAAGACCTTACATACTACAGATGTCAAACTAATAGGCCTATAGTTACTTGGATCACTCTATCTCCCTTTCTTAAAGATAGGAACTACGTTAGCAATTCTCCAGTCATACGGTACAGCCCCCGAGTTTACCGATTCATTAAAAATTTTCGCTAACAGGCTTGCAATTTCATGCGCCAGTTCCTTTAATATTCTCGGATGAAGATTGTCCGGGCCCTCCGATTTTGTCCCATTAAGCTGTTCAAGTATGGCTTCTACCTCAGATGTGGTAATGTCCACCTCCATATCCTCATTCCCGTTTGTCATCCTTCCATTACCCCTAAGCTCCCCATTAGCCTTATTAAAGACTGAGGGAAAGTACTTATTTAGATATTGAGCCATTCCTAGGTTATCCTTGACCTCCTTTCCATCCTCAGTGTGTAGCGGTCCCACTTCTTCTTTCTTTGTTTTCTTCTTATTTATATGGCTATAGAACCTTTTATTATTGGTTTTAATTCCCTTTGCAAGGTTCAACTCTACTTGGCTTTTAGCCTTTCTCACTTTATCCCTACATGTTCTGACCTCACTAAGATAGCTTTTCTTGCTAATCCCACCCTTCTTCCACTCCTGGTAGGCTTTCTGCTTTTTCTTAATCACCTCCCTGAGATGCTTGCTCATCCAGCTTGGTCTAAAACTCCCGCCTATGGTTTTTTTCCCCTTTCTTGGGATGCAGGCTTCCGATAGTTTCTGCAGCTGCGACTTAAAGTAATTCCAGGTCTCTTCCGCATTTAGATCCACAAATTCTTCAGTCCAATCCACTTCCCTAACTAATTTCCTTAATTCTTTAAAGTTAGCCCTTTTGAAATCAAAAACCCTAGTCCCAGATCTATTTTTGTTTATCCTTCCATCTAGTTTAAACTGAATTAGCTCATGATCACTCGAACCAAGGTTGTCCCCTACAACCATTTCTTCTATGAGGTCCTCACTGCTCACCAAAACCAAATCTAAAATGGCATCCCCTCTTGTCGGTTCTTCAACTACTTGATGAAGGAATCCATCAGCTATCACATCCAGAAAAATCTGAGCCCTACTATTCTTGCTAGCACTTGTCCTCCAGTCTATATCTGGGAAGTTAGTCTCCCATGATCACACATTTCCCATTAGTGTTTACTTCCTTAAAAACATTAAAGAGGTCTCTGTCCATCTCCAAATCAGATCCCGGCGGTCTGTAGCACACCCCAAGCACTATCTCAGGGGAGGCTCTAGTAGCTTTCTTTCCCAGTGTGATTTTTGCCCAGACAGACTGTCTTGTCCATTCCATCACTTCTTATTTCTTTACAGTTAACTTCCTCATTGACGTACAATGCTACTCCACCACCTTTTGCCTTTATTTCTATCTTTCCTAAACAGCACATAGCCTTCAATACCCGTACTCCAGTCATGACTACTATTCCACCACGTTTCTGTTATCCCTATAATATCCAGTTTCACTTCCTGCACCAGTAGCTCTAGTTCCTCCATTTTGTTCCCTAGGCTCCTCGCATTAGTGTACAGACATCTTAATTTTTGCTGTTTGGCTTCACTCACATTCTGTACCCTATTAGGCACAGACATTCTACCACCAACATCACCTATTAGTCTGTTATCTACACTACCCTTCCTCCTTATGCCAATTCTTCTGTCCACGGCTGTATCCCCTCTTACGTTGTTTACTTCCCTCTCAAGGTTAAATTCCGGCGTGGAGATCTCCCGAACATCTCCCAACCATCTCCCCCAAATTTCTAGTTTAAAGCTCTCTTAATCAGGTCACCGAGCCTCCATCCTAATCAGGTCAGCAAGCCTCCATCCAGATGTGGTGAGAATATTTTATAGCCTTTGACACACAATCTGTACTACTGTGTGTAAAGCAATAATCTTCCCTTTGTATGCTCATTGTGTTTCTTGGTCCTCCCACTTCTATTTATTTGCTATTTCCAGCCTTCTGGCCCTTGCTGGTATCTGCAGTCTTTGGATCTCTAACTTGACCGGTCTGAGCTTTATGGCTGCCATTCTGGAATACGTACCGGGCTGGTTCTATAAGTCTGCACTTCCCTCAGTCTCAGGCTCTGTGGATGGCTCATTCACATCATCTTGATGTTTATGTTCCATGAATTGAGATCTCATCCCATTCCTGTTTCTCTCTGCAGCATTCAAGCTATCAGCTGTACACAGTCTTTCTTTATAAATACTGCCTGTTAAGTTTAGTTTGTCTTTGGTTTACTTATTCTGGCCTCCTTTTGTTCTGTTTCCCTTATCTGGAATGAACAGAAAATAAATGTAAACTTTTTGCATTTTGTTTCCAATGTTCTCCCTTGTTAATCTCTCAGTATCTGGTATAAAAGTATCCAGAGTGTGACACTGAGGCTACGTCTCCACTACCCGCCGTATCGGCGGGTAACAATCGATTTCTCGGGGATTGATTATATCGCGTCTTATCTAGATGTGATATATCGATCCCCAAACGCGCTCCTGTCGTCTCCGGAACTCCACCAACGCGAACGGCAGTAGTGGACTCGACAGAGGGAGCCGCGGACGTCGGTCCCGCGCTGTGAGGACAGTAGGTAATTCGATCGAAGATACTTCGACTTCAGCTACATTATTCACGTAGCTGAAGTTGCGTATCTTAGATCTATCCTCCTCCCCTAGTGTAGACCAGCCCTTAGCTAACCAACAGTTTTGGGAGTAGATCCTACCAACTAAGCCTCTTCCCATGGATGCCTAGGTTTGTAGGGCACATCACTGCCACCTGCCCTTAGCATGAGAGGCTTGTCTGAGCCTGCCAGGGGTCAGCTTCCTGACATCACTAGTCACAGGCAGCAGAAGCATTTATCTCTCAGCCCACATGGGCTCTGCTGTTCCTCGGCAGTGTAGCAATAACCACAGTCCAACCTCTGAGTCCTTTGAGAATCTCCCTGGAGACCAACCTCTGATCCATTGGACTCTCTCAGAACTACATATCCTCTGTTCCCAAAGAAATAGTACGAGTTACCAGTTATAGCATAGAACATAGCTCCGTTTAACACACAGCACTTAGGATTTGTCTATAGCAAGTATAAGTTTATTTAACAACAAAAAATAAAAATAAAAATTCAAATTATAACAAGCAGGAATACTGGAAACGAAACAAAGGGTTACATATAAAATCATAACACACATACTAGAACCTAAATGTAACTAATAGGACATTATGTCATAAAATCAAAAACTGTCCCCACATCCTTCCAGTATATTACAGCCAAGCTTGACTGTGATCTTCCATTCATGAAGCAAGCTCACTGACAGCTTACTTCCTAAGTGAAAGATACAAGGGTGACCTTTTGCAGCCCCTGATATATCAACACAATCATTTGATTTTTCTTTGTCATAAACTGGACACCTTCCTGCTGTGTTCTTTCCTGTAGATTTTGCAGGCGTTTATTAATTTCTTAATCTTGATTAGCTAGTAGTTTAGCATTCAGATAGTTATCCATTGTGAAGCACACAATACTCAGTTGCATATAACCAAACAGATACATGTTTCCTGCCTGTGTGAAAGGAACATGTTTTGTCACCTTCTGGTGACCTGCTTTAACTCTCAGACCCTGAGAACGTAATTTCCAGTAGAGGTATATAACTCCCTTAAATATTACCCTTACATACATTTCACAATGGTTATGATGACCAGTGTGTCACTGGCTCTCAGTAGACTTCACATGCCACCTTTTAGTGAATTATTATGGATAAAACTGATCCAAGGGTCCCTGTAAATCTGTATGCATCCCTGTGCTGTCTGCCAGTTGGCATCAAGGGGTTCCTAGGTCACACTGGCTCACATGCTGTATGGAGCAGATTCTCTACAGTTGTCTGTATGTATGCTCTGAAGGACTTCACCATTAAGCCACCAAAGGTATATTCAAATCCGCAGCATTACATATGAAAAAGTAGGAGCAACAGGTAATTGGATACAGGGTTTTTTTTAATCATGTGTTTAGGATAGCTTTTGCGTGATTCTTTAGAACATGTTTTATTGTTTTCTGAAAGGGAGACATTGTGGAACACATTGACAGAGTTTTTCTTTCTCTCCATAAAAAAGATTGTTGTCCAGAGCTGTGTGAGGCCATTGTTGAAATACTTCATGGCTCCTGCATTGGCCTGCCCTATATGCTCCCCTGTCTGAGGCCAGAGTAGAATTTTTGTTCCAAATTTGAAGTGCATCAAGACAAGGGATTCATGAATAATGCACCCTAAAAAAATAGATGTGTTCACCAGAGTCCAAGAAATCTGCCATTTTGTTGCTAAGATATAGCCAAAACACAGAAAGCAGAAAAGAGAGAACTTGGTTTCCTAGGCTTTTCTAGATGGAAATCTTATGTTCAGTACCAAAGATTGATTAATTCAGTTTTGAAAGTTTTATATTTTGAAATATCATGGTGGCATTTTACTGATGGTGAACTATTTTTGGCTCACTGGGAATTTCACAGACTAGGTCAGAACAGCAGGAGATGCTATGCAGAGAGGAGTTGTTCGCTCCCTTGGTCACCTGACTGAAGGGAAGCAGAAATCCATTCTGTAATATTTATTTTTCTTTAATAGACATTTTTATGGAGTTCACCATTATAGTTTCTGAGTACATTGCAAACAAATCCTCTTAACTCCCTGCAACGCCAGGAAGTCTCCTCTTCATTTTATAGATGAAGAAAGTGAGGTACAAAGGCTATGACTTGTCAAAAGTTGTGCAGTGAGGACTTGGATCTTCCAACTCTCAATTCTGTGCCTCAACCACAAGAGTATCCACACACAGTGAAAGTCACTGTACAGCTGAAGTAGAAACGGTCTTTTCTCTTTCCAGTGTGCCGGATCATAGCTGTATATTAAACAAAGCATCAGATACCTGGTAAGGGTTAGAAGCCTCCAGTGTTTGCAATACAATGGCAAGTTTTTATTAGCCTGGTGCTTTCTGGGGAGGAGTAAGGAGAGTGTAAGTTATTGTGGGGAAAGTTGGGCCGTAACTTGTAGTGACCACCATAAACTGTCCGCACCAGTACTCAAGTGGCCCCCTGTCTCTGGTGGGTGATTTACCGCCGAGTTTCAATTCTTTGCTACTTTTCTTTTTAAAATCCTGTCAGCCTGTCCCTTCTGGTCTGTGTGCTAGATTACCACCTGGAATTGCACCTTATCAGTCTGAAAGTACTAGTGCTTAATGATTGATGCTTATCTCTGAAGCTCCCTTCGCTTTTTCTTAAGCACCTTCAAACATTTCTGCATGGCTACTCACCCTTTTCTCTTATACCCTCCTCCCATCTCCCTGAATACTGGGTTTCCCAGCTTATAACTCTTAGAAGAAGCTTTATTTCAGAGTAAAAAGGGTCCCCCGTATGTGGCCTATTATATCCATATCGGCTTGCTTATCCTTTTCAGACAGCTATTGTCTTTTAATAGGGTCTTGCCTGGTGTGGGGAGTCATTAATTCCTGCTATATAAGAATGGCCAGCTTGAGTTACAGCTAGCTGCAGTATGGTGCTCTGATCAAAAGGCTTCTGTTGTTTTAGAAGTTTTTTCTTTTTTCTTTTTTTTTTAAATAATACCCTGGGCTAATAATTCAACACAGCAAGGTCATTGCAAGCTTTGATTTGAGAGCCCAGGGTGTTAAATTACTGACCTAGTATAGGAAAGGCAAAGGGGAAGAGGGTCTTTTGTTTAAAATCCTCCCCTTCTTTAGAAGCCATAACCTTGGCTTGGAGGGCTCCTTCTGCTAAAAAGCAACATCAGGAAGCTGGCTCACTGCCTACTCTGAGCTGTGTCACAGGTGCGACTGGTTCATTTCCTCTTGAAACATTACTTGGGATCATCTCCATGCCACCTATGTTCTCTCTGCAGAGTCAAACCCTATCGTGAGCCCAGGCCAAGCAGCGTGAAAAAGATTTTTTTACTTTTTGAGCCATGTCCCTTTTCAGATGAAATAAACTTGTGGGTAGGTGAGACAAGGAAAGATCTTTGGAAGCCTGATATTACAGTGCTATGTGGTCCAACCAAGCTGAATATTCGATGTGTTAATTATCACCTCACATCTACCCACAGTTTAGTAAGGATTTCTCCTTTGTTAAAGCTAATTGTCAGAAATAAATCCACAGTAACTGTTTCATATCTTCAAAAACAATGTATCTTAACATTATTGCTGCGATTTAGAGGAATTCCTCAAAATATATTAACTGCATTAAAGGAAGATGTCGTTCTTTCCTGAGGCTGACTTAATTGTCTTTAAGTCATGTGGGAGGCTCAAGGAAAAAATGCAATTGATGCAACAGTTTTTTACTGAGTGTTTGTGAATATGCCACCTCTCTTCTCCAGTATAGGTAACTAAATGAACATTCCAGTGATTGGCTACTTAGTATTATATTTACTTCTAATGATTTAACAGCTATAGAATTGAGGCCTTAAATAAGAATAGTATGTGTGAGAGAGAGAGAGAGAGAGAGAGACTATTTCACTACCTTCATCGGTGAATAGGAATGTTGTCTGTCTCAATGGACGCTGCCATCTTAATGATACTTCTCCACAGGAGCTCTGTCGGGTGATGCAAACTAGGGCTGAAAAGGACCAGTTTTACCATTCTAAAGCATTGCAGATTGGAAGGTTTCTGATATGTCATAAGGTAATCACTGTCATTTTAACACTAAGTGGGGATAGTTAACAGTCATTAATTAAGTACACACATTGTTTTTAAATGGCCTGAGTTTTGAAACCTTGAGATTCCAATGCTTTCTATTAGCAGAGCTAGTTCTGTCATACTTCTCATCATCAAATCAAGATGGAAGCTTCCTGCTTGATTCTTTCTATTTGACTCTTACTTTTGTTGTAATGATTTACTCTGCTTTGTAATTAGATGTTGTGATTAATCTTTCGTCTTACACTGGAGTTTCCCTTTAGAGATAGCTTGCCACCTTTGCTTTGTGCTCTTGGTGAAAATGAATGCAATGCTCTGTGAGTCAGGGAGCCACAGTCCATTTGCCATGCTTCTCTTTTGATAGGGGAGGGGTCCTGTGAATTAATTCAGTGCTTTACATTGGTAACCAAAGGGGGGCCACCTGCCAAGCTCTTCTGTCCTTCCCTAGGACATGAGGTTCTCTTTGCTTAGTGCATTTTGGCTTTGCCTGTTTCCAGCAGGCAGAGAGTAACTAGTGTGGTGGGTTTCTATTGGGATGTTACCATAGCATCCTGGGTCTTTTGCAATCTATTTAGAAGTCCAAAGGTTTGAAAAGAGTGCTTGAAAGTTTCTGAACTCTGGCAGGATGCCGAAATGTAATAACACAAAAGACAAAGCCCCATTGAAAGCTGCTTCTGTTCAGAAAAGCAGCACCTGAGTGCTGGAGTTCCCAGCACAGCCTTTTGTGAGAGCCTTGGCTGTGTTATCACCATGTCCTCTTGAACCCTCTTTCTTCCTCTTGTGCACATCCACATGCCCATCCCACAGGCACAGTGAGTGCACTGCAAGATGCATCATTCTCAATACTGGCATCTTAAGGAGATTCCTTTCAGCAGTTTGGCTGCTCTGGGCCATTTAAAGACAAGGAGTGAAAATGCACAGATCTCTGATGAAGTCCTCCCTGCAAAGGCCTTTCACAACTTCTGGAGCCAGCCAAGTTCCTGGGGTTTATTTTTCTCTCCTCTCCCTCGTTCACTCATTGCAGTGATGGGAAAGGCAGCTTTACTACTGCCAGGATTACCCACTTACCTAAAAAAAAACTTTGGCGTGAAGCACAAGTGCTTACAGTATATTAGAGTGAACTAATGAGGGCTGTAGTTTAATTTCTGGTGCAACTAGACAAATCGGGAATCCCATCCATGGTAACTTCAGTTAATGTGCTAATTTGCTTGCCTCCCTTGAAGTTTTTTTTTAATTAATTTTTAAAAAACCAAGCAACTTTTGAGCTTCTTACTAGGTCTGAAATCAGTGGTTTTTGAAGCATATAGAGCAGGGGTGGGCAAACTGTGGCCTGGGGGCTGCATCTGGCCCTCTAGATGTTTTAATCCAGCCCTCGAGTTCCCACTGGGGAGCAAGGTCTGGGGCTTGCCCTGCTCCAGGAATCGCGGCCAATTGGAGCTGCAAGGATGGTGTGTGTGGATGGGGCAGTGCGCAGTGCCGCCTGGCTGTGCCTCCGCGTAGGAGCTGGAGGGGGGGAATATGCTGCTGCTGCTTCTGGGAGCTGCTTGAGGTAAGTGCCCCTCAGAGCCTGCACCCCTCTTGTACCGCAACCCCTTACCCCACCCCTGATCCCCGTTCCTTCCTCTGAACCCCTCGGTCTCAGTCCAGAGCACCCTCCTGCACCCTGAACCCCTCATCCCAGAGCCTGCACCCCCAGCCAGAGCCCTCACCCCTGCACTCCAACCCCCTGCCCCAGCCTGGAGCTCCCTCCTGCACCCTGAACTCCTCTTTTCTGGCCCCACCCCAGAGCCCGTAGCCCTAGCTGGATCTCTCACCCCTTTGCACACCGCAACCCCCAATTTCTTGAACATTCATGGCCCGCCATACAATTTCCATACCCAGATGTGGCCCTTGGGGCAAAAAGTTTGCTCACCTCAGTATAGAGTTTGCAATTCTTTTTAATTCCACAGGGCACACATGAAGATGGCTACACCATATAGTAGAGGTGTCATAAACAGATAGTTAAGGGTTAATGCCTCTTTTACCTGTAAAGGTTAAGAAGCTCAGTGAACCTGGCTGACACCTGACCAGAGGACCAATAAGGGGACAAGATACTTTCAGATCTTGGTCGGGGGGAAGTCTTTGTTTGTGCTCTTTGTTTCAGAGGTTGTTCGCTCTTGGGACTAAGAGGGACCAGACGTCAATCCAGGCTCTCTAAATCTTTCTGAATCAGTCTCTCATGTTTCAAACTTGTAAGTAACAGCCAGGCAAGGCGTGTTAGTCTTGTTTTTGTTTTCTTAACTTGTAAATGTTCCTTTTTGCTGAGAGGATTTTACCTCTGTTTGCTGTAACTTTGAACTTAAGGCTAGAGGGGTTTCCTTTGGGCTATATGAATCTGATTACCCTGTAAAGTATTTTCCATCCTGATTTTACAGAGATTATTTTTACATTTCTTTCTTTAATTAAAAGCTTCCTTTTTAAGAACTTGATCAATTTTTCCTTGTTTTAAGATCCAAGGGGATTGGATCTGGACTCACCAGGAATTGGTGGGGGAAAGGAGGTGGGGGGGATGATTAAATTCTCCTTGTATTAAGATCCAAGGGGTTGGATCGATGTTCACCAGGAACTTGGTGAAAAAGCCTCTCAAGGCTGCCCAGGGAAGGGAAGGTTTTGGGGGGACAGGAAGTGTTCCAGACGCTGAAATTTCTGGATGGTGGCAGTGTTACCAGATCTAAGCTAGTAATTAAGCTTAGAAGTGTCCATGCAGGTCCCCACATCTGTACCCTAAAGTTCAAAGTGGGGGAGGAACCTTGACAAGAGGTGAGAAGCAGTACTTCATATAGCTAAAGGAATAGATAGTGTTTTCTGTTTTGCTGCTTTTCAGTAAACCAAAACCTCTTCTTATTGGCTGCTTGAGGACAAAATGATTGGGTTTGAAATAGCCTTGTTTACTAGGATGTGTTGATTCCCTCAAGTGGACTCTGACTGCTCACTTACCTGGATCTAAGGGGGAAGGGGACTGGCCCATGGAGGAGACTCCTAGGACGGGGGTAGTCAATTATTTTTTGTCAAGGTCCAAATCTATTGGTCAAGGTATAGTCAAGGTCCAGAGTCCAAAGAAAATAATAATAATAAATAAGTAAATAAGATTCCAGGGTCCATTCTAAAGCATCTGGCAGTCTAGATTTGGCTTTCAATCTGAGTATTGACTACCTCTGCTCTAGGGTATGGGCTGAGCAGTAATGGAGGAATCTTAGCAGCAGCTAAACATGAAGAGAAAGTTTGAGCTAAGCTTTGTTACCTTACCGTTGATGCAAAGGAGCTGACTTTGAGTTCCCAAAGGGGGCTTAATTCCTGCTTTGCCCATTCCCCCCCAGGCCCCACCCTGCCCCGCCTCTTCCTGCCCTATTCCGCCCCCTTCCCTGAGTGCGCCCCATCCTCCCTCCACATCTTCCTGTCCCCGCTCCACTCCCTCCTCTCCCAGTGCCTCCTGCATGTCACTGAACAGGTGATCGCAGCTGACAGGAGGCACAGGGGAGGAGCTGATCGATGGGGCTGCCAGTGGGTGCTGAGGACCCACTATTTTTTCCCCTGTGGGTGCTCCAGCCCTGGAGCACCTACAGAGATGGTGTCTATGTGTTGATGTCTTGGTTAAGAAAGCTAGACTCTTTGAGGGAGGGGAACGCATGTGGTCTCATACTAGTGGACTGTGTGTGTAGACCAGACTGGGAAAGGGGCCTATTGACAGACATGTACAATCATCCTGTCTGTTCTGACTTATCAGCATCAGGATCAATAACTGGTTATTTCTTTACTGCCATCTTCCTTACCCAATATGAAGGAATGTGAAAACACAGTGGAGCCTAGTGCCTTTTGAAATACTCTGTCAGCCAGTTGAGTAGCACAGATATAATACCTAGGTGTCCTGATATTCTGACATGCTCACCCATGGCTTGTCATATGTTGTTGCCTACAGAGTTATCATGCTTTTCTACCTGCTGGCTTCAGATCCATCCTGTGCTGAGAACACTGGTGACTCGTGAGCAGACTTACTGGGACTGAGGAGTAATAATAATCCAGTGTACTACCATAAAATTAGTCCCTCAATTCATGCTTGAGTCTTTGCATTCCTTTCCAGTTATGCCAGGACATGTCGCCAGGCCTTTGCCTGTTCTCCAGTGGCACCACGGTGTGCTGTTTGGCTTCTAGTTGCCTCAACTTGCAGTGAGGCCTTCTTTTCCATATCAAGTTCAGGCTTCTCAACCTGATTTTTCAAGGCTTTACAAACTTATGCTCTTGGCTGCATCTCATTTCATTTCTTATTTCTCCTGCATCTCACTCTACCTAAACCTCTATTCTAAGTATTGCATTATTCTTCTCATATATTGCTTCTTGTGCTTTGAAGCTTCTTTTCTCTCCTTCCCTTCTATCCGCCTCCTCTTCGTTAAATTCCTTCATTAAATTCATGCCTGGGTCGTCTTCCATGCAGGCTGCCACCCTAATTTAGCAACAAAGCACTGGGAAAGGAAGAAGGACTTTACAGCTATGGTTTGGGGTTGAAATATCTGGGTTCTGTTCCGAGCTCTGTCACTGGCATCCTCTGTGACTTTCAGCAAGTTACTTCCCCTCTTTTTGAACCTAAATATTATTGTCTATGAAATGACCAGCACCATCCTGATACTCCAAGCTGGGGCCCTACCAAATTCATGGTCCATTTTGGTAAATTTCATAGACATAGGATTTTAAAAATAGTAAATTTCATGATTTTAGCTATTTAAATCTGAAATTTCACAGTGTTGTAATTGTAGGGGACCTGACCCAAAAAGAAGTTGCGGGGGGGGGGGGGGTCACAAGGTTATTGTGAGGCGGTTGTGGTACTACTGCCCTTACTTCTGCACTGCTGCTGGTGTCGGTGCTGCCTTCAGAGCTGGGCAGCTTGAGAGTGACGGTTGCTAGCTGGGAGCCCAGCTCTGAAGGCAGAGCCACTGCCACACCAGTTCAGAAGTAAGGATGGTATGATATGGTATTGCCGCCCTTACTTCTGTGCTGCTGGTGGGTTGCTGTCTTCAGGGCTGAGCACCCAACTTGCTAACTGCACCACTCTCCAGCTGCCCAGCTCTGTAGGCAGCGCAGAAGTAAGGGTGGCAATACTGAGGCCCCCTTACAATAACCTTATGAACCCCTCCTCGCAACTCCCTTTTGAGTCAGGACCCCCAGTTTGAGAAATGGTGGTCTCCCCCATGAACAGATTTCATGGTCCATGACGCGTTTTTCATGGCCATGAATTTGGTATGGCCCTACTCAAAGTACTTAACCTCAGCTTTGTCTTTGACATGGTCTGCTCTTTTGACTCATCTCCAGGCTGTCTAAAACTTGCTGCTCCTTCGTTCACAGCGTCTCCAAGATCTGACCTTGTGTGTCTGCCTATACTGTGAAAACTCTTGTCCAAGTGCTAATTGTATTATACTCTGACTACTGTAAACCCTTTGGCCTTAATGCCTCCAACCTGTCCCAACTGTACTAGATTCATTCATCTGTTATATCTTTTTTCTTTTTTTCTTTTGAATTGTAAATTTTTGGGAAAGGGAATGCTATTTACCATGTTTTTACAGTGCCTAGCACAATGGGGCTTGGCTTGGCTGAGGCAGCTGGGGACTAACACAATAAGAATTTCAATTATTTCATTAACATTTGTAAAGTATGTTGAGATCGGCAGATGGCAAAGTATTTATTTATAGTTATTTAAAATCAAAACAGAGTTGCAACACTTTGTTAATCTATCTTTAGTCATCCAAAGCAGGGGTTCTCACAAATTTTTTGGTGGCCTCAGAGTGCGGCCACCAACTGTTGCTGGTGGCTGCTATGACAATTTTTCTTAAAATACTTTAGGAAAAACAAACAAATATGCACATATACATGTCCAAATCATTATAAATTTATGTTGGGGTTTTTGCAGACTCAATAATAAAAATAATGTATAGTTTTCTATTCTTTACTAGTCTTAAACATAATATAAAACAAATAAGATGCTTTGCTCATTTTTGTCTTTTTGATGTTGTTTCTTTTGTGTTTGGTTGCCTTTTTTTAGAGACTTGCTAGCTAGTAAGTTGCTGCTGCGAAAAGTAATATTTGTATGTTTGTTAATATCATTTTTCATAGCAGACTTCCTAGATAGCTGGGAGACTGTGAAAAGTGGTATTAACAGCCGCACAAATATCAATTTTCATAGCAGACTTACTCAGCCCTGGCAAGCCAGGGGACAAATTAAGCACTCGATGTAAAGGTGGGTAGGGAGACAGCGGGGGCAGGCGGTGAGCCCAGGGTCCAGGAGAAACTACATGGATTCTTTGCTTCAGTCTTCACGGCTGAGGATGTTAGGGAGATTCCCAAACCTGAGCTGGCTTTTGTAGGTGACAAATCTGAGGAACTGTCACAGATTGAAGTGTCACTAGAGGAGGTTTTGGAATTAATTGATAAACTCAACATTAACAAGTCACCAGGACCAGATGGCATTCACCCAAGAACTCAAATGTGAAGTTGCGGAACTATTAACTAAGGTTTGTAACCTGTCCTTTAAATCAGCTTCAGTACCCAATGACTGGAAGTTAGCTAATGTAACACCAATATTTAAAAAGGGCTCTAGAGGTGATCCTGGCAATTACAGATCGGTAAGTCTAACGTTGGTACCGGGCAAATTAGTCGAAACAATAGTTAAGAATAAAATTGTCAGACACATAGAAAAACATAAACTGTTGAGCAATAGTCAATATGGTTTCTGTAAAGGAAAATCGTGTCTTACTAATCTATTAGAGTTCTTTGAAGGGGTCAACAAACATGTGGACAAGGGGGATCCAGTGGACATAGTGTACTTAGATTTCCAGAAAGCCTTTGACAAGGTTCCTCACCAAAGGCTCTTACGTAAATTAAGCTGTCATGGGATAAAAGGGAAGGTCTTTCCATGGATTGAGAACTGGTTAAAAGAAGGGAACAAAGTGTAGGAATTAATGGTAAATTCTCAGAATGGAGAGGGGTAACTAGTGGTGTTCCCCAGGGGTCAGTCCTAGGACCAATCCTATTCAATTTATTCATAAATGATCTGGAGAAAGGGGCAAATAGTGAGGTGGCAAAGTTTGCAGATGATACTAAACTACTCAAGATAGTGAAGACCAAAGCAGATTGTGAAGAACTTCAAAAAGATCTCTCAAAACTAAGTGATTGGGCAACAAAATGACAAATGAAATTTAATGTGGATAAATGTAAAGTAATGCACATTGGAAAAAATAACCTCAACTATACATACAATATGATGGGGGCTAATTTAGCTACAACGAGTCAGGAAAAAGATCTTAGAGTCATCGTGGATAGTTCTCTGAAGATATCCACGCAGTGCGCAGAGGGGTCAAAAAAGCAAAGAGGATGTTAGGAATCATTTAAAAAGGGATAGAGAATAAGACTGAGACTATATTATTGCCCTTATATAAATCCATGGTACCCCCACATCTCGAATACTGTGTACAGATGTGGTCTCTTCACCTCAAAAAAGATATTCTAGCACTAGAAAAGGTTCAGAAAAGGGCAACTAAAATGATTAGGGGTTTGGAGAGGGTCCCATACGAGGAAAGATTAAAGAAGCTAGGCCTCTTCAGCTTGGAAAAGAGGAGACTAAGGGGGGATATGATAGAGGTATATAAAATCATGAGTGATGTAGAGAAAATGGATAAGGAAAAGTTATTTACTTATTCCCATAATACAAGAACTAGGGGTCACCAAATGAAATTAATAGGTAGCAGGTTTAAAACAAATAAAAGGAAGTTCTTCTTCACACAGCGCACCGTCAACTTGTGGAACTCCTTGCCTGAGGAGGTTGTGAAGGCTGGGACTATAACAATGTTTAAAAGGGAACTGGATAAATTCATTGTGGCTAAGTCCGTAAATGGCTATTAGCCAGGAAGGGTAAAGAATGGTGTCCCTAGCCTCTGTTCATCAGAGGATGGAGATGGATGGCAGGAGAGAGATCACTTGATCATTGCCTGTTAGCTTCACTCCCTCTGGGGCACCTGGCATTGGCCACTGTCGATAGACAGATACTGGGCTAGATGAACCTTTGGTCTGACCCAGTACGGCTATTCTTATGTTCTTATATAAGCTCCTTGGAGCAGTAACTGTGTCTTCATCTGATTTGTACAGCACTGAGCACACTGGCAGTGCTCAATAAATATGTAATAATAGTTAGGCCTGAAGAATTTGCAGAAACAGTACTGGCAACATTAAGAGTTCAAAATTCATGAGTCAGGCCCCCAAAATCAAAAGCTGGTTATTTGAGTTCCTCTTATTTGCCTTCCAGTTTATGAGTCTTTGAAGTACGCTTGAGTCACATTTTCAAGGTTTTTCTTGCAACCACGAGGATGAGAAACGAATTTATTATTTTAATGAAATCTAAGATTCCCATGTATTCATACGCCTCCAGGAACTAAAGCATTTAAGAGAGAGACCAAATATTGTGAGACTTGCAATAAAATTGAGATTTGTCAACACTGCTAAAGTTCAAGGTAACTAATGAAAAAGTCATATTGGACCGCTTATGTGCCTATATATTTCCATTTACAGGACTTCTAATTCTTGCGCTCAGAAATCTCCTGATGCCATTGTCACTTGATGTGTTGCTAGAGTTAATTAAAATTATACCAATAAAGTAGGAAATCTAAAGAAATCAAATGAACTTTAACCTGAAAATCATGGTAGTAAAAGCCTATTCTATATCCAAACAGAGACTTCCTACTCCTATGGCAGGAATGTAATTCTTATTTTAAATTTTTTGAAAGTACATGCTACTGCTGTTGTACAAAAGAGCTCTGAATGTCTGATTGACTGACTGACTGCCTTTCTGTCACAAAAAAGACCTTTCTTATCCTCTGAAGGGAATTTTGTCTGTAATCAAGTGATTTGAATATTAAGTTATAATGCAGGATATGTTTTTAAAAATAGCTAAATAACTAAGAGGTTCCCTGCTAACCAGTGGATTTTGGCTCTTGTGAAGAAGTTACTTGTGGAGAAGCTTTGCTGTGATCAAGAATAAACTTTGAATCTTTTCATTAACTCTCCTACAGGAGATGGACTAAGCTGCTTTCCTAGGGGAATCCCTTAATGATCTCTCTGGAGTGTATGAAATCTTTTCCCTGCTTCTAAGAAGCACAGCAAGATGCATGGATGACTCAGTTTTCGTTAGAGACCATATCATTTTGACTTTGGTTTTAATGTTGTTTGTATTCTTGTTTCTATTTCCTTCACATATTGATCTTTACTGCATCTTAAAAGGGTATTTTCAAACCGTCACAAAACCTCGGGTCAATAAAAATGTTTCTTAAAAATCTAAAAGGAAAAAAGGGGGAGAAAATCAAATGAAAATAGTTAATTAAGCCAATAGATGTCCTATGGTGTTTACAACATAAATATTGGAATCTTGCACCTGAATATGAGAATCTTCAGGAAAAACTGACTACTTGTCATGTAAAGGCTTATATTTGGCTTGAAAGGTGAAATATAATAATGCTTCCTCCATAGTGCTAGTGTCAGTGTCACTCTGTGAATTGCCACTTACATCACATCCAAAACTGAAATAGATTCCACGTCCACAATATGTGCAAATTCCAGTAACCTGGAAATAAAAATCTAAAAATCACTAATTAAGTTGCATCTTGAGTGGCTGCAGGGAGAATTGTGATGGGACAGGAAGTGCAATTCAAAATGAGCTAGAGGGAAATGTATTTTCTGAACAGACAAGCAACTGTAAGAGTCACTCATTTCACAGTTGGCAAAGAGAAGGATTATTCAGTCTTTCAAACCTTCCAGTGACTCTTGGGTGCCTGGCACCTCTGGATGTTTTAGAATAAATTAATCTGAGTTTCAAGAGCCCTTGAATCACAAACTTGAGATTTTGAGATCCAGTTCATGCAACTAGACTTCTGTCTAGAAAACTGATGGATGTGAACTGTGATATGGTTTAGAAATTTGTTTCCCAAAATGTAACTCTGCCTGTGGTTTCCTTGTTGTTTATAACAGCTGGCCCCAGGCTTACATATTGAGTTCCATTTCCTAATACTACATCTAACTCTCATTTTGACTTTATCTCTGCAGTTTTAACAGTGTGCGTCAAGGAACTCACATTTTGTTCCGAGAGTTCAGCTTCATCCAAGCCACGCCCCACAACAGGGCATCCTTCCTACGGACCTTCTGGAGATGCTTCCGAGCAGTGGGTAAAAATGGAGGTAAGCATTCCAAAATCATCATTTGTGAGAGCCTAGTGTCAGCGTGCATTATTAAAGCCACCCTAAATTGCAGACTCCCTTCATGTATAATGGACATATCCTCCACCAATGAAAACACCACCATAGTGACATGTTGGAGTTTAACTTCTACCAGCTGTTCCATATCCACAAGCTTATCTCCACCAGACACTGGAAATAGCTGTTTGTTCTTTATAATCTACAACACCACCTCTATCAGAGTAGTATTACCTAATAATGTTGTGATTCAAGTTCATGAAGTCTCACTTTTACTCCTAGCAGCTGCATGTAAATATTGAATAGATCAGGGAAGAGAATGAAATCCTGTAGTGCTTCAAGAGTAGATGTGTGGCATAGGCTCAGGTGCCCATTAGTACCCTTTGGTTGTGTCCCTCAAAGAATTCAAGAACTTTTTTTCTTGATTGAGAAAGTCTCAAATTATTAGTGCACTTTATGTACCCTTGTACAGACAGGGGTTTGTAAGAAGCAGAGAGGGAAATACAGAATGTTGGAATATGCGCTGTCAATAATTCATCTAGCCACTTACAAAAAAAAGTTCTTCAAACTCTTACACTATTTTTCCTAGACAGAAGGTAAATACTGTTTTCAAGCATCTCCATCCTATTTACTAGAAACTTCTTGTCCTTAAAGAGGCAGTCCAAAATACATCACAGCCCCTGGCAATGTTCTCTAGGCAGCTTACTTTAATTTCCATTGTATGCATTTGCAGTGAAGTAGCATCCACTAGGAATGTTTCACAGGAGAGTTCAGAACATCACCCAGTTGATTCTCCACCAGGTCCAGACTACTGATCAGAAACTGCCAACTCATGCAAACCCCACAGTGGGGCATGAAGGACTGGCTGTCTTCACACTCAGATAGTCTGGGACTGGATTTTTTTTCTTTTTCGTGAATGTTGGAGGAACTCAAGGTGTAGTGAAAATGCACAGCAAATTACAGTGGCCAGAAACAAGACCTTCAATGACTTAATGCACAAAACATCTACAAAGGGCACAAGTACCTAGAGCTGAGAAATTTAAGTGATGCCCAGAGCAAAAGGTGCTTTGACTCAGGGGTTCCTTAAGTACAATGGCTAAAGTGATCAGTAATGTGGTGTTTCTGGTCTGGGATTTTTAGATAATTCATAGTTTTTAAACTGTCTTCCTTATGAAAACTACATTTAAAGAAGAGTTTTTGTATTTTTTAAACAGTTTAAATAATATGCATGAGATCCAGGCTCTATTTATATAGTTTGCATCGCCATAGCACATGGGTTCATAGCTGTACAAGTTTTAGAAAGACATCCCTGCCTCAAGGACAGACAACACAAATCAGACAGGAAACTCTGTGGAGACCAGAGGGAGGTTCTGTCTGTGCAGGCTTGATGCTTTTGTAATAAGTGGGTCAAAGTATAATTGCTTCTAGATTTTTGCATGGAACTCCTGTTGATTTGAGCAATAATTCCACATACAGAATTTAAAAAGGGTTGTCCTTTTTTCATCTAAACTGGGATTCCATTCTTTTGGTTTAGTTTCCTCTCCTTGGTTTCTACTGGAGCAGGGCTCTACTCTGTGGTTCAGTGCCTTGTCCTAGGTCTCACTCAGGACAAGACTTCCAAGCTGTTCTCAGCTTTTCGTAAGTCAGGACTGTGTTTTCTATTTCCTCTGTGTCCCCGATGCTGTTGTCTAGCTATTGTTTGGAAGTGAATTCTTTTCTGACAATCATTGCTCTCAATTTTACATTCCATTCAGCCTTTGAATTTCTATCTTGGGGGTAAGTGGTTATTATTTTGTAGCACCCACAAATGTAGTAGGTGCTCCCTTCTCTGCCAGTAATGGACTTGACAAACAAATGAGAAAATATATATAACATACACCATGGAAAAGTGAGGCAAAGAAGAATGAAGGTTATAGATGTAGGATAATGTAGTTCCTAAGCTTATGCAAATACAAATTTGAGATCAGAAAAAGATTTTGTTTGTGTGTTTTTATTGGGATTTCAGAGCAGTAGCTATCCCTGTACAGAAAGTGGGGTTTCCATTGAGATTTTAGAAGCTCAACAAAGGGCTGAATCAACAGTTTAACCAGCATGCCAGCAGCTCCCACTGTATAAAGAAAAAATCCCAAGTGGTATTTGCTGTTTGTCTGTCAGTCTTGCAGTAAACATGCTATCACAAGCATTCATGTGCCTCACTTTGAGCTTTCCTGGCTCAGCCAGCAGACACATATAGCTATGCATTCAGAAAGCTATATGTAGCGCCAGCGAGGAAGAAGTCTCCCACTGATTAGGAGTAATTTATACTGGGACTTAAGTGAACCTTTTGTACACTTTGTGTATTTATTGACAGGAAATAGGTGCAATAAGAAGATTTCTCTTGGGAGAATGCTGCAGATACCACCTCCTCACTGAGTTTCCTATCCTCTTGATTTTACTGCCTGTTGACTTGTTAGGTTTTGTGCAGAAGTGTAGTTGGTTAGACTCAAGCAGCTGCTTTTACTTTGTGTTATTCAGTGTCATCACGAAAAGCATTACTGACAGCCAGTTATGGGGTTATATTGCCTTCATACCTCCTTTTGCTCTGGAATTGTTGGCTTTTGGGTGGGCCACATTTCTTAGTCTTATGAAAGAGTGGCTCTCAACAGGTCGTCTTTTACCATCTGGAGAGGTGTTGACTGCTAAATTCTGAACAAAAAGGGGTTTTGTTTGACAGTGATGTACTGGGTGTGTTTTTTGTATGGGACTTCCAACTATCTTTAAAAAATTAGCTGAGGTGCAGTTATAAATGTAAGTATGCATAAATCTGGAATTCCACACATTAAAGGAAATATGACAGGGTTTATTTCAGTATGTGATCTAGCAACAGTATTAAGAGTGTCAAGTATGCCTTGTTAGGTGCTCCTCCTTCCCTTTAAGAGCTTACCAAACAGATTTGATTATTATTGTACTGGGGTCAATATAGCTCCATTAAATAGCCAGTTTGATACATACAGCATCTCCCTTGGTGGGTGTCTGGCTCAAATGCTGAGTACTGTACACAGAAACTATGTATTAACAGTATATTAAGGAAGGTAGAATAACCAGGAGTCTTGTTTCCTCTGCATATACTTAAATTGAGCTTTTGGAATCTAGGTAATCTGCTCCTTAGGTTTTTATTCCCTAGGACTGTTTAATTAAAACTGTGCTTTCTCAGTATAAACAACCCTTGCAGAGATCTGCTGTGAAGTTTCATAAGGTCAGCATGTGCTTCTCCCAACTGCATGACTCTCACATTTTGGTGACTCTCTGGTTTTAATTAAAGGGTTTTTTCCTTCAAATGCTCTCCAGCCAATTAAAAGCATTTTGTTCTGCGGAATCTGCTTCAGGCATGGCATGTGTGGAGGAGGCAGGCCCAGTCAGGACCATCAGAATACATGCATGGAAAGGTGCAGAGACAAACTATCCTTCCAGAGCTCCCATTTATGGAGCTTTCCAGCAGCTGCTGTCACTGCAATGTGAAATTGCCTCCAGTGAAGATAGAAATTGCCTGATACCCTGTAGATAGATATTCAAGACCAGATGTAGGATGCTATCATTTCAGACAGGAGGAGAAATTGGTTACTTTAGATGCTTGCAGCCACTGAAACAGGAAACTGCTGCAAGCATGAGGAAAAAGATTTTTATTTTTCGTAACTTTCCCCCTACCTTTCAGTCCTCTTCCCCTCCTCTATCTTTTCACACATGTGCATGTGCATGCGCAAGTGCGGTGTGGGCTTTTGCCCATCTCTTTTTTTTAGGAATCATCATTTTATATCCCCTTTTTAATTTTTTCAGATTTCACATTTTGTATCTTCCCCACCTCATGCTTCCTTACTTCCTGCTGTGAAGGCAAAAGCCTAACTGCTGTTGAAATTGCTGTCATGGGGGATGCTTTGTTCTCCTCCATAGACCAAGCATATCACCTCTATAATTAGCTTGTTATATGGACTGACCTATGGAGAGCTGTGTGTGGCCTGTGGACCATTCTTGATTACAAAGAACCTCAAGAAGATTAGAATATTAACACAAACTAGGGCAGCACCAGGTCTGTATGATTCAGAGGAAGTTAGAAATTGAACCATTTCAATTATCAGTCTCCTGGGAAGACTTTCACAGCCAAATACAGTTCACTGTCAAGATTTTCTTGCAGTTCAGCCACCTTTTCTTTCTTATTTTCATGCCATTACCCCTAGTTATATCTTTGTATACTAAACTAAATTCTTCTCTCTCTCTCTGTTCACACCTTCAAATGTAGTGTTATCGTATCCCCTATATTTGTTGCTTAGTCAGGCTATGCATATTTATCTTTTTGTGATTCCTGAATTCAGTCCCTCCCATCCATGATAATTTGTATTGCCTTTCTTTGAACTGTGTATCTAATTTGTCTAGTCAATTAGTTTTCTATGACACCCATCACCATAGCCTCTAGGCACTTCCTCGCTATATTAGAGCTATATAGTGAGGACCCTAGTGGATATCCTGGCATCTTCTGCTCTCCCCCTTTTCTGATTGCAGGAAGATCTATTTAGGCTTTATAGTTATAATTTGTTTTTAATATCCATTCTAGGTATTGTGGGAAAGCTTTTTCAAAAGGCAGAGTTTTACCACATGCCCTAAAAGTGGTCAGACTCTAGATTTAGTATAATCTTTTTTGGAAGCTCATTCCACAGCCAGACCCCCTCAACGGAGAATACTTGATCTCCATCTCTCACGCATTCAGTGAGCTGCATTGTCCCAGAGAAGTACAGCTGTCCTGGTGGAGCATGGATTGAAATGTGGCCATTGATGTAGCTCGGTTTTGACTCATCAATGGCTTTTGAAGATCGAAACAGAGCTTCTGCATTGCATCTGTGTAGAGTGTTACAGTGATCTAGACTGAAGGTGGTGAATTGGTCATTGTCCAAACTGCAGTTTATAATTGCTTTTATGGTTATGTAGTGCACAGAATTGAACAGTGTCTCAGAAGACTCCTGCTCCATAATCTGATCTGATCCCTTTGCATATGCATCCTCAAAAATTAAATTCCTCCTCCCTTTGCAACCATATCTTATTGTAAACTCAGGTCTAATTTGCTATCCGTTCTCACTCTTAGGTGTCAGGGTATGTCTACACTATGGGATTATACCGATTTTACAGAAACCGTTTTTTAAAAACAGATTGTATAAAGTCAAGTGCACGCGGCCACACTAAGCACATTAATTCGGAGGTGTGCGTCCATGTACAGAGGCTGGTGTCGATTTCCGAAGCGTTGCACTGTGGGTAGCTACCCCATAGCTATCCCATAGTTCCCACAGTCTCCCCCGCCCTTGGAATTCTGGGTTGAGATCCCAGTGCCTGATGGGGCAAAAAACTTTGTCACGGGTGGTTCTGGGTAGAGCCTCACTCCTCCCTCCATGAAAGCAGCAGACAACCGTTTCGCGCCTTTTTTCCTGGGTGAACTGTGAAAATGCCATAGCACAGCAAGCATGGACCCTGCTGAGCTCAAGACAGCAATCATGGACGTTGTAAACACCTCACGCATTATCGTGCAGTCTATGCTGAACCACGACCTGCAAAACCAGGCGAGGAGGAGGTGGCTACGGCAGCACGGCGACGAGAGTGATGAGGACATGGACACGGAATTATCTCAAACCGCGGGCCCCTGCGCTTTGGAGATCCTGCTGGTAATGGGGCAGGTTCTAGCCATTGAACGCCGATTTTCGGCCCAGGAAACAAGTACAGACTGGTGGGACCGCATAGTTTTGCAGGTTTGGGACGATTCACAGTGGCTGCGAAACTTTCGCATGCATAAGGGCACTTTCATGGAACTTTGTGACTTGCTTTCCCCTGCCCTGAAATGCCAGAATACCAAGATGGGAGCAGCCCTCACAGTTGAGAAGCGAGTGGCAATAGCCCTCTGGAAGCTTGCAACGCCAGACAGCTACTGGTCAGTTGGGAATCAATTTGGAGTGGGAAAATCTACTGTGGGGGCTGCTGTGATGCAAGTAGCCAAAGCAATCATTAAGCTGCTGCTACGAAGGTTGTGACTCTGGGAAATGTGCAGGTCATAGTGGATGGCTTTGCTGCAATGGGATTCCCTAACTATCGGGGGGTAATAGATGGAACCCATATCCCTATCTTGGCACTGGAGCACCAGGGCACCCAGTACATAAACCGCAAGAGGTACTTTTCAATGGTGCTTCAAGCACTGGTGGATCACAAGGAACGTTTCACCAACATCCACGTGGGATAATAATAGAGATATACCCATCTCCTAGAACTAGAAGGGACCTTGAAAGGTCATTGAGGCCAGCCCCTTCCCGTTACTAGCAGGACCAAGTACTGATTTTGCCCCAGATCCCTACGTGGCCCCCTCAAGGATTGAACTCCCAACCCTGGGTTTAGCAGGCCAATGCTCAAACCACTGAGCTATCCCTCCCCCCAGGCAGGGTTCATGATGCTCGTGTCTTCAGGAACACTACTCTGTTTAAACGGCTGCAGCAAGGGAATTACTTCCCAGACCAGAAAATAACAGTTGGGGATGTTGAAATGCCTGTAGTTATCCTGGGTGACCCAGTCTACCCCTTGATGCCATGGCTCATGATGCCATGGCTCATGAAGCCATACACAGGCAGCCTGGACAGTAGTCAGGAGTTGTTCAACTACAGGCTGAGCAAGTGCAGAATGGTGGTAGAATGTGCATTTGGCCGTTTAAAGGCGCGCTGGGACACATTACTGACTCTATCAGACCTCAGCCAAACCAATGTCCCCTTTGTTATTGCTGCTTGCTGTGTGCTCCACAATCTCTGTGAGAGCAAGGGGGAGACCTTTATGGCGGGGTAGGAGGCTGAGGCAAATCACCTGGCTGCTGATTACGCGCAACCAGACACCAGGGCGATTAGAAGAGCACACCAGGAAGCGGTGTGCATCAGAGAAGCTTTGAAAACGAGTTTCATCACGGGCCAGGGTACGGTGTGACGGCTGTGTGTGTTTGTTTCCCCTTGATGAACCCCCCACCCTTGATTGACTCATTCCCTGTAAACAACCCACCCTCCCCCTTCAATTACAGCTTGCTTAAGGAAATAAAGTCACTATCATTTAAAAATCATGTATTCTTTATTAATTCATTATAAAAAGAGGGAGAGAACCAGGTGTGGTTTGGGAGGAGGATAGGAGGGAACGAAAAGGCCACTAAAAAAATTTCAAAGTAATGACAGCCTTTTGGTTGGGCTGTCCATGGGGGTGGAGTGGGCGGGTGCATTAAGCTTCCCCCCACACGTTCTTACACGTCTGAGTGAGGAGGATGTGGAACATGCTGAGGGGTGAGGGTGGTTACACAGGGGCTGCAGCGGAACTCTGTGATCCTGCTGCTGTTCCTGAAGCTCCACCAGATGCCAGAGCATGTCAGTTTGATCACGAAGCAGCCCCAGAGTTGCATCCCGCCACCGCTGATTTTCCTGCCTACACCACTGATCTTCCTGCCGCCACCTCTTATCTCGAGCGTCCGTCCTGTCCTCACATTCACTGGCATCTTTCCTGTACTTTGCTACCACGTCCTTCCACTCATTCAGATGAGCTCTTTCATTGCGGGTCACTTCCATGATTTCCGAGAACGTTTCGTCTCGTGTCTTTTTTTTCTGCTGCCTTATCTGAAATAACCTTCGGGATGGAGTAGGGAAGCTTGAAAAATGTGCAGCTGCATGAGGGAGGGAAAAAAGGGAGAGAAGTATTTGAAAAGATACATTTTACAGAACAATGCTTATACTCTTTCACAGTGAACGACACTATTCATCTTACGTAGCCTATGTGATTTAACTACAAGATCGCATTTTGCATCTTAATATTGAGTGCCTGCGGCTCTGGTGTTAGAGATCTCACAGACGCAGATCCGGGCAGCAGAATTCGGCTTGCATGCGGCTATGGTAAGCCAATGTCTTCTGCAGCCCTCATATATCCAGCGCCCTCCTTTACCAAATAGCAAGCAAAGTCCATTCAGTGCTGCTTCTTTCCTGTTAACATGCAGCAGCAGAAACCACACACACCCCCTCCCAATTCTCTGAGATGATCGCTTTACCTCTACTCCCACCACGTGGCTGGTATCATGGAAGATCGCTGCTAAACCCACCCCCCCCCCCCATCGTGTGGCTGGTAGCAGGGAAGATCCTTGCTAGCCAAACGCAAAAAAGCTCAGCGCCAATCACTCGCCCCCCTTCCCCCTGCTTGGCTACCTGCAAGGAAGGATTTCTTTTAAGCAACAGGCAAACAGCCCAGTAAGGAATGGCCATCTCTGTCCCTTAATTAAATTCCGGAATTTAAACCAGCTTACCATGAACGATATCACTCTTCAGAGGATAACCCAGCGAGATAAAGAACGGATGTTGCTTGAATGCCAGCAAACATGAGGACCATACACAGCTAGGCTTTGTCATGCAATGATACCAGATTACTTGCTACATGCATGGCGTGGTCAAGTGTCCTACCATGGAGGACGGAATAAGGCTGCCCTGCCCAGAAACCTTCTGCAAAGGCTTTTGGAGTACCTCCAGGAGAGCTTCATGGAGATGTCCCTGGAGGATTTCCGCTCCATCCCCAGACACGTTAACAGACTTTTCGAGTAACTGTACTGGCCGCAAATGCATCCCAAGTCCTCAGGGCAAAGTAATCATTAAAAAATGCTTGCTTTTAAACCATGTTTTATATTTACAAAGGTACACTCACCAGAGGTCCCTTCCATGGCTTCATTGTGTGGGATAGTGGCTTGGGAGAGCTGGGAGGGTAATTCCGCCAGGGTGAGAAAAAGCTCCTGGCTGTTGGGGAGAACGGAGTGCTGTGTGCTCTCTGCAAGCTTGTCCTCCTCTTCCTCCTCCTCATCTTCCCTGTCCGCAGAATCCTCAGCCATGGCTGAGATTACAACCCCCACCTTGGAATCCACGGACAGGGGTGGGATAGTGGTGATGGAGCCTCCGAGAATTGCATGCAGCTCGCATAGAAGCGGCATGTTTTCGGCCCTGCCCCGGACCTTCTGTTTGCTGCTTTGGTTTTCTGGTAGGCTTGTCTGAGCTCCTTAACTTTCACATAGCACTGTACTGAGTCCCTGGTGTGACCTCTCTGCATTATGGCCTTAGAAATTTTTTCAAATGTTTTTTCATTTCATCTTTTGGAACGGAGTTCTGTTAGCACCGAATCCTCTCCCCATATAGCAATCAGATCCAGTACCTCCTGTGCGGTCCATGCTGGAGCTCTTTTTCGATTCTCAGGAGACTGCATTGTTACCTGTGCTGATGAGCTTTGTGTGGTCACCTGTGCTGGTAAGCTCTCCACGCTGGCCAAACAGGAAATGAAATTCAAAAGTTCAGGGGGCTTTTCCTGTCTACCTGGCCAGTGCATCCGAGTTCAGATGGCTTTCCAGAGCGGTCACAATGGTGCACTGTGGGATACTGCCCGGAGGCCAATACTGTCTGATTGCGGCCACACTAACCCTAATCCGACATGGCAATACCGATTTCAGTGCTACTCCCCTCGTCGGGGAGGAGTACAGAAATCGGTTTTAAGAGCCCTTTATATCGATATAAAGGGCTTCGTTGTGTGGATGAGTGCAGGGTTAAATCGGTTTAACTCTGCCAAATTCGGTATAAACACGTAGTGTAGACCAGGCCTCACTCTTCTTGCTTCCTAAGTTTCTTCCTCTCATTGAATATCTTTGTACTGAACTATTTTTCTCCAGGTGTATTAGGAGCTGCATTCTTCCAAAAGTCTTTATTTTTCTCCCTGTTTCTAACCTCTGTTTTTTTTTATAGGTCTCTATCCTTACAGATATTCACAATTTTCCCAATTTAGTATCATGTTAATTTTTTTAGTGTGCTCTTTACTTCCTCTTCCAGTTATACTGAAACTGTTAAATAAGACATTGATTACTGCGGTGATACTCCACTAGGCACTTCCCCATCAGTCAATGGCTGTTTTTTACTCTTTGTTTTGTGGTCTTTTGGCCACTTTTCAGTCCCCCTGACAACATTCATATTCAAACCCATTAGAATTAAATTTTCAGTTAAAGATGTCTGAGACACAGCATTACATTACTGTGTTGTGGTCTGGAGAGTTAGTATATCCAAAATGTGGGGAAGTTCCCTGGAATAAAATGCATTCTGGGTTGTGTAATCTGTACCATGAATCTGAAAGCACCATGTCTCACTGAGTGTTCTCAGCAGATGTCTCCCCACACTTGTAGGAAGCCATTATGGGTAATGTCCACACTAGTTGAATGTACGAAACCATCCAGTGGAGGTTATTTGAAAAATTAGCTGCATTAATTAGTATAGAACGCCAACATGCTTTTTGGATGGCCCAGACCAGGGATTGGCAACTTTTGGGCTAGGCCTGTTTGTTTACCTGCCACGTCCGCAGGTTCAGCCGATCGTGTCTCCCACTGGCCACAGTTCGCCACTCCTGGCCAATGAGGGCTGCAGGAAGCAGCAGCCAGCACATCCCTTGGGCTGCGCTGCTTTCCACAGCCCCCATTGGCCTGAAGCGGCAAACCGCAGTCAGTGGGACCTGCGATCCGCCGAACCTGCGGACACGTCAAGTAAACAAACTGGCCCGGCCTGCCAGGGGACTTAACCTAGTGTGCCGCGTGCCAAAGGTTTCCGATCCCTGGCCCAGACTTACTCCTGCAGCAGCAGCAGCCATGTCAGCAGATGTGGAGGAGGAGAAGAAAGATGAAAGCTGTTCTCTTCCTTCACTGTACTTGCCCTTTTGAAAAGAGTTGTAAGAGGATGGGACCCCTTGTAAAGTCTCATTCCTTTTCAAGACATCTTTTGGCACCTAAACTGCTTTTGAGGTCTTTGTCAGTGCTGAGGAGAGAATTATCATTATCTCCCTTCATATATTGTCTTAAAATCTGTTTTTCCCCATGCTGATGGCTCTTAGTTCCTCTCTCCCTTGCTGTTGCCTCTATGACATAACACTTAAATTTATTCGTTATCCTCTGACACCCCTGCTTTCGTAATGTATATTATTGCTGTCTGGTGTATGGCATTATTTAAGTCTGCAGATCTTTTTTGTGTAGTTTGTATGGAAGGTGTCATACAGAATGAAGTTGTTGTGTTTTCTGCTGTTCCAAGATTCTCTGCAGAGACACTCCCCTGAGGTTGAAATTAGGAAAGGAATTTGGGGTGGGGGGAGCCACTTTCTGCAACATGAAGATACTATATTCCTCTCCCTGTTAGGCCATGAAATTTTCAGGAACAGTCACCTGCTACAAAATTGTACTTTAGGTGTTAGTGTTAAAGGTGCTCAATAGAAAATTGGTGCTTACCTGAAATCCCTTTTTTAAATCTGTAGCCTACTTCCCTAGTGCAATCCAGTCAAGGAGACATTCTGTCAGCCGTACATATCTGTAGCTCTGACTGCTGCATTTCATTCACTAACATTGCAAAGTGTGGGCATGAGGGGAATCACTGGAGTTTCCAATACATTCACCCTGAAGGCTGTGGAAAGTGAGGTGAAAGTAAAGAGAATTAAGGAAATAAGTTTGCTTAGGAATCAGAAGTCATTCAGTCAGATACCACGTTGATGAGAGTAGCAGAAGAACTTGAACAGACTAGAGCAGTCAACTAAAATGTACTTAGTGTAGGGTGACCAGACGTCCTGATTTTATCAGGACTGTCCCGATATTTGCTTGTTTGTCCCGCGTCCCGACCCATATGTGGTCAGGACACTGGACAAACAAGCAATTTTCCCCTCCCAGAGAGACTCTCTCCCCTGCCCCCGCCCTGACTCCACCCCCCCTTCCCCTATTGGATCCCTCCCCAAATCTCCACCCTGGCCCCACCTCTTCCCCAAGCGTGTGGCATTCCTCCTCCCTCCCAGGCTTGCAGCTGTAATGGCGGCGCAAGCCTGGAGGGAGGGGGTGTTGGCGCAGCTTCCAGTTCTTGGAGCTGGTGGTGAGTATGAGCTCCAGCACCGGGTGGGCAAGAGGGGCTGGCAAGGGGACTGCTCCCCCAGAAGGGAGATGGGGGGGCTCCGGACCCTGGTGGTGGTGAGGGAGAGTGGCTCGGGGCCACGTAAAGTTTATTGGCTCGAGGGGGACACCAGCCAGCCAGTTCCTCGCCCCTGTAGGGTGGTAGTGTCCACACCCCGCTTCAGCATGTCCTGCTGGCCACCACAGGCCAGGTAAGGAGCCGAGTCTCCCCCCCCCCCTTCCCCCTCGTCCTGGCTCCTCAGCTGAGCCCCCCCAAGTCTGTCAGTTTCTGCTGGACTAAATACTGTTTTTAAGTCTTGCCCACTATTAGGCTTCCCTGGATTAGAAAATCCCAGAATGTGAAACAGACCTCAGATCTAGGCCCTGAATCATGGGGAAACTGACAGCTGCGGGACTCAACAAACTGCCAGACTGTCAGCAATGGAATTTATGGGATATCAGTAGTGGCAGTGAGGCATAGTGGTGCTTTTGGCCAGGCAGAAAAGAATTGGAGGAAAGGGGAGTCACCATAGGTCCAAGGAAATACTTGGCCAGAGAGCTGATTGCACTGTATTCATAAGGAGAGCCAATCTTTCAGCTGAGTATGAGAGAAGGTTGAAGGGAAATGTTTGGTTTGGTTGGGAGGTATGGGAGTGTGGGGGAGAAGGGTGAAGAGACCTCAGAAGGCTTGTATGAGCATGCTTGTTTTTGTGGGGGCTATCGGAATAGAACCTTTAATTTTTCTTCTATTTTCCCCTTTTTTGATTCCAGTCCCTGCTCTTGAAATATAGATTTCATCCTGTGACATGTACATCCCACTCCTTTGATTTTCTTTATCTGTTCACCCACTTGCTTCCCAGCACCTATTCTATTACTTGATCTCCTCTTCCTGACATCATCCTTCTGGGTTTTCTCTCCACATGTGTATTTGTTTTTATCATCTTTTCTTCACACATTTGTTTTCCTCAAACAGTGCTAGTTAGTCTACCATGCCTTTGTCTTCTCCTCCCTCTTTGAGCCATCCCAAATGTCGTCTGTTGTTCATCCGCATCACTCCTTTTTACCATCTAGCTACATCTCTCCTTATCTCCAGGACCCCTTTCACATCATCTTAGCAGTAATTATGTCAAGCCACCAACAATCTTAGTGTGACACTCTGCCTGCATCAGAAACTTGTTTCTGTTAGGCACAGGGAGTTAACTTTTTTTGCTGACCAGCACGTAGTTTTTCATGCTAGCAATGACAGAGGGAATGGTTGTTCTTCAAGTAGTGTTCAAGTAGGGTGACCAGATGAGAGGAATAAAATATCGAGACACAATGGGGGGTTGGGTAGAGGGGAGTCTGCTGGTGGAACAGGGAGGGAAAAAAGGTTAAAAATAAATAAATAAATAAAGCTGAGTGCTGCCAGCGGAGCACAAAATCCAGTGTGTCCTGACCAAAGATCAGTTGGGGTGCGGGACAAACACCTTTTTGGGATGTCTGGTCACCTTGTGTTCAAGTAGTGTTCCTATGAGTGCTCCACTATAGGTGTGCTTGTGTCCCTGTGCTGCTGATTGGAGAACTTCGGTAGCAGTGTCTGTTAGTCCCCCACATGCACTGTCTCTCCTTGTGCCCCACAACATGCACAGGCTAACTCCTGAGTTCCTTCTCAACTGCCCAGGCTAGAGATGGAACTATTAGCAGTCCATTAGCAACTATTACCTTTGTTTACATTTCTACAGCTTGTTAGTTGCCCCAGTAGTAGTTGTAGTTTTTCTTTTTACTTTCTCTCCCCCCTCCCCCTCCCTCCAAAAAAAGGTTTTATTGTCCCACGCGAACCAGAAGAAGCTGTGTTACAATACTCCTGCCAGGCTCCCTATGTTGCCTAATATCAACAAGGCCCCTGAACATACCCTCAGATGGCCCTACCACCACTGTTTTGGTACAGCCAACCATGAGCACCACTACCGGGCTTTATACCACCCCTCCAGTAGCCATACTGGGATCCTTAGGCTGCGTATTGCCCTCATGCTTCTCTGACTTCTAGCCTCACCCAAGAACCCCCAGGACGCTCCCCTTGGCCACACCATCCCAAGCCTCAGAACCTCCAGAAGAGATCATGGAGGAAAAGGAAGACACCACTGAGGAAGAGATGACTCTGAGAACCACCAATATCCTCTTCCTCCCCAGATGAAGCCATCATGCCTCGGCCACCTTCCTTGGCCAATGACTTCCACCTTTTCCAGGACCTAGCAAAGAGAGTGGCAGATACTCTACAGATACTATTAGAAGACATCAAGGACACTCATCCCAAGCTCCTTACAATCCTTCTTGTCCTCCAAAATAGCTCTCTCCTAGACCCCACAAAAGCCATATGGAAGAGCGCAGCATTGGTGGTGCCTACCTGCAAGTGATTAAAAAATATATATAATAAAATGTTGCAGTGAAGGAGACAGAGTTCCTCTTCTTCTGCCCTCCACCCAACTCCTTTGTGGTGGACGCTATCAACTCTCGTGACCGGTTGTGAAGTACCACTGGATTTATCTCCCACTTGTCATCATGTGGGAATTTGCGACTGAGACCAACTGCTATTGAGTTTTGAGTGGCTGGGAGGTAAGCCGCTGATAGTGTGACATTGTGGGAAATGCACCAGTTCCACAGTCTCATTACTTCTGCACAGAAGTATGGCAATCTGGCTCCCCCTTGTTGGATAATGTAGTACATATATGTTATATTGTCTGTTAGAACTCTCGTGTGTGATCCCTTGATCAGCAGGACGAAATGGGCACAGGTATTCCTGACCACCCTGACTTTGAGAAGGTTGATGTGGAGGGATATCTGGGTGGATAACAACCTGCCATGTGTGGTTGTTTAGATGTGTGCCAGCCTATCAGGGATGCATTCATGGTGAGAAAAAAAGATGGGGAGGTTTGTGAAAAGGGGATCCCCTTGCAAACGTTTACTGGGTCTTTAGTCTAAGGATAGTGGATACTGACAGACGTTTGTCTAGCCCAGGGGTAGGCAACCTATGGCACGCATGACAAAGGCAGCACGTGAGCTGATTTTCAGTGCCACTCACACTGCCTGGGTCCTGGCCACCGGTCTGGAGGGCTCTGCATTTTAATTTAATTTTAAATGAAGCTGCCTAAACATTTAAAAAACCTTATTTACTTTAAAGACAACAATAGTTTAGTTATATATTATAGACTTATAGAAAGAGACCCTCTAAAAAGGTTTAAATGTATTACTGGCATGCAAAATCTTAAATTAGAGTGAATAAATGAAGATTCGGCACACGATTTCGGAAAGGTTGCTGACCCCTGGTCTAGCCTGTCTCTGGTCTGTAAAGTGAACTGAACCACATCTGGTGGCATTGCATGTGAAGCCTGGCATGTGGTATTACCACTGTGCCTGCTGCCATATGCCCCAAGAGTCGTAGGCAGTGTCTGGCTGATATTTGTGGGCTGTTTTGAATGGTCTCTGAGTGTGGCCAAAGGAAGGAGTCTGCATTGAGGTAGGAAAGCTCTGGCCTGTAAAAAATAAATAAATAAATACAAATTGAGGTCCACACCTATGAATTCCACTTCCACTACGTTGGAGCCAGGGTCGATATCTGTTCGTGGTTTATCTGAACAAGAAATGTTCATGCTTCTGCTTGAGAGCAGAGATGGGGCAACACTCCCTGGGCACTGCTTTTCTTTTCCCTGGGGCAGGGATCTTCTCTGTGCCTTTCCTCTGTTTCTCCCTACTGATGAAGGTCCTATTAAAAATAAAAAGAGAAGGTGCATACATTATACTGATTGCTCCCACTTGGCTGACACAGACGAGGTGCCATTACCTGTCATAACTCACAGCATGCCCGCCGATCTCTCTCCAATCCACTCCAGAACTGCTGTTGCAGAACGAAGGATGCACTCTACATCCCAACCTGGGAATTTCTTCTCCTCAAGGCTTGGCTCCTTCATGGTTCCAGTGTATAAAGAGCTCCTGCTCCAAAGGGGTACAAGAGAAACCTCTACACAGTGGAAAGTCCTCAACACGATGGACTTACCTAAAAAAAGTGGTCCTGGTTTTGGATTTGGTGCACTTCCCATCAAATCTCCCAGACATCCGTGGCTCTTCCAAAGATCTTAGATGATGTTCTGACTCTAAAAAAATTTAGGACTATCTCTGAGCTCCTTCAGGATCCACTTGGCAGCAATAGCAACATATCACCGCCAAGTAAAGTGATACCCAGTGTTATCTCACCCGATCACGAAATGATTCCTTAGGGGTATAGTAAACTTTCCCCCACAACCCTGATATTCTGCCCCCTTATGGGACCTGAACTTGGGATTAAGAGGCCTGATTAGATCTCCCTTCAAACCTATGGCCATCTGCTCGCTTACACACCTGTCAATGAAGGCAGCCGTCCGGATGGCAAACACCTCAGCTAGGAGGAAAAAGTGGCTCTGATGGCACATCATCTCTCCCCCCCCCCATTGTATTCTTTTGAGACAAGGTTATGATCAGGCCACATCCAAAATTTATTCCTAAAGTAACCTCCCCGTTCCACATGAAGCAATTGATGCACCTTCCCATTTTATACCCCAAACCTCACCGTGACATCAGGGGGCGCTATATTGCACACACTAGATGTCAGGGGAGCCCTAGCCTTTCCCTGGATAAGACAATGGCTTTCAGGAAGTCTCCTAAAGTTTTTTTTTCTATCGTGAGAAGATCTAAGAGCTCAGCAATATCAGCCCAGAGACTCTCCAAGTGGGTTTCAAACTACATTAGACAATGTTCTCAGATCCGCCATATGACCCTGCCAGATAGCATTTGCACATACTCCACAAAGTCGATCTCTTCATCTGTCACCTTCTTTAAGAATGTCCCTATCTCAGTATCAGAGGGGTAGCCGTGTTAGTCTGTATTTGTAAAAAGCAACAGAGTCCTGTGGCACCTTATAGACTAACAGAGGTATTGGAGCATAAGCTTTCATGCGTCTGACAAAGTGGGTATTCACCCACGAAAGCTTATGCTCCAATACCTCTGTTAGTCTATAAGTTGCCACAGGACTCTTTGTTGCTTTTCCCCATCTCAGGAATCTGTGAAGCAGCGACATGGGCGTCACTCCGCATCTTCACAGAACATTATGCGATCACTGGAGACTCCACCTCAGATGCCATCTTTGTTTCCACAGTATTGTCATCTGTAACTGACCTGACTCCAAAGCCTCAGCCCTCCAGTAGGGATAGTGATCCGGGGTCACCTACAGTGAGCACCAATAGGGACGCTACTTGCAGAAGTATTAGTTACTCGCCCTGTGCAGTAACGATGCTTCTTCCATAAGCAGTGCAGGGATGCAAGCACACCTACAGTGGAGCACCCATAGGGATACACCTCTCAAAGAATCATTGTTATTGCACAAGAATCGTTGTTACTGCACTTCTTTTTTGTAGGAAACTGCAATGCAAAGCCCATACTAGACAACTTAATTAGGATAATGAATATTTAATAGTGCAGCCTTTTCCTGAAATAATTTAATTTTGCTGTCTGCTCTGATCAAAAAAGTCTTTTATCAAACTCCTGAAATGACTAACCCAGGGTAATCATCTTTAAGGCTCAAAGGGGCTGAGGACTTGTATCGCACAAAATCTCAAGTGTGAGCCCTGTTCTAACTTCAAAACTCTGATTAATAACACTTTTCCTTCTCTAGCATCTGCTATCCAAAAATCTCAAAGCATTTTACAAGTATTAAGGAATTCTGTCTCTCACAACTCCTATCAATATTATTCCTGTTTTACATTTTGGGAACATGAAAAAGTGAAGTGACTTGCTTAAGATCACACAAAACCTAGAGTAGAAGATGGATCTCTGGACTTCTGGTCCTGTGCTTTAGCCACAAACCTACTAATGTAAGTTGCCTTTGCTATTAGACAAGTAGAAAAACACCCATTACTGTTAAGCAATATTGCAAAGATTAAATTATTTTAAGGACTTTAAATGCCCACTCCGTTTTCTTTTAAAAAGCTTTCAAGTGATCCTTGGCTCACTAAGATTTGCAGATGGTTATGCATGGTTTGGATAGAATGATGTAATATGTGTTTTGGCTCTGGTGAGGAAGCAAACTTGTACAAAGCTAATCTCAAAGTCACTCAGAATTTTCCTGTTCTAATTTTAGTCCTTTCGACATTCTAACACATTTACCATCTGCCATGCCGAGCCTTTAAAAATCTCCATCTCCAAACAAGGCACAAGTCAGGATAGCTGTCCTGTTTGCTATCTCTCCAGTAGCACCACTTTGTCAGTCTGTTCCAAATTAATGATAAAGCTCTTCCCCTTTTTTGCATCCCCTCCATCCATATGGGAATTCTTTGCCATGCAGCAATGGATTAGTGATATAAGTCTTTTCCATTTCTAAAGGTGCCTTGGATCAAGATTGACTTTATCAGCTAACACCAATAGGGTAATAAGAGAGTGCAAAACTAGTTTGAAAGACTATACTCAAGGAGTAGTTATCAATGGTTCACTGTCAAATGTGAGAGAGATATCTTGTGGGGTTCTGCAGGGGTCTGGCACTATTCAGTATTTTTGTTAATGACTTGGATAATAGAGTGGAGAGTACGCTTATAAAATTTGTAGATAACACCAAGTTGGAAGGACAGGTTTAGAATTCAAAATGATCTTGACTAGAGCTGTCAATTAATCACAGTTAACTCACACCATTAACTCAAAAAATTTAATTGTGATTAATCAGTTTTAATCTCACTGTTAAGCAATAGAATATCAATTGAAATGTAAATATTTTTGCTGTTTTTCTACTTTTTCAAATATTTGATTTCAATTTACAACACAGAATACAAAGTATATAGTGCTCGCTTTATTTTTTATTACAAATATTTGCACTGTAAAAATGATAAAAGAAATAGTATTTTTCAATTCACCTCATACAAATACTGTAATGCAATCTCTCTATCATGAAAATGCAACTTACAAATGTAGATTTTTTTTGTTACATAACTGCACTCAAAAACAGAACAATATAAAATTTTAGAGCCTACAAATCCACTGTCTTATTTCTTGTTCAGCCAATTACTAAGACAAACAAGTTTGCTTACCTTTACACGAAATAATGCTGCTCACTTCTTTCTTACAATGTCAACAGAAAGTGAGAACAGGTGTTCGCATGGCACTGTTGTAGTCAGCATTGCTAGGTATTTACGTGCCAGATATGCTAATCATTTGTATGCACCTTCATGCTTTGCCCACCTTTCCAGAGAACATGCTTCCATGCGGATGACACTCATTTAAAAAAAAAATGCATTAATTAAATTTGTGACTGAATTCCTTAGGGAAGAACTGTATATCTCCTGCTCTGTTTTCCCCGCATTCTGCCATATATTTCATGTTATAGCAGTCTCGGATGATGACCCAGCACATGTTGTTCATTTTAAGAACACTTTCACCGCAGATTTGACAAAATGCAAAGAAGGTACCAATGTGAGATTTCTATAAATAGCTACAGCACTTAACCCAAGGTTTAAGAATCTGAAGTGCCTTCCAAAATCTGAGAGGAACAAGATGTGGAGCATGTTTTCAGAAGTCTTAAGAGAGCAACACTCCAATGCAGGAACTACAGAACCCGAACCACACGCCCCCCCCAAAAAATCAATCTTTTGTTGGTGGCATCTGACTCAAATGATGAAAATGAATGTGCATCAGTCCGTACTGGTTTGGACTGTTATTGAGCAGAACGCTTCATCAGCATAGAAACATGTATTCTGGAATGGTGGGCAAAGCATGAAGGGATATATGAATCTTTACCACAACTGGCATGTAAATATCTTGCAACGCTGGCTACAACAGTGCCATGCGAACGCCTATTCTCACTTTCAGATGACATTGTAAATAAGAAGTGGGCAGCGTTATCTCCTGCAAATGTAAACAAACTTGTTTGTCTGAGCGGTTGGCTGAATAAGAAGGAGGACTGAGTGGATTTGTAGGCCCTAAAGTTTTACATTGTTTCGTTTTTCAGTGCAGATTTTTTTGTACATGATTCTATATTTGTAAGTTCAGCTGTCATGATAGAGATTGCACTACAGTACTTGTTAGTATTTTTCAATTCACTTTTTTCTTTTTTGCAATGCAAATATTTGTAATAAAAAAGTGAGCACTGTACACTTTGTATTCTGTGTTGTATTTGAAATCAATATATTTGAAAATGTAAAAAACATCCAAAATATTTAAATGGTATTCTATTATTGTGTAACAGAGTGGTTAATCATGATTAATTTTTTTAATCGCTTGACAGCCCTAATCTTGACAAGTTGGTCTGAAATCAACAAGATGAAAGTCGCTAAAGACAAGTGCAAAGTACTACACCTAGGAAGGAAAAATCAAGTGCACAACTATGAAGTGAGGAATAACTAGCTAGACAGTAATACTGCTGAAAAGGATTTGGGGGTTATACTGGATCACAAATTGAATGAGTCAACAATGTAATGCAGTTGCTAAAGGTATTAATAATCATTCCAAGGTGTATTAACAGGAGTGTCATATGTAAGAACTAGGAAGTAGTTAACCCGTTCTGTTTGGCACCAAGGCACCTGGAGTTCTGTGTCCAGTTGTAGGCACCACACTTTAAGAAAGATATGAGCAAATAAGAGAGAGTCCAGAGGAGAGCAACAAAAATGATAAATGGTTGGAAAATCTGACCTATGGGAGCAGTTAAACTGGGCATGTTTTGCTTTGAGAAAAGATTGAGAATGGGATCTGATAAATCTTCAAGTATCTTAAGGGCTGTTATAAAGAGGAAAGCGATAAATTGTTCTCCATGTCTGCTGAAGGTAGAACAAGATGTAATTAGTTTAATCTGTAGCAAGGGAAATTTAGGTTAGATATTAAGAAAAAGTTTATAACTATAAGGATATTTAAGCACTGGAACAGGTTATAAAGGGAGATTGTGGAATCTCCATCACTGAAGGTTTTTAAGAACAGGTTAAAGTGTTAGACAAACACTTGTCAGGGATGATCTAGGGCAACGGTTCTCAAACTTTTTTTTCCACGGACCACTTGAAAATTGTTGAGGGTCTCAGCAGACCACTTAATGATCTTTCCGAATGTTGTTTGTACCGTTAGCTAACTATTGTAAAGTGCTTTGGATAAAAGCACTATATATAAAAAAACCCTTAATAATTTTTTTTGTTCTATAAATAAAAGCACATAACTCATATTTTAATATCAATAGTCTTACCTTTCTAATGCAATGGATGTGCTCTCTCTCTCCTGCCGCAGCAGCCCCTGAGCTGGGGCTGAGAAGGAGGGGGGGTCTCTCCCCCCCAGCCACAGCCCCTGTAGCTGGAGAAAGTCACCTCTTTCTCTGGCCGCCACAGCCCTGCACATCCCAAATTTCCCCCACCCCCTCTTCTGACCCCACTGCCCCCTCCCACCTACCCTCTAATCCCCTCAAGACCACCAACTCACTTTACATGTGCATCTTCTCCAGGGTCCAGGCACCTAATTAGTGGAGCCACACGTGTGGGAACTCTAATTAGGTGGGTGGCATTTCATTTTCTTGAGTGCGGCCGCCCAGGTGCACACCTTAGAGGGAACTATCTGCGGACCACCTGAATGGAGCTCACAGACCACAGTTTGAGAACCTCTGGTCTAGGTTACTTGGTCCTGCCTCAGCACAGGGGACTTGATTTGATGACCTCTCCAGTCCTACGTTTGTATGATTCTAGTTACTCATAAAATTCCACCTCCTAAAGGTGGTCCCTCAGATCAGTACACTCCCTGCCATCAAGGTTGGTGATAAATTCCCCTTTCTGAGGGAGCCCAAAGTAGCAAGTACTATATATGCCTCTTGGCTATCTGATTGTTTATGCATCTTCCTTCATTGTAAAACCAGAACAATTCCTTTTGTGAAATGTTTCTGTTTGCATATTCCTTGCCTTATAATCAGCATAGTCTCACTAAAGCACAGCTGTCCTCAAGAGGCAACTGTATGAAACACTGTTTTCCCCTCTCATTAGGGCCAATCCACCTGCTGTTTCTCACTTATATTAGGGACTAGACAAAGGATTCCTAAGCAGGTCTGTTCCCTGAACATCCATTTTCTGAGTTATTTTTCTTAAATCACAAGATATAGAAAGCCTAGAGCCTAAACTAGGTGCGTAGTGTAGTTCTGCTTTCATGGAAAAGCACATTTACGGCTAGGCTTTGGGTCTCAAGCCTGATGAGATGGGATTTTGGAGCCCTCTGTAAAGAGACTCTCATTATGTTGCAGAGCAGCTGCACTGATACAGCTAAGAAATAGCAGTTGTGGGTATCATACCTGTTGGCGCTTCTTCTGAATTATTGGAAAGGTGCCTCTGACAGGAGGAAGAGACACAATTTGGAGAACAAGGTACTTATTCCAGCTCCCCTTCCCCTTGGACAGGTGCTCAAGGAATGTCTATAAAAATGACTACCTGGGAAACAAAGGAGGAGAATACCTGATTCATAGTACTGCAGGGAGGGATAGCTCAGTGGTTTGAGCACTGGCCTGCTAAAACCAGGGTTGTGAGTTCAGTCCTTGAGGTAGCCATTTAGGGATCTGGGGGAAAAAACCTGTCTGGGGATTGGTCCTGTTTTTTAAGCAGGGGATTGGACTTAGATGACCCTCTGAGGTCCCTTCCAACCCTGATATTCTATGAAATCAAACCCTAAGCAGGGAAAGTCTTTCTCAGGGGATTGGACTAGATGACCCTCTGAGGTCCCTTCCAACCCTGATATTCTATGAAATCAAACCCTAAGCAGGGAAAGTCTTTCTGGTAATGCTAAATTCTTTTCTTTTTGTATTCCCCTCTAATCTTCATGAATTAGCTTGAGCAAGATACGTTGCTGAGATGACTTTCTTCCCCGGTGAACTTTCCTCCATTTTACAGTTTTTTACAATAGCAATTTACCAGAGGAAACAAAGGGGAATGCTCCATTGTACCACATTAAACAGGAGGAGTTAAAAGCCATCAGTAGAGAGGTGTTAAAATCAAGTTATAATCTCTTGAGCTATTTCCTTTGGAAGCCCAGTTAAGACATCTGTGGAAAGCCTGCAGAACTAATGTTATGGGAAAAATTCCAGTTAAATGCTATCCAGCTATTTTTCAGATAATGAACACTACAGCTTTAGCAGATGCAGCAATTAGACATGGTTACTAAGGGAAACAGTTCATCTATAGTACATATTTGCACTAAAAAGTAAGGGCTATTCTCTTTTTGTTTCCCTTGACCTGTTCTTATTGAAAGAATGGTGCATTTTCTCTGCATTGCTAACTCACTGTGGTTTGTGTTCTTGTTGTAGTGCAAGAGAATTCAAATTAAAGTAGACTAGAGGTTGAATGCTCTGAGGGGAAATTCTGTTTTAAGTGAGGACATAAATTAGATAAATTCAGTCCATCTGAAGTGAAACAAAGTATAGAGAACTAGTGCCTAAGTTTATGACACAGATTTTAATTTGAGAAGCCCAAGATGTCAACTTTTCCACTCTGTGGTCACGGGATGATAAAATGTGGAATGAGCAAAAGAGTGGAAGTTGGGAACTCCTATAGTCTAATCCTGAATGCCCTCTGCAGCTTTGGGCATGCCACTTAAACTTGACATGCATCAGTTTATCAATGCGTAAGCTGGGGAGGATGCTTGCTCACTGTTGTATTGAACCAGATGGGCTCTGAACCCACAATTTTGGCTCAGGATGCCGAAGTTGAAACCACCTAATGATGCCCTATAAATTGTGCTAATAAAACCCCTGTTTTACTGTAACAACATAAAACAGTTGTAGCTAGGGATTTGCACAAAGCTTCAGTTGGCTTACCTCCATAAAAATATTTTAACCCTTTATAAATACACAGAAAAAGCTAGGGGAAATGATTAAAGCATTTGAAATAGAAAAGATAAATAAAACTTAAATGTATTTTGGTTTAGTCATTTAAAGGGAAAATCCCTAATTTTAACAGTTATTCAGATGGTATTAAAAGCACTTTTTGGGCAAAGGAAAGTCGGTTATAAATAGTAGTCCTTGAGGTCCAATCCTGTTTTTTTTAAATCAAAACTATACAAAACAGAATAGATAAAAGATTATGAAAGTACAGCTTCTGTCTATTACTTGCAGCTCAGCTGCAGGAAAATTGCAGCGACACTATGTAGTCTTATTAGCCATCTGGGTATGTCTGCACTGCCTCCTCCTATCCCTAGGCCTCAGAGCCCAAGCCCGAATGTCTGCACAGCTGCTTTAGCCCAAGTCTGTAGATCCAGGCTCTGAGACTCACTGCTGAGGGTTTTAAAATGTAGTGTAGATGTACCTCTGAGACCTGGCAAACTTTACTAGAACTGGGGTAAACCGCAGGGAGGGAGGGGGATGTTTTCTTTTTAAAGCAGTGTTGTAAGGAGAGACTTGTCGTGGCTAGCTAAGCTGAACTCTTATAAGACACAAGCCAGAGAGAGGTAGGACTTAGGTAGGGGAGGAAATTAATACATAAGGGAGGGAAGTAATCAGCTGTTGCTAGGGATTCAGTTGCCAAATGGAAAGAATAATGTTGGTGGCTTAGAGGCATGACTATCACGATGCCAGAGATCACATGTTAAAATCCAGAGTAGCTCTGGTGGCATAAATGAAAAAGGAAAGATGGTGCAATGGTTAGGGTGATAGCCTGGAACTTTGGAGATCAGGTTCTATTCTGTGTTTTAGCTACTTCCTGTGTGACCTTGGGCAAGTCACTTAGGCTCTGACTACATGCAGTGTGTGCCTGCGACCTGGGTCACACTTTAGCCAAGCCTGTCTACACTATTCCACTGCAGAGCCACATATGCCATACACAGTGTATTCTTGTTCATACTGACATTACAGCTATATTTGTTTAATGCTTGGATTTCTGGGGGCATATCCCAGGGTTCTTAGTGCCTCACCAGCTTGAATTGCTCTAAGAATCGGTTCATGTTGCGTTGTGGGAGAACTTGTCCTTCCCAGACTCCTGTGCAGAAGTGATTTTAGCTCTCTGCTTTTAAGCTGAGGCACTTCTGGCTCTGCACACTTCTCACTTCTGTTCCTTTCAACTGGGGGACAAGCCATGGACACTAGACGAGCCACTTCTGCTTGTGGATGAGTACCAGAGTCGCTGTTAGGCAAGATGCTGGACAACATTTCAGGAGCACTTTCTGAGATACGGAAGGGACTCGGAGGGGGTTCATTCATGGCAGCAATGATGAATGCTGCAATTTCTATGTAGACTGGTGCATGGGGTGCAGAACAACCAGCACAGCATAGTGGATCCACATCATCACACAGACTGGGAAGATCAGTAGTGGCTCCAAATATTCCACAAAAGGAAGCAGACCTTCATGGAGTTGTGTGAGTTGCTTGCCGTGACCATCTGGTGTCAGAACATTCAATTGAGGGAGGCTTTACCAGTACAGAATCGGTTGCAGTTGCGCTATGGAAGCTTTCTACCCTGCACAGCTACAGGTATGCTGTGAACCATTTTGGTATTGAAAAGGCAACTGTTGAGGTTGCAGTAATGGAGATTTGTGAGGCAGTTAACATTGTGGGATACCCATGGGTGGCGGGCATTAAAAATGTGCCTGAAATAATTGCTGGCTTTCAGAGGATGAGATTTCCAAACTATGCTGAGGCCATTGATAGCATACATGTGTCCATAATTTGCTTGCAAGAAGGGGCAAGTGATTGTCAATTACAAAGGGTAGTACTCCCTGATTCTGCAGGCCTTGATCTACCAGAAGCAGGTTCATTAACATATACTGTCAAGGTGCACAAGGCCTAGGTGCTTAGGAGATCTGGTCTACCTGCTGGGAGAAGCAAGGACCTTATTTCCTCCTAATGACATTATCAGTGGGGTGTTAGCATCCACTGTTTTTTTGGTGGACCCCATCTATGCACTTCTGCCATGACTCATGAATCCATACCCTGATATCAGAGGGCCTAGCAAGACAAGGTTCAATTACACACTTGAAAGTTGCAGGATGGTAGTGGAGTGCACATTTGGCAGGCAGAAGAGAAGATGGCACCACCCACCAAACTGTTTGGATGACATTGTGGCCAATGCCATCTGTGTGATTATGGTCTGCTGCACCCTACACAACAAATGCAATGTTAAAGATGAGTATTTTTCTGTGGAGTAGTCTCAAGACCTTGCTGGTTTGCAGATCTGATACTGTCAATCAGAAAGTGCACCTGTCATAGCTGGGTCTGGGTCCAGGCATGCAGGGGAAATAAGGAATGTTTTTTGTCCCCCTGTCTTTGGAAGGCAGGGTGGTGTGAATGAGATGCGATGCTGTAAAGGTAACCTGTAATGGTTTTGTAACCTCCTTCCATCAAAACTGACCAATCAAAACACATGTATGTTACAAGCAGAGACGAACTTTATTCTAGAATACAGCCCCCAGCACACTGTCTTCTCTTAGGAATGTTGTACTGACAGATTAGTTAATGTTTGTAAACTGCTTTGAGGATGAAAAAGGGTTTAGGTAAGTGCTAAATATTCTGTCATATTTACAAAAACATCAAACTATTGAACACTTAATATGCTGCCAAGTTAGTACATCTTAGGAAAGTGCTTATTGTACCTGTGACTTTCCATTTGTATGTAATATGGTAGCAAGCAACACAAGGAGTCAAACTTGGCAAACTTGGATTTTTATATTAAAATTCATCATTCAATAATGGTCAGTTTAAAATTAGATTGCACCAATAAATGAACTGTAGGAGGAAATCCTGAATGGGCAGGGAATGAATTCAGTGATGTATTAAGTCTCTTCTACTGATTTCTGAGGTGAGTTTGCTCTCCACTGAGTAGTGGTTCTGCAGCTGTGAAACCACATCTTTTCTAAGCCCCTACTTTCAGGTTATTACAGATTTTTGAAAACACTGATTTTTAGACTGAAATATCTCTATTGTGTTTGCAAAACAAAGACTACATATTTAAAACAATTCTTGGAACGTTTGAAGAAAACTGAGCTCCCAGTGAGATGCTGTGTCCAAAAGCACTAATGTAATCCTTGGGTTTGGTGAAGAGCTGCAAAAATGATTAAAGGATTAGAAAACATACCTTACAGCATTAGACTGAAGGAGCTCAATCTATTTAATTTGACAAAGAGAAAGTTAAGGGATGACTTGACCATAGTTTATAAGTACTTACATGGGGAGTAAAAATTTGACAGTAGGCTCTTCTGTCTAGCAGAGCAAGGTATAACAAGATCTAATGGGTGGAAGTAAGAGTGAATAAAAATTGAAGATTTAAAAAAATATTGGATTTTTTAATGTAAATTAATACTTAAAAATAAACTTGTAACTTATAAATCGATTGAGCTCTTTCAGTCTATTGCTGTAAGGTATGTTTTCTAATCCTTTAATCATTCTTGAGGCTCTTCACCAAGGATTACATTAGCGGTTTTGAACACAGCCTCTGACTGGATGTTCCTGTGCATCAGGCAATAGATTTTCTTTTTTTACTATTTTGCAATTCTGAATTAATATGAAGTCTCATTGTTTACAAAAAACAAAACATTGTGCCCTGCAGTTCCCTGGACTTGGGTTTTTGGTGGCCACTCAGAAGGAATGAACTACTATGTTGTGTTTTTTCCATTGAAAATGTCATAGAACTTAAGAACGGCAGGCCCAGTGTCCTGTCTTCCGACAGTGGCCAATGCCAGATGCTTCTGAGGGAATGAACAGAACAGAGCAGTTATCGAGTGATCCATCTGCTGTCGTCCACACCCAACTTCTGGTAGTTAGAGGCTTAGGATACCCACAGCCCAGGGTTGCATCCTTGATCATCTTGGCTAGTAGCCACTGGTGGACCTATCCTCTATGAACTTACTTAATTATTTTTTTTAACCCAGTTTTAGTTTTGATCTCCACAACATCCCCTGGCAATGAGTTCCATAATATAATATAAAGTCATGCTTCCTTTTTGTTTGTTTTTAACCTGCCGCCTATTAATTTCATTGAGTGACTCCTGGTTTTTGTGTTATTTGAAGGGGTAAATAACACTTATTCTCTACACCATTCATTATTTTATAGACCCCTATTTTATGTCCCCTTAGTCGTGGTGATGGGATTCCCGGGGTGCAGCCTGGATTGTCAGACCACTAAGCCCTCAGTCCTACGAACCTGAGGTGTATCTCTCACTCTGATGCTGTGTCAAGCCACAAACCTCTGGCAAGTACAGCACTTACACAGACATCCACAGACAGGGACACACTCAACTAAGTTACGTGAATGCTTTCCCCAGCCATTCATGAACCAACACTAGAGAGGCTCCAGCCAATTCCCCTCAGCTTCCCAGTCTTGTACCCCAAAACTGTACCATATTGCACTGATCAGAAGCCTGACCACGATAAGTTCGTTATCCAGTTCTCCACTTCTACAAAAGGAAAGTGGAGCCTTTGTAACCTGAGCAAATTTCCAAGCACTTCAACCAAAACACACTGTTTAGATAAAATATAGAACAGATTTATTAACTACAGAAAGATAGGGATTTAAAGTGATTATAAGTTGCAAGCATAGAGATCAAAGATGGTTACTTAAGAAATGAAGATACATTTGCAGTCTACAAACTAAACAGGATTTGAATCATGCAGAGTCTCACCCTGACAGATGGTACAAACAGGTTATAGATCTTCAGTAGAAATGCATTCCAGCCCAGGACCACCCTCTTCCAGTTCAAAGTCTTTTGTCCTCCAGGTGTGTTTCCAGGTGTTTGAGTTATGGAGGAATGAGGCCAAGTCGGGTAGGTAACCTATGGCACGCGTGCCGAAGGCGGCACATGAGCTGATTTTCAGTGGCATTCATACTGCCTGGGTCCTGGCTACCGGTCCGGGGGGCTCAGCATTTTAATTTTAAATGAAGCTTCTTAAACATTTTTAAAACATTATTTACTTTACATACAACAATAGTTTAGTTGTATATTATAGACTTATAGAAAGAGACCTTCTAAAAAGGTTAAAATGTATTACTGACATGCGAAACCTTAAATTAGAGGTCAATAAATGAAGACTCGGCACACCACTTCTGAAAGGTTGCCGATCCCTGGGCTAAGTGATGATGTCACTTCCCCTCTTGCTGGAAAGACCTTTGCTCTGACATGGGAATCCAGCAGTCCCCCTTGGTCTAGCAATCTCCATTGTCTACATGTGCTTTCTGAGAAGTCTCCATTGTATACTATTCCTGGGATAGTGGTTTCTTTCCTTGATGTGTATTAATGAGCCATTTACCTTTTTTTGGCTACTCCATTGTTGTACCTGAACGGTATTCCCAACCTCACAACATATTTGCTACATACAGAGCAATATTTCATAACCTCATATACAATGATAGCACATACAATCCAACAGGATATTAATGTTCAACAGATCAAGACATTTAAAATACCTCACTAGGCATACTTTGTACAAAACATATATTACAGAGGTGAATATGGGGGTTCCAGGATGCTACTCTGAGGTACAGAGTGTCACTCTCAGTAATCTCTTATCCAAACTGAAAAGTCCTAGTCATTTTAATCTTGACCCATATGGAAGCAGTTCCAAAACCCTAATAATTTTTGTTGCCCTTCTCTGTACCTTTTCCAATTCTAATATATCCTTTTTGAGAGGGGGTGACCAGAACTGCACACAGTATTCAAGGTGTGAGTGTACTAGAGATTTATAAAGATTAGTGCTGTGAATGTATTTCTTCTGGATCAAAGCAGGATGCAGCACCTCATTGAACTAAATAGAAAGGCTGCCATTGTCTTCTCTGGACATTGGATCAGGGTCTGTCAGACCATTTTCTTCAAAATCAAGGCTGGTGGATTAGCTGATTGGGAGAGAGTTTGTTATCCAAAACGTCATGTGGTCTAAGTTTGAAAGGCGCTGAGCATTCACAAATCCCACCAACATCAGTGAGAGCTGTAGGTGTTTACGATCTTTGAATATCATTACAGTTGTTTTCTTGTTAGCTTTACATGGACAGGATGAACTATTACTTGAACATAAACTACTTTGCTTTCTTCCAGACATGGCAGTGAATGCAGGGGCCCTTTGAGGGTGTGTTCTATCTGCAGCATTGCCCTTTTTCTTAACTTTGGGTCCTTTATGAAAAAGATACTTTCTCTTTCTTTACCCAATTACCATAGGCTGTGCCTTTCATATTTCTATGCCAGAAGCTCTAGGAAACACCTGCCACTGGAAGATTAGGACAGTAATAAAATGGATTGTTTACTTTTTCATGGATTGTGCATTCATTTCTCAATTGTGCATAAATTTTTGCAGTATATCTGTGGCACGCTCACGCACCTAATTTATCCCAGAAGAACTAGAATATTGAACCCATTAGCTTTGAAACAGTGCCCATTAATGAGAGATAGAAATGAAGGGCTGAAAGAGATGCAGTGAAATTGGTAACGGGGTGGGGCAGAGGCAGTAGATGGGGAAGCATGCTCATTGGCTTATCTTCCTTGGCTCTCATTGGATCCTGCCAGGATTTTAGATTTTTGTTTTGTTTGTTTCTCACCCTGGATGATGAGACCTACTTCCAGGTGTGTCTCGCAGGCTGAAGTTTCCTTTTTTGTAAATAAATGATTTGCATTTTCTTTGTTGTTTCTTGGACTTTTGGCTAAGATCAAATGTAGGATTGTCTTTGTCTGGCATGCAGACTAATTAATACACAGCTGGGATTACTGGTGCTGCGCATAAAGACCCCAGACCACACCATCATCACCCCAACCACCAGAACGATGCTGGAAAGAACCCTGAAAGACGCCATCCTCTGCTGCTATGCCGAGAACCTCAAGCGGAAGCCGGACCAGGGCAAGGTGTTTGAGGTGTCCAGCAAGTGGGATGCCAGCAACTACTTCCTCCCCAGGGGCAGCCTCGTCCCCAGACCCAGCTCAACTGCGTCCCCCTCAACAGAGCCATCCACTGTGGCAACCAGGACAAACACTGCAGGAAGTGCAGCTACGCAAACAAGACTCTGCCCCATGTCCTGTGTGGATGCAAACAGCACTCCAGAGCCTGGTGGCACTGCCACAACACCATCCAGAACTGGCTGGTGAAAGCCATCCTGCCGTCCCTGGGGAAGATCACCGTCAACTCCGCCATCCCCAGGACAGACAGCCGACTGCGACCCGACATTGTCGTGATGGACGCAGAAAAGAAGAATGTCCTCATGGTAGACGTCATGGTACCATTTGAAAACAGGTCACCGGCCTTCCACGAGGCCTGAGCACGGAAGGCATTGAAGTACACTCTGCTGGCCAACACCCTGAGAGCCCAGGGCTATGAGGTCCAGATACACGCCCTGATTGTGGGAGCCCTGGGCTTGTGGGACCCCCACATTGAGCCAGTACTGAGACCGTGCGGAGTCGGGCAATGCTACGCCCAGCTCATGAGACAGCTCATGGTGTCCGACACCATCAGATGGTCCAGAGACATCTATACGGAACACATCACGGGACACCATCAACACCACGTTGAGTAATCAAGACCACCAACCAGGGAAATAACCCACTTCCTTTCCTGACGAACCACAGGATGCACCCCACGCATGTACTTAATCGCTACACTGATACTGACTTGGACTCTTTATACATTCCATGGGTGGCATACCCAAGCCCACTTATCCACTGACGCTTTAAAACTCCCACACCCCAGTCTGGGTGTATGCTGGTTATGTGATACATATGTATCTCATGATCCTTGTAACTGATACCTGTAATCCCTCATAACTCAAGCCTGACCCCAGATGTACAGTACCTTCCCTCTTAACTTGTGTATATTTAATTTTAAACATTAACTAAAATAAAAAAATTAAATTTGTCTTTGTCTAGTAAGTAGCCTAATTAATACACAGTAGTAAAAATGTTTTATGCCTGTTTAATTGCATCATTAAATATGTTACACTGCTTTTTCTACAACTTAATGATATAATATCAAAACACAAGGTTTCAGGGTTAAAGATGGATAGTGTAGGCTACCTCTTTATCCTGGAACTTTTCTGACACCCTTATTGTTTGCTTGGTGGAATAACGTCATATTGTGTAAAACGTAACAACCTCTGAATTACTAGCAGCTTGGTCCCTCTCCCTGTAAAATTGCAGACATCCTTTTCACATCATTCTGCCTTCTCCAGCATTCCCTCTCTTTGACTGCAATCCCTCACTGAAAACTTCTGTTTCAAGGGACAGTTTGCCAAGGATATGCTGGCAAGAGAAGTGAATTCTCTCCCCTCTCTTTGAAGATGTATCATTCATTAGCATATGAGAAGAATGGTTGTAAATAAACTTCAAATGGTGTAGAGTGCTGCATAGTATTCATATTAATAGTCTCCTCAAAAAGCTACTGCTGGCTGGGAAAGTGCTGCACTTTTGTATCTGTGAATAGATTTACTAGTGACCTTGCTATTAGATAGCAAGGGTTAATTCCTGGGCCTAATCGAATATTTGTCACTTGATCCTAGAACCTGACAATGCTTCTAATGTTCTCAGATTACTGAGTTTGTCTCAACAGATGGAAAAAAGCTGGGTGGCCAAAGCATATCCCATAGAGTTGTCCAATATCCATTGTAACCACTCCTATCCTATGATTCTACCTATGACCCCACTTTTTCTATAATATGGATGGGCAGACCATGAATTCTGTGTATTCCAATAAGCAATGGGGATAAACTGCTCAGACCAGGATGGAGTACTGCACGCTGAGACCTGTTCTTTATCTGCTAGATTGGAGAGCCCATTATCAAATTTTTGTTCTCCATATCGATTCTTATAGACTATGATCAAAGAAATGTGGGTCTGGAAGGAGCCTCAAGAAGTCATCAAGTCCTACCCCTAGCACTGAGGCAGGTCCAAGTAAACCTAAACCATCCCTGACAGGTGTTTGTTTAACCTTTTCTTAAAAACCTCCGATGATGGGGATTTCACAACCTTATTTAGAAGCCTAATCCAGAGTTTTTATTTTCCTCATAGGTCAGTTTTTCCAAATCCCCTTAACCTTCTCTTTTGTTCAATTAAATAGATTGAGCTCCTTGAATCTATCACTGTAGGAAATGTTTTCCAATCATTCTCTTGGCTTTTCTCTGAATCCTTTCTAATTTCTCAATATCCTTCTTGAATTGTGGACAGAGTATTCCAGTAGTGGTCATACCAATGCCAAATACAGAGCTAATAATTTCTTGATGTTGTTTTGTTTATACATCCAAGGATTTCATTAGTCCTTTTGGCCAAAGCATTGCACTGCGAGGTCAAGTTCAGCTGAATGTCCATCTTGACCCCTCAAGTAAAAAGATTCTGCTTCCCAGGATAGAGTCTTCCATTCTGTAAATATGTCCTCTGTTCTTTGTCCCTACCCATATGACTTTACATTTGGTCATATTTAAATGCATGTTGGCTGGTAGTGCCAAGTGCCAGCTTACCAAGTGATCCATCTCTCTCAGTGACCTGCCCTTTTCATTATTTACTACTCCACCAATCTTCTTGTGATCTGCAGACTCGTCAATAATGATTATATAGTCATGATACAGGTCATTTGTAAAAATGTTAAATAACATAGGGCCAACAACCAATCTCTGCGTGACCCCACTAGAAATGCACCCACTCAGTGACGGTTCCTCATTTACCACTACATTTTGGGGCCTATCAGCCCAGTGTTTCCCAAACTTGGGATGCCGCTTGTGTAGGGAAAGCCCCTGGTAGGCAGGGCTGGTTTGTTTACCTGCTGAATCCGCAGGTTCGGCCGATAGCAGCTCCCACTGGCCGTGGTTCGCTGCTCCAGGCCAATGGGAGCTGCTGGAAGCGGCGGCCGGTACGTCCCTTAGCCCATGCTGCTTCCAGCAGCTCCCATTGGCCTGAAGCAGCGAACTGCGGCCAGTGGGAACGGCGATTGGCTGGACCTGCGGACACAGCAGGTAAACAAACCTGCCCGGCCCGCCAGGGCCTTTCCCTACACAAGTGGCGTCCCAAGTTTGGGAAACACCGAGTTAGCCAGTTTTTAATTCATTTAGTCTGTACCAAGTTTAATTTGTATTCTAGTTTCTTAATCAAAACGTCATGCGGTACAAAGTCAAATGCTTTATAGAAATCTTAATATGTCAGCACTGTTACCTTTATCAATCAAATTTAGAATCTCCTCAAAAATATTAGATTAGTTTGACGATATCTATTTTCCATAAATCCATGTTGGTTGGCATTGATTATATTACCATCCATTAATTCTCTGGGTCCTTTATCAGTGTCCCATTATTTTGCCTAGGATTGATGTCAGGCTGGAAAGCCTATAATTACCCAGGTCAATCCATTTTCCCTTTATAAATAGTGCCATACCATTAGCATTCTTCCATTCCAGGTCTCCTCCTGTGTTCCAAGACTTACTGAAAATCAACATTAATTGTCTGGAACAGTGGTTTTCAAACTTCTTTTCTGGCTACCTAGTTGAATGGAGCTGGGAATGAGGGGTTTGGGGTGTGGGAGGGACTCAGGGCTGGGGCAGAGGGTTGGAGTGTAGGAGTGAGGGCTGCAGGGTAGAGCCGGAATGAGGGTTTCAGGGTGCGAGAGTGGGGTCAGGAGTCTTGGGTGGGGCTGCAGGTGCTGCGGTGGGGCCAGAGATGCGGGATTTGGGGTTCAGGAAGGGACTCTGGGTTGTGGGGGGGCTCAGGGCTGGGGCAGGGGATTGGGGTGTGGGCTTACCTTGGGCGGCTTCTGGTCAGCGGCGCCGTGGGGATGCAGAAGCAGCCTTCCTGCCTATCCTGGCACTGCGGACTGTGCTGTGCCCTGGAAGTGGCCAGCAGCAGCAGGTCCGGCTCCTAGGCGAAGGCCTGCAAGCAACTCTGCGTGGCTCTCACCCACAGGCAGCACCCTCAACCCCCTCCCTTCCCACTGACCTGTGCTTGGGGCAGGGGCAACTTGTGGAGTCCCGTGCAGGCCCCCCCCCCCGGAACTGGACCTGCTGCTGGCCACTTCCACGGTGCAGTGCGGTGTCAGAACACGGAGGGACTAGCCTGCCTGGGCAGCACCACCCTCAGGACTACTAACAGCTCGGTTGGTGATGCTAACCAGAGCCACCATGACCCAGTCCCTTCCATTCTGCGACTCAATTCTAGGTCGTGACCCACAGTTTGAAAATCACTAGGCTAGAATACTGCTTGGTTACCTCTGTTAAAACTCTTGGATACAAGTTAGCCAGACTTGCTGATTTAAATATGTCTAACTTTTTAGTTGCTGTTCTTCTAACATCCTTCTGAATTACTGTTGGAATTGGAAGTATTATATGAATACATCAGTCTCCTTTTTATGAAGAACAGTTTTTTTAATACTTCTGCCTGTTCCGCATTAGTATTGATAGTTTTACAATGTCTCTCTAGTAATGGACCAATACCAGTGATAAGATTCCTTTTCAGAGTGGTAGCAATGTTAGTCTGTATCAGCACAAAGAACAGGAATACTTGTGGCACCTTAGAGACTAACACATTTATTTGAGCATAAGCTTTCATGGGCTAAAACCCACTTCATCGGATGCATGCAGTGGAAATACAGTAGGTAGATATATAGATACACACACACACACACGCACAGGAGGACATGAAAAAATGGCCCTCTGCCATGTACGTTGGCCAAACCGGACAGTCTCTATGCAAAAGAATAAATGGACACAGATCAGACATCAAGAATTATAATGTTCAAGAACCAGTCGGAGAACGCTTCAGCTTCCCTGATCACTCAATTACAGACCTGAAAGTCGCAATACTCCAACAAAAAAACTTCAGAAATAGACTCAAACGAGAAACTGCAGAATTGGAATTAATTTGCAAACTGGACATCATTACATTAGGCTTGAATAAAGACTGGGAGTGGATGGGTCATTACACAAAGTAAAACCTATTTCCCCATGCTAATTTTTCCCCGCTATTCTTACTCGCACCTTCTTTTCAACTGTTGGAAATGAGCCATCGTGATTATCACTACAAAAGTTTTTTTTTCTCCCGCTGATAATAACCCACCTTAATTGATTACTCTCATTATAGTTAGTATGGCAACAACCATTTTTTCATGTCCTCTTTGTGTATATATATATCTTCCTACTGTATTTTCCACTGCATGCATCTGATGAAGTGTGTTTTAGACCACGAAAACTTATGTTCAAATAAATTTGTTAGTCTCTAAGGTGCCACAAGTACTCCAAGATTCCTTTTGTTCCTAATATACTGAAGGACAATATGAAGGAGGTTAATATATAATAATTAGTGATTGGAGCAGGGAGACTCAACCTGGAGTCTCCTGCCACCCAGGTAAGTGGCCTAACACTAGATTATAGAGTCACACTCTCTCTCTCTCTCTCCCTCTCCCTCTCCCTCCCCCCCCCCCCGCCCCCGCTCCAGTGACTGTTTAAGTATTTATCCACAGTGGAATAGTCATTAGGTCAGAGAACGAGAATGGGAATGGCTATAGTTCAGTGGTTAAGGTGTGCACTTAGGAAGTGTAGGACCCCAAGTTCAGCCCCCGATCCAACCACTCTCATCATTTATGCACAATGGAACAGCTTCAACCGGAGAGATTGCAGAAGTCCCACATCAGAATGTCCCATAACTCAGTCGTGAGAGCAGTCTCCTGAGAAGTAGCATTTGAACAGGGGTTTCCCTTTTCCCCCTCTGGCAGAACTGGGGAGTTGAACCTGGGTCTCCCACATCCTAAGTGAATGGACTAGCCACTGGGCTAAAAGTTATAAAGTGGTGACCAGCACCTCATCCCCCTCCTGATGGTTTTTGAATGGGCTCGAATTCACTGGGTGACCTCTGAGCACGTGTACTGGATTAGCCCCTGGACAGGATTTAGGAAACTAAACACCTGTCTTCCCTGGTTCATGAATTGCTCTAGGGCTTAGGTGAGAGAGAGGTGTCCAAACACCTAGAAGAAGGCAGCAGTGCACATGCTCAGAGACAGAAACATAGGTACCTAGGGAACTTTTGCTCATGAAAAACTTAGTCATTGAATGAGTTTAACTGCCTACGGGGTTTGGCAGGAGTTTTGTGAATTACAGTGATCAGAACTAGGTCCTAGCCACCTAAAAGAGATGTAGGCACTTAAATATTGTGGCTCTTACCCTTGGAGTCTGGAATCTTTGTGGCTGACACTTTAGTTGTAATGTTTTGATTATCTGTGTTGAGGGGGTGCCTGATACTGTCGTACCTAAGGTCCCTGTAAACAGTAATAGAACCTGACCATATCTGAAAAGTATGTCATGGATTAGTATGTCAAACCAGTTATGGGTGTATATTCAGAATTCTGGTACACTTCAGCTATTAATAACCAGCTCTATACAAAGGAGTTTAGAATCATAGAAATATAGGGCTGGAAGGGACCTCAAGAGGTCAGCTAGTTGAGCCCTCTGCCCTGAGGCAAAACCAAGTATACCTTGCCCATCCCTGACTGGTGTTTGTCTAACTCAGTAGTTCTCAACCTATGTCCCAATTAGCACACAGTTGTGTGCTAAACTCCGCCCAACCCACATGGTGGGGTCTTGGGTCCTAGCTGCCCAGTGGGGTCAGGCCTGCTTCCTGGTCCTGCAGGTTTGGGTCTGCCCTGCCGCTCAGTCATGCAGAATTCAGGGTCGGGGCTGGCCCAGTACAACGGGGTCCAGGATTGAGGCTGCCGCCCAGCCTGACCCAACACAATGGGGGTCAGGGCTACTGCCCGGCCCAGCAGGGCCTGGGGCCCCTGCCACCCAGCGCTGCATCTGGGACTCTGCTCCTGGACCCACTCTGTGGAGGGGTCTCTGGGCCGGGGGGGGTGCTTTGCAATGTTCCCTCTAATTTTTTATATTCATGTGCGGAATGAATTTTATGTGCACTAATATGGAGGTGATGTGTGGCGGGGTGGGGCCGAGGGGTTCGGAGTGTGGGAGGGAGTCTCAAGGCTGGGGCAAGGGGGTAAGGGCTCCAGCTGACGGTGCAGGCTCTGGAGTAGGGCAGGGATGAGGAGTTTGGGCTGCAGGCTGCCCCGGGGTTGGGGTCAGAGGACTCCCCTACCCTCTTCCTGCTGGAAGCAGTGGCTCCGGGGGAGAGGCCCGTGGCTGCCCTGCATGCCTCAATTTGCTCCCCGCCCAAACAGGCCCCTGTGGCTGCATGCCTGCGTGGCCCTTTCTAGTCTGCTGCATGTCCGCACAGCTTAGAGGGAACTTCAGCAGTGGGCATAGGAATCTGGGGAGAGGAGTTTGGGGGGGTACTGTGGTTCTCAACCTGTGGCCCACAGTGATAAATAGGTCAAAAACCGTTGGAACCTGTTCTTAAAAACCTCCAATGACAGGGATTCCGCAACTTCTCTTGGTAACCTGTTTTGGTATTTAACTGTCCTTTATAGTATGAAAGTTTTTCCTAATATCTAACTAAATGTCCCTTGCTGCAGATTAAGCTGATTATTTCTTGTTCTACTTTCCCTGACCTAGGAGACAACCAATCACCATCCTCTTCATAACATCACTCAACATATTTTAAGACTCTTGTCAGGTCCCCCTCAAGTCATCTTTTGTCAGGATTAAACATACCCAGTTTTTTTATTCTCTCCTGTTGATGTTTTCTAGCACTTTTTTTTTTTTTATCATTTTTGTTGCTCTCCTCTGGACTCTTTCCAAATTGTTCCTATCTTTCTTAAAGTGTAGCTCCCAAATCTGGATACAGTACTCCAGCTGAGGTCTCACCAGAGCAGAGTGGGACAGTTACTTCCTGTGTTTTACATACAATAATCCTGTTAATTCATCCAGAATTATATTAGACTGTTTCACAGCTACATCATGTTGACTAATATTCAAATTGTGATCCACTATGACCCTCAGATCCTTTTCTGCAGTACTACTGCCTAGCCAGTTATTCCTTAAGGTTTATTTGCACGTTTGATTTTTCCTTCCTAAGTGTAGCACTTTGCACTTCCGTTTACTCAATTTCATCTTGTTGATTTCAGACCAATTCTCAAACTGATCAAGGTCATTTTTAATTCTAATCCTATCTTCTGAAGTGCTGGAATGTTTTCCAGCTTGGTGTTGATATTTAAACAAGTGGAAGAGAGAATCTAAGGGCATGTCTACACTTACAACAGATTGACGATGCACTGGGGGTTGATTTAGCGCAGGAGTGGGCAAACTTTTTGGGCTGAGGGCCACATCTGAGTGGGGAAATAGTATGCAGGGCCAGGGCAGGAGGTTGAGGTGCGTGAGGGAGTGTGGGGTGTGGGAAGGGGTGCGGTGTGCAAGAAGGGGCTCAGGGCAAGGGATTGGGGCAGAGGAGGGGTGTGGGGCATATGAGGGAGCTCAGGGAAGGGGGTGGGGTGCAGGAGGGGTGCAGACTGTGGGAGGGGGCTCGGGGTTGGGGTGCAGGAGAGGTGGGGCAGGGGGCTCAGGGCAGTGTGTTGGAGTGCACAGAGCTCAGAACAGGAGTTGGGGTGCAGGAGGGGGCTCAGGGCAGGGAGTTGGGGTGCAGGAGGGATGCAGGGTGCAGCAGGGCTCATGGCAGGAGGTTGGGGTGCAGGAGGGGTGCAGAGTGTATGAGGGGGCTCAGGAGAGGGAGTTGGCGTGCAGGAGGGGTGCAAGGTGCACGCAGGGGGCTTAGGGCAGGGAGATGGGGGGCAGGCAGGGTTCGGACACCAGCCTGGCACCACTTACCTGAAGCAGCTCCAGAGTGGCAGCGATGCACACTGGGGCCAGGGCAGGCTCCCTGTATGCCTGCCCTGTCCCCTGCCCGATGCTGCTCCAGGAAGTTCTGCGGTCCCTGAGAGGTGGAGGTGGAGAGCTCTGCATGTGCTGCCCTTGCTGCATCTCTAGGTACCTCCCCTGAAGTTCCCATTGGCCGTGGTTCCCTGTTCCCAGCCAATGGGAGCTGCGGGGGGCGGTGCCTGGAGGCAAGGGCAAAGCACGGAGCCCTCTGTTCCCCCTGGCCAGGGGCCACAGGGAAGTGGTGCCAGCTGCTTCTATAGAGCGGCGTGGGGCTCACGGCACCATAGAGAGCAATCCCGCGGGCCAGATCCAAAGCCCTTGGGGCCGGATTCGGTCCACGGGCTGTAGTTTGCTCATCTCTGATTTGGCAGGTCTAATCCGCTCTCCCATGGATTCTGGTACTTCACCAGAACAAGAAGCATAAGGTAAGTCGACCTAAGCTACATCGACTCCAGCTACATTATTCACGTGGTTGGTGTTGTTTAACTTAGGTTGACTTACCCCCGTAGTGTAGACAAGGCCTTAGGCTTGCTGAGAGCAAAAGTCCCTTGATGCTTTCGAGTTAATCCAGCTTTAAAGAGTGGAATATCAGTGAGCTGTAACTTTTAGTACATTTTGAATTTACCAAGTACAAAATATGGGCAAAATGTATAATGACTAAAATTGTCTGAGTAAGGGGATAGACAATGACTAATCACCTGCTCTTAAGATAGTTGGAAAGTTATAAGGGAACAGAAAGATCAGGAAATAACCTAAGAAGTAATAAGTACTGTCCATGGTATAATTCCCCACTCTGAACCTTAGTGTCCAAAAGATGGGGTACCAGCATGAATTCCTCTAAGCTCAATTACCAGCTTAGTACTTGTAGCGCTGCCACCAACCAGGAATTACGGTGCCTGGTACACTCTGGTCCCCTCAAAACCTTGCTTGGGGACCCCCAAGACCCAGACCTTCTGGATCTTAACACAAGGAAAGTAAACCCTTTCCCTCACCTTTGCCTCTCCCAGGCTTCCCCTCCCTGGGTTACCCTGGAAGATCACTGTGATTCAAACTCCTTGAATCTAAAACAGAGAAATTAGCCTCTCTCTCCCTCTTCCCTCCTTTCTCCCCACCAGTTCCCTGATGAATCCAGACCCAGGCCCCTGGGGTCTCACCAGAATAAAAAACAATCAGGTTCTTAAACAAGAAAAGCTTTTTAATTAAAGAAGGAAAAAACAGTAAAAATTATCTTTGTAAATTTAAGATGGAATATGTTAGTCTTTCAGCTATAGACACTGGGAATACCCTCCCAGCCTAAGTATTCAAGTACAAATTAATATCCTTTCAGCAAAATACAAATTTGAACTCCTCCCAGCCAAGTACACATTTGCAAATAAAGAAAACAAACATAAGCTTAGCTCGCCTTATCTATCTAGTACTCACTATTCTGATCTTATAAGAGCCTGTATTGGAGAGATTGGAGAGAAACCTGGTTGCACGTCCAGTCCCTCTGAGAACCCAGAGTGAACAACAACCAAATTCTAACAGCACATGCACAAACTTCCCTCCTTCAAGATTTGAAAGTATCCTGTCCCCTGATTGGTCCTCTGGTCAGGTGACAGCCAGGCTCACTGTTCTTGTTAACCCTTTCAAGGCAAAAGAGATATGAAGCACTTTTGTTCTATTAACTCTTACTTATCTGTTTATGACAAGTACCAAAAAGAGGAGGTAGATAAGTGTTGTCATGTAAACAAGAAGGGGTAAGAAGTTATAATTGTACTAAGCATTTGTGGAATGGGAGGAGACCATCAGTAGACTGGACACAGGCTGCCAGGGACAATGACAAGGAAAGATTTTTTAACAGCTGTGGCTAGTTGCCTCTCTGGGTGCTATCTTTGCTAACTAATAATCAGTAAATCCAGTCAAGCTGATTTAGCCAAGTTTGGTATTAAGCTAATCCACATTTGAGAAAACCTCTCTAACTAAACATATATTCTCAATTAAAATGTATTACTGGTTATCAATTGAGTATTGATTATTGGCAAATGGTTAGTTATAGGTTATTATAATATTGGTGTCATTCATAAACTTTTTGAAGCATACTCTCCACTCCTTTATCCAAGTCATTAATGAAAATGTTGACTAGTGTTGAACCCTGGAAGAACCCCTGTTGGACCCCATGAGATACATGGATCTGGTAATTTCAAAATTAATTGCCTTTTTTCAACTCCCTGATAATCATAAGCAATTCTTTAAAACAAAACAAAACAAAAACCCTCTAAACTTCAAAGGAATAAATAATGCTGTTACGCAAAATAAAATTTTGACTCATTTTTCCAAATGAAAACTTTAAAGTAGACATGGCACTTCTGAAGGGACGTGCCTCTCCCAGTCAGAAAGCCGAGCACTCTAGAGAGGCAGGGTGTGGCTAGTTGGATCTAATGATTTTTTGCTTAGGGCCAGTGGTGTTCCTATTTATTTAATAAAAACATTCTCAAATTCAAGTTACTACAAAAGATAGAGAAAGTCATTTGTTGTGGATTATTAAAAAGAATGATACAAAGATAATAATTCCTTTACCCTTAATTAAGAAGATCCTGAATTCATTCACAAGTTGGCTATGTAATAGGAGGCATAGGGCACTCATTCAATAAGGAGTTTTTCCCTTTGGAGGGAAAGCAAGTTTTTCCCCATTTCTCAGGGTATGTCTACACTACAGGATTATTCCGATTTTACATAAACCGGTTTTGTAAACAGATTGTATAAAGTCGAGTGCACGCAGCCACACTAACCACATTAATTCGATGGTGTGCGTCCATGGTCCAAGGCTAGCGTCGATTTCTGGAGCGTTGCACTGTGGTTAGCTATCCCGTAGCTATCCCATAGTTCCCGCAGTCTCCCCCATCCCTTGGAATTGTGGGTTGAGAGCCCAGTGCCTGATGGGGCAAAAATCATTGTCGCAGGTGGTTCTGGGTACAGCCTCACTCCTCCCTTCGTGAAAGCAGCAGACAACTATTTCGCGCCTTTTTTCCTGGGTGAACTGTGCAAACGCCATAGCACAGCAAGCATGGACCCTGCTCAGATCAATACCGCAATCGTGGACGTTGTAAACACCTTGCGCATTCTCCTGCAGTCTATGCTGAACCAGGACCTGCAAAGCAAGGCGAGGAGGAGGCAGCGGCTACGGCAGCACGGCAACGAGAGTGATGAGGACATGGACATAGAATTATCTCAAACCGCGGGCCCCTGCGCTTTGGAAATCCTGCTGGTAATGGGGCAGGTTCTAGCCATTGAATGCCAATTTTGGGCCCAGGAAACAAGTACAGACTGGTGGGACCGCATAGTTTTGCGGGTTTGGGACGATTCGCAGTGGCTGCGAAACTTTCGCATGCGTAAGGGCACTTTCATGGAACTTTGTGAGTTGCTTTCTCCTGCCCTGAAATGCCATAATACCAAGATGAGAGCAGCCCTCACAGTGGAGAAGCAAGTGGCAATAGCCCTCTGGAAGCTTGCAACGCCAGACAGCTACCGGTCAGTCGGGCATCAATTTGGAGTGGGAAAATCTACTGTGGGGGCTGCTGTGATGCAAGTAGCCAAAGCAATCATTAAGCTGCTGATACAAAAGGTTTTGACTCTGGGAAACGTGCAGGTCATAGTGGATGGCTTTGCTGCAATGGGATTCCCTAACTGTGGGGGGGGCAATAGATGGAACCCATATCCCTATCTTGGCACCAGAGCACCAGGGCACCCAGTACATAAACCGCAAGGGGTACTTTTCAGTGGTGCTTCAAGCACTGGTGGATCACAAGGGACATTTCACCAACATCCACGTGGGATGGCCAGGAAGGGTTCATGATGCTTGCGTCTTCAGAAGCACTGCTCTGTTTAAACTACTGCAGCAAGGGAATTACTTCCCAGACCATAAAATAACAGTTGGGGATATTGAAATTCCTGTAGTTATCCTGGGTGATCCAGCCTACCTGATGCCATGGCTCATGAAGCCGCACACAGGCAGCCTGGACAGTGGTCAGGAGCTGTTCAACTACAGGCTAAGCAAGTGCAGAATGGTGGTAGAATATGCATTTGCCCGTTTAAAGGCGCGCTGGCGCACATTACTGACTCGATCAGACCTCAACCAAACCAATGTCCCCTTTGATATTGCTGCTTGCTGTGTGCGCCACAATCTCTGTGAGAGTAAGGAGGAGACCTTTATGGCGGGGTGGGAGGCTGAGGCAAATCACCTGGCCACTGATTACGCGCAGCCAGACACCAGGGCGATTAGAAGAGCAAACCAGGAAGCGGTGTGCATCAGAGAAGCTTTGAAAACGAGTTTCATCATGGGCCAGGGTACAGTGTGACTGCTGTGTTTGTTTCCCCTTCATGAACCCCCCCCCTTTTATTGACTCCTTCCCTGTAAGCAACCCACCCTCCCCATTTGATTACAGCTTGCTTAAGGAAATAAAGTTACTATCGTTTAAAAATCATGTATTCATTATTAAAAAGTCATTATAAAAAGAGGCAGAGAACTGACAAGGTATCCCAGGTGTGGTTTGGGAGGAAGATAGGAGGGAAGGAAAAGGCCATTAAACACATTTCAATGTAATGACAGCCTTTTGATTGGACTGTCCACGGGGGTGGAGTGGGCGGGTGCATGAAGCCTTCCCCTCATACGTTCTTACACGTCTGGGTGAGGAGGATGTGGAACATGCTGAGGGGTGAGGGTGGTTATACAGGGGCTGCAGTGGCACTCTGTGATCCTGCTGCTGTTCCTGAAGCTCCACCAGATTCCAGAGCATGTCAGTTTGATCACGCAGCAGCCACAGAGTTGCATCCCGCCACCGCTGATCTTCCTGCCTATACCGCTGATCTTCCTGTCGCCACCTCTCATCTCGAGCGTCTCTCCTATCCTCTGGTTCGTCCCTCCTATCCTCACATTGGTCCCTCCTGTCCTCACGTTCGCTGGCATCTTTCCTGTACTTTGCTACCACGTCCTTCCACTCATTCAGATGAGCTCTTTCATTGCGGGTTACTTCCATGATTTCCAAGTACATTTTGTCTCGCGCCTTCTTTTTCCTCCGCCTTACCTGAGATAGCCTTCGGGATGGTGTAGGGAGACTTGAAAAATGTGCAGCTGCATGAGGGAGGGAAAAAAGGGAGAGAAGTATTTAAAAAGATACATTTTACAGAACAATGGTTATACTCTTTCACAGTGAACAACACTATTCACCTTACATAGCACATGTGATTTCACTACAAGGTTGCATTTTGCATCTTAATATTGAGTGCTTGCGACTCTGGTGATACAGATCTCACAGACGCAGGTCCGGGCATCAGAATTCAGCTTGCATGCGCCCATGCTAAGCCATTGTCTTTCGGCTTCTCCAGCCTTCATATACACAGTGCCCTCTGATGTTTCTTTCCTGTTAGCATGCAGCAGCAGAAGCCAACCCCCCCATCCAATTCTCTAGGATGATTGCTTTACCCTTCCCCCCATCACATGGCTGGTATCGTGGAAGATCACTGCTAATCACCCCCCTTTCCCTCCTCACCGCGTGGCTGGTAGCTGGGAAGGTTCCTGTTAGCCAAACGCAAAAAAGCTCAGCGCTATCCTTCCTCCCCTCTCCCCGCTTGGCTATGTGCAAGGAAGGATTTCTTTTAAGCAACAGCCCAGTAGGAAAATGGCCATCTCTGTCCCCTTAATTAAATTCCTGAATTTCAACCAGGTTACCATGAACGATATCACTCTGCTGAAGATAACAGAGCGAGATAAAGAACGGATGTTTCTTGAATGCCAGCAATCACCGGGACCATACGCAGCTATGCTTTGTCATGCAATGATACCAGACTACTTGCTACATGCATGGCGTGGTAAAGTGTCCTACCATGGTGGACGGAACAAGGCTGCCTTGCCCAGAAACCTCAGCCATAGTTGAGATTACAACCCCCACCTCGGAATCCACGGACAGGGGTGGGGTAGTGGTGGCGCAGCCCCCTAAAATTACATGCAGCTCAGCGTAGAATCAGCATGTTTTCGGCCCTGCCCCGTACCTTCCGTTTGCTTCTTTGGTTTTCTGGTAGGCTTGTCTGAGCTCCTTAACTTTCACTCTGCACTGCACTGAGTCCCTGGTGTGGCCTTTTTTCATCATAGCCTTGGAAATTTTTTCAAATATTTTTTCATTTCGTCTTTTGGAATGGAGTTCTGTTAGCACTGAATCCTCTCCCCATATAGCGATCAGATCCAGTACCTCCCGTGCGCTCCATGCTGAAGCTCTTTTTCGATTCTCAGGAGACTGCATTGCTACTTGTGCTGATGAGCTCTGTGTGGTTACCTGTGCTGATCAGAGCTCCACACTGGCCAAACAGGAAATGAAATTCAAAAGTTCGCTGGGCTTTTCCTGTCTACCTGGCCAGTGCATCCGAGTTCAGATTGCTGTCCAGAGCAGTCACAGTGGTGCACTGTGGGAGACCGCCCGGAGGCCAATACCATCGATTTGCGGCCACATCCGATATGGTAATACCGATTTTAGCGCTACTCCTCTTGTCGGGGAGGAGTACAGAAACTGATGTAAAGAGCCCTTTATATTGATATAAATGGCCTCGTTGTGTGGACGGGTGCGGCGTTAAATCGGTTTAACGCTGCTAAAATCGGTTTAAACGCGTAGTGTAGACCAGGCCTCAGTCCTGACCCAAAAGGGAGTTGCAGGGGGGTCATGGTATTGTCATAAACCTTGTATCTGCTGTCTACAAAGTTAGCAAATTATGGACAGCTCAAACTGAATTTGTCTTGTCTAGGTGCTACTGATCACACTCGGAAAGCAGGATACAAAGCAGAAAGACAGCATACTGGCTCTAGGTGCAATCTAGAATCAAATTGATTTCAGAAACTGGAGACTTTCACTGCACTTTATATATGTTCCAAGGTGTTATCAGTTTTAGTTCACATCATACAGGATTTTTTAACTATCTTCTTGTCAATTTATGGATCCGCTGTTCTTCCCAAAACTACTAGAACAGTGTAATATTTCAAGAACCCATTACAAAAAAATCAAAAGGCCATCACTCACTGGACCTCTCAGGAATATCGCTGTCTATATTTTCATCCAAGTATCAGCTGTATGTTAAAATTTACAACAGGAATATGGAGGATTTTGGTCAAAATGTACCATGTATTTTACACAAGCTCAAACTGTGGAAATCCTCAGCTGCTGGTTAAGGCAACTTTATGGTCTCTTCGCATTTCCTAAGTTGTGGGAAAAGAGCTTTTTTGGGACTAAGGCTGTAGCCATATTTACACCATCCCAAAATGTCTAAATATACCCACAGACAAAAGCCTAAGAAAAGAGATGTATCTTACACTGTGTGCTCAAGGGCATCAGACTTGGGCTGAGCCACACCAGTGGGAAAAGCAAATTCCACTGCCAAGGTTTCTTCTAGAACAGCCTGGTTTCGGATGTTTAAATCTAGGGACTGATAGCAAAAGCACTTATGCTGATTGCAACTGCAGTGGCACAGTACAGGGCAAGAGGCAGCTTCTCAGTGTGTGTCTACATTGGAGCTAGAGGAGGTGTAATTTCCAGCTCAGGTAGGCCTGCCTATGTTAGTCTGATTGAGCTATTATGTTAAAAATGGCAGTATAGCTGCAGGTGCACAGGTGGTGGGGAGGTGCCCTGAGTATATAGTTGTATTTCAAAGGTCAAAAGAGTTAAAGGTGTTAAACTCCTTTACTGTCCAACATAAAAACAGCGATACAAAGAGGTCTGGGGTTCTTACAGCGACCTTAGTTTACTTAATTTCTTAGAACACCCAAAAGCATTTATTTCAAAGTTGGAAGTTTATTGATTTAAAAAAAAAACACACCACGATATTTAAATTGCAACTGAAATGGATTCACTATTATGTCTGCCTGTGTGGTTATGCCCCATGGATGTCTCAGACTTTACTGGCAATAACACATAGTCAGGCCTGTGGCTACAATGGATTCACTCATGCCTTTGGTGTGCTGTGAAACATAGACCTCTTGCAAAACAACACTTTCTGGAAAGTGTGTTGCTTTGATTAAAAGTTTTGGTAACAGTTGGATAAATCATAATCTCATGCAGTTATAATCAAGACTGGCACAGTCAGGACCTTTGTAAGGCAGTCAGTGCATCTTCCCTCATGCCCGCATTAGAATATCTGTGTAAACACATCTCTCACTGCTTGCCTTCTACAGATGATGTATCCTAGTTAATGGAGGGTAGCTAATCAAACTGCCCAGTTCCTAGAGAGGCCTGTTTCTCATATAAGAGTTGGGAATTCATAAAATAAGTTTAGTCTAGACCCATTTAATAGTCCATGAGATTGTCATTCACAGAGCCAATGAATCATGAGAACACTGACGAGCCAGGAGTTGACCTAGGCTCCATTGCTTTAGGAGAGTTTCTTTTTAAAAAAACTTTACTTTAAAAAACTAGGTCAAGGTTGTGCTCTGGTCCTATGTAGCCATGCAATGGAGTAAGGGGATATAAATTCCAATCTCTACCCTGCTCAGCCATATAGGTCTTGCTCCAATTCTGGCTGGGGCGCAGAGGGGTAAAAAGGAATGTACACGCAATATGCATGAACAAGTTCTTCTTCGAGTGATTGCTCACATCCATTCCAGTTAGGTGTGCGCGCCGTGCGTGCACGTTCGTCGGAAACTTTTTACCCTAGCAACTCCAGTGGGCCGGCAGGTCGCCCCCTGGAGTGGCGCCGCCATGGCGCCCAATATATATCTCTGCCGGCCCACCCGCTCCTCAGTTCCTTCTTACCGCCGTGTCGGTCGTTGGAACTGTGGAGCGCGGCATAGCTGTCCTCCACGTCCCTAGCTCTCCTTGTTCTCTATCGTTATCTCTAGCACTATTGTAGTTGTTAATTAGATTGTTAAGTGTAGATAGTAGTAGTTAAGTAGTTTGTAAATAGTTCTTCGCCGGGGGCTTAGCCCTTCCCGGCACCCGGCACCGGGCTCATGCCTGGTTCGCCGGGCTTCAAGCAGTGTGCGGCCTGCAAGAAGCCCATGCCTACCAGCGATCCCCACGACGCGTGCCTGAAGTGCCTGGGGGAATCGCACAGATCCGACAAGTGCCGCATCTGCAAGGCTTTTAAGCCAAGGACAAAGAAGGAGAGGGATCAAAGGCTCCGAACTCTCCTTATGGAAGCGGCACTTGACCCGGCGGCTTCGCAGGCCGTGATCTCGGCGCCGGCACCGGATCGCACCGGCACCGAGAAGACTCCCCGGCACCGACCTTCTCCGGCACCGGGGACAGAGCCTAGGCCGTCGAAGTCTATTACTCCGGCCAGGCAGACCCGACTGGAGCGCCCGGCCACAACATCGGCCGCGGCGCCGCCAGCACCGTCGACTCCGGGCCCGGCGGGTCCGTCGAGTCCGGTGCCGCCAAGCTCCCCCATGACATCTGGGGTTGAGATAGTGGTGCCATCCACACCAGAGACCTTCGCCTCGGCACGGGACCTCATAGCCATGACTGAGCCCACTCAGCTGCCACCCCCGGTACCTCCGGTGCGGGTCGTGTCCAGAGGCAAGCCTATGATGTCGGCACCGTCTCGGGACTCACGTTCTCGATCCAGGTCCCGACGCCACGGTCGCTCCAGATCCCGCCGCCGCTCGCAGTCCCGGCACCGCTCCCCTCAGCGGTACCGGTCGCACTCACGGCGCCGGTCGACATCAAGACGATCGCGGTCGGTCTCCAGCCGCCAATACCGGCACCGCGATTCCAGGAGCCGATCCAGACATCATTCGCCGCACCGGTCGACCTCCCGGCACCGAGCTGGTGGCAGGTCCCGGTCCCGGTCGACCTCCCGGCACCGAGCTGGTGGCAGGTCCCGATCCCGGCACCGAAGCGGCGCCCGGTGCCGGTCCAGATCCCGGCACCGTGACAGAACCCGGTCCCGGTCCCGGCACCGATATGACTCCCGGCACCGGTCCCCGGCACCGAGACGATCGTCCGTGCCGGCCCGCGCAGACCCTTACCATCCAGGGTCCGCCCCGCCATGGCCCTCTAGACAGCCGTCCGTATCTTCGCTAACGGACAGTGGGTATGCGCTGGGCACCGACCGGCAGGCGGCGCTGTTCAGCGATCCGCCACAGCAGGACCAAGGCCCGCAACAATGGGGATTCTGGACACCCTGGGCATATCATCAGGCCCAGGGCCCCCAACAGCTCCCTGCTAGGCCGGCGACTGCGGAGCGCAGGGCACCTGAAGCCTCGTTGTCTCGCCCCCCTCCCTCCCCGGATGGGGAGGAAGGGTCCAAGCATCAAGACTCCGCTTTGGCTCCTGAGGTAGAGGCGAGGGCCGAAGGAGACCCGCCGTTAGACACTCTCTTGCCGGGGGTCTCCTCATCCTCCTCCCCGGATGAAGCGGTGGCTGGGACCTCCTCCAACAGCCCCCCCCCCGCTGGACCTCAGGGCGCACCAGGACCTCAGGCGAGTAGCTCAAAATCTGAGTCTGCAAGCCGAGGAGGTCTCGGAGATAGAGGATCCAATTGTGACCATCCTCTCGGCAGACGCTCCCACCAGAGTCGCCCTGCCGTTCGTACGAACCATCCAGGCCAACGCCAACACCATCTGGCAGTCTCCGGCCTCCATTCCTCCCACTGCGAAGGGCGTCGAGAGGAAGTACATGGCTCCTTCTAAGGGCTACGAGTACCTCCACGTGCACCCGACTCCGTGTTCCCTGGTGGTCCAATCGGTAAACGATAAAGAGCGTCACGGCCAGGAGGCTCCAGCCCCCAAATCCA